>NC_140664.1:46173853-47543853 GCF_054131305.1 Coturnix japonica
GAAACTACCCTGTAGCCTAACTGTAAACATCTGCCTTTGGTCTTCACGCTGCAGTTGTTAGTGCAACAGTATTATTAGAATTTATTTGCATATTAAAGAGGTGGGTTAGAGTCATAGTCCAAAGGAAATTATGTCTTGAAATTGCCTTAAGAGCAGGGCTTTGTTTTCTTGCTGAAACAAGCTGTTCAGCTGCTGTTGCAGGAGGCTGGAGCCCATTGGGGTGGATGTTTGATCCATTATTCATGATTTTAGAAGAGCAGATTATGGTGAGAGGGGGAAATCATTCTTCACCACCCAAAGAAAGGCAAGTGATCAGGCAAGAGTCGCCATTGTGGAGTAAATGCCTTGTACAAATCAAATGATTAATATGGCGAGGCCTGAAAGCCAGTATAAAATACAACAAATAATTTTTCATTTGGTGAATTTTACCCTTTCAACCAGTGGAATGGCCATTAAAAAATACAGCTTCCTTGAAGCAGGCTGCAGAGTCCTCATATTTATTTGGAGATAATAAGACATTCTAGAGAAGAAAAAAATCATTTTTTCAAAGGACCAAATGTATCTATTGCAGTGTTTGATACCAGATGTTCTGAAATTGAGCTGCATTTCCTAGCAGATTCTGATTATTCAGTGACAGGGTATCGTTTCTGCACTTACCTGCGTGTGTATCACCTAAGGCAAAAGTACTCATCTTTGCAATTTACATTTGGATTCTGTGATTATTTTCATGCACAGCCTTTAAGAACTCACAAATTTCTTTGTATGTACAAAATTTCAGTTCCTTACATTCTACGGAAAAAGAATCACTAATTTGAGTTAACTTAAAAGGAGAAATTTGTCACCAGAGAATTAGAGTAAAAGCAGGTATGGCAGAAAAGATGAGAGCGTGTCTTCAGAAGAAAGTTTTCCATAAGATCTAGTAGTAGATGAGAAGAATTCACGCTGAGCAATAATTTCTTCTAGGCTATTCTTAATCTGACCATCCATTTTTCTTACCTGTTGTGCTCATAAGAAATATAAAGCAGCTCTATTACTGTGAATTAATTTCTGGATTAAGTGTGAACCAGTCAGATACAGTGATGTTCAAGTTAGGCAAGGTCACTTTACCACTTGCTTTGTATCAAATCTTCAGTATGGATCCATTCTGGACATGTGAGAATTTTGATCTGTATCTTGGATATTCTATTTCTAGATGGTTTTAGAGACTGTTTTTATTCCTTGCAACTTTCATAATTCCCCTTGAGAGCTCTTCAGCTGGGTGGCTTTCATAGGAGCTCCCAGACGTGCACTGAAAATTTGCACATCCTTTTCTTCTGCCCTAATTTAAGATTTTGTTTTCCCAGAAAGGAAACAGTGGATGTTTCCTACACTGTGATTTTTCTTCATTGAAAATAAAAAGAAAAAAAGAAAAAAAATATAGGCACCAGAGCATATAGAAAGTTGCATTTCTTAGTATCCACTGTTTCTCCAATTGAAAGTCATGGGAAGAAGAAAGACAAGCTGGAGCTGACTGTATTCCTTCCCACCAAGATTAGGGGCAGCAAGAATAATTTACTTTGATGAATTGTGTTCTTTCTTGCTATGCAGTGTTCCCTAAAGATTGACCATATAATGACTTAAAAGACCCTTTATGATGTAAATCTGGATATCTAGGCCCTAACTGAAGTCTGTATACTATCCATACAATGAGATGGATTTACAAAGACTGAGAGCAAAGTGGTTTTGTGTTTCGTAGAACCGGAGACTGTATAAGCACAGGGAAATAACCACACAGTATCTGTTGTGCACTTGCAAATGGAATATGGATCATATATTTTTAAATGGAGGAGGATAAGAGTACATCTTCAGAAGAAGCCTCATTAGGATTCATTTAGATGTGTATTGCATGTCAAAAGTAATACAAAAGGCACTGAAAGTTCCTATCAAGTCTGCTTCATTGTATGCAAGCAATGATTAGCTGTGAAGTGTAAAAAAAGTAGTTCTTTTTGGACTGTGTGGTCTAAAGCATTGTAAGATGGCAGCAGGTGAACAGCATAAAATGCTCTTCATTCTTCCTTGCAATTGTACACAAATACTGCCAAGCATCTTTCTACCCTGCCTCCCCAGGCCTTAAGGTGCTCCATCCATTTTGAAGAATGGTCTCAAAGAATGATTTTGTGGAATCCAGTGTTCATGGTTGTTGCATATAATTCAATTCAGAGACAAACAGAGGTTTGAATTAGATATGCTAAAATAGCGAAATCATACAAATAAAACCAATCCATACCTCATGATAATCATAGTAAACCAGTCAGCAGAAATGTGGAATGTATGAGTCAGAAAGTAGCTTGAAAAGCCTTCAACTTGCCAAGAGATGCAGAAAGGTGTTGGTGGAATGAGCTGTGGTGGTGACCCCCAAACCATGGATGACGTTGAATGTCCTCTTGTGGTAAAGACAGCGGCATCGATTAGCTTGTTCTGGAGAAATTCCAGGTGAGACAAGATGGCTTAGCAGAAGGACTTCATTCCATCTGTCTGGGATGACAAGGGTGGAAGTAGGCATGGAAAAGCAATAGCTGGGTTTTATTGGGAAACTTTTGATTGTTGTGGAGCTGCAGAAGTGCAAGTGTATCTGTGATCCTGTGATGGAGTAGCGTTAGCCTGTAGTTCCTACTGTAGTGTGTTTCTGTGTCTTGTAGTGAGTTTGTGTCTGCTACTGTGGTGTCAGTATGTTGTGTGGTGGCCCTCACATTCAGAGCATTTTCTATTCCTCCCATAGCACAATCATTACAGAGAAAAAGGAGACAAAGAATGGAAGTCAGCAGGATATCAACTTCTGTGTTGATTTTGTAGCAGTGTTGTTTTCCAAAACAAAACAAAGCTACAGTTGTGCCACAGGCTGCACCCAGCCGATTATATGGAGCATAAAAGCATCTACCAATGCACTGTCAGGTGCCTGAGCTGCATATAGAAATATCACTTGATGCATTTTTATGTATCCTTCATTTATTATCCAGACATTTAGCAGTAATCCATTAGGCCCTTAAGCAGCCTTATCTCCCTTGATTTGAGCAGTACTAATTCCACTGCTTCTAATAGACATGACATTATGTGAAATGATAGGCTATGAAGAGCCCTCTGGTTGCACTGGAAGAAGAATGTTGTGCAGCTCTGCAGTCATGCATTAACTGCTTTTCAACACATTTACCACTTATAAAAATATACTTAAACAGGTAAAGCAATTGTAAAAGGATTTACACTCTTAGGTGTGCATGTAATAGTGTATTTGCCTTTATGATGCATTTAACCTCTTCCTGGTAATTTCAGATGCTATCACGTAATCCTACTGATCCTGTAGCAAATGGTTGTTCATTAGAGAACACAGATGTGAATAGTGAACAAGTCAAACCTTACCTTCCCACTAAAAGCTCTTGCTGCTCTGGTTCAGTTTCTAATTTCAGGTGTCCAAAGACAAATTACCTTTCTAGCTGCCAAAATATGAAGTCCTATGACTGTAGAGAGAGTCACACTAAGATCAGTTATACTTCATGTATATTTTATATTAACAGCATATGAGGTTTTTACAAGAATTGTGCTGTTTTCATTTCTTGAGGCATGCTATAAGGTATTCTTACATGAATATTACCCATGGGAGGGAGTTGCCATGTCTTAACTGTTTCTGTCAGATAGGCTCGGCACAGTTCTAACTGATTTGGAATTCACAGAAAGAAGGAACACACATTTATAAAGTTATACCTGAATAAACTAGATACGCTGGTTCTTCTTTACCATATACGTAGCAAGTGGGTGACACTGTTAATGTGTCAGCTCACTTTTGGTCACCTTCTGATGACTTTTCGAATGCTGATAGTGGCGCTTCTTCACATACAACACAGACATGCACAAGTCAATGAGGGTATCATAGAAGGCTTGGGTTGGAAGTGAGCTTAGAGATCATTCAGTTTCAGCTCCCTGCTCTGGGTGGGGTTACCAACCACTAAATCAGGCAGTACATCAGTTGTCCAGTGGAAAAAGAACTGAGAGGGCTCAGAAAGTAAACGTGACTTCTGTTCCTCACCAGAAAAGAGTTTTTTCCCTAGAGGAGGAGAGGGACATCTGCTCTGCAGATGAATACTTTCAGAATAATGAAAACTGCCCTGGTAGGGCTGCCACAGCAGCAGTGGCTGAATTTACTCTTCAAGAAGGGAGAGGAGAAGGGACACGGTGCTGGAGAGGGGGATAATTCAGCCTCTGAGAGTGGTCTTAGAGCCAGCTTTAAGGCCTTGCAGCTGCTGAGGCTGCAGCCTGCTGGACACTGGCCAGCAGAGAATTTTCAATTGTGCTTTGAAGCCTGAGGGGATCTCTTTTCTGAGTGTGTCTTTACTCAGAGGAGCAGGTGTTTGGTGGCAGAGTGTTTTCTGTGGTGGCACTGTGGGTACGTGCAGAGCGCCTGGCTGGGCTGCACACCAATGCAGGCAAAGCATCCAAAGCAAGAGGGACAAAATGGAGGACACAGAAAGTGCTGATCAGGAATCCAGGTACCACATGATTAATTGGTGCAGCAGAAATAGCAAGGTCTGTGACTCTACCTTCTTGGGTCTTTATTTTTGAATTAAGTAACTGTCAGGAGCAAAGTGGATGGGGTGCCAAATTTATATTCAAAGTAAAATTGAAATCACCTGGATTTAAAAAGCGTTTGACCTAAAAGAGAGATCCTTAAGCATAACGGTCACATCTCAGGCTCACCTAACTTGTCACCGTGACATTTGTGGAGAAAAATTGCAGAAATTAAGTTGACTTGTGCAGAGAGCTGTTCTGTGTCTGAAGAAAGGAACTTTATATGTTCAGTTGCTTTAATAAATGCTATACCGTTAACTGTTTAATCAGAAGTACTGCAAAAGAATAAATAGTAAGGTGCAAAATGTGTACGTTAGATACATCTTCTGCAGAGATGTTAAAATTCAATAGCTCTGGTTATCGTAGTAATATATGCTTCCAAATGTGGAATCCTGGAGATATGAACTGGCCTGGCAGATGGCATTCATGGTGAGCTGTTTCACTTCCTTGTGCTGTCCTGGAGCAGAGGCCTAAAGGAAGAAATGCTACAGGCAGCACCAGCATCTCAGTTTCGGCTTTTGTAAGAAGCCACACAGGACATTTCCACACACACTTAGGACATTGTTCTTTACTTGCACACCGTACTTTGGTTTTAACTGTTGATAACCATGAGTTGTGCAGATGTCTGTCCTCCGGTTCTTCTCTTTTTTCCTTGTTTTTCCCACAACCAAAACCCATTTTCCACTAAACCCGTCCCTTTGTCCTGCTGATCAGCTGAGGGATTCCCATGTTTTACCTGTACAGAGTGTATCGATACAGGAGCTTCAGGCTCAGCTTGAGCAGGAGACAAGACTTCACCAGGAGGAGCAAGAAAAGTTTACAGAAAAGATCATTCAGGTAAATACGAAACCCGGCTGCTGGGAGACATGTAGCCATGACGTGTGGAGTGGACCATGCTGTCCTGGTGGAGCCTTGTTGAGCTCCTTGGGAGAGCATGGGTGCTGGGGAAATGCAAGCACAAACTTCTTTTGCTAATTTCAATCTGTTTTCTCTGATTGTTGAAGAGGAATTTTGTCTTCCTGTGTGTAGACTGTGATAGAAAGAGCCCATGGCACCGGCCAAAATTGAGCTGCAAGGGGGTACCCTGCCAGATGGCCTCCTCAACAGAGGAGTGGGAGTTGAGGCAGGGACATGGAATAGTGCAGAAGAGGTTATATCAGCCCTGTGAGCTCTCTGTGAGGACGTGAAGGGTGCATTTGATCTCTGGGAGCATGTTGGGTTCTGTGCGTTATTCAGACCCTTCCTAGTCCAAAGGAAAAACAGCTTTTCTCTGAAGCTGGAGGAGTTGTTGTACTTTAGTAACTGGGACACAAAACAGGATCTTTTGTATCCCTCAGTTTCTAACCTCTTATTTTTAATTGGTGAACAAATTGTATTTCGTTATATGGGTTTCCCTGCTTTTTTTGAAGGCTGGAACATATGAGCTAATCCTTTTGTGATCTCTAGCTCCTAAAGCAAAACAAACAACTGTTATTTATTTTTGCAGGCTGTTTGCCTCTTAAAAGAAGTTTTCTTTTCACATTTACTCACAGACTAAATTCAGCACAATTGCTGCATAATATTAAGTATTTATCCTTGTGCCAGCTAATCTCATTATGCCCAAGTGGCGTATCTCATTTTTCATAAGTAGCTTTACTTTCTGGTTGATCTCAATAGGAGCTTCTTCGTGGAGGCTTTTGAAGGCAACCCGTAAATTGATTTCCTTCCTAGTTGCCACAGCCATGAATGCTCAAAGTTATTTACTTTTGCAGTATCTATCCACTGAAAAAGTACAAAAATATTCTGCTATCTCCTCTATGACTTTCTACAAGAATCTGTGACTACATGGATTTAGATCATAACAGCTAGTAAAAATCAAAGATAACCATTCATGCTTTCAGCTAGTAGAAATAAAATAATAAAAGTATCTCTTGGATTCTTTATTTTTTTTCCCCTCCAGATTATGGCCATCCTGTTGATAATATTCCCCCCCCCCCTTTTTTTTTATCATTTTCCAGGACTTCTGGTGGAAATGACTCATAGATCTTTGCTGTATTTAACCATAGCCTCATTTGCTGGAAGAAATTGCATCAGCACAAAATCTGTTCATTTATTCCCTTAAAAATTAAATACAAAAGAAAGAACTCATTTTTTCTCTCACTTTTTTTTTATGCAGTCTTTAATAACATTACACTGGTGTGTGGTAGCAGTGTATTGTCCCCATGAGTGTCATCAGGAGTTGCATGTATGTTTTTTGGGCTATTTATCTAATATTGTTTCAGACTACTTTTAAGATGCATATTAAATCCATATGAGTTAGTAACTGCTGTGAATAATTTAATCAGGAATATTTTAACAAACCTTGTAGTTCCTTAAGGAATTATTTACTTATCAGTTTTTGTTATAAAGTCTTCCAAATCATCTAGATCAATGTTATGGATGTATTAATGCATAGTTGTGTAGATGTTGTAAATCTGTGTTATGCCAGAGTGCATAAGGGCAGGAGAGTCCTTAGTAAACAATCTGGTATGGAACAGTAGCACCTGAAGGTTGCCATGAAAACCAAGCATGTATTTGTTAGCAGTACTAAGAGCTAGGGGCTCCAGAAGAAGAATCCACAAGGCATTCTTCATCCTCATGTGTTGTTTCTTGCAGGGTATGTTACTTAAATCATTACGGTCATTAGTTCACTTTGGCTTTCACAGTTTTCATCTATGGACCTGGTCAGGCAAGGGAAAAGCTCTTCTGCAAAATGGAATCTTGTAGAAACTGGCATCTGTATAAGCAGTGGCTCTGTACCCCTTTTCTGACTGTACCCCTTTTCTGACCTTTCTTGGTGAATCAGAACAACAGTTTGGTTGAATGGGAAAGGCCATCTCTTCCATGTAGAAGAGATCTTTTATAGCAAACCTACACAAGTGTTATGGGGCCAGTGACATGTAATGGTTTGATTCTGATGTAATGAGGGAGAAGTCACATTTAAAGAATATTGTTTCAGATTGGCTTGTGTTGAGCGAGATGTAATGATATGTTAGCTTCGAACAGTGATCTTTTCCTGGTGCCTCTGGTACTGAAACTGAGACATATTGAAGGCCAAGCTGCAGCTGTCTCTTCAGTTTCTGCCTGTGTCCCTGACCTAGAAGTATTTGTTTTCTAGGTTCAGAGACGTCTGAGTATGAACTATGAGAAGCAAAGGATAAGGACCATTAGCTGTATCTGAGATACTGGATGCAGGTCTATGGGGAGCACTGCCCTTCTAGAAGGAGAAGGAGATGTATTCACAGAGGAAGGGATGAATCTGTGGCCAAGGAGATTAGGATAATATTTCAGGTTGTCTGAAGGGCAATTGCAGTCCCACCTAGAAATAGCTTCAAATACATTTAGCAGATGTGATGTATGTAGCACTTAGAGTGGTGCCTGTTCCGGGAATGTACAGCAGGGATACAATCAAGAGACGGAAGGAAATTTGATGGGTATAAAACATTTAAGCAAAGCAGAATTCTCTTGCATCCTTAGAGTAAACAAACTGTCCAGTTTCACGGCACATTACTTAGATATGGTTATCTAAGCTAATTTTATTGGCTGCTGTCCCCTCACTCTCTCAGCATGACAGTCATGACTGCTGAGGAACTTGTTGAGCCAAACTGAATAACTATTCAAGGCTGATGAAAGTTAGATATTTCAATTTGTCTCGGCCAACAAAATCCAAATCCTGGAGACCCCCAGCACACCAGCGCATTGACACAGTGTCTGTTGTTCCATTAAAGCTGGAAGAGGAGCATATGCAGACCCTGAGGAGGAAAGATTTGGAAGTGCAGAGCTTGACTTTACAGAACAAATTGGAAGAAAAGACTTGGAGCCAGGAGAAGAGTTTGCTGCAGCAAGAACTCAGGCATTTCAAGCAGGACACCTTCCTTGTATATGTCAAACTGAAGTGGCTACTGAAACACTGGCGGCAAGGCAAGAAAATGGAGGACGATGGGGAGGACATACTAGAGGTAACTGGCCCACCACCACTAACCCAATGAAATTGCATTGGATGTTCCTTCTTTAACTGTAGATTTTAAACATGATCACCAACTGGACATAAACTTAGATTTTAAGAGGATTCAAATAAAACACAAAGATTTTTTTCTTATTATGAGCTTGTGCTGGAAGATATTTTGCATTGCATTTATCTCTGTGTTACACATCACCTATTTTTAAATCTAAACCCTTAATTAGTACAAACATTTGGCCTTAAAAAAATCTCCCATAGTAAGTGAAGATTTAATTAGGTTTCTAGGATAATAATTCTGAATAATTTCTGGACAGAAAAACATTTTAGTGAGCTGATGGAGTCAAATCTGTTTAGATGGGTTGAGTGCTATTGTTTTTGTCATTGTGTTCAGTGTCTTCCTTATAAAGCCTCAGTAATGCAGATGGAGGGAAGCTCTGTTTTCATGTTGGCAAGAGAATTATAGTCTTGTGGGAACTCACGGTGAATCATTCTTGTTTGTTCCCTTTCTTCATACACGCGTCTATCACCAGCAGCAGCAGTACACTAGTAGTCATCAAAGTAATTTTCCAAGTAGCAACTAAATTAACAACCTGGAATCCCAAAGCTGACGCATTTTAGCAGGGGTTTGATGGCAGAAAGTGCGCTGTGGAAAAGGTGCTGCTATATTCTAGTAGGAGTAGCTCCACTGTTTCGTATTCTGTATAAAGGGTGCTGTGATGTAATGAGTAAGAGGGTGTTGCTGTGTCCTATCTCTTGCATTTCAGATCGAGCATCTTGAAACCCTCCCAGAATTTGGCATTCAGTCTGAGCAGAAGGCGGATGATGCAGAGCGAGAGGAGGAGGAAGAGGATGTTGTGTTTGCACTGACAGATTTCTCCCAACGTCCCACTGCGGAGAGTGTGGATCATGGACCACAGCTGCAGACTGCAGAGTTACTGCAGCAGCAGAAGCAGGTACCGTACTGTTTATATGATGTGTCCTAGGAATGGAAACTGTGTATGTTCCAAGGGAATTCTTTTTCTGCTGCTGTGCTAAGTCACCTAAAATCACACTTGTAGAAATACTGCTAGCTGCGCAGCAATTACAATGGAGTTTGTCCATTATATTTATATTTAATCAGGAGTCATGTGATTAGTGTTCTCCTGTTGGCAGATGCTATCAGTGAAAAATCCTATTTCCTCCTATGGCTGTCTGCCCAGAAACATCTATCAGTATGTGATGGTTTGCAGAATTCACATGCTCCTCTTTCTGAGCACATCTATTGTCTTCTACTGTCAAGCTTTTAGTGAGTAGAGGATTTTGTTTCCTCTAAATTATTTAAGAAACTAGTACATTTATTTAATGTTTTCCTTAGAGATGATGAGAAAGCAATGCAAAGGTCCTTCCTGTAGCTGGACTTGTTTTTAGATACCTAAAAGCAAATCATGCTGACTTTTCCTTGACATCTCCGGTGCCCTGCCTACACATGACATGTATGCCAGCTTTTTGCTTTTTGCACTGAGTATACCAGTAGTCCTACTAATAGCAGTACACATAAAAAGGGGATGAAATTAAGGCTTTTATCTGTTCTTCATATACCCCTTATATTTTTGCTGTCAGAAGGCAAATGGAACAAGAACTCTATGCAAAAAAAAACAACAAATCTAATGGAAAAAGTCTTGAAGGTTTATTCCTTATGCTCATTCCCTGCCCAGCCCCCGACTCGGGAGCCCACTCCACAGTGAGGCCACTCAGACACTTGTGTCCCTGCAGCTGTGTTAAAACCCAACAGTGTTTATGCCTCTTCATATTCTACTTTGTATTTATATACTCTTTCGCTTTCCCTTTTAATAGTTTTAGCTGACAGCTCTACTCTCTGGCTAAGATTTTCTGTGATGTGTGCTACCAAGGTAATAATAAATTGGTCAGTTTGGCATCTGGAAAGGACCCAGTGTTACTAGTCCTATGGGAGGTCAGACACGACTATTTTTCAGTACTTAAGATGCCAGCTAGCAAGACCCATCCTTTTGGCGCACTATTCTCTGGCTGAGGCTGAAGAAGGCTCCTGAGTAGGTCATTTAGCTGCACTATATCTGTAGACTGGCATGATCTAAAATGGCTGGAATGAATGTACGCTATACTATCTCGATACAGCCTCTGTTGCATACTAAGTGTCCATAGATATATCTTAAAATGACCAAGAGCATACAAATAAATTATGTCCTCTTTGAAATGATAATTGCTTTAACATTAAATGCAATGGGAAGCAGAATTTCATATAATTTGTTTTAATAAGCTTTTCAAGATGTTCTAATGCAACAGTTCCAACTCATCTTGCTTAAATGAATGAGTGATCGGAACAGACCAAATCTCACTACCCTTCTTGATACTGAATAGTGTTTAATGTCTAAATGGACCCCTGAAAGTAAAATATTCATTCATTCACATTCAGCAGCACTCACTTCCCAGTACAATACTGTCTGTTCAGACTGCACTAAGAAACCACCCAGGGATTTGGAGAAGGGTCTTCTGTAGGTCCCTTAAACTCTCAGCTGGAAGTAAGCAGTTATGTGGGGAACTCAAGGTGAGTGGAGAAGCTGGAGGTCTCCAAGGTGTGCCGCTGCCCAGGAGAGCCATAAGTTGCTGCTTCTGCCTGATGAGTTTCAAGATGAAATGCATCACTACTTGTTTCACATTAGGAAGGAAATCTTGAAATAGCCTAGAAGTAGTTGAGAGGACTAGGTCAGAAAAAAGAAAAGGCTTCCTGTAACTTGAGGTAATCCATTCTTATTTTTAACATTTAATGTTAATATTTAATGGCTTGTATTTTCAGCCTCTGTTCCTGTTGCTGACTTTCTTACCCTGTGTGGACAGTGAAATTGCTCTGAGAAAAATTATAAACCACAAGACCTTAAAAGTAGTCACTGATTTTATATTATTGTGATTTGTGGTTCTCAGCTTGATGGAAAATACATGTCTTGCTCGTCTAGGATATTTATGTGGCTCCCCATGGAGGTGGTGCTGTCCCTTAGCTGATAGCAGAGGCACATTGCAGAAGAAAATGGCAAGGTTCAAGGGCTACAAAGGAAGTCTGGTGAAGGCCAGAAGTCAAGCAGGCTAATCTGAGTTTGTCATGGGCTTGCTGTAAATGAGCATTTCAACATGTGTAGTAAGCGATGAGGGAGAACTGGCTACAGAAAAGCAAGTGCTTTGGTACAGCTGAGTAGGAAGAGTGAAATGTCTGTTGGATGTGTAAGATAAGGGAAGAAAGAAGAAGAGTTTATACATTTGTGTTTCAGTGGAAAAAGTATTAAAAAGCAGTACACTTATACATTGGTAGTGGTGGAAGATGGTCAAGAAAATCCCCAGTTAGGTCTTTTTTTGCTCACACATCATTTGTTTTCAAATCATTGCTAAGGAAAAGCCCAGAGGAATAGTAATTACGACCTAAGTGTACCTGAATGATTTGCATCCAGATGTAGCTTTACTTTTGCCCTTTATCAGAGCTTATAAATATCTAATAGGCTGCAGTCAATTGGATGGGGCCAGGCTCTTTTTGGTGGCACGTGGTAACTGAACAAGAGGCAAAGAGCACAAACCAAAACAAAAAAAAAAAGTTCAGTTTGAACATGAGAATGGCCTTCTTTAATGCACGGGTGACAGAGTGCTGAAGCAGCTGCCAAGAGAGGTTGTGAGGTCTCCAGAGAAGGAGATATTCAAAACCTGCCTGGACACCCTCCTGTTCTACCTGCTGTAGGGCACAGCTTTAGAAGGAGCTGGGCTGGGTAATCCCCAGAGATCCCTTTCAGTCAGTTCTGTGATCTCTGACTACACAGAAACACACAGTCCTTGTTTGGTTGCTTAGGCTCCTGACTTTGTGTTTTTAATTGACTGCTCTACTAAACAGTTTGTAATACCAGACTGTGAATTTAATAGAGGTTTTCTTCGTGAGTCTTTTGCTTGTTCCCTTCACCTATAAATTCTGGGCTGTGAAGGCAACAAGACTTCTGTAATCCCTCTGTCCTAGACCAGCTGTGAGTCACTCAGATTCCTCTGTGCTTGAAATTGCAGTAACTGGTCAGTACTACAGAGTCAGATACTTGCATGGTAGCCTGCCCAGGGAATTACAGTCATGCCCTATTTCTTCTGCCTGCATGACATCTCTGGGAGGAACAGGAAAACTGTAACAATCTTTGTTTGGTATCTATGGGACTTATGCAGAAGCTGTTTGGCAGTTTCACCAGCAGAAATCTCAGACATGTCTAGATGTAAATGTTGTGTTTCAGAACACGTTGTCTCAGAAGTGCTTCATCTCTCAGCACACACTAGTTTGGCAAAACAGAAAAATAGTCTCACAAAACTCTTCAAATTCAAATTGTAAATAGAAAGAATAGAAAGCCATGCAAAAGAGACATCTCTGCAGGAATTAGGAGTATGTAACCAAAAGTGGATATTTATTGGCAAGTTAATTAAAATCCCAGCAAGCCCAGGGGGCACCTGGGGTACTTATCTTCGTAACAGTGACATTGATGTAATACCTCTAGAAATAATGCCTGTCCTCATCCCAGTAGGCTACAGACCTGTAATGAGGCTCTTTTGGCACCTCTCTGTACTAGTCTATCACTTCTTTCCTCACAAAACCTAATTTTGCAGTACTCTAAAGGTAAAAAAATTTATGCACGGGAATGAGGGATGTAGCTTGCTTCAGTTGTATTTGAGTTTATTTTTCTTCTGCTTCATTTCCCTTGTGCAGCCTTTTGATTACTTTGCCAAATAAAGCATACCAAAAGCACAGAATGTGGCTCCTGAATAAAAGTACTTCATAAACATGTGGGGTCAGGGTATTCAAAAGCGAATGAGGCCGGAACTTGAAGTACTTAATACCCAGTAGCTCCCACTGTGCCATGAAGGACAAATCTTCAAAAGAGCTCTTATTCTGATTACTACACAACAGGCTTGAGATGTTTGGAGAATCTAGCCTTAATTGGGTATCAGAATGAGAATTCATGGTGAAAGCATAAAATCTTGTTACATATTGCAAAGTAGGAGATCTTATATGCATGATGAAGACTGCTGCTGTATAGTAGCAAACTGCTAATTGGCATTAAATGTTAATGGAATTAATTCTGCTTCTGTGAGCATGTTTCTTATGAAACCCCACATTATACACCATCACATTTCATTAGCCCAAACAAATTATATGTCAGTCAATGAGCACCTGCAGTCATTTCTTTGCGTCTGGCTTCTTTTTTTTTTTTTTGCTGATGAACCAAATGACTTGGAAAAAGCAGAGCACTCTTGCTTGTTTGTTTCCTAAAGAACAAAAAAAAAGGTTCCGTGGCACGTCTCATTAGTGGTTCGAGAAGAGGGTGAGGTGGGGTCAGTGATGTCAAAAAATCTGGTCAGCACGTGAGATCAACTTAGTTGTATGCACAAAATGCTGTATGTGTTGTTGCTAAGGAAGAAAAAATATATGCTTAAAAACCTATTTAGATTTTTTTGTACTTCTGTTTATTGGATTTGCCTGCAACAAAGTCCCTGTGTGTATACACTTCATGACACACTAGAAAAGAGGAATTGCAGGAAGCCTCCACTTGAACAAAATAAAGAATAGAATGAATTGGACTATAGTAGAAGAATCAAGACAGCTAATTTGAGTTAGGTTTTTCCAAGGAAGTTAGGGTGTTCATTAGGACTAGGTGATTAAATGCTGAGTTTGTTGAATAATCTTGCCCACTTTTTTGCTCACACTGTGCCTGCTAATCAATAACAATGTTCTTAAAAGTCTTTTCTTTTCAGAATAACTTGTCAGATACAATCTCTGGCTACTCCTTGGTCTTTGAGAGGTTCATTGGGAGTGTTTGATTAAAATCTTGGATAAATAAATCATGTTATGCTTTTCTGTTGCTGCAATTATGCAATTCAATTACTGCAAAAAAAAATTTGGAGGGTACCTTTTGCTTCATGATCCAGAATGAATCTTTTAATCTTTTGCAAATACTTGAGATTTGATGCTCAGCCATGAGTGTATATAAGAGACGAGCTCTACCTGACAAATCTCAGCAATGATACCTTAGTCTTAGATTATTGTATTGAAAGAACATTATTAGAGATGGCCTCAATCCAGAAAGGTGCATAGAGCCTTTTTCAGTTTGACTCATATCTTTGCATGGGTGCTTTAGTATTAGGGCTAGCAAGAAAAGGTAGGCACAGAAAGCATTGCTATTGCAATGGACGTGCAGGCATCTTTTCCTCTTACAGATGAAACTGGAGGCTGAAGGCATATGATGCCAATGTATGTTTTTCTTTGATCTGGCAGGCAAGTGAAAATCGGAAGCTGCTGAGTGCTGTGAAGGGCCTGCTGGATGACTTCCGCTCAGAGCTGCGGGATGACGAGCGCGAGCGTCACAAGCTCCAGCAGCAGTACGCCCTGGACAAGGCAGCATGGGAGGTGGAAATGACTGAGCTGAAGTGCCACCTGGAACAGGTACTGTCCCACATCCAGCACCCTGGAAGGATGCTGGAGTCACTTAATGACTCTGAGAGTCGGGAGAGCTGCTATATTTATTCGTTTTAGCTGGTGCTTGAAAGGCCCCCTGAAGCCTGGGCAATGCTTTGAGTCATGAGTTGCCCCTTGGGTTCCAGTTGTCGCAGTATGTGTGCTTGTTAGTGGATACTGTGTAGCGTAAGTAAAAATGAAGGAACCAAGCCTCTTCTATATGCTATATGTTCTCAGAACAGCTGGCTGGTAATGTATCAGCTACAGTAATGAGACTTGCAGGTGTCCGTACTTATTGGCATTTATAGGAGAGAGAGTGTCTTGGTGTTGGCATGTTGACAACTATCTCATCACTGTGCCTTGGCACATAAGATCTGCAGTATTTGATGCATAAGAGAAAATAGTGACTTAACAATTCTGAAGCATTATATCAGTTTTGTAATGTTAAATCAGCCAGTCAAAGCTGTTGTTAGAGATGAGCGGTACCCTGATCGAGAGAGAGCTCTAGTTGTAAGCTGCTATTAGGACTATATGTATAAAGTCTGGGTGAGGTGCTGCAGTGCTGTGTACTAATGTTTACAGAAGCTGTACAATTTCTGCAACAAACAAACAAAAAAGTCAGCAAAAAAACCACAAGGGTTCATTTCCAAAGCTGGTGGCTTAAGAGCTCTAATTTACCATATTGATGAAGGAAGGAGTGGGAGAAAAAATAAGTTCGGATCATGAGAAAAAGATTTGCAATTGCAGAGCTTCTCTGCAGAAGACAGATATAATAAAAATATTTGCTGCTGAGAGCGTGATGCATCTAGGAGGATTTACTGAACCTCGCAGCATTGTCTGGAGACTCGCTCTGACGCACTGAGCTGAAATGTGAGCACTTATTTTTCTGTACAGGTACTTGGAACTTGTTTCCCAGAATGAAGACAGAAGCTTTCATTTTAGCAGTTTTCTCTCAGTAGACCTAAATTCTTAGTTCAGATCATCTTCTTAGTACATGCAAATTTCCAGAGAGCAAGTCGCTTGAAAAGAGAAACAAAAACAAGCGCCATTTTTTTGTTCCTCCTAGAATAAAGCATGGATGACAGTTCTGCCTTAAACTAGAGATGGCAAAGGGCAAAGCCTAGAGAATGTTACTTTGAGAATTAACTGCCAATTTAAAGCTCGCATGTTCTGTTTGCATCAGTGATTTACTGCTGGGCTGCCATTTTGGTTGTTGCTTGGCAAGCAGGACAGTGCTGCTCTCCCTGCCCAGGGACAAGATAGATTTATACCATTCCTTCTGGTGGCTTTGTCAGGCTCTTTGCCATCTTCACTGCTCTACTGGCAATAATCTCTAGCATATGCTAATTACTGAACTGTGTTACTTTTTTCCATTTTTTTTTTCAAGCAAATGAAAAGAATCAAACGGATCGATATTTAAGACATAAAACTGACTTCCTCAGCAGATTCCCTAAGTTGCATTTATATTTCACAGCAAAAAGAGATCCCTTGTGAAGCAGCAAAGAGAGAGCACATAAATCATAAGAATGTCAGTTGGGATAGTGCTAACAGCACGCGCATCCCGCTGAGGTCTGTTGTATGTGCCCACAATTACAAGGAAGCAATTAAAAAAGCTAAACATAAAAATAATGATATCATAAACATGAAATACAAACATTATAAATATGAAATTGACTCAAACTAATGATTATGATTCAAAATATGGGAGTTTTGCTCTTGGTTAAATTTAAGGTTCGAGAAGGGAAGAGCTAGCAAAGAACACCTAAAGCATTACATATAGTCACACTAACATACTTTTCTGTTCTGTGCCAACATGTGGACTAACAACAGCTTCAGCTAACCAGCCAAGCCTGCCATGGTGTGAGGGTAGGAGGGTCTTGCAGGATGTCATTTTGTCACTTTGACTGGCGGTGATGAAGCAGCAGGCTGTGCAGCACTCCCACCACAGGGGGCTACTGGGCTGTCCAGCCCCCAACAGACCCATAGAATTACAGCCTTTCTAGTCTCTACTTTTGTCTGCACTGCCACTGTTTTCCACCTTTTTTTTTTTTTTTTTTGTGAAGCAGTTGATCAATTAGCAAGAGAGTTTTCCTCAAGAGTCACCTTCTAATTAATGGTTACTGACAATGATTTTGCATTTTAATACTTGAACTCTGTATAGGAAAGAAAGAGTAAAAGGAAGGAAGAAAAATCCTTTGTTACAAAAGCACTGCATATATGAGTTGATAATGTATTGTTCCCTGCTGCTTTTGTGCTTTAGCACTGCGTATATAATTAAAGTAGAGGTCTTGGCTGTCAGAAATGAATGTACATCTTATTTGGCAGAAGGCTTCTTAGGCATTGTTTTTCAGATAAGATTAAGATAAATAATTAAGATAAATAATGAGATTGCTCCTAAGTATGGAATCTTGATAAGTCTGAGCAATAAGGAGTTGCAATAATTGTCAGACCCCAGTTGGTGGAAGTGAAAAATTCCAGTATTCTGGAACAAACCCAGCACATGTATTGAGAAATGGCACATAAGGACATGGACCCTCACTAGGATTTAAACCAGTGATCGAGCTTCAGGATCCTCGAGGGGGAATATGAGCCGTGGAGCTATTGGAGAGGTGTCCAGCCACCTTACCAGTCAGCAGGTTTAGGACTTAGACTTTCATGCTAAGGAGCCACTAATGGATCCTTCCTCCATGATGTGAGCCTTGTCATAAACACAGAGACAGAAGGATTCTCCAGGAGCATTGTTCTGCCTTCCCCAGATACTGAGAGCCATCTTCTGAGTATAAAGGCATCACCTCTAACCGGAAAATGTTTTCTGTCCCAAATCATAGAACATGAAACCATTCTCGTTTGCCTTGGGTTTGGACTTATCTTTGCACTTAGTATATTCTTCTCAAATGGAGCAAGCAGCAGCGTTCTGGTCTAGATGAATGGTTTGGCACAAGATAACTGACAGTATTTTGGTAGCTTGGGCAAGGCACTCCAGTTCAGCCAGGCATTCCTAGTATAGCTCTTCTGGAGCATGTTCTTTTGCCTCCTTGCCTTTATTGGCTTTCCTGCTCTTTGCAGGCAGCACAGCCTCAGGAGCACAACCATTCTTGTTTCTTAGCTGAAAGGCTGAGAATTTGCTCAGTGGTGGTTAAGAAGTCAGTGGTATAAGGAAAGAAAGAATGTATGTCGAGTTCAACATTCTGCTATTTATTTTTCTTTTAGATTAAAAAAAATGGAAGAAGGAATTTGCTTTATAGGGTACTCATACAAACTCTGTTGCAGCAGAGCATTTGTTTTATGTATGGGTTTGCTTTTAGTATTTTTGAGCTTCATGCTAGCTAAAGAATTTATTGCAGACCTTTGTATGTCTGTCAACTTAGCATGTTAGCCATAGTTACTACTGTAAGTGGCATTATTCCCCAGGAGACAGCAGAGTTGTTAGGTGGAGACTAGGCACTCCAGCCTGGTTGGATTTACTCCAGGCACTCCAGCAACATCTGTTAAGAGCTCCTATTGCAAGACAAGAAGTCTGCAGGGGCATTAAAGGTCCTTGAAAGGTGAATAAACAAGTCCTAAATAGCTCTCTGTCAGGCTTAGATGTAAGACAACTGTATAGTTTATGTCATTTTAGAGTCTCTTAATGTTTTGGATTTTATCACGTAATATATTATGGTAAGTAATTATTATCTTTGCTTTACAGACAAGGAACATAGAAGTAGGATATACTCCACTAATTCCAAAGGGCAGGAGGGAAGCATTGTGGTTGGCAGCAGAGTAATTTTGGGACTGCTATGAACAGCCCCCATGCTCTTATCTGCTTGTCCTTTCTCCTGCACCCACAGGCTCTCCAGTGCCACCATTGTCAATGGGATTTTTACCGTCAGCATCAGTGAAACAATGAACTCAAGGAAAGAAAAAAAAAAAAAGTTTGAATAATATGTAATTAATTAACTCATTAATCATTCCATCTTAATTCCATCTTTAAAATACTCTTAATATCTTCTGCTTTTTAAAAAGATTTTCCATATAGTTGATGTTATTTCTTCTGCTCTATGTTTGGTACCTACCTTTTGATTTGTTTACTGACAGCTTGGAGTTAATACCGACTGAAATGCTCCACTGCTGTCAAATTTACCTTCAGGAAGGTTTCACAGGTGTGAATATTTGCAGATGGAGGCCCTTCAGTATCTAACATATGTGACTCTACAAAATATAACACAGTTGAGTCAAATGTTTTCAGCACCATTCTGGCTACACAGATTTACACTGGATAAACAGGTTAATAGAGAGAAGATAGTATCACGTCAACATTCGTAGAGTGGTGGACTGGTTTTGATTGGGAGGGACTTTAAAGAGCAACTAGTTTCATCTCCTTCACCATGGGCAGGGACACCTCTCATTAAATTAGGCTGCACAAAGCCCATCCAACCTGTCCATAGGGTGCTTTTTATAATTGATTTTTACAGTTACTTGCTTGGTTTGAGAACAACTGACTTGAGAAATTAGTGGTAGAAGATGCAAGTGCTTAAGGTCTCCCTGTGATGCATGTGATTACAATAGGCTGTTCTCTGCAGCTCAGCAGAACTCAGGCAATGACCTCTCTGCCATTTATTTGGGAAGGCTGTGCCAGAGACTGATAAGCTTTACTTATCTTTATCCAGTCTGAACTTCCTTTTGCTCATAGAGTTTGAGCTTACATTCTGCTTCAAACAATTGAAAGTGCTGTCCTCCCCTCTTGCTAAAGGAGTGTGTTTCCTAGGAAACCTGCTGCCTCTGCCTTTTGAAGACAACTTCAGAGGCAGAAATGAGTTTTTACTGCTCTTCTCTCTTGGTTGCTTGCAGAACCAGGCCTATCCTGACTCACTTACTCATCTACTGAGTTGTAAACAAAAGGTCACATTTCACATATGAAATCTTCCCTCTCTTGAGCTCACACAATGACACTGAGCACCTTCTTCACTCTGACCACAGTCCAGCAGTGGTCCACATTTGCCAGAGAAGCTATGCTAATTTCTGACCTTTGAGGTTTGTCCGAAACGGAACAAAGCAAGAGCTGGAAGCATGAGGTTGGGTTGGAGACCTCCTTCCAGCCATCACAACTACTTTTTCCTATGATCCTATTACTCTGAGCTAACTTTTCTGATCTAATTGAGCTGATCTCTCAGTATGAAGTAAAGGAGAAGGAATGGAAGGCATCGTCAGTTAGCAGACATATAAATGAATTTGGTTACCATGATCTCAGTACGTCTCTTGGTGCTGGTCTCTTTGCTGGGAGATGTGAGGAGATATACAGTAACACACTGCTGAAGGTTGTGGGCAGAAAGTCTCTAACACAAATTCCTTTCCTGAGGCAGGGTTTTACCTGAGAAAGTTCGATGTTCTAATAATATTTTGTTTTGATGGCAGCTGGAAAGGAAGAACGAGAACAGCTTTGGAGAAACAGGCATCACTTCTGATGCAAAGGGAGCTTTTAAAAGGGAAAGAGAGGAGCATAAGAAGCTTCTGGCTGAGACTCACGGAGTGGTGATGGACCTCCGCTGGCAAATCCAGCACAGTGAGAAGAACTGGAACCGAGAAAAGGTGGAACTCCTGGACAGGCTTGATAGAGACCGACGAGAATGGGAACGCCAAAAGAAAGAGCTGCTCAGGCGGATAGAGCAGGTGAGGAGTCCACTTTGGAGTTGGGATGGGCAATGATTGGCTGCTAGTGTGAGGTGTTACACTGTTACTGTACTCAAACCAAGGTCAAGGAGCAGTTTAAAGGAAAAATGTTTTAAGAAACAGCATAGGAACAATTTTGGTTCCTTGGATACATCAGTGTTTCCCAAGATACAAAACAATTCACATACACAAGGGAGTAAAGGGGAAATGCTCATAATCCCTCTAAAGCCTGTGAGAAGTCAGCTCCAGGTTAAAGGCCATTTCCTGCTTCATTTCCATTACCCTGGACAGGGATGGTCACATTGATTCATTCTGTTTGAAAGCTTATGTGCATCCCTTCATGCTTAAACACTCAATCCCACGCACAGGGTTATTCAAGGTTGGATATACAGCTTCCTGCCAGAAAAGTCTGTTCATCTGTGAATTTGCCACCAAGGATACAGCTACTGTAACTATTTGTGAAGAGCCCTGACTGATAACAAATAAACAGTTTGCAATGCTAAGTATTCAAAAGACATTTTTGACCTTAGTCACATGAATTCTGTGCACACCTCTGCTATCATTTGCAAATCTGATAATTACATACCTATTCCCTTGTTTTTCACGCCAGTCTGCACTTTCATCTGCTTAGTATTAGAGCTTGATTTGAAAATGTTGATCTAAATTATGCTTAATGGATTTATTATCTGGCTGGAAACCACAAACGCACACACAAAAAAAGAGGAAAATCAAGTTTAATGATGGAGAATTAATACACCACTTCTGACTGAACTGTGTTCATCTCTGAGTCATGCATTCCAGGAAGAGTAAGAAAAACAACTGAAATCGGGGGTGCTCAATTAACTGAATACTTCCTGTCTTTAGGACATCAAAAATGGAACTGCATCACATTTGTGCATGCTCTCTAGGGAGCAGTGCTGCCTGAATGAACTACAAAGTACCTGCTCATGTTAAGCTGATGAAAGCGTGGTGTAAGTTCATGACTGGTTTTTGGAAAGGGTT
Organism: Coturnix japonica; assembly: GCF_054131305.1. NCBI lineage: Eukaryota > Metazoa > Chordata > Aves > Galliformes > Phasianidae > Coturnix > Coturnix japonica. Next base: position 46,195,558 of record NC_140664.1, read on the forward strand.
CTTTGTCTGTGTCTCATGGTCTCACCCTTGGGCTGCAATAAGAAGAGGAAAGTCACCAGGCTATAGACATTATGAGTACAAGACTAAAACTCATTGTAAGTGACAGCTGTTAAACCCTTAGAGAAGCATTTAGGAGAATGTCGTACTCTACAGGTATTTCTATGGATCTGAGTTGGTGGTGACCAATATGAAAGCTTTACAAACCAAGAAAGGTTATTTTAGTTCCTTGAAAATATCAATAAGTGATATGCTGTTCATCTGAGAGTTTCTGAGAATACTTCATGCTGTTTTGTGAACTAGCCCTTACAATGCCTTATGATGCAGAACTGTAGTATGTCTCTTAAGATAAAATAACCGATGCACATGAGCTAAGAAGGGGTGTAGCTGAGCTGTTCATCAGTCATCTTGTTCCCAGATTTCAATGGCTAAGATCTCCCTGTTTAACTAGGCTGGTTTCTAACTGTTGAATATCTGTGGATTCTTCATGCAAAGTGAGAATTAAGTGATTGTTAAAAAATTTCCAAGTAGACTAAGGGCATGGGCATATACTTCTGCTTAGAGTCACTGGTACCTCTGTGGATGTTTATCCTGCTGTCTCTGTGAAGTGTATTTTTTCATATTATCTCTTCAGTGTCTCCTCAGTAGCCTGAGGGAGTTAACCTTGTTCAGGACTGCTTACTCTGTTCCCTGGGAATGAGGCACATTGAAGGGTGAAGAGAAATCCCTGCTAATGGTACCTAGCCTTTAATTTTCTTCAAACCTGACATAACCTCTCAGTGTCATCTTGAGAGAGTCTGCAGAATAGATCTTAACTAACCCTGGAGCTGATTTCTTCTTTTACTATTCTGAATCTTCTAGAGTCCCACTATATATTTACAAGAGTTGTACACAATATTAGCAATAGATATGGAAAATAAAAAAATATTATGTCAGGCTAATTTCAGAGGAGTAGATGACCAGAAATAGCACTTGAGATCTTGGCTATCTGCCTGCCAAACTTCATAATCCCATCTTTGCTTATAATCAAACATTTCCTTGTGTGACAGGAAGCTTCCAAATATTTGCAGGCTTTTGCTGAATATCCTCTCCAATTGCAGTCATGCCCTGCTTTGTGTGGGAGCAATTAGTATTTCTCTGAAGTTCTTCTCCTCTGTTCTTCTGTGTGTATTCCATGTATGGCGATACTTGGAGGATGAGGAGACTACACCAGTGTGTATATTTGAAGACAGAGTCTAAGAGATAACTGAAGCATGTGTGCCAAATTTCCTACTAATGCTTTATGCCTGTCTGCTTTAACATAGCTGATGAATAATGCAAGTCTGATGAGAGGGAAGCTCACATCAATGTATAAAATATATAAAATACTTTACTCTGGATAGTTGCAGGGGTACCACTCGTATATAAAAAAGCATGATGACCTACTTCTTTCTGAGCTCAGAGGTTTATTTTTGTATTTTCAAGTTCACTGCCACTTTGTTTTCCCTTAGTGAATCTCCCTCCACTGTGCTCCCAAACCTAATTGTGCAGAGATCTCACCAATAAATATTTAAAACTGCAAGGATGGTGGTTTACTCCAGGATATCTTGAGATACATCCTCCAGACCCTGCCTTTATAGGACGCCTTAAATTAGGTCCCTTTAATAAAACACTTTCGGATTTTGTGTATAATGAACAAAACACTGAAGATACACTCACATTTTTGTGCGAGTTTTGCAATTTGGGACCTGGCCTAAAATCTGCATTTGACCTACATTAGGCACTGTGATGCTGGTTTATTTTTCCATATGAATACAGCATTAGAAGACTGTTTTGTAGGTCCTCAGTCCCCAAGATCCTAGGGAATGAGTTGCATTTGCAGGTTGTTCTCAGTGACCTTAGCAGGTTGCTTTGGCAAATCACGGGAGTTGTGTATCATATTCCTGCTGTCATTCACTGTGTTTGAACATATCACTTACCTCACCTACTGTAAACTGTAAATTGTATTTAGAATTAAAGCAAAAGTTGATCACATAACCTAATTCTAACACTCATGGTAGTTCAGTGTCAGTAGCGATCGACCTTCTCTTCATCCAGTTTTTGCACAGTGCAGAGTGAATAGCTTTGATGGTCCTTCTATAAATATGTACTTTCTTAAAAAAAAAAAGCCTTACATGCCTAATTCATCCCTTTAAAAATGTGTTATTCTCAGAAATAGTCAACCTTCTAGATGTGTGTTAGAGGTAGACCACCTTTAAAACAAAGCTTTTGCCTTTTGTTAAGAGCTGTTTTCCACCTCTGGAAACAAGATGTGTGGTGTTACATTAAAGTGCAAGTCTCATGTTGCTGATCAGAGGAAAAATTTGGTTTTGTTTTGATGATGCTCAAAGTCACTCACCCTTATCTGGGCTTCTACTTGTTTTGCATTACGATCTGATATCAGGACTATTTTTAAATAACAGCGTTGAGTTGATTTGTTCCTTTAAAAATCAGATTATAGGCAGATGCATTTTGTATGTATTTATGCAGTGTATATACGTACATCTATATAGGTAAACAAGCAAGATGTGTGTAAATAATCAAAAGTAAATATGTATTTGATCATTTGTGAGTAATAGCATCAAAGTCCTTGGACCATCTCCCATTGCAGAAGGACCAAGGGAGAAAAGCCAGCATGCCTGGAGCTATGCAATGATCTCAGCCAGCCCTCCAACTCTCTGCATTGCCTTGCTCCTGGGGATGGATAAGAAATGCAGAGTGCCATACGTTGCATGAATAATTGCTGTTCCTTCCAATCTGCTTTGTTCCCAGCTTCAGAAAGAAGTGAGCCCACGAAGAGGAGGGGGCTTTCTATGTGACCAGAAGGAGAGTAACCTTCGTCCATTTACAACCCAGGGGAACCTTCACATGCCCCGTCCGATGGGGTCAAGATCCTACTCTGACTCAGATGCCATTCAGTTTGATGACCGGTCACTGTCCAAGCTGAAGGAGAGTGATCGGTGTAGCGCCACAGAGAACCTCTTCCTGGAGTCACTCTCTCTTGATTCCCCCGATGAGTCGGAGGAACATCGCTCCAGGCAACTGGAGCGAGAGAAATTCGTGACTGGATTAACAGAAGTATGTGCACTTCTAACTTTTGTCAAACCTGCCTGTTGTCTTGTGTCAGAATCAGTACCAAATCCCTGCTCTCAGAAGTGAGATGCTGTGTCTCAGTCACTGCTCACATTTACTCAGTAGGGAATCTATAACAAATGGGGTTTGTTCCTTGTTAGGAGCCAATCAGGAAGGTGTATATGATGTCCAATCTAAAGGCCACAAAGATTACATCATCTGGTAGCCATTCATATTATCTACGATAACTTTATTAGATGTAATGTTGGCTCAGTAGGTCTTAAATCTCATCTTGTTGTAAATACATGGGCTGTATGCTGCTAGTTAAACTTGAAGTGCTGTAGAGAGCTACGTCAGGTTCCTCCATTGTGGCTGCCTCCTAAGTAGGTTAGTGGGAGGAAGTGAGATGAGATGTTGTAAAAATAGAAGTATTCATCACCAGCAAAGTATCTGCCCTCACGCTGTACCATAAAGCTGCAGAGTTCCTGAACACAGTGCTAAGAGATGCTGTTGAACCATAGGGAACGTGTCGTAGAATCACAGAATCAAGGCTGGAAAAGACCTCCAAGATCATCCAGTCCAACCACCCACCTACCACCAATAGTCCCTCACTGAACCACATCCCTCAGAATGACATCTAAACAGAATGTAGCCTGTGTTCTGCTAAAACCAACTCCACAGCACTCTCTGAATCCGCTCACTGGATTCAGGTCATCACAGTTTTGTCAGTTTTGTTATTCAGCTTATGTTCTGAGGTAGCTGGAGCTGCGTATGCATTACAATTAGATTTTCCTCCCTCCAGGAGCATAAAATTATGGGGAGCAATGTGGGATTCTGTATTTGTTATCTCTCAGCCGATTATTTCATACACACTCAAGTGCTCTGTGTAAAATGTTGATACCGTTGTCAGGGATCTACATTTTGTGTTTCACTCTGATTGCCATTTTCTTTACTTTCAATTCAGCCTGCTAGTTAAAAACAGAAATCTCTCCAGATGCTTTCCATTTTCAGACATTACCACCACCGACAAAAGTGTTGGCAGCAAAATTAGGCCCTTGGTGATATTTGCATAGCTTCTTCCTTTTAAAGCATACTTTGGTAAAACCTGTGCAAAGTGATTTTGCCTCAGTGGGTTTGTTCAAGCAAAGCTGATTGGAGTTTAATGAATAGCTTTACTAAGGATGCACAGTGGCAATCGCAGCCTGCTGACTGTTCCTCACCACTGTGTTTTCTTTGTGGTTCTAATTGTAGCAAAATCAGTCCAGCCTTCAGCCTGATTCTCCATTCATTTAGATCAAATTCACTCTGTAATAGCTGCACTGAAGCCAACAGATTTATTGCAGACTTACACCAGTGTAAAACTCTTATTTTTTTCTTTGACTCTGGATAAATACCGGAAGGGTATTTGCTGAGTGAAACAGTGCCCTTTTTGGATAATTATAATGAGAAATACACTTCTGTGTTGGCAGCGTACTTGAATTCATGAGCTTGTATAAAAATAATAAGCACTAATAGTCTTTTTTGTTTCTGATCGTATTTTGTATTTCCTGATTGTTAAACATGTAAACAACTAAAACAATGTCTGCAGAGAAGTTGCTTCAGAAGTATCTATTAAAAAAAAAAGCAACAACTAATTGTCATGGAGAAGTAATTGCCATAAAAACATCTTAATGCCATTAGCAAACTGTAGGTATTCCCCTTATGAAGCAAGTAATAGCCTTCCCACGCTTTTAATATAGCTAGCTTAATGGGTTTCAAATTGTGCCATTTGATGGTTCCTAAAAAACAAGTATTAAAATCTTATGTCAGAAGAGCACATTTTATCTCTTATTTCAGCACAGCAAGGCCTCTGACATGAAACAGATTAATTCCATGAACACATTTGCTTACAAATAAGTAGTCCAAAACAATACATTGTACACGTGGAAAACAAAAGCCATTTGCTGTGCTGAGCTGGGCAATTTTAAATGGAAGAAAGCTACACACGGCTTTTTTCTTTCCATAGGTACAGGTTCAAGGCTGTTCTAGATGTAGCGTACAGGCTTTTTGTGTGCAGGCTGTCATCCTAATGGGATTGACCATTTTGCTGCCTATGTGCAAAGGGAAGAGTATTCTCAGAGGCAATTTAAGATTCCCTATCTGAGAGGAAGCTGCTTTTTAAAGCCAGACATACCTTGTGGAACCACCTAGAAGCAAATGACAGAACATCCACAAGTTAATGCCACAAATAGGTTCCAAAATGACTTACACTGTTTGTTTTTTGTTTTTCTTCAGGAGGAAGAAACACACAAAGGAAATCTTCAAAGGTGAATAAAACTTGCAGAAAAAAAAAACTATCAAGCAGTCAGATAACCGGAGTTCTGTCTCTTTTGTGCCTAAAGCACGGACCCCAGGCATAGCCATGCCACCTCCTTATCAGCCAGCGATCCAGATTAATGGATTTAGCCAGGGATTAATTTGTCTCAATATGCTTCTGTTCTGCTCCGATTAACCTGGGCCACATTTAGCTGTGGTGCACAAAGATCAAACTGTCTGAAAGTTCACAATGCTGCTGCTACGTTAGCAAGTAGTATGGACCTTTAGACACAGATATGTAGAGGAAAACAGTGAGTACTGAGGACATGACAAACTCCTGTATGTCCAGGATGTTTTGCTTTGGACTAGTTCTGGTCTGATCCCATGGGCTGAATGCCCATCTGGCCCTAGAGTGCCTTTCTGCGCTTCTGGAGAGCATCTTCCAGGTCATTTTTATCCCCAAATGCAAACAAGGGCAGCTGAGTAGGAGATTCACTTCAAAAACGCATTTCTGGTGTCACCTAATTCTCTAATGCAACCAAACTGCAGCTGATGCACTGGATCAAAATCTCATACCGTGATTTTACTGTATCCTCCAGAATATTGCTGCACAAAAATCACCATTTCCTGAGACCTCATCCAGATTTAGTGACCTCATTGAGCGGACTCTCCTAACTATACTCATTTATGTTTTTTTAGAACTCCCATTGAGAAAGATTGTTTTGTTGTTTGATTTTACCTTATAAAGAAGCAGTAAGGCAACTCAAGTCTGTGATTTGTATGAACCAATGACATGTGGGAAAGCCAAAAATCTGGTGTTATCACATAGAGACTCCCTTCTCTCAAAGTACAGCATGCCTGTTAAATGTAATTGCATCTCAGGTGTGTGTCCCACATCCTGAGCACTCTCAGGAGTGGGGGTGAACTTGCTGATTTCACAGCAAGTCAGAAATGCTCTGTATTTGCTTTGAAAAATCTGCCTCATATTGTCATAAAGACTCATTTTCTGTAGATAATGTGTTTCTGAAATGCACCCTACTGCTGCGTATTTCAGACGTTTGCCAAGCAGTAATCCAGCTATTTGAAAAAAAAAAACAAAAAACAAGAAAAGCGGGTCTTAATGAAAAGAACACTGATGTGGTTTTGTATAGAAGCAGATAGTGAAAGTTGGATTTTCTCAGTCAGTTTTCAGTTGAAATTAGTAGCTCCATGAGAATTTTCAAGGCTATGAGTGATACTCTTGTGTTCCTCTCTGCAGGGCCATGTCTGTTTCTTCCATGTCAGAATTCCAGCGCTTGATGGATATTTCTCCATTTCTACCAGAAAAAAATTTGCCTTTATCCAGCAGCAAAGATGACATAACTCCTCCTTTGTCTCCTGATGATCTGAAGTACATAGAGGAGTTCAACAAAAACTGGGATTACAGTAGCACCAGGAATCATGGGGGGGCCACCGAGAAGCCTGCAGAAGGGTGGATAGAAAGGACAGAATCTGGGAAAGCTGGGAATGATCCTGCTCCAGATCCCTTCCAGGCCTCATCATGGTACCTCACCACCAGTGTCACAATGACAACCAATACCATGACCAGCCCGGAGCACTGCCAGAAGCAGCCCACAAGGAGTAATGGTGTAACTGAAAAAATGGGAGTTCGGATCTTCCACAGCCCACCAGTGGTCCGTAGGTTTGATAACTCAGTGATAGCCGGCAGTGAAGGGAAAAACCAAGTGGAGCCAGATTTCCTGTTTTCTATGACCAAAGCTATGGGGAATGTTGCTGAGACAAAAAGTCCTTCCTCTGATATGTTTGGAAGATGGTCTTGTGACCTGACCAAACACCATAAGGATTTTCTGGAGAATGGTCTTCATCCCATTGAACGCCCTATTTGCACTACTGTAGGCTTTGCCTCACCTTTGCACAGCTTGGAGATGTCCAAAAACATGAGCGATGATATGAAGGAGGTCGCTTTCTCTGTCCGAAATGCGATACGCTCTAACTCTAATTCAGGAGAGCCTCAGTTTAAGGACACTGCGTGTCAAACCAATGGTATGAGAACAACAGGGACACAGACCACCCAGACCATCAGCGTCGGCTTGCAGACAGAAACCCTGCGCAGTATCACCAGCAGTCCACACAAGTGTCTGACACCAAAGGGGGGGTCCACGCCTGTCTCTTCACCATCCAGAAGCCTGAGAAGCAGGCAGGTGACCCCTGTCATTGAAAAGGTCCAGGCTAAGTTTGAACGCACATGCTGCTCCCCCAAATATGGCTCTCCAAAGCTGCAAAGAAAAATCCTTCCCAAATCAGACCAGCCAAATAACAGGACTTCGCCTGGCACACCTCAGAAAGGATTCAGTGAGTCCGCTTGGGCTAGATCAACTACTACAAGGGAGAGTCCTGTCCATACCACCATCAATGATGGCCTCTCCAGTTTGTTCAACATCATTGACCATAGCCCCATCTTTCATGAGACCTTCCAAAAATCTCCCAGGTCTAGCAGCCGATCCAGGTCAGCAGAACCCAGACCAGAGCTGGGCCCGGTGCAGGAGCCATGTACTAATGCCCGTGGCAGATCACCCAGTCCTCTTCGTTTGGGTACAGAGACACAAAAAGAAGATGGGACTGAGGTGACAAGTATCAGGCAGGACTTATCTGCTCCTCCAGGGTACACACTTACAGAAAATGCTGCCAGGATCTTGAATAAGAAACTTTTGGAGCATGCCTTAAAGGAAGAGAGAAGGCTACCTTCACACAGCCCACCAAATCTTAGCAATGACAACAGCACAGGAGAAATTGTCAAAGTAGATCCAGGGTCCATAGAGGTAATGAGTTTGTTTGTTTTTCCTCCTATAGCTAAATGCACTCTCCTTTGATCAAATGCATTATGAGGTATCTTACAGTCCTGCCAAGTGTTTACAGTGAATATCTTAGTCCTTTATGGTACCACCAGCGAGTTCCAGTCACTAAACTATCGGATTAGTCTCTGAAGAACTTGTTAAAGAATTGAGTTTCTATCAGGCTTGAAAATATCATTAGAGCTTTACCCTTTACGGGATAAAGATGGTTCTCCCCGGAATGACTGGGATAAGGGGTTTCTGTTGCAAAACACACCATGCATTACAGATGTTCTAGGGTCTGTAGGTCTGAGAAGATTTCTATGTTAGATGGAAAGGTAGGCGCTTCCTCCTACACAACAGTGGGTGATATCAAGTTTGCACGAAAAATAATTACTTCAGTACCCTGAACCAAAACTTCAGGGCCTTCAGCATACCTTCTCTGGATATATCTGAGTAAGTTTGGTTCTGGTCTGTGAATGTGATTAAATGGCATGAATGAATGTGATGAAATGGATTTGGTATTGACTGTTGCTGCCTCACAAAAAAAAAAAAAAAAAAAAAAAAAAAAAAGAGAAACACAAAGATAATCAACTAGTCTAAGCACAAACCTACTTAAGAGCTTTTTATTGATATTTTGTTGTACTGTCACAAGTTTAACAACTATCTGTCTCAGCAGGTATGCCCAAGTAATGGGGGTCAGATCCTCATTTCTAGTAATGTGCTACAGCAATCAACCAAAAAGAGGCTGTAATGATGGACAAAGCTCTTTCAGTTACCAGGTTTAAGTCTGTTTCCAGCAAACCTTGTGTGTGAGAGTTTTGCCCTGAGGAGGCCTGCAGAAGCTGAGTTAGGCCCAGCCCTTGCTGGTGGTAGAGCATCAAAATGGTGCATGCCCTGCTGGTCAGTGTGTTCCCTAGGACACAGACAGGAGAATTCAGCCTCTCAGCTCCATGCCATCCCTTTAGTATCCCAGTGGTGGTTTTTTTTTGGACAGCTGCTCGTCCTTGACCCTGGTGATGTCCCAGAATCCTGTCTGGGCCTTGCTAGGTTCAATCCTACCACTCCTGCCTCAGGTAGCCTCAAGGGAAGGTACAAACCCCATTTCCAATATCAACGTTTGAGATGGAGGATTTGTGGAAACTTGAGTGTTGAGGCTTTTGTTCTGCATTTTGCCTTGTACAAGCAACTTGCTTGTAATGGACATGATCAACAGATCATTTGTAGGTGCTGTTGAGGGGACACAATCTTTTTTGCCTAAAAGAGCATCCGAAGCTGAGGATATATTCCCTATGTTTAAACAGATGTCAATAGGGGATTTTGTACATATAAAGAAAAACACCATGTGCATATTTTAAATAATAATGAATGAGAGTAAGTTTTGCGCACAAACCTCAGAATGAACTAAAGCCTCATTTATTTCACTCTCTCTCAATATCTACTTTGTTAGTTTGAAATACCAAGAACATACAATTCCTTATTAGAAAGTGTATGCTTTACTCATACAGGTTCAATACAGCTTTGCCTTCCAGACATCACTGAAAACTCTTTATTTCCTCCTGCATCTTTTAAATGTCTCAGCAGATCTCAAATGTAAATAAATGGATGTCATCCCACACCACCACACATTGCTGCTGGCAAAATACAACCAGCGTCAGTACCTGAGTTTGATGCGTGGAGAGATTGACGTCAATGCTGTTTAGTAAAATCTCCTTGACCATCAGCCTGGCAAAAATTTGCCCTTGTTTGTGAATTCTCAGTATCTTCTGCCTAATGTTTTGAGTTTGAAGCCTCAGAGCTAAGCTTAGCTCTGCCTTGCAAGTCTTACCCAGTTGTTATGACTGCTGTCTGGTTGCACGGGTGCATTGAAAAGGAAGGTGGTGGGCAGTCACATGATGGGCTTATCTTATCCTGTGTCAGTTGATGCTTTACAGTGTGCTCTTAACAAAGTGTGGGTTTGCTGCTGCAAACAATAGCTCAAATGCCTTTAGACTTTGCAATACCTTGGCTTACTTCAGTATTATCCTGGCCACAGAAATCATGCTTTACAAGATTGCACATAGTACATGATGATGGAGGAGGGGGCAGGCTGTGCTTGGGGCAGCCCCAATGTCAGTGCTACCCTTGCCATCCTCCTGCAGATCCCTGCTCAGTTTCTCCATCACCTGTTTGCTTCTGGCCAAGACAAGTGACTTTCTCACCACAGGGCGCCTTCTTTTTTTCTGCAGTCATAGCATGTTATATTGATGACTTTTAAAATTGCATGGAGCACCTCTTGGTGATTTTTCCTTAATTTGAGCTTCTGGATGGTTTAGTTATGCAATTCACTTCTATATTACTGCTGCAATGTGAAGTCTAGTTTGTATGCATATTTATATATTCACATACATATGTATGTATGCATGTGAATGTATATGCATACATAACAATAATAACTGCGTTTTCTAACTTGCCCAGAGCTGCTTACAAATAAATTCATATCCAAGCTAGCTTAGAAGTCTCTTGCCCTGCTAATTCACCAAACCACTATCTTACTTGCATATCATGGGATTTACAGATATTACCATTAAAAAATGCAGAATAATTTTCCCTAACTAACAACATAGAAGCAGCATGAGCGTTCTTCTCCTCTGACTAGCAAGGGCATAAATGACAGAGGTGACACACCTGTCCCAGTCAGAGGGCTCAGGCCCATTTCTGAAGACAGCGCTGTGGAAGGACCGTCCCCAAGGATCCACGTAGAGAGTGAAGCAGTGGCCACCCATTTGCTACTAAACAGCTCAGCGTTGGAGGGGGAATGTTGCAGAGAAGGGGAGGTGATGCCGGGATTAAAGAGCTTTTGCTCTGTTTGAGTCTCTCTCCCAGAGTCACTGTTAAATAGGAACAGGAAAGAAGTCTGAGGCAAAGAGCTGTCATGAAACCTTCAGAGAGGCTTTTGAGCAACATAAATATAAGTGGGTTTTATGCTTGTTAAAGATTTCCTAAGCAGAAATTCTGTCTCAAAATCAACCGAAGGAAAAAAAAGCCACAGCCTTATTCCTCTTTCATGGTAACGTCATTTTTCCCACAGCCTTAATCAAGGTTGGCAAAGGATAACAGATGCCTTTCTCTGCTGTGTAGAAATGTTTGGATTGTTTAATGCTCTGTCCTTCTATATTGTGCCAGCATTGTAAGGGGTTGGTGTGTTTGCTTCCTTCCTTTCTGAATCTTTTTTCTGCTGGTGGCTTATCCTTTACTTTTATTATTAGTTTCCCTCTGGTACAGCGGTAACATGATCTGAATGGGTGGTAGCATCTGGAGACTTCTTTGCTGGTGTGAAATCCTCTTAAAAAAATAATATACATATTGATTAAAATAATTCTTTCCAACCTACTTGCTTTCTTTTTTCTTTTCTGTCTGTTCTGTCCAGAACCAAACTGTCTTATTAACTACCCCCTGGGGACTCTAACCCTGCCTGCCTCACTGCTGTAAGTCCTTTCTACCTTGTTTCCACAACTGTCTGAAAGTGGTCACTTTGAACACATGTGGTATTGAAAGGAAATAATAAATGACCCCAGCTACAGCGGTGCTCGCCTGACATCTCCGTGTAATCCTTTGTACAAAATGGTCTGGGAGTGCTCAAAATGGAAACCCAAGCGGCTCCTTCCTATGGTAGCATGGGTTGGGAGCGTGCATGGTCGTGGAGGGGTGACACAGGTCAGAATTTGTGTGGTTGGGTTTTTTATTAAAGGCAGAACTGAAGAGCAGTTTACAGTACCCAAAAATGTTGGGGAAGTATTCAGATTTTTAACTTTTTTTTAATCACTTCACACTCCCACTTGGGGCTTCTGGCTGCTGTGTTCCCTTAGGCTGTATCTGTAGCAGCAGGTGAGAGAGCTGGGGACAGGGTCTCAAGCACCAGCCAGTGGCTGACAGTCACATTTCATCATTAAGCTGCTTCCAGCACAGTTTTGGTCAGTGCCAGCTGGCTGACTGGACCATCCACTCAGCCTCAGAGCCTGAAAACTGCCTGTTTTATGTATTCATGTCAGCATAACCACAGTGGCTGGAAGCCTGGCCTAGGAATTAGCTAGAAACTAAAACTGAAACCTTTCCCAAATCCAGACTAAGAGGTGCTGCTTCTCCACCCACTCCTCAAGTAACCACCAAAGTAAATCACCCCTAGGATGTTAGATTTTTTCAACATCACTAGCTTTTGCAGCTGCACATGTTAAGGGAGGGCATTTGAGATTTCAAATACCACTCCTGACAGTTCCCTTTTGACAGCTTGATTTCCTTAATACACTCTGAGAAAGTTAGCGTCTGTCCTTGGGGTTCCCTCCTTGGCATCCAAAATGATGCCTACAACATTGGGCTGCCGGTCCCTCCTCTGCAAGATGACGGTGTATGGTGTTGTTCTGGGCAAGTGCACAGACCAGTAAAATAGGATGAGCCTAATCCTGCCATTCTGAACAAGCTGGCCAACATTCTTGGGTACACTCCATCCTTGGAGGTGTTCAAGGCCAGGTTGGATGGGGCTTTGTGCAGCCTGATCTAGCGGGAGGTGTCCCCAGCCCATGATATGGGGTTGGAACTGGGTGGTCCTTAAGGTCCCTTCCAACCCAAACCATTCCATGCTTTAAAGACACTTAACAACTGGGTGACAGCAGTGGAAACAAAATTTATTATCACATTGCTGACTCTCATTTCCTCCTGTGAAACTAGGATTAAGCAGCCAGAAGCAAGCAGAAATGTAAAGATGCCATTTTAAGATTCTGTTTAGAGAGAGTCTAAGGCAAAGCCCACACATTACGCAGCCCTGATTTGTCATGTTGCATGGCCTGTAGGGATGGCTATGCATACAGATTCCAAACATGAGTGGCAGCTCTCAGACCCCGGAGCGATGGGATAGGGTGAAGTAAGGACACGGAGTCAGGTTTCTCATTAGCACTGGTTTATGTTTCAGCAAGGGCCACATCTGCGCTCACAGCACAGGGCTGGGGGGAGAGGACATGCAGTGATAGCGCACATGTAGGCCCAAAGCCATGGCCTAGCACCTGCCCCGTGCTCCTGCTGCCCAGCACTGAGGGCTGACAGGCACAGCTCTGCCTGGCAATGGGTTGCAGCAGAGCTGGTTGCATATTGCACAGAGACACTGAGCTCTGGCCCTTCACAGAGGCTTCCCTGCCCCAACTCTCTTAGGCACTCTCCAGACTGCACATGCCTGTACAGGCTCCATTTCTAGTACTACTACTCCATGTCTTCGAAATCAGTCTCTCTGTCACGTATCATCCCAATCCAACCGAGATGTTTGATGACATATCACCGTGTTTGTTCACTGCCCATCACATCATGTTACCTAACCCAGTATTCTCCATTGTTTTCTCTGTTTGAAACTCTGCACTCAGTCTTCTGCTTCCTATTGTGTTGTTTTACTGCTCCTTTGGCTTCCCTTTGGCTTACTGTGCCAGAGCTTGTCTATTGCACTGTGTCACTCTTGATCTCTCTCTTCATTTACAACCAGCCTGTATTCTGTTTTATAGACTGATATTTCTTTAACTCTCTTCAGTGTATGCAGATCAGTAGATTGACAGACTCCTCTGACTTGTTTTGATAAATGCTGAAATATGCAGAGAAATTCAGATTTTTTACTTTGGTACTACAGGCCAGACTTGCTCCCACAGTCAGTCACCTTGATGCACTGAGCATGGAGAGCCAGGCAGGAAACCTGGCTGTGCAGTTAGTAGAGCCTGTAAATACAAGATGCAATTATCAACCTGGTGACAGGGTTAAAAAATGATGATTGCAGATGATTTCAAGAAGTACGGATAGGCTGAACAGTGGAAAACTGGTGGAGAAATATAATTTCAGTTTTCCCCCATTTCTGTAAATGTCATCTTTAATGTACAGTAACACTGATTCCTGTAATTAATTCAAGCAAAAGCAGCTGGCAGTGAGGAGTCATGTTTCAGAAGCTGAAATCTGGAGGTAAGCCTCATCCTTAATCCAGCTGAAGTTCACAGCTGGTCCTACAGTCATTATTCTTCTACTAAGAAGTCTTTCCTGCATGTGAGTCTGAAATCAGAGGCAGACAGGAGTCAGTAGTTGATTTTCACCTCATTTCCAAATGCCAGACCAGGCCCAATGCAATGAGTATAATGCATTATCATGATATTATCATGCAAATGTGTTTTTCTAGCTCAAGAAGAATTAGCAAATGGAAGCTTGTCAACTACTTCAGTTCATCCCAGACCTCCTTCTCTCATTCTCTTCTTATCTGTTCCATAAATCATGGACATGTACATGAATGTCTGGAGCCCACACACAGAGAGATGTTCACTGCTTGCTTTTGTACTGTGAATTGACAGATGCTTAGCTTTAGCTTGAATTCTCCTTATTTTTTAATTCTTTTCACATCCAGATGGCCTCTAATGCTAGTCACTAACCACTGTTTTGCTCTCTTGGCTGCCAAGGAACTGCCTTGTTCTGCACTAGCCCCATCACTCGAACCCTGCTTCTCCCGGCCAGAGAGACCAGCGAACCGGCGCCCACCGTCCCGATGGGCTTCACATTCCCCTACTGCCTCACAGTCACAGTCAACTGGAGACCTGACTTCCTCGAAGGAAAGCGAAGGCACGGAACCGCCAGCGGAGGCCGTGAGCCAGGGAGACCAGTCAGCATGAGCGGCTGTGGGCACCGCACCAGGGCTGGCCTCTGCAGTGGGCCCGACAGAGAAGTCCCGTAGTGGAGGTCAAAGAATGTTCTCAAATGCAGCTGCTGAATGTCCGACCCATGAAACCGAGGTGTTTCTAGAATGAAACAGTTAATGTGCCTGTAATAACTTAATTTTTTTTCATAGCTGAGAAAACTATTTTTGTCTCCATCTTTTCTACATACAGAATATTAACAAAAAAAAAAGGAAAAAAAAAAGGGTAAAAATGATATAAAGTAAGATTTACAATAAAATGTAAATTAAGTTTTAAGGGAATTTGAATACATGCTCACGCTCTCTCCAAATACTGACTGCCTTTCGGTTATATTTGCACTGTTAATTTTTCAGTTTCAGTTTGGTGTTTTTTTGGGGGGGAGTTGTTTTCGGTTTTGTTTTGTCATGTAAAACTAGAGTCTTAAGTTAATTTTATTCTATTTTAATGTCAGTGTTATCAGTTTTTAAATGTCAGTTTCTTAAAGGTGCTTCGACTGTCTGAAGCAATACCTTTTAAGTAGTGAAGAAAGCCATTAAGCTAGTTCACTAGAATTGTATTAGCTGAAATGGAGGGGAATACAGGTAAACACGAGAAAAAAGTGTAAAAAAAAGAATGCCTCAGAAAGTCGTATGGCTCTAGCTGTAAAATACACCTACGATACTTGACTTGCATGCCTCTGGGTCCTCGCACTTTAGTGCATGTACATACTGCTACTGTACTTCTGCCGTCACATCAACGTGAGTCCATCCGTTCCACTGTAATATTGTGGTGAATTTACCTGTACTGTACTTTTATTGTTGGTATTCTTGCATTGACTAGACAAAAGAGTTTTTAAATTATTGTTAGCGGTTCAACTGGCTATGTACAGTGTTTACTGGGATCTTCTTTCGTTTTGGGAAAACCATTGAGAACTCTGGGCGCACCAACTTGTAACTGGCCTTGTTTAGGAGTCTGTCGGAGACCGTGTGAAGTGGAAATAAAACCCTCAGTATTTACAAGTTGGTTGAGTGCTTCATGGTGTTTATTTCTGGTGGTACTTCACAAGTTCATTTTACTTAGGAGAAGCAGCTCCCAAACTCTGCCTTTATTCATAGGGGAAGAAAATGTGTCTTTATCCTGTTCCAGTTGGGATGAGAGGCAATGGCTTCAAGTTGCACCAGAGGAGGTTCAGGCTGGATTATCAGGAAAAAAATATTCTCAGAAAGAGTGGCACTTAATGACTCAGAAAGAGTCTAGTCTTAGTGCAAGTTTGTGTCATGCCCACATTAGGCTTGTATAAAGCTGGTTGCTAGCATTGGGAACTAAGTGCCCTCCTAAGAGGGGGAACCTCCCAGTCGGTTCCGCCTGGCACCATCTGTTTGGCCATGCACTTTCTCTGCGAGCCTCAGATCTGCTCTGACTAGTTATCTAAGGGCTGAAGTGGCTCATTCCCGCTTGATTTCCCTTGCCAAGGCTTTCTGATGCTCTTTTACTTAAGAGGACCATCTGTGATCCCTAGAAGCCTTCCTGGTTAGCTCTGCTGAGCGCTAAGTCCCTCTCATCCTGTCCTGCTGCTGGCTTTCTAGGAACTTTAATGCAGCTGTTAGATGAGAGCAAACCCCAGCTCTTGGGTCAGCTCCCAAGCTCCACCTGCTTGAGGTCTCATTTCTGCCACAAGTTAGGTCTGTGGTTATTAAGCTGAAATTGAGATGTCCACCTCAGGGTTATCATTATGAAAACTGCTGCTTACTGAGACCCGCAGTGACTGAAGAGTCCTATTGTCTGATGCCCCCATCAAATGAAGCAGTGTCCAGTGCTTCTCAAGGGCAGCAATGCTTCTATCATGTGCAAATTATCTTCACAGATACCCCAAAACTCTCACTGTTAACATTTTTCTTTGGCCTCCCCAGAAGTCTGAAGCCTTAAAATCATACACGGAGTCCACCCCACTTATTTTCCCAGTGCTTGAAAATCTTGTGGCTGCAGCACTTTCGTGACTTGTTGCCAAAACTTCAGTTTGGGCAGGGAAAGAGAAGCATGCACAAGAGCTGCTCGGAAGGTCAAAGCAGAGTCACAGTGGTTATTAAAGAAGGCTTAAACCACAAATGAAAGATCCTTGTTTATTTCCAAAATCTTAATTATGAGCAGCAGCTTTGAAGGCAGAGTGGGAGGGTTTGCTGCTCCCTTAAAAGCTGTTTCTCCTGCATGAAGTAAGTTGGAAGCTGCAAATGAACAAGCAATGCTACAGACATCAGCAAGCAGAAATGCTGTCCTGCTTTTTGTGACAACTGTAATTTGTTTTAATGATTCAGGTGGCTGATGTATAGCTTTGGGACCAGGAAATGACATTTGCCTTTCAAATCAAGAATATGCCAGCCTGGAGAATTAGCTGCTTGCCACTTTGAAATAGGAAGGGATATGGGGATAAGCAGCTGCCTGTGGTTTGTCAGGTAAATTGCTTACGGAATAGCAGGGGTTGTATAGCAGAGCAGAGCAGGAAGGAGGAGGTTAAGCGCATGTAGAAATTCTGTTTATGACCTTAAAAAGAATCACATTAATTAAACATAGGTTCCTTTCTAGTCTAATTAGCAACACCAGTGACATAAAAAATGTCTCCTGTTTCTACTGGCTCTTTGAAAACATTAGGGCTTTTATCTTCCCATACCGCTGCTGCTGCTGAGGTTGGGGGGTTTTTTCCCCTCCCATTACTCCATCACATTCTGTAATTACTAACATAAATCATAACTTAAATAATGGGTTTATAGTTATTTCTAAAGACTCTAAGAAAAATAGAAAGCCTTTTCAGATAGTCTGTGGCTTACTCCATGTCTGTATGGTAGCTGAATTATTGCCTCATGAATAATCAGGGCAGGAGAAGCCTTGAAAACTGCCACACATTTGTTTAAGGGGATGCGGATACCTCTGATATAGATTCTCCTGACAAAGCTGACAGAGTTAGAATCAAAGAATCATATAATGTTTTGTATTGGAAAGGACCTCAAAGCCCACCTAGACCCCCCATGGGCAGGGCTCCCCCCCAGCAGCTCAGCTGCCCAGGGCCCCATCCAACCTGGTCTTGAGCACCTCCAGGGATGGGGCACCACAGCTTCTATGGGCAGCTGTGCCAGCGCCTCACCATCCTCTGAGTAAAGAATTTCTTCCTAGCACCTAACTTAAATCTCTCCTCTTTTGCTTTAAAACCATTCCTCCTTGACTTATCACACTCAGACTGTGTAAAATGTTGGACCCCCTCCTATTTATTAACTCCCTTCAAGTACTGGAAGGCCACAGTGATGTCTCCCCAAAGCCTTCTCTTCTGCAGGCTAAACACGTCCAGCTCCCTCAGCCTGGTAGGAGCAGGTATGCACTTCCCATCCCAGCACCACTTCCCTCTGTGCAGAGAAACCCCTTCCTGAAGCCCCCAAGCTCCCTCATGCTCTCTTTGGAGGTACCATGTCTCTTGTTTGCTCCCTGTTCACCTGCTTTGACTTCCTTTGAAGTAAATCACTGCAGCCTCCCAGAGTACTATTAAGCAGCTGAGTACATATAATTTTCATATGAAATGACAGCTAATGTCTTTTCAGTCTCCACATACCCCAGCCTGCTTTCTGGAGAGGCTTAATGGCTTTGAGCAAAGTCTGCTTCCCTTCCCTGTTTATCATCTTCTTATCCATCTTGCAGGAGGATGAGACACACTGCCCTCAGGTCTGGGTGAGGGAGATTACTGCTCTGCTATTGATGTCTCTGAATTAAAAAGAATCAACATCTGTTGCTCAGAATGACCTTTTTTTTTCTTTCCTTAGCAGAGCAGAGACTATAGGATTTCTTCGCCTTTCATTACTCATTGCTTTCTGGTGCACAGACACCTCCTGGAGGCTCCAACCAATATCTGTATCATCTGAAGAATTGGTGACAGGGATCCTGAGAGCACACAGTGATCAGGGCAGGATTTTTTGGGTGAGGGACGGCAAATCCAGCAGGATGTCTCCATCTGGAGCTGGCACTAAGGAAGGCACTGAGGCAGAGGAAGGGCTGGGGTCGCATAGACCCAAGAAGCCCCTCAGGCGTCCCTGATCTGGCAGCCAGCAGCTGTGGGATGGATCTGTGGGAGGTCATGGGGTGGGTGGCACAAATTCTCCCCTTGTTCTCAGCTGGACACAGGCCCACCATATCCCAAAGCCAGTCTGCGGGTGGTGAGCTGAGATCTGAGGAGAGAAAAAACTGCAAATAGATGGATATCTGAACAAGAAGGGAAAAAAAAGTCATTTGGATATTGAGTTTTACATGTCTCTTGCTGGCAGTAAGTCTGGCTGAGCAATGTAAGCAGATACTGCACTAGGGGAAGAGTGTAGCTAGGCTGTGCAATGTGAATCCTATTAAATGCCAGGACCAGGAAATTTTGTTTTGTCTTGGTAGATTCCAAGATTTTTTTAATATATACTATAATGAGATTTTTTAATCCCTACAGTAAAACTTTAGATGAGACTTGCACAGAAATTGTCATGGACATGGATACATTCCTCATTCTGTTGCTGCTTCTCTCCCTGCTGAATCTCTGGGTCAGGCTGCAGCAGAGAGAGCTGCTTGCAAGTGAACAAGCTCATCCCAAAGGCACTGCTCATCTGGCTTGGCCTTCTTGTGGGTTTGGTTGGAACCAAACTGGCCCCAAGATACCACACTCTGCAAGCAGGCACCATTTTTGGACGCTAAAAAAGCTGGAACTGGTGATGCATAGGAGAGGAGCCACCCATACTTTTTATCTACCGAGAACTGCTATGCTGAGTGCTTAGGCAATTAAGAACATAAGTCTCATTGATTTCCTTCTCATGTAAGTGGCTTTGGTAACTTAGATACATGGGGAATTTTTATCACAAGTCTCCTTCCAGCACCTGACCTGTAGGGAGTATATAAACAGGAAAGAATCAAGATGCTTGCATGGTCTGAGAGTAGTAGGATAAGAGGGAATGGATTTAAACTAAAAGAGGGGAGATCTTAGTCAGGTGTTAGGAGAAAATTCTCTGCTCAGTGGGCGGTGAGGCGAGGCGCTGGCACTGCTGCCCACAGAAGCTGTGGTGCCCCATCCCTGGAGGCGCTGAAGGCCAGGTTGGATGGGGCCCTGGGCAGCTGAGCTGCTGGGGGGCAGCCCTGCCCACAGCACGGGGTGAGGCTGGGTGGACTCTGAGGTCTCTTCCAGCACAAATCATTCTGTGATTCTATTATTTTATTATTCTATTATTCTGACTCTGGCTCCAGACTGCTAGTGTTTAAAACACGGACTTGATTCCTGATATTGTCTTAGAGAAGACACACACTGTATCATTCTTTGCTATATTTTCTGCTCATTGCAACAGTAGGGCAGGAAAAAATCCACTTTGCATATACGAATGAGAGGAAGAACAATGAAGGCCATGATTTTGTCACAGCTATTTCCATGACAAAACTAAAGACTTTTGAGAGGGTATTTTCTTAGTACAATGTCACTGTGTTTTGTCATGGAAATCACATCTTGGGCAAAATCAAAGCCCTGGCTTCACAGATGTCTGTTTTCTTCAGTCTGTGATGCTTCTGACAACATCAGAACTTCACAACTTGCACATAAAATACAAGTTGAACACATCATGTTGGCAGGCTTCTTAAATGTTTTACAAATAGGAATGGATATACAGTTATATTGAAAAACTTATTAAAGTCATTTTGTATAAGGTAGTAATGCAATGCAGTAGCGAGGAGAAAAGCAGCAATAAGAACTGAGAAACAGCAGAACTAACCCCTGGAAACCAGCACCCAAGCTGCATTTAGGGAGTAACAGGCCTGATGGTGGTTTCTCTGAGATCAAGCCTGCAAACCTGTCTGCGTGGAAGCAACAGTGAGCTGTGCTGCAGTATGTGAGACCTAATGAGGCATGGGCCTCGCCTGCAATAGCACTGACAGCATCTGTCAGAATCAGCCCCATTGGCTGGCAGGAAACCCAGCACTGACAGAGCCATTGCCTACTGGACTTGTTAAACAGCCTTGAGATTGCACAGACACAGCTTGTCCCTCTGAGGGTGACATCCTGGAATGGCGAAGGTCCTGGAGATGACATCCCCTGGGAGGTGGGAGTGCTTAGCAGAATCCGCCCAAGCTCTTTGTCGGAAGAGCTCAGGGATAAGTGATTAGAAGCCCCATGAATCAATTTAATCCTTCCTGAAGAACTGCAAAGCCTCCACCTGCTGCGGACACCCTCCTGTAGGACCTGATCAGCCACAGCTGGCTCTCAGTGGCAGAACTGGTTTGTGTGGATGGCCCAAACCACCTGGTTCCTCCCAGCCAGGCGAGTTATCCAGAAACCACCCTGAAGCTGTGTGGAGGATCCCTGCGTGCAAGTTCTTCAGGTTAGGCAGAGGCGGCTCTGAAACCCCAATGAAGCGGGATGGGTAAGGAAGGAGCCCGCTGTCACCTGAGGCCACATCTGACCTGAATGAAATGTAAAAAAATTAAACCTGCCCCAAAATTAAATTATCAGTGGAGCTACATAACAAGTTAACTAAATTGACTGTGACCTACATACCAGAAAGCATTAGATATTTGGAAATACTTCTTTCCATGGGACTCAGGTCACACAGTAAGATCTAGTTTAAACATTCACACGCATCTCTTTGAAGTCCTGCATCAGGCTTAAAGCAGAGAACAGCCAATTTGAAAAAGCAATGAGACATTTTTAACCTTGACATCTATCAGGTCGGCCCTGCAATGATTTGAGTCTCTTGTCGGGGCAGCAGACAGCACTGACAGATGAACTGATTAGCTTTGGTACATATCACAGTGCAGACAGTAATTACAGCCTAGAAACGATAGCTTAAACAGAAAATAATGCGTTACATGAAGAAAGTTCCTTGCCAGCCGCCTGGAGGCAGGACCTCCACAGCTACTGCTCAGAAATAAAACACATCAGGCAACACTCTGGGGGTTCAATCTTTCTTAAAGTACACAAGCTAAAGAATTTATAAGCAGCTGATCCAGCCACAGAAGGGAACACAATGAGATGTATATATTAGATGTCTATTTTGAAAACAGTATTTTAGAAAAGACAAATAAATATATATACGTCTGCCCATCTCTGTCTATCTAGCCACCCATCTAAACATCTATATATCAATCTATGTATCTATCTTTGTATTTATGAATATCTACTTATCTACCTATCTGTCTGTCTTTGAAACAGAAAGTCTGTTTTATCTTTTTACACCTACTTACTGGACTGTTCTGTATACGCATATACACAGGAGTAAAAGCAGATTCCTTGCATGGTCTATGGCACATCCTTCTCCAAAGCAGAGCAAAGGAGGCGTTCATCAGACCAGTGCTATTGGACTTCTCCATAGCTTTTAGCCTCGCTTCCTATCCCATGTCAGCATCATTCAGCTTTAAACTTCAGACTACCACAAAGCTGTTCTTCGGAAATTAAAGAGCTGAGTCATCACACAGTGCTCGTTCCCCTGCTTTTTAAACAGCATTTGTGCATAAAAGCTCAGCTCAGATTAAGAAGATAAATACAATGCAGAGCTTTACCGATAAGTTAAATGAACAGTGAAAATTGCCCTTTAATCTACTTAGCAGGTCTTTGTGATTAAAGTCTGGTATGTTTTTCTGTGCTGCTGAAGGAGTAGGCAACGTGGTGACTGGAGAAATGTCTAGGAAAAAGCACATAAGTCACAGCTTTTTTGTTTTGTTGCTACTTCTGTTTTAAAATCATTTGCACTGATCAATTTCTTTGCCATATCTGGTCAGATGAAGCACACAGACACCATCAAAAGATACATACATCGGCTTTCAACCTTCATCACAGTGTTACCCTTTTCCAGCCAGCATCTGAGCGTGCTACCACAGATGTAAAGCCGCTTTTGATGCAGGCTTTATGCAAGTCTTAGCTTTAGGGAGCAGCAGGCCACGAGCTGGCACGTACATCAAACAGCATGCAAATCCTTCCCACTGAAGAATCGGTTTATAGTGTGCCACTGGATTGTAAAAACACAAAACATCTGCCAAATGCCACAGAGCTACGGCAGCTAAAAACAGCCTCTCATGCCAGTAAGGGAAGATACGTTCTGTGAAACCTTCTCTGAGACACCTATACCCTCAGCAGTAATACTCAAAAGCCATAGGGAACAGTAATTAGTCCTCCAGATGCTTTACACTGAATTAGAATTCAGAGTAAAGGTGGAGGTATCTCAATTTAAATACAGTGGAATGGGGTTTAGTTCTTCCATTTGATTTGCTGGGAAACAGCTTGAGCAGGAGGATAAAAATCATATTGGGCAAAAGATACTGCTGTTCTCTGAGATACTGGAAAGCCCAGAGGCAATCTGGTTGGAGCAAATGCTCTGGGGGAGTATGCATCTCTTGAAGTGGTTAGCCCCACATTTTCCAGGTGAGAAATGGAAATGAAGACTTTTGTCCCAAGTGAAATCAAGGAGGCCTTGCGTGCTCACCTCCCCTGAAGATGTGGTTATAAAAAACAGACACCTCCAAATGTATTTCTCTCTCCCATTTAGTCCTGCCACAATTACCACATGAGTATTTGAACACCACCATCCCATGGGCTAATGAGCTGCGTGACTAACATTTGTCCCATAACTTACGTGCTCATCCTCTCCCTCGGGGAAGACCTGTGTGAAGTGGAGACTGTTTATTATGAATATACACACAAAAAATACTTAATTATACAAGCACACACATGTCAATATAGGTTTGTTGGAGAGGGAAAGATGAAAGGCAAGGTGCCTCCACCTCAGAGGAGGGCATGCTGAGGTCTAAACCGGCCTTCGTTTCCTGTGGGAACAGTGGAGCCAGGAGTGCCCCAAAAGGGCCCAGCTCTGCACAACACTTCTGTGAGTTCCCTCCATGTAACGTGACTTTTTTACTGGGGTCTTGTCTTCATGTGTATGCAGGAACGTCTGCTCAGTGCTGTGCTACCAGAGTCATCTACAGAAAAAGGAGTTGTTTCCTTGGCATAGGAATATGCTGTCATCCTCATTAAATTTGAGCAAGCAGAGGCAGGAAAAGGGAATTTCTTTGTTTCTCCATTTTTGGCCATGAGAGAAAGGGATTTACAAGGAGGTTTTTGGAACTTGGCCTTTTTGAATAGGAAGAATCCATACCCAGTCCGGAAATACATCAATGCAGTAGCAGTACTCTAAGAAAAGGACAACTTAACAGTTGTTTTCATAATGCGATCTGGATGCCCTCTAGTTGTTTGCCTCTTGCCCATTTTCTGAGGTGTGTGCTCTCTGTCAGGATGTCTTTATCATTTTTAAACTTGAGTGGGAACTGAGAAGTGGGAAAGCTGCTGAGCCAGAGGCGAGAATGGCCAGCAGGTTGGAGCAGGAGGGGTCAGGAGCACCCCAGGTGGAAACAAGAATGGCTGACATATGAAACTACAGTCTCATGTCCCACCTCCATAACAGGCCAGAGCCACCAGAAGGACTGCATCTGAATTTATGTTTGTTTTTTTTTCTTCTCAGTAACTGTTGGAATTGTGAAACCATTTTCACAGTTTGGATGCTGTATGAGCCCAGACAGTGCTTACACTGTCATTTGCCTCTTGGGTGGTGATGGCTGCTGTTTGGCCAGCTGGGAAATGAAGGGGTTTAGAAGTTAAATGCTGTATTTAATGAGGTGTGGCGAGGCTTGGAAAACAGCACCTTCCTGCTTCTTCCTGTGCTGAGCTGAGCTTGCTAGGCTGCCTTTGCACTTACATTGGACCAACGGCAAGGTCTAATAACAAATTCCAGAGTCTGTGTGTTTTCCCATGAAGCACAAAGGGGCCATCAGGCTAGAGAAGACCAACCAGTCTGCATGAAGAAAGCATTCCCCTGGAACTAAGAGCAGATCTATTGGTGTTGCAGTGCACTTCAGCTGTTAAGTGCCATAAGAGAAAATACTGAAACATGTCTTTTACAACATAAATTGAGAACAGACAGGGCATCATGGCCTTGGTGTCACCTCCAGCCTTTGTAAGGGGACTCTGCTCCCAATCAAGGGGAAGACACTGGGGCAGAGGCCCAGTGGGATCAGCATGGAAGCAGAGCAGAGCAGAGCAAGACAAGTAGGGCAGCAGGAATGGGAGTACTAGTGATCTGCCTGCATTAGCGTTCCCTGCTTCTTCAAAGATCATGGAATCATTAAGGGTGGAAAAGATCACTATGATCATTTTGTCCACCATGAACTCGTTCCCACCATACCCACTTACCACATCCCTCATGCCACATTCACACAGTTCTTGCACACCTCCAGGGACAGTGACTCCACCACCTTCCTGGGCAGGCTCTTTCTGAGAAGATTTTCCTAATATCCAACCTGAACTTTCCCTGGTACAGCTTAATGTTATTTCTTGTCTTAAAGTCAGCTGGGCTTTGCTTTCCTCTGGGGGAAATGGCAGCCAAGCTGCTCCTGCAAAATGAGGGCTGTCCTCAGAAATGAGGATGCTGGCTGTAGCAATAGCTGAGGGTGACTTTGTGCATATAACCATCCCTTCATGTTGTCCTGATTTCAGCTGTTGTTATATCTAATTTTGCTTGATTTATTAAAAAAAATGATTTCTCCCTATTCTTCTCAAATGTCACCTCTCTGCTTCTTCATAATGCTTCACTGAAATTTTAAATATACAAGTTAGAAATAGGAAGAAAGCAGACATTGAATACTACAGACTGCCTCTTCCTCTCATGGTTCAATAGCTTTTCCCTGTTGCACTGTTTGGGATCCAGAATTGCTGGCAAGTCAGTCATTTCCTCACAGAAATAGGATTCTCTTTCTTCGTTGCTCTTGAACCCCAGCTCTCCACTTGATATATAGCTGAGGCACTTGAGGGATTTGGCCAGGTGGACAATACAGGATGATGGCCAGGGAGGCTGCACGGCATGCAGAAACCCACTTTCCACTGAGCCAGCAGCTGCTGGCATTTGCAGCTGCTCTGGCAGCAGGATCCATGTCTGCTTCAGGACAGCAGTGGCATGAGAGCAGGGCACAAGGACACATGGGCCTGAGGGACGCTTCTCACAGCCTTTGAAACTTGCACCCAGACTACTCATTAGTAGTGTCCTAATCCATTTTGCACTGCATTTTAGAAGAACAAAGACTACATGTGCTCTGCTGAAAAGAAACATAACTGACCCAGTGCATCTGAAACCTCCATCACTTCATAAGAAATGAAGTGGAGGAGGATTTAACTGTGCCTTTGGAAGCTGTGGTGATGATACTTGGACCCTAGCAGATGCCTTTATCTGCAGCTGTTCTTCCTCCCAAGTGCAACCTTCCTATCCATCTATGGGTGTACACATCCCACATACTGACTACAGCCTTCCCACAACTGTCACCCTAAGCAGTTCCCTAAGGCACTAGGGGACGTGACTTAGTGACTGGACTCCACAGGACAGGTTAAGGGCAGGACATGAAGACCTTAGAGGCCTCTTCTGAACTAAATGAGCCTCTGATTCTATTTCCAGCCCAAGGTTCAGCTGATGCTCTGTTTCTAGGACAACTTTCATCAGCTCCCTAAATTAAATTAGATATCAGAGGGAACTTTTTCACTCAGAGTACCGAGGCACTGGCAGAGCTGCCCAGAGAAGCTGTGGTGCCCCATCCCTGGAGGCGCTTAAGGCCAGGTTGGATGGGGCCTTGGGCAGCTGAGCTGCTGGGGGCAGCCCTGCCCACGGCACATGGTGAGGCTGGATGGGCTTTGAGGTCCCTTCCAACCCAAATCATTCCATGATTCTATGATTCTATGATCCTTTATACAAGCTAGGGCAAGAAAGTGACCAATATTAACTTAACTTTCATCTTACTTTTACAGAAGCAATGTTAAGCCCCAGTATGAGGACAAGCCTTGTTACTGTTAGAAGTCCACTCAGCATTAGGACTACATTTACACTTAGCCTTAACTCTATTGTAAGCTGAGGCCAGAAGCTCAGGTTTACCCATAGTCAAAACAAAATGCTCATCCACTCCCCATACTTTACCAGAATGCAAACCTTTCAGACTAAGACTCTGGATCATTCCAGACATTCTTCCTGATCTTAAAACTTTGGCAAACAAGTATATTGCAAAGCTTGGTTCTCCTGGAGGCTCCTGAAAGCATTTACATCTATGCAAAAAGCCCATGGGCAAAATTCTTTGTAGAAATTTTTCTGAGCGTTCCAAAGAAATGACTCAGGCAGAGAGTTCAGCCCAGACACTTCAATTCAGTGCAGACTATGTGCTCCTTGTGCAGAAGGGGAAAGAAAGCAGCCTGGACTGGGGCACGGTCAGCGACATCTGCAGGACCTGCAATGCAGAGAACAAGGGTTTGTCTAAAGCTCTGTTCCCTTCCATTCAATTTCCAAACATAGCCAGAGAGACCAATCTTTCCCATTTTCATCATGGTTAAAAGGTTATGGTTTGGTGGGAGGTATTTTAGAATCAAAGGAAAACTTTATCTGATTTTCAGGGTTTTTTGTTCCAGGAACTGTCTCCTAGATTGCTCAATACATTGCAGTTTTAGCTTCCACTGGAGAAAAAAAGAAAGGAAGGGAAGGGAAGGGAAGGGAAGGGAAGGGAAGGGAAGGGAAGGGAAGGGAAGGGAAGGGAAGGGAAGGGAAGGGAAGGGAAGGGAAGGGAAGGGAAGGGAAGGGAAGGGAAGGGAAGGGAAGGGAAGGGAAGGGAAGGGAAGGGAAGGGAAGGGAAGGGAAGGGAAGGGAAGGGAAGGGAAGGGAAGGGAAGGGAAGGGAAGGGAAGGGAAGGGAAGGGAAGGGAAGGGAAGGGAAGGGAAGGGAAGGGAAGGGAAGGGAAGGGAAGGGAAAGGAAGGGAAAGGAAGGGAAAGGAAGGGAAAGGAAGGGAAAGGAAGGGAAAGGAAGGGAAAGGAAGGGAAAGGAAGGGAAAGGAAGGGAAAGGAAGGGAAAGGAAGGGAAAGGAAGGGAAAGGAAGGGAAAGGAAAGGAAAGGAAAGGAAAGGAAAGGAAAGGAAAGGAAGGGAAAGGAAGGGAAAGGAAGGGAAGGGAAGGGAAGGGAAGGGAAAGGAAGGGAAAAAGGTTCAAAGTGTTCCCTGTAGTCAAGGATAGTGAAGAGAAGATGCTTTGAAGACCAGTTGAGTTTCTAAAATTCTTAAACAGTGCCACAGCAATCCTGTTACTTTAGTTAGCTTTGCCAAGGAAGGGTTTTCATGGGCACCCACTCATCCTGATCCTGTTACAGGACTGGTTTCAAAAAGGAATAAGGCAGAATTATGGTGGAAAATGCCATTAAAGACAAACAGGCTTTGATTTTTGTTTACTCTTGATAAGAGCCAATGCACCACCTATTTCCTGCTGCATACAGAAGGGATTTCTTAAATACAAAGATGTCGTGGAGGCTCTATGCACTGAGAATATCAAAACTATAAGTATCAGAAATATCAGAAATAATACATCTAGCTATCACAGGAGCTCTTCCCCATGAACCAGAGAGAGGGGAGTGCTTAGTCCCATGGAGGTTAACATCTGGGAAAGCACTCAACTTACAGAATCCACCGAATGACTGGCAGCCCACATTAAATTTTTTGTCTTGAATCAATTGAGAGACCCCACAAGGGATATTATCCCGTTTGGCCTTGAGCCACTCACTGGAAAATGTGCATACTGGAGGTGAAATAGTATTGCATAGATTTGTCTTCTAAACATTCACCATATGCTCTCATAAAAATAAGCACCGGCACCATTATAAAAATAAATTGTTTATTGTGTAGCTGTTTTCTTTAGGCCTTGATTCAAATCCTCAGTATACAACATAAGTTTTATAAACATTTGTCAGACACTAGATGTTAAAGGAGTTTATTCCAAACCTTTAGAAAGGAAGCCTTGATAGACTGAGTGCTTGTTTACACACTGATTGTGCTGATTTATGTAATTTCAGTCATGCTTCAGTCCTTCAGCAGTTTCAGTTTCTCTCTTCCTGTTCTAAACTAATATGTCCTGTCTCAGCTATTACAGAAAAAGGTAAGAAGAGACCTCAGTTCTGTTGGCATTAATAAACTTGTAACACAGAAAAGTAGCACAACCCATTTTCGAGTTAATAACATCTTGTGTGGTCTATAGAAAGCTGGCAAGGCAGGCTGAGATTGTGAGCTGTACAGAACATAAGTACAACTGCTATCTGCTGAAACAATGTGAGTGTTTTAGTAGCTCCAGCTGCACTGAACAGCAACACAAGAAGAACACTATAATGACCTCAACACCTTGGCTACACAAAGCTAAAAGATGCTGCAGGGTCTCTGGGTGTGAGATGTTAAGGCATAGAGAAAGAACTTCCACTGTGGATAGGCTTGGCTTATGTTAAACTCCTACGTTACTTGTAACCTTTTATCTGGGTCTTGTTAACATAAGTTTTGTTTGGCTTGCACAAAATGCCTGGAGTGAGGGGAGATGTGGACGATAAAGAAACTCCATGGACTAAAGGAGCAATGTCTTCCAGGAAGAGCTTGTAGTATGCCCTGCCAGGAGTGAGGAACTGACATCTCAGGGCATATGTAAGGATGTCAGGGGCTGAACAGAAGATCGTGGATGCTTGTGCTTTCAGACAAGAGGTTTTTGTATTCTTGGAAGTAAGAAATTCACCTTTGAGAGCTTAAGTACTTGTAACATTCAACACCAGAAAGAAAACAAAACCAAAACAAAAATCCACAACCAACAAAAACCCAACAACACAGTCATCATTCTTGTGCCAAAACCAATATTCTATCAGGAAGACAGAATGGTATTCCTGTACTTAAAGGGAGCTTATAAACAGGAGGGAGGTTGACTTTTTACACCACGTGACAGTGACAGGACAAGGGGAATGGCTTTAAAATAAAAGAGATACTTCATTAAGATGGCAGTGAGGCGCTGACACAGCTGCCCAGAGAAGCTGTGGTGGCCCATCCCTGGAGGTGCTCAAGGCCAGGTTGGATGGGGCCCTGGGCAGCTGAGATGCTGGGGGGCAGCCCTGCCCATGGCACGGGGTGGGACTGGGTGGGCTTTGAGGTCCTGAGTATTTCAAGTTCATGAGTGGTGAAACAGAAGTAAAGAAATGGAGAAAAGATGAAACCAACCCTGGAAGGAGGTACCTTGAGCTGTGAATTGCTGAAGAAACGTTTACTTCATCTTCCTATTTCCTGCATAATGAAGACAAGTAGTCTTTACAGATTTACCAGGAATGCAAGAGTGATTCAATGCATCAAACTGCCCTCATGCAAGTGTAAAAACAAAATCTCTTTGAAAATTTGGAGAAGAAAATATGAGGCAAGAATCCTAGACCGGCACACAGAGCAGAGATCATCTCAAAAGAGTAGGAAATTTGTGTGCAGCTATATTTATCTTCAATTAGACATAATTTGGGGTTCGATCCATTTTACTCTGTCGAGAGGAAGGAAAAAAACACAGCTCTGTAACAGACTGAAGTACCTAATCATTTCCAGAAACATCCATGAGGTGAACATTATGTGATGAAATGTTCTCGGCATCAGCACCGCCTGTATAACAGAAGGTGTACAGGGACTGTTCCAGCAAATTATTCATGGGCAATAAATAATGTATAACATGTCTCAAAGGCAAGGGAAGTGCACCTCTCTGTAATGTACACAAAATTTCGATTCCAGACAGCATTCTTATTGTGGTTTGGGTTAATTCTTTTTCTCAACATTAGCTACGTGTGTAAGCCTGACCTTGCATAAGGTTTTCTCCACGTGTCATCTGGCCATTCACCCATCTACTACATGAGCTGAAAGAAAATATATTTTCTTCTTGATCCTGACTGCGTTAGGATTTATTATTAAGTTAATATATAACCAGGCTTATTTTCTAGCTCAGTATGTACACACAGTTACCTGGGGATAGTATCATCTCCAGTACAATACTTCTGTTGGGATCAGTATCAGTACTAGTGTTAACAATTCTGGTTAAAGAGCAGGCTCTGTAGCAGTAAGTACTGTATCAGTACTTACATAAAATATCAGTACTCACATAAAATATGCTCTCCAACCTTGGGAGCTCATAAACTAGGTTATGATAAGTTGCAGCTGGCTGATGAGGTAACAAGCAAACAAGATTTCATATCCTAATTAAAGGAGTTGGCTTGCTTTCCACTTGGCTACTGTAGTAAAGGGAGTTACTAGGAAAGCTGCTTGTTTCCCTACCTTGTGTTTGAATAATGTTTATTAATCATTGCTGATTTCTCAGTGCAGTTCTTCCCTCCCTCTGCCTGTGAAACAAGGGAAGGTCTTTCTCTTTCCCTTTTAGCACAATGTTGGCAGCCTGGGTGACTCAGGTTGAACTTTTATTCTTCTCCTTTCATTTCAGGTGATGCATTTACCATATTCTGGACTGGTCTGCAGACAGCCCAACCTTTCTCGTTTAGAAACAAGCTAGACTAAACCAATAGGTACATTTGCCTAAGATTCCCAAGAGCTATTTTACTTTTATTATCCCTACAGCAGTTGAGAAGTGAGGTGATACAGTTCAGATACTCTTTCAGAGGGACAAACAAACTTACTTTGAAGACATAACTGTCTTGTAAAGAATTTTTTTTCCAGGAGAATGTCTCTAATCCAATTTTCCATTTTTTTTAGGCTCTCAGGTAGAAGGATTTATTTCTTTTTATTTAGTACATCCAGATAAAGAAGTGAGAGGAAAAAAGTTACATTTTCTTTTCCTAACATTTTGAGTGTTTTCTATTGTACACAAATCTTAATATATTATAAAATCTTGACAAAAGTATTTGAAGAGTGTCTGACTACTCTCCAGAATTAAACTGGTAACCATTAGCAGAGTAGGCTTATAGTTATGGATTCTCAACTATGCTCAATCCAAATCTCATAAATGCCAGTGATTCACCTAGTAAAGACACAGCAACAATAATATATGAGCGATAGAACAGAACAGAGAACACATTTTTCATTTGAGTGTACATCATTTGAATCATATCACTTAAGCATTAGGCGGGTTGATTTTACAGGTCATTCAAGAAATGTTCAGTGTAGACACACTGAAAAGGAAAGGAAATTTTATTTAACAAAACAACAAAGTGACTCGATCAGATTTAACCATGAATTAATTGCTAGTATTGAGTCATCAGACTGCAGCTGTAGACATCCAGGGCATTTTTGAGTTTTCAGATTTGTCTTTTATGAGTGTTTAAAAAACCTTTTGCTGAAGGGCACACATGTAGTTAACGAGACCATTGTCATCTCGTGCTATTGTTACCTACTCTGTGTCCCAGACTATCCTCAAATCAGCCTGTTTTACTCTTCAACCTTAGGAAAGTGCAAAGTCATTGTCATGCCTGGTAATAGGAAGTATCAAACTTAGTGGAAAGTAAGAGTTTGAAAAAAAGGTATGCCTTTTATTAGAACAATGAAGTACTCCAGGGAGTTTACTTCGGTGAAACTGCTCTAGGAGAGAGTACTCTCTTGGAGAGCTAGAAGGAAAAAGTACCTAACAGGTCATTGTACCTAAAAACTATCAACGGAAAGTTAGATGTTACCCAGCAAGCACATGTTTCTCCCATGTTGTAAGACTTACTTACTCCCCTCCAACACCACAAAATATGTGATCCGTCCTTTGTTTGTCCTCTCTAATAAATTAGCAGATGAAAAAATACTTTTATAGGCTTCAGACATAATTCTAAGACTGCATTATGGCAGTCTACCATGAACATGGTCAAAGTAAGAATTTTGATAAGGATCCAGTTTGGTCACTCATAGAATAATAGATATCAGATATCTTCTCAGTTGGCACCAAGTTCATCCCAGCTCTGCTGACTGGATGAAAAAAAGACATAAAATGCAGCTCTTCAAACCACTGGCACACTGAACTGAAATAGTGAAAAGGCTAAAGATGAGGAGAGTCCACACACAAATTTCAGACTAGGCAGTCCTTGGTCTCATTTTATCTTCTCATTCACTGTGCAGGAAAAAGTTCTTGGCACAGCAGAATAGAGAGGCTGAGGGGTCTTCTCCTTGGAGATCTTCAGAGACTGACTGGATGTGGGCCTGGGCACCCTACTCTGGGTGGCCCTGCTGGAGCAAAGGGCAGGTCAGATGGTCACAAGCCATGCTGGAATTCTGGGATTCTGTGAATTGAAAACATCCACCTCATATTCTCCCAATTCGATTTTTCTCTCTTGGACTAATTGCCATCATTTAAATCTTGCCATACCTTCAGGCTGTAGCATCACACCTACTCATTAAAAAGAGCACTCATATTAAAATCATCTTCTGCAGACGTAAAGACTGTGACTAAGTAACCACTAATTTAGCACAATATTCCTATCTTTCAAATGACTTGACAGTGCTAAAAGGAACTGCTGCTGTGAGCCCTTGATCAAACAAAAAATATTCTTACATTTCCATATTGTTTATTTTGTCCATCCTGGTGTATTCCATGAAGAGCTGTCACACTCGGGTAACAAATTCACACAAATTCACCTGGAGGATTTAACATATTGCATGAAAAACAAGCAGTGACCAGCTAAAGAATGTCAGACTGGAGAGCTGTTACTCATAATGGTGAGCAGCTGCAGTAACTGCGATGATTCACACAAGTCAGTCACTGCTCAACTATGCCAGTAAAGATCTCACAATGTTGCTCAGATCCCATGGAGACCTTATAGAAGACTTCCAGCTCCTGATGCATGTAGTATGGCATGCTTTCAGAGAACAGATGCATATGCTGCAGAGGGAATGGCTGGTCACGAACAGACAAACTCCCTTATTCAGTGTGACAATATCCATGTTCCCTAGTACTCTTCAGCACTTGCCAGATGTTGTCAGTTCTCTCTTCAGAAGATGAAAGAAGATACATAAATCATAGATGATAAGAGGATGCGACTACAACCCTTGGGTCTGACAATTGATGTTAGGCTGTTCCCATGCCTTTGCCATCCTCAGTACATCGCTCTCCACAGGCCCTAATGACACATCCTCCTGGTTTTCACACTCAGCTTGACATGTACTTTACAGAGAAGTAGCGTACTAGTATGAGAACGAGCTTGTACCTCAGGAAAGTCAGGTTTTAAAATGAATAATATTTTTTCAGATGCCACAGAGTTTCAGAGCACTTTGAAGTACAGATCAATCTGCCAAGTATTAGTGAACATAGAAGAGAAGCAGGACATGCCCCCCCCAACATATGTTTCGTCATTTGTTCAGACAGGTTAATGAAAAATACTTACTGAAATCTCTTTCATGCACTCTGCCTGTTGGTTATAGATGAGAGCATTAACATGAAATATATACTTATTTAGAAATATGGAATTTCATTATAAAAATGAAGTCTAATTGTCCTGCAAATCTGAAACAATATTGGAAACCCTGGATTCCATGCTCAGCATGAAGAAAACTGTGCTAGAGGGCGTGTTCTTCCTGACCGTTTCCTCCCTTTCTCCATCCCATTTAATGTGTCCTTGAAATTCCTTAGAAAAAAATGACCCTAAAGCTAAAAGCCCATCATTTCATTTGGAGAATGAAATGCATCAACATAATGATACTACTGTGGTTCCACCAGCGGGTACTTCTCATTGTCTGAGTGCTAGGGGATCTTATTTACTATTTGTTAGCCAGTAACCCCACTTAGAAAGATATGATTTATGCAAATCCCTTTAGTATACAACATTCTTCCTCCTTTTCCTTTCTTTTCCTCTCTTTTCCTTTCTCCTCTCCTCTCCTCTCCTCTCCTCTCCTCTCCTCTCCTCTCCTCTCCTCTCCTCTCCTCTCCTCTCCTCTCCTCTCCTCTCCTCTCCTCTCATGGAAATGTACATAATTAAAAACTAATCCAAAGACAAAAATAATTCATCTGGGGCTCAAAGTACTCAGGATGTCAAGGTACTGTCTCTGAGAAAATAGATAAGCTCTACATCAAGTCTAATTCCCCACATACATTCATTATTTGTGTTAGAGAGACGTTTTGCAAGTGATAAATGAAAACATACACACCTTGTACAGCAAAATCTTTTCTCTGCAGGATACAGTGAACAGGGAATCCATCTTACATTAAGGAAAGAAGAATCAGCATGGTTCAGATATGGACAGATCCATCTTGCTTCCCTGAAACCTGAAACAAAGACAAGAAAAAAAGTCAGTGGGAGGGAATAAAGAGACTCTTCAGGAATCTTAAACCTACACTTTGTGCACTGTGCTGAGTTCAGAGAAGCAGCGTGCTTATCCCTGTGATGACAAGTGAAGATTAAATGAAGGTATTCACCAGACAATTCCTCCAGTGTTCCCTGATCTGAAATACACACTGAACATTGTGGAAGATGGGTTATCACTTCCAGCTCAGTGGAAGGTAAGCCTGCAGCTCTGGCAGCATCAAGGAGCTAAACAATGCCAAGTCTGGAACATCCTCACTTTCAGGCCCATGTTTCCAGTTTGGCTTAAGACTTGCATGGAGCCAGTCCCTATGCTGAGATCTGTGTTAGCCATGGAGAAAGAGGTACATGAAGCTCTGGTGTCTGGCACTGGGTGCAACCTGGAGCTCCTCTCCTCTCCTCTCCTCTCCTCTCCTCTCCTCTCCTCTCCTCTCCTCTCCTCTCCTCTCCTCTCCTCTCCTCTCCTCTCCTCTCCTCTCCTCTCCTCTCCTCTCCGCTGCATATACAAGGTGTAGAGGTTTGGGCTTACTCTTCCTCTCCATTCACTCTCCAGCTCCAGCCCATCCCTCCCTCCCATCAGCACACAGGGGCTGGAAGTGCCATTGCTGGCCTCTTTAAACAGTTGCCTTTTCATTAATCCAATCTGTGTGTATGTGTGTGTGAGTGCTTGTGTATAGACAGCTGCAACTTGGCATTCTTGCTTTGACGTTTTCTTGGAGCAAAGTTTGTTAACTATTGGACGTTAGTATCCAACTCTTCTCTATTCAGGTTCAAGAAAACAGGAATTTGGCCCCAGTAACTAAGACTAATGTGATGTTAATTCCTGAAAGTAAATATTCTCCTGCTTTTACCTTGGTATCTTTTTTTAATAGGTATTTTTCTTGTGCCTCACACATATACATGTCATTTTCATTAGTATTAAAAATCTGATTCAGCCAAAAAATTGGTTTTGGCCAAATAGGTCACATTATTAGAGATGGTCACCCTTCTTTCTCCACTCATATTTGCTGTTTCCATCTATGCTGTCTCTCTACCTGTGACTTTAATTCCTCAGTGGCTTTCTAGGATAACTCTCACTACTCCTTTCTGGACAATAGATTTTGATCACAATCACCCTGACATAGATTCAGATCATTTAACGAAGTTAAATGTGGGTATAATGAAACTATCATTTTTGTGATGCACAAAAATAAGGTACCACAGACATCAGAAATGGGGCACTGAGTGAAGCCATTTCTAAAACAAAGAGTAAGCATTAATAATAGAAATGATTAGTGCTGATTTATGGATCTGTAGTTATCATTTTCCAAAGGAAAAGCAGCCAGGAAAATGTGTCACATTTTCCAGCAATCCACATGAAGCCTCAGCGTACTATCTGAAATTCAGTATCTTTGGTTTTCTTATCCATGAGCTCCAGCAATCCCTGGTGTATGCCAACAGCCTAAAAGAAAACAAGGTTCAGGAGACACCACTCTTTGCATACGGTAGTTGGCCATGCCTCATCACACTCAAACCCAATTCATCATCTTCCAGACACTATTTCATACCAAACATTTTGTTGTCTCTTTAATGCATCTGTCTGTTTATCTATTCTCCAGTACCATCTGCTTGTCCTGCTCTCTTGCACCGCACATGTTCACAGCTACTACACCTCCAAGGTGACAAATGAGCAGTCGAGCTAATTTCATTGGGATAAACAAGAAAGCAAGAGCCAGATGGAAAGCCATGGAGAGAGCCAATGGCACTGGGGGGAGAAGAGAGAGTGCTGGGAGAAGAAATCACCATAACAACGGCAAGTGCAAAGAGGGGGTTCTATTCTGTCTATACCACTAATTGCTATGAATATTTTATTCTTTCCCTGTGGTTTATTCATGTCCAGCGCAATGATTTACTGCCATATGTTATAGTTCAAGGCATTTTTTTTTCCCCAGTAAAGTTTGATTGCTGTTGTTTTCACTGTTATTTTTGTAAGGTTTGGGGGCTTTATTCTGTTTTTGGAGTGTAGACTATTTTCTTCAGACACTCATAAGGAAGCAGGGCTTGGGGGAGTTCAGTGTTATTATGACTGTGGAAATTACAGGTTTTAATTACTTTAAAGACACAAGTTGATGATTGATAATGTTGATCCAGATCCTGCCTCCTGATAAGCTTTAGTCGTTTTTACTATATGGCACTTTCAGCACTAGCACAGCATAAATATTCTACAGATAACCCTGGCTATGCTGGTGGAAGTCCAGTTGATCTCAAAGCAGTGGGATTTCACTGCCTGACAAGATACAAAGGTTGCACTAAATCAATTTGAAAAACACTTCAGTTAAACCATTCCAAACTGAATGCATGCGTGTGTGTAAGGATTTAAAACCATCTCGTATTGCTTTAGCTTGACTCAGCTAAAGACATATCCTAAAGTAAGAGAAGACAGCTTATGATAAACTAAATAAGCCAAAGGAGGCCTAAGCATGAAACAGCTTTCTAAAACATTTTATCTCTGTTCAGAGCAGTGTCACTCAATGTATGTTTACGTAGCACAAGACAGATATGCCTTACCAATTGTGTGGGAAGCCAACTTAGAGCTAGAAGCAAATACTTTGCCCAGGCTAATAAGCACCAACTTTGCTTGAAAGTGGCACGGTGCGATGCTTCACAGAGATGCCTGTTCCAGGTAGGCATTCCAACACAGCAAAAGCCAGAACGCACTGCCAAGGAGAATCTGATTTATAATTCCTAGTGGCAAATACACAGCTTAGCCATTAGACTGGAAAACCTCTCAAGTTCACTGTCATTTCATCCAATAGCAGCTCATTAAATTTAACAATACAGACGCTGCAAATATTTTCTTTTACAAATGTGAATAGACAAGGCACTTTCAAAATGTCTCTCCTTTTCAAACATTATCAGTGTCATTCAGTGGTAATTGTTCCTATTTCTCAACATGTAATATTCAGAGATAAATAAGATGTGAAAGTAACCTTATCTAATTGAAAAATCCCTCTCCCCTTGCTTTCCAAAGTCCAATCTCACTGCTGTGTACATTCAAGGATTTCTTCAAAGACCAATCTATCTGCATCAGAAACTCTTATTTCAGGCTTTTCAGGGTAATGCTTGTCAGAATAAAGATTTGTTCCATTTCCCAGCGGAGTGTAAAGTTTCGCTTTGAAGATCCACTTTCAAACAATCTCCCCTATACCTATGACAGTCATCCTTGATGTAATACAAGTGTTTATTGTACTTATTCCCTTTTAAAATCAGTTTTAGCCTCTGTAAAAATAGGGGATTCTTGGTTCTCATCAAACCAGAGTTATTCCGCCACATGGCACAGAATCTCACTGTAACCTAGAAGGCTTCATGTTTTGTCTGCCTTCTCCTTCTAAACACATGGCTCTCCATTAGTTTGCTTGACCAGCTAGCTTTTGTTATGTTAAACAATCATGGAAATGCTGAGGCTCTGATCCTATATTCCTGTCCCTTCCAACTGCACTCAGTGCTATTTGCATGAGAAGCAATGTTAGGGCACAGTTTGATTAAATTTTGGTCATGGTATTATGTGATGCGGTTGCACATTAAAGTGGAAGCTTGTGCTTAATGAACAGAAGGGTCCTTCCTCTTATGCAGCCTATGTTCCAAAAAGAAAGGGCACTCATAAGAAAAAAAGAAATCCTCAATAAAAACCCCATCAATGAGGAAACTGCATCCTTAAGTTCTTAGTTAAGACTTTTCTCTGAGGCATGTTGCAATCCATGGAAGACAACTTCTTGGTAAATCTCAATGCACGCTCTCCTAATTATAAATAAAACAAATGTGGTTTGCCTGGAGAACCTACCCAAACCAAGGATCTTAAATTAATGTTTTTGGGACTGGGAATACTGTGTGTCTATAAATCACTTAATGAAATCCATATTCTTTGCAGATGGAACTGAAATGGGAGAAACTTGCCATAAATTTAGCTGCTGTACATAAGTCTCTGCATGTGACCTGGTACTGTAAGAAAGAGACTGAAGTTCTGCTTTTTTAAATATATATCTATAATCTCTGTAGCCATGCTGTTCCAAGAGAAAAGATACTTGCCTAGGTACAACTTAGTGCAAGACTTTCCCCCTTCCTTACTGTCCATGAGGTGTCCCAGGCCCAGGAAATGGAAGGCCCTGCAGTAGGTCACAACCACTCCTGAGTGAACATCAGAAGCTCTGGAAGATAACGATGGTCAGTGCCTGCCTGATGGGGCCTTCTGCAGCCTGCCAGAATAACAGCACGAGAGCCAGATATTTGCAGCACACATCTCAAGGTGTTTCTGAGGATCAGGTTTGGCCCAGGCAGCCCTGGGTATATTTATAACCCCTTGACCTTTTCTTCTTCCTTTTTTATGCTCTGCTATTTCTACTGCAGTCACCTCCATCCAGTGATGGATAAACCTACCATGGTGACCTTCTCTTCATTGCTAAAGTAGAAAAAGTCATCAGACTCATTAAGCAGGAGAAAACTGCACACACATTACTTGTTGCAATCAGCACATACCCCAGATAAACTGACCACTGACCACTGTCCACCTTCTCCCTCTGAATGTACAAAACCTTTGGAGCCGCAAGCAGCTCAAGGGTGACTGGTGAAGCAGCTGCACAAAGTGCAGGTGTTCTGGAGAGAACTAGCTCTTCCCAGAGCTATCATGATTGCCTGATGTACAAAACCCCACAGAAAAACCAGTACAGACCTTTAAAAATATGTCTCTCCATCCACCTCTTTGTTAATCTTCTTTCCTTAGTGCTGACTGCACGTCCTTGAGGATATTACCCAAATTTAACCTGAAACAGGAGATATATGTCTTTTGGCAAGGTCAAAGACTGACATTTATGCTACAAGAAGAACCTGTGAAAACTCTTGAAGAAGATCTATTTCCAATACAAAAATCAAGTTTCATTTAACCTTGTCAGAAGGTTTATTTGACTCAGATTTACATGAATACACATTAGTTCAAAACTGTACAGCTCTCAATTCAAAGTACAGTTTTAATAACATCAATCTTCAGCTTTTGCTGCATCTCCAGTCACAGATACTGGAAAATCTACTATTGTATGTACCAGGTTCTGCAAATGACTCATTCAAAAAGCCAACCAAACAAAAATAAAATAAAATAAAATAAAATAAAATAAAATAAAATAAAATAAAATAAAATAAAATAAAATAAAATAAAATAAAATATCTAAGCAAAATTTTGCATTGAAGCTGTGACTTGGAGATGCCTGCTGCTGTACTCATACCATCTTGAGCCACCTTCACTGGAACTCTCTGTATAAATATTGTCATCCTCCAGCCTGCGAAGCTGAGTGTCTGGGGAAGAAGTTCTGAATTGGGATTGCCAAACTAAATAAGGTTACTCTTCTAATGGTCTCAGCAACACAGCTTTAACTTCACTATTCCTATTCTAAATCCTATAAGACTTCTGGACTTTCTCAGCTTTGATACCTCCATCTATAAATACTACCCTTCCTCACAGCAGCTTTTCAGGGCCAAACAGGCTAACGCAAGCACAGCATATTTAAGGTATGCATTATGCTCAGCTTTACTATTAAAATGCTAGACTTTCGGTTTTCCGAGGAAAAGGTACCAGGTCTCCTAAATAAAATACTTTGATGTACTTTATGGAAATAAAATTTTAAAGATAGGACACTAAAGACTTGCTTTTGACTACCTTTTATCTCTGAATATTCTCAACAGTTAAGCACAGCTTCATTTAATTATGCATTATCCTAATTGCCGGGTACCTACCATGTCCATCTGTGTGCATTATAATGAATACATGCACCAAGGGCTTAATGAGTGAGACACCTGCTCAGATGAACAAATGGCCTAGAATTATCACTGATATAGTCATCCATACATTTAAGCATGCCTTAAGTTTAAAGGAGTGGCAGCACATGTTTATGTACAAAAAAAAACCAACAAATGGAACTTATTAGACTACTCCAGTCAGGTTGCATCGACAAGAAAATCCTGAAATGTCCCCAGGACCATCCTCTGCAAACTAACCAGTATGCATGTACCCACATTATTAAACTGTGAGAGCCTTCAAAACAGGGTAATCCTGTTGGGAACGTTCCTGCTAAATGTCCCTGAAAATTTGGAAAGGAGATGCTAGTTGACCTGGATTACAGCGATGACAGGGACTACTTTAAATGTGTAACTGCTTAAAAAATATATATCTGCCAAGAAATTTTCTCTAGCGCTGTTTAATCTACCAGTCTAATTTCCTAGTGAGCTCAGATCAGCAGCAGTGTCTATATGAAGAGATGCACAGAGCAGAGAAGCTGTTTCAAGCCAGCTCCTGTTACACAGAAATACCATCTTCATGTTTTGTACCATCAATACAATTTTCATGCAATCTTCTGTTCTCAGAAAAATCTGACTGTTAAGTAGCCTACTCTAAGTAATTGCAGATGCTCACAAGTCAAGCTTCCCAAACAGCCTCCTACAGCCAACTGAGTTGTCATGCTTGTGTTTATGGTGACATTTCAGCAAAATACTGCAAGGGAATAATGAACAAAAGCATTGATACAAGAGGATCATAAAAGCCTACTTCATAGTCAGTACATAAACTGGCATTCCTAACCTCATTATCATTTATGCTACTTGAAGCATTTAGCTGACATTTCTCCAAGGCTTTTTTTAAAGCTTGAAGGAACGCAGCTTCCAATGCAGGCCTTTTTCAAAGCCCAGAGCAGATTTTGCAGCAGTCAGTTCATACCCTCTTTTCACCAGTGTGATATTCCTATTGCTCCCATCCACCAGTACTACCAACTGGCATTCTTTAATTTCAGTTCAGCCCTACACAGCAAGTTCACTGAGCTATCTTCTTCTTCCATAATACTTTCTCACTTCATCTTTCTTTCCACATTTGCAGAAGTAGGAGTTTCTTGACCAAGAGTTTCTTCCCGCTACTTGAATATTTCATCCTCTTCCTTCAGTTAACACCAGCCTGAAATGCTGCATCTGTGGGTTCTGACACTTCAGCACCTCCTGTGCTACAACATCAAATTTTAGTCCCTTTTTCTTTAACTCCTATTCACTCACATTCTGTGCTGCTTGAGAGTCATCCTTTAATGTGCTGAATCACCCTGCTGGCTTCCTGCACCTTTTCCCTTACACCAGTCTGATCAACTAATGTGAAAAATGAGCACACTTTGCCCACTCACACCTGGGCACGTTCTTCCACAACTACTGTCCAGACACAACTCCTGCTCTTCCACCAGAAAAGCCCTTGAGTAATTAATAGAAGCAGAAGGACTAACAGAGGCTGCTGATATTTGGAAGGTTTTTGATATGAAAATGAGAGAGTAATGTCAAATTCTTGCCAGTAGGTGCTCAAATACACAGGTTAGAAATGTGTCTGTGTACAGTTGTATGCATATATATGCATCTACCAACCAAAATTATTATTCCTGTATCTTACTTCCCTTTCCACACATTACTCATTGCATTCCGTTTTTACATATCATAATGCTTCTTCCTTTTATAATCAGAAACAGCATCTGTCTCAATATTACTGAAGTCTCAGAGGGCCTTTTAGATGTTATGTCATCACACTTTGTTTTAAAAAAGGCTGCAGTAATGGCTTACTATAAGATAACATGGGCAAGTAGAATATGTCCAAACAGTGTGATTGTTCCTTGATCTCATCTGGTAAGAGCACAAAAAGTTTCTACCACTGTTAGATAAGACATTATACCACGAAGATGTATTTCAAGTATATTACTATTAGTAGTATCTCATCTAAACTCCAAAAGTTTAAAACACACACGCAGACACACAAATCCCTATTGTTTATTATCACAGTTTCTTCCAAGAGAAAATATTTTGAGGCAAAACAATCTGAAAAACAAAGCTAACTCCTAACACTGAAATTTAACATGTGAAAGGACTGACAGAAGATCAAACATTAGCAGTTTTCTACGTTTCTATAAAGAAGTCATTCAGTGATACCACCGTCTTAATATATATTAAATAATTCGCTCTTCCTCTCTAATGAGTGATTTATTTTAGAGAATGGATTTCCAATATTCATTCTATGCCTTTCACTGGCTTTTATGCATCTATAAAACACTGACATAAATCAGAACACAATCCATCATGCAACATAACCTCCCGTAAATAAGAGGCACGGTTTGGTTCTTATTCTACCAATACAAGCACTGATTCTAGTCTGGCATAGTTGTTGCAGGCTATGTATGCCACTGATAAGCCAGAAAAATCAATCAATTGATAAATAAAAGTTAAGCTTTTGACCATATAGTATAATGTGAACATTTTAATTTTTTTGATTTATTTTTGGCAGTCTTCATGTGCTAGAAACCCAACACTGGTTGGACATTGGAAAAGGTTTGACACTGGACGCTGCAAAGGACATTAGATGAAAAGAAACAATGGGCCGGTGCAGAAAGGACTAGCTTATTCAGCGTAAAACTTGGTATAATGTAATTTGGTTAATATGATATTTCCTCTGCTCAGGTTTCGATTTGCACATTTATTTGGGATTGTAAAATGTTATTTACTCTATTATTGCTCACACCTCTGAACAGAGTGAGGAAACGAACTGTATTTCAGACTGAATGAAGGCATTATTTTTCTTCCATCCCTACTGGCTGGGGGATTTCTCTCAGATGTGGGCCTCCTCACAAGTGTCCATACTTCTGAGGGACCCAAGGAGCTTAATGGAAAGCAGAGCAGAATACAGTTACTCCATAAGCCCTTCTAAGTGCTACGCTAAAGGATAAACTAAGTATTAGCTGTAACATGCATGCTTTCTGTATTGCATTAGCTTAATGGATAAAATGAGGAGGCAATTTCATCACGATAGTGACAGTCTTTGACACGCTAATCCAAAGCTGGGTTAATTAGAATAAAAATCCTTTTTCTTCTGCCACAGACAAGAACAGAAACATTTCGTCTTCAGAGTCCAGCATTCA
Organism: Coturnix japonica; assembly: GCF_054131305.1. NCBI lineage: Eukaryota > Metazoa > Chordata > Aves > Galliformes > Phasianidae > Coturnix > Coturnix japonica. The sequence goes on from NC_140664.1 coordinate 46,239,499, forward strand.
GCCTTCTGTTGTACTAGAAAGAGAGTCTTTAAATGGCAACTGCAGAACTTGTGGCAGAGGAAAGTTTAGGAATTGTTAAGTCTTATCTCAAGAAGTGTAAATAAAGTGGAGCATAGCATAAATGCGCCACAAGACAAGTCTGGCCCTAATAGAAATCTCAGGAATCAGCACATTTTTATGGAAGGTAAAAATTCTTACAGGACATGGATGCAACTTCTTTTTATTACATTATATGTACATACTCAGCTATACTGCTATAGACAGTATATAATGGAATATTTGCTACATGCTCAGGGCTGCCAAATGTTTTCCATAACCCCTCTTTTTATTAAAATATTCCAAATACATCTGTACTGCACTAAATCATACGCTGCTATTTGGCATAAGCTGTATCTTCAGACTGCTCTGCAGAGTTAAACCATGCCAAGACTGAAGTATTGATTGCTACTTATTGCACACTGCATACTAATAAATCCTACCCCTGTGTCCTAGCCAGCCACGTACATACAGCTCTGGAGAAATCACTTCTACATTTTAAGACTCCTGTCTTAATGGAGCAAGGCTAACTAACAGCTACCTTCCATAATTATGTGAGATGAAGAAATTCAGCCAGCTCATTCATGTACATACATGCAGGAAGGAAAACCAACCAGTTCCACATGTCCAGTCCAACTCACAATCATGGAATCATAGAATTACCCAGGTTGGAAAAGACCTCAAAGATCATCAAGTCCAACCACAGCCTAACCATAGTACCCTAACTCTAACAACCCTCTGCTAAATCACATCTCTGAGGCACCTGCACCAAGCTGGAGGCTGTGATGTCCCACAGAAAGAAAGAGAAAAAATTTCCCAGCAGTCCATTATGAAAGCTAAACTTCATACTGCAGTGCTCACAATATATTTTCATATGATTTTTTTTTTTCCTATACTTAAGCAGACATTGTCTTTTCTAGACAGTAACTGAAAGAACTGTGGGGAAACATTCAGAAGAACAGTTATTGCATGCTAAACTCCCTAGACACTCATGTGTGTTTCAGGAAGACTGACTCAGGAACCTGGTAATAAAGAGACTTTACTGTTAGATCACTCTATCCCGTTAAGTTTAAGACTAAAAGTTGTTATCTTCCTTTAATTTCACTCTGAACATCACTGTTCTCCATCTAATTGTCTGGAGATGTACACCCACTTTGGAAAGACTATTAACATACCTGTATTTTGTCAGAAGTCTGAGATATGGGTGTGAATAAATGGAGAATGATGGAGGGATCATTTTCCAGGGTGTTACTGCAATTGACTAAATGTGTGAAGCAGCTCACATAGGGTATTTTTGTAACAGTAACAATCATCAAAACTCAGCTGAATAATACTCAAGGACTAATTTAACCCATTGTTTCAAAAACCTGGCTCTAATATTGCATAAAATACAGTGAAATACTAACTTGCATTCTTAAATCCCACTGTGATCAATGAACCATAGCCAGGTACCCGAAGATGGTCAGACCCAAGAGTTTTATTGAGCAATTTTGGCTCAGTTTTTAAGGACATCTCTAGGTTCAGCCTATTATAAGCTTCCCATTTACAAATATATACAGTCACATGCAATGTGTTAGCATTGTCTTCAGAATTAAATGTCTCAAGAGCTTGCTAAAATACCTTTATCTTCTTTTTAAACTACAAGCTTAATGCATTTATTCACTTATTTCTTTGGCTGCCCTCTTTGAGACACCAGAATTCATCAGAGAAACAATGAGGTTGAGTAGTTATGTTAGAAACTCTAATGATAGTGGTAGAAATGAGAACAGGAGATATCGGAATGATCACCCTGGGAGAAATGGTGACCATGGTGTCACCCAGCATGGACCTATGGTCCTCTTCTACCCTCAAGTCTTACACTAGCTACCACCACATCTGGAGAGGCAGAAGCAGGACTGTGGGCCCCCGGCCTTAAGATACTGCATAAAGGCACACAGAATCATGGAATGGGACCTCAAAGTCCACCCAGTCTTGGTCCTCAGTTGTGGGCAGGGCTGCCCCCCAGCAGCTCAGCTGCCCAGGGCCCCATCCAACCTGGCCTTGAGCGCCTCCAGGGATGGGGCACCACAGCTTCTCTGGGCAGCTGTGCCAGCGCCTCAATGCCCTCTGAGTAAAGAATTTAATTCTAACATCTAATCTAAATTTTCCCTCTTTTAGTTTAGTCATGGTTTTGTAATTTCTGCTATTCTCTGGACCAGTTCTAACAGTTCTGCATCCTTCCTGTGCTGGGGGCTCCAGGCCTGGACACAGTACTCCAGATGGGGCAGAGTAAAGTGGGGCAAAAACCACCAGAGATCCTCTGTCAGAGCAGAGGGGTTACGCATGTTCCATGTGTTCTGGGAATGGAAATGGGTGTAGAAGCAACACATCATCCTGTTTATCTGCCTCTTACACCACTGGCAAGTGCAATAAAAACACAGCAACACATTCTTATCCATTTTGTGTGAAAACTCTGAGTGCTTTTCTACACGGAGCTGCTTAAAATTGCAAATTTGGAAAACTGCTTGTTATGGTGTATTTGACTAAAAAGAAATAAATGCCTGGGAACTTGTGTAACTGCAGTGCTTTCAATGGTTCTTGCTATCTGCAATTTGCAGCTCTCTCTGTCATTGCTGATATTTAGTTTGTCTCTTTCAAAGCCCCCAGTGCATTAAATCACTTTGTAAATTAAAAGAAATGTGCTTTGTCCAGCAGACAAATGGCGGATAGGAGATCTTCCAGGGTAACACCAAGCCTGCAAAAAGCTTTTGAAATCTCATTACTCAAGCGCCTAATGGCCAGAGTAACAGTCGCTGTGTGATCTTCTCTGTTTATTGTGCATTGTGGATGACCAACACACAACGCAACAACGCTCATGATGTTAGTAAACAGGGTGGACAATTCGCCAGATTTGATTCCCTTGAATACAGTTTTCCATAAATGTAGAAAATCAGCACTTATACACCTCACCTTGCCCACTGCTTAACGTATTGCTTCTAACATTTGTAATTTTTTCCTCATGTCTGTCTTGGAAATATAAAGTCATATAAGCATGACCAAGGCTCGGATTCATTAATGGCTGTATGGGAAACTGTTGATGACAGCCTGAACCTCTGATTAACCACTTGAGGCAAGCAATGAGTCAGCTGTGGAAGCACAGGTGAAGGTAATTCAGCTGTGCTCCAGGAAGGGGTGGAGCTTGGCTCCACCTCTCCTAGATCCCATTTAAGGGCTGACCAGCACTAAGGCAGGATCCCTTTCTGGAGTTTGTTTCTGTGTGAAGTTTTACAGCAAGACTCAACATTGGTGAGCATTTGTCATCTATCCTCTTTCTACTATGTGAGCTCTGGTTATCTGTCAACTTTATATCTGTACGATTGTAACCATACAATGGCTAATAAAGAATGAGTGCCAGCTGTCACCTTGTGCAAATCAGGATACTGATAGTCACTTCCTCCTTCACTCCTCCTTCTCATCCTCTCTCCAAAATGAGGACTGGCTTCACACTGATGTGTTCTTGACAACAGACACTGACAGAATCAAGAACTCCAGGCTGCCTTCTGTAAGATCTGACTGAAACAATAGATCAGATTCAAACTGCATAGCAGATGGAAATATTACAACACATATATAATTCTGAACTCCCAAATTCATTTTCTTACCAAGCTGGGTTAAACATCACTTCAGGATGCCTATTCCTGAATTAATACACTTGTATTTGGCAAAATATACTGAGATACCACTACATATTTCTTATGCTTCCAGAAATGGAAACTCCAGAAAAACCAATGGCAGCATTTTCAAAAGCACACTACATTCATTTACCTGCCCCAGCAAGTCAGTGGTGAAACAACAAATGATTCCAGCAGGGTAACTTCTGAATTCAATTTGAGTCATTACAAAAAATAATAATAATAAAACCAACCACCCAGACTCATTTGCCTTGAGAGGTGTGTCAGAACAGGTAAGGAGCTGTGGGCCTGCATGAAGAGGAGATACACTTCAGGCCTGGAGAGCTTTATGTAGAGCAGATGGGATCAGCAGGGATGAGGAAACACTTTTAAAGCCACTGCTGTAGAGAACTACTAAGGGATGCAAATCTGGGCTCGGTTCTGAAGGTGGAACCAATGGGTCCACTCCCTCTGATCAGAAAGAAGGGCTGTCTCTGTGTAGGCATACAGAGTGATTCGAAGTTTAGCTCCCTTTGTTTACTCCCTTCTTCACATCCAGTTTTTGAGACATTTGGTTCTTTTTACATGCTTTTGAAATTCACATGCATTCTTAGTGGGAACAAGAATGACCTTAAATTCCCTAGTGGCTGGGTGGCTCATCAGGACTTTTTTATGACTAATGAATTCTTCTCGATCTCTCAAAGCTTCATCATTTGGGCTATTGTTTCCCCAAGGGTATGTCCTTGTGCATTTGAAAACAGCATGAGATCCTTCCTACATATGCTGTGGCTGATGCAGCTGAGCTCCAAGCACGTGGGGAAGCTCAGCAACTTTGCATCTTGGTATCAGCAGTTAGTTGGTAAGCTCTTATGCAGCTGTAAGGATAGCTTCTGCTCACGTGAGTACCCTGCTATTCCTCTTCTTTTTCTTCCTGTTCTCATTCAACAGTGTTTATGGCAAGGTTATTGAATTTCCAAAAATAAAAAGCCATGCTTTGCTTTCCAGCTGAGAGCCATTAGATGCAGAGGAGATCTACCTGTGAAACGGCAGGTGGTGACAAAGTGGGATGTCTGCATCCTTGTCTCACCCTTCTGCTGTTCAGCTGCCTCTGACCTCTAGCTACACCTCAGCATTCCCATATATTTTAAAGGAAAATAAAACAACCAGAACCCTTTTTTAAAGGAGTGACCATGTTAATCACAAAGGTAATCTTTCCTTCTCAAAAGGCAATCTTTTCTTCTCTGATCTTCTGGATCTGAAAGTCCATTTGCTCTTGACACAAAAGGCATTCTGTTTGTGAGGGTCAGGAAGTCAGGAGATGTCCAGGCTTTTGCAAGTCCTGAGTGATGACAAGTGAGAACAAATATTTTTAATTTCTCACGGATTTACTTGAAACTCTGTGAAGTCCTTAAGTTTTCCTCTGAAAACACTAGCTGTTTGAAGTGGCTCTAAGTGACAAAATGCGATCCCTTTCACCTTTTTGATGACATAAAATTAAGTAATAGCTAAGATTTTTAGAAGTGCCAGAAGAGGATCTATTATCCTCTTTCCACGTATTTAGTTGTTATACCAGCTTCTCATACTGTCTAGCACCTTGCAGCTGCTATTGTTAGTGGTTTTTAACACGCGTTCTTTATGCCTCCTCCCTTCCTACCACAGATCTTCCTCTCTTTCCAGATGCCAAGCCTTCAGGCTTACACAGCTTCACAGCTTAGCATGAAGGACCAGGACCTGGCACAAATAAATATTGTTCTTCTTCATGTAGCATCCCAAGAGAGCTCCGCTAGGGCAGCCAAGAGGAAGTGCTCAGTGTCTCTCAAATCCCAGACCCCCTGCCCACCAAACCCTGCTTCCAGGCCTGACTGCTCAAACAACCCCCACACTCTCTCCTTTCTGCTCTCTGCTCACATTTCTCCAAGCCCACCCTCTGTCAGGCAGAAGAGATGCGGCTGCCTCCAGGACATAGTCTGTTGCTTCTCAGGAAGACTGCTTCTGATCTCAGCCCACAGGTTTTGGGGCTATTCAACGTCTTGGTTCTGCTACTCTCATTAGTGATAAGGGATCAATGCTGTCCTTTCTTTGGGAAGGGAAACACAAAGTCTGTCTTCTCTGAGCAGTTTGCAGAGCAAGATGCTGGCTGATAGCTCAAGGACTTCTTTCAAGACACAACAAAGAGTGTAAAATGCTGGGTGTTCGCGTGGGTTTGGGCGTGGATGTGGAAGAAAGAGGCTTTGTCAGCCTTTATTCCTCATTCTTTCTTCTCTTTATTGACCAAGCTCTCTAACCACACACAAACATGAGCTGCATCTTACACACAGCTGCTGTTTGCTTTCTCAGTGCCGTGCTTGGTACTAGCCTCCATCTTCACTCCCAGATATGGTATATGCAACTCACATCTACAGAACACCGACAACACTGCAAAGGATTTTTGGAGAAGTCAAGGGCAAAATTAGCCAAGTCCCCTTCAAGTCAGTGGAAGGATAATGAATGCCAGAGTGCTACCTTTCCTGTTCACAAGTAGGTGCAATTAGAAGGAGAAAGTGCATACTAATCAATAAGCTTTGGCACTTAACAGCTCTGAAGTATTGGTGGGCTGACATTTACATCTGCTCACAGCATTGTATGCATCCACAACAATTTACCATCTTCTATCCTGTTGAAATCCACCTATATAAACTGTCAGGCAGGCACCGCATAATCCTTCCAGTCTCAGAAATTACTCTTATAAAGGTCTGTGTTTAAACCAATACATTTCATGCAAGGAATGGGTGAGGAGGCAGTGTGCCACTAATTAAAAGGCAACTGTTATAAACTAGCATCAGGATGTTTTCCTGATCAGATTTCCTTGCTGCTCAGAATATAACTCAAGGTATACACGTCCTTCTGATCTTGCAGATGACTTTGCAATCTATTCAGTCCCACTCGAAGTGCCTGCATTCTCCAGGTCTCCTGAGAGCCATCTTCCTTCTCCAGATTAGCAAGAAGAGCTCTGTAACATTTGGCAATACCCAGCTGAGAGCAAGAGGGAAATGCAGAACCCATTTCCCCATGGTGCGGGCTCTTAGGGATAATGCAAGGAAGTCATCAACCCAGAAAGCACACCTGACTCTCACATTCTGCCACAGCAGTAGGGAGAAATTGGGTGCATTCTGGCCAGACGACTTGTCTACAAACTCCTGCTTTCTAGTCTAGAGATGGTAAACCTTGCCTGAAATTCTTTGCCTCACTTGGTATGAGATATAGAGAGAGGACACAATGTGGAAGTTCATGGTATCACAGAATCACAGGGGTTGGGAGGGACCTCAGGAGATCGTCCAGTCCAACTCCCCCTGCATCTACTTCAGCCACTTAACAAAGAAGCAAAACTCAGGTCTGGGGATTATTTACTCCAGAAACCAACCTATATTCAACCAGCTCCAGGGTGTGCTTACACGCACACAAAAAAAAAACAGGTTCCACCCTGACTGCCTCTGCAAACAGGCACCTGGTATGGCTTTCAGAATGAAGCTAACCTCAATAACAACTGGTTTTGTTTGCTTTCTTGTCTCTGCAATTCATCTTTAGCAGAAGAAATACAAGAAATAAAGCACATCACAGATCCTCTATACACCTACCTCAGGTTTTGACTATTTACATTTATTTGAGATAAGATCTCAATTATTGCCATAGAATTGAGCATTTAGCTTTAGGACTTCCCCTTGGGCTATCTTACCTTCTCATCCATGCCCCCATTTTTTAAGATACAACATTTATTTGGGGCTGGCCAAATGAATTACGGTCTCCAGGTTCAGGTGGTCACTGTACAGACATGGGCTTGGACACCTTGCTCTGTGAAGCAGGGGTTGGACCAGATGAACCCAGAGGGCCCTTCCAACCTCAACCCTTCTGTGATTGTCTGACTTTGTACTCTAAACAGAGGTATTCAATGAGTGGCACGTGCAGCAGGCATCAAAAGTTTGGCACAGCTCTAGCAGCTGCGCCTTCCAACAGGCACAGAAGTGCTGAGGCTGAACTAATGGTTGTGCAGCCTCCTGGTAGGAAGCATTTGGTGACTTGAGCAACCTGCTTATGAGGGATGCATACAGTGTCACTGTGCCCTACAAAAACTACTATGAGGATATGCCCAATCATTTGTTTTATTTCTCTGTGTTCATATCCAGCCTATTCACCCACTAATAAACACTATTTGTTAGCTGCATCCCAAATACATTCTCAGTGAATCAAGTTAAGGTTCACTAGAGATACATTCAGTGTTCAGACAAACTAGTTTAATTTTAGCAGGCTGCTACTATAACCTCATACTTCACCCTGCTAGTAGATTTATACCTCGGGTTTTTGTTCATCCATTATTCCTTGCACTGTTCAGCAGTTCGCTTCTCTTGCCCTTATTATTAGCAGATCAGTGATGCATGCAGATCTTTAGAGACAAAGACACTTCTTCCTACTGCATTAATAACACATACAGACAACTTGTCTTCTGAGGGTTTTCTGCTGTATTTTGTTGCCTTGTGTTCTATGAAAAGATATACTGCTATGAAAAACTCATTGTAGTTGTTTTCTCCTACTTCACCCTCAGGGTGCTGTCACTGTTATCTATTACCTACAGAACAGCCTGAGCTTTTCATATTCTTTTACAGCCTTCTTTATTACATACTGCTCCTTTCACTGGAATACCAGCTCATCTCTGCCCCTTTGCTATGTACGGAGCTTTAATCATCATAATTTTGCATTGTTGTTTCACCATCTTCTACAATAGCACTCAGAGAGGGGAGAACCCACTGCCCTCATGGCTGTGGTAAACGCAGTTGAACATGAGCGGGGTCACCCCGGGTGGTGACTCAGCAGTACAAAACTGATCACAGAGCTGCCTGAATCGCTTGGTTTCTTAATTCCTAATCTTCCCGACTCTACTTCCCTGCCTAGGAGTGGTTCCATACATATAGGCACCTACAGGCGCTGCCTGGCCTAGTGACGGGAGGAGTGCGCCATCAGCCTCGGCCCGCCTCGCTACGAGGCGCTCCTGCGGCGCCATCTTGTGTCGTCCCACAGCGGGCACCGACACCGTGCCGGGTCCTAGGAGGAGAGGAGGGCTGCTCCCCCCCTAATAAATAATAATCAATAATAAAATCCCTAAAACCTCATTCATTCTTATAGACCAAACATGCTGGCATGTTAATGTACGTGAAGAAATGCGGATGAAGGTGATTTCATTTCCCCATCTACTGCAGGGAACCTGGTTTTGCAGGGCACTGGACTTTTATGATCTCCAGAGGTTCCTTCCAGCTCCTACAAATCTATTATTCTGTGTTTTCAATAGTGACAAAGAGACCATAAGTGCTCAGCAAAGGTGTGATTAGACTATTAATGTTAAATGTAATCAGGGATTTGGGCATCAAATCCCTTGTGTGATGGTTTGGAAATGGTAGCTTTAGCCACTTCCTTTCCTGATGGCACCTGAAAGAATTCAGCGCTTCTCCTCAGGTTGGACAGGTGAACAGGTTATGCCTTGGTCCCTTGGGCAGCGATAGTCCATATCAGCACTGCGTTAAATGGGTGCTGAGCACATCAGCGAGTGGAAAAAACTGTATTTGGTGTCATAAATCTGAAACTGTGTGTTGGTGTAATCAGCGCAGCTATGTTGTGGTCTCCTTTAAACTGTATATGGTGGAGGATTGATCAAATTTTATTATAACCTTTTGGGAGACTATTTTCTACTTGGGCTCCTTGACAATAAGACTCCATGGAGATGGGCTACATTGTGCTGCTAAATATAGAGAGGGATAGTAGCACTGGCTCAGCTCCACCATCGGCTCTGCATAATTAGTAAATATTTGTATTTGCTCTTTTCAGTCTGTACCATGGCTGTTTAGAGCAAGTAGATCCAAATGTACTTTTGATGTGTGCATTAAGGAAAGAGAGGAAGCAACTCAGTCAACTCGGGAGTGCTTGTCACCTATAAAATCAATATTGATAAGCAAAAATAGAAAGAGTAATAAAAGAAATAAAATATACAGTGGTGGATGTCAGCATTGTCATCAGCTTTTTATTTTGAATTCCTGAGTTCATGGATTGTATTACCTTATGAGAGTGTAAAAATTTTATGATGTCTGATTTTCCCCCTTTTCATATTCCCTACATGCAACACATAGAAGCTCCAGTGTTGATTCATTTGTTACCGAAATACAGTGTCAGCTCTTTGGGGACTCAGGAAGGTTTCTGCTTTACATTCTGAAGCCTATAGAACACTATCTGCAATTTGATTTTAGTGTGAATGTTGTAGAGTTCCAGAGGACACGCTATCTTCATGAGTAAAACACTGCAGGGACCAGGCTAAAACATGATCAGGAGTGTGAGCTGGCTGGCTGAAATCTCCTGTTGGCTCAGTTTGTGACAGCACAGGTAGATCTCTGTGTGTCCCTTTGTGTATATGTGTGCATGCATAAGATGCGCTCATAAATATGTTCTGTTAGAGAAAGCCAAATGATAGCAGCTGGTAGGAGATGGTAGTTTTATAACTGCTTGCTAATTTTTCCATAGCTTATTATGGGGCATTTTAGAAGAGTGATCTTGCCAGTAAGTGCCAGTTCTTTTCATTCAGTTTGGTTTAATAGCTTAATAATGCATAATTGGAGTTCTTGGGTACTGGTAGTAAAAGGACACTATGCTCCATTAAGTCCAGGATATTTATTTTGAGAAAATGAGTGAGTGCACAATTTTCTGGGAGCACTAATAGACTTAAATGGATTTCAAAAAGCCTTTTACCATTACAGAATAAGGCTCAAATATGGGTCACATGCTCTGCTCACAGGATGCATCCAGGACGGAGTCTGTCACTCACTCCTTCTTCATTAACGAAATTCTATGGCTCTTGCTGGCAGTGCTCTTGATTTGTCCATTTGTGAGTGGGTTCAGCCTTGGGCCTGCTGTGCTCAGAGCAGACAGTACTCTTAAAGTAAAGGACATGAGGTTTTGAAGCAAGTTAATTCAGCATTATGGTTGCAATGCTCCTTGTTACGTATGAATGCCCCCTGTTAGGTACAATATTCTGTTAGTGTCCAAAGATTCATCTGTGCAGAGGGGTGTTAACCTCAGGGTGTTTTTAGAGTTGTTTTATTGACTGATGGGTTCTTCATTCAGACATCCTACACTTTTTCCTCCAGCTCACACCCTCATGCTACTTCCTATGAACTCAGCACTATGATTAAGTGGTCACTAAGTTACAGAGTTGCTTATGCGGACTGATGGGTATTTGGAAACTGTTTGTCATTTTCCATGTCTGTGAAACACCACACCCTTCCCACATTTAAGACTTCTTAGTCTTCAGTCCTCAGGACAAACACAAATTCAGCACTTCTCCCCCAACTTCTGATATTTCTGATTAGTTGGTATCTTGTGTGGTGTTATCACTTCAAGCCTCTCAGATCCCTAACCCTCTGGTGTGGTAAGTGAAGCAAACTGGCTGAGAACAGGAAGAGAAAATCTGGTCAAAGAAAAGTGATGTACACGGTACAACCCATGTGGCACTGTGTACGTTTTGCTTGTGATTCTTTCATTTCACTGGGGGGGAAATGGGGAAAATTCCTATTGCTCTGGCATAGGAATATTATTCCCTTCTGATTAGGTTGGCTCATCATTCATCTCCCCAACATCTCTTAGTTAGACCTTATTAGATAACTTGATTGTCTCCTCTTCTCCTTCCTGGTTTCTAAAAATGACATCTTTCCTGTTGAGGAGATGGGACCTTTTTTTCCCCAAAATGCCTTGTATAAATGCCCCCATCTATTCCAGACTGTGCATCTTGCTTAAGCATAACAAACTGTTCTCTCCATTGCTACTAAAACTAGTATTTTTTTTAAAGATCTACCCATTTAAAACCCATATCACTCATGTCTAAATAAAAACCAGATTAGAGAGCCAGCATGCTCTATATGCTGAGCTGATGCTTGGCGTATAAACAATAGAACAATAACACTTATAAACAATACTTGAAAGAACCAAAAGCCTTCACATTTCATTCTTTATTACATCTTCTTTTCACTTGTAGCATGCATTTGGAATATTGTCCTGCAACAATATTTTCATTTTCAATTTCACTTTCATTGACTGTTTTTCTTTTACAAATCCCACTCACATAAATATGATAATAAGAGTTGTCTACGGATTGCTCATTTATCCTGCTGACAACTAATCTGTCCAATGAATTAGAAACAATCACAGCTCCATGACATCTAATTATACTTTCCTTCATTGTTTTCTATGTTTTAGAGAAAAGCAAGGTCTTAGTATGTGATGTTGTATATAACAAAAAAGGGCTTTCATCTGATTAAAATATTTTTCTTTTAATTTTCCAGCCAGATATCCTGAAAATATACTATTTTCTGCAGACAGTTGTAATGTTCTATTGAACATTGGAATTGTGATGTAGCATAATGTTAAATTAAAAATGTGGATTATTTCTGCCCCTAGCTACTGTTTCTCCATCTGTAACAATGCTTATATCTGCATAGCCCAGTCTTCCCATCTTCATGGGTTGTATTTTTCTCTTCTCAGGAGATTAGAACTCCCTCATCTCTTGGACCCAGAGTCAGACTCTGGTGTCGCTTAAAGAAACATGGGAACAGCATTCATTATACACACCACTGATGATTTCAAAGGTGCTAGAGAGAGTTTCTTAAACATGGTCCTGAGGACAGATGGAAAATGAAGTTTGAACCTGTAGTCCACATTTCCTGAGAACAGGAAAAGTCCTTCATCACTAGCCATATGGGGGGCATGGATGCAACTCCTTGTTATTGAGTATGGTTCTGCTGTAAGAAGCCCTCCTACATATCCAAGGTCTACCTCTGAGAAACAGGATTTACAAGTTGGGAGCTGCAGTATCTGTATGAAGAAAATAAGTAGAAATAAGACATGTTGCAGAACTTCAGTGTGAAGTGGAAGATCTGCTCCTTGCAAGCTCATACTTCAAAGGAGGTAACCTACCCTGAGCAACACTTCTCTCTAATTTGATGGCCAACAAGCTAAGCAATGCAAACTGTCCTATCATCCAGCTGAAGGGAATCAGGAAGAAAATCACACATATGCTTTAAACTTAATAAGACACCAAGTTTTATTAACCACAGCTAAATATGCCGTGGTTAATAACAGCTCAGAAATTGAAGGCTAAGAGCCTTGAAATCATCAAGATTCACAGTTATGATTTAGCTGCTAAGCCCCAGGATAATTGGTATTGACTGTATCTGCTAGTCAATCTAAGGCAGATGTTGGAAATTAGAGGCTAAATCACATAAGCCTGGTTGCCAAAAGTTTATCCAAAAGCCCAGTTTATGGCATACCATTGTTTTGTTATGGTTGGTTATTATTATTTTTACTTCAGTAATAATTGAAAGATGTGCTTTAGAACCATGACTGACAAAAGCACATTTTAATAACTATTCTGGGCTTATCTCAGTGTGCACATATGAGCATGCCTACTTGGAGGATTTCTGGCTCTTACCTACTCATTTTATATCCCTTGCTGATTTTGGCAAACAGCCTTATAAAGGCAAACACAAAATTTTCCTACAAGTTTCCCATAATCAGTTACGCTATAACTTACAATGCTGTGTACTTTGACAGCATGTTTGTTTGCAGGGATATGGGACAAAGATGCAGAATTGTCCCCAGAAGAATTTGGGTAAGGGAGAACAGCTCTGGGAAAGGATTTGGTCAATTGTTTGAGCCTGGTCACAATGGTCCTTATATTTTTTGAGGATTCTTTCCAAAATTTGGGCTGAATACATTGAAGTATTTCAGTGGCCTTACTGGCTTTTGAAACCTAATATGGCCTAAGATTTCCTTGAGGTCTAAACGAGTACCCTGTCCTTTAAACTGGACTTGTAAATAGTACTTGCAAAAACACTGTCTGACAGCTCTCACAACACTAAAGTGGTTAAACCTTCATGGAACTTGGAAGAAAAAAGACAGAAGATAATTCCTACCAGAAAGTAAAGGACATAGAATGTCGCATTTCCCTGCAGGGTATAAGGCAGGAGCAAACAGGCTTCATTGTAACTGTGAAGCAAGCAAGATGTATCAACACGATCTTCTTAAATTCTCTCTTAAAAGAGTGATCCCTGCACCAATACAGCAGGATACACTATGGATGGAATTTGGATATCTCTTTGCACAGCTGTGTGCCATAGATATATCAGCTCCTGGATAGCTCCATTGGCTTCTAAAGTAGCTTTTATGAAGTAAATATCTTCATAAGGTGTTTGTTTATTTCATTTTGAAAGTAAATTGATTGAATGTGAAACTGTAAGGACTGCATTTTCTATCTGTCTTTGTGCACTAAGTCAGGGTTGCAGCTGAAGGAATGATTATGTAACCACTAATGAGAAGGCTGCTGGTTATCATTTCTTCACGCTTTCCCTATAAGCTCATTTGTTAGTTCAGAAATCACCCAGGGGCTGATAGAAATCTTCCAGAATCTGTGTGAAAAATACATTGAGCCATATTCTGTGGCAGTCTCTGCACAGCAGCACAAGTAATTCAACATCTCCTTAAAAACCCTTTTAAAAATAGGGTTTCCCACAAACATTTTTCTGGCTGAATATATGGAGCCTAACAGGGCTATTCACTTAACGGGAAATAATTCCAGCCCCATCTACTGAGCCATTCTAAATTTGCAACAGATTGTGCATTTAGAGAAAACACACAGAAAATGTACAACATTTGTCTTCTTATGTAAACTGTTGCTCAGAGAAGAGGTATTTTCTTGCTGTAATGAAAACTGCTCCAGTAACAGTTTTAAAGCATTACAAAGCGCTTAATTAATGAACAAGAGCACATTAATAGCAGAGAGCAACTCAAGATTCAATATGCATCTGCCCAGCAGATCTCTAGGGTAGGAGATGCAGCATGCCAGGTTTGGTGCACACTTGTGCCACACAAGAATAATAATGGCAAGCACCTTCAAAACACTTTCTAGAAGTTAGAAGAAACATATGCATCAGCTCTTGCTTCTACACAGTACCATACTGCAAGAGGGTTATATGAAGCTCTTCCTATTCATTTCTTTCAGGAACCGTGTGATACAATGCCAGGAAAAGGCAGAAATATTTCCTGAGTTTCTCTGACTGTAACTAGCTTTGCAGTCATGTGCTCATACTGGCTCTTGGACTCTCTTTTGAATGCTTTTACATGAGGATCTATATGCAGATCCTATGCATAGTGGGAGTTAACCGGGGAGTTAACCTGGAGCTTTGCATGATTCATGTAATGTTGGTTCTGTACAGTGAATTGTTTATCTGAAGAATCATCTCCAGACAGAACCAGCCCAGCTCTCAGCCTTTTTTCATAGCTGACATGCTCCAGCCCTCTGAGCATCTTTGCAGCCCTCTTCTGGACCCTCTCCAACAGCTCTGCATCTGTGGGCCTCAGACCTGGCTGTAATACTCCCCAGATGGGACCTCAGGAGGACAGAGCAAGGGGGGACAATCTCTTCCCTCTCCCAGCTGGCCACCCCTCTTTTGATGCAGCTCAGTTGCAGCTGGCCTTCCAGGTTGCAGGTTCACTCTACTGGCTCATATCCAGCTTTTCATGGCCTTGTTGAACCTCGTTAGGTTCTCACTGGCCCACTTTTCATGCATGTCCAGGTCCCTCTGGTTGGTGTCCCTTCCTTCTATTTTATCAGCAGTACTATCAGCTTGGTGCCATCAGCAAACTTGCTGAGGGCACACTCAGTTCCACTGTCTAGGTCATTGGTGAAGATGCTGAGGAGCACTGGTCCCAAAGTTGACCCCTTCAGAGAATATACCTGTCAGCAGATTCCCAGAAGAACTCTGCTAGTTCAAGTCCCCCCCAGCACCCAGGCTCACAGAGCTGTAAGGAGAAGTGCTCAGGGGACAAAAGAGGATGAATACCTGTCTCACTTGAGAGCCCACTAGAGAATATCCTCAGATGGAGTCCTCCAAGTGTCCTTAATACTATATCAGCTCAATGTGCCCATGGTATCATCTGATTTTTAATTTTTGAACAGTTTCTGACGTCTCTCATTATTACCTTGGCACCTGGGGACTGTGATTTGCAGCACAGGGTCTGTTCCAGAGCATGCTGAATTGTATCAGAATTCCAAGGCTTGTTTGGCAGCTGCTAATAGTGGCTGGCTAATTTTAGATTTTTTTTTTTATGTTCTTCTCTCAGTTCAGATCTGTCCTATTTAAACTCTATTTAGAAATACCAGCAATATTTTTCATTCAATTTTAGGGGTATAATTCTACCACATACAAAAAGACCTTTTTAGTTACCTTGCCACTAGTTCGATTTATCTAGAACTGTGTTGTAATTGTTTTGAGCCTAAATCTTTATCTCTTTCTCACCAGAAACTGTGTGAAATTGCCTCACGGAAAGAGGACTGAATTCCCTCTTGACTTCTTTGCATAAAGGGTAATTTTTTTCACATATACAGTGATACCTATTTCTAAAATCTAAATATAATTAGGTCAGCAGATCTCAGTCTTTTTGATGCCCCTGCCCCTCGGTCTTTGCTGTTTATTTGAGTGCTGTCAGCTTTGCACTGCTCCAATTCACAAAGGCAAACTCAGTGACCCCCCCAGTGCTTGACAATGGCTGGGGCGACTAGCTGAGCTCAGAGCAGCGGTGGGAGTAGGATTTGGCAGCTGCAGTGCCGGTAGCAGCAAGCAGAAGAAAACTTTTTCTGTCTTATCTCAACTGAACCCACACCGCTATTGCCCTACATGGACCTAATTTTGTCCAAAACTCATTGCTTTAGAAAATGATAGAAGAAAAATGTTGTGGGAAAACGTACAGAATCACAGTGCAGTAGATTTTCCAAAGCAGCTGCCAAAACAGTCACAAACATATACATATAGAGGAAATTATCGCGCAGTACTAGTGATGCTAGATCCTCTCTCAGGCTGTTTTTAGCATTTTGCTGAGTGATGACAATCCCAAAGGAAGAAGATGTGCTCTGTAGCCTATCAGCAAAGTATGAAATGTATTAATAGGTCATGCAAAACTGATTTGGCAAGATCTCCGATGTGAGCACAGTTGTTCCCATTTTTGTTACAGCTTCAAGTTTGTTGCAACATAGGAGCCACATAGACAAAGTGATAGATAACAAAGGGGGATTCTGCAACATGTAGTGCTATCACACATAATAAAGCACTGCCTTCACCAAATAATTTCCCTTTGGGTCCCTCCGGCCCATCTCCTGCTGCAGCAGGGCCACCCAGAGCAGGGTGCCCAGGCCCATGGCCAGGCGGCTTCTGGAGACCTCCAAGGAGGAGACCCCACAGCCTCTGGGCAGCCTGTGCCAGTGCTCCATCACCTGTACAGCACAGCAGTGCTCCTGCTGTTCAGAGGGAGCCTCCTGTGCTCCAGGTTGTGCCTCTTGTCCTGGCACTGGGCACTACTGAAAGAAGCTTGGCTCTGCCTTACTTGCACCCTCCCTTCAGGTACTTACAGACATGGATGAGATCCCCTTAAGTCTCCTGTTCTCCAGGCTGAACTGCCCCAGCTCAGAGCCTCTCCTCATAGCAGACGTGTTCCAATTCCCATTATCTTTGTGACGCTTCAATGGATTCTGTCCATAGTGCTCACACCTCTCTTCTATTGGGAGCCCAGAACTGGACCCAGTACTCCACGTATGGCTGCACCAGTGCCGAGCAGGTAGGAGAAATACATTTATCTTGCAATAAAATCAGAAAATCCACATGACTGATCATTTCAGTCATGGCCCACATCCGCGGTAACTCAGACATCTCCCTTTTCTCATCTACATGTGAGAGGCCCATATGGGACATAGAAGTTTGTGTCCTGATGGCTTTTTGGCTGGCAAAACAGAAGAAAAATAGGAAGTTTATTTATGTGGCTGATGCTGCACAGATGGTTGCAACCATTTCCTCGCTACACGTTTGACATACTTTTTTTCCAAAATTAGCACTAATCATGACTCAGCCTAGTCAAAACTGCCAGAACTGCCCCAAGAGTACTGTAAGGACCTCGATCTAACAGCCTGCAGAGAAAAACACAAAGTGCTGAAAACCCAACACTGAGTTCTGCTCACAGCCAGATTCTAAGGAGTTGAAATTGTTAATAAGCATGTCCAGGCCACTGAAAAAAAATCATGTAAAATGTTTGCTACTGTATCAAGGTTACTGCAAGAAAGATATCATCCTTCTTCTGGTGGTGGAGTCTCCTTCTCTGGAGATATTCAAGACCTGACTGGACGCCTACCTAGGCAGGTTCCCTACCACCTGTAGGGAACCACACCAGGGGTTGGACTCGATGATCTCTAGAGGTCCCTTCCAACCCCTACAATTCTGTGATTATGTGATTCTGTTCTATTTTGTTTACTTGCTTCGTTATTGTTTGTTGTTTGTTTTAGTAGTACTCCATCTTCTTTGAGGTAAAGGA
Organism: Coturnix japonica; assembly: GCF_054131305.1. Lineage (NCBI taxonomy): Eukaryota > Metazoa > Chordata > Aves > Galliformes > Phasianidae > Coturnix > Coturnix japonica. The sequence goes on from NC_140664.1 coordinate 46,257,606, forward strand.
TCTAAATCTGCACACCCTACTCATGGATTGATGCTGGAGCGTAGCATCACATCCTATTTTGCTACTTCCTCCTTTCTCGGTAATTTCTGTCATTTGATTTGCCTTTTTTCTTTCCACTGATGTTTTCAAAGAGCTAAATGCAGAGACTGCGGGATTTCTATCCCAGTCATAATAGGTAATGAGGAATCAATCTCTGTGCAAGTATAGGTAGGATTATTTTTCTCCAGTGCATTAGTTTGCTTTCCTTAATGTAATCCAATTTGAATTCATTTCCAGGCTTCCTCATCTCATGGCTCCTGCTTCTCATGTACACACACATCCGTCTTTCTCTCCTCCAGACACAACTGAGTAATGTTGGCTTTGACACAACTTCCAAGCATGGATGTTTAAAATCTAAGTTTATTTCCAGCTAAGCTGTGACTTTAGCTCCTAAAAATTCCTCTGTCAGGTTTCTTCTCTGTGCTACCCACACTGGTGAGGTGAAGTCCCTCAGTATCTAACACAAAGCACACAACTAGTTCAGAGATGTTAAGCCAAAACTTCCGAGAGTGCAGACTGGCAGAGAGGAACCTGCAGGGACAAGGCAAGATTGAGGGAAAGCCAAGTGAGTCAGACAGGGTCAAAACCAGCAAGGCACCAGAGCTGGCACAGACCTACCTACAGATAGCTCGGGCAAAGGCCGAGGGCCTTTAATGCAACTCCCTAGACAAGGAGGGGAATGTTTTTGACTAGTCTTGTCCCAGTTCTCCACATAACTCTTTTCATAGCAGTTCAGCCTTAGATTAGATGCCTATGCTGTATCAGGGCTGGCCTTCAGCCCAAACAAATGAATCTCTTGGGTGGTGGGTAAAGAGGCTACAGAACCTCCTACTGTGGTCAGGACCCCGACACTTATATCTATCCTTTTATTCCACAAGAGGCTCTAGATCACTGGTACTCTAAAAGTGGTCTTGAATATCAAATTGCTCAGGAAAGATGGGATTGCATGGGAAGGTCACCAAGTTAGCTCTGGAACAAGTAGCACCAAGCTCCTGGCAGAGCAGAGTTCTTGAAACCTCCTGGTCTCCTCTGAGGAAAGGGTGCAGACTTCTTGCTTCTGTGCATTGCTTACTGATCCAGGCAGCTATGATGATTTCTCATTCTCTCATGGAAACTTACTATAAAAAAAACTTTTTTAGGTCTGTTGCCAACATCTCAGTCACTATCAGAAGTAATGAAAAACATTTGGTTTAATTGGCTTTGTTCTCCTCATTTTAGACATAATCCCATTGTAATGTAAACAAGACTTTTGAAACCGGTGTGGGAAGGTAGTTGAAAGCAAGCTCTGCCTCTCTCTGAGGAAGGCCTCCTTGAGAACCTGAATCATGATGTTGGAGGTAATCACTGAATCCTTAACAGCTCCACTCTCACGCAGAGTTGAGTGGGCTGAGGTCAGGTTGTGTAGGGTCAAATATAACTGCCTATATGAAAGTGATTTTAATTTGAGCTCAATGCCTTTAACAAGAGCTAAATTAGACATGATGTCGGCATGGGCTGTGCTGACTGAAAATCAACACCAGCATTAGTGGTGGAAAATAATTATTACTCTATTTGATTTTTTCACATTACCATTACGGTGGAAAAGACTGTGTTTACTGCTTGTGAAACCGTGTGGAATGTGAGCAGATGCTTTTGTTTTTCTTTTCACTTTTCTTCTCCCATTTCCTTTTTTTTCTGACCAAGTTTGCATCACTCTGTTTTGAATTCCAAAATAAGGTCATAGCAGATTTTCTGCATGCGAGAGCTTCTTCCTTGCTGCTCCAGTTGCCAAGAAACACAAGCAGTTGTAAATTTCCATACAAAGCTGAATCCAAAAACAACAGTTCAGATTTTCCACAGCACCTATCAGGAAAACAGTCATATCCACTGGCTTAACAAACAAAAAGCTGTAACGTGGAGCACTCTACATATTGACTCCAGTCAGAAAAGCAGTAAGCCAAGTTTGAGGGGCTCTGACAGTCTCAACAGGAGATCCTTCTTAGAAAGTACAGTGAACAAAATCTGGAGGAAATACTCTATATCATCACTGCTTAAGACTTTGTTCTCTTCTCTCTTGTCAGCATCCTTTTTAGCTGTTTTTAGAATGGAAAAGTGACATGACATGAAGCACTTCCCTGAATGTTTTGGTTCTCTTCAGCTCAGTTCTTTTGGGGAAGAAAGGAATGAACAACTCAGCTGTTTCTACCACAGGATGAGATGTGACGGTATGCCAACATCACATCACTTGTATACATGAAACAGGCAGGGAAGAATGTAGTGATGTCTGCAGCACTTCTACAACAAAAGCACAGTAGAGCACCCCAAATAGGCAAGGTTAATGCCAGGTTATTGAATTTTCATGGATGCCTCCTAGAAAGATGGACAGTGCCACATAGAGATCAAGCCTGAGTCAATATAAATGTGTTTATTCATCTAAATTCCTTTGAAGGCTCAGTGTGTAAGACATCAGAGTATGGCTAACACACATACATCCTATCACGTATCTTGAAGAAAGAGGTGTAGACCAGCTCAAATAAAATCCTATAGTACCCTGCTATCAGCTCAGCAAGTAATGGAATGAACACCCATCTTTCACTCTAGGAAGTCAACAACTCCTTTAGCAATCCTGCTTCCCCTTCCTCATGGCAAGATAAGTTCGGTCCTGAGTTACTCTTATGGTTTTTCTGTTAAGTCAGTGCAGTCACAAAGATGAAACAGGGAGCAAGGTTTGATCCCCTACACTCAGTTCATCTTTTTGCCTTGATATCATCCCAAGCAGGGATGCTTCTTGATAATAATAGGTTCAAATCAAGTGTAGGATATTAGTTATTTTTATATGGGTTCCAAGAGGCTTAGGAAGCATGCTAGATGTCTCAAAGTCCAGGATTCCTCCTCAGAAAATTACAACACTTTCCTTAACTGCAGTGAAATAATCAAAAAGAGGCAGAGAGGATCTGGGGCAGCACTGAGTTCTGTGGTGCTCCTGTGAGATTCATGCCCCATGGTTCAAAAATGATCATGTTGAAATGTATTAGGAAGATCACTTGTGAGAACCACAGAAATAAGCTGTTTGTTTAGCTCTTTGATTGCAACTTCACTCACGTACCAATTCCCAAGGTGAGCCACAATGCCTCCTCCTCCTACCAGAGGCTTACATCCTAAGTTTTCCTTTTATATATATCCATTTTACAGCTCTGTAAATCTGGCAGAACCTTTTAAAGTTACAGCAGAAGAAATAGGTGAATAGGTCGCTAATCAGAAATCCTACCTGAGATTTCCATATCCTGACCAAGAGATTTGCAGGGCATTTACTCCATGGGCTTATAACTGAAGGGGAAGAAACTACTGTAGCTGCTACCCTGGCTTTAGGATGGCACTTCAGCTGTTGCCTTGCACATAAGTCTTAATTGTCCGGACAGAAGGAACAATCAATTCTTATGTTCTCTGCATGCTGGCAGCCTGAACTGAAGCCTGTAGTCCAAGGATAAAGATCTCATCTGGATCACCTTTGTCTAAAAGGAATACCTGAGAACTTCTGCTTCAAAATCTTATAGGGCATTAAGCTGACAGGATGGAATGCTTGTTTGATATTTGTTGCTAATTTCTCAGCATGAACAGCTTCATCAGAAACACATTCCACTTTCAAATCCTTTAGAGGAGAAAAGCAGGGAAGGTACTAGGGAGAACTAGAAGCCCATTTGTAAGGGAAACTGTTGATCACAGCCTGAACCTCTGATTAACCATCTGAGGCAAGTGATGGGTCAGCTATGGGAACACAGGTGGAGGTAATTCAGCTGTGCTCCATGAAGGGGTGGAGCTTGATTCCATCTCTCCCAGATCCCATTTAAGGGCTGACCACCACTAAGGGAGCATCTCTTTCTGGAGATCACTCATTTGTGGAGCTCTTGTGGTGAGCCTTGACATTGGTGAGTACTTTTCCTTAGTTATCCTCTAGCTATTCATTTCCATCTATATTTGTATTATTTCCACTGTACAAATACCATACTTGTATTATTTCCACCATACACCATTTATGTCTCCAAGCAAGAACAGAACTCTTCCCTTTTCCTCTGCCAGCTCCCTCATTCCCCATCCCAACTCATATTGTGATTACGGCTATTGAGGCTGCAACACAGCACACCCTGTGCTGTAGCATGTTATGGTTGGGTCTGCTACTAACTTAGGGACTGGTTCTGTTCTTGTGTCAAGCTGTGCAGAAGGCACTTCTTCAGAATCACTGTAGCATGTTGTGGTTGCACTCAAACCAGGTTCTGGGAGTGGGTTCTGCAGTGTGAGTGTGGACTTTTCTCTCTTTCTTCCTCTCATGTGCATGTGTATGCCCAAATCATTAAGAAATCAAGTCTACCACCTTAGACTATTCTGAGGAAAATGGAGCACCATTTCTGGGATGCAACTTGAAAGCAGACAGTGCACCTCTCAGAGCCAGGAGTTACAAGTGAGACTGAAGGGAAAGAAAGTATAATCTAGAATGTAGGATCACTCTGAGCAGGGTAACATAGGATGGGGGGATTGGAGAAACATGCAGAGTTGAGAATAAATGATTCCATGACTTTTCATGACTGAGATGAGTAAAAATAAAGCAAAGAAAGAAAGCTGGACTGAACCAAAAATAGGAGAAGGGAGCTTGAGCTCAGATAGAAACCTGACATTTCAGGGAACTATCTGATTTTCATATACATATGAGAAAAATACTCCGTGATGAGAACATTCTAGCATCCTAATGTACTGACTTGCACAAGATAAGTCAACTGTACTCTAAACATTATCCTACCGTCTTTTGCTTTCAATTCCCAGAGTGAATTTGGTCACCAAGTCCTTAAAAAAAATAAATCTGTGGGCTTCACTCAGTTTTATCCCCAGAACAAGGAAATTGATTTTTTTCAAATGGTATTCTTCCACTCAAGAGGAAGCCAATACCTGCTGCTAACTCAGGTGCCAGATGGTGCACTGAGATTAATTTAGACATGACCCACTTCACAGGAAGGAACGTTGCCCATATAAGATGATACCTGATAAAGAATCCAACTGCAGTAGGCTGATGAAACCATCATTTGCAGTGACCATCTGAACAGGGACTTTTGCTAGTCTGCCTGAAAACGATAGTGTGCTTGCTGCCTCTGGCACTTGCTGGTGTCCTTTCTTAGCCAAAGGAGCCAGTCTTATCTTCAAAAGACTGGAATAGCACGTAGCCTTTCACATTGTACAGGAACTGTTAGATCAGGGCTCATGCCCAGGTTTGCACATCAGCCACCTGGGACCACTCAAGTGTTGACTTGCTGAGGTCTCAAACTCAAAAAGTCAAGTCCCTGTGTCAGGAGATTCTCCATGTGAACCTTTAATTTTGGGGTAGTATCTGGAAATCAGTCCAAAGTAGCACAGTGCCAAACTTACCACAATATCCTGTCCAAATACTATATACTGAGACTGTGTTTGCTGTTCATGCATTTTTAGCTCCTTTAGGATGCTCTGAAGGACTTGGTTTTCTTTAGCTTATTTGTTAGGTGACTTCAGACTAAGTGTCGCATCTGCTCAGGCCCTTTTAGCCAAGGTTCCTGTTTGCCACCCCAGCCAGTAACAGTGATCACAGAAGACAAATCTTAGGATTTAGGATGTAATGAGCTGGAGGGTCACTAAGAATTGTTTCTAAGTCATTTTTAAAGACATTTAAAGTCTGGAGTCCATGGTGTTCTGCAAAATTGAGTTTAATGATTTAATTATGACCTCCATGGAAAGAGAACTTGCTTTTGTTTGGTCTTAAATTTGATACCTAATGATTTCCCTGAGTGTTCTGTAGCTTTCATACTGTGAGAAATAATGACTTGCATCTCCTTCATCACCCTCTTCGCACCGCTTATGGTATCATATTTAACACATTTTCCCCCTTCCCTCTCACAATTGCTTTCCACATTGAAGAGCTCAGGACTGCTTACGTATTTTCATGTGGAAGTTGTTCAATTTTTGCATATCAGTTCTGCCTTTCTTCTTAGCCTCTTAACTCAGGTGCAACCCTTGCAAGATGAGTGACAAGAACTTAATGAAGTGTGAAATCTACTTGTGAAAACAGAACAGCAGTTCTTAGCATTTGTTCCCTATTTTTCGACACTGTGAATCCTTGAGAGCTCTCCTGTCTCAGGTCATGACAGCTTCCCATGTCTTTTGTAAGGATTCTTTTTCTGAAAGATTTTTGAATATCTGTACGTTTAAACAACTGTAATCATCTGCTCACTGACACTTTCAAAAGACCATAATAAGTTTGTGGATGAAATCTGTGCTGAGTTTCCACTATTCTCAAGATAAGAATACTATCTCCAGAGTGACACCAGTAATGCACGTGTTTGAGGATTTATTTTTCCTTTAGCTTGCGTAATTCTAGTCTTGGAGAGAGGCTGCTGGCAAATGTCGTTCTTCTCCTATGGAAACTGGCAAGAATAATGTGGGGTACAGTCTTAATGTGAACATGATGAGATACTCATGTCTCCTTCACTGCATTCACAGCAACCTGCCAAGTTATGGGAGTGAACTCCTTTATACAGAAGAAAGTACATTTATATACTAAAATCTGATTCTGAAAGTAAAGAATTTATTTACTTACTGATTAATTACAAGATGCTTCCAGGCTACTCGTAAGCATGCACAAATTATTTATTCCTACTCCATAGTCCTTACTGAGAGCAAAAAACACGACAGTCTCTAGGCCTGAAACAGCTCCTCAGAATTCTTGGTATTACCCAGATAACTGGTGTCACAACACCGAATGGATTCATTTCTTTCCCACTCACAGGCTTCCATGGCCATGCAAAAAATCCTTATTAAGCTCCTCTTTGAGTTCCCTGTGGCCAGAAACAGGTTAGTAAAGGGACATGCTGGGGGAAAAACTAAAGTGAGCTGTTTTTCTTGGATAAAGCAACAGCCATGTGGAAATCAACACCCTACTTTGCAAAAACATTTCCAGTGATGACATGCAAGATCCCCAGGACTAAAAGAGATTAGGACAGTAAGAGGATGAAGATGCTAAAGATGCTTTGCTAGTGGTTGGACTCACGTAAGTATAAATAAAACACAGTTCATTTTCTTTTTTTATGGGGCATTTTCTCGTCTTACTGAAACAGAAATATTATGTTATCCCTAAAATCATTAACCGCAGACTTATGTAACAATAGAAGCTGTTTTCCAGGAACAACATTAATCGCAGTCTATTATAAGCCATGGAAAACATTTTTCAGTGTTATGAGTCATGCTTTTTCTCATCAGGCTAAGTGCTGTGAACTGCATCTCCTGAAAACATTACCTTTACTCAATGCAAGGGCTGTGCTAGCACTGATACCTGATGGCTTTCCAAGGTTTTATTCTGAAATAGAATGGGCACTTGTGGAAGGACTGGAATGGTATCACCTTTATTTGGACTTCTGCAGTGGACATCTGATGCTGCCATAGCAACAGATGCCTGTGTTGTTTGAATTTGAAGTCACTGCATCTAAATTCCCTGTTGTGATGGGAAACGGCTGTATTGATGGCTTGCGTTCACCATAATTTTTGCCACTCCAGATGCCCACAGCACAGCCTACTTTTCTGTCATTGGGTCTCTATTTCCCTAGGGTTTTACATGGAGGCATGTGCTTCACTAGTTCTTCCTCTCTTCTGACACAAAATTTCATCAACACCAGATTTTCAGAAGCTAGAGCTTCATGTACATCTGTATTTACATACCCAGACACCAAAGCTGTCCTTGAAGTCTGATATTTCAATAGCAGTGTCTTGCTGATGCTACTATTTCTTTGCAAAGTATTATCACTGGATATATAAATGTACAACAAAACACACAAAAATATTTATATGCATGTATTTCAGAGAAATGAAGTTTTATAGATGAGATATTTAAAATTCATGGAATCATAATATTATTGAAGTTTGAAATAACCACTAAAGCCATCTAGTCCATCCATCAGCCCAGCCCCACTATGCCCTCCAACTGCATCCCTCAGTGCCATATCCACACGGTGTATTTTCCTGGTGTATTTTCTGGTCCTTCTGTAATCTGCAAATGCTCACAGTCAGAAATGGTGTATTACAAAGAGCTGCTGCCTATTAACATTTCACCAGTGGGATTCAATTGGTGAAATTTTATGTTCCATTAATGAAATTTTCATTAGTGAGATTAGTTACACAGCCAACATAACCATCTATTACTTGTTGGATCAACACTCCTCTCCCTTCCTGCCTCAGAACAGCCACACAATTCATGGCACTGTTACAACGGGGAAATAAAAAGGGTGTGTTTCTTGATATAGAGTCGTTTCTTGATATAGAGTCTCTGCTATAAAGTAGAAATTTGCCTATGAAGGGAAATACATCCATAGGAATTCTGTTCAACAGCTATTACTGAAACAGTGTGACAACGTATGTAGGTAGCTTCTCTCTGGATTTAGAATGCCACTTTTCAGTTTAGCATATGTTTCTTCAAAAACATTTTAAGACAGAACTGAAAACATGCTTGAAATCACATAGAGGTTCACAAAGGGACTAAAATTAACTTAATCTCAGTGTTATAATTAAACCAGTAGACATGATAAACATCCTTAAATAAACTCTAGCTCTGTGATAGCATATTTTTTCCCAGCCAACAACAAAACACAAAAGCACAGTTGCATTGCATAACCTGATATAGCTCATGCTGCCCCACTGAATGAGAAGGCTCAACATGGGTCCGTCCAGCATCAGATTTGCTGATGTTATCAGTACAATGCTAAATGTGAGTATCTCAGATGAGCAGTTACCCCTAGCAAACAGTACTGGGGAATTTTATTTCAGTTCTGACATTGAGATCCTAATAGCTTTCAGGAAGCACTGGATGTACAGGTTGCTGCCTTTACCATGTCTGGCACCTCAGTGAGATAGTGCGGAAAATAGGCTGTGAAGCATAACCTTCACTCAGGTTGTTAAAAATAAACACATTTCTATTCTGTGACCAGAGGCCAGCACTGGCTCTATTGCTCTCCATAAACTTTCTGTCACCTCTGAAGATTAACCAGCTTGGGAGCTTTTAATATAACATCATTGTTACATTTGCTTTGGGTAAATTTACCTAAAATGTTTTTCCAGAGGAATGTATTGCAAGATAGCAAGGGAGATGAGAAATTGCTATTCACAAGCTACTGCTTTGCCGAGGTTAGCTTATAAAAATGTCTGCAGTATTCTTCATTCTCGTTTTGGGGAATGAAGGTTTGGTTACATTAAGATTTCTTATTCATAAGTGCCCTCACATATGTAAGTATGAGGAGCTGCTGAGTTCTGAAAATAAATCACTAAGTTTGCTTGGAGAAGTTTAGGAATCTCTTAGGGATGTGAAGATGAGGGGGAGAAAGGCTTATAATATCTATATTTTTCTTAAGCTAATTTTCAGTAGGTCATAGGATATTCACACAATACTTCATCAGAGGCTTCTTCTGAGGACAGCACATAGCACTGAAGAAATGAATGCCGGAGTCAAGAATCCTAGTTCTTTGTCAAGTAAAAGCAGTGCTGGAGCTCAGAGCTCATCTTCCAGCGTTTTACAAGGCATCTCAGAGAGTGGTCAGGCACTGGAATGGCTGCCCAAGGCAGTGGTGGAATCACCATCCCTGGCAGTGTTCAAGAGGTGTCTGGATAGGGAGCTAGGAGATATGGTTTAGGGGTTTTCTGTAGGTATGGTAAAGGGAGGACGGTTGGACTAAATGATCTTATAGGTCCTTTCCAACCTTGTGATTCTAGGATTCTATGATCCACTTGCTTACCTACAAGATGGGAGAAGAAGACAATAAGATCCAATATTGAGGTGATTGCTTTGATAGACTTCACAGTCTTCTGATCACACTTCAGTTCTAAAACATAAAAATCAAGTATAAAAGAACCTTCACAGATGATTAAGTGGCCTGAAGAGTCAAGGATGCATTCAGATGTTATGGGAGTTGTTAACATGTTAGAATGATAAAGAAAATGTCATGGATTTCTCCTGGAGATACGGGATTCTAAAATGATGGCAATACATTCCTATTATATCGTTTACTACAGATTTTTATTGTGTGGAACTGCATATCTCTAGAATTTTACATGCAAATTGGTGCCTCATAATTCTTCATTCCACATAAAAGAAAGCAATACCTGAGCTATGCTTTCAATACGTTGAGTTTCATTGATATATATCTGTGCTTACATGAGCAAATCCCAAAGCTGTCCTTGTAGCCAGATGTTTTGATGTTTGTTATTTGCACAAACAATGTTGTGGCCAAGGGTAAAAACATAATTATGTTTTGTGCCCAATAATAGGTCTCAGTTTCCTGGAAAACTTGAGCATATGAATTCATATTTATATGAACAATATATGTATTGATATGTTCTCTCCCTTTGGGCATATCCAAGTGAGAGACACTGGCTCTGTAGTTGAGAAGCTCCTTATCATTTAAATGATCAGGCAACCAAACATAATTTTCTGTCCTGAAGCATAGAGGTGTCATTACACTCATTCCCTGAACCATGAAAGACATGCTGGATTGCTTTGGGCAACATATTTTGTGAGGACCCCTCTGTGTGCTCTTCTTCTTGCTGACCTGTTATACGTTATCAGTCTGGTCACAAGGAGGCAATAGGAAAAGAGTAAGCTTTGCAAATAGACATGTACCTGACACACAGCTCTCCCTCCCTCACATGGACAGTTTTACTTACCAGCTTACATTTTGCATAAAGTTCTTGCTCAATATAAAATCTCTTGCCACAGCCTTGCGGAGTGAGGGAAATGTGGACACATCCTCTTTAAAGGCATGAAGTTGGTTCCTAATAATTGGTGGTACTCTCAGCTCTTCCATAGGATCACAGAATCATTTGAGTTGGAAGGGACCGTCAAAGGACACCTAAGTCCAACTGCCCTGCAGTGAACCAGGACACCTACAGTTAGGGCACTAATCTAGCCTGTCAGGGCAGACAGGTTCCTCTATATAAAATATGAGCTGATATGGATTGTGGCAGAAGTTACCTTAGCTCTCTGGCTAAAGGGTGAGCAAAAAGCTGTCACTTTTCCTGGCTAGATTCAAGCTGTGCAAATAGACCTCTTTCTTTCTTGCAGCAGTTTCTGCTAAAGCCTTTCTGACAAAGAAGGATGCCCCAGGATGAGGAGGAGCATCTGGTGCCTTCTCCATTCTAACTTGCACGTTGTCATTAGAGAATAACTTTGAAAACAAAAAATTTTCAGAATGCGTTTGAAATTTGCAAAGCACAGTATTACCACCCTCCTCCTTTCGTGTCATATGTTCTGCAGTCTGAAAGATTGCACGTTGTCTACTGCTGGCATCTGTTTTGCATTTCAGTACGTGATCTAAAATGTGGAAAGGCGGAATTTTTCAACTGGGAAGGTTCGCACCTTCAGCCGCCTTTCCAAGAGCGCAAAGGAATTGACCGACTTCATCACTCTGAGTAGGAGAGAGCACTGCCATCTATCGACTGGGTCGCCGCATAGTGCTTCTTCTGACGTTTAAAGTGCTTTGGGAGTTTGGGAACGCTTCAGAATCCCAGTAGCGTCCCCAGGTTCCTGTTCTGATGTGCCATGTTTTGGAGACACGTTCCCGAAAAAGAAAAGAGCGACCTGCCCATGACTCAAAGTGTGATGCTTTAAAGCACTGCAATCTAAAACGTGGGATCCTGGAGAAAAAAAGCCTTTCAGTTCTTTCTTCTAATATTTTACTTCAGTCCTTTCTAGTATTTGACTTGGTAGTTAAATAACAAAAGTGCATATGTATATAATAAACAGAATTATCTACTCCCACACATAAATGTTATTTACTTAGCATATAGAAGCAAGGCCCCTTTGCTACCTCTTGTACATACCTGAACACTTCATGGAATCATAGAATCTCTCGGGTTGGAAAAGACCTTAAAGATCATTGAATCCAACCCTTTCTGTAAAGGAGTTTTTCCTTATATCCAACCTAAACTTACCCTGGTGCAACTTGAAGCCATTTCCCCTCATTCTGTCACCTGTCACCAGTGAGAAGAGACCAATCCCACATAGTTACATACGTCGGTCTCTTTCTCTCTTTCCTCACCTACAAGAAGCGAGATTCGCATTTAGAAAACAGGCATCGCCTTGTCTGGTGAGTTCAAATTTGGCATCTCGTGGAGATGACCGCAGAGCCGAGCAATTGGCACGGATGACCACTGGGTGGCACTAAATGACAAGGCTGAAAAGCCATTCTCCCATGCTCAAACCGAATTGGTTATCAGCTGTTTTAAATGCAGCGCTCACCATGAGAAAACAAAGGTAAGTGCATCACCTCTAGGAAGAGTTGACATCTGCTTATCGATCTGACAGGATCAAACTCACCTCTGGTATAAATCAGCTGTATTACTAGGACTGAATCAGTATTTTGATTGCCCAAGGATGACAAATACCAGGTGTGGATACAATTCTATCCACACACACTGAACATCCAAAACCAAAGAGAATTCTTAGTGTCCAATGCATGAATCAAAAGCACTTCATTATGTGCCGGCACAGGAGAGCTGATCTGCTGGATTTGCAGATATCCTATTCCTGTAGATCATTCTGGGCTATTTTATAGCTCCTGATAAGAGTTTCTTCTTAGCATTGGCAGGACTTTGTGAATTGGTGCCTAAAGCTGAAGCTGCTTTTTGCAGATCTTACTAGGGACCTGGGGGACACAGTAATAGGAGAATTCAGTGTGCTGAGACAGCCAGTACTTGAAGTAGGCATCTATTCATGCTCAACTTTAAGGTGTTCCATCTGCTAACAACTAAAAATCAAGTGTTAATTAAACATCCTAGTGAAGCCTTGGGTTTATTATACTGTAGTGCTGCTCTATGGTTTCTTATGGCTCCATCACTTGTCAGTTCTTAGACTCTAAGACTGAGGTGGATGAGTTTGAGAGCTGTCCACAAAGAGAAGCCAGAACCAGAGAGCTCTCCCTTCTCTAGGCCATGCTGGGTGTAACTGGTGGTTACATATTTTTCCCATAGATTGAGACCTGTCTGGTCCAAAGCTTTGCTCCCTCTCTCTATAGGTCAGGGCCGGCCTGTTCTGGCTTGTCAGACAGGTCTTAGAGCATCGTTCCAGTACAGCATCTTCAGACGGATGTTAGTGGTTGCAGACTGTGCAGGTAAACTGAATCTTCCAAGTTTCTGTAGGCCAGGTACAGATATCTTAGCTCTACTATCTATGTCTTTGCCTAATAAAGTGCCTTACACAATATTTCACTTGCTACCCTAGAGCATATCTTGTGCTATGTCTGGGTACAAGGCCAACAGGATTCCTCATGTTTCTGTTTTAAATCAAGCCAGCTTGGGGCGTAACTGGGTGCAGTGCAAACAAATCTATTTCACAAAGTGGTTTCCTTACTGCACAGCTACTTCTTGTGACTTGAGCCTCCTGCCCATGTGGAGGCAAAGTAGCTAATCCTGCTGCTGGGTACAGCTTGCCTTCCTTTTGTCAGACCATCTTATACTCAGTGTGGCAGCCAGAACCACTACTACACATGAGGTGAACCTCCATTCATCCTCTACCTGAGCCACTGCAAGCTGCCCCCTGAGCGTCAGGAGGAAGCAAAAAAATGAACATGTATTTCACTGTTTTCTTTTTCTGTTGTTTTCTTTCAAAAAGAATGAATTGTTTATGTGCTTAAATATAAGATTGTAATTGCACGCTACTCTAGCTTACAACTCGTTAGCAGTAATGATTATTTGTTTAATGAGGGCTGGATGCGGGTACTAGACTGCATATATAATCTTCTGTTCTTCAACTGTGAGCCACAGCAGATGGTTTCAGTCTATGCAGATTAAGAGCAAAGTAACACATTTTGTATTTCCAGAATAAATAGGAATAACTTAACACCAATTACAGATCACAGAAGATGGGAAAGACAGCATTGAAAGTGCTGAACAGCAACTGATTTGAGCAGATTTTGAGATTATAAATATTACATTTGGCAGCTTAGAATCATCCATACCACAAATGGATGAAAAACTGAGTGAGAAAAGAATGAATCCGAGATAGGACTGAGATCTGGTTCCCCTTTACACCATTCTTCCACCTGAGCCTTTACAGTAATTTCCAAAATCCTTTTTTTTTATCAAGGACATAAATACACAATTAGAACTACCTTTGTTTCTGAGATAGTTTCTCTGAATAAAGCCCTTCTTACCTCTTATCTTTGTTCTCAGGAGGTTAAATCTAAATATTAAACAAGAGAGGACTGAAGTACATATGGGACAGATGGGGTAACACAGAGAAGTGACACAACAGTATGTATCAGTATGGCTGGTATCTGTTCCAGCAGCCTTAACTGTTACACTTCTTTTTTAGATCAGTGCAAAGAAGAACCGTAACAAAGAACTGAAATGTTGTTTTAGATACTCACACATATAGGAAATTTCTCCTCAGCACAAGGAGACATGAAGGCACTCATTTGAAAATGAAACGAGTGGATAATGCAGACTGGCATCCTAGTGAAACAGGAGAACTGAAATACACACAAAGGGACTGAAAGTATCCTGGCAGATCAGCAGTACCTGATGAGATGATTTTCAATCGAACCACAGTCTTGTCTGCACAAGAGCAACACGTGGGGTTCCCATCTGTTTGGCTTTGCTGCATGTCTCAACATCCTTCAGCTGAGATGGATGAATTTGTAGGAAATATGAGAAGGCAATTTAAAGCCAAGCAATCACTTGTCACCCTACATAAGGACTATGTTCAGGATGAAAAGAGCATTCTTCTATGCCTGCAGTGGAGATGAGCATTCCTGCTGGTAAGTAGTGCCAAGGTATGTCCCTGCCTACCCTTGGGGAGTATCAATAGCAGCACAGCGCAGACTGGGCCATGGATTTCATCAAGCAGGGTCTATGTGGCAACATGGTACCCGGTGTGTTTGTGAGTCCCATAGTTCCTAATGTCGTTCAGTTTCTGACACAGAAATAGCTGTCGTACAATCGAGTCATAATAATTATGGGGATTGAATAGGAGAAATCTAAACCACCCAGGGAGGTGGTCGAGTCACTGTCCCTGGATGTGTTTAAGAGCCATTTGGATGTGGTGCTCAGATATATGATTTAGCAGAGAGTTGTTAGAGTACTATGGTTAGGCTGCGGTTGGACTTGATGATCCTTGAGGTCTTTTCCAACCTGAGTATCTCCTCTTCTTGGCCATACATAGAAGCTGGCCCACAATAGGGTTACGTTATCTCCAAGCCCAAACTGCCGTTCATCTTATGCTTAATATGCAGAAAAGTGTTCTTGTATAGGAAGATTGCTTTGACTCATTTATCTGACATGGCTGCTGCCAGCACGGCCATTTTAAGAGATGAGGTAAGGAGGGCCCAAGGATCCTGCTGCTCTGATGCTTATGGGAGCAGTGGAAGGTCCTGCTGTGGTGAGCCAGTGGTAAAACTGGGTACCGTGTAAGGTGGAGGAGCAGAAGTGGCACCTGAGGTCTGGCTGATGCTTGGTGGAAGCAGGGAGACAGCCAAAGGCTGATGCTTTTCCCTTTCTGCTGCTGCAGCAGGGTCTGGCAGGGTTGGGGAAGTTCTTCACTAGGAGAGTGGTTAGGCCCTGGAACAGGCTGCCCAGGGAGGTTGTGGATGCCCCGTCCTTGGAGGTGTTCAAGGCCAGGTTGGATGGGGCCCTGGGCAACCTGATCTAGTAAATGTGTATGTTTGGTGGCCCTGCCAGGCAGGGGGGTTGGAACTACATGATCCTTGAGGCCCCTTCCAACCCGGGTCATTCTGTGATTCTGTAATTCTGTGAAGCAGCAGCAGTTTGGATGGTGGCTTCCTTAGAGCACTTGAATGGCAAGGGCCCATTGACTGCCATTCTCTGTGCCTTCCTCCACTGCCAGCAGGCTCCTCTCTTGCCCAGCAGCCACTCTCCACATGGCTTGGGCAGTCCATCTTTGATTCTGTGAAATATAAAGGAAAATAATAGCAGGAATTTTATGCCCACATTTGGAAAAACAACATATGCTTCAGTTCTCTGAATAGATGTGAAAGCGTAAAGATTGAAATCACTGGGACATCTACTCAGGGCAGAGCAAAGGATGTGATAGTTACTGAAAGAAATAATAAACTCAGGTGTCAGTGAAGTACAAGAAAGTGTTTTTTTGAAGGAACTCCAGCTAACAATTGGAAGCTGCTTGTTAAGTATCACAGTATCACAGTCTCGTGAGGGTTGGAAGGGACCTTAGAGATCATCGAGTCCAACCCCCGGGATTCGAGCCCCTGTGTAGCAGAGCGGCACTTCTACCACTTGCGCTACAGAGGGGCTGAGAGAAGAAAGGATGATGAGGCAATAATGAGGAAAGATGGGTGAGTTCAAGGATGTTGTTTTGATTAAGATGGAAGAGCTTAAATTATGCTTGTGTTTGTAAAGAGAATAAACCAAAAAGTGAGAGGGTTAAGGAGAAGACTGAAGATGAGTAAAGACAGCGGGCAAAAGAAACTGAAAGAGAGGATGAGATGAATTCAGTAGGAACATGATTAAAAGTAGAAAACAAACATTACATTTGAAACTTGAGTGTTTACCACAGCTGGATCAGTGTATTGCAGCCAAGTAAGGATTTTGAGTCCGGTGCATTGTTTCTTTTTTCTCTTCCAACGTGGTGATCTTGAGTCACACAACACTGCTGGTGGTGAAAGAACGGCACAGGCTCTGGCATAGTCACACTATTGTCACCCAGGTTTGGTGCTGGATCTTGGAAAGGTGTGGGCCTGCAGGAGACACAGCCATGAGAGTCTCTAGTGCTGTAAGCAGAATTTGTGCACCAGAACACTCCTGTCAACAGGGCAGCCATTTGATTCAGCATGGGTATCAAAGTGTGGAAACAGCTGGATCTAGTGATCCACAGAGGTGTCAAATTAGCTTGTCTGTTCCCAGCAGACTTAATTACTCTCAAAGATTTGAATATAAGACCAATGTAATTCCTGTGCTTGTAATTATTATCCATGGAGTCGTGGAGGTAGCTCTGAGAAGGTGTACATGCTTTGATTTGCATGATATGGAATAGACTCCTTCCCTAGGGACACACTTTGATGCAATGGAAGGCTGATATGACATGGTGATAGCGAGAGCTATGCTAACAGAAGCACTAAGTCCTGGAAGGATCATCCAAGGCAAAAGGAGAAATGAAAAAGGTATTCTGGCCTTCCAGAATGAGGATTATGCAAAAGCAAATTATAAAATAAATAAATAAATAAATAAATAAATAAATAACAACCCCAAACAAACAACAGATAAAAACAGCAAATACTATTGAAATACAGTCTAACTGTTTGAATAAGCAGGATAATAAATGAGGATGACAGAATCTTATTTGTGCCCTAGGATACCTGACAGGGTGAGAATCATCTGTTTTTAGACAGGATACTAACACATTAGAAAGGCAGTGACCTAAAAGTGTGGGCAAAGTAAAAATATCCCTACAAAGTGCATCATAATAACTGTATAATAATAATTTGACTAGGAATCAGATTCTGCTGGTAGAATTTTGCTGCCTCTAGGGAAGAAATGAAGACGTCGTCTCCTTACATGCACACATCCACTGTGTTAGCTTTATTTTCTTACGAGGTTGGTTTTTTTTCTGTTTTGTAACCTCAACCCCAAGAGGTTTAATGCATTTTAATTTCTTTTAAGTAGGTCACTGGTTTCCTTTTTTTGCATTGCCCTCATTCTAAGTCAATTTGTAGTCTAAATCTTTAGTTAGTCTCTTTAGAATACAACAAGCAAACAAAAGCACTGCTGAAATTGAAAATCTACTTTAACAGTCCTACTGTACTCCACGTTAACCTCACCCCATCAAAACCCATCAGGCTGCTTTCAAGTTCTTGCCTTTCCTTCTGCTAGTCCTTCACAGATCAGGATTCAAGGAGGAAAGCATCTCAGAAAGATGGAAGCTGCATATTGCAGAATAGATTTCTTTCTTGACGAGTATGGCAAGGCAAAGAACCCGTTATTGAAGCTGTCACCATTTTGGTCATACATGATTTTGTGGAAAAAAAACAAACCAAAAACCCAAACCTGAAAAGCACGGACTGTCAGGAGCTTACAAGAAAACATCCTAAAATTCTATCCCATTATGCCCTTCCTGCTTTTATCTCCACTGAAAATTATAGCTGCACTCCTTCCTGCTCCCTAGAAGATCTTACTTATAAAACTACCCACAAAATGACAAAAAAATAATTTGCCCAGCATGAGGCAAATGAGCATGACTGCAGTGAGGCAGTGACAAGAATTACACTACATTCAGGTAGTAACTGTGAACGTTGGGGCTCATCTCTGCTTGACTAGAAGGCAGAGATAGTGCATTCATAATTCATTTTTTCTTGGGATGCTACAGGCTGCAATCTCACTTGCATTTGCTTAACACTCTAATGCCAGTTTATGAGTCAAGGGTCATGCCACTGTGACTGCTGTGTTACCTGGAGCTTGTGGAAGCAAACAGAACACTCAGACTCCCATCTCTGTCAGTACAAGATGTGAGATACACAGGGGCTGTGGGAAAAGATGTAAGTAAATAATAAATGAGCGAAATAATGAAGACTAGCTGTACCTAATTACAGTTCTAGCTGTCCTTTTGAATAAAGAAAGTTCAAAGCTGATGCTGAAAGATGCGGATCCCTTTTCTGACTGGTGTTTGCACTTCACAGACGATTAACATGAGAAAGTCAGGAGATGCCACTGGAAGTCAAACCAGTTTTTCATAGTTGAAGAGAAAAGCAGTGTCTCTTACAGCAGTTTATTTACTTACACATCACAACATTCTTCAGTTTAAATTAACTGGAATACAGAAGCAGTGAAAAATGTAGAATTGAATTGCATAAATTATTCGGAGGCTGTTATTTCTCTTATCTCTTGCATGCTCTACACATAGGAGAGACCCAAACAAATACAGAAGAGCATGTTCCTAGCCTGGGTGTTTAAGTATC
Source organism: Coturnix japonica (assembly GCF_054131305.1). Taxonomy (NCBI): domain Eukaryota; kingdom Metazoa; phylum Chordata; class Aves; order Galliformes; family Phasianidae; genus Coturnix; species Coturnix japonica. The sequence goes on from NC_140664.1 coordinate 46,276,601, forward strand.
TAATATTGTGTGTGAACACATTCACCTCCTCATCTCTTTCTATTAATTGTTGGGCACATCTGTATGATTGTTACATATTTCTAACTAACGTGAGTAGTGGAAATAAAGCTATAAAGTTCAGGGATTCTGTTAAAACTCAAACTACGCTTCCACTTTGACACGTTGTATAAAATATACTTCCACAGAAAGGTAAAGTTTAAACAGCTACAGCATATTGAAACAACTGCTCTTGCAATTTGCAGAAAGTATTAATGTAATCAACGGGCGTAAATGACTGCACAAAGCCTTTGAGCAAATACTAACACCATTAAGTTATCTTTCATTATCCCTTAATCTATCAGTTGAAGAATGTTTCAGATCACACTGTGGCCTTGCCCAAGAGACCTTAGTAACACTAAAACTACATGTAGGATCATAAGTATCGTGCAGGCACATTGTTTATGGTGCAGTGTGTCACTAAAAGGACATCTTAAAATAAAACAAAACCATTCTGGACAGCCACCCCCCACAGCATTATTTTCTGGTGCTCACTTCCAATGTGGTTCTCAGTAGTAGTCCAGTGTTGTGGTTAAGCCATTGCATTTGCTGTAGACTATAATACTCCCCACTGTCTTTCCATTCTCTGTCCTTCCACAGTTGCCTCTCTAAAGAAAAATGCTTTGCTGAGTCACCTCCTTGTAAAACCTTCTCACAACTCATCTTTTGTTGGAAGATCTCCTTATAACAAATAATAACTATTATTATTTAACAAATAGATATTCTAATATTTACAGTTCTAAGCTGTATTAAATGAGCAGGCTGCTCATTGTTTGCCTTGCTTCTATTTCGCTTATGGATCTTAGATCATATTCTGTAGTATATGTGAATTGTTAATGAATCAAATCTAAACTATCACAAGGATAGCAACGTTATTGTCATCCAAAGCACTGCTGGATATAGAAGCCATGCTTTTGCAGAGTGTCGAAACGTGAGGCTTGCAATGGAGAGTGGTTGTTTGCCAGTGTTTTTCAGACTCCACTACCAAATATGATCTCTCCTGTTTGCCCCCAGGTTTTCACACTTTCTAAAATAGAACACTGTAGTGGTTAAATATATACCTACTGATGTGAGATTTGAGAAAGATCTTAATAGCCTTTTCTTTTCTTTTCCTTCCTTCCTTCCTTCCTTCCTTCCTTCCTTCCTTCCTTCCTTCCTTCCTTCCTTCCTTCCTTCCTTCCTTCCTTCCTTCCTTCCTTCCTTCCTTCCTTCCTTCCTTCCTTCCTTCCTTCCTTCCTTCCTTCCTTCCTTCCTTCCTTCCTTCCTTCCTTCCTTCCTTCCTTCCTTCCTTCCTTCCTCCCTCCCTTCCTCCCTCCCTCCCTCCCTCCCTCCCTCCCTCCCTCCCTCCCTCCCTCCCTCCCTCCCTCCCTCCCTTCCTCCCTTCCTCCCTTCTTCCTCCCTTCCTCCCTTCCTTCCTTCCTTCCTTCCTTCCTTCCTTCCTTCCTTCCTTCCTTCCTTCCTTCCTTCCTTCCTTCCTTCCTTCCTTCCTTCCTTCCTTCCTTCCTTCCTTCCTTCCTTCCTTCCTTCCTTCCTTCCTTCCTTCCTTCCTTCCTTCCTTCCTTCCTTCCTTCCTTCCTCCCTTCCTCCCTTCCTCCCTTCCTCCCTTCCTCCCTTCCTCCCTTCCTCCCTTCCTCCCTTCCTCCCTTCCTCCCTTCCTCCCTTCCTCCCTTCCTCCCTTCCTCCCTCCCTCCCTCCCTCCCTCCCTCCCTCCCTCCCTCCCTCCCTCCCTCCCTCCCTCCTTCCCTCCTTCCCTCCTTCCCTCCCTCTTTCCCTCTTTCCCTCTTTCCCTCCCTCCCTTCCTTCCCTTCCTTCCCTTCCTTCCCTTTCTTTTTTCCCAGTTGACAGTAGAGCTGATTGAAGGCTTTTTAATGTGGTTAGAAGTCTGTGATAGCATTTGATGGTATTTATGTTCTCTCCAGATGACCTGTTTTCAGGAGAATCTCCTCAAATGGCTTGCTAGCATTAACAATCTCCACACTGCAAGTTGCTTACTGTTAATACGATTTAATACTGGAGTATTTATCATACAATAGTTAAAAATCAATGTTTTCAAGAAAGACTGGTCAATACTACATGCACTGCTATGGCTAGAAGTACTGCTTTTGAGTGTTAGAAATTATACAACAAACACCTGTACTTGAATAATGGTTTGAAGATTAATTAAAGCTGATTTGTTTATTTTTGCATTGCAAGATGCTGAGTGGTGTAATAGTCATTAGATATCCCCACTGTGCCTCCATTTAAAACAAATGACTGATAGTAATTATTTGGCATAACGCATACACTAATAAAGAAATTCAATGGTGTGGTAAATAATTATTTGATTGCAAGAATCATTATCTAGTCTATATTTGCAGCAAATGATAGCATTATCCATCTCTTCTGTACCATTGCATGCAATTGGAGCTTGTGAAGCTGCAGGATGAACACTTGCTGAATTTCCAGACCCTTATCAGTAAATACAGGGAGGTGTTGGCTTTTTTTTCCTTTCATGTAGCTTCCCTTACTGACAGGTCATACTGGAAAAGGAGCTGTCTAACATAGCTGTGGTCCATAGAAGGTCCTCATGAGTATCGTTGTCCATGCGAGTAGTTACATGTGCATGCTTTGTGATGATGTGTGAGGGACTGAGTGAACAGAGCTTGGCACTTCAGTGTGTACAATGGACAGAATGCACAAAGCCAGCGGGCAAGTCTGCAGATGCTGGACTTCCCCTCAAGGTCATGATGTTTCTCATTTAGTTCCTTTTAGTATTTGATAAATAGACTGAGCACAAACTACAAATGCTATGTGCAGGGTCACCAACCACCAGACCAGGCTGCCCAGAGCCACATCCAGCCTGGCCTTGAATGCCTCCAGGGATGGAGCATCCACAGCCTCCTTGGGCAACCTGTTCCAGTGTGTCACCACCCTCTGTGTGAGAAACCTCTGTCTAACATCTAATCTAAACCTCTGCTATCTCAGTTTAAAACCACTCCCCTTCCAACCCCTGCAGTTCTGTGAAGCACTAACGAGGGACGGCTCTAACACCGAACCCCACAGAGTGTGAAACCCCACTCAGCGCCTCACAATCCCGCCCAGCCATGGCCGCAACAGACAGGCGCACGCAGGCGGGCGGTGCTGGCGCATGCGCAGCGTGGCTCTCCTTGTGTCTGTGCGGAGGGCACGGCAGGCTTCAAGGAGAGTGCCGGCCCGGGGCTGTTGTGGCCGCCGCCATGTTCCTCTGCGCTGCTGTGCGGGCCGCGGCCTCGCGCTCGGTAAGGGGGCGACTGCAGGATGCGGCGGGACGGGGACCCACGGGAGGGGGATCGGCGAGATGGTTGCGTTGCTTTTACAGCAGAGCAGGGCCTGTGGGTACCTGGTAGTTAGGGTTTGATTACAGGTCTGACCCGTGCCTCTGTTTGGTGCTTGATCCACTTGAGATCCAATGCGTTTATGCAGTAACAGAAATTAAACAGCCAAAGAGAGTTGGGTTTTTGTGTGTGTGTGTGTCTGTTTGTTCTACATTAAAAGCTCTCAAAATCAGGCTTGAATTCAATATGAAAATAATATAAAACCGATATGAGATGAAATTTATTATAAAGCGGTTGCTAAAGACAAATACCATAAGGTGATTTTAGTAGTACTAACCAGAATCCAGCATTATTTTCAATATGGAAATAGTATAAAACCGATATAAGATTGAATTTATTATAAAGTGGTTGCTAAAGACAAGATAAATACCATAAGGTGATTTTAGTAGTACTAACCAGAACCCAGCATTCTTGATCTATTTCAGCATGACAGATCCAGGCAGAGACTATAAAAAGCAAGTGAACATGACTTGCATATGGATCTCTCTTCTTGTATTTAAGGCACTTAGTTTTGTGTGTCTTTTGTCAGATGTCACCGTTCAGTCAGCTGAAAGCTGTAGTAACATGTAAATGAGAAACACCTCAGTGCTGCTGGTACCTCTGCCAGATGTTGGGCTTGCCTGTGGTACAGAGTAACAGACTGCAGAATTCTTCATAAAGCGTTTGCCTACCTGTGTGACGTGGTGTAGGGAGCCTGCTTTGGCAGGGGGGTTGGACTTGATGATCTCTAGAGGTCCCTTCCAACCCCTACAATTCTGTGTGATTCTGTATGTGAAATCCTTTAAATTCTCTTGATGCGCCTTCATCGTTTCAAGCAGTGTAGTCTCTTGCATTACAGTAGTTCTCATCGTGTTCGCCTTGATTTAAATTGATTGGGGGTGGCAAAATAATGAATGGCTTACAATTAAAATAGAACACAAACTGGTTCTGAAAAAGGATATGCAAATTATAGGCTATTAATACCATCCACTTTGTTTTGTTTGTAGATGAGACAAATCAGATACTTACATAAAACACCAGCGTGCAATTCCAGTGGAGGAGCCTTATTTGTGGTAAGTCATTTTCTACCTTGCTGGAAAGGGAATGTGTAATGCTTTTCTTAATCCTCCTGGATGTTTCTGATGGGTGAAACTTAGGGGCGCTATGGTTAGGATGTGGTTGGATTTGATGATCTTCAAGGTCTTTTCTAACCAATTCTATGACTCTTATTAGAGTTCTGATACATTGTCAAAGTTTGCATTGTAGTTTTGGCACTGGGTTTCCTATTTTATGTAGTGAAAACATCTATAATAGCAATGCTAGCAGCATTTGTGTGTGATTAATTATTTGTATAATGTTTGCTACAGAATTACACATAGGTCTGTGCCCAGTCACCTTCATTAGCTGCCAAAAAAGGCAGTTGTTGTTGGTGATTTGTGGCATACAATAAGTTGAGTAGTGATTCATAACTGAGGCAATTGGACATTACTGTTATACATACAAACAGTAATAGACATTGCATAAAAGCGTGTATTAAAAGTTTGTATACAAACAGATAAAGCAGGTATATTGTGCATCTACCTCTGAAGAGAACAGGCTGCCCAGGGAGGTGGTGGAGTCTCCTTCTCTGGAGATATTCAAGACCCGCCTGGACGCCTACCTGTGTGACGTGGTGTAGGGAGCCTGCTTTGGCAGGGGGGTTGGACTCGATGATCTCTAGAGGTCCCTTCCAACCCCTACAGTTCTGTGATTCTGTGAACCTGAAGCATCTCTGAGAGGAGGTATTCTCTCCCACTCTGCTGCACTCAGAGCTGTGTCTAGAATTCAGTTCAACAGCTGTCCAGAAGTTCAGATTGACTGTTTTTCCTCTGTTTATTGGAAATCAGCACTGTACCAGAGAATCAACTGCTTTGTTGGAAGCAGGTGTTCAGTATTTTTTGGATGGATTTTGGGTTTTTTGGTCTTTCTGCAGCTGTCTCCACAGCTTTCTCTTTGGATGAAGTTAATGAGATTACAGTACATGCTTGTATCCAATCTAAATCTCCCCATTTCTGCTTGTGGTATCATAACAGACCCTGCTAAAGAATTTGTCCCTTCTTTCTTACAGCCCTCCTTTAGTTACTGGAAGATACTGAAGATGTCTGTTGTGATTTATGCAGTTTCAAAAGTTGTTAAATGTGACTGTGGAGGAGCAGTGGGTGTACCTGGGAGAAATTCAGCCTTTGACTTTTACTGTCTTCATCCTCTGTAACAGCTAAACCTTAGCTCTTAGATTTTGTTACTTTCTGGCCATCAGCACAAGGGCCCAGTTTCCTCAGTGCATCAACTGCGTTGGTGTGGACTTTGACACAGGGCTATTCAGTACAGAACGTTTGAGAGCTGCTGTGTTACTGCTTAGCTTGTGATGATGGTCAGTGAAATACTTCTATCTGAGAGCACTTTCACCATTCTTTATCTAGGGGAGGTTTATATCTTGAGTTCAGCTACAATAATGAATAGAGGGTATTCTTTCACTTGAAAAGAAGTTATACACTTCTTTTTATTGCTGATTTGATACAAACTTATAACAATCTTAAGTATCCTCAGGCCTGCAAACGATAGTTCTCTTATTTTGGTTCATGGGCACTTAAACTGTGTTTACCACAGGGCATACATCAATTGTCAGGTTTGTTTTAGGTTATATACCAACTTTTTTGTAGTATACATGAAAGCTGAATTATTCTAGTTACTTTATTATCAGGAGTAGTCAACATGGGTTCACCAAGGGGAAATCACACTTCATCAGCCTTATTGCCTCCTATGATGTCATCACTAGCTCAATAAATGGGGAGAGAGCAGTGGATCTTGTGTGTTGTGCTTCAGCAAGGCATTTGACATCATATCCCACAACATCTTTGTTGTGAAACTTAGAAAATATGTGTTGGGTGCGTGGGCAGCAAGATTAATTGAAAACTGGCTGGCTGGCAGAGCTCAGGGTTGTCATTAGCGGAGCGGAGTCTGCTTGGAGGCCTGTAACTACTGGTGTTCCCCAGGGGCTGGTGCTGGGTCTGCTCTTGTTCAACATCTTCATCAACCTGGATGAAGAGATAGAGTTCACCCTCAGCAAATTTGCTGATGATACAAAGCTGGGAGGATTTGCTGACACACCTGAAGGCCGTGTTGTCATTCAACAAGACCTGGACAGACGAGAACAGAGCAGGGAGAAATCTGATGAGGCTCAACAAGAACAAGTGTAGAGTCCTACACCTAGGGAGGAATAACCACACGTATCGGTACAGGTTAGGAGATGATCTTCTGGGTGGGAGCTCTTTGGAGAAGGACCTGGGGATCCTGGATAGAGTTTGGCCTTGGCTTTCAGGAGATACTTACATAATTGTTTGCACTTTTGTGTGTACAGGCGGAAGGCTTAATGTATTTTCTTTTTTTGAGCATTTCTCATATGAAGAAAGGCCTAGAGAGCTGGGACTGTTGGAGATGTATGAATGTACATAAATACCTGACAGGAAAATGTAAGGAAGATGGAGCCATGCTCTTTTCAGTGGTACAAAGGAGGTTTCCTCTGAACACCAGGAGCAATTCTGTGCCATGTGGGTGATGGAGCACTGGCACAGGCAGCTCAGAGGCTGTGATGTCTCCTCCTTGGAGGTCTTCAGAAGCTGCCTGGATATAGGCCTGCTCTGGGTGGTCCTGCCAACCTCAGCTCTTCTGGATTCAATGTAGCGTATGTGTTAAGTCTGAGTTTGTTCTCCACAATCTGTATCCTAAAAAAAAAGGCAGGAAAACACCCTTAAGATTTAGGAGCTAATCAGCTAGTAGAAGTCTCAGATAAATCATGTCTCATGGAAGACAAGGGAATGTGTGACTGACAAATTTCTAACAGCTCAGAAGGTCTAGAACTGTAAGTTGTAGTAGACTGTTCACAGTACTGAATTAAGCAAAGCCCATTTTGGAAACGAATGTGCAAAAAGCTGTGGCATTTTATTTACCGTTTACCTGCATGGAATTGACAGTTGTGGCAGCCTGTAGATTCAGATATCAAGCCTTTATTGTACTTACCTAGGGTATTTAAGAGATACCTGTTCAGAAATGGTGCACATGAAATAAGCGTCCTAGACAAGGAGAGGAGTGTTTAATTAATCAAATACACTTATCTGCTAAAGCAATTGAGTTTTAAGTGGAAATGTAACCATCCAGTAACTATGGAAGGCAAAACAGCTTGAGATAAAACAGGCATGCAGGTTTGAGAAGGAAAAGTTAAGTTATGGAAGGACTTCTCATGCATCATGGATTATCTGTGCAGCTAAGACCTAGAGCAGATCTGGAAGGGAAGGAAATTATGAGTTGGAGGAAAAAATAGACTGGAAATACTCTGTATCATTCTCTTTTTTAAAGAACTTTTATTGAAGCTGGTAGAAAACCCTCGCCAACAATACATAAGGTGAGTCAAATCCTTTATCTTGAATGGCCAGTCTAAAATAGTGGCAAGCATCTTCCTATAAGTTGTTTCATGCTATTGTCTAGATGACATGAACTGTACATTCATACTTGGTAACAGCTTACACTGTTCAAAGCAAATCAGTTGCAAATCAATTATTGTTTGGTAATCCCTGTTATGAAGGGAAGTCATTCTACATAGAGAAATACATACTGACTGCAGTTTTTGTAAGGCTCCCAGCTTCAAAAGGGATACCTGCTCTCAAACCTGACAGTGGCAGTAGAACTGTTTGCTCAAGCATACGGACAGGATAAGCCAGGGAAAGTAATCACCACCTTACAAGTAATATGATAAAAGGTTTTGTTTCTTCCATTCTGATTCAGAATTACTTTTGCACCCAGAGGGTAGTGACGCACTGGAACAGGTTGCCCAGGGAAGCTGTGGATGCCCCATCCCTGGAGGCATTCAAGGCCAGGATGGATGTGGCTCTGGGCAGCCTGGTCTGCTGGTTGGAGACCCTGCACATAGCAGGGGGTTGAAACTGGATGATTGTTGTGATCCTTTTTAACCCAGGCCATTCAATGAATTCTATCTAAGAAGTTGTTATCCATTAAGAATGTTAGAAATGTAAAGTTAGCTTACTAGTATGTGTTTGTACATGCATCCATTCTATTGATGTAGCAAGATAGCTGGTTATTTGTGAAGTTTTTTGTCATTTTGTGTCTCATGAGAAAAGGAAAGTTGCCTATTATCGTTTATTAAGGTATTAACTAAAGGATTATTAAGTCTGTGAGGTTGAACACAATCGCCAAAATACATCAACTGTTACACATGTCTACTTAAAATAACACCACTTTGCTGAAGAAATAATTATTGAGTAGGAAATAACAGGAATAAGTCACTATTTTTAAGAGTGATGAAGTAATTACAAATGTTTCCGATGACTTTCTTGGAGATAGTCAGTCATTTATGATTGAGTACTATTAAGTTTTTATTTGGGATGTATCAAGTGAGTTTTATTGAAGTAACTCCACTGCAGCTGTCTAATAAAATAATTTGCAATGCTAAATCTGTCCTGAATAATTTCCTGATAACGCTATTTTTTTCTTCTTCTTCTGAAGCACAGAGATAGTCCTGAGAATAATCCAGATACTCCCTTTGAGTTCACAGATGAAAACAAGAAGGTATGTAGACAAAAAACCCCCAAAACATAAATACACAGACTTTGTGTTTAGCTTATCGCTGATTGGTTTTTGTCTTTTTTTTTTCTCTTTAAAAAGCGAATAGAAGCAATCATAAACAACTACCCAGGGGGACACAAGTCCGCAGCTGTCATGGCAGTGCTAGATCTGGCTCAAAGACAGCATGGATGGTTGCCCATATCGGCTATGAACAAGGTATTTAGTGCTGAATTATCTTTCAAGCGTAAAATCTGACTTGTAGTAGTAGAATATAACTGTTTGTTTGGGTTTTGGTTTTTTTTTTCTAATTGAAGGGTACTAATGCAGGAATTTACACTTGGCAAATGTCCTTAAGACTAGTTTCTTATCAAATTATCCAATAAAATTGTTTAAAAATAAGCAAGCAGCTGCAGTGTTCCACAGTGACAGTAGATAGCAATAAGAAATTCAGTTTTTCTGTTCATACAAATTACTCTCACTTTGTGTTACAAGCTGGCATATCAGTTTACAAGTGAAAGGATTGAAGTTCAGTCAAGATAAGCTAAAAGAGAGTTGGGATCGTTACAGAAGTTACTAAGTATGAGTGAAGTACACATATAGAAGGGCAAATTGACTGCCACTGTTCCTACTACATAGAATAAAGCCACAAATCTCCATCACTACTGAATGGGATAAGAATGTAATACCACTCTCAAAATTAACATTGGAATGATCTTGTAAGCAAGGCTTTAAAGCAACCAGGTATTTTCTGCAGCTTTTTACTTGCTTGATATAGGTACTAGAATATAAAACAGCTGCACTTTAGGAAATGCAGTCAGTTCTCCACCCGAGCCAGGGTTGCAGGTTAATGAGATAAAGGATACTTGCACCTTGGACTGGCTCATGGAGTAGTGCATCACTCTGTATTTGTTAGCTGTGATGCAGTGGTGTTTTTAGGGCCAGGCCTGGTGTTGTCACAGTGTCCAAAGCAGCCTGCTGTCAGTGAATTAGGTGAGTGTAGTACCGCCTCTGTGTTTCCTTTGATAAAAAGCTGAAGTGGGTTAGTGTGGGCAGATTCATGAGAGATTCATGAGAGTTCATTCATTCATACAGCAAGAGTGCAAATACAGTACGAGCTGGAGCTGACAATGAAAGCTGGAATCCAGCTGACAACCTGAAAGTAGCCTGTGTGTGATGCTGGAGGGGAACTGACCCGAGTTCCTTACTGTGCTAATCCTTGGCTTAGTGGAGCTTGTGTTCAGGCCAAGTTGACTCCAATCAGAGTAACTCAGGTGTTATTTCTCAGCATTTAGTTGTATTTTGATACACATCCCTGTTTTTCTGTTTCCGCGAAGTACCAAAGCCTCTGTCACTGCACATACATACAGAACAGGTGACCTGACTGAAATGATTTCATAAATGCCTTATTGATGCTCTCTGAGAATTCAATAGTGTCCGTTTTCCCCTTATTATAGGTTGCAGAAATTTTAGAGATGCCTCCCATGAGGGTGTATGAAGTAGCAACTTTCTATACAATGTACAATCGTAAACCTGTTGGGAAATACCATATCCAGGTCTGCACTACCACGCCTTGTATGCTGCGAGACTCTGACAGCATTTTAGAAGCCATTAAGAAGAAACTTGGTATGATATAAATTTGTAACGTCCTTCTTTATATACATATATCTATATCTATCTATCTCTATCTGTCTATATATCTTTTTAAACACTGGTTTGATGGTGTGTTGTTTTCTAACTGAAGTAGAAGTCTTCATATGGTGGGGACAGTGCAATAACATTTAATATTTAGAGTGAAATTATCATCAAATAAGCACTTAAACACATTCAAAAAATGAAGAATAAATGCCAAATCCAAATACTTTAGAGTAGAACAAATAAAGCCATTGTCAAGAGTGCCAGTTGGTGGTCTTAAAGTGTCTTTAAAGGCAATGTGGTAGGAAATGAATTATTCTAATGTGACTCTTTGGCTGAGAATTAAGCCCTATCTTGTATACAGAAGGAGACTCTGAAAGCTGTGTCACTTAATATGCAAAATGAGATTTTTAAGGTACTTAAAAATGCTGTATGAAAGTTACTTGGGAGATTTTTTTCCCCCCAAGTTAAGTAAGTGAACAGAATTAATAGATTTCTCATGGGAGAAGTCAGCTGAGAGTTCTGCATCGTATAAGATGTAAGAACTCTCGAGTTTTTTTGTGTTTTTCTTCCTCACTGAAGGATTATGAAGGAAAGAGAGGCTAAGGTCACCAACTAACAACTTTTCCTATTCTATACACTTAGAAGCTGTGCTGACGATGCATGAGAACCCCTGTGATAAGTGCTGTAGAACAGTTGCTTGTAATCCTATTCCTCTTATATTATTGTCTGGAAAAGGCATCTTCAGATTAAATTTGTCCTGGTTTGTTGCTGCAAAAATTGTTTAATTTTAATTACAATTCAGTTTGAAAAATCAAAGGAAGGGCATCTGCTTATTGTAATTAAGGTCATTTATGCAGTTCTTACTGATCTGCAATCACAAACATTTACTAGTTTTTGCTCCTTTCTAATAACTATGGAGGAGATTCGCAGCTCGGCGTTCTGCTCTCCACAGTCTGGCAGGCTCAGACTCAGCTGTTATTTTTGGTAACCTGCCCTCTGGCGAAGTCTGTATCGTTAGTGGTGAGATCACTGGGACAGAAACACGTCATGGAAGCTAAGCATGCGTACAGGGCTGTTCAGGAAATGAGCTTCTGTGTAATAACTTGGAAGTTGTTTATGAATTCATACCAGTGGTCTTAATGCTGGCATCTTGATTAATTTGGAGATCCAGTAATTAATATGAATGCAGTTAATATCAACAAATGAAAGCTCTATCTTCCTTATTTTTCCATTCTGTTGTATCGATCCTTAAAAATGTTCCTGAGTAGAGACGTTCTGTTTGTCAGAACTGTCCTTTTCAGGTTATTTTTCACTAAAACAAACCTGTAGTTCAGGTCTCAAAAACGTGTCCAAACACTGACTTCATCGTTTGTTAGAATCTTTACTTGAACAGAAATCTTTTGGACTTGTCTAAGAGGACTTAAATGTGTCAGTGCTTTGGTAGCTGAGGTACAAGTAAGGAGAAAATTATGATGGAATCGATAATGAATATTCTAATATTGTTCCTTACCCAATGCTGAACCTAATGTGTATATATATTTGTTTAGGTATTAAAGTTGGGGAAACAACACCTGATAAACTCTTCACATTGATAGAAGTGGAATGCTTAGGTGCTTGTGTAAATGCACCGATGGTACAGATAAATGACAACTATTACGTAAGTACTACATATATGTATATATAAATCACAGAATTTATATATGTATATATAAATCACAGAATCACAGAATTGTAGGGGTTGGAAGGGACCTCTAGAGATCATCGAGTCCAACCCCCCTACCAAAGCAGGCTCCCTACACCACGTCACACAGGTAGGCGTCCAGGCGGGTCTTGAATATCTCCAGAGAAGGAGACTCCACCACCTCCCTGGGCAGCCTGTTCTGTAAAAAGAGACTAAAATTCTTTGGGAGGCTCTCAGTTTTCATTCTTTCAGATTCTGGTTTTGTTCAGTTATTTCAAATTTCTATTGGCAGGGACAGCTTTTAACTTAGAATCTTTTAATTTCTTGGCTTCATCCTAGAATGCTTCCATTGTATGATAATGCATTGGTGCCTTCTGGTTTCTATACAAATATGCTGTTAATGCTTCTGTTTTTGTAATGAGATGATGAGATAATGGATATTCTTGTGGAAGTAGTATTTTGGCATACCTACACAGTAGATGAACATTCTCACAGGTGGCTTTCAGACTGAGAACATATGTTTTGCTGTAGGTTTTGTTTCAGGCGAGGTTGTTGGTTTCCTGTGTTGTTGTGGTCATTTGAAATAATGCAGACAGTTTATACTCTTGATGCACAAACGGCCTGCTTCTGTCATGAAGTAGCTTTATAATGGAAAGGAAGAAAAAGATTTCTGCTGCATAAGGTTGCACAGACACTATGGGGAAAGTTTAGAAAGCGTTACATTTCGTGGTATAAAGCAAAACGTTATTTTCTGTTGTGCTATTTTCCTGCTGCAAAGAAAAACTTTCAGTCAGTCACATTTTTAAAGGCTTTGCAAGAATGGTAAGTTAACAGAAGCCCAAAATACTGATAAGCAGGATGTTCAGAGCTAAGATTCAGATGATTCAGAGCTATGATTATGGATCATTAGCATTATTAAATCATTATTAAAGCTCTAAAATGTAGTGCTTGAAAGCATACAATTTCAGCTGACAGTCATTTGGGCAGACAGTTGGTTTTAAGTGTCCTGAAGTATGAAGCTTACTGTTAGTATGTAGCACGGATTCAACGTGTTACCAGTACACCTAACCATACAGAATGACAATCCATGTCTAACTTACAGCATCATACCTGAACACTGATTCTGGTATTTCATTTCCTTAAGCATGAAGTTGTTACATCGTGTGCCCTTCCTCTCATTTAAGAACTACTTGGTTCTGCTGGATGATAACATAAATGCTGAATAGAAGTTGCATTGATTCAGAATCTCTCTTTAGGTTTAGCATTATAGAAGTTTTGATCCTCTTCAGAATATCTTTCTTATCTATATAAAGAATCATAAGAGGCAGTAATTTTTTATATCTTAAAGAAGTGTATTTTTGCACCTCTGAAGTATCAGCCATACACACAACTATTTAATTACCAAGTGATGGAAAGCAAATTCAGATTTTGCTTTTCTCAAGCACTTCCTTTATTTGGATTCGTAAAGTAATGGCCATACCTTATTCTAGGCATCTGTTTGAAGCCAATGCAAGGCTTTTCAGAGATCTTCATTTGGCAGTCTTTCCTTATCAGCTACTTCTTCAAAGCCTTCTATAATAGTTTTGGATGACGTGTCACTGATGCTGTTCACAGTGATGGTTATTCCTCCTCTTCTACAAAAACCACTACTTCCAGTGTATATAAAGGTTATGCATTTGCAGTGAACAAAAGCTGTGCTTTCTAATAGCTTCATCATTTCTGAGCAGAGATGAACACTGGGAGTACTGTTACAACATGGAAACAGTCTTTTCATAGGCTATCATTGAATTTATGGTTAGATTAGTGTGTTCTTTCCAGTATGTTAGCAAAAGCTTTGGCATGGTAGGAAAAGGGGAACGTGATAATAACAGTAAAATTAAATATATGTATTTTTCATTTCAGATACTATCTTGACTTACACAATGCTGTGTAGGTTGTAATTGATTTATTATTTACTTTTAATAGTGTCCTACCTCTAAATCTGGAAATTTTAAATAGCTCTGTGGTAAGTTTAGAATGGTCTGTTGGAAAGTGTGGTCCTGGTTTAATGCTATTTTTGAGCTTCACACTTCTGAATGATGGCCCACTTGGATGCCATCAGACCAAAGGAATTTATGCATTGAATAAATACAGCATTTAAGTAAGAGTGATTTATTATTAACATATGGACAGGATCAGTGTTACCTATGGTAGGATGTCAACTATGAGAGCCACTCATCTGATTAATTGTAAATGCTGCTATTAATAGTTGACAAATTTGCTGACCTTTTGTCTTCTTTTTTTTCTTTAACAGGAAGATTTGACACCCAAAGATATTGAAGACATAATTGATGAACTAAAGGCTGGTAAAGTTCCCAAACCCGGCCCAAGGTATGCCAGATTTATATAGCAGTGGCCGATTACATGAAGGCTTCTCCTCTTGTGAATGAAAACTAAATTCCTGTTAAAGCTATTTGCCTTGGCAGATCTTTTTGACTTAGAATATATAGAAAGAACAGTGAACGGACAAATGTCATGTTCCTGATGATAGACTGCAGGATAATCAAATGGGAAAACATCAGTTCTGACTTACTACCTAATAGATGAATGGCACTGCCCATTGCTTTCTGGTTGTGTTTTATTTATTCACTTATGCCTAGATCATAAAACTCAACAAATACCAGAAAGATCTGACATTGGTGAAAGGCTTATTTCAGAACTTCACATACTTATTATTTCCTATTGTTCCGTGTTAGTCCAAATGCACAGATGTATGAATGGCAGAATTAATTAGCAGCATTTGACTTGGGTGTCTTCTCTATTCCTATTGTTCCTATAATTTTATTCTTTTTAGTGTACAAGGATAATCTTGAAGTTAAGGTTTCTGAATACAGGGATGCATCTTTAACAAAAATATGAGTGATTCAATTGGATTTTTGCCTTTGGGATTACTGGAATCAACACCACTTCTTTGCATATCTATAAATAAAGACCCTGTCTTGCATTTCATTTGCAAAGCTATTTGACGCTACTTGAATCTGGAAGCCTTTTGATTTAAGGGTAGCATCCTTCGTTTCTGAAGCATGAATAAGAACAAATGGGTAAAAAAAGTGACTTCAGCCTTGAGCCATTTTGTAACTATATCCAGTGATGAAGCAGTATCCAAATACCAGTAATGAATGAATGCAATATAATACAATATCAGTAGTGAATGAAACTGCTGCTGTTTTTCAGGAGCGGACGTTTTTCTTGTGAGCCAGCTGGTGGCCTAACATCTCTGACTGAACCACCCAAAGGACCAGGTTTTGGAGTTCGAGCTGACCTCTGAGCAGTTTTGTAATATATGTTGAACTGTCTGGAAATAAAGTAATTTTAATCTCAGTATAATGATGTACGGTTAATATTTATAGGGGGGAAGCAACAGGAATTGGTTGCCATGATCAAAATGACTGCAATGCCTAATCATCATTCAGATTATCAAAAAGTGCTTCTGTAGACCATAAAGCAACTCAGTGAATGAGTCCATTTGTGATCATTGATGCATCACTCACCCTTTGATTTACCACTGGAAATACTTACAGCTACTTTTGAGCAAAGGTTCTTTGGAAAAGTAACAAAACTGATCAAATTTGGCCAATGGCTATTTTTAAGAACTCATATAAAAGTGTGAAATTGAGGTATTTCTCCTGGTTAAAAAAGAAAATCAAAATGTTAAGGACTATTAAAAAGAGAAAAAGAAAAAAGACTGGTCTGCAAATCACTTGCCTGAAAAAGGATAACTTCCATTCTGTATTGCCAAATGCAAACCCAGCACAGCACTGTTCAAACTGAATAGTGTAGGGGCAGCTATTGAACTGAAATAAGTCAAAGAGGGATAAAGCAATTAATTGCTGCTCCATCACCATCTCAGGTTCAGGTTTTGATGAAATATGAACATTGAAAATTTCAGATATCTCAACTAGAAGTATGGCATGCTACTGCAATAGTAGTTATGTGTAACTGCTTACTAGCTACTAAACCCTGAAGAAAAGAAGGCTGTGGGGTGACCACATTGCAGCCTTTCAGTACCTGAAGGGAACCTACACCCAGGAGGGGAGTAAACTCTTCGAAAGGGCTGACCATAGCAGGACATGGGGAAATGGATTTAAGTTGAAAGAGGGAAGATTTAGGTTGGATGTTGGGGGGAAGTTCTTCACTAGGAGAGTGGTTAGGCCCTGGAACAGGCTGCCCAGGGAGGTTGTGGATGCCCCGTCCTTGGAGGTGTTCAAGGCCAGGTTGGACGGGGCCCTGGGCAACCTGATCTAGTAAAGGTGTATGTTTGGTGGCCCTGCCAGGCAGGGGGGTTGGAACTACATGATCCTTGAGGTCCCTTCCAACCCAGGTCATTCTGTGTGTGTGAAACCATTAGAATTTCCATTTTACACTAACAGTAGGTCCCAATCATGGAATATACGTAGTGAATTTCACAGTAATTTAGGCAGGACTGTGGGGATTTTAAAAATGAATGTTGCAGAAGAGTTCTAGAATAGTGCAATAATTAATATATCCGCATCCTCTCTGATATCTTTGAATAGCTCTAGTTAAGTTTGTGTTGGTTTTTGCTAGTAGTGTCAAGGATTTTAGATTATACAAATGCTACAGAGACAGCTTCCACTCTTCTCAACCCTGAACAGCAGAGGATTACTGATAATAATTCCGGGCAGCTGACACTAACATGCCAAGTAATTAAACGCCGCTCTGCAGATTCAATTAGACTGTTTAGTACCTTGAACTGTAAAAGTAGTGGCTGGTGACTTAAATGAACAGTGAGTTAACTACAGCAACAGCCAATATGTTCCTTAAACTGGTAAAGCTGCAGTAACGGAACCTATTACTGTAGATGAGATGAAAGAACTCACACGCTGTATTCATTCTGTACAAGTAAAAGCACTTAAACTGCAGTGGGGGAAAAAATGCCAACTTAGAGCAAAGTTTTAAGAGAAAGAGGTTGAGTCTTAGGAAAGAAAACTGGAGTTTTCTAAAGACACCCAAAGAATCCATTAGGTGGAGAGTGGGTGGTAGGTTTTTTCCCTTTGGTAAAGCTGGAATAACGTTAGGAATAATAGGAAACTCCGCTAGATAACCAGTGATGGGCTGACACTGGATAATGGAAAGGATTTCTGTGACCTCCGTAACTGTTTGCAAAATGTTACCTGGAACTATCCCATCAAACAGGAAGCAGCAATGAGATACAGTTCTGTCTGTAGAGTAAATTAAAGTGGGCTTACAAACTGATTTGCTGGTTATCTGCTGGAGGGCAGCACACGTGCATTCAGTGGCAAGACACTGTTCTAACAATTTGCAAAAGGTTCCTATCTTTAGATTTTAGTGCTGCAGGTTGACATTTGCAGTCTTTCAGTTACTAGATTGAGTTCAGCCGTGACACAGTTTGACCAGCTGTTGCACAGGCTTATCTTGATTCAGCCCAGTAGTTTTCACAGCTGATGATACAAGATGTTTGGCTAGGGAAGGCACATCAAGGGAAGTACTGCACAAGTCAACACAGCTCAGCTACAAAGGAATTGTGCAGCTGTGCTGTGTAAAAAGTGGAACTCTGGAGCCAAGGAGAAGAAACAAATGTCGAAGTAGCTATTGCTTTTTATGAGGAAATCTTGTAAAAGGCTTAAGAAACTGTATTTTTTTTAAAGTTATGGGTCAGTATCACAAATCTTAGCATCTGCTGTAGAAGACGGAGCTCCTAAGATTCTTCCCGTTGTATCAGCTGCTGCTTGTGAATACCCACCAACTTTATTGGGCTCTTGGAACTGCATGTTACCTGTGCTGATGTACAAGAAGGAGAATGCAGTACTACAGCACGCAGTGCACCTGCAGCCTGTCATTGCTGGAGGATGAATCACGCTGTGCCCTATATAGTACTGTGAGAAGAACAAACACTGTCTTGGGAAATACTCCACTCGGGCTGGCAGTCTGCAGCCTGCCCGCACGTCAGCCTGCCTGCACCTCAAGCAGTGACCTCTGCCATGGACCAGACATCAAAGAACATGAGGTAAACGCAGCTCCCTTTTGTTGCGCGGTCACTGGCGTCTGTGCACCTGCTTCTGGTCAGCTGACAGCACATGATGCACTGCTTGCATCAGAGAGGAAAGGACGGCAGCTGCGTTACAAAACACGACCGGTACAATAAACTTCTGGAAGCAAATTAAGACACGTTTACCTAAACAACAACATGACATGCAGCATGGGAATATCTGGGTTATGTGACGCCAGCCTCCGCCAGCAGCAAGTCATGTAGGGGATGTGCAACAAGAGTTAAATTAAATTAAGTCATTAAAGTGAGCTGTTCCTACAGAGCTTGTGGAGTCTCCTTCTCTGGAGATACTCCAGACCCACCTGGACACTCTCCTATGCGACCTACTGTAGGGAACCTGCTTTAGAGCAGGGGGTTGGGCTGGAATCCCACAGGTCCCTTCCAACTCCTATGCCTGTCATTACCCCAAATTACACCTTCAAAGCATGCTTTAATTCAGAATAAGTCCCGTTTGTGCCGCACCGCCTCATTTGGATGCGCGGCGCCCTCCGGATGGCACATGCGCACTGAGCGGGCTGTTAAAACTCACTGCGCCATCGCCGCCGGAAAACCCCTCCCTGTGGAAGGAGCGGGAGGAGGCGGCAGGAGGCGGCCGTTGGCTGCGGGCGGCTCCTGGTCCCGCGGCCGCTCTCGTGCCCCGTCTCCTCTCCCCGTCCGTTCGCTCCGTCCCCGCCCGGTACCGGCCGCGGCGCCGCCGTTTCCAGAAAGTTCCTCAGCCGCTCACAACGGCGCGACGCGTGCGCGCCGCCCTCTCTCGCCCTCCAGCCCCGGGTGCCGTTACCCCGTTACCCCGCCGGGCTGCGGTCGCCCCCGACCCTCTGAACGGCCGGCACGGAGCCGCGTGGGCGGGGCGCGGCCAACGGCAGCCGCACGGAGCCCAGCTCCGGGATCCGCGCTGTGCAAAGGGCGGGCGGGGGAGGGGAGCGGCTGCTCCGGGCGGGAGGGGGAGGAGGAGGAGGAGAAGAAGGAGGGCTGTTTTCAAACCCGACGGCCACAGCGGGGCCGGGGCTGAGCGGCTGCGCGCGGCGGGAGGCGGCGGCGGTGGTAGAGCTGCGGGCCGGGAGGAGGTAAGGAGCGGCCGCGCCCCTCGCTCTCCTCACGGCGGGGCTCCCTCAGGTGCTGCCCCGCTCGGCGCCTGTCAGTCAGCGCCGCCCGGAGCCATGGCCGCCGCTGTCACCCGCAGCCGGGCTGGCCGAGAGCCGGCGGGCGGCGGTTCCCCGGGGGAAGGCAGGGAGAGAGAGAGGCGGCGAGGCGCTGCCCAAGCGGGGCCGCGCTGTCCGCCTCGGAGCCGGGACTAAGGTTGGCGGCGCCCTGCGGGGGGCTGACAGCGGAGCGCGGCCACGGCGAGGTGGAGCCCGAGTGTGGTGCGGCACAGGTGGCACCGGGCAACAAAGAGAGGGAGAGAGCGGCGGGTGGCACTGCCGGGTTCGGCTCGGCTTCGTGCTTTTGTTCGGGCTGCTGGTACGGAGCGAGATAATGCCCATCTTACTCCGTTTTATCTATTCCTTATTTGTTTTATTCCGTTTGCTTCCGCTTTACTCCGTTTTGTTGCCTTTTATTCCGTTGATCTCCCCGCACGAGCGGCTGGGTGTTTTGTGGTGGCAGCCCTCGTCGCGTTCCGCACCTTTGTTTTGTGGGTGTGGATGGAGATGGGGATTTCATGCCTCTGAGTTCCAGGAGAGCCGATGGGATAAAGAAACACTAATAAAGAGCAGCAGTGAGTTGTGATGCTCGCAGGAACACAAAGCGCTCAGACAGATGTGCGGCAGCCCCAGTGTCACCGCGTTCCAGGAAAAACTGTTTAATCTTGGAACGAGGGGAAAGGGTGAGGTCATCGTGTCTATAAGAAATCATTAGTGGTCATTACAATAATAAGCCGTTATCAATGTGGGGAGGCTTGAGGGGCAACGCTTACCTGGTTGTGAAGTGCTTGGGTGGATTTCAGCATGAAGCTTGACAGCTGCTTGCTCGCATCTCAGCCCCTAGGGTAGGGATGTGCTCAGGTGTGCAGCTGGGAAGGGCTCAGCACCCACTGCCACCTGAAGTTCAGTGCTATGGGGTCCCTGGAGTAACAGGTCTTTCAAATGACATCAGGGCATCTCACCTGTTGTGACTGCTTCCTAGTAAGCCCTGAGCCTGGCTGGCATGCCAGAGAGCCGTTCAGCCTTTCAGAAGGATGACATCTGGATCTGAAAGATAGCAGGATTTCTGTGTATCCCTTGCCATCTCTTTGTGTGTTCTTTGCCCACTCAGATGATTATTCAAAATTATGTGTGAACTCCAAATACTACAGACGGCAAAACTTAGGACAGATGTTGTGTAAGAAAGCAACTGTGTGCAACAAACGACGTTCATGAAAGGTTTATTCCAAGCAGGCTTGCGCAATGGGTGGCTTCTTTGAGGAAAAGGACTTTTAATAAGCAGCCTGAATGAGCGCTTGTATGAAGCGTCAGAGTTTATTTGGCATTAGTTGGGAGTGTTTCCTTGTTACCACTTAAGTTAGAATTAAAAGCATATACTGAAAATGAAATACTCCTCTTTATTAAACGCAGATTATTGGTTGTAGGCTCAAACAGCGTTTGTGTCACCGGGGGTCTGTTTAAATTGCTACAAGACTCAGTAACTTGCAGCTCTAACTTTGCAAGGTCCCTACCTGGGTATCCTCTTGCTGAAGCACTGGCTCCTGGGAATGGCTGAGCTAGAGCTTCTTCCTCGGTACTGAGTGTGCAGATGCATGGAAATAAGCTCTGCTCATTGAACTGATTTGCCATGTTCAGATTACCTTAGTGTGGTGAAATTGCCTGAAAGACTGGTGCTGTTGGTCCTCTTTAACAACTGGAAAGAGTTATTGATCACCAAATATGTAATGATTAACCTGCTACCGTAGTGTTAATATCCACATGTAGAACAAATTACTTTTGGCTTTTCTTTTAACCTTACGAAGAAATGAGCTAGATGTGAACGTTTGGCATTTCTTTCTCTTGCGTGTTCTTTTGCAGATGGAGCAGCATAAATGTTGATTGGTCATTTAGTCTCCAGACTCCTATGTTTTAGCTACATCATTAGATTCTACTTAGACTCCAGTGACAGATGGCATGAAATAAATATTAGCACAAACTCTATCTTGCATTTTGCATTATGACACTGAATAGTTTTATTAACAGAATAACACAAGTCAGAGCCCAGCTAACATAGTCTTTTTTTTCTTGCTTTCTTTCCTTACAAGTTTGTTATTGTTCCGGAACCGGAGGAGTTCCTTGAGCAGATCACTGAGCACTTCCACAAGCAGATCGCTTGGCAGCTTAGCTATGCATTTGAGAACCTCTATTGTCACCTTCTATAAAACCTATTAATTTAAAGAGAGTGCAGGGAGCCATTGAGAGCTGGTATGACTTTGCTGTGGCTTTTTTTGGGTTATCTTCCCACGTTTGACAAAGTGTCCTTTTATCTGCAGCTTGCACTTTTATCTTTCGCAAGCAGCAAATGAAGAAACTCTCCTCAGCTTCATGGAGCTCTATCTGAAGCAGCTGAGCATACGGTGTTGCAAGGGGATTGGTTTCACTCTGTCTTATGCCAAGAAAAGCCATAGTCCATACAGAGACACAATTATGAGTTATGTTAGAAGGAAAAGCTAAGGATCCAGGAACCGCTTTATTTTTGCACCATCTTGCATCAGTGAGGCTGGAAATAATAGAGCTAGAAAGCACATTTCCCTTGCCTTCAGATTTAAGAAAGTGTTAAGAAACCAAGTAGTGTTTTGTTGTGTGAGGAGTATTGTTCTGGGAGAAATCTGAGTGAGTTCCATCACTTGATGACAGCAGCAATGAGCTCGCTTGCATTAAGACACTTCTGGTAGTTTCCCATCTCTTTCTTTTACATCCCACTTCATGGGTATCTTGCCTTTCAAACTATCCAGGCTTTGACTGGACAGATAGCTTTACCAGCCAGGTTGCAGAAATATTTTTCTCTTGTTAACTCTCACTTCAAGATCTTGTTTAACAAAGAATGCTGAGAGAAATCAGCTTTCTTTGCTGCCCTGTTCAGCAATCTAATCTGGCTTCTTACTGCTAGTTTGCAGATAAGGAAAAAAGGGAAAATTTGTTTCCTGGTATATATATTATTAGAACAGACTCTAATATGGTCTTGACAGCCATATTACTTTCTAAAACTTAAAAGAAGTAAACAATCTTGTCTTGAAAGTAACTTGTTCTGCGTCTTCCAATCCCCTCAACTTCCCAGTGATGTAGAAACATTAGTGAGGGTGAAGTGTGTTACTCACTGTAGTTATGCAGAGGTACTTGGAATGGACCTGAAATCTCTGGGCTTACAGATCTTTACTGAGTTACTAAAGGGATTGTGGATCCCCATAGAAGAAATTTAAACTTGGTCATTGAGCTGCTTTAAGCTTTTCTTTGGCAGACGCTGTACTGATGGAACAGCCTTAGCTGACCAAGATTTATTTTGCTGCATCTTTAGGGAATAAGCAGTAGATCAAAACTGAGGCTTACGACTCCACTTCTCCATTTAGCTGAAAGGGAGTATCGTTATGTTCAGAATCTGTGCAGGTGCTTCCTTTGAGCCCAGAGCTCATCCTAAAAAAGAGTCAAGAGGAAGCACCTGCAAACATACAAGTTTTTTAGACTTTGTAGATGAAAAGGCAAACCTCGTCATGGATTTGCAATAAGTGTCTTCAGCTCCTGACTCTTGGGCAAGCGTGACTCCTTTCTTTTCTCTCCCAGAATAGGTTTTCTCTTTATAGGATCAAGAAACTCCTTCATTTAGAGAGGCTGTCTAGAATGAGGAGAAAGTCTATCAAGCACTCTAGAGCTTGCTAGAGTCTGCTTCTCAGAGTAAGGAGATGAAGGTTTTTCTGTGTAGATGCTTATTGTGACAGCAAGTATGGGCCTCAGTAAAAATAGGATGCTTCCCAATGTGTATTCTACACAGCTGTCTTAATGATATGATTTAACTTGACTCTGCCATCAGTACTCACAAGCTGCACGGGTTCTTTGTTGGAATAAATGCTGTCCTGACTTCATGGCATAAGTTGCTGGGGAATGTAAGAGACTTAAACCTTTTAATATGCTGAGCATATCAGCAGGAGGAGAGAACTGCCGGTGGACATGCAGCCTCCGAGTTAAAGAACAGCTGTGTTTCTAATTCACGGAACGGAATCGTAGCCTTGCTGAGATTGGAAGGCGCTTCTGGAGGGCATCCAGTCCGTCCCCCTGCTCAGAGCGGGGCCAGCAGAGCGGATTGCTCAGAGCTGTGTCCAGTTGAACCTGGAATTCAGCCTAACTGTGTGAATAAAATGCTGCTAGGCTTAGCCAGCCTGTTGGGATTCCTTGCTGAAAGCTTGATAAATTCAAAAACTGTCGAGTGGCTTTCTTTCAAATAGAACTCTTCCTCTATCTCCACCCCCACCTCACCCAACTGTTATAGGTAGTGAAATTAGTCAGGAAAAATACATTTTTAGTCACCAGAGGATGCAGTCTTGCTGCATTACTTCTTGTTTTGTGGTAGCCTTGTCAAGCTGTGCTATGTTCTGCTAAGTTCTGCTTCTCAATTATTACTATTTTTTTTAAATAGCAATGACGAAGTGCTTCCATAAGCAAGACTTCCTTGTGCTTCGTCTTGCTCATTAAATATACAGTCTGCAGTTTCTCTCTCTCTTCTTCCTTCCCTTTCCTCCAAGAAGACAAACACCTGTATTTATTCTCTATGTTGTTTGTATTGGCACTTCATTGAAGAAAGCCTCTTCCAGTGCCTGCAACTCAGACTAAGCTTCTGAGTGGAAAACTGAAAGTGAAAGGACCCGATTTTCTACTGCAGAAGAAGATAAACAATACGTATCTAGAGCATAAATACTGATAAGAGTATTTCTTCTGATATAATCATCCAAATATTGATAACACCTGAAAAGAAGCTCAGAGTGTTTTTGAACCGTCAGAATTCCTCTCGAGGAGAAAAACAAGTATTTCTTCCAGCGGTTGTATTTGTGATTCTCATCGTCATCTGCTTTCTTGCCAGCTCTTCCTGGCAGAACGATCAGCCGTATGTAAAACCAGTAATGCCTGTGTCTTCCATGAACAGATGTGGGCTTGGTCTTGGAGCTGGGAAATGAGTGTGAGAGTAAGCAATGCTGACAAACATCCTTCAGGTTTGGCTGGCTGCAGTTCCCTCCTGGCCCACAGGGAGAAATGCTGGGAATGCTGTAGGGATAGTGTCTGTGGCTCAGATGGAATGACAGCCCGTGTCACTAGGTGGGAGCTGCTCCAGCCCAACTGGAATGGGAGTCAGTATTGGTGACTTCTGTTAATTAGGTTTGTCACTAGGCTGGGGAGAGGAAATGCTTCTGTTGGCTTGGTTCTGTTTTGTTGTTGATGCCAGTAGAAATACCCCTGTTCTTAAATGTATGCTTCTTACATCTTGTATCTCCTAGGTGGGGAGAGGTTGTGCCCCTGCCTGTATGCATAAAAAGAAATGTATATACAAGAGATCAGGGAGGTTATTTTGCTTCTGAATCATTCCAAGCTGTTCTTTGAAGTGAAAGTCATCTGGTTGATGTTACACAGGTTCCACAAACTTTCAGCTTTAGTATTTTAACTTGCTCCACTTAAAATCAGTTTTGCCACAAGGTGTTACCTCAGATGCTTTGAA
The DNA here is from genome assembly GCF_054131305.1 of Coturnix japonica. Classification (NCBI taxonomy): domain Eukaryota; kingdom Metazoa; phylum Chordata; class Aves; order Galliformes; family Phasianidae; genus Coturnix; species Coturnix japonica. The sequence continues at coordinate 46,301,628 of NC_140664.1, forward strand.
TGCAGCACTTTCCTTGGATATTAAAAGTACATTAATTAAATAGGAGAAAAGTTAGTGTCAGTAGAGGCGTTTGCCTCCTTTCTCTGTTTATTTGTTATTTTTAGAAAGTGAGACGGTATTGAATTACTGATAATGATTCTGCCATTCTCAAATGCTCTGGTATGCCATTTTTATATAAAATAGTCCATCTTTTTATGCTTTTTCAATTTCTTTGCAAAAATTATATTACTTAAGATTATGGTTTGGAAAGTTCATTTGTAATGTACTTTTTCAGTCTTCTTGCTTTGTTATTAACCAAACCTACAGCACTACAGAGGCTTTTCTGAAGGAACAGATGATGTTGTAATCCAGTGTCGGTAGGACTTGCATTCTGTAAGTGTGTCCTCAATAGAAATAGCCATAGAATTGAGGTATAAATCAGAGACTACCTGTTGTATAGATGTTTCCCTGGCTTTATAGATATATTTTAGTGAACAACTAAGTAGACTTGTTGAGCTTAAACAGAATCTCTGTGATTCTGTGATTGTTTGCCTTTCTGAGATGGTAAGATTTGTTTGTGCTTGGACTTTTTTGATGAGACTTCACATTGTTTGATGAGTGGGTTAAATCACAAGCTGTCAAGTACTGCTCAAGAGGAGTCCTATGGGAGTAGAGACTGGAATAAAACTATAATGTAGGAAGAGGTTGTAGGGAGAGGATCCCTGAAAGTTGGTTGTTCTGTCATCTGTTTTAGAAAAGCTATGGGGTACAGGCTTTTTAGGAATATTGTGACCAGAGGAGGGCCACAAAGATGATCAGGGGGCTGGAGCACCTCCCCTATGAGGACAGGCTGAAGGAGCTGGGCTTGTTCAACCTGGAGAAGAGAAGGTTGCAGGGTGATCTCATTGCAGCCTTTCAGTACCTGAAGGGAACTTACACCCAGGAGGGGAGTAAACTCTTCAAAAGGGCTGACAATAGCAGGACACGGGGAAATGGTTTTAAGTTAAAAGAGGGAAGATTTAGGTTGGATGTTAGGGGGAAGTTCTTTACTAGGAGAGTGGTTAGGCCCTGGAACAGGCTGCCCAGGGAGGTTGTGGATGCCCCGTCCTTGGAGGTGTTCAAGGCCAGGTTGGACGGGACCCTGGGCAACCTGATCTAGTAAAGGTGTATGTTTGGTGGCCCTGCCAGGCAGGGGGGTTGGAACTACATGATTTTTTCAACTTCATCAGTTTGTCAACAATTTTTGTACAGCAAAAGAAGTGAGTTTCTTCAGTTGCTGTGACAGTGCTGCGATTGCCATTAGTAAGAGTGATCACAGAAGGTTGAAGTCCGCTTTTTGCCTGGAGTGTTACTTAAAATACTTCAGTGGGGGCACTCGGGGCCAAGCCAGCGTCTCAGTTCAGAGGGAATGTTTAGCAAATGAAAATATTGCTGAAGGCCAAAGATCAACTTGGAGTTATTGGTTACTGTAGGGCTGTTTTGTTTCATCTTATCTAGCTTTTTGTTTTTGTTTTCTTTTTTACTTTCAGATGCAAATCAGTGACAGTGTGTTGGTTTCATTCTACAATGTAGATTATGGAGTTTTAAGTAGAAGTATAATGTGCAGCACTACTGCAATAGGTGCTTCAGTTCTTTCTTGGTTGGTGTTTAAATATTGTCCTAAGTCAATGTTCCAGCCATCCAAACTGAATGAGTCATAGGCATCTTTCTAATGATGAGATGTGCTATGACAGGAGCAATCTCTTGCTCTGATACACCTGTTACTGGAGGATGGTGTTATCTGTAGTACCTTTACAATTCTAGTCAGTCCATCCAACAAATCTCAGAGGCATGTTCATGTGTGTGTTATTTTAAATCAGCGAATAAGATTTTGTAAATGAAATTTGGGGCAAGTGTTCTCTCTTTTTCATGTTATACTACTTGTATAATAACCTTGTTGCCTACAGTTGGTCAAGAACAGGAAGGCTTGTATGAGCTGGTGTTTCTGTTACCAATTTTTCCTCCTTAGGTGGTAGACTTTGTTCTTTGTAAGGTACGAGGGCAGCTGCAAACATCTGACTGACCAGATAACAGGACTTACATAACCTCTCAATATTCCTTCCAAACCCAACTACTCCATAATTACTTAAGTTTTTGTATTCTTCAGTAAGCATGTATTTCATTAGAAATAAATTTCTTACTTCTTAAAACTCAATCTCTGGATAAAGTCATGCACTTTAATACAGTGTATTTGTTAGAAAGAGGCTGAGAAGTTTAAATGCATTGAAAATAAATTGTAGGGTATTGTGAAGTGCCTGCAGCTTGAAACTAAGCATAGGTAAACTCAGGCCTTTAAAACACGGAGTTGAAGACATTCTGGATGGGAATGTAAGCAAGTGCAACAAAACCTCAGCAAAGATCCTAGTTTCTTTTCTGAATAAGGCTGAGTTGTATGTCCTCATTTTTTCGCTCTTCCTAGTAGAAATTCCTAGACTATTAGATACATTCTTTATTTTGGTAGGAAGCAGCGGTTAGTTCCAGCTGAAGCACTGGAAAATCTTTCTTGCTGCCTGAGCGTCAGCTGTTTTTGGGGACTTCATCCTTTCCCTGTGTAGTGCAGTCTGACACGCTGTGAGTAGGTACTTTAGAGTATATATAAAGCTGTTTTGGAGATTGTGAGTAGTCACTGCCCATTCTTATTTCACTGTGCAAGGACAGCTTTTAAAAATGAGATTAAAATATTTTGTTTTTCTTAGGAGTTATACAAGTATTTCTGCAATGTATTTGAATCTCAAATATCTCCTCATTTCGAATTAAAGTGTGGAAGTGCACTCTGATAGGATAAAGTCCTTTGATCTGTTCTGTACATTAACTAGTATCTGAGGAGTCTCCAAATACACATCCAGGTCTACTCACAGCATTTTGAGTAGATGTTTTGTGGTAGATGGCTGCTTTTTTTTCCTTCGAGTGGCTCATCTAAACCATAGAATTGCTGTGGAGAGAAGGGAGTAAGGCACTTCTTATGAGGTTGCACAATAGTCGTAGCAGTGGAGTAAAACTGATCTCAGTGTTGCACATTCTAGCCACAGTCATTTAAAGTACTGTGCAAGTCTTAAAGGAAGATTCTAATAATGAAGAATTCCCCGTTTCTTGACCAAAAGTGTTTTGTCATTTTGTCATCACATTCTGCAAAATCTGCCAAACTTGTGACTCATGTCCGTACTGGGTACTGCATTTACACTTAATTTTGCAACAGACTGTTGCCTTAGGCACCATTAGTTTGAGAATATGTGTTAGATGGCAGTTCTTTCACTGTAACTCTGTAACTCTGACATTGGAATCTGCATGGGCTGAACTGTTGTGATTACGTGTGAAAAGAGCTTGTGAATATTTGCGAAATGAGAATGTTCTTCCATGTTTTGTCTGTAAAAGATGCATGCAGTGACTTTTAGGCACTGCTCTTTCCAACAGATAGATAGAACAGGTGTGCTGCCTAAGGCCAATAGCGTTCATCTACTGGTTACTGCTAGAGAGCAGAGCTGCAAGTACAATGAGACACCACACAGTGAAAGTCAAAAATGTGCCTGGTAAATTCCTCTGTTCACTGTATTTGATGGCACACCATATTCAGGAAGTATATGCAAAATATGCTTTCCTTTAAGCTTACAAAGGACAGCATGCTTCTGGACCGTTGCGGTAGGCAGGCTTGCTGTAAGTGTATGTTCAGTCCATTCTAGTTCTATACGTCTTATGTATTACAGGTCTTTGGAAAAAATCTGCTAGTGTAGAGATGTTGTACCTAGTCAGCTTCGACTTTAGCATCTTGGGAGCTGGGCTGTTCAGTAAACCCTCAGCATGAACATGCACAGTACATTCAACTTTGGATGCTGAATGGTTGAGTGGAGGTAATTGTGATTTGTGTAACTTTGTTTTCACAGAACTTTGCACCAGAAGCCTAGAATTACTTTTGCTCAAGAGAAGCCTGTAATAGCCCTTTAACTGTTTCCATTGCAAATATCAAACTGCTGCTACGATTATAGGATAACTGCATTTGCATAGATGTCTGCAATGAAGACCTTGATAAAAAGGCTAGTACCTTTGTGGCTACGGTCACCGTTCACTTTGAAATCACAGAACAGTATTTTGTATAATGTTCTAATGAGATTTTAAAGTAGGCTAGGCCTACTATTCAAAGGCCATTTTTGTGACGGAGCACTGGAACAGGCTGCCCAGGGAGGTGGTGGAGTCTCCTTCTCTGGAGATATCCAAGACCCGCCTGGACGCCTACCTGTGTGACGTGGTGTAGGGAGCCTGCTTTGGCAGGGGGGTTGGACTCGATGATCTCTAGAGGTCCCTTCCAACCCCTACAATTCTGTGATTCTATGATTTTTCATAGCAGGTTTGTGTCTGATCCTTTTGAAGAAGAAAAGGGCTTGGTCACCTACTGAAGGAATCTTCTGCTTTTCTGAAGTGAGCTGTATTACAGAGCATAATTCAGGGAACCTGTCTGTTTCTTGACTGGCCGATGTTGATTTACACCTGCTTTCTGTAGAACTTGTTAATTTTCACGTGATCGGAGGATATACAAATAGTGAGAATGTCACAGTATGCCTTTAAGTGAAATTATAGCTCTCCTCTGGAAGGTGTTCCTCCATATACACTGTTTTGAGATCTGAGCTTTCTCTACTATGGCAAAGAGGTAACAAGTGTGTGATAAAGTGGGAGGTGTAACTGTGCAGGAGAAGAAAATGGATGGGGGAGTGAGATAGGAACAGACAGCAAAGGACAGGTTGGGCGGAACCAGCAGAATGCTGTGTCTAGGTCTGCTATGCCCCTTCTGCACTTTTTTAAAGCAGACCCGACTTCCATCATCTTGGTTTTTGTGCCATTTCTCACTTGCCTTCTTCCTGGCTTTATTCCCAGTGTTATTACTGTCCCCTGATAATGCTGCTCACGCTTTCTTGTAGTGCCTGCCTCCTGCTAGCTGCAGTTATTGGTTGTGATGTGAAGTCCAGTTGATATCTCAATGGAGCTTAGTAGGTTTGAAACACTGAACAATGTGTAAGTTCCCTCCCTAAGCTCCGAAGTGCAGAGGAATCCTAGTCCTGTGCTTCTGTTCTTGGCAGACATGTTACCTGCTCTGGGCAATATCCTGTCTTCTGCTTTCATCTGCCCTTCCCATTAGACACAAGCAGCATCTAAGCCTTCGTTTCTCCATGTTTATCCAAGGAGTTATTGGAAAACTGATGACAGTGGTTATGTTGGTCATTCTCCATTAAAACTGAAAGTGGATGCAGTACTTGAGATTGTTCTACAGAGCCACAGGAGTGCCAAGATGTGGGTATTTCTGGTTTGTGCTCCACACTGTGGGGAAAATAATCTTGTGTGCTGATCATGGGGGTGTACTGGGCTCTGCTCCCTAGTGGTCCTTTCCTACTTATCCTCTCAAGTTTGTATGTCTGCTGGTTCCTCATTGCAGCTGCATTCTCTTGTTTTGATAGTCTGAAGCTTTACTTGCACACAGGCATACTGTGTGGGAATTATCAGGTCAAAATACAGCTGTTCCTTTCATAGACGTGATGCTTAACTTGCTGAACCAGAAAAGCACAGTTCTGACCTGCTGTGCTTTCCTCTGCCCTTAGTAAATGTTGCATCTTTGCATATTCAGACCTGAGTGCTCTCTTTCTCCACTGTCCCATTTTCTTGGTCTTGTTTTTCTTAACCTGTCTCTAAATCCATAGTAAAATATCTCAAATAATTATCTTGTTCTATTTTCTTAATGGACCCCACAGATGATAAAGTAGATACTAATGATCTCAGTTAAGGCACGCACTGAAATCTGACTGGAATGTGTTTTGTTGTATAGCAGAGGGTTGTGTTGGAGTAACTATATAGAGGTAATAACAACTTCTGCAAGAAGAAAACTGACAGCGCTGCTACATGTTCCTACATGATATTTCATGTATCACTGGCACTGCTAGTTGGTTAACCTTTCCTTGGAAAGAAAGCACTTCTCTGAATTGTTTGCTTGGAGATGCATTTACTGTGAAATGAAATGCTTAAGCTGTTTGCCCTTTCCTGATGGGAAGTGAATGGGGAGGAGGAGAAGAAGCTACAAGAAGCCTGAGGGCACTCTACTTATTTAAATTGACGTATTTTGCTTAAATTCTGCTCCTTGCGCTGTGTGTATATATATTTTTATATCTAAAGCTGTTTTCTGTAGCTTTTGTTCCTTTGTGCCTTATCCCTTCCTTTTTGCCTCTGCTGCCTTTGCCACTCCCACTGGGATACTGATAACGTTTGGTGTGGCTGGGCTGGGGTTACCAACACGCTTCTTAATTAGCCAATATATACATACAGATTGGACTGCTGGATTTCTCCAAGCAAAATACCAAATGTTGACAGGAAAAACTTCCATTCCCTGGCTGTTCTTAGACTTCTCTTGTGTACTCATCCACCAACTTTTTGTCTTCCTTTCCTTAACAGAATTTCAGTATCACTGAGATCTGGGTCAGACCAGTCATTTTGAAATAAATTTGAACCAGAGAAAGTCTTGAGGTGTGGGGAAGAGGAGATGATGTCTAAGAAGAAATCTATATCAGTGCCTTTGGGTGAATCAGGAATGTACTTGTAACTATCTTCAGCATTTCTCCTTGCCGTAGTTCAGTTTGCTCTATGGAATAGCTTTGGTGTTTGATTTCTCCTGGCCAAAGCTAAGCATTCTGGAATGTGCTGAATGGGCTTCAGTCTTTGAAGTATGTTTAGTGCATGGGATTGCGCTAGGCCTAGTCCAGAGCAAAACTGCTACATGTGGCAAATGTTGAATTTTTGCTGCTCTACAGATCTGCTCTTGAAATGCTCCACTTCTCGGTAATGTAGTTGTAGCCTCAGCTGTCATTTTTCTAAGTCTAATTTTAGCAAAACGTTCTGGACTACTCCTGTCAAATATTTATAGCAGATATTTCGTACAGTTGATTCAGTGTTTCCCAGTCTGGAGTAAATCCTTACTGGAAGAGAGGTGGTTTGGTTTTTGTTTTTCTTTCTCCTCTGCAGATAAAAGAAGGGAGATGCAGAAGAGTAAAGGCACCTTATGGCAGCTTCCTTGTTGTTTTTCTTAAATGCACACGCATTCTAGAGCACAAGGACAGATGTAGTGTCTTGGAAAGTAACCCATCTGCTCTTAATGTTACCGAGGTTCAATCTTGTGCCCTTCTGCCTTGCTTTAATGGCAGTCAGCTGGCCTTCAAGGTAACTTTACATCAGGGCTATCAAAGAAAATCTTCTCTAAACCTTGTGTAAGTTTTGTTTTATGTGTTATGGAAAAGACATACCTTGAATAATTAAGCAAGTGATGCTTAATTTCTTACAGATTTATGTCGTGTGGTTGATTAACTGGGAGCATGCAAGTCCCAACTGAAACACTCTGCTGTGACTGGGGGAGAGAAAGTAGCAGCTTAAACAGGTCATTTCATGTGGATTTTTGTTGTATGCCGTGTGGTTCATGTTGGAACTGTGCCTCAGGGAAAACAGCGACAGATTATTTGCTGCTGGCCACCTTTTTCCATGAAATTTAGAAGTTCTTGAAGTCCTTGCTAACTTTTCTCTGCTGTCAGATTTATGCAAAGCCACCTATGAGTTTGAAAGCCATTGGTGAATCACCCACAGCTCAATCACACGGGCCTCAGTTTCTCAGGAACCTGAGCTGAGGGTAAGAAGTTCTTCAAAGGGTTTGAGTAACAGCAGCAGCTCTGTTGGGGTACTGCATGCATTCCTGGTTTCTCACGTGTGAAGGCATGCCCTTTCCTTAGCACTAGGTGTAAGCCTATAGAAAGATAATATAGTAACTTGTAGATATTAAGGATTAAATGTAACTTCAGTTTTCTGTAGCTGGTTATCCGAAAATCTTGTTTTGGGTCAAATAATTCTAAATAATCTGTTAAAAGACATGTCTTTGGTACTTTAATGAGAAAAATAGCATTTTTTTAAAACTTTTGATGGAAAATAATTGAGAGAAAAATTTAACATGGTATTACAAGTAATAGGATGTTGATGATGGATAATAAATGGGATGGAAAGACATTTGTTCATAAGGACCAAGCATTCACAGTATCTGATTTTGTTATATGCAGGAAAGTTTATTTAGCAGGAGGCAGTTTTCACAGAATCACAGAATTGTAGGGGTTGGAAGGGACCTCTAGAGATCATCGAGTCCAACCCCCCTGCCAAAGCAGGCTCCCTATACCACGTCACACAGGTAGGTGTCCAGGCAGGTCTTGAATATCTCCAGAGAAGGAGACTCCACCACCTCCCTGGGCAGCCTGTTCCAGTGCTCCATCACCCTCACTGTAAAGAAGTTCTTCCACACATTCGTGCGGAACTTTCTATGCTGTACTTCCATCCCATTACCCCTAGTCCTGTCCCCACGCACTACTGAAGTTTTATTGAAAGCATGAGAAGGATCTATTTTTTGGAGGAAAAGCACAGTTGTGCCTTTGTCTGACCAAGTGTTAGAACTGCTTGTTTGGACAGTGCTGTGACAAAGAATAATTTGGATGTAAAAAATGTAACTTTTAAATGTAGGGTTCTGATGATTTGGAATAGGCCATCAAGACTTCTTGCTGAGCCAGTAATTGCATTAAGAAACATCCCTGGAGGAGTTCAAAGCAGGCAGTTCTAGGTTTCCCTAGAAAAACCTGCTAACGTTCTACGTCTTCACTTTGAATTCAAATCTGACTGTGTTCAGAGCATTGAAAGGACACAGCCAGCTTGGATTCATGAAAGGCAGGTCCTGCTTGACCAACCTGATCTCCTTCTATGATCTTGTGCCCTGTCTGGTAGATGAGGGAAAGGCTGTTGATGTGGTCTACCTAGACTTCAGCAAAGTCTTTGACACTGTCTCCCACAGTATTCTCCTGCAGAAGCTGGCAGCCCGTGGCTTGGACAGGTACACCCTTGGCTGGGTAAGGAACTGACTGGAGGTCTGGGCCCAGAGAGTGGGGGTGAATGGAGCTAAATACAACTGGTGACCAGTCATAATTGGTGTTCCCCAGGGGTCAGTGCTGGGGCACTCTTCAGTATCTTTATTGATGACCTGGATGAGGGCATTAGTGCACTACATTGAGTAAGTTTGCAAATGACACCAAGTTGGCTGGAAGTGTGGATCTGCCTGGGGGTAGCGAGGCCCCACGGGGTCTGAACGGGCTGGAGAGCTGGGCTGAAGCCAATGGGATGAGGTTCAACAGGACCAAGTTCTGGGTCACAATGCTTTGGCCACAACAACCCAGGCATCTCTACAAGCCTGGGGCAGAGTGGCTGGAAGACTGTGTAGAGGGAATGGATCTGAGGATATTGATTGATGCTTGGCTGAATATGAGCCAGCAGTGTGCCCAGGTGGCCAAGAAAGCCAATGGCATCCTGGCTTGCATCAGAAACAGTGCTGCCAGCAGGAACAGGGAAGTGATTGACCCCTGTACTCAGCTCTGGTGAGGCTGCACCTCGAGTACTGTGTCCAGTTTTGGGCCCCTCTCTGCAAGAAGTCATTGAGGCCCTGGAGTGTGTTCAAAGAAGGGCAACAAAGCTGGTGAGGGGTCTGGAGCACAGGCCTTATGAGGAGAGGCTGAAGGAGCTGGGAATGTTCAGTCTGGAGAATAGGATGCTCAGGGGAGACCTTATTGCTCTCTATAACTACCCGAAGGGAGGTTGTAGTGAGCTGGGGATCGGTCTCTTCTCTCATGTAATTGGTGATAGGATTAGAGGGAATGGCTTCAAGCTGTGTCCAGTTCAGGCTGGACGTTAGGAAATACTACTTCTCTCACAGAGTGGTCAGGCAGTGGAATGGGCTGCAGAGGGAGGTGGTGGAGTCACACCTGGGGGTGTTCAAGGAACATTTGGACATTGTGTTGGGGAACGTGGTTTAGTGAGAACTGTTGGTGATAGGCAGCTGATTGGACTGGATGATCTTGTAGGTCTTTTCCAACATTGGTGATTCTGTGATAATCAAAGTAGGAATGGAGGTAGCTTCAAGGAATCAAGTAGTGGGTTTAAAGGAAGGAAAGAGAATGCAATGAAAGAAAAGCAGAATATGCAGTCAGAAATACTTGATTAATATAGCACTTTTTATATATTGAGAAGCTTGAAGGCAGTTGTGGTCATTAGGATATATCAAAATGTTTACAGGAAGGGGGCCCTTTTGTTATATTATCAAAACAAAAGACCAGGTTGCTCACAGCCCTATCCAGCCTGGCCTTCAATGCTTCCAGGGAAGGGGCATCCACAGCCTCACTGGGCAACCTGTTCCAGTGTCTCACCACCCTCACAGTAAAGAATTTCTTCTTAATATCTACTCTAAATGTACCTTCTTCCAGTTTAAAGCTATTTAAAGCCAAGTATTCTGCAAGATCATTTCATGTAGGTTTAGGTCTCTTGAAGGGAGTGGAGGGGTAGAAAATTGTTTAAATCTGGAAGTTTTGAGTGTCAGGTCTAGCACTAAAGAGAATATAGCAGTTAGTTACCAGTGTCAAACCAAAGTAGCAGTCCCGATCCTATTACAGCAGCAAATTCCCTTCATGATGTTCCCAAAAATCTTGGCTATAAAGCAACAACAAAACATCATACCTGAAACAACACCTAGCTGACATAAGCAGAACAATTACTAGAAGACTCAGTAAGACTGTGGTCCTGGAAATATTTGTAGCATGATATGTCTGCTCTAAGCTCGGGGTGTTTCGTGGGTCTTCTTAAAATGAAGTCAAATGCAGTTTTAATTTTCACATGACCTTTTCATCTTGGCACTCTTACAAGTGCAAGTCAGACGAATGAGTTCAGCAAATGACTTTGTTGGGGTTTTTGGTCATGACACTGTTTTTGCTGTAGGACATATATTTATTTTTTCTTAGATCTCTTGGTTTTCACCCGGAGCTGGAACTGGCTTTTGAGTCTTAGCTAAGCCACAAATCTGACTGCAGTTTGGGATTTATGTGGAGCAGTCCGTAGTGGCTTAGCAACGTGCTTGACTCTTAACAAGCCTGAACAGAGTGAAAGAATCAACAGCACAACTCTGGAGAGTTGAAATGAGTGCTCGTGAGCTTCTCCAAGTCAGATGAGAGTTCTTGATACGCATTTCTTTAGGTTAAATTTCTAATGTTATTTGCTAGGTTCTCTTTTAGCCTTTTACTTAAGTGGTGAGCTGAGTTTGCCCTGCTTATTCCCAGCCCCTTGTAGCTCATGCCTTGGCAATTGCTCTAACCAGACAACATGAAGAGAAGCATTAGGTCTTCTCTATTCTTGTTTTGCAATTCAGAATTCATAGTGTTTGCAGTTTGGTTGTTTTTTTCATCTAGACTCTCCTATCATAGTGCTTCATGCCTTATGTAGTAAAAATTCTAGTGTGCTGATGGGATATTTTGTCCTTTCAGCTTATCGTACCTTTTTTCTTTGTATTAACATCTTTGTGTCTCTTAGAAAGATAGTAAATGATACTAGAAAGCACTAGACTAGATATTGCTGGCAGTGTTGTAAGTGAAAAGCAGTTTTCTGCTATGTTCCTGACATAAGTTTTTAGGACAACTTGACTTTCATGTCAGGTTTTAAAAGTGCTTAGCTTGTCTTGAAGCAGAAAAGTATAACAGCAAGCAACAGAAAATTCAGAATTGCATTATGTGACACTTGGTGTGACACAGAGTTGAAATACTGCAGAGCTCTTAGATTCGTATGCATGTACCTATAATGATGGATTATGTAATTAATATGTTTGACAGTGGAAATTGTTTCTATTTCCAGAAAGCATTTTAAAATCATTTTTAACATTGTAATGTTCTTAAACATTTAACATATTTTTCTTCTTGATAAATCTCTTGTTCCACTAGAGAGGATAGCACCGTCACCAAGATGGACAACCTTTCAAAAATATTTTAGATAGAGAGTATTTCAGTTTCCTGGACTAGAAAGATAAGCTTTTGTTGGCTGTGTGACCAGAAATGATTTTATCCGTTCAGCTAGTCTTATTGCCTATAAAACAAAGTGGCATATTGAACTGCAGCGAGAGGTCAAATACCTGGAAGCTTTAAGTCTGTCAGAAATGTAGGTTAGAAGGATGAGGGCACTTCAGCATGTAACTGTGGTTTTCTGGTGCCACCGTCTCCACCAGTAGCTATGTTTCTGGTTTTGGTTTTCACTCTAGGGTGGGAGCTGTCAATGAGCGGGGTACGTGGAGTCAGGTGAGACTGTTAGTCTAGTTTTTTGGAGTAGTATTCAACTCTGCTACCATTTGCAGTAATGTTTTTCCTGGTTTGTCATTGTAATTTATATACTGATGGTTTCAGTGGTTGTTTTCTGCTTGTTCTTTTTTCCAGACACACAATGAACCCACTGATACAAGATACGGCTAGTAAACAGCTATAAAATGCCCAAATCTGGATCTGCAAAAACAGCTCAAATAGAAAATTCTGACAGTGATAGCACTATGGTGGAAAAACCAACTGCAAGAAAGGTAATGCAATTATATTCGTGTCTGTTAAAATTTGGTGGAACAAAGAAAATGTATCGTATCACAGCTTTTCCTGCTGTAATGGAAAATAAATACTTATTTATATTCTGATTTCTTGAATGCAGAGGAAAAAAATCCAGTGCAGTTTTTTACATGCCTTCATGTAATCAGAATGTATGCCTTTGGTTGCAGCTTGCAACTTAGTTCAAAAGGAAGCTGGATATGTGTTTTGTTCTGTTAATGCATAGTTTCCATATCTTATATGATGTCTTTCTACACTTACAAGAACAAGGATTCGTATCTAATTTAAATTTACAGTGCTTTCCAAACACATGAAATGTTTTTGAAGGGTTATGACAGCACAGACCAAAGAGCAAACGATTGTCTTAGATTTCTTTGTAACACAGGAACTTGTTCCCTCTCTTGGGAGGATTTGAAAGCCAAATGCTGCGGAAAGCTTAAGAGTAACACCTGTAGAAGTGAGTTTGTGTTAAAAACTGTACAATCCAGTTTTGAGTGATAGAAAATGAAAGGATACATGAGGTCTAGTAGTGCTAGTGAAAATAGTATGCCCGTAAGTGTGAAGTATCCTATTACTCTGCAACTTCTAGAAACATATTGCAAGTAACTCAGTTACTGCTGTAGTTTAGCTCTGTTGTATAACTGACGGTACAGCTCACAAGATAAAACATTATTCTTAGTTGTATATTGCCCAATGGAGATGATCCATTTGCCTCCCAAGTGATGTTTAAAGCTATGTTTATAAAAGGAGATTGTGTCTGTAATCATACTTCCTATTATGTTGAAGTCCATCTTTCTTTTTCCATCTTTCCATTCGATGGGTGCATGTAAGATGGGGAGATGAAAAGATTAGAAGGTCCAATATGTGCTTCAAAGTGTTTGCCTTCCAAAAGGATTTATACAGAGCATTAGACTTTTTAGACTCTTCTCAGTTTGTTTTATGGGTCCCAGTAAAGTGAGGCAAAGGCAGATGTTTCTGCTAGCTGTAATAAATTACTTAGATGAAGAGGAAGACTCCGGAGTAAAATACAGAAAGGAAATTGGCTTACTAGTAAACGGGTGGAATAAAAATATTTTATTCCCTTCTTGTTCTTGTTTGGCATATGGTCAACTTAACTGAAATACTGGGAAAGTTAACACCTGGAAAACAAAGGGAGTTTCTGGGGGCTAAAACTATATATAGGTTTTTTATAGGATTCCTATAGGAATAGGAAGGCTACTGCAGTCAAATCTAGTGATGGTATTTTCTTTTTATTCTTGTAAGTAAATGCATTTTGGCAAGCTTTTAGTTGTTATTAGTTACAAAATCAGTCTAATAAAAATGTTTTCTGGCATAGTGTAATAGCAAGTATTTCTAAAAAAATGAAAACCAACCTTCTGACTCCTGAAAATCCTGAGGGTACGAGTAACAACTGCAATTGATAGGAAAACAACTCTCTCAAGTTTTGTGAATTTAAGAGGAAAAAAAAAAATCTATGACAGGTTAAAATGAGTTTTCATTTTTTCACTTTCATCTAAGCAAAAATAGAAGGTTTTCTAAATTTTCTTTTTCAGTATTTCTTAGCTAAATATATGGTTTGAAAAACTTGGAATGCATTTGCTTATAAAACTGCATAGAAATATACCTATTCATATTTTTATAGTGCTTGTTGCATTTTTTTTCTCCACAAGCTCTGAATTTTGCATACAAACAGCTCTACAGTCTGAGTTAAAAATAGATCAGTTGGTCAAAACGAGTTTACTTCTCAGGCTCCTTCTCCTTTTCTGTGCTCTGCATCTGACTCTCTTCTCACCTCTTCTCCCTCTTGCATGTTACTATATTGGAAAAATGATGCCAGTGTCCTGAAGTGGCCATTGAATCTGCAGCCACTGCCAAAGAAGCTGCCTTAACAGTGATGCTTGCTACCAGTTCAGTATTTGCTGATTGCCTTGAGACCTTTCTCTGCAGGAATCTCCTGCCTCTCATCCCCATAAATTGTCCCTTTCCTGCTGCTAACAGTAGCCGTGCACATGTGCTGAGTCATTTAACCTCCTTGTGCCTTTAACTCAGTGAAACATAGGTAAGCTTCTGAAACACGGGTATATTTTGCCAGAAGAAAACTATGCATAAGTAAGAGTCCTCTTGAATGAAGTTGATAATTGTGCTGGGAACTGGATATACATGATAATAAACATGGTTATTATGAGATAAACATGGTGTCCTTTATTTGTCAGCAGGTAGTGGAGCTGGAAATGTGGCAAATTCTTATTTGTTTCAGGAAGGAATAAAGTAACGTTGTATTTTTAGTAGTCATATAAACACCTTCTGTTGTCACTTTGCTTCTGATAAAGTTTTGTTCTTAGTGAAAAGGAAAGGTGTGTTCACTGGCTAGTTAAAGCTCAGGAGATTGGAATCTGAGCAAGAATATGGCTATGGAAACATAATGGTGAACTAATTACATTGATAGCAATAAGTAAACTGGTAAACTGCTTGCATTTTTACATTCAGTCTTTCATATTGTCCATCTTGGAATTCTGTAGTATGAGATGAGCAAAATGTAGGATTTGGCTTGAGGTTGTATGATATAATACTACTACTAATAACACATACTACTGAAAATGTGAGACGTCAAGTAAAATTACATAAATCTGTGTTGCAGTTAATGTCCCTGTGTTCACATTTTTAGCGTAATAAATGCAGTTTGGTTGCTTTGTCTTTATTTTGAGAAAAATTGAATGTACGGTAAAGATATTGGATAGTCACTTAACAGTCACACGTGCTGTTTAACACATGAATAGACAACTGGCAGAAATTTAGCTGGCACTAGGATAACCTGAGGATTTTCCCTTGTACTAGAGAAAAGATAGACAAAATATTGCCAAAATGTAATCTTTTGGATTCAGTCTTTTATGTTATTTGAAATTCAACAGGATAACACTGACATTTGTGTTTGAACCAGAGAAAATCTGGAAGACAAATCTATATTGTCCAAAAACATAGAAGTGGCAAAGTTTGAATTTATAGTAATAATTTTAAGTATATTTAGAAAGTAGTGGGAATTTCTGTAAAACAGATTTTTATTTGCTTCTGTGTCCAATTATATGTGTTTGTTATTGGTGCAGAAATATCTCTGAGCTACTTCTGGAGCTTAATCTCGGTGACTGTAAATGAACAGAAGATAGGTAGTTCAATTACAGATGTTCTCTTATATGCCCATTGATCCACTGTGGGCAAAGGAGCCCTGATGTGGAATTACTTTCACATATAGCAGTGCATCGCTGAAATGAACAGTAATGTTAAATGACACCACTCCCTGAAAAACTATTATAGAATACCCTTAGTTAGACCCACAAAGACCACTGAGTCCAACTCCTGGCTCCACACAGACCACCCAAAATTCAAACCCCGTGTCTGAGAGCACTGTCCAGATGCTCCTTGAACTCTGGCACTTGGGGCTGTGCCCGTTGCCCTTTGCAGTGTGTTCCATGCCCACCGCCCTCTGGTGCAGACCCTGTCCCCAACCCACACTGCTCCTCCCCTGGCACAGCTCCATGCTGTTCCCTCGGGCCCTGTCACTGTCGCACAGATCAGAGCTCAGTGCTGCCCTCCGCTCCCTGTGAGGAGCTGCAGCCGCCATCAGACACTTCAACTGTTGCAATTATGTGGCGTACTCTAGACCCTTCCCTGTTACTGTAGCCCTCCTCTGGATGCTCTTGAATGGTTTGATGCCATTTCTATATATTGGGGCCAAATCAGCACCCAGTGCTGGAGGTGAGGCCTCACAGAGCAGACAACCCCTCCCCTCGCCTGGTGGCAGTGTTGGGCCCGGTGCAGCCCAGGCTGTGGGTGGCACACTGCTGACTCAGGTCCAAGTTGCTGTCAGCCATAACCCCCAGATCCCTTTCTGTGGGGCTGATCTCCTGCCTCTTGTCCCCAGGTTGCACATCTATCCAGTGCTGCCTCATCCCAGGTGCAGCATACAGCACTTCCTCTTGTTCAGCTTCACGCAGTTGGTGATTGCCCAGCCCTCCCATTTGTCAAGATCTCTCTGCAAGGTCTCACTGCCTTTGAGGGAATCAACAGCTCCTCCCAATTTAGTGTCAACCACAGACTTGCTCAATTTATCTTCAGGTCATTGATGAAAGCGTTAAAGAGAACTGGCTCTAAAATGGAGCCCTACAGAACCCCACTAGTGACTGCCCATCAGCCTGATGTAACCTCATTTACTATAACTTTTTGAGTCCGACCCATCTGCCAACTGTTCACCCACTGTATTATGTTTTTGTCTTGCTGTATGCTGGCTGTTTTTTTCGAGGAAGATACTGTGAGAAACGCTATTGAAACGTTCATTGAAATCCAAAAAATTGCATCAGCTGTCTTCCCTTTGTGAACTAGGTGTGTAACCTTGTCATGAAAGGAGATTAGATTTGTTAAACAGGACTTTCCCCTTTTGAACCCATGTTGGCTGTGACTAACTTCTCTAAGTAAAAGCTGTAATGGCCAAAAGATATGGTATAAACGTATTCCAATGGTTAGTACGTTAAGACAAAAGAAAAATGCCTTTAGGATTTGTTTTTCCTTTCACAGCTGATAAAATGTGTAGTTTTTATTGGCTGTGAAATTCGCTTAGCTCCTGAACAGAGGAATGTACTGTAGTTTCTGTTGTTACAAGACTTAATCTTTAATGCTTGTCCAGTGGAAGTTGATACTATGCTTACTATGCTGTTCTAACAACCAGTACATTTCTATGTGAATTAGCTGTATTTTCAGGTCTTTTCAGAGCTTAGAAAGTAATTGAGTAACATCCACGTTAATAAAAAAAGCTTATTATCAAATATGCTTTAGGGTACATGTATTTCTGTTTTGATTGCTTGTCTTGGGAGCTTAAAAGAAAAACTATCTAGAGTGCATACAGCAGGAATACCATTCAGTGTTTGCAGGAGATATTTTATAGAGGTGAGAACATAAGGAAACTTTAGTTTATCTGAATTTTTACTTTAGGCTGGAAATCTGGAAGTAAATGGTAGATTTGTGGTTCAAAGCAGAAGAATGTTGTTTTGTAAGAAGTGAATTTCATCTTAGAAGACTCCAATAATATTTGTTCCCAAAACCATTTTAATATCGTGCAGAACATGCTTCAGTATGTAATTATCTTTGATAGATGAAAAGAAATGCTTTTTCCTGAGGCTTAGTACATCTGCAAGTTTACAGATTATACGGGACTGTGTTGTCTCCTTTTGTGTGTTATCATTGATTGTGGATGTACCAGAAAATAGAGCTAGAATAGGATATCAAGGTTGTACTGATTGTTGTTAGCCTTCTGAGACTCTTTCTGTTAAGCAGATGACAGATGTCCTCTTCATAGCACACTAGCATGGTTTTGCTAACACCAAACATTTTTCATGTTGCTACACCTTCCAGTGAGGCATGCATTAAATGTTGAGATGTGCAGCTCCAGTTCATCCATTTGCCCCAGAGCACAATAAGCCATGCTTGATTCTTGACAAATCTTGGCCAGACCTTTTCTGTAAAGCCTTAACTGGTGGAAATTTCACAGTCTCCTTGGGCAGTTTGTTCTGATACTTAATTATGCTGACTGATGCAGAGTTAGATGGCAAGTGGAAGGATAAATGACATTTCCTTGTCTCTTGTTGCAGTCTAAAACCATTAAATGTTCTTTAAGTGTAGCGAACATGGAGCAATAGTTTATGCATCTCAACATTATTCTGTTTTTAATCCATATTTTATTTGGTTAGTTGTTTTCTGACCTTCTGGAAAAAATCCACAAATGTTCTAAATCACAGGTAGAAAAGATATAAGCTTTGTTGTATTTTCACTTCATGGATCCCTCGAAACTAATTAATAGATTTGTTCTGGCTGAATTTTGTACTTTGCTTGTACACTACAGAAGAGATGTCCATGCTGTTACAGTACCAGAAGTGGGTGAAACGGTGAATGCTCACTCTTTAAGCTGAAGAGCATGTTCTAACCCACAGCACTTGCTACTTCTCCTTGCTCTCTTTTGCTGCAAGTTTAATCCAAGAAGCTGTTAAGAACTAATTTTAACATGCAGTCTTGTGATTGTATGGTAAATTACTTTTATCAGTTTGTGTAACCTTTTTTCAATCTTATTCCTTTTGTTTTGTGCTTAGACTATTATTCAAATTAGACCACTTTTCATATCTGCTAGTTATTTTATTATTCATTTGCTAATGCTTTTTTCTTCTCTCTCTTGCCCAGTTGTGTGGGTTGGAAAGTCAGCCACTGGTTATTACCGTCATTCTCAGAGGCTCTTTAGTCTGTTCAATAGGCTTTATTACTTGTTTGTATTTATGGCCAAACTTCTATTGGATGCTCACTTATTACCCAGGGTTGCTTCTAGTTTTCTCTAATCAAAGGAGGAGCAGCCTTTTATTTTTCACAGATTGTCAAGTAGGGTTATGTTCCTTTTCCACCTTTCAAAAATTAATCCACTAGTGTTTTTACTCAGTTTTCTGTTGACTAATAGAGCTATGGAGTTGTAGTCGATATTGCTGGTAATGTATTTCTGCAGTACATGGTGAAGAGAAGATGTTATGTCTCTGTGTTGTCTCTTGATTAGTATGCAAAAAAAAAAAAAAATAAAAAAAAAATCAGGCTTTACAGAGGTTTCTCTCAAGCAGTTGTCTCACTGACTTGCTTTTTTTCCTCATAGTTCAACCTCCTAGTTTGTGACATATTTGAAGTTGCTGATGTACCTGTCATGTTTTTCTCACTAAGCATGTTTTATAAGTCCAAAATCCCAGAGTTCTGCATCTAAATATTCCAAGTAACTTGTACCTATATTTTTCATTTCTGAATTTGATACCAGTTAAATAATTTTTTTCATAGATTTTCTGTGATCTTAGTAGATTTTGTCTGAGAAGTTGAAACACTACGCTATTATCCTTGTTGAAATGAAGAGCTTTGTACAGGGATGAATTTGGGGATGGGGTGAAGGTAGGGGCAGGCTCTTAGAGATTTTTGTTACTGTACTGCAGTTTACAGTCTGAATTGAAGTGTGAGCTTTTAAGGTGTTTTTAATGTGATTACTATGCTGTAGTCAGAGAAGCAAACTGGGGTGATCATTAAAGGCCATAAGACTTAGCAAACTCTTATCCAGTTTGTATTGTTCCTTTGCATTTAATCAAGGCTCTAATAATGAACAGCAGTTCTGCAGTGATGTATCTGGAAATGCGTATAACACAAAAGATTCTCACTTGAAAAAGAAAGAACTGTTATTGATTATTTTGGTAAAATTACTTTAAAAGGTTTTGGAATGAGCTACTATGTAATACGCACACTCACATACATATACATTTCTCACATAGTACTCTTTTCAGTCTGTATACATTATGACACTATTCTGATATATGCAAAAATTACTTAGTATACTTTTTATTTGCATTAGAGCAAGGACAAGATTGCATCCTACAGCAAATCTCCAAAAGTGGATAGGAGTGATGTGGGGAAGGAGGTGAAAGAAAAGTCTTCCATGAAACGTAAACTTCCTTTTACTATTAGTCCATCCAGAAATGAAGATCGCAATTCAGACACAGGTAGAACCTTTTTTATTTCTTTGACTAATTATTTGTTGGTAAAATACATCTTAATTTAATCAATTGTGTATTATGTTTTTACAGTGATATTTTTTTTCCTATAAATAAGGATAGTAAGTATAAGTGTTGCTTCTGATAGTTGCATCTCTGTTTGATAAGTTTTCTTATCAGATATTTGCAAGAGCTTGTGTGATAGTGTAGTTCATTTGCATTTTCCAGTTCTTTTCTAACCTCATTCTTTTGTTTCTATTTTAGTCATAAATCTTTCTTTTCACTGTCATCTCTGTAAGTCCATTTGCTTACACAAGTAAACAGATGAAAATATAATGTAAATGCCTTCATTTGAAGCCTTGAAGCATTTTTGGGAGAGGGAGAGTGGGAAAGATGGGGAGATGCTTTGTCCTCTGGTAAAAGAAGTTTTTAAGTTTATGGGACTAACAGAACTACCTATGGAGAACAAACTTTTCTTCCAGTTTAATCTCCTTTGATCTATTCAGGATACTTCTTCTGCACAGGCTAATAGTTCTTCATGACTTTCCTGTATGTTCTATTATAATTGATTTCAGGGCTTCAAAATATGGCTCTTTTCTAGTTAAGGTGGAAGAATCTGGGTGTTGTAATTCGAAGAGTAACACTTACCTCCTAGGTTTCATAATTAGACATATGCCACAGTCCAGCAAGAATTCCTTTGACAGCAAGACAGTAGCCATGGCCTTTTGTAAGCCAACCAGAAGATGTTCTCATATGTTCAGTACTACAGTTTCTCATACAGTGCTTGTTATAAATTTTTTTTTTTTTTATAAAAGGTACTTCTGTTAACATGCTTAGAATTACATGCAAGGTAAGAATATGTACTGATGTACATGCTTAAGTTTTGCCTAGGACTGATTTCATGAAGACGGTTTGGTTCTTAGATGTTACATATATATATCTCCCTTAAAGAAAATATGCTATGAAATCCAAATTTAAAATATCTGCATTATAAAACAATACTTTTGGATTTAGAGTTCAGTTTTTAGCATGTTTATAGTATTCTGAAGTCTTATACTATTCATAATAACACTTGATTCTGAAAAGACCGTATTCAATTTACAAGTACGCTCCCAGCATTTGATTTGTTGAATTTATTGCTTGGTATTATGCCATAACTCTTTTTCCTAATGGGACTAAATATATTTAGAAATCATTTCAGCATTTATCTTGTGCTTGCTAAGTTGTAGCAGAGGTGTTATTTCAACAGTTCAAGTATGGGGGATAAATACTTAATAGAATAATAAAGGGCACATAGCTTTAACCACTGTGTAGCAAACATTTCTGCTTTTTCTCTAATTCTTTGTTGACACATTGCAAATTTCTGAATGCATTGCTGCTGAGGTAGGAAGACAAGATAACTGTGCTCTTGGACAGATGAGGAACTTGGTACATAAGCTTTCCACAGGCCAGAGGGGCTGGAGCATGATTGTGACAAAAAACAAAAAAACAAAAATAAGAAAGAACAAAAAATCCCACAGATCTTGTAATGCTGATTCAGTACCAAACCAACGGGATTAGAGCAGCGGGCCACTTGTGTTGCAGCCAAGTTTGGCACTGAAATGAATTATGACTGACATCAGTGAGTGTGAAATGCAACGCTTCTTCTAAAACAGGCTTGGCTGTAGACATTGAAAAGATTTCCCATCACCTGACCATCTTTTTGTCATATTTTCTTCAGTAGTTTCATTTTTTCTCCATACTCCCATATTCCACCCAAAATGCTCCTCATCCTGTTTTTTTGGTTTGATGGTGTGATGTGGGTTTTGGTTTTGGTTTGTTTTCATATTCTTTATTTCAATATTGTCCAGAAACATAAAGTGGGAGTGAACTTGCACAGCTAAAGTGAATGTTAACTTCATTTGTAAATGTCTTTTAAAAATTTTAATTACTAATAAACTATTTGCAGATTTAATTTTACATCCAGTCAATTCTGGCAAGAATGCAATCACACATTACTGACAGTATCCTGTAGTAGCTGAGACTCTAAAACAATTCCTGCTTTTTATCAGGATTTACATTTAAAGTGGTGCTTTTGCCTAAGAAACTGCTGTAGTAAACTAATGTAAAATACTTTCAAGTCTAGCTTTTAGATTACTTCCTTTATAATTTCATATAGATTAGGACCAAATCTTGCTGTCTAATGCGATCATGCAGTGCCAGTTGCGATGCCTGTGGTGGCTAAGTCTGCCCAGAGCTGACATCTAATGTGAGTTATGGGAGATCTGTGGACTTCTGAAAGGGCCAGTGAGATAACTACTGAATATATATATATATATATATGCCTATCTTCAGTCAAGAGCAATCTAGTCTTAGTTTCTTATTTTGTTGTGCAGGCTGTCTATTATGTACTTTGCTGTTATTTGTTTGAGCAGATCTATGTTGAATGTACTGTCCTTTGAATCCTAAGCTGATGACTCTCTTACTACATCCCCATTCTGTGATCAAGATCAGCCACTAAAAGCTAATGATATATAGATAGATAGGTATGATTGATAGATATCAAATTTAATTGCGATACAGCATTAGCCCTTGTTGAAGCTAATCTCCAATAATCCTCCAAAACGTTCTACATGCCAACTTTGTGTAAAACTGGTGAAATTGATGGTGGAAGAGGAAACATTTTTCTTACCCTCTCTCTTTAATAAAACAACTCATGTTTGTGATTATCAGAGTGAGAACAACAAGCAAGTGCTGCTATTGCAAACAAGTTTATTTGCTCACTCCACTGTACTAGCCTGAAGAAAAAAACAACTGTGTTTCTCTATGTAATTGAATGTAACTGCAGATTGGAAAAAATCTTTCCATTGTGAAGATAAGCACAAGTATTTTTATTTATTTATTTATTTATTTGTAATCTTGTTGCATAGTTGGCTATTTACAAAGACCAGCAAGAGTTACAATTAGACACTAATCTGTCTGTCTTTCCTTAGAAATTGTCTTCTAGATTTTCTGTTTCTAGTAATATGTTGATACTGTTTTCGGCCTCCTTCAGTTTCTTTCTCTAAGGCAGTCCAAACACAATGCAGTCATGTTTTTGGACCTTTAAATGACAACTAGAAAGAACTGTTGTATGTTCTATATGGATCTCTTATTAACAGTTTATATACTTACACTTTGTATAGGCACTAGGATTAGAGAAGCTATTAAAAGGATTACTTGACTGTTCAACTGTTGCATCTTTATCTCTTGTTTGGGCTAAAGGCAGGAAAGTAGATACGTTTTTGTGCATGTTTATGTAAGTTCAAGTAAGCATCTGTCATAAGTTTAATTAGGTATCACAACAGCACCTTGATTTCTCTGAAGTATGCCATGTTCTGTGAGTTCCCTTCATGGCATTCTAATTCTGTTTAACTGAATATAGGAAGCAAAAGTCAATCATAAGGTGTTACCAACTTAAATCAGGTTATTGTGATCAGATGGAGCTCTCTAAGTCTAGAGATGGAGCTCTTTTAACTTTATTGTCTGCAGATTTATTTGCAGTCTTGAACTGTCTTCTGCTGTTGTCAATAGTAAGGATATTTCTTTCTTGGTGTATATCATTTAGTCTTTTAACTACCATTCATTTTATAGCAAGCTCTTTTTTCTTTATATCCTTCATCCACCAAAGTGGTTATTTTATGATAAAACATTTTGTTAGCTTGGCATGGTTTGTTTTGAGAAATCTATGTATTATGTTATTTACCAATTTATTTTCCTAAAATATTTAGGAATTAGTTGACCCAGAATTTGTAATTTATCTAAACCCAGAAAAATAGGTATATTGGTTATCTTAGGGTATAATCTATCATGCTTAAATTGTCCTTTTTTGCTGGTGATTCTGATGTTTCTCCTGACAGTAGAATTAAGCTCTATAAGTAAATTTAATGAAACTCTTCTGCCAGGAAAAAAGGCACTTAAATGCACCTAAAGCCCTGTTTCACATAGCCATATTATTTTTGAACTTTATTTTTGAAGCCCTGGATTGAAAGGTTACTTTCCTACAAGGAGTGTTATCTGTGTAGACTTGGCTGCGTATTATGAAGGTTATTTAATAAAGACAGTTGAATAGGAATCCATGTGAAGAGCTTTGATTTTATTTAATAGCAAGTAAGAAATTGCCTGGTGTTCTGACCACTGACAAATACACAAAAATGGCAAGAAAGCAAATATGAAGGAAGATATTTGGGGTATATGTAGCAGATACAGGGATATATATTGGGATACAGTGTTTGAAAACAGAAAGTATTCAAAATTTAAACAATGTTACATTAAAAAAAGAAATCTTCAGCAGTCAATTTTACAGTGAAATTCTACATAAATTGTTGTTATCTTCCTGTTATGGAAGTTTTTATTGTTAAAATCATACAGACATCAAGATGACAGCTGTGAAAAGATAAGGAGTATCTAAAAGGACAGGGCTCCAGATTAAGCTGGAATTTTCCTGCTGATTGAAGCAAACCGTACTGTGAGATGATAGACTTGGAGCAGTGAAAACAAATCTTAAATATTATACTTTACTGTAAGCTCAATGGAAGTTCCTAGTCATTTAAGTGAATATCTTCTTACAGGATGGACTGTGGCAAATTAATTATCACGTGCACCTGCTGCAGTCTTGAGAGGCTTTTATTTTACTTAGCTATTAATTGCATTTGTTTTCTGTATTGAGCTTTTCTGAGCTTTCTGAAAACACCTATGAATTCTAATATAGATTTTAATAATCATGTCCCTTGGCTGGTAATGGCCCATAACTTGGTGAGAACAACTGCATTTTTATTTGGTAGTTGTAATTGGTAACATCTAGAAATGTTTTGCAAAAGCTAATCCGTCAGTGAATTGGGTTATCGGGTACGACCTTGAGGTTGTTTGACAAAGCTTGACAGGATACATGAGTCAATTGCACTTTGTAATACTTCTGGAAAATTGATTAAAAAAGAAAAGAAAACAGATAAAGAACTGTGTAATACACATATTGAAAAAAAAACAAGGTGAAATATCATCAAAGTATTTATTTCACTGTTACTTTGATGTGTTATTTTTTCAAGCTGAGTATACCTATAAAACTGTAAGGAGTAATTTAGAAAGAAAATGAATGTGTTTTTCTGGAAGAGAATCATAAGCAGTAAATAGTGTGAGCTATGGAACAGCAAATCGTACCAGACAAACAGAAATGCATCGTTTTGATGGAAGTACTGCATTAATTGATGAAGGGTACAGAGTATTTCTCCTTAGAGAGGAAAGGCTGAAGCTTTTTCATTTCATTGTAGTTTTTTACTTTAAGTTTCCCTGTATGCAGTTTTTCTACAAATAGGGTAGCAGTGTCGAATGTATTTTTAGATGTTCAGAAATGTGAAATGCACACAGGTTAGAAAAATCTCAACATTCGTGTATGTAAAAGGGATCTCCTTGTCTCCTTCTGTCCTTTTAAACATGATGGGTATGTTTTTTAGGGTGCTTTTTGCATGTACATAGGTCTGTACCTTTCCGTTCTTAAAATGATCTTGGTCATAGTTGTTTATATTTGGTTGCTGTGGAATTTAGGATGTGCACTCCCTACGTGATTTCCTGTGCCTGAAGAGCATTGCATTACTGTCGCCTGTGTATGTAATCAAGCCTAGAAGATGAGATTTAGAGAGAGCAAGGAAGGCAGAAAATGACTTAAAGGGGAATAAATGAAACAAAGAAAAGCAGAGAGGGCTGAAGATGGAAGTGTAGAAAAGTAGAAGATAACAAGGATCAGTTCAGGACTTAATGAAATGTGGAATGGTTCGTACTTAGGAACACCAGTGGGACTTAAGCTTCTTATATGTCATTTCTATTAATTTTTCCTTCTCTGCAGAAAGTTAGCAGAGTCTGCTTCAGTGGAATCTTGCAAGACTTTCATCCTTTGCAGATGACGGACTTTTAATAAAGCTTTTGTCATACGGGTATTTTGAGGTTGACACTTAGGACAGGAAGCTGAAAGACCAGTATAGATCACGGGGTTAGTAATGAAATGAAATGGCTGCTAGTGTCCTCCCCCAACTGTGAACAGTACCTACCAAATGGTAGTCGGTTGCAGTAAGAATAAAATGTAAGGTATTTTACTTAAAAGATCAGTGTGGCAATCGCACTTACTTAACCAATAGTAAACAATCTACAACCACACTTTAGTATTTAAGTACTGTAAAGTACCTACCTCAGCAAGCCACAGAAGAGGAAGTGGACAACAGCAGTTCTTCCTCCTTATTGAATTCTGCCAATGTCTTTGTGGGTAGTAGTGAAGTCTGGAGGGCAATATGATGTTACCCACCCATAACTGTAGGGTGTGGAGTCATGTCTGACTTTTTACAGGCCTATTGGAAAGGGGAAGGGCAGAGAATCTACCAGAAGTATAGGTTATGGCAGAAGGAACAGGATCTATGGAAAAACTAATCATGAACCTGAGCTTTTAGAGAAAGCAACCAAGGGAATTATTAACTCAGATCTTTGTGATCTTGTTTCTGTTGAGTCTATTTTGGAATAATCTTCAGGCTTTGCCTTCTTGGCGGTATTAGTTAGATTTAAAAAAATAACTCTTTCATAAGTTTTAATTCCAAATCACTGAGCATGTCTGCTTTCAAGCAGTAATTTTAGCAGCTCTGAAGAGAAAGGTAGATATGATAGATCTAACACGTAAGTAATGTAAGCTACTTGCAAATTAAGAACAAGAATTTACCAAGGTAGTGAAAGAGCAGTTGCCTGGAAAACTGAGATAACCAGAAGAAATCAACAGGCTTTTGACTATAAATAAATACAAGTTGATATCCATACCCAGAAAATACAGATAAGAAACACTTACCAGGCAGGGAGATGTTTGGAATAGTTGTACCAGAAGAAATACGATGGATTGAGATGTATTGTATTGATACCAAGATCATGAGATCTAGTCACTACTCACAAATCAGATGCTTTGTTATACATCAAGCCATATGCTTCTGGTTGATATAGGAAAAACTGATACAGAAGAATGTAGGAAGAATATTTGACAAGGATGGAAGACATAGACCAAAGTTTCCAATTTGCGTAATTAACGTTCTAGTTTTTAAATTTGTTAGGCTATTAAAAAGTTGTCTGATTTCAGAGCATGCTTAACCGATCTGGAGATCAGTGAGAATCTGTAGGTACTGAATAGCTTTAGAAGTTATCTGTTTATCCAAATATGTTATTTTAGCTCCTGGCTGAAAGCTTGGGCATGAAGTATTGTTAAAGAACTTTAGTGAGTATTGGTAAAATGAAAGAAGTTACATATATAAAATATATGAAATTGCTGTATGCTTTTGAAGAGTATGTATTTTAGAGAAGAAATTGCTCTGACTTCAACTAGCATAAGAAGTGCAATAATTTACCCCATTTTCTAACAGACATATTAAGTTTTACTTACTTTTTAACATGGTGCCTTAAGAGAGGAAAACTAAGGAGAGTGTCAAATCTGTATTTTAGGCTGAAAGTAAAATAGTTGATCTTAAATGTTTTTTTAAGTATCTGACTTGATTCTCTGAAAATTGGAATCGTGACTTAGTCTTACTGTTGTGAAACAGGTTTTTCTACTTTTATAATTTTCTTTATTCCTCCCTTCTTTTAAGCTGTTAACTTTTTATCCTGGTACGATCAAGACAGGTTAAAAAAAAAAAAAATCAATGCAAATGCAACAGTTTAGAGATATAGTTTCTACTTTTTATCAACTGTCATCAGTCTCCAATTTGCATACATTGAAAGGATGGTTTTATTTCTAGGCATATGTTATAGATTAACAGCAGTTTGAGTCTTTTAACATTAATATTTCCAGAGAAGGAAGGTCCGGAGAAAAAGAAAGTGAAGAAGGATGCTGGAAATAAGAAATCAACACCAGTTAGCATTCTTTTTGGTTATCCTCTGTCAGAGCGCAAACAGATGGCACTTCTTATGCAGATGACAGCAAGAGACAACAGTCCAGGTGATCCTACAAAGCTAACACTTCTTCTTTCTCTTTGTTTAATTCTGTCCCCATTAGAATACTATGAACCCAGCAGTTTTTCTACAATGCTTGATTTTTATTGGAAGACTTTTGAATTATTATTAATTCTGGTAAAACTTTGTCTTCTGTAGAAGAGTAATCTGGTAAAAAAAAAAAAATCCTGACCTTCTGTATTTGTTGTGTGTAATTGTTCGCATTATGATATCTGTAGAAGATGAAAATCAGTTTTCCTTCTTTGATTATTTACCTGGATACTGTACCATACATTTATTTAAACTGAAATGATATCTACTTCTGTTTTCATTTGGGAGGAAGCTGAATAATCCCCTTAGGATTTAATGGTGGAGGAAGATGCTTTGTTTTTTGACTTGGAATTTCAGACTATCCGTGGTTCAGTTGTATATATTAAATAATAATAATAATAATAATAATAATAATAATAATAATAATAATAATAATAATAATAATAATAATAATAATAATAATAATAATAAATCTTTATGTATGATGATATTGTACAGGTGTTTTTACAAAATCTGCATTTAAAAGTGAGATTTTTTTTTTTTAAAAAGAGCCAAGTAGCTGTGTTCCACTGCATTTAAAACATTTCATGGCAAGAGGAGGTATCTTTATAAGGCTCTTCTGGAATACTGCAGGGGACAAAGGCATATTCTTTTTTCTCTCATGCTGGGAAATTCTGTTTGTATATAAAATACTGGTGATGTTTTGTCTTGCTTTAGAAAAATAAATTAAGCCAGAGTATGTGAACTTTCCTAGTTTGGATAGGATTCATCTGTTCTTGAAACCTATATTTAAAACAGAAAAACTTTGCAAGGCATCCTTTTTCACATTGCAAGTATCCATTGTGTTGATACATATGAAGTGTCAATCACATCCCAAATTATTCACTAGTAATTATCATCTTCAAATACAAGCATTAAAATGAAGCAAAAATACTGTTAAGTGAGTATAAATGACCGTTTAAAAAACTTATTTTGTAGATTCCAACATAAATCATCCTCTGCAAACAACACCAGCACAAAAGAAAACTGCAAGCTCCTCTTCAAGACAAAAAGACAAAGTTAACAAGAGAAATGAACGAGGGGAAACTCCTTTACATATGGCAGCAATTAGAGGGGATGTTAAACAAGTTAAGGAGCTTATCAGTTTAGGTGCAAATGTGAATGTGAAAGATTTTGCAGGTAAGTTGATATATGTTTGCCTAACTGTACAAATTCAAAATTACTGCTGAAGTTATTAACAGAGGTTTAAATTGACATGCTGTACGCAAATGAAAAAAAGTTTCAGTTTATTTTTTTCTGTTCGCAGTGGTGATACTTGTATGCTACTATATGGTATCTTACTGGTGTGGTGTGTTAATATGTGGAAATTTCAGTTGTGGGTTGGACCTTTCCGTATAAGAATGTGTGCGTGCTTGCTGAATTTTGAAGTATACTAGGCAATTCTGTAACTATTAATGGGATTATAGAATGTGTGAAGACAAGCAAAGGCTAACAGTAGCATTATAATATATGTTGTCTTACTGGAACAGCTATTATGCACCAAAGCAGAACCAATGTGGGGTAGATTACGGTTGTCATCTGTAGTTAGAGTTCACTAATTGCCAGCTGTTGATTGGTCAGATACAAAGACAAGTACTGAGATAAGTACTTGCTGTTTTACCTTGAACAGTATGAATGGATGTAAGAAGCAGCTGAGATATTGGATAGAGATTTATAGCTTTGAAGCGGGTTGAGGTTAGGAGGGGTGAAACAGTAAAGGAGAAGGATAAATCAGGGGATGTAGGTTTGGGTGAGATATGAGGGTTATTGTGGAGGTGGGATCTAGGAGGCGTCTATAAAAGGTAAGATTCAGTAGATGCTGTTCTCTTAAATGCAAGGACAACTCCTAAAATAAATAGAAATGGTAAGTGCACATTATGAACTGCCTGCTTCTCATCATTATATGTTAAGCATTGGGTTTGGGTTTTTTTACATTCACAGTAGGGGTAAGTGAATCGTGGGAAGGCAGGGAAATAAGAAAAAGAGCAATGTCTTTGGTCGTTTTGTTGTATTTTTTTTCAAAAAGGCTGTGCTCACAATATGAAGGATAAAGCTTGAAGAGAATTTGACAAAGTTCATGGCATCCCAAGGGAATAAAGAAAGTACTGAGAGTACTTGTTGGTATTGTTAACTGGCAGAGCTAGCAGAATAACCAGTTCAGAGTTTTTATAGTCATTGCATAATGGAAGCAAAAATGCAATGAAAGTCTGAATAAGAATTTTGACTAAATCTATGAAGCAGACTGCTACGGATGCTCAGATTGCAAGTCTGAATGGTTCTTACGAGAGCTATATTCTGTGGGAATGATGAGATGAGTTGAAGTCGCAGGTCTCAGTGAATTTAAGAATGATGTGGTATGATTAGCTAACATCAAAAGAAGATGTTATTGAGATGGACTGAAGTTCTGAATGTAGTTAAGAAATAGATCAGTGATTTCTTGGGGTAACTGAATTGGTATTTCAAGATGAGGCTGCCCAGGACTGCTTTGTAGAGAAAGAGAAAGGAAGCAGAAGCAGAATCCAGTGAGGTCTTTGGAGAAGCTGAGGGGGGAGATGAGGATATTCAGAAGGCAGACCCATAGAATCACAAGGAGAAACAAAACAGTTCCAAAGGAGATGTCATGGGTTAACCTTGACCAACTGCCTGATGCCCACCCAGTCACTGTCTCACTGCCCTTTTCTGACTGAACAATGGAGAAAGATGTGGAAAAAGCATCTTGAATCAAGAAGAAGATCAGTAGGAAAAACAGTTTAATAGGAAAAGCAAAAGCTGCAAGTGCAAGCAAAGGAAAAAGGAATTCCTTCACTACTTTGTGCAGTCCTACAAAATCCTGAGAATCTGGTCCTCATCATATACAATGGTTGCTTTGGATGACAACTGCTATAACCACAAATATCCCCAATTTCTTACTCCTTTTGTTGAGGTTTTTATTGCTGTCCGTTACTTCATAAATACAGAATATTTCTTTGGTCCAATTGGGTCAGCTGTCCTGGCTGTGTCCCCTCCCAGATTCTTACCCACTTCCAGTTTATTTATCTGGGGGAGAAGGGCAAAAGAGAGAGAAAGCCTTAATACTGCAAGTGCTGGTCAGCAGTAGTCAAACAACTGGTGTATAACCAACATTGTTTACCCACAAATGCAAAGCACAGCACCATATGGGCTGCTATCAATTAACTTTATAACTTCATTCCAGGCAGACCCTGTACAGACATAAAACTAATTTTAGAAGTAGGTAAAAAGATGAGAACGCTTGAGAGCTTGTTCTGGAAATCAGTTGGGAGCAAGTCATCGAGGAGTTTGATTCAGAGTACTGGAATAGATACAGATGGGTAATAGAATAGATCAAGGAATCATAGGAATAGATCAAGTGATATCATATCCATTGGTAATCCAATGTGAGAAGAAAAGGTGGCTGAGCTTCAAATTCCTGTGTAAAGGAAGAAGTCAAGAAGGAGAATATTTGAGGAGTGAGTCATTAGTGGAGAAAAGTAAGAATTTAGGGTGCAGTGAAGCTTAGAGAATTAAGAGTTTTTTACCTAAGAAGCTGGTGGAACTAAAGGAGGAGAAAATGAATTAGTAATGGAGGAAGTTCCCTGCTCATGGAGTATTTGCCAGAACAATATTGCTGTGTGAGAACAGGAGTAAAGGAAACAGATGTTAAGAGAGAGCCTCAGAGACCACCAGTGTTGGCTGGTGAGATATTTTGATAGGATTGAAAGGCAAAGCAGTAAAACACTGAGAAGTATGAACTGTGGAGAGAATTAAGTATGTCATTGTTAGGAGGAAGACGACAGAGATGAAAAGATGGGGAGCAGGATAGTGTTTTTGTTGTGGATGAGTGGAAAAAAGGCAAATGTCAAGAAAATGGAAAGAAAAAGGTTGTAGCCAGGCAGTGCTAGAAGTGAATGAGCCAAGTGGTGATGGAAAAAAAAATAGTTTTTGAAGTTCAAGATGTGTTTTACTGCAGAATAAGTTAGAAGCATTATTTGTTGTTGGTGGTTGATTTTCTTTTGTTGTTTGGTTGGTGGTTGGTTTTATTTTTATTTTTTATTAAGTATAATGTCAGAAGTTGAGTGAGAGATGAAGATGAGGAATTTCCTTAATGAAGGAGTAGATAAATCACGAGTTTCTGAACAGAGGTATGAGACCATCGCTTGCAAAATGCAGAGCTGAAGAGAATAAAGTCTTCCAGGCTTGCACTGGCTATGTTATAAAGTGGAACTGGAATCCCCTTCCAGAATCAGACTTTGAAAAGTTACTGAAGAACAGCTTGGAAGCTCAGGGTATCAATGAAATGGGAGAAATCAAGTGGGGGAGAGGAGATTGAGGTATGGAGTGTAGAAAATACAGATTTGTCATCTTCGGCTGAGGTCTGCTGCAGAAAATGAGAAGCACCTAAATTTAAGATTATTGATATGGAAATAAAATTGTATAGTTAATTGTGAGGGCTGGAGTTGCTAAAGCATGTGCTCACTAGATGGATGGTGTTACCCTTTCCTGAACTACTCTGAGTATAATTTGAAGTGTTTCAAGAATGTAGAGTTTTGTAGTGCACGAGAAAGCAAAACCAAACTAACCCCTAAATTTCCAACTTATGTTTACCACTCTTTATTATAGGCTGGACACCACTGCATGAAGCTTGTAATGTTGGTTACTATGATGTTGCTAAAGTCCTGATTGCAGCAGGAGCTGACGTGAACACACAGGGTTTGGATGATGATACGCCACTTCATGATTCTGCTAGTAGTGGGCATAGAAATGTGAGTGTGCTGTGAGAGTAAGGGAAGCAATTAAGTGGTTTGAAATGCTCAATCATTAGAACAAGTTCTAACTATACTGACTGGTCCTGTGTGGTTTTGTGATACTGTTTCTGCTGTTTTGGGGACATCTTAAAGCTTTTTTTTGGTTTTCTTTTCCATCCTGCTTTCATCATAACTCTATAGTGAGCTATTCTCTACCAGTATCGGCTTTTTAAAATGCTTTAAATTTCACTTTTACTTTTTAAATAGGTATCTTAATGATTTTTGAGAGATTTATATCATGTAGAGTTCTCAGTAGTAAAACATCTCCAAACCATATACGGAGGGTTTAAAGAAATATATTTTATTTCAGTTCATACAGGTATGTAGGACATGTGTTTCTCATGTTTCTGTATCCATATAATTATGGACAACTTTCTTTAACCTTCTCCATTAGCTCTTCTAATGAGCAGATTATGGATATTTGGTCTTTGCATTTTAGTTGTTGAAGTCTTCTTTTGTGTTACCAACTTTACAGATAGAAGTTTGGAATTGAGTTACATGTTATTCACCTTTCATGTCCAATGGAGGGTTTTTATGTTGGTGAATTAATACTTTTGGAAAACCTAAAGGTTCCTTTCTTTAATGCTGCAGATTGTGAAGTTGTTGCTTCGACATGGTGGAAATCCATTTCAGGCCAATAAGCACGGAGAGAGGCCTGTTGATGTAGCTGAAACTGAAGAGCTGGAAATGCTGCTGAAAAGGGAGGTACCTATCTCTGATGATGAGGACAGTTGCTCAGGTAACAGTAGCCATTTCACTGCATACTTCCTGAAGTGATTCAATTAATCTGAAATTTGATGGTTTTAAGCTTTTGCATAGTGTTAGCTAGGAAGACTTGCTGCAGTTAGCAAGTGCAATTTTTAAGATTGTTTTCTACTTTTAGAACTAATTTTCAAATCTTTATATTGAATTGAATTGAATTATCCGAAATGTATTTGCTTTTTTTTCTCTCCATTAATCTCTTTCCACCCTCCTAATCAACTCTACCTTAGTATGATTTTATTGGAGAAAAATATGAGATAACACTGTATTTATTAGTTTTACTTATTAAGTTACTTATTTGGAGTACAAAGATGTTTTCAAGAGGTCTTCTTGGGAAGAATATCCCCAAGGCCACTTTGGGGATATTCCTCAGTAGAGGAACTGGGAGCAAGAGTTTCACATGTGCAGAACTTGGTAGTGCTTGCTCAGTAAACAAGTTACTGTCCATGGAGGAGCAGAACTTTCTCTGCAGCTTCCTGAGGAGTCAGGATTAAGAGTAGAGGTGATCTATCTCCTGTACTCCCACTGCTTTACCTTTTGTCATTCATGAGGAACAAGTAAGCTGTCTGATGTGTTTGAAATGGGAAAGTACTGTTTAGAACAAAGTAAAGAAGGACAGGGAAAGGAGAAGCAGCAGCCACCTTACAGGAAAAGGTGAAGGGAAGGGCACAGTCAAGCTGCAAGGATTGATTATAGTTGAGCAGATGATGCCATGTACATAACAGAGATAAATAAAAAACAGAGGGAATAAAAAACAGATAGCACAAACAAGTGACATGTTCTGAATGCTGCAGATAATGCAGAAGATAATGGGAGCTCCTGAGTTCTGTTTTATTGACGTTGTGATTCTCTTCCTTTAAGAAAATGATGAACAAAATGATAGATTCAGCTGGAAAGACTTAAGTTAGAAGAATCTTATTTGGAGGGAACAGTACATCCAGAAATATTTCTGAAAGATTTTTTAGTACTAGTTTTGTCATGATCAAGTGGTGATAATGCTACATATGTTGTGTAAAATCCAACTTCACCAACAGCTGAGAGATTTCCATTGTTCAGTTGAACAATTCAACTGAATTCAAGTTCAGCTTGAACTGCAAGTTCAGCTTGCAGTTTTGAACTTGCAAATCCGGACTCTCATTACAGCATACTTGCTTCACACGGTGCACTTACATCCTAGAGACCAGTTGCAGTGAATTAAAGCAGCAGTAGCAGACTTCAGACTGTCTACATCAGGTGCTTAAAATTCATAAGAGAATTTCTGTACAGTAGCAGCTCTTTGTCTTTTAAGAATTAAAGCTCACCTACTGTTGAAACGAGGTACTTTGACTAAACAGTTCATGTGGAGGAGAACATGATTTAGATGTTGGAAAGCATAAAAGTTGATGAATTCCTACAGAAATTCACCATCAGCAGAAAGACGCCCTTGAGAAATAGGCTATGCAGGTACCACACATTATAGACAAGGTTTACTAAGCTTGAAGAGTGTTACTTCTATTAGACTGGGATATAAATGGTAATCCATATGCTTATGCACCTGAGTGACACCTATAAATTGTGAGGAGATAGTTGGTTTCACTTTTGATTTTTCTTAAAAAGCTTAATTCTTGTGAGAACATGTATGAAATGTGTTTCGAGGATTTTTCTTTATAGCTGTATAGCAGCATAAATCTTGTTTAATGGCCCTTACGTGGTAAACATGTTATGGATGCAATTGAAGGTTAAAGGAAGGGTAATGTTTTTATAAAGTGTACAGGAGCTCATGAATTCAAAACCTGGCTTGACTTCTGTTGTCTAAAATTTCATATCTATCATCTGTGTCAGTCTTAATTGTTTGCGGTTATTTTGAAAAATTCATAATCCCAATTTATAAAAACTAAGAATCTTGCTGCATGCAACGAGTGTTAATGGATTTAAGAATGTACGTTTAAAGATATTTGAGGATATTGGTAGGAACTGTACGTTATGAAATCCTTGTATTTGTTTGGTTTAGCTTCTATCAGGGCAACCTGTTATGCGGTGGAGACTAAAGTAGTGTTGCTCGCTTTTGTGAATAGCCCACATTCCTAATTATATTCTGTTATTTGGTATTTTCTGTGAGTTTGCCAGTTTTGTCCTGAACTTAACAAGGGAGAATGTTCCTTTGACGTTCGCCTGATTTCTGTTTTTTTCCATGTAGATTCTGAAGAAGCTCCATCTGTAAATCCTTCCAGTGTAGAGGGGAATGCGGATTCAGAAGTGGAAAAAGACTCTGTAGCCAACGGCAGCAAGCAGATTGTTCACAGTAAGGCACCACATCCACCTGCACTTGATGAATATGAGTTCAAAGATGATGATGAAGATGAAATGAAGAAAATGATTGATGACAGACATATTCTTAGAAAAGATGTAAAGAAAGAGGATGAAACAGAAGTTGAAAAGAGCAGCTTATTTGTGAAACAAGAAAAAGTTACCTTTTCGAAATCACTGAAAAGCAAGAAACAGAAGCCATCTAGAGTTTTGTATTCAAGTTCCGAAAGCTCAGATGAAGAAATACTCCAGGACAAGAAGGTAGTCTCTCCTTGCTCTGTTTCAGAGACCTCAAGTTCTGATGTAAGAGCGAAGAAAGAATGTGTTGTTACAAATGAACACAAACAAAAAGGCAAAGTTAAAAAGAAAGTAAAAAATCAAAGTAAAAACAAAGAGAATCAAGAACTAAAACAAGAAAAAGAAAATGCTAGAGTAACAAATATAGCTGCTTCTGGGTTAGATTCTTTAGATAAAACTAGAGATGAAGAAACATTTAAGAAGTCTTTCAGCCAAAAAGATGATTCTTCTTTACAACTGTTTCATATTGCTGCTGGCAAATCTCCTAAGCATCCCTGTGGATTAAGTGAAAAGCAAGCAACAGCATTAAAGCAAGAAAACACCAAGACTTGCTTATCACCAGGAGGCTCTGAAATAACGTTACAGCCTGAATTAGTTCGGTGCGATCACAGTGTGGATTCTGAGTATCTCGTAGAAAGCTCTAGTGGCAAATCTTGTAAGCATAAAGAAAAAAGCAAGCATCATCAGAAAGATTTTCAGTTAGAATTTGGTGAAAAATCGAGCCCTAAAACTAAAGATGAAGACAGTAGCCCAGCGTTTGAGAATTCAGAGTATACTCTGAGAAAGATTGACAAGGAAGGTAAAGCACTTAAAAAGCATAAATTAAAGCACAAAGAAAGGGAAAAAGATAAGGACAGGAAGGAACAGGATGGGGAAAAGGAAAAACATAAACATAATATTAAAGAGTCCCAAAGAAGTATTGAGTTTGACAGAGAATTTTGGAAAGAAAATTTTTTCAAAAGTGATGAAAGTGAAGATACACTGGTAAATGTAGACCATGAAGCTCTTCCTTCAGACAGAAAATCAAAGTTGGAAAAAGCTGTGGCAAAAGAGGACAGGTTGGCTAAGGAGAGACAGTTCCACAAGGAGAGAAATGCGAGAGAGGAGAGAGAGAAGAACAAAAAGGAAAACGAGAAGTTCCTTAAGGATGAAAAACTGAAAGATTTGAAGGAAGAAAAAGAAACTATACTCGCGGATAAAGAAATGGAATTGTTCTGCTTAAGTGTTAAAGATGAGGTAATCAGCATGCACTTAATAGAAAAAGAAACAGATTCTGAAAAGCATGAAAAGAACTTAAAGGAAAATAAAGAAAAACGATCCTCAGCCAAAGAAAAAGATGCTGAAAAGATGGAGAGAAAAAGTGGGGAAAAGGAGAAAAAAATAAAACACGAATGTAAGACAGAGAAAGCAGAAGTAAATGAAAATATAGAGAAAGTAAAGGAAAAGACCAATTTCCAGCAAGCTGAAAGATGCCATAAGGAATATGATAAAATAAAAAACGCAGGTACTCTTAAGAAACTTGATGACAAAGAAAAAAATAAAGAAAAGATAGAAAAGAAGCATGACAAAGAAAAGGTTGATAAAGACAGACATTTGTCTGACAGCAAAGAAAAACACTGCATTGAAAGGAAAGTCAAACAGTCTGAAAAAGAATCTGAAAATACTAAGTCAGAAAAGAGTAGAACAAAAGACAAGGAAAAGGAACCTGAAAGAAGAGACAAATCCAAAGACAAAGAGACTTCAACAGCGGTGAACTCAAAACACGTGCAAGAAGAAAGAAGATGCAACATTACGGACAGTAACAAATCAATGCATGACAAACTGGCATTTGTGAAAGAAAAGCAAAAAGATGATTTCTTGAAAACTCCAGATGGTAGAGAGAAGGATAAAAAGGATAAAGATATAGACAGATACAAAGAGAGAGACAAACATAAACAGCATCAAAGTAGTTTACTTAAACTAAAACTCGAACATGAGAAACTTAAGCCTAAAACATCTCCCGCACCAAAGGATGCTCGACCTAAAGAAAAAAGATTAGTCAATGATGATTTGATGCAAACTAGTTTTGAAAGAATGCTTAGCCTCAAAGATCTGGAAATTGAGCAGTGGCATAGAAAACACAAAGAAAAAATAAAACAGAAAGAGAAGGAGCGTTTACGAAATCGCACTTGCTTAGAACTGAGCAAGGGAAAAGAGAAACAGAGACAGTCAATACCTGAAGTGAAAAACAAAGAACTTACTCGTTCAAAAAGCTCAGAGTTGCCAGATTTTTGCATGAAGGAGAAACAGCAGAAAGAAGCTACGAGTAGTAGATCTCAGTCGGTAGATACGAGGAATGTAAATGTTATAAAGTCTTTATTGGTTTTGGATAATGCAAATAAATCCCCCAAATCAGAAGGTGAAAAGATGGGTCTGAGCTCCAGATCTGTGTCCATCATTTCAGTTGCAAGTTCTGAGGATTCCTGCCATACCACAGTAACTACTCCAAGACCTGCAATGGAATATGACTCAGATTTTGTGCTAGAAGGCGCTGATTCCCAGATGTCTTTCTCACAGTCATCATTTTTGCCAACTGCCAAATCACCAGCCCTTCATGAAAGAGAGCCTGAGGGTGTTGCCGAATTGCCTGATCGGATGAAGCCACCTTTTTCAAACAGGCTTCCACCAGCATACATCAGATCAGCATCTTTTGAAGACTTCAAACTGGTTTTAAGTGAGTGTAGACCTGTTGTAGAGGTTCGAAGATGCAGTATGCCTGCTTCTGTTTCTGAACATAGCAAACCGCCTCGAATATCAGAGGAAAACAGCCAGAATGCTCAGATGTCTGTTCAGACTTATCCCAGCACTTCTCCTAAACCAGAACTGCCGTGTAGCATGGTTGAAAGAGATATCCAAAGCAGTTTTTCTGGTTTGCAGACATCTCCAGCTGGAGCTGTTAGCAACAAGCAGGTAACAATGGGTACAAGTACCATTAAAAACAGCGCTCAGATGAGTCCGTCAGGAGAATGCAATATTCATTTAGAAGCATGTAGTCAAAGTGGAGTGACTCAGCAAACCAAACATTGGGATGTGCCTTTTGACAGACTTAATTCAATAAACAGTGAGTGTAGCAGCTCAGGTTATGATGTATCAGAGCAAGATACTAATAATTTTGTAGCAGCACATAATTCTGAAAACAGGGCATTAAAAGAGCAAAAAGTAGCTGAATATTTGCCTCAGCCTATTGAGATCAAGGGAAATTCCAGTTCTCAAGAATCTGCATCGTTTTTGCCTTTGCAGTCACCTTGTTCCTTACCCATCCAGCCACTTCCAGATGGATCTAAACACATTTCTTTACCAGGCATTAGCAATCAAGATTCATCACCTGTACAACAAAATCTGGTTCAGACTGTAAGTTCTGCCTTCAGTACAGATGTTAGTAGCACCAGAGAGACAGAAAATGTTTTCATCCCTGCCAACATTAAGAAGGCTGATGCACCCCATGCTGTATATTCTGAGAGCTCTGCGAAGGATATTTCACAGGCCTGTGAAAGGATGAATGATTTACCTGTGGTGTTGCTAGAAAAAGATATTTCTGAATCTGATAGCAGTTCACAATTAAATGTAAATTCGTATGTGTTCAATAAACTTGTTTGCAAGAATACTCAGATTGAAGTGGATGGTAACACAGTGGATACTTCAAACATCAGAAATGAAAAAGACCAGCAAGAAAATATGATTTCAGTGCATGTTGTTAACAGTAAAACTGACACTGATCTTTGTGATCTACGTTCAGCAATGTCAAAGGGAATTATGAACGATTCATCTAATAAAAAGCCCTGCGCTGCCAACAGAGAGGATGTGTTGACAGATGAAGCACCGCAGTACTCTTTATCTAATTCAGAAAGTAGTTCACAAGAGATTATACAAGAAGAGGTGCATAAATACAGTCAGATAGTTAAACTAGAAGAAGAAATTGCTGAGGATCAGAAGATGGAACAGCAAGAAGTACCTCAAAGAATCACAAGAAATAGAGCAAATGTGCTGGCAAACCAAGGAAAGCAGAATCCTGTTGGCTGCATGCAGACATTAGAAAAGGAGTCAGAATTGTTAGCATCTATGAAAGGAAGGATTAGATTAACTGAAGATGATGATGGTCAGGTACATCATCCACGTAAAAGAAAGGTGTCTCGTGTACCTCAGCCTGTGCAAGTGAACCCTTCTTTACTGCAAGCTAAAGAGAAAACCCAGCAGTCACTGGCAGCTGTCGTTGATTCTTTGAAACTGGAAGAGATCCAGCCATACTGTTCTGAGAGAGCAAATCCGTATTTTGAATACTTGCACATTCGGAAAAAAATAGAAGAGAAGCGTAAATTACTGTGCAGCGTTATTCCTCAGGCACCTCAGTATTATGACGAATATGTGACCTTCAACGGGTCGTATCTGCTGGATGGCAATCCCTTGAGCAAGATATGCATTCCAACTGTAAGTAACATGTTCTTTAAATGAGCCGTTCGAGAAAAGATGCAGATTTTTTGTTTGTTTTTGTGACTTTCATATTCTTCCAAACTTGCTTCTGAATACCAGAACTTAAGTTGAAATGTCAAATTAACGCTCACTAGTAACGCCGTGTTTAAAAGCACCATTTGATGGACATAGAAGCAATGGTGTCAAAATCATTACAAGACAAACCATGTATAAAACCTGTAGAAGACACACAAATATTTCAAAGTGTTTGCTACTATAATGCCCACCCTTTTAAAACTGAAGGAGCTGTTAGAGCTTCTCCAAATTTCTACCAGCAATAGTGTGGTTAAAGCTAATTATTCAAAGCTGTTTTATTTGGAGAGTGGTGGAAGCACAGTGCTTTGAGATATTAAGTCTATTACTAATGTTTTAAGGAGGAGCAGTGCCTGCTAGCTGTTGCAGTCTCTCCTTAATACTCACCAAAGTGGTGAATATAATATGCTGTGTCCCAGCTGTTGTCGTCCATCAATTTAGAATGTTCTGAGTTTTACTTAATGTGAAGTCCTTTCTGCTGAAGACCATCTGTAGTTTGGGGACACTTGTTTAGTTCTAAGCTCTCTATAGTACTGCTGGGCATATTCCCAATGACAGCTGTGAAAGAGTCCTGTTATTTGGGAGCCCTCTGTGCACTATAGCACAGAATTGGATGAAGTGCAGTTAATATCACTCTTTACTGTGGCAGTACACCTCAAAGTATTTAATTTGTTTACTGCTGGCCTCTGTTTTGAAGTCAGAGCAATCAGGGTAGCACTTGAATAGCTCCTTCATTTGTTCCTCTGCACATCTGTGCTTGTTGTTCTAGGTGGGGGAGAGGGAGAAGACCCAAGACATTGTGCATTGGGTTGCTGTTTGTTTTTTTGCTAGACACCTTGAAGTATTGTTGCTCCTGGGAATAGAAGGTGGTTTTCTGGTTTTTATCTCATGTACTTTAATTGGTTGGGCACCACAAGAGTTAGCCTTGTCTAGTTCTGAGGTAAAAAGAGCTTGAACCTGTTTGAATGGTTTCAGTCGATGCTCTTAATAGCTGAAATAGCGTGAGATCACATACTTGATTACCTAAAGCAGTTGTTTGGCTGACATACAGTAGCTTGATAATGTCAGAATTCAATAGTATTTGATTGTATGTACATTACTTAGGATGTGTCAAGTTAAGGAGAAGTCTGTGTTGAGGAGGAGTAGGGAGAATATCGTAATCCCTTGATAGCAGAAATGCCTGCTAAGCTGAACTCTTTGTGCATATGAAATCACTCTCTAAGCGCCCTGTCTTTGATCTCTGTACTTCTGAATGGACTCGCTACTCCATTGATTCACTGGAGATGCCTTCCTCCTACCTGAGAAGCAGTACAGCTTTTTTCCAGTAGAGCTAAAGATTCTGTTTGATTAAGCAATGAGCACAAATTTAATGTATAAAAGTGTATTTTAAAATCTGTGCTTGCTTCATTCCAGAGGTAGTCGCTGGTACTGTGGAAGCTCTTTCCTCTCATTTTTTTCCACTACATACACCCCCATGCACTGGCGCTGGGCGGCACTGGTAATAGTTTAGCTCTGTCCTCTTTGCACCCTCCCCACAGGTATTGCTGAGATTCCTCTTAGCTGTTTCTTCTCCAGGCTGAATAGCTCCATCTTTCTCAGCCTTTCCTCATAGCGGAGATGCTCCAGTCTCTTCATCATCATCATGACCATTGTACAACTGACTCTAGAATATCCACATCCCTCCTGAACTGGGTAACCCAGAACTGTACCCTGTACTCCAAATGTGGCCCTATCAGTACAGCTGGCAGTATTTGCCCTGATGCAGCCCAGGACACCATTAGGTGTAGGACTCTGCACTTTTCCTTGCTGAATTTCATGAGGTTTCTGCCGGTCTGTTTCTCCAGCCTCTCCCTTTGGATAGCAGCAATGAACCTTCTGGCACATCAGCCACCCCTCACAGTTTTAAGTCATTTGAGTGCAAGTGACTCGATGCATAATGTAATGTGCAATGATAAAATGACCTTTCTATTGGGATTGCTTTTATGTTTTTCCTTAAGTAGTTCTTTAATGATTCTCTGTTAAGCTGATTTTTGCTTCACTCATTGGTAGGAAGGTAGATATTTGTTCTTAAGTTATTACTGTATCACAATGTGAATGTCTACAAGAAGGAAATGTGTGTATCTCTGAGACTCAGAATAGTTCATGTAACGTGCTGTTCTCTGCATTGAGATTTGAATGATAAGCTGCTGTTTGTCAAATGAACCTCAAACATCCTGTAGGTGGGAAACAGGAGATGGTGCTTTCAGGTTTGATTTTATTTCACTACTCTGTTTATATGCTGTAACATATGACCCATATCACCTGAGGTTGCAGTAGTGATAGTTGCATATGGATTGTGGCTTCCCTTTGCCAGTGCGAATATAAGGCAGTGACATGAGGTCAATTCAAATTGGAAGGAAACATCTGAATGTCCTAAGAATAAATTTAAATCATGCTTAGCTATGGTGCCTTTGGATTGCTACATCAGTGCATTCAGTGGGGTTCAGGCTGCTTTGTGCTGCCTCCTGAGGAGAGATGCCAAGATTTCCCTGGCTGTTTTACAGACATGTTTCTAACAAATGGAATTCTGTCCATGCCCTCTTGTGTTGCTGAAAAAACTTACATGATAAAACTTGTGTCAGTGATGTTACCAAATACATACTTCCTAAATAAATGAAATGCTATCACCATAGTAGGCCAGCTGATTTGGACAGCAAGAGGGACGCATGAAAATAGTCTTAGAAATGTTGTGTCTGTGTGAATCTGAGTGAGTGCTCTTGTAACAGTCACAAATGAGAATTACAGGTTTACAGCATGAAGGGTCGGTATTCTTGTTGATCCAAAGGATGGCAAACATGCAGGGAATTTGTAATTGATTTTCACATGCTGGAGATGTTGCAGATATGTCTTGATCCATAGCTGTTATCAAACAAAGGTGTTCAGGAGGCTGCCTTCTCATGCAGAGTTGAAAGGCTGGACGCCACTGAATTTTTCTAGGTTATTTGCTCAGGATTAGAGTATGAGAAGGCAGAGGTCACCTGTCCACTCATGTCCTGTATGGAGCCTCAACCCCTTAAGAAACTTGTTTGATAACTTGCTCTGGTTGTACAGGAAACTGAGGCCATTTTTTCCTTGTGGCATCCAGTTCTGTGCTCTGTTCTTGTGTTTCCAGCATACAGGTTCATCTTTTCCCTACACGTTCTTTGTTGACTCATTCCTAACAGTCTCTGTGACTCAGTGATGAGTGAGACTCATTCCTCTGTTTCCCTCAAAGCCTTTTACTTCAGTTTCTCTTCAGGCTACGAAGGTTATTTCTTTTGTCCAAATCCAGCATTGGTCCCCACTCTGGGATTTCCAGTAGGTGGTGTCACACAGAATCACAGAATCACACACAGAATCACAGAATGACCCGGGTTGGAAGGGACCTCAAGGATCATGTAGTTCCAACCCCCCTGCCTGGCAGGGCCACCAAACATACACCTTTACTAGATCAGGTTGCCCAGGGCCCCGTCCAACCTGGCCTTGAACACCTCCAAGGACGGGGCATCCACAACCTCCCTGGGCAGCCTGTTCCAGGGTCTAACCACTCTCCTAGTGAAGAACTTCCCCCTAACATCCAACCTAAATCTTCCCCCTTTTAACTTAAAACCATTTCCCCGTGTCCTGCTATTGTCAGAGACTGGGTGTCAGACTGCTGGGATTCACTTTGCAGAGCTGGGTAGCTGAGGTTCTTCCAGTCTTTCCAAGAAGAGAGAAAAACTGCAGTAAACAAATTCAGCCCTGTTCTTAGTTTAATGTTTTTGAAGACAGCAACAGGACTTAGTAAAGTCAAGTTTATAGATTTATACAGAGGCTGTAGTAATGTCTGAGGTCAGAAGAACTTTGTTGCTTTTCATACTGCTAATAGTGTTTGCAGAGAGTAGCTCTGAAGTATTTGGGGTTCAGCCCTTGCTGGAAGGCCTCAACTAGTCTCAGTGCAGGGTTGTTTCTTCTAGCATGGCTGGATCTCTAGAACACACACTGAATTCCTGAAGGCAAGAA
This sequence comes from Coturnix japonica, assembly GCF_054131305.1. NCBI lineage: Eukaryota > Metazoa > Chordata > Aves > Galliformes > Phasianidae > Coturnix > Coturnix japonica. The sequence goes on from NC_140664.1 coordinate 46,346,181, forward strand.
ACTAAATTCTGTTTTGAAACAGAATTAAGGCATGGTTAATCAGTACTGGGAGCTCTTCAAAAGAAATCTCAGTCAGAAAGAGCTCAACTAAAATACATTTTGATTTACAGTTTTAGGCTGCCACCTGCTGCTTGAAACAAATCTCTATTTCTGGATAACTCTATAGGCAGAGAGCTTATCTTGCTTAAGCCGCGTGTTTCTCTGTTAGCCAAAGCACTGAGTTTTCTGAACGATCAATTCACTTTTAGTAATATTAGCTACATAAAAGCTTGGTGTAATTACAACCGTCTTATTTTACTGAAGAAGTGAGACAACAGCGAGGTAGTTTGTCGTGAAAACAAAGTTTCATGGCAAATCTAGGCTGCAAAATACCTCAGACTGAACTTAAACATACTGAAATCGACTACAGCTGAGGCAGGTTATTGCAGTCAGCGTGGGGTTTGCCGTGCTTTATGAAACTGGGAGCAAGTTGTATCTTCTAACGCATAAACCTTTTATAGAATAGCTGCGCTACGTTGGCAGTGACTGGTTAAAAGCATTAACAGTTTGAAATGCCATTGTGAGCAGGCAAGTTTATAAACTTTATGGTAAAGAAATGTTAAAATTTGACATTGCAAGTGGTTGAAAGTCATATAATTAAAATAGTGTGCAAAACTCCTATTTTTCCCTAGGATCCCGCCCTTCTTTTTCTTAAATAAATGCTCAGATCATTCAGGCAATGTTAAACATACGTTAAAGTCATATTCATTATACTATTTATAACGCTTCTTCCATAGATCACACCTCCTCCCTCGCTGTCAGACCCACTTAAGGAACTATTTAAACAACAGGAGGTTGTAAGGATGAAACTACGTTTGCAGCACAGTATTGAAAGGGTAAGACTGAAGTATTTTTTTTTCTATTATTTCTCAATCTCAGATTTTTCTTTCTCATTGAACAGGCAGTTCTTTGCTCAGTTGAACGGTGTTTTAGAACTAAACTGCCTTTGAACTAAACTTCTGAATTGGAAAGGCTTGTAAATGTGAAAAAAATAGAGAGAAAGGAAAAAAAAGGCAACAATAAATTCAGTATTATGTAATATGGCTTTAAACTGAATATTTGTGCCAGTAAGACAGCAAATTTTTCTTCTTAATTGCTCTAAGATGTGGCTTAAATTTTTTTTTGTAGGGGCAGCAGCATGGGGAGAAAGCTGTAGACTCTAGTTCTGAAGGTTAGGCAAAGTGTCAGCAACCTCAGAATCAAAGCATCTGAATTAACTTAAGCAACTGTAAATACTGTATCAGTAGGAGACATGTAGTTAAAATCATAGAATGGTTCGGGTTGGAAAGGACCTTAAAGATCATCTAGCTCCAGTCATCGTGCCATGGGAAGGAACACCTCATACTAGACCAGGTCACATAGAGCCCTGTCCAGCCTTGAACACTTCTGTGGATGGGGTGTCTACACATTCTCTGGGTGACCTGTTTCAGCGTCTTGCCACCCTAACAGTGACAAGTTTACTCCAAATATTTAACCTAAATCTACCCTTTTTTAGCTTAAAGCCATTACTTCTTGTCCTATTATCACACTCCCTGCTCACTGTAGGTCCCCATTAACTACAGGAAGCCCTCGGTGAGTTTATATGCACAGGTGTTTTTATGAATCAAACTGAAATGCTTATACATTGATATATTTGATAAATTATCTGTTTTAAATTAGGAAAAGCTTATTGTTTCCAATGAGCAAGAAGTCCTCCGCGTTCATTACCGAGCAGCAAGAACTCTAGCTAATCAAACACTACCATTCAGTGCCTGCACTGTTCTGCTGGATGCCGAGGTTTACAACGTGCCTCTGGATGCTCAGGTAAAGAGGTGCATTTCAGAGCTTCAGACCAACATACCTTTCTAGTCTGACTTAAAATGAGTGTTTGGAGTGAATTCCATCCTCATATTGAAATCATCATTGATTTGCTTGAGATTAGGGTTTTGTGTATCGTAGTTATTGTTATTTTGCTTAGGCCTCATTTTGCTCGACGTTGCACACCACATTAGGAGCGCAATAACAAGAGGACACAGGTACTTACACTTGTTTTATGTTTTCTACCCTGATTTTCTTTCATCTCCACAAATAATGTGAAAGATAAAACCAGGATTCTGTTGTTTTTCATGAAATCAAATAGAGTATATTTTTAATCTGTGTCATTTGTGGGCTGTCACTCTGAAATTTCCTGTAGCCATGTCTCTAAGAGAGGAAGATTTCATGGCATCAGTATTTTGTGAACAGGTTTACTAAGAGGAGTAGAAACCACTCAGAACCTGTTTTGGTAATTGAGGAGCATTTAACACAAGGAAGAAATTTGTTATTACAGCTGTACTAAACATTTTGATACATAGCTGAGCATCTTACAAAGAAACACCTATGTGTCAGATGTATGTGGAATTCTGCTTTAGCGCTGTAACTCTTCATGTGTTAATTACAGCCCCCAGTGTTTCCTCTACCTGTGCCATTACTATTTCCCTACCTTTAAAGACCCACACAGAACAAAGCAACTCAGTAGGAAATACCAGTTTTATGAAGACTGTGTTTTTTGCCCATTTAAAGCTTTGTACTGCCAAATTTTTAAGTCATCACCTTCAAAAGACATTTGGTCTTTTGTTAACTGGAAAAATATCATTATTGGTTCTGAAGTTTAGTGTGTCCTTGGGTTTATTTTGTCCCTTTTTGGAGGCTCTTAAGAACTTCAGGGTGGATCTGCATTTTTTTGTAGTTATCATTTTGCAGTTGATTTTGAAGAAGTTGATTTTCATGTTTGAATTCTGCAAAACAAAAGGGATCTTTATGGGAGGAAAGGTGATTTTTCTTTCACCAGTTTTGGCCATTTTTGTACACTGCAGTAGTAGTATTAAAATGCCTGTCCTTACCTCTCGCTACCTCTTAATCATGTTCTGTGGTGAAGAAACATTCCTGATTTCAGTTTTCTTTTACTTGAGCAAATAGCCGGCAAAGGTTTGTAAGCAGAAATGTGGTTTATTTTGAAAATGACCCTCTCAGAACTGCTTCTGAGGGATTTCTTGGTGTTTCAAGGCTCTCCTTTATAGCTGCTAATGTCACACAGACCTTAAGAACCATCCCCTGTGGTCATACACAGCAGAGCAGAGATGGGGAAGAAAAAGGCCCCTATTTCAGGTGAGCAGGCTGGTTACAGCCCAGCAAAACACCTGCAGTTCAGGGTCGCAAAACATGTGTTGCTGAGGGCTCCTTCTATTCAGATTTCCTCTGGGGAATATCTGGAATCTCAGCCAGCTGTTTTCTAGAGACCTCAGCGTCTGCAGGTTATTCCCCCCATTCTTTCTCCCTGCTGCAGTAACGCATTCCTGCAGCGTGCAAAAGGGGTGGCTTTAGTGCTGGTTATTGAAGTATGACATGGACGTGTTCTGGCTATGCAGAATCTATACAGAATTAGTTTCTCACAATGGGCAAATGTGATATTCTGGGCTCATTAAGTAGCTTTTCCAAAAATACTAATGGATTGAATTGGTCAGGACGAGTCAGATCTGCCTTCTTGCTTTTTAAAATCCCTTTTGCAGATTTTAGTGGTAATTTCTATTGAAATTGCTTTTGAATACTTGTGTGGCCAGTTAACTCAGATTGCTCGAGGTTGCCTTGATGAGTGTTTTACTTTTCTCTGCAGGGATGCTGGTTTGATTCGTTACTGAAATTTAACAGGAACAAAAAGAGCACGTTGTGGAAGCTCTGCCTTGTGCTGATTAAGATTTTAAGGCATAAATCTTGAAGTCTCCTACTCCAGTTTTAAAAGTAGAGGACGGCAAATAGCTTTAGCCTGAGGGGATCTGGGAATAACCAATTCTAGAGAGCAGCTGGCTGAGAGAAGAGGAAGAGCAAGACATATGCTCACATGTACCTCGATACATTGACTTGGAGTTTAGTTTTCCATCTGAAGCACTGTTGTTTATAGAAGTGCCACAAAGTATGTTTTTGTGTTTTAAGGCACATCTGATATGAATTATCAAATAACTTCCAGGTGTTATTTTTTGTTTGGTTCATTGGTGGTTGTTCTTGCAGGCCGATGACAGCAAAACATCAGTGAGGGATCGGTTCAACGCGCGGCAGTTTATGTCATGGTTACAGGACGTCGATGATAAGTTTGACAAATTAAAGGTATTCTTCTTTGTCTGTCTCTGTCTTTAGGGGAAACAACGCCTCTGGTGTCACTGCAAAGATGGCAGGAGTAAACGTGAATTAATATGTGAATAAACACATCTGTTTGCAGTACCACAAGTTATTGCAGATATCCCTGTGCGTTGCAGGGGGGTTGGACTAGACGACCTTTAAAGGTCCCTTCCAACTCAAATGATTCTGTGATTCCATGTTGTGAAGGGCAACATGAAGGAAGATCTGCTCATATTAAAAACAAAAACAAAACAAAAAACAACCTTTGTAATGAAATAATCTAATTATTTCAATAGGGAGTTGGGGGGGCTGTTGCTGCTACCACCAAAGAGGCTGATAGATGCCTTTTCTGTTGTGAAGCTGGTGATGTAGTGTTTTCTCAGGTATTGAAATAACTTCTTTCTACATTCCAAAACAGACGTGCCTTTTGATGAGGCAGCAGCACGAAGCAGCAGCTTTAAATGCGGTACAAAGACTGGAGTGGCAGCTTAAACTACAAGAACTTGATCCCGCTACATACAAATCCATCAGCATTTATGAAATTCAGGAGTTCTACGTTCCTCTTGTTGATGTTAACGACGACTTTGAATTGACACCGATATGACAAGCAGTACCTACTGGCTCATGCCTTTGAGCAGCTAGAGGCTGAGGTGCGGTGATTCACAAAGGTATTTTGCTTTTAAGACAGAACACTTTATTAATGAACACTTAATGTAGAATACTGCCTTTCTCAGTTATTCAGAAAAATGTGGCGTGTTGTTCACAGCACAGAGATGGATGCTTGTTTTGAAGTCAGTTTCCCAGCAAATAGCATTACCTGTATTTCAAAATTGGCTTCAGGGCTCATTGCTGACAGGGATGATAAAACGTGGCGAGTTAACAGCGCTGGCAGCTGTTAGAACAAAAACAGCCACCAAAACAAAATGATACCTAAAATCTACTAGGAGGCTTTGCGTTATGGAACTTGGGTAACAGCCAGACTCCCACAGCGGGAGGGGAAAATAGGGTGAAAAGTCTGTAGAAGAAAAATCAGACTTGGAGGAAAATAATTCTATTAACCTTATTGTATTTTGTAAATTGCTGTACAGTTTTTTTCTTTTTGGAAAAAGATGTAATATTGTCTTCATTTTTAAATAATTTATTTTATACATATTGTGCAAATGTAAATAGTCTTGTAATTAATGTTCAGACCTGTACAAAATAGATATTTTAACTGTAAAACTGTTTTTGTCTAACGTTTCATTGGACCAAAGTTGTCGTTTTTATTAAGTGTGGTGTGTTCCTGGTTGGCAGTTCTTTTCCTATGGCACGTGTTTGATTTAGCTGCTTGTTTCATCGCCATCGCTGTGAAAGAGTTGAAACGGAACCGTTCTGTATTGCATGCTTCACAGAGCCCCCAGCTCCTCGACTTCAGTAACCGAAACCCCAACAACTGTAGCATTTACAGAGCCATGTTTCATGTTAGTCTGCTGTTGTAATGCCATACCTATGACTTACTATGCCCAAAATATTTTTGTGTAAGAAAAAAACCAAGCAAACAAAGAAAAAAAAACAAAAACAAACAACACAAGCAACAACTTTTTTTCTCTTCTATGGTGGTCTCGTAATAGAGCCTATATTTTCCAACAAAATGCCTTTGAATGAAAATTCTTAAATTGTATATTGTCTATTTTAATATTAATCTATGGAAGGATATGTAAATAGTTGTAAATATAATGTTTAATAAATTTTATTGGTCATGTTCCTGGCTGCAATTTGTTCATGTTGTAACATTTGGCGCTGTCAAGAAATCTCCCCACTCCGGTGATGGGAAATTAGTAGAGAGAATCAGTTAAGAACTAAAAAAATGGAAAGCTTTTGTCCTAACATTTCTGTATCCCCGGTGTTGTTAATGAGCTGTTAATTATTTATTGGCACAAGGTTATAGATATTCATGAAAAAGATTTGTTACAGCCTAGGCCATCCATTATTCAAGAGTGCTTGGGATCTGATGGCTGTGATATTACTTTGGAAAGAAATGGAGCTTATGCAAGAGGGGTGGCTGCCTGCAAAAGAGATTAAAGTACTTGCTTTGAACTGATTTTTAAACACCAGGTGAACTGCTGCTCCCTGTGCTTATGTGATCGCCCAGGACTCCTTCACTGTGATGCTGAGCTACAGGCTGTGGACAACAGGCTCCTTCCAGCTGCACGTCACCGCGGGCTGCAATCGAGAATAAAGTGATAGTAACACGAGCACAGTAATACTGGAGTAAGCACAAATTCACAGGTAGCTCCTGCCCTGTAGCTCTTTTTTGCCCCCACTTTAAATTTGCTGGGTACTTGAGGAAGGGGAAGCTCTTGTTTTTATGCAAGACCGCATTACTGGTGCTGCAGAACCAACCACAGAGTAAGGGAAATGCAGATAGAAGCATTGGGGTTGGCTGGAGTAAGGCAGTTCACAGCACGACTAACAAAAGGATTACACAGCTTTTTGTTAATTAAAATTATTTTGACAGTATACCCTATGAGGAAGTCTGGATCTGGTTATTTGTCAGGCTTAACCTGTGTTTCCTCAACAAGGAGAGATAACTTCCCGTTAACAGTTTCACACAGGTTGTTTTCAGTTGATGCTGATTACTGAACGTCCCTCTGCTCCCACACTGTGTTCCCATACATTACACGCTCTCCTGCCCTCTGCAACCTGGATCCAAGCTGTGTCCCAGTTGTGCATTTCCAGGTTTGTCCTGCAGTGTATTCCCATTACTTCCATCAAGTGATGCAGGTTGGGGTTGAGTGTGAGGGATGGGTGCCATGTGGCATTGCTTCTCCCCCCTGGGAAGCCTGGTGCTGCTGAGCTCCTCCTGGGTTTTCTTTCAGGGATGAAACTCATCACTTTGGTCTTGTTGCACTTGGGTAGGTGCAGTCACAGCTATGTATACACACTGGGAGAAGAGCTCAGTGAAAGCAGCCCTGCAGGGAAGTATCTGGGGGTCCTGGGAGATGAAAAGCTGGATGTGAACCAGCACTGTTCCTGCAGTCCAGATGGCCAACAGTATCTTGGGCTGCATCAGAAGAGGGGTGGCCAGCAGGGACAGGGAGGGGATGTGGCCTTCCAGTACTTAAAGAGAGGTTATAAAATGAAGAGGTCTGACTTTTTACACACTCTGATAGCAATAGCAGAAGGGAAGGTTTAGATTAGATGTCAGGAGGAAGCCCTTCATTCAAAGGGCAGTGAGGTGCTGGCACAGCTGCCCACAGAAGCTGTGGTGCCCCATCCCCGGAGGTGCTCAAGGCCAGGTTGGATGGGGCCCTGGGCAGCTGAGCTGCTGGGGGGCAGCCCTGCCCATGGCACGGGGTGGCACTGGGTGGGCTGTGAGGTCCCTTCTAGGGTACCGTCAATCGAGGGCTCCTACTGCATCTTCCTAGCACGAGGATACCGCTCGAGAGCCCTACACCCCACCCTCCCGCCGTGGCCTCGCTCGGCCTCCCCTGAGCGGCGGTGGCGGATCGAGGGGCGGTCCCGGCGGCGGCCCGAGGCGGGGCCCTGCACCGTGTGCGCGCTGCGAGCCCGCGCTACCGCCGCCTGCGCTGCCCGCGGCCGAGCTGAGGCGCGCGGTGGCCGGAGCCGTCCGCGGAGCAGCCGGAGCCGCCGGCGAAGCGGGGGCAGCCGCCGCCCGGCCGGTGAGGGGGGCGAGGGGCGGAGGCGCGATGCCGGAGGATGGAGCCCGGCGGGGAGGCGGCGGCTTTGTGAGGAGCGTCCCGCTGCCCGCCGGAGGAGGCCGAGAGGGGCGGCGCAGGGCCCCACGGGTGCCCCGGAGCCGGGCGGGGCTGCCGGGGCGCTCCTGACAGCGGGGCCGGGGCCGGGCGGCCGCCGCGTGCTGCTTGTGGGGCCAAGGGCTGCACCTGAGGCCGGGGGGCGCCGGCGGCGGCGGGGTGCGGGGCCGCGGCTCCGGGCGCTGCTTGGCGGCCGCCCCGTCCCGTCCGGCTTTCCCTCCTGTGAGAACAATGCCGGCTCCCCGCGAGCCGTGCAACAACGGGCGCTGCGTGCCGGGCTCCGGCCTCGGCCCGGGCTGATGGGGCACTGCCGGGGCTGCGCCCTGCCTTCCAGGTTAGGGCTTCGCTGCTGCGTTTGATTTGTCGCCGCTCATAGGCCGTCAGAGCTGATGTTACAAACCTGACCTCGTTCACCTGAAGTTCAGTGCAGTTCTAACGTAGTGCAGCAGCAGAAAGCTTCAGTCGGAGCGGTTTGCCGGTAGAGAAGCAGCGGGTGGGTTTGTTGTGGTGCCTCTTTAATGTTTGACTTCTTTTTGTTTCTCTTTTTGTTCTTTCTGGTGGTCAAAAATTGCCTCAGTGCTGGTCGAGCTCCGTCTGCAAACCGCTGGAACGATGAGGTCTCCGTGTGCGGCCCTGAGCGCATCCCTGCTGCTGCTGCTGCTGCTGCTGTGGGCCCGCTCCTCACTGGGCTGCAACAAGGCACTGTGCGCCAGCGACGTCAGCAAGTGCCTCATCCAGGTATAGCGACAGCACTGCCTCTGCTTGCCTTTAGTTTGGAAGCTGTTTGGAAGCCCACCTGGTCCCACCCCGTGCCGTGGGGCAGGGCTGCCCCCCAGCAGCTCAGCTGCCCGGGGCCCCATCCAACCTGGCCTTGAGCATCTCTTTGCATGGCACTCCCTGTGACAGAAGGTTGTAAAGCTGAAAATGGCTGGAAACCCTCTGAGAGGACAAACACTGGTGTAGCTCCAACGTGCCTCACAAACCTGAAGTACTTCTGACTACTAATGGGGGTGAGCAAGCTCCCAAAGTGTGTGAGTTTACTTAAAATGGGCTCTTGAGTTGCGCCTGTGGGCAGTGGATGTCCAGCTTGAGCCCAGCTGCTGCTTTTGGCTCACTGTGTGCTGTCCATAGGGCTGAAGGAATGGCCAAGCCCCAGCTGCTCTTCCAGCAGCGGTTGGGAGCAGAGTGAGAGGTTCTTTTAGAGGAGCTGTGAGCTGATCCACTGCCTACTGGCCAGGAATTGATGGGCAATGAACTGCGCACGCTTTCTGACACTGGAAGAAAAGGAGACTTCCTGTGGTCAGTTCCAGCTTCCTGCTGCCTCTTTGCAGTTGGAAATGGAAAAGCACAGAGCGCAAATATCAAATGCCAGTAAATATCCTTCCGACTTCTGCACTGCCATTGCTTTAAATGGAAAAAATAATTGAAAACAGTGCTGCTTCTCAGCCATTGTCTACAGAGTTGTTAAATGAGGGAGACAGGCTTTTGACTTATGTACCCAGTGACTACGGCACTGTTTTTCAGTGATAGTGCTGTGTTTTGCTTAAGCACTGGTATCTCCTTAGCAGCACAGCCCTAGGGATGTGCTCTCTTACTTTGTATCAGTGATGTGGGACCCCTTCTTAAAGCATTTCTCCAAAATCAAGGACCACACATTGCTCTTTGAGACACTACAGTGTTGGGGTTGTCTGTGGTCACAGGTCAATGAGCAACAGAGGCAGATAGGTCAGAAGGCAGGTGAGGAGACTCCTGAAGCTCTGACCAAGCTGTTGCTATCTCTCATCTCGGCTTTTTCATTCTTTATTCTTAAATCTTCAAGTGTTGTTGCAGCAGAAGCATTGCATTGCTCTCTGAAGTACGTCATACTTCTTGGGTGGGTGTGTGGTACGGTATATCTGAGTGTTCCTGTTTCCCTCTAAACCCTTCTGGAGAAATCCGAATTAAAAGTGCTTTGCTAACAGTGAGTTTGCTGGACTATCCCATCATGCAGTTCCCTATTCTGTTTCTATCATCTCTCTAGTTTGGCTCGCTACATGGCTTGAAGCCAAATCAGCGTGTCTCTGAGGTTACTGGGGTGCAGGCAAGACGTGGTGTTGGCCATCTGGATCTGTGGGAGCAGTGGGGCTCTCAAAAACCATATGGTTAACACAAATATTTGTGCCAGCCTCAGTACAGTCATTACTGCCACTCCTTAGGAGCTGCTCAGCTCAAGGGTGGTCCTTGCATAAATATTTTTTCTTCAATCCAGGACAGAGCGTGAGACCAACAACTTGTAAGCGTTCAGCTTTCCTCTTAGGTCTTGATGGCTGTAGCTTTTCTGGTGCCTTTGTGTTGGGATTTTATGTTGTTTTCCATGAGCAAGTAGCTTGAGGAACCTCTCCGTTTTGGCTTCACCACTGCAGAAACTTGGTGTATTCTGCACTTTTGGAGGAGCTGTGGGTGAGACCCAGGAGCAGAGAGGGGCCACAAGCTCAGCTCCCTTCCTGGCTTTGGGCACAGCTCATCCTTGAGCCCCAGCGGCGCTGTTGTTCAACTCCTTGGGCAGGCTGCTGGCCTTAGTGGTGCCTGGCACCCCTCCTCCTCCAGCATTTCTTCTGCTTTGGGGTTCCCATGCACAGAGATGAGAACACTGAGTGGGCACACTGTGACTTACGTCATTTATGCCACTGTCGGTGACACCTGCTGCAGGTTTATCTTCCCCTCTTGTTAATGTTGGGCATGAGCTTCCCACCTTGCATGTATTTCCAAGACGTTTTTTTGCCCTGTGATATGAAATAGCTCTCACATTTTTACTTCGAGGCTTGCGTATCCAATTCTACCAAAGTGTGTTTTGTAGCTGTAGAATGTAACGCAGTCAGGTTAGCAAAATAATCCCGTCTGGTTTGCTTCCAGGAGATTTTCTGTTATTAAACTGTTCTAGGAAAAAAACACGAGCTATTTTCTTTCATTCCCTCCTCCAGTTTGCAGAGAGGTTGCCAATGCCTCCAGGTCCTGTTTCTCGCCACGCTGAGAAAACAGTCTCCGTCACTTCAAGAAAGTTTGGAAAAAAAATGCAGATGTTAAATACCTTGTAAAAGGCTTTATTTGCTCTGTGGAGCAGAAATACCTTTATTGTACAAACATGCCTGCTTCCTGCTTTCATGCTGTATTTTTAGATGAGGGAGGCTCGCTTCTTGCCTAGCAGAATACTGGTGCACCTTCAGTAGTTCAGCCTGGGCAGCTGCCAGGCTCACTTATGAGTAATATTTTCTTCCACTGACGCCTCGCCACCCCCAGCCATCAACAGGGAGCGTTTCTCTTTCTGCTTCACTTCACCCACGTCCCATGGAAGCATTCTTTTAAGGAGATGTATCCTGTACAAGTGTCCGGTCCGAGTGAGTCAGTAGGAGGAACTCGAGTGTGGTTAAGGAAACAGTGGACATGCAAACGCATGGATGGAAAAACATACGATTACTGCCCTGCAGGGACAGCCCTGGGGAGGAGGGGTTGAAGAGCTGTGCATAAGACCAACCACTTGCTCTTTCTTCTCCTTTCTTCCTCCAAGTTGTTTCTTTTTATCTTTTTTTTTTTTTTTTTTTTTTAGGAAAATAGATGTTCCTAACCCTTACCTGTAAAAGTAAACTTGTTAAAGTACCAGTAGGTATAGCAATGTGATCCCTAGGTAATCCTTGTGCATATAGACACTAAGAATACAGACATGCACTTGCTCAGAGGGCAGTGAGGCGCTGGCACAGCTGCCCATAGAAGCTGTGGTGCCCCATCCCTGGAGGTGCTCAAGGCCAGGTTGGATGGGGCCCTGGGCAACTGAGCTGCTGGGGGGCAGCCCTGCCCATAGTGCAGGGTGGGACTGGGTGGGCTGTGAGGTCCCTTCCAACCTAACCCATTCTATGACAATATTTTTGTATTGCAAGTGTGGAAGTTAAGACTACTTTTAATTCCGTGAGAATACTCCTAAACAGCATAATACAAGCTATAAAATTGCAATAACTCCAATTCAGTGAATTTTCTGGCTTTGATTCACACGTTGCATTTAATATTTTATGGAGAGTCGCCTCCTCCCACATACTGGCTCGTTGGCGTTGCAATGTCTTTAATAGGTGTGAAGTTGTCTGCCCAGTTTTACTGTTGAAGAGCAAACGTGTAGGGTATGTTTCATGTGAACTCATCCCGATGGGGCTCATCCGCCAACACAGCAGTGCTGTACTCGTGGTTGTTTTGAAGAATTGTTTTATTCAGGCTTTTGCTCCTCGAGTCTGACACAATCTGTTTATTGAACAGAAAGATAAATATTTGAGAAGTGCGTCATTCATTCACATAAGTCATCCTCCTAAGTTTGTGGTGTCTCCTCTTGTGGAAAACTTGGTATTTCTCGGTGACGGGCCTGTTTTTCATCCTTCCCTTGGAAACGGCATAGTAATAGGTGACACGAGTAAACTTTGAGAGTGAAAAAGTTGAAAATCTTGGTGGATTTCCAGCCTGTAAATAAAAATTGAAGCCTTACTAAGTCTGTGTATGGCAAAAATGCACGCGGAGAGTGGGAGTTGATGCTCAACCCCTCGTAAGTGCAAACAATTTACATTAAGTTGCACAGGCAATGGCGGTATCTCAGCGCTGTGCGGAACACAATAGTTTCTGGATTGTGTGGCTTTTTTTGCTGGCTTCGAGAAGACTTTTAATTCTTAATCTGGGACAAAGCAAATGGAAGAATAATGGATTGATGAACTGTGTTAGTACAGTGTGGCCCATCTGAGGTGGAGTTGGGGGTTGGTGCTGTGTCAGCCCCCTGAAAGGGGGACGTGGCTCTGGCCTCGCTCTCCCGGATGCATTGAGGACTAGGCACCAGGCTGCCATCTGGGAGCTGAGCTCCTTTGGAGCAGCTCGTAGGCGTCTGTGAGCTGCAGGGAGGCGGCCCACCTGGTTTTTACATTTCCTTTGTATGTGCAGCCTGTTCTCATGCTTCAGGATCCTCAACTGTACGGCTTCGGGAGGACTGCCAAACGAACCGGAGCCTTCAGGTTTAGGAAGCAGGAAGCAAAAAGGGTTATCTTTGTGCTTCCATGTCTTTTCTGGTTTTCCGTCTTAATAACAGTTAGAGTAAAGAGTGTATGCTTGCCATTTTACTTTCAAGAGACCACTGAAATCTTTGAAGTATCTGGGGTGTCGTTTTGGGGATAGAGGAAGAGCAGAAATGAATCAGCTGGACCTCAGATAAATACATATATATTCACATACAGTTACCAATGCTGCAAATAGAGAGCAATGTGTAGCAGGCATTCAGAGATGTGCAAAAGAAACATGTTCCAATGGCTAAACCAAATACATTCCTTTCAAGATCCACAAATAGGTGTGATCGTAGGCACTGCACATCTTCAGAGCTTCCTTTTTTTAGCTAAATTATACCTCGTCTGCACTATTTATACAAAAAGGAATATCCTTCTTTGAATTTGTTTTGTGACGGGAAAAGCACTCAGGGAACATGGAGGTGAACAAAGCTTTCCCACAAATGGGACTTTTTTGAATGCTTATTAGAAGGCTTCAGATTTGTGTTCAGAATTTCAGCTTAAAAAAAAACAGCCAGTCTGAAAAGATCCATTTGTGAAGTCAGCTTGGTTCTTTGGCCACAACTTTTACCATTTTCTCATTCAGTTAGTGTAGAAAGCTGTTCTAAAACCATAACTGCAGCTGTGTCCAGAGGAAGAATTGCTGTGCCCTGCTGGCATTTCATGTCTGTAGATTGCTGGGTGTAACACGTTCATGTTGTTTTCAGGAGCTGTGTCAGTGCCGCCCAGGGGAAGGAAACTGTTCCTGCTGCAAGGAGTGCATGCTCTGCCTTGGCACGCTTTGGGATGAGTGCTGTGACTGTGTTGGTAAGTTTGCAATTGTTGGGGATTTCTTTTTATTTATAGAAACTTCTTCCCCCTGCTGTGTGTTCAAGTCACAGCCCTACTGTAGAAGTTAAGCATCAGGACAAAATGTGTTCTTTAATTATCTTACAGCTTCTTGTGTGGGTACTGTGTGAGTTAGCATGGGGATCAACGTGACAGAAAGCTGCATCTGCTTTATGAGGTACACAGTAGTGGTCCAGGTTTTGCTTGGGTAGTGTCAGCATCACTAAATAGCAGTTTTGCTATCTGTTTGTGGGCTTCTTTTTCAATTGTCTTCTCAGTGAAACTACACAGCACCTTCCTTATGAGGTTGGAGTCCACGTAGGGACAACTGGAGGTGTGAGTTCCCCTGTGAGTCCTTGGGACTAGCTGTAATTATGCATGGTCCCAAGTTTTTCATCACACTTTTCATTTGCAAAAAGATCTGTTTCTGGAGCGTGAGAAGGAGGTATGCAAGTTCTTGCTGTAAGATGAGATGACAGCCCTAACAAGGACAGCATTATTACCAACAGATCATGTTCACAGTGCCAAGATTTCTGTTGGTGAATGCTGCCTCTGCAGAAGGAGGGATATGTTCTTGTTCCTTCTCGTGTTATGTTTTGAAAGCTTCATCATCCTGGGGTTGCTGGGCCCTCCACTGCCATTCAGATCCATCTGGTTCCCATAAATAGGAGGCATGTTGATCACTGCACCTTCTCACAGCTTCAGGCTGGTTGATTGTTTTCTGAGTTCATGAGGATGAGTGCTTCAAAGTGCTCCTTTTCACTGCATTTCATCGCTTCTCACATTCCATCATGATGTGAATATGCTTTCTGACAACTTGCTTCTTGCTTGGTTCTCTGCAGCTTACCTTTGTTTAGCTGTCCTTCAGTAATTTAGGAGTGGAACGAAATACTCGAGTGCACGTGAGATTCTTCCCAATGGCATAAAGTATTTTCAGCCCCTCCACCTGTGCTGGCTATTAATTTTGAAAGAGGTGTTATGGTTTGATTTTTCTATTTGAGCTGAAATACTTTAATGGACTCACAGAAGAGTGAAATAGGTTTGTGTATATTTCCCCCCCATCCCCTTTGCCCTCCCCACACGTTCTTGCTTTTTCTAACACAGTACTGAAGTGTATTGTGGTCTCATTCAGCCAAAGGGGTAGGGAACAGGAGAGCAGGCTACTTGGCTTTTCCATATGCGCTGTCTGCTTCAGAAAGCAGCAGGGCTTTGTGCACATATATTCTGTAGGAAGAAGAACCTAACTATTGTGATTATAAAGAGAAATGTCCACAGTTTATTTTCTAAATTTGAACGTTACTCCCTGTTCTGTTGGTGATTCCCCTAGTGCTATCCAGGAGAGCAGTTAGCAGGGTTTTAGTTTCAGTTTCCCAGTACCAGGGGTTCTGCCAGTGCCTCAGACCTTGGCTGTGTAGCATCATCCTGTTATGAAATAATTACTCGTTAATGTAGATTTGGAGTGGGAGATTTCGCTGTCATTTTGATGGATAAGCCTATAAACTGATCAAGTCTAACATAAAAACAAATGGGTTGTGACACCTTCCAGGTCATGTCTGCTCTGAGGCCAGGAGTTACTTCTACTGTCCAGCACTTGCTTTGAAAAGATTCTGCTTTTGTATAAACTTAAACTATAAACTTAAAAATTATTTCTGAAACTGGACTCCTAATGCATTGATGGGGCAGGAATCACTTTTCTGAGTGTGTAGGGCAGGTGGACTTCAAACAAATGTGCTTCGTATTGCTTTGGAAGAAGAGGATTGATTTGCTTTGCAGCTGTAGCAGTCTAAAAGGGTAACTGTGAAACTACCCAAAATGACATCCAGATGTACATCGGGGAAATCAATTCATCTGTCTCTTGCCAGGTGACTTCTGATAGTGTTTTGTGGCATCTGGTTCTAAATACCTATGTATGTGCTTTCAGTCTTGGTGGTTTCAATCTTTTCATTAAAAGAAGGTAATTGCAGGTAATAAATGGTTGCGTTTAAATGGTTAATGAAAGACTGGCACTTGCATTGCCTGTTACAGAAACAAAGAGGATTACAGTAGTGGACAGCAGATTTCAGAAAAAGATTCCCCAGAAGATATTAAAAAAACATGTAGGGGGTAGGTGTGTAAATAAATGCTTTTGCCTGTAGTGACCTCTCCAACTAAGCAGAAAATCTCGGTTCATCTCAGCCATGTCTAAGCAGGTAAGAGAACAGACTCATGCTCTCTCCTGGTGCTGATCTTTGCACCTCTGGCAGGTGCCTGGTAAGATCTAATGCGCTGCCAAGGCAGGTGAGATCAAATACTTGAATCGTGATCAAAGGTTTGACAGAGCTCAGGACTTGTTGAGATGCTATCTTTGTACAGTCGTGGGCTCCCCTTCCGGATTCATGCCAGTGTCGGTCATGCCGTGCTTTGTCACGTTTCCCAGGGGAAACAAACCTTTAGTTGAACTCTGTGTTCTGAAGTGTAATGCTATAGCATAGGAAGGGAAGTGAAAAAGAGGTTTTTCTTTTCACATGGATCTCACAAGTTTATTATGGGTTTTGTGGAATTCTGCAGAGATCTGAAACCTACTACTAGCGAAAGTTAGCGCTGCTGGCTTTGGCGGCACTTCTGGTATTGAGTTAAGAGCAGGAATTGTATCAATAGAAGGGTTCTGTATATATACATACATATATAGGCACATATATATATATACACACCCACAGGTTCCAAGAAGAAAGGATTTTTGTGTAACTTACCTTCCCATTCCTGTGCAGGTATGTGCAACCCTCGCAATTACAGTGACACGCCTCCAACATCCAAGAGCACTGTAGAGGAGTTGCATGAACCAATTCCTTCACTTTTCCGAGCGCTCACAGAAGGGGATACTCAGCTGAACTGGAATATTGTTTCCTTCCCTGTTGCAGAAGAACTGTCACATCACGAGAACTTAGTTTCCTTTTTAGAAACAGTGAACCAGCCGCAGCATCAGAACGTCTCCGTTCCAAGCAACAACATCCACGCACCTTACTCTAGTGACAAAGGTAATAAATACAGTGTCTGAATTCCTCGCGTCTCTTCTGGTCTCTTCCAGCAGCTTTCTCAGTGCATCTTCTATGCTTGTCTGCGCTACCTTCTTCTGTTTAAAAATGGGGAGCTAAAATAGGTTCAGTCTACTTCTGAGCATGACATAACAGTGTATGAACTTATTGCCTTTATTTTATTTATACATGTTTTTTTCCACCTTGAGTTTAGAGTTTTGTGTTTTTTTTATGCTGAATGGTAGGGTAAAAGATGAGAAGTTTGGTGTAGTGACAACAGTGGCTCAAGAAAAACTCTCTGCTTCCCAATTTCCACGCTAAACCTGAAATGCTTTTCTCTGCAAATCATTTCAAAGCCTTAAAAGAATCTCGTAAATAGTTCTTAGTAAAGTAGCTGCTTAAAGGGGGAAAAGAGCATCTGATTTGTTTTACTGTAGTGTGATTAATGCTTTGCTTCTTTCCCAGCACTCGCTTTAAGTGTTAGTAGCCACATATGTTGTTGTTGTGATGGTTCTTTTATCTTATCAAGGCAAGATACCCAAACTGATGGGCATGCTGCTTTTCCATCCCATCGTGAACCTTTGACCTAGTAATGTTTCTGAGTAGGGCTGCTATTGATTACATGGAACTGTAATGGCAACTTTTCTGACTTCCTTTGGTTAAGGCACACTAGAAAAAGAAATTAATTCCAGAACTGGGAAACCAGATGGGCAGAAAACATTTCATTCATATGTCTTTGACATTAATAAAATGCTTGCTTACCATCACGAGAGAGATGCAGAAAGCCATGTTAAATGGCAAGCCACAAAAAGCCATGTGTGCAAACACTACAGTATTTAAAGACGTAAATTATACTTGGAAAGAAAACATATGCTCAGAACAACCTTGAATATATCCCACTGTACTTAGGTACTACAGCCGGACTGGCTGTTCCCTGACAGTCCTTTACTACCATGCCAACAGGATGGGCTAATGATAGCTTTGGATTAAACTTGGAATTGGAATTGCATCCTGAAGGTGTGGAGGAGTTCTGAGTATAACAACACAGATACATAGCTACAGTTTTTTCTTAGTCAAAGGTCTCCTTCGTTTCATTCGTATTAGAGATTAGGCTGAGAGGGCTTTCACTGGAATGATGGCATTCCAAAAATAAGTTTTATTTGGAAATACTTACCAAACGCCGCTGGATTTTGGATTTCGGTAGACGCTTAGAAGAGAAATAAATGTCAGAGCTCTTCTTGTTATCATTGTCTATTCCTCCTCCATCTTACTGGCCAGCAAAGAGCTGGAAAAAGTAGAAAAAGGCTTTCAGTTTCCTATACTTTAAAATATTAAAATACGTAACACCAGTGAGGTGTCTTTTCTTGGCCACAGAGTAGCTGGAGACCTGATTTAGCAGAACATCACGTTAAGATTCTCTTATAAAAACATCAGTGAATCCATCTGTGAGAACAATAAATGGAAAGGAAACAACTGTGTGCTGGCCTTGGTCAGTCAGTGTTGATTATGGTGGAAGTTAGGGCACATGGGGAGCTGCAGCTCTTGTGTTGGATGCTTTGTGACCTGAGCTGTAGCAGTGTTTCTGTACAGACAGTAGTTTGCTTATTGTCGTATGGAATACTTGCCAAAATTTGGATAGGCTCTGCCTATGGATTTATCTCACCACGTCCTGTAACACAGTTCTGATTGTAATTTCAACGTGTGTCCAGGCACAGATCAACGTGAAGCCATTTAGGGTGCCAGACTTGCTATGTGCAGTCCTGGGTGGGTGCCAGGAAAAGCAACGCTTGCCCCAGGAACCCAAGGGCCTTGTGCCTGACAGCGGGACAGAGCCAGAACGCCAGTTAGTGTGGAGGTGGAATGCAGAGAGACGCAAAGCCTTCCTGTCCTGCCCCTGCCGACTGCAGCCACCAGACCTTGAATTATTGTTGTCTTAGTGCATGCCTTCCTTTTTCTCCTGTGAGTGGTCTTCTCTTGTGGCCGAAGCACAACCAGCTGCTGGATCGAGCTCTTTGTAAAGCTTGGTGGTTTCTGGTGTTTAAGCCACTGCTTCAAATGACTTTTGCTACTTGCAGTGATTATTGACCTAGAGTTACATTTGTACTTTATTCTTATTTTTTGCTTTGTTTTTGGCTGATACCCTCAGAGCTCTGAACTGCAAGTTCAAATGTATAAATAAGCTTAAGTGCTGCAGATGATGACAGGATGTTGGCAAGAGAGAGAGGGGGGAAGTGGATAATCTTTTGGCAGCTGATGAAACAAAATCTCTGCTATAGCTGAGGGATTCTGACTTAAACCTCTCAGTGACACAATAGATGGTGTCAGCTCTGCACTTACGCTTCCACTAAGTGCTGGCTGGGTAGAGAAGATGGAGCAGTGCAGCCAAGGGCACCTATTTCTGTAGGTATGCCAGGAACACGTGTTAAAATATGCCTTTTTTCTTTCCCCAATAACTTCTGAGTGACTAACATCAGATGATATGGCTGCTGGGCAGACAGTTACCTCCTCTTCTACCATGAAACAGACCGACAGGCAACTTACCTTATATAGCACCTTTAATTTTCAAGGTAGCACACGGGGATTTGTAATTAACTAGGAAGGTTCCTTCATCTTGCAGATAAGTGTTTTTCCTTAACTTACAACAACAGAGCTGTTTTCTCTTCTTGGATTTGCCAAATCCATCAAGTACCACTATAGATCTCACTTGAAGCACTAAGAGTACTGTTGCAAAGTCTGACAGAAATACGAGCCTGCTTCTTGTCATCTGAATTTAAATTTGATTCTACATTGTTGTTTCTCCCACACAACCTTCATGTGTTATGAATTGGGGGGAAAAGGAGAAAAATTAATGTTCTGAAAAGCTGTGTAGCTGTCAGTCCCCTGCTGCTCGCTTTCTCCTCCCTAACCCATCTGTATTTGATAGTCCTTTCTGTGTGAAAACAGGCAAAATGCTAATGAAAGAGCTGTTAATGCAGCAAGTAGCATCCTTTTATCTTCACTGAGGGAGTCAGCAATGCCTGCACAATTAGGTTTGTGAAACAATTTAAATACTCTCCCAGATCCCTACTGAGCCTGTAGGATATTTTTTTTCCTTTGTGACTCTTTTTGTAGCCCATAAAGAGGGATTTAGTGCTTGATGTGAGTGACTTTCCTGCTTTCAAAAATTCTTTATCTGTGTAGAAACACCAGCCCTACTGAGCAAGGGACAAGGGGAGCCTGTGGTGAGCAAGATACATAGTGAAGAAAGAACCAGACTAGCTGGCTGGCATGTCTCTGAATGAGCAAGACTTCAAAATGTGTTTTGTAGCTTAGTCTTCTGCACATGAAATGTGTCCTCTAGTTTCTTACAAGTGCTACTGGGAACCAGCCAGATGGACCATTAACTCTGGCCTGGTGTGTACAAGCTGCCTTCCTCACTTTGCAGCATTTCTGTATTGGCCATTTAGGTAGAAACATTTTGGCTTCCATGTGCATGTGAAAATAAATTTTCTTCTCCAGTCAGCCAAGATTAGAGGTCTTGGTTGTTGCTGCTTCCTTAATATGGCTGAGATCTTGCTTCTGTCTCCACTTTGATGCTGGGAGGTTGATTTCCTGCGCCGGTATCACAAGGCCTCACTGCTCTTACCTGCTTCTACCTGGATTATGGTGCCCATGGACCTCCTTCCCACTGACAGAAGTATTCAATTCTGTGGAAGGGCATTTCAGCATCACTGGTAGAGAAGAGTTGATGTACCTCCAGCCAAGGCCTCATTTACAGAAGACTTCCAGAGATGGAGCAACTCTGGGTGGTTCAGGCCTCTGGGGAGATGATACTTGAAGCAGCTGCTTTCAGGATGTATTTCAGTACCCTGAAGTGGTCAGATAGTTGAACTCGACGATCTTGTTTGGTCACTTCTAACTCTGCTGATCCAGAAAGATTTAGGATTGCTTGTTTTGGGACAGAGGCCCTCCTGTGCCTGCAGTCAACACCTGAATGCCTACTGTGAGAAGATAGGGAGGCAAAAACCCTGGGACTATCTGGGCATTCTGGGACTAGAGGGTGTGTGTATGCTCCTTCTTGGCAGCTTTTTGTTGCTGGTGCCAAAATGTTGCGCAGTGCTTGCATGTTCTCTGAAGCAAGGCAGAGTTGCTGAATGCTGTGAGCCAGAAGTGTGCCCTTGTAGCCAAGAAGGCCAGTTGTATCCTGGGTTGCATCAGAAGAGTGTGGCCAGCAGGTCAAGGGAGATGATCCTACCCTCTGCTTTGCCCTAGTGAGTCCACATTTAGACTGCTGTGTCCAGTTCTGGGCTCCCCATGTCAAGAAAGACAGGGAACTTCTAGAGAGTCTAGCAGAGGGTGATGAAGATGATCATTCATGCCTGAGCATCTCCTCATGAGAAAAGGCTGAGAGACTTGGCTTGGAAAATAGAAGACTGGGGTGGGGGCAGTGTCTGATCAATGCTTATAAGTATTCGAAGGGTGAGACTTGGTGGATGGGACCAGGCTTATTTCAGTGGTTCCCAGCAAGGGGCAATGGGCACAAACTGGAATACAGGAAGTTCCATATAAGCATGAGGAAGAACTTCTTTACTTTGAGGATGACAGAACACTTCAACAAGCTGCCCAGGGAGGTTGTGGAGTCAACTTCTCTGGAACTAATACAAAATCCACCTGGATTCTTTCCTCTGCAGCCAGTCTCCCTTACAACCCTCACAGTTCTGTATGGCCCCTGGGTGGATTCTCACCTGTGTGGTTTGGTGGATGCAGCAGTCGCTGCCAGTACCATCTCCCTACCACGTTTTTGCTTTAACTGAGCCCTTTAGGTGCATATTAGGAAGGTCACTCTTTCTGCATGCTGCCTTAGAATGTATGAATCCGTTTTGCTCTTCCTTTTCCCATCCCACCTGTAAAGAAAGCATCCTCACTGATGCTGTGGATGTGTTGGTGGATTTCAGGTAGAGGTTTTGTTCCGTGAGAACTCTCTCTGGTTACTGGGCCTTAGGCTTTAATTTGAAGTGTTATAGAAACAGAAGTGCCAAGAATGGGACAGGACTTGCACAACCGCTGCGTGTTTTGTTGACGTTGTCAGCAGTACTTCAGGTACTCCAAGATTTCTTAGATGACTGTGGCGTTACTCACAGCGTGGCTTTCCTGGAAGCAGAAAAATGCTTTGGCGTTGGACCTGCACTTCCTCCTCAAGATCCTTAATGCCTTTTGCATTGGATGTGGTGTCTACAAGAAGTGTATGTCAGCCCACAGCCTGAACGAAGAATACGGTCTTGTGTTCAGTGAGCTGGCAGCGTGTCTTCTGACTATCTTGCAATTGTTCAGGCAGAAGTAAAATAATTTGGAGTTATCAGGTTTCCTTCATCAGCATTTTGACAGATTCTAATTTTTACACATGGTAGGTAGAGTTTCCAGCTGTCGAGGAGGAGGAAGCATCCATGGAAAAGCTAGCAGCTGCATTGTGCTTTCTCATTTATATCCCTTGCCGTGTGCCCAGCAGCATGGGCAGCACAAAGATCATCTACTGTTGGTACTGGGGAAACTGACTGCATAGATCCGATGTCTTGTAGGGTGATGGAGCCCCTTGCTGGCCTCATCTTACCTCTGAACTTCACCTTAGGGACTTACCAAGAGACCTGTGTGCTGCTGAGATTGCTAATCTATGAGGTACCCATACTTTGAAGAGAGGGGTTATGCTGTATTTCAGCATAAGGCTTACATACAAGAGACTGGATAAGTGCTGTGGTTAACACTTGCATTGCTCCACGTCCTTTGGTCATTCACCCTTCTCCGTATCTCCATAATCATTAAAAAAATGAAAAATAAACTCTGTCTGACTTACCATCTACGTTTGGATTACATTTTTCTAATCCTCCTTGGAATGTAGGTCAGTACGTTTCCTCTGGATCCACGCAGTTTAAGCAGAAATAAGGTAGAAAGTCTCTTGACATTTGCAGCTCGCAAATCTGTCTGATGTGCGTTAGTGAGGTGTTCATGTTTGTAGACAGCTTTCCGTTGTGCTTTCCCCCCATAGCGTGCCAAGTTGTGCTGAGGGCAAGTGTGGTGCAGAGAATCTGTAAAGGACAAACTGTGGTGTAATCACTCGGTTGGCAGAGAAAAAGATGGGATCTATCAGCTTGGGGAATTACAAGTAGGCAGGGGAGGGATGTTTTAGTTTTATGGATATGGTGAATGCCTCAATTCCAGCTTGGGTTGGTTACAGCGCCAAACTTCACGGCGTTTCAAGTAATTGCATGATGGTTACAACAGCAAAAAGGCAGAAAGAATTTCTTAATCTTAGCAGTACAACTGGTGTTGCTTAAAATAACAATTAAAAGCGTGCTGTGCTGTTCTCATGCTGAGGGAAATGGGATTCTCCGGCTCTAGCAACATGTGGTTTTAATGCGGCTTAAGAGTACTGTTGGGGATGAGGAGAAAACGTTTATACTTAAATATTTAAGTGTTTAAAATAACTGATCTAAAAATGTTGTTTTTCTTGATAGCATGTAATAACTGCTAGCAATTGTAGCAGTGGAATCTTAGTGCTAAGGCTTTGTACCTTCACAGGACGCCTGCTTGTTCTTTCGGCATAGCCCATCTTTATACTTCAAAAAGTATCCCTTGTAACTTTGCAGAGGATTAAATAAAATAGACAAAATATAGTTAAAAAGAAATAAATCATCCAGAGGGAGTGCAGATAGTAAGAACTGGAAGTTGATAGATCTCAGCTTGGCTCTCTGTCTCTTTTTTTCTGCTATTCTATCACCCTTTTTTTCCTTATGCCTCACGGTCTTAATGAACTCCTACTTCAAAAGCTGCATGTGTAATTAATTTCTAAGTAACCTTTTAAATACTTCGAGACCTTTTAAACCGTTTTCCCCCTCTTGGTTTAGAACACATGTGTACTGTGGTGTATTTTGATGACTGCATGTCAATACATCAGTGCAAGATCTCTTGCGAGTCCATGGGAGCATCCAAATACCGATGGTTTCACAACGCCTGCTGCGAGTGCATCGGGCCAGAGTGCATCGACTATGGCAGTAAAACTGTTAAATGTATGAACTGTATGTTTTGAAGCAGGAAAATTGTCATATGGTTAAACGGAGGCCAAAGCGATCGCTCTCAGTTAAAGAGAAGCGGATGATTGGAAGTACTGCGTTTTGGTGGAGTGCCTAAAGGTTGCAATTAAATGGAGCTGGTAAAGATGTATACAATTTGAAACTTGTTTTTTTTTTACGTTCACGCAAGCAAGGCTAACTTGTAGAATTTTCAACGTTATGTTTTATTTTTCTTTACCTTCTGCTCAAATGGTACAGCCACGCTCATCCTTGCTGTTCTGATCGTTTTCCTTTGATTTGATACTATTGACTATATTGGTTTTCAGAGTATAATGCAATATCTTGTAGTTTAGAGTAGGGAAAACTTAAGAATATGGTAATGAGATTCTCACCGTCACAGTTCAACAACTAAATAAATGGATACTGAGTCGCAGGGAGAGAGTTCTTGAAGTGCCTGGTCTTGGTTGGTTGGTTGTTTTTTTGACTTTATTGCCCTCAAGTTTCTGAGCTTGGCCTTCTATTGTGAAAATGTCATTTGGGAAAAAGAATCATTAAAGCTTTCTCTTCAGGTTCAGACTGTGGGCTGTCATGGATAAAATCCTGACTTCTTAGAAGGGCTGCCCTACAAAACACTGAGCGGGATGCTTCTCCTACCAGTTTTATTTGCCGCCTTCTCTTACGTACATTGAGAACTGAGAAACTCTTTTCATTCTTCTCTGAGAGAGCAAAGCAAGGCTGTTAGGTGCAGCTGCATCTCCTCCCTTTTGCACTGTTCTCTAGGGTCACTTAATCTTTGAACATTCAGTGCAGTCAAGGGAACATGACATTTTATTTTGAATATAGTGAATAAATGAAAAAACAAAACAGTACAAACTAGCGCTAAAGTGCTGCGGGGTTATCAGCTGAGCAGTTGGCAGCAGATGCGTTTGCATTTAGTAGTTTGCTGTGAATATTTATTCCAAAACAGGAGTCGTACTTTAATTTTCCCATGAGATGTCATCACTAAAGAAGGGAAGATGTGCCCCCAAAGGCAAAAATTGGATGTTCTGAGCATAGAACGCTGTCCATTTTTCTAAGAAAGAATTTTAGTATGTTGACAGTTGCATGGCAATTTTATGCCCCAGTAAAGACCCCATTGATAATGGTACTAAGTGCAAAAATGAAGTGTATGAGTAGTTAATGATCAGCTTTTGGTATTTATAATGATGTGTTTTTTTAACGCCTTGACTTTTTAATGCATATATGCATATATCTGTATGCACACACAAAGAATTTGCCTCTTCATGTTTCTGTCACTGCCCTCAGTCTAGAGGGATTAAACTGTTTTCTAGTCACATCTGAATATCTGTACCATGTACAAATGAAAGCAGTCATTTTAAATATATTTTCTTGAAAAGGTTGCCTGAATGCTTTTTGTTTTTTTTAATCTTCCCTCTTTTTACAGCTCTTTCAACAAGACAAAATAAACATACAGATTAAATGTACTGTCGTGAAATAATGCTACTTTCTTCAATCTCTTTTTACGGCTGTAGAGAAGTACTTGAAAGATGAATGTTTCTTGTTTTGAGCTAGTGGATAATGGAGTACCTGCATACTTTAAACTTGCAATTAAGCGATGAATCGTGGATGTGAACAGAAGAACTTAGCTTTAATGAAGGAGCTGATCTTGGAATATTTGATGATTCATATTATCTTTTTCTTGGTTTTCTTAAAATGAAAGGAAGGGGAGAGTTTGTTAAAAGTAGCTGCGACTGATTCTGGTTGGAGGATGATGCGTTGTTCTTCACCAAGATAGGAAGTAGGCAGTAAGTATTGCTACAGGCCAATAGCACGGTTAGGATCTTGCAGTGTTAAATTATTTGAAACACTGTCTGAATCTTCTCAGAGTAGAAGATGGGCCTGATGTTCCTGGTTAGGTGCCCGCTGTTCCACATTTGTGACATAGAATTTCAATGGTAGGTCAAGCCAACGGAGCAGCACAGGTGGAGAGGACTCATCTGAAACGTGCCTGGGGAACAGCATAATAATGTGAATACACTTGTCTGTGTAATGGCCTGAGGGTAGGTAGCAAGGATGCACACTTTCTGGGGCTTGCCTTAACTTTGTAATCCTTGATGCTGTCTAGAGTTTGCTGTAAGCGTTGTGTGTATGCAAATGTCATACAGCAACAGCAAATGTATTTTATTATGATGAGTGTTTTAAGAAGTATTTTAATAAAAAGACATTACTGTTTCATGTGTTTTTTGTTCTCGTGATTTTCCCAGGGCAAATGTTACCAGGAAACACAGTTATAAAAGTTACTCATTTAAACAGCTGGAATAATACAGAGAATTAACTCTTCAACACTGTTCTTCCAAAACTAAAATAGTAGTTTCCTTTTAAGCCTTCTATTGATACAAACTAATAAAATGTAATTTTCTCAATAGCCAGAATGTACATTCTGATAGAAAACTAACTGTTTTGAGAGGTTGCATCCTTTGTCCTATTCCATTTTGCAAGAAAAGATATTGCACGTTTATTTTTGGGGCTTTTGTTTAGCTCTAAATATCAGCAAAGCATCACCTATATATGCTTAGGAATATTTCAGAACATGTTTCAAGTCTTTTCTGTTAGCTTTGGTCCTTCTACAGATCTCATAAGTCTTCTGTGATCTCAAAGCGCATTTCCTATATGTTCCTTACGGAGTCTTGAACCCCTGCAGGCATCCAACCACAGTCTCAGTTTGGTATCATACAGCTCTTTTGGTTGCCTTTTCTCTGGCTGTGGGGCACTTGTGATATATAAGGGATACCTTTTTTCTGAAGACATTAACTAAAATATTTCTTCTGGGTGTTCTGTTGCATGTTCTGGAACAGTACAGCCCATGTATATTCCCCTCCCTTAAAGGGTTTTGAATGAGTATTTTTCACTACCCCCTTTGAACAGAGTGCTCTTCTTTCAAGTTCTGCCACAGCCTTTCTTCACCTTTAAAGGAACAGGTGTTTCATTATGATATTTCAAATTCAGCTTTCAGTTCAAGTATGTGGTTAGTCAAGGAAAGAAGATTGATGGTTTCTGTGCTAACATGAGCGTGCTTGCTTCGGCCTTTGGTCATGAAAAGGAATTGACTGCTGGAAGATACCTGCTTGTTTCCACTGTATGCACAGCTCTTTTAACTATATAAGCAAAAAGGACTTCACAGTGCTTCACTGCCTATGGAGCTCATCCATGGAACCAGCAGATCTGATCATACAGACCGAGTGCCAGTGAAATACTGAACTTGCTTTGCCTATTGACCTGCTAATATTTGGCATTTTTAATTGTTCAAAGGAGCAGTTTTTTTCTAACAATGGGCAAACTTAGAACATGAGATACTAAAATAGCTTCCGAGGCACTATTTTAGGCTGCCAGCCATAAGATGTAATAAAAAGACAGTCTCTGCCTCTCTTGAGAAAATGGCAGGGAATTATTCATTGACACAGCTCTGCTTTTTCCCCACCTATTTTCTAATAAAAAGTATTTCTAAACATCTAGTGTTCTCCTTAGTACATTTAAGAGGGTCAGGCAGAGCATAGAGCTTATCATCTTTTCTCGACTTTGTCCTTAAAACAGTAAGAATGAAGTAAACGCAGGGTGTGTAAGTAAGAATGTGCCCTCATCTGTGTAAGTAAGCTTCAGACCACAATGAGCTTTGTGAAGTCAGAAGTCATCCAAATGTGTTTCACATGGCAGTAAACTGGTATACTAAGCTCTATGCACAATCACTCATTTGTCTTTATCCAAAAATGGGAGAAGATTCATTCTGTGCTCGTTAGCTGATGGGCCCATTGTGTGTGAACTTGTGTTGGCAGCAGCCTTGATAATGCTCATTCTTCAGAGCCGAGAGCCTCTGGCGACTGTTGTTTCAAGTGGAGATCCTTACAGGCAATCATCTCAAATTACTAAGGATGTTTCTGAAGTAACCTTCCTTTCTTCTTTTGCCAGAAGTAACACAGCCTTTGTACAGCAAAAAACCCCAAGACATTAGCTGTGATGTTAAGTTAAATACACCAGCAAGTACTTGCTGTTAAACTGCTTCGTCTGGAAGGGAGGAAGTAAATTGGAAGTCGCGTGGTTATGTAATACGCCGCGGAGACAATATCTCTGTGCTCCAACACTAATCGGAGTGTTTACAACCCTCCCCTTTGTATTTCCTACTGAATAGCGCAAATTCCTGTGGGGGACCTCTTACATTACCACAGAAGGTTGCACAAAGAGCCCATTTGACAGGGACTAAGAAGCATTGAATCTCAAGTGAATAAATGAAGCAGGTGGCACGCTGCCACTGTATTAATGTGTCCAAAAGCTCAGGGATTATATCCGAGGCTGTGGGAACGAATCGGGCTGATTCTGACTGAAACAAATTCCCCCGTTGGTTAGGAATCCTGAAAAGGATTCAAGATACGCAGGTGCTTAACGTAACAGAAAAGACGAGGGATACAACATTCTTTTGACTATCTGTGTAAACAGGATGCTTGTGGAGATGGAGATGTGTCTCTTGGCACAGGTCTCCTCACGCTGCATCCAGCATTTCTCCATTTTCTTACCCTTCACGGAACGGCAGTCTGGAGCCGGTGACAATTCCAGTTCAAAGCAGTTATAGGAGGATGAAGCTGAGCAGATGGCTGCTGCCTTCCAAGCTGTCAACGTCAAACTCAGCAGCAACGATATAGGGAAGGCAGGATGGATGTAAACATCCATAGAGCTGCACCAGCTGTTGTATTCATATGCCGTGTTCCTCGATGGTTGTGTCACACATTCTAAGGCCTGTAGCTCACCGAGCCTTCAGTCAGACACCGCTAATTCTTACGTTTCCTTGTCAACCTGCTCAAATGGGGTTGTGGCCCTCGCCTGACCGGGGGGTTTCGGTGAACATGACCCAACTTTATGAGTTTACCCTGGCCGAGAAGCTGCTGGAACACCATGGGTACACTGCCTCACACAGCATCAGCTGCCGCCCCCAGCGTGGCTGTTAGGGGCGTTACAAACCAGACGAGGCACAGAATCACACAGAATCACAGAATGACCCAGGTTGGAAGGGACCTCAAGGATCATGTAGTTCCAACCCCCCTGCCTGGCAGGGCCACCAAACATACACATTTACTAGATCAGGTTGCCCAGGGCCCCGTCCAACCTGGCCTTGAACACCTCCAAGGACGGGGCATCCACAACCTCCCTGGGCAGCCTGTTCCAGGGCCTAACCACTCTCCTAGTGAAGAACTTCCCCCTAACATCCAACCTAAATCTTCCCTCTTTCAACTTAAAACCATTTCCCCGTGTCCTGCTGTTATCAGCCCTTTTTGAAGAGTTTACTCCCCTCCTGGTAGTAAGTTCCCTTCAGGTACTGAAAGGCTGCAATGAGGTCACCCCGCAACCTTCTCTTCTCTAGGCTGAACAAGCCCAACTTCCTCAGCCTGTCCTCATAGGGGAGGTGCTCCAGCCCCTTGATCATCTTCGTGTCCCTCCTCTGGACCCTTTCCAAAATCTCCATGTCTTTCTTGTACTGAGGGCTCCACACCTGGACACAGTACTCCAGATGGGGCCTCACAAGAGCAGAGTAGAGAGGGACAATCACCTCCCTATCCCTGCTGACCACCCCTCTCCTGATGGAGCCCAGGATCCCATTTGCTTTCCGGAGCCAACAACTACCGCACCAGCCACCTCCCCCTGAGGTACTGCCGCTCCCCTTTCCCCGCCGCTGGGAGTTGTAGTCCGTCGGCAGGAAGCCGGCCCATCCCACTTCCGGTAGGAGTCCCCTAGAAAACTACACTACCCATCGTGCTTTGCGCGCGGGAGGCTTCTTCCCCTTCCCGCCTCTCTCTCGCGTCACTGCGCATGCGCAGAGTGCCTCCCTCCCTCACCCCGAGCGGAGGTGCGAGCGAGGGCGGCAGCGCGTGCGCGGTGCGTAGTGCGCGGCTGTTCCTCAGCCGTCCTTGCGGGCCGGGCGGCGGAGGCGGCGGGATGGGGAGCGAGGCGGAGCCGCGTGTGTGAGCCCGAGGCGGAGCCGCTGCGCCGGCGAGCGGGACCACGACGGTTAGTACGAGCGGCTCCGCTCACCATCCCTTCATCGCCTGTGTGTGTGAAGGGCGAGGGAGCCGCTTCCGGGGCTGGCACGGGGGAGGGGGGAGGGATGAGGGATAAGGGGCGGGGGAGGGGCTGACCCGGGGCCTAACCCCTCGCTCAGCCCGGCGGCCAGCTGCTTGTTTCAGGGCCCTCCCGCTCACCTTGCCCGGCCCGTTGGCTGAGGGCACCGTGTGGGGTGGCCGGCCGTCTGCCTGCCTTCACCTAGAGGTCCCGTCTGAGCAGCACTTACCGCTGTCGGTATTTGTCCGTGTGTTTGGCGAGTTGTCTGCCTGCAGTTTGTGAGGACAGGCTGAGGGAGTTGGGTTTGTTCAGCCTAGAGAAGAGAAGGCTGCGGGGTGACCTCATTGCAGCCTTTCAATACCTGAAGGGAACCTACACCCAGGAGGGGAGTAAACTCTTCGAAAGGGCTGAGAATAGCAGGACACGGGGAAATGGTTTTAAGTTAAAAGAGGGAAGACTTAGGTTGGATGTTAGGGGGAAGTTCTTCACTAGGAGAGTGGTTAGGCCCTGGAACAGGCTGCCCAGGGAGGTTGTGGATGCCCTGTCCTTGGAGGTGTTCAAGGCCAGGTTGGACGGGGCCCTGGGCAACCTGATCTAGTAAATGTGTATGTTTGGTGGCCCTGCCAGGCAGGGGGGTTGGAACTACATGATCCTTGAGGTCCCTTCCAACCCGGGTCATTCTGTGATTCTGTGATTCAGTTTGTTGTGTGTTAGGTTCTCGGCACGCTGTCAGCTGCTTCGGGGTGTTGTGTTGAAAACGTGTCTCTGCAGGCAGAGAGTATCAGCGTGAGGTGCGGGAGGAATAGAGCTGAGCTGACTGAAGGTGCTTGTGTGTGTTAGAGTACGAGTACAGCTATCAAATGAAAGCATCCCTTCAGGATAATACCGTGCTCATCCCCCATCCTCAGTTCATGGCATATCATGGCCATCCTTAATGAAAAATAATAAAAAATAATAACGTAGGGTGATTTTCTTGGTTGCGTAAAGCGAGTTTGTGTAAATGTCCTGCTTCCATTGCAGCAAGGTAGCAGCAATTGTGTTCTTATACCCACTAATCGTCTGGAAAGCCGGGTTGGAACTGGATGAGCATTAAGGTCCCTTCCAACCCAAACTGCTCTGCTATGATCTGAACTGCAAACTTAAGCTATAATGCAACCCTTTGGGCATAACAGCATTGAGGTTCTGTTGGATATGACCCAGGATTGTAATGGATGTGACTTCATTAGCAAGCTTAAACAACAGAAATAGAAAGATGTCCCTTTTAGTTTGTTTTTTATGTCATTTGAAATGTCATTGACAGGGTGTGCTGTTTGTTTGGTTCATATCGGTCCTGTACAGTCGGTGTGACATGTACTCTATAGGGGCTTTTCTCTACAGAGAAGAAAAATAGAGAAGAATAGGCTTCTTATAAGGGATAAGCAGGGAACTTTGGTTTACCTGTTCCAGGGCTCTTATTTCTAACTGAGAAAATCAAGTTGATTTTCAGTCTTCCCATGCATGCAATAGAAATAGCATGGAATACAGTGCAATTCTGGCATTGTTCTGTCTTAGTGAAGGTCTGCTGGGGGAGTGGAGGTGTTATCTTCCTTGGAAAGTAACTTTTAGGCCCTTCCCTGATATGTTCTGGCCGTGTTTTCTACCTGCAAGACTTTGAATGCTTTTGGACAGTCAGAGTTAGATGAAGAAATGCTGTTGGTTAGTAATAAATACCTGCAAATGCAGATGTTGTTTCCTTCTGCAAAGCTTGGTGTCAGGTAGCTGGCCTCAAAATGTCAAAATAAAGTATAGTATGACACTTATCTTCATTAATTGTATGCCTGGAGTAACGTACTAAGCCTTAATCTGAACTAACATGTCTGATTATTTTGAATCAGTGAGTGACTCACCACCCTTAAAAATAGGCACAGTTTGCCATATCACAGAATCACAGAATGACCCGGGTTGGAAGGGACCTCAAGGATCATGTAGTTCCAACCCCCTGCCTGGCAGGGCCACCAAACATACACATTTACTAGATCAGGTTGCCCAGGGCCCCGTCCAACCTGGCCTTGAACACCTCCAAGGACGGGGCATCCACAACCTCCCTGGGCAGCCTGTTCCAGGGCCTAACCACTCTCCTAGTGAAGAACTTCCCCCCAACATCCAACCTAAATCTTCCCTCCTTCAACTTGGATCCATTTCCATATGCCAGCTTTATATTTTCACCTAAAGAATCTATCAGCTTGCTTGGCTGTTTACCAGGGCCTTGTGGACCGCACCTCAACAAAGAGACAACAAAAGTGAGGATGCAGGTCGATCTGTAGCAAAGGGAAGGCTGTTTGCCCATCCCAACCTATCATGGAGTCATTAAGATTGGAAAAGACCTCTGAGATCATCTAGTCCAACCACCGACCCATCCCCTCCGTGCCCACCAACCACATCCCTCAGTGCCACTTCCACACAGTTCTTGAACCTTGGGGGATGGTGATTCCACCAGCTCCCTGGGCAGCCTGTGCCACTGCCCAAGGAACTTAAAGGGCTTGAAAATCCTGCCAAGCCCACAACTGCTCACAGGTAGAGATGCCAATAGGACGTGTCCCTCCCTTTTGGTCTTGACATGAGCAAATACAAAGTTGGGTGAAGCTGTGAGGGTGCTCTGTAGCAAAAGAATCACAGAATCACAGAACTGTAGGGGTTGGAAGGGACCTCTAGAGATCGAGTCCAACCCCCCTGCCAAAGCAGGCTCCCTACACCACGTCACACAGGTAGGCGTCCAGGCGTGAACCCGTGATATTGGCAGCAGCAAGGAGTCTCCCTTCTGAGGCTCAGTAGCATCAGGGATCCTGGGCTCCCCCCTTCCCAGTGCTTTTTTGGGCTGTGTTGTAAGGGCAGCGGCTGCTCATGGGGTGTCACCTGAGTAAGGTTGGTGACCCACTGATTCCATTCATCTGGAACAGGTCAAAAAGAAAACAGGGCTTGTTCCATTTTGTTATGAGAAGGTAACATACCAGGAGCAATCACGTACTGTTTGACCAAACTGAGGGATCTGAATGCTGCTTATTACTTGTGAATTAAAAAAAAAAAGAAATAAATAAATAAAATGGCTGCTTGTTTCTCCTTATCTAATCTATGAATTCCAAGCATGTATGAGAGACTGAGATCTGCCAGTTCAAAAACATGAGATCACAATGTTCAGTGAATGGCAGAGCAGCCAGCATTTCCTGTGCTAAGTAAATAAATGTATTGAAGCAGAGCAGTTTGATATTAGAAGTGATGCTGTTCTTCTAAGGCAACATAGAGCACTTCTCATATTCAGTGGAGGCTTGCTTTTTTTCTTTTCATTGATGGGACGGACTGAAAGCGTAAGACTCTGGGGAACAAACAGCTGATGGATAGAGTTAGCCATGAACTTCCTGGATTATTTCAGCCTAATGGTTTAACTTTGTCTTATTCTTCACACACTTTAATCCCAGTGCTCTGCGTGTTAAGCACTTGTAAGCTCACCTTAAATGATCTTTCCCAGGTCACGCTTCTGAAGTTTTGGACCTGAAACTTAGGATTGCAGTTCTCCAGAATCTATACAGCTCATGTGATCGAGTTTTGGATATATATAACGTGCAACCATATGTCAGCGAAGTCAGTGATTGGTATGTATCATTAAAGCAGTTACACAGACCTATGTCACATGTACTTTCCATGAGGCGGTTATTAGCACTTAATAGCAAGGATTTCACCACTTTAATCACAGAATCACAGAATGACCTGGGTTGGCCCAGGGCCCTGTCCAACCTGTCCTTGAACACCTCCAAGGACGGGGCATCCACAACCTCCCTGGGCAGCCTGTTCCAGGGCCTAACCACTCTCCTAGTGAAGAACTTCCCCCTTAATGCTTTAAAATGCTTTATATTAACTGAGTCTGTATGCTTTTTGGGGGGAGTACAGTGACATTATTCTGGCCTGTGTATACCAGGCTTCCATTAAATTACATGCACTGATTTAATTTGAAGTAGCGTGACTCTTACTGTGTATGCAACAGACTTGGGAATGGCAGCCAGAGCTTGTGTGGTCCTGTGCTGTGTGATAATCAGCTTCTTAGTTGGAGGTGGAGACTCACTAGGTTTGAGCCTGAGGCAGCGTAGCCCAGCAGAAGTACATCTATAGTGATGTACACAACATGGGCATCAAACAGGGAGTTAGAGGCCATTGTGTGGCAGGAAAACTATGACTTAGTCACCATCACTGAAGCATGGTAGGATCACTGTTAGGACTGTAGTTCTGCAGTGGATGGTTCTAAGCTCTTCAGAAGGGGTAGTGAAGGAAGGAGAGGTGGTGGAAGCCCCCCACTAGACCTGCTGTTTCTGAACAGAGACTGGTGGGAGATGTGGTTGAGAGAGTGCCGCTTTGCTACACAGGAGGCTCGAATCCCGGGGGTTGGACTCGATGATCTCTAAGGTCCCTTCCAACCCACATGAGACTGTGATACTGTGAGAGCTATCTTGGGCACAGCAACCATGACATGATAGAGTTTTCTGTTACTAGTGAAGTCAGGAGGGGATCAGCAAAGCCCCCATCTTGGCCTTCAGGAGGGCAGACTTGGGGCTGCTGGGGACATTGACTGGGGGAGCCCCTTGGGTGGCAGCTGGCTGTGGGGGGCAGTTCCTGCCTTCCAGCCTCCTTGCCCTGTATGTGCGTGTGGGTGTTTCAGTACTCACGTGTGTGGCATTTTGCAACATCTCAGCCCTGGAGGTGCTGATGTTGATCATAATAGTCCGCTTAGTTTATACATGTTTACACCGACTTTCCCCTTGGGTGTTGAGAGAATCTAGGGCGGAGATGGCAAACTCCCAGCTCCATATATCACAGAATCACAGAATTATCAAGGTTGGAAAAGACCTAGAAGTTCATCTAGTCCAACTGTTACCAATACTTCCCAGCTAAATCATATTCATCAACACAACATCCAAACGTTTCTTGAACACTCCCATGGTCGGTGACTCCACCACCTCCCTGGGCAGTGCATTCCAATGCCTGACTACCCTTTCTGAGAAGTAATACTTCCTAATGTTCAGCCTGAATCTCCCCTGGTGCAGCTTAAAACCATTCCCTCTAGTTCTGTCACTGATTACATGAGAGAAGAGGCCAACCCCCAGCTCACTACAACCTCCCTTCAGGAAGTTATAGAGAGCTAGAAGGTCTCCCATGAGCTATAAGGTCTCTTAGGTTTTGGCTGAGACAGAATTAGTAAATAATCATTAAAAATGGTCAGAGAAGCTGTTACATAAGCAGTTTCTCTAGATCAAAGTCTTCCTTTGCTTTCCCTTCTGCTGTCTGTGCAGAATGAGCTCTGTCTCAGCCACAGCACTTCCATTCTGGTGTTCACCATTGGTGTGATTTACCTGCATTTCATTGCATTGTGCAGGGTTTGAAACTTGAAAGAAATCACCCATAGAAACTGATCGTCTGTGTCATGTGTCACACTCTAAAGACGTCCGAGTAAAGCTGTTCTTAGTTTCTCCTTTACGTTATAGGGTTGTCAGTTCAAGCAACAGCTTGTAATTTGTAGAACTTCTTGTCTGTTTAGTACGTGGTGGCAAAAAAGGAACACAAAACTCATGAATCTTAATTTTCATGATCTTAACCATAGCAGTTTGTATGGCATTATTTTTACTTCCATGTATTATTTCTTGCTTCCATGCTTATTTCTGGGAACTGTAGGCCTCAGAGTTGAATAGCCCATATAGAATCATGTAATCCTTAGAGTTAGGGATCTCTGAAAGCCATCTAGTCCAACTGCACTGCAGCGAACAGGGACACCACAGCTACATCAGGTTGCCCAGGGCCTGATCCAGCCTCACCTTAAGAGTCTCCAGGGGCAGAACATCAACTTATGTCTGTGGGCAACCTGCTCCAAGTGAGTAGGGGAGCGTAGCTGTTCTGGTTTCCTTGTAGTTGGCCAGGATAAAGAGGATGCAGGTGATGGGGTGGCTGTGTGGTCTGCCTGTACATTAGGTTGAGTACATTCCCAGGCTTCTCTGGAGGTGCTATTGCATCTCTATTGCTGGCAAGTTACTATCGTCACAGCTATGCCAGCCAGATTGCTGGTGTACAGGCATGTTTAAAATGTGTTATCAGGGTTAAAGCCAAAGCTGTAATGCTTCCTGGTTAGATGTGTCACATGGAGCATTTTAGTATGTGCTTGTTAATGCACACTTTAAAATGAAAACAAGGAAAAAAAAACTCAGACTCTTGGCACTTACAGTAGAATCAGTTCAACCACTCGGTGGTTTTGCCTTTGTTTTTTCTTTAAACTGATTCCACTGAGTACGCTGCAGGCTGAGTTGGGGAAGCAGAGTGTGAGTGAGTGAGTGAGTGGGTTCACTAGCTGAAATCTCTCTAATAAAAGGGATTTGTCATCTTGGTCCAGCACCTAATGGAAGTAAAAAAAATTAGCTCGTATTCTCTAGATCATACTGTATGATGGGCTGAGGTCCTTTGGTAACCAGAGATTAGACAGCTCTTCAAAAGAGGTGAGATGAGAAATGCATAAAACTTGTATATAGTCCTGAAGTCAAACAAAACCTGAAGTAATCCCATATTTGTTGAAACTGTTTAAATTCCAGCGTGGTGACACACTGGAACATGTTGCCCAAGGAGGCTGTGGATGCCCCATCCCTGGAGGCATTCAAGGCCAGGCTGGATGTGGCACTGGGCAGCCTGGTCTGCTGGTTGGTGACCCTGCACATAGCAGGGGGTCGAAACTGGATGATCATTTCTTTGCATATGGGTAGACTGTACTTCTCAGATGCCGTAGTTGGAATTGAATGTGGGAGAAATAGAAGGTTGCAAGGGAAGACCTGGGAAACGGTGAGCAGCCAGGAGCTGAGATTAGGTGAGGCACTGGGTGTGGAGAAGTGGAATGGGGAAACTGAAGTTGCAATGCTCTCACTGCTGAACACCTGGGTGGTGAGAAGGAGGTTGTGAGAGACACAAGGTGCAGCTCAGCCTGGGAAGCGGAGGCACAAAAGCATGGAATGGGCAATTAGTGTGCTGGGTTTGAGCAAGACGAGGGGAGGTGCTGGGATTGGGTTACTTTGTGGCAGCAACACATGGGAACTGGGAGTGGGATGTGCAGAAGGATTGGAAAATCACAGAATCACAGAATGACCCGGGTTGGAAGGGACCTCAAGGATCATGTAGTTCCAACCCCCCTGCCTGGCAGGGCCACCAAACATACACCTTTACTAGATCAGGTTGCCCAGGGCCCCGTCCAACCTGGCCTTGAACACCTCCAAGGACGGGGCATCCACAACCTCCCTGGGCAGCCTGTTCCAGGGCCTAACCACTCTCCTAGTGAAGAACTTCCCCCTAACATCCAACCTAAATCTTCCCTCTTTCAACTTAAAACCATTTCCCCGTGTCCTGCTATTGTCAGCCCTTTCAAAGAGTTTACTCCCCTCCTGGGTGTAGGTTCCCTTCAGGTACTGAAAGGCTGCAATGAGGTCACCCCGCAACCTTCTCTTCTCCAGGCTGAACAAACCCAACTCCCTCAGCCTGTCCTCACAGGGGAGGTGCTCCAGCTCCCAAACATCCCAAACATTGAAGCAGCTGTCTTCCAAGAAGTTTGAAAAGTGAGGAATTATTCTCTTTGTGGGCAGCAGCAGTTGTGATGCAGGTATCCAGCTAATCAACAACAGTGCCTGTCTGCCTCATGAGGCTGAGTCCTGACCTTCTGCTTGTAACTTCATGGAAACACGCTGTGCAGGAAAATGAAACAGCAGCAATT
This sequence comes from Coturnix japonica, assembly GCF_054131305.1. Taxonomy (NCBI): domain Eukaryota; kingdom Metazoa; phylum Chordata; class Aves; order Galliformes; family Phasianidae; genus Coturnix; species Coturnix japonica. Next base: position 46,383,912 of record NC_140664.1, read on the forward strand.
CCTCGTGTTAGCTGCCCAGTTATTTCCAAGGGTGCCTCTGACATGTGGCTTTGATTATAACATTCTACTTTGAAACTATTTTCATGACAATAGATTCAGCTGGGGGAGAACGTGGGGAGGGGCCTGCTAAAAGTGGACTGGGGGTAGTGGTGGATGGGAAGGGGGATATGAACCAGCAGTGTCCCCTCACAGCACAGAAAGCCAGCCATACCCTGGGCTGCATCCAAGGACATGGGTCCAGCAGGTCTAGGGAGCTGATCCTGCCCCTCCACTTGCTGCTGGTGAGGCCTTGCTCACCTGGAGTACGGCATCCAGATGTGGAGCCCTCAGTACAAGAGAGATATGGACCTGTTGGAGGGCATCCATAGGAGGGCCTCAAAAATGATCCAAGGGATGGAACACCTCTACAAGAACAAGCTGAGAGAGCTGCCGCTGTTCAGCCTGGAAAGGAGAAGGCTCTGAGGAGACCTGATTGTGGCCTTCCATTGTCTAAAGGAAGGCTGCAAGAGAAAGGAACAGACTGTTCAGCAGTCTGTTGTGATAGGACAAGGAGAAGTGGTTTTGAGCTAAAAGTGAGGAGGTTTAGATTGGATGTAAGGAAGAAATTGTTTACAGTAAGGATGATGAAGAACTGGAACAGGTTGTCCAGAAACGTGGTGGATGCTCCAACCCTGGAGACTTGCAAGGTCAGGCTGGATGGGGCTCTGAGCAGCCTATCTGCTGTAGTTACCACTGTTCATTGCAGGGGAGCTGGACTGCATGTGACCTTTAGAGGTCCCTTCCCACTCATACAATTCTGTTTCTATAAGGGACCCATGAAGTGTGGAAATGATCAAGTGAGTTTCTTGTGGTTCATGTCGTTTCATGTCAAGATAGATATTGAAAATAACCTGTAAATTGCATCCTGATGAGGGCTACAGAATTAGTAGGCTACAGGCTATCATGCTGCTTTTCCTGAAGTGAACTAAACCAAAGGGTTTATGTTACCACATATCTGGAGATTTCATCATCATGATGAGAAACCACGTTTTTGATGTTTCTGAAATGTGTAGGATATTACTTTATTTACTTTAGTATTTATTTTAGGGTTGGCTCTTTAATGAATGGAGTAAAGAAGGACTGGAATGCTCTCGGTAAAAGGGAGTAACTCAGATACTGCTATATATATATTTGGAATGTGAGCTGGTCCTGCAGCAGTCCATTCAAATCATAGAATTACCCAGGTTGGAAAAGACCTTGAAGATCATCAAGTCCAACCGCAGCCTAACCAGTACTCTAACTCTAAAAACCCTCCACTAAATCATATCCCTGAGCACCACATCCAAACGGCTCTTAAACACATCCAGGGATGGCGATTCAACCACCTCCCTGGGGAGCCTATTCCAGTACATAACCACCCTTTCTGTAAAGAAGTGTTTCCTAACATCCAACCTAAACTTGCCCTGGTGCAACTTGAGGCCATTTCCCCTTGTCCTGTCTCTTGTCACCAGTGAGAAGAGACCTGCCCCACTCTCACTGTAAGCACCTTTCAGGTACAAGTAGATGTGTTGTAGCTCTCTGGGACGGCTCGTGTGTTTATGTATCACCGCCTTTGAGCTGGTGTGGACTCTCAGAGCAGAATTTGGAATGCCTTGCATGGTGCAGTGATGGCAGCAGAATTCATCCACCTACAGCTGAATGAGAAAATGCATACATCTATTTATATTGCTTTCAGAGCTGTTCTGATGCTGGTGTTGGCTTTGGTAAAAAATAGTTTGCTGTTGTGTAACTTGAATTATGTGATTACAGACTCTTAAATTACATTTTTAATCATTCTTACAGTACCACATATCCTGTAAAGTACTTGTAGGTTTAGGAGCTGGATGCTGTTCTCAGAAACAACAGCCCAATGAACTAAAGGTCCTTCTTGAAGCTTTAATTAATCCCAACCATGGAAAGTGAATGACTCATGAGGGAGTTGTTAATGCTGTTTGTGTGCTTACTCCAACTTGTGAAGTGTTCAACTTTCTTTGCCATTCTACATGAAGCATTTCCTTCTCTCTACGTGTGGCCACGTTGCCCTGTTTAGCAAAGAAGAGATAAAATAGATGTCCCTGCTGTCAGCTTGCTATACAACAGCATGAACTTACAGTAACTTACTTCGTACTCTGTCATCTCGTCTCTAAGTCATCTTTGTTTCTGAAGTGCTTTGGCCACAACTGGTCGTTTTTTCTCTCCTTTTCTGGCTCACTGCTTTCCAAAATGGAACAGTGCTTATTTCTAGCGTGATTTTGGCCCCGGTGCAGCATAACATCACCTTGTCACATATGGCCGGGTCTTTTGGGCTGAAGACGGATAATGATGAGGCACTGCCGTGTTGTGGATCTTGCTTTTGTGTGTCTGTGATGGTGTGTTTTGACAGCCGAGAGAGTGTTCACTTCACTCTTGACCTCCCTCCTCTGATCACTGACTTCTTGGGACTATTTTCAGTGCATCATCCAGATCTCTCAGCGTAGCTGTGTGTGGTGACATGGGATGACCTGAGGAACACACACCACGCTTCAGATGCTATCTTACGTAATTCTTATTGCAGCAGAATTCCCAGCAGCCTTTATTATACTCGGTAATCTTACAGAACAGCCTCTGTGCATGAAATCACCTGCTTTCATTTACTTCAGCTATTGGAATTGGCACAAAGTCTCAATGTAGACTTGGTGCAAAATTGGGGAAATGGCCTCAAGTTGCGCCAGGGCAAGTTTAGGTTGGATATTAGGAAGAACTTCTTTACAGAAAGGGTAGTTATGTACTGGAATAGGCTCCCCAGGGAGGTAGTTGAATCGCCATCCCTGGTTGTGTTTAAGAGCCGTTAGGATGTGGTGCTCAGGGATATGATTTAGTGTAGGGTTGTTAGATTTAGGGTTCTGGTTAGGGTGCAGTTGGACTTGATGATCTTCACGGTCTTTTCCAACCTGGGTAATTCTATGATTCTATAATGGCACCTTTTATACAGCATGAAAGAGCTGTGAGTTTTGTCTTCCAACTGTGTTTATCTTAATGCGTTAATGCCATTTTTTAATGACACAATGTAACAAGTGAGATTGTATTAAAGTTGACTGATGTGTCTCTGTTTTTTTTTCTATGGCTTTACCAGACATCACCTGTATAACATTATGTTTTCCTTCCTAGGTACATAGCTCAGGCTGATTATTATTATTATTATCATTATTATTTTGAAGAGAATTGAACTATTTTCAAGGGCATGGCTGACTTAACTCTATGGGCATCTCTCCTTTTCTCCCTAGCCCACATTCTTGTCTCTGTGGTCTGGAAAGATGGTGGAGTCCTTATGTTAAGGATGCACCTTTCGCCTCCCAGGTTTGAAAGCCTTTTTAATTTGGATTTGATACTTTCCTTTGGAGAACAGAAAAGGAGCCACGGTTCTGTGTGTGTTCATTAACAGCTTTTGTTTTCACATGCAGCGATGAATATTCAGGCTTGTGCTGAGCAGGAAGATGCTTCCTGAAACTTCATTTTAGGAGTATTGAGAAGAGAAGCTGTGTCTGAGCTGGCACTGGGACTGGGAGTTCTCTGCTGTTGTTGTATAACAATTTTCTTGGCTTCCTCAGGAAGAAGAATCAAATACTGAGCGAGCAGGAACTGGTGGGTGTCTGCTGTGGGTAGGGAGGTAGGGAAAATGATAATTTCTTGCATTACCTGGGAGAGAGACTGAAGGCTGGTGGGAGGAATGAGGACGAGGTGAGAAGAGAAGGGCAGTAGTTAGGAGGAAACAAATGACTGCAGCAGAGAAGGAGATCTAGGAGGAAATGGGAACCAGTAGCTAATGAGCAAAGGAGGAAGAAGAGGAAGAGCTGTATCTGCAAGCAAGCAGCCTGAACTGCCAGTGAAGATCAAGGGAGAGGAGCGGGTGAGACTGTGCAAGAAGTGTGGGTCACAGAGGCCAAAGCACGCTGTGTTATGACGTGCTGAGGATGAAAAGGAAATCAGACTGGAACTGTGGGAGTACTAGCGGTGAGTGATAAAGAAATCGAAGCTTGTAGCTATGAGGAAAAAAGTAAGAAAGAGGTGAAATTTGGGTCATGAAGCTGTACCCACAGCATCACAAACATGAGCTGTGCAGAGAGGGGAGGTTGCCTTTCCGACACTGTGGTTCTGCTGCTCCTCTGCTTCCTGTCTATAGTGCTTGTTTTGAGCTCTTCCACCAGCCAGCTCAGCAGAAGGAACCTGCTGGAGCAGGCAGCGGAGCTGAACTATGCTACAGAGGGGTCTTGTGACACTGACCTACTGCAGTTGGGGTGGGGGAAGGAGAAGAGGTGTTAACCTGTCAGCAGTGAGCTGTTAAACTTTGTGACTGGCTGAGGAAAGAAGCAACTGGAAGCAAAGAGCAGCAGGGCTGGACTGGAACAGTCATGGACTGCGGAAGAAGGGGTCAGGTGTGAGAGGGAGCTTGACAGGATACTCGGCCCATTAGGAGCATTCCTATTCAAAGTGCGGAGAGGACCCGTGGTTTTTCAAGCACACCATGTCTTGCTGTCAGCAAATATTTGTAAAAGCCAGAGGAGAGGCACAGATTTGTGTGGTAATAGTACATGAACATCCATTAGTAAGGGAGGAAGAGACGTTTGTGGTAGGCCTAAGGCTCTGCTTCTGATAAACTGATCTGCCGATCTGTAAATGAGCCCCCATGAGCAGAGTAACTGAGGAAAACACAAGTGCTGAGTGCTGTGTATCAGATGCACTAATTCTGATGTGTTTTGCAGGTTGCTGTGTGTGCCTTTACAGGGGTGTTGTCCTCACCCTCAGTCACAGAACCATGTAAGTTGGAAAGGACCTTTACAGATGGCCTCATCCAACTCCCCTGCACTGAGCGGGGACTCTTTGTACCACTCTTTCCCAGGTTGAGCACAGGGCTTTTTGTTTTGTATTGTTTTGTTTAAAACAGGTGATGGAAACAGATTTAACAGATCTGATACTCAGATGAGATGCAGCAGTATTGCCCGTCTGTTATGCTGGTAGTACTGGATGTGTAGTGTAGTGTGTTTGTCCAGTGTGTTTGATGGTGATGTGTCAGGAGTTCCTGCTTAGCCAGTAGGTGTCCTGTTTCCCTTAATATGGGTTTTATAAAATACTGGGTATCTGTGATCAAAGGGCTGACAATAGCAGGACACGGGGAAATGGTTTTAAGTTGAAAGAGGGAAGATTTAGGTTGGATGTTAGGGGGAAGTTCTTCACTAGGAGAGTGGTTAGGCCCTGGAACAGGCTGCCCAAGGAGGTTGTGGATGCCCCGTCCTTGGAGGTGTTCAAGACCAGGTTGGACGGGGCCCTGGGCAACCTGATCTAGTAAAGGTGTATGTTTGGTGGCCCTGCCAGGCAGGGGGGTTGGAACTACATGATCCTTGAGGTCCCTTCCAACCCGGGTCATTCTGTGATTCTGTGTGTGTGATTGTTTGTCTTTCTTAGCCAAGTGTTCACTGTTGTTTGCTCAGCATGTCTGCAGGAATAGGAGGGATGACTGCGGAGTCTAATGGCTAGCGTAGAAGCCCGAGCCCTTTGTGTCTGTATACATTGTTACAGTGATCCGGTTCTCATGGAGATAGGTCTGATGTGGCGTTTCCGTGCAATCTTAACATGTTTTAATTCTGTTTTTTGAGGCAATGGCTACACAGTCACCTTGATCCCTTTGTCTGCAGAGCAGCTCCTTCTGAATTTGTCTTCTTCGTGGTTGCCGTGATACTTTGTATGGCTGCACAGACAAGCAGGTTATGGAGCTGGCAGCTTTAAAAATGGCTGCTTTCCCTTCTATTTGTCTTACAGTAGATTTGGCAGGCTTTTAAGCAGCAGCAAGGCAGCAGACTTAAGTTGGATTAAAGTTCAAATTAGCATGGAACTATGATGTGGTCCTGTCATCCAAGTATTAGCAGGTATAGGAAATGGCTGTTTTCTGTCCTTGGGATTTACTCTCTTTTTCACAGAACTGTAAGACACTCTGGCACCCACAATGATCATGGGAGTGCAGCTCCTTGCTCCGGATAGAGTTCTATGGGTGTTCACATACAAAGGACCAAATTCAGAAAGCTGACGTTCCATATGGCATAGCTTGTCCCATGGAATTCCTGAAATTCACCTACATTAGGAGTTGCTCTTTACTTATGAGTTCCATTACTGGGAATTTACATATTGGCTTCTGTCAGTAATTTTCATCTTAGTTTTAATTTTACCAGGGCTCCCTATGAAACAGCACGGAAGGATTTGGGTGCAGAGGATATGGTGTAGCCTCTTCAAAAGTGAACTCGTGATTGCTGCACACCAGGAAAAAAACAATTATACTTGTTCTATCTTCTTTACATTAACATAATTAGAAGATAGATTTGACTTCAGAACTCTATTTTTTTCCTCCCTTTCTTACTGCAGCAGGTTAGGCAGGTTCTTATTTGCATCTATAAAATATGCTTGAGAAAGATGAAAGTGGTCTTGGTGCAAATGCAGTCCTCACAGACACTCTGAGCTTCCAAACAATCCTATTTTATTTCAGTGATGTAAAGTTAGCTGGTTCACAGTGAGCAGCAGTATGAATAACATGTAAACTGCCTCTGAATTTTGTAAGAATTGCTTTGAACGTAAAACATATACTCTGATACTTAATGTGTAGTGTTTGGTGTGGTGTAAAGCAAAACTGGCTGAAATAACAGCTCTCCTATTGTGTTAGCATGGCTCGGCAGCTAACTGCATGGCCAGATTCTACAAGCACTAAGCTTAGGGCCTGCTCTGTTTTATTATCACCTCATGACATCAGGTGGAGCATTCCTTGTAAAAGGCATCGATGTTTGTTACATTTTCAAGGTAGAGCTCTAAACAAAATGCTTTGAAAACGACTTCACATTCTTTTTTATCATTTTTTTCCCCCTGCTCCAGGTGTGATGGACAGGTAGCAGAAGATTTCACTTTGATATCAGGGAATCAGAATGACCGAGTGCTTCCTGCCTCCCACCAGCAGCCCCAGTGAACACCGTCGGGTAGAGCACAGTGGGGGTCTCGCTCGTACTCCCAGCTCTGAAGAGATCAGCCCTACAAAATTCCCTGGGTTGTACCGTACTGGTGAGCCTTCGCCGCCTCATGACAGCTTGCATGAGCCTCCAGATATAATATCAGATGATGAAAAGGAGCATGGGAAGAAGAAAGGAAAATTTAAAAAGAAAGAAAAAAGAAGTGAGTGGGTGACTTCTTATTTCATGCTCAAGTCCTTTTGCTCTTTTGCTTTCTCAAAATTGCCTGGTATTCCCAGTGTTGGTTTTTCTGTTTTTGTTGTGATTTCTTTCTCTTTAAACCTGTTTAGGTGTGAAGGAAGTGAACTTACACAAACACACTTTATGCAATACCTGTTTATCTTCATGAAAAGGACCTTTTTGTTTTGTTGCACAGGCACCGAGCTCATGCCCAGAATTGCTGATAAACATATTAACGTAAAGCCTTTAGCAGAGTGTTGGTAATCACCTGGCATGATAGTCTTACATCATTATCAGTTCAGATCCTGAGTGAAGATTTCCAGGTGTATTTCCAAATAGACGCTATTTGAAATCTTAGCTGAAACACCAGCTAAAGTGAAGCTCGAAGTTTGACCTGAATTGTACATTCTGAAATTTTAAAGAGTTGGTTTAAACAACATTTAACTTTTCTTTTCCATGCCTTGTGTATTCAATGTTTGTTAGTACTTACCATTTCAAGCTTTCGTATGCACACTCTACCACTCATTGAGGACTAATAAGCTGCATCCTTTTTTCATTAGCTGCTTAGTTTATTCTAATCCTGCAGTTTTCTCCAATCCAATTCCAACCCTCTAAAACCTGAGTATCACAGCCCACCCAATTGAGTTGTTTGGTTTTTTGACAAAGCTTCGCGATACTTTTCCATGTTTTACATCACTGTCACGGGTTACTTAGATTTACCTATGCCCGTGACAGGGGAAGCCACCCCGTGGGCCCCCCCTCCCGGGGCCCGGAAAGGAGGGGGAAAAAGGGAGTGGGATAAAACAGCGACAATCTAAGGAGGAAAAACTTATTTTACTAAATATGATACCGAAATACAAGATAACACAATATAATATAATTGAGGCTAACAAATTGAACGAAACAGAGAGAGAGAGTCCCCGAAAACCGAGAGGCCTACTGTGAACTCTAGGCGACACGGCTGGAACGCTTCCCACTCTCCGAGAAGTTCGAGAGAAGAAGGAGGGCACTCCAGCCTGGGAACGAGATTATACAGCGTCCTGGTCCCGTGACTTATCATTAACCCTGTTGTTCTCTGGGATATGTAGTCTTCTTCTGTGGACTGCACATTCAATAGAAGTATCCATACTTTACATGATGTTATGATGTGGAATACTGATACTGATAGCAAAATTACAAAACCATGACATTCCACCCCTTATTCTACATTATTACATCATGGTAAATATATATATACATATATATACACGTATGTAAAATTATGATAGCTAAACAGTAGAATTACATGTAACATAACTAAATGTACAACTATAATAACTAAAATACACTACACATGCAAACATATATACATATAAATACATAAAATTATTGACTGCACTCCCCCAGCATCAAATTCCCTTGTGGCACACATTGAACATCCCCATCCTTCTGCATTACCCACCAAGTGCACCCAGGTCCCTGGGCAAAGACAGTTCCACGGATAGGTTTGCCCTTTCCAGAAGCTGGAAGGACCCAAACAGCTTTTCCCAACATGTTCTTTACATGTACAACAGGGACCTTATCTCCTTCTACAGTGTGTAGGGGGCTAGATTGACTAGGACCATCACGATTGACAGATCCTCTAGTATTCACCAACCAAGTGGCTTCTGCCAGATTCTTCTCCCAGTGCTTAAATGTTCCGCCACCCATTGCTTTCAACATAGTTTTCAACAACCCATTATATCGTTCAATTTTACCAGAAGCTGGTGCATGGTAGGGAATATGATAAATCCACTCAATGCCATGATCTTTGGCCCAAGTATTTATAAGGGAATTTTTAAAATGTGTCCCATTATCAGATTCAATTCTTTCTGGGGTGCCATGTCGCCACAGGACTTGTTTCTCAAGACCTAATATGGTGTTTCGAGCAGTAGCATGGGGTACTGCGTATGTTTCAAGCCACCCAGTGGTTGCCTCTACCATGGTGAGTACATAACATTTACCACTGCGAGATCGTGGCAAGGTGATATAATCAACCTGCCACGCCTCCCCATATTTATACTTTTGCCACCGCCCTTCCTCCCAGAGAGGTTTCATCCTTTTGGCTTGTTTAATTATGGCACATGTTTCACAATCATGAATAATCTGCGCAATAGCGTCCATGGTTAAGTCCACCCCTCGGTCTCTGGCCCACTTATATGTCGCGTCTCTTCCTTGATGACCTGAGGTCTCATGAGCCCATCGAGCTAGAAATAATTCACCCTTATTCTGCCAGTCCAAGTCAATTTGAGCCACCTCAATTTTGGCAGCTTTATCTACCTGATGGTTGTTTTGTTGTTCTTCAGTAGCCCGACTTTTGGGCACATGTGCATCCACGTGACGCACCTTTACAACCATATTCTTTGTTCGGGCAGCAATGTCCTTCCATAATTCAGCGGCCCAAACAGATTTACCCTTCCGTTGCCAGTTGTTTTGTTCCCACCTCTGTAACCACCCCCATAAGGCATTTGCCACCATCCATGAGTCAGTATAAAGATACAGCATTGGCCACCTCTCCCGTTCAGCAACATCTAAGGCCAGCTGGACAGCTTTTACCTCTGCAAACTGACTTGATTCTCCCTTACCTTCGGTGGCCTCTGCAACCTGTCGTGTGGGGCTCCACACAGCAGCTTTCCATTTGCGATGCTTCCCTACAATGCGACATGATCCGTCTGTGAATAGGGCATATTTCTTTTCATTTTCTGGTAATTCGTTGTATGGTGGGGCCTCTTTAGCACGTGATACCTCTTCTGCTGGTGATGTTCCAAACTTTTTATCTTCAGGCCAGTCCATGATTACCTCTAGGATTCCTGGACGATTGAGGTTTCCCATTCGCGCTCGCTGTGTAATCAGCGTAATCCACTTGCTCCAGGTGACATCGGTAGCATGATGAGTGGAGGGAACCTGTCCTTTGAACATCCAGTTCAGCACTGGCAGTCGAGGTGCCAAAAGGAGCTGTGTTTCAGTCCCGACTACTTCGGAAGCAGCCCGAACCCCCTCATACGCGGCTAAGATCTCCTTCTCAGTTGGAGTGTAGCACTCTTCAGACCCCTTATATGATCGACTCCAGAATCCCAGGGGTCGGCCTCGGGTCTCTCCTGAGGCTCTTTGCCACAAACTCCAAGTGGGGCCTTTCTCTCCAGCAGCAGTATAGAGGATGTTCTTTACATCCTGTCCAGTCCGTACTGGCCCCAGAGCTACAGCTCGGGCTATCTCTTGTTTAATCTGTTCAAAAGCCTGCTGCTGCTCAGGGCCCCATGCAAAATCGTTCTTCTTCCGCGTCACCTGATAAAGGGGGCTTACAATGAGGCTGTAGTTTGGAATGTGCATCCTCCAAAAGCCTACTGCACCCAGGAAAGATTGTGTCTCTTTCTTGCTAGTTGGTGGAGACATGGCAGTGATTTTGTCGATCACATCTGTTGGGATGTGACGACGTCCATCCTGCCACTTTATACCTAAGAACTGAATTTCCTGGGCAGGTCCTTTTACTTTGCTTCGCTTAATAGCAAAGCCGGCTTGTAGAAGAATTTGGATGATCTGCTCTCCTTTTGTGAAAACCTCTTCTGCTGTATCACCCCACACAACAATGTCATCAATGTACTGCAGGTGTTCAGGAGCACCACCTTGTTCCAGTACAGTTTGGACCAACCCATGGCAAATGGTTGGGCTGTGTTTCCACCCCTGGGGCAAACGGTTCCAAGTATACTGAATGCCCCTCCAGGTGAAGGCAAACTGTGGCTTACATTCTGCAGCCAAAGGAATAGAGAAGAAGGCATTGGCAATGTCAATGGTGGCATACCATTTGGCTGCTTTTGACTCCAGCTCGTACTGGAGTTCCAACATGTCCGGCACAGCAGCGCTCAATGGGGGTGTGACCTCATTCAGGCCACGGTAGTCTACTGTCAGCCTCCATTCTCCACTGGCTTTACGCACTGGCCATATGGGACTGTTAAAAGGTGAGTGAGTTTTACTGATCACTCCCTGATTCTCCAACTGGCGAATCAAATCATGAATGGGGAGCAAGGAATCCCTGTTGGTGCGATACTGCCGTCTGTGCACTGTCTTTGTAGCAATCGGTACCTGCTGCTCTTTTACTCGTAGCAGCCCCACAACAGACGGGTCCTCTGACAGGCCAGGCAAAACAGACAGCTGCTTAATGTTGTCCATGTCTACAGCAGCTATCCCAAAGGCCCATCGATACCCCTTAGGATCCTTGAAATGCCCCCTTCTGAGGTAATCAATACCCAGTATACATGGAGCCCCTGGGCCAGTCACAATAGGATGTTTTTGCCAGTCTTTGCCAGTGAGGCTTATTTCAGCCTCCAGCACAGTCAATTCTTGAGAGCCCCCAGTCACTCCAGAAATATGGATTGATTCTGTCCCTTCATGACTGGAGGGCATTAGGGTGCACTGTGCACCGGTATCCACCAGTGCCTTATATTCCTGTGGTTCTGATGTGCCAGGCCATCGAATCCACACAGTCCAATAAACTCTATTATCCCTTTCCCTCCCCTGACTGAGGGCAGGGCCCCTCTATTGGTTACCTGTGATGACTGGAGCAACTCCACTGGTGGTTGGTATGTCTAGTAGTTCTTTCACCCGTGCTCGTAGTGCAGAAGTGGGCTGATCATGCCACTTCCTCATGTCTTCTCCACGGTCACGTAGATAGCGCCACATGGAAACACGCGGTGCAATCGTACTGTTGTTCTTTGCTCGAGCTGGGAAGCGTGTGCGTTTAACAGCTGAGACTTTTGATGATGCAGGTGAGGAGTAGGACTGGAATACTTTGATCAGATCCTTCATTAGACCTGGTGGCCCGTACGAGGATTGACCTTCATCAGTTGTTTCTGATACTATTACGGGATCATCATTTCGATTAGTTGATGGAAACAATTTCTTGCACATTTCATCTACTCGGTTTTCTAGCCGTGAGATGGCAGAAACTGCGGCATGCAGTTGAGGGAGCTGCTGATCGGTGGTTTGAAGCATTATAATCAGCTCAACAACTCGGGGCCATCTGTCCACGAACCCTTTAGAACCTGTTACCAATGACTGTGCCATTCTCTCTGGTGCTGTACTTGTGATTTTCTGCCACATGTCAGGATCGGCCCTCACTCTCTCAGGGTCAAGTTCGCTTGGATCAGGGCTGTACAACATTTTCGCCATGGCCAATTCCCTCAGGCGCTGAATACCTTTTTGGACGGTATTCCAACTATCAAATTTAGGCTTCAAAGCATCCTTATAGGGGTACCTTTCTCTCACGGCTTCTAACAGCCGCAACCAGAGAGTGGCAGCTCCATCCGAACATCTACTAATCCCTCTGTCGATACCTGCATCTTGGGCAATGCTTCCTAGTTGGCGAGCTTCATTACCATCTAGAGACAAGCTGTTGGCCCCGTTGTCCCAGCAGCGAAGCAACCAAGCAAGGATACCTTCATCTTGACGCCGTGTGAACTCCTTTCTTGAGCCTTGGATTTCAGTCAGCTTCAGAGGTCGACAATAGGTGATTTCCTCCTCATCATCAGTCTCTTCTTCATGCCTCTTGGTTTTTGCCTTTGCTTTTTTCGGTACTGCTCCATGCCCGGCACCTGGGTCTTCTGCAGCCCCCCCCTGTGCTTCTCCTTCTTTTCGTTCTAGACGCGTGGACACCCGTTTCCATTTCTTGCCTTCCACAGGGGCAACTGATATTGCTACTGATGCCTCCTGTGACTGATCAGAATTAACTTGGGCTTGAATCTCAGATCGGAAACTCTCTCTCTCCAGAATAGTATGATACAAAGCACGGTATGCATAAGCCAAACCCCACATAAGGTTTACCTCCTTAGATCTCTGACCCAAATACTCACTTAATTTCTTAGGGTCCCTTAGGTGTTCAAGAGTGAAATCCCATGACACTGCGGGTCCCCATGCTTCTAAGACTTTTCCTAAACCTTTCCATATTCCCTGCCAGTCATCATTCTCTGGTTCTGGAGGAGACTTCCGCATAGAACGAATGCATAGGAACATATATGCATTCATTAATAGTGATAACATGGATGCAAGTATGAACCCTATCTCAGTTATTGAAAGGCGTGTGGAAATCTGAGAGTACAACCTAAATAAAAAGGGTTTTTTTAGCCTGTACAATGAATTAAACATGGTGGTGTTTGTAAAATTGCCTGTTCCATCTGGGATGCAAGTACTTGTAAGATTTGCAATTCCATCTGGGATGCAAGTGTTTGTAAGATTCACAATTCCATCTGGGATGTAGGTGCCAAAATTCTGACCATACCACATCTCATAAAAGTACCAGGCAGGTGTCTCCATCAGTATCCACCTTATTAGGCTATATACCTGCACAATTCCACAACACCAAATTATGGTGTTAATAGTTGACCAATACTTTAAGAAGATCATAATTGCTTTCAATCCCTTAAACAGAGTAACTGGGATGAAGAGTGGATTCATAGCTGGCAGGCTCTGTAAAAGTCAGAGCTAGCTAGCTTTGCTCTAAGGGAGAAAGAAATCCCTTTGTTTTCTACACAAAAGTTAGATAGCAGTGCTGAGAATGTACAGCAGCCCTTAATGTTGACAATTTGTCTGGTATTTCAAGGTCACGTTCTCAGTGAGCAGCTACGAAAAGATAACACTCCCCTAACGAAGCTCTTTAAGAGTAAAGAGAGAGTTGTTCTAAAAGCTAAAAAGCTCTATGCCCGCATTCTCCACCAAAAAATCTGTCACGGGTTACTTAGATTTACCTATGCCCGTGACAGGGGAAGCCACCCCGTGGGCCCCCCCTCCCGGGGCCCGGAAAGGAGGGGGAAAAAGGGAGTGGGATAAAACAGCGACAATCTAAGGAGGAAAAACTTATTTTACTAAATATGATACCGAAATACAAGATAACACAATATAATATAATTGAGGCTAACAAATTGAACGAAACAGAGAGAGAGAGTCCCCGAAAACCGAGAGGCCTACTGTGAACTCTAGGCGACACGGCTGGAACGCTTCCCACTCTCCGAGAAGTTCGAGAGAAGAAGGAGGGCACTCCAGCCTGGGAACGAGATTATACAGCGTCCTGGTCCCGTGACTTATCATTAACCCTGTTGTTCTCTGGGATATGTAGTCTTCTTCTGTGGACTGCACATTCAATAGAAGTATCCATACTTTACATGATGTTATGATGTGGAATACTGATACTGATAGCAAAATTACAAAACCATGACAATCACCTTTGTACATGGCCCAAATGCTGGATGTTGTGGATGCCCTTGTTCCTCACTAATTGCTAGAAGTGGAGCTTGGAATACCAGAGCCGATGAGACAGCCTACAATTAGTACTATTATTGCTATGGCATTTTGGAAAGAATACGGTGACCATTTGTAATAAGCATGCACACATTCAAATAATTTCTTGTTAAGAATTTGCAGCTGCTGCATGACTTTTAATCAAGCCAATTTCCTGGATTGAAGGAATTGTTGCTTCTACCGCAGTTTAGAAGGCCTGTGCCTTCTAAAAGGTACAGAAACTCAAAACCATGTTGTCCTTCAGTTAAAACTAACAACCAAAGTTTCTACGTGTTTTAAGAAAGCTGGTACCTTGTTTTTTCGCTTGTAAATAATATTAGCCTAATACTAATACTGAATTACTCTGGGCAGCCTGGTTGGTGACCCTGCCCATGGTAGGGGGGTTGAAACTACATGATTTTTAAGGTCCTTTTCAACCCAGGCCATTCCATGATTCTATGGTAAATTCTGTATTAGTTGGGTCTAAAATAAAGCCATTGTCTTTTGGGCTTTTTTCCTCTTCGCATATCAGCCTTTGCAGTGCAGTGCTGCAGTTCTGCCCTCTGAACTTATGCCTCTGAATTAAGAACTGTGAGAGATCAGTGTTATATACAGTGTGGCTTTCTTTGTGGTGTAATCTGTGTGTCTCATGGCAGTAGTCAGACTGAAGGCTGAAGAGGGAAAATGCTACTCCAGCAAGTACATGCAGATCTGTACACTGCTAGCAATGTAACTGCTCTCTTCCACAAGAGATTATAACACATTGTACAGCTGATGCAAAGCAGTTTTTGTTAGAGAAGTTTAAAGATGAAGCATCATGGGAGCAACAAAAATGCACAGTGTAGGAAGAGTCACATCTTGTCTTGCAGCTGTAACATAAAAAGCATTCAGCACATCCTAACCCTATTGTACGTGTGCCATATAATTACTAGTCAGATGTAGGACTGAGTTGAATACAAAGCTTCTGGTATCTCTCGTACAATCCAAACATGGTAATTACTGCAAATACACCCAGAACATTCTACTTACATAACTGAACAGGACTATCTGGTAGCTTTTCTGACGACCCATTTTGGTTTTTTTGGACAGTACACAACCTGCTACAGTTATGGAATTTGGCATTTAAATAAATACAATTGATCGCTTCAGTGAGAAACATTTAACACCTTTACTTGTCTTAAACACTAATGGCAAGACTCTGTGGGACCCCCAGAGCCCTGAGCTGGAGGACATTTAAAATTATCTGATTTATCAAGTGCTTTCAATTGTTCTGTATGAATTTGGGTTGCTTGTATTTTAATATATTTCGTCCCTGGTGAAAGAGATGCTGTAATATTATTATCAGAAGTACAGTTACTTCTAAGTAAAATTAGCCTGCTCTGGAAGACATAGGAACTCCCTTGTGGTGTGGGTAAGAGATTCTCTGTGAATTTCTAATTAGTACACAGTTATAAACTTGTGTTGCTGAGACAAAGTAGGCTGGTTTTGTCTGTGACTTGCTGCTTCATGTCTTCTCATGAAGTCAAGAAATACCAGTTTCTGTAACATGCTGCTGCTGATGTTACTGAAGGCCTTGAAGAGCATTAAGAATTTGTTTTGCAACATCGAGTGTTGAAATGTGGCATAGGTACTTTGCTTATTGCTGGAATCAGCCTCCAAGTGCAGGCTCCTTGTACTGACTGGCACTGTGTGTGTTGACACTGGGCATGGTACGTGTGTTGGGAGGAGCCCTGCTCTGTTAGTGGGGAACTGTGACAGCCACCCAGTTGGAAGTGTTGAGGACAGATTGTTCTGGGCTCTGTTTAGTGAAGATTTAGCTTTCTGCTCAGGAATGACATCTAAGAACCCCATCTTAAATCTGTGCCAACCCCATCTCATTCTTACAGATAGTGGTGCTGAGGTGTCTTGCTTTGTCCTGCAGCTAATACATCAGTGCTGTCCTTATCTCAGAACTGAATCCTTAGCTTATACATTGCAGATTTCCCTACCCATTCTCATTTCTAGTTTACAAGAAGAGTGAGCAATGATACAGGCAGTAAACAGGGAGGATAAGAGCTGGTTGCTGGTCGCTCTCCAGTTGGTCTTTCTCCATTCTTCCATGGAATATGCGTTTGGTAGTCCTGAGGAAGAGTCCACAATGGGAAAAGCTGGTCAAATGATTGTAGTTATTTGGTTGTAGTCTTGCATTTTAATAAATTTCATATTTTTAACTATTATATGCTACGTACAGAGCAGACAAGAAAGCTTCAAAATATAGACGGCTCTTTGGATGTACTGAAATTCTGTTGAGAAACTGCAGCTTTTAGAACAGGAGAATAAAGACCATTTTGAATATCTTCAGGTTCTTTTGCACAAAATGTGTCTCACCTGCAGACATACAGCCTCTCATTTTTCCATTAGGCTTTCTCCTGTCACTTAAGGAAGACAGTCATTTTCCACCAACTATAGGTCTGTTCACTCAGAAACAGCACTTGGCTTTGTTCAGACAGAGGCATGGTCTACAGGTGGTGCAAGAGTGTCAAGGCATCTGTATGACAAGGGTATCACACTGAAGCAAGAGCTTGTCTTCCACTGTGTTGGGGGACCTAAGTGGTGCAAATGACAGGAGAAATGCCTTCTTTGTTGAGCAAGTTTCAGGCTTGCTTTCTTTGGGCCACAGTGCATGTAAAATCTCAATGAATTGACTTGGAAGTTGCATTGGTTTTTGTGTTGTTGGTTTTGGTTGTGGGTTTTTGGTTTAGTTAGTGGAGTTTTTTGTTGTTTGGTTGTTCTTTTGTAATCTACCTTGTTGTTGCCTGAAGGATAGGCAGGGCTGCTGTGGAGGCGTAGCTAAATGAAAGTGCTGGTGCAGATGCTTTAAAGGACACTTGGTGTGTTGGTGCTGAAACGGCATACTGTGCCATGGACTCGTTTGAAGGTCTCCCATACACGTTTTAAGGCAAAAATACAATTTCACTGACAGGTATAGTGGTAGTGTTACTGGAGTTGTTTGATTCTTCCAATGGAAAAGTAAGTTTGCTTGGACCTTTTTTTGACACTTCGTTTGGGACTGTAATTTTACTAACTTCATACTCATCTTAAAATTGGTAACATTTTGGATTGGGGTCGGAGAGTTCAGTGGCTGAAGTTTTGTTTGTTTTTCGTTAGGGTTTTTTAAGGCTTATGTGTATGTAGCAGATGATCCTTAATGACTCTTATACTGTTGATTGCAGGAACATAGAGAAGTTGCGAGATGGTTCTTTTTATTTTGCATTTCCTTGACTATTAAATGGGAAACTAGCACATAAGATGGACATTGCAATTATGAGTAAGTATGTAAAGTATTAATTGTTTAGATCACGCAGGAGCAGAGTGGCTTATCTTTGATGTGACTATTACTACCTCGATTTAGTCTTTGTCCACTTCTTTGTGTAACAACTATAATAAGCCTTCAGGAGAGTGAGGCAGGCAATATGTTTTACCCATGTAACTTTTCTCTCCTCCTTAGATATTACCCTTTCTCTCCTAATTGATTGTCTACCAAGCAAACCATCTTACAGTTATCCTCTTGCTTTTCCCTCCTTTGCCTCCTAGCGGAAGGTTACGCTGCCTTCCAAGAGGACAGTTCCGGCGATGAAGCTGAAAGCCCTTCCAAGTTGAAGCGGTCCAAGGGAATACATGTCTTCAAGAAACCCAGCTTTTCCAAAAAAAAGGAAAAGGATTTTAAAATAAAAGAGAAACCCAAAGATGAAAAACACAAGGAAGACAAGCATAAGGAAGACAAACACAAAGAGAAGAAGTCAAAAGACTTAACTGCGGCAGATGTTGTAAAACAGTGGAAAGAGAAGAAGAAAAAGAAAAAGCCAATTCAAGAGCCAGAGATACCTCAAGTGGATGTTCCAAGTCACAGACCCGTGTTTGGCATTCCGTTGTCTGACGCCGTGGACAGGACCATGATGTACGATGGCATCCGCCTGCCTGCAGTTTTCCGTGAATGTATAGATTACGTAGAGAAGTATGGCATGAAGTGTGAAGGCATCTACAGAGTTTCAGGTATTCTGAGTGTACTGACGGACAGGTTCTTTATTTTGCACTTGTTTTATTGACTTACCTCTTTAAACACCTAGAGATGCTATTTAGAGCTACTTTGATTTTAATTATTGGAAAGATAATCAGGTGGCTAAAGCTAAGCAAACCCTGAAATACCAGAAAAGTTGCTCATGTCATGGTACTGCTTAAAGGAGGTAAAAATATATATATCTAATTAGACCTGTTGTGATGGGGTGATGGTAAGTATGAATAAAATGTGCTGCATTAGCAAGCTTGTATTCTTTTTATTTGTATTACTTCTGCATGAGAAATGCTATTCTAGTTGATGGGAAAAGCAAGGATGAGAAATAACCATTTTACGACTTAAGCTTCTCACTGTTGCTTTTTACTGTGTATAATTTTCTTCTTTAAAAGCTTCTTTTGTTTGGGCAAAGTCACTAATAAGCAGAAAATGCAACTTTCGCATTTAAGCTTAGCCACAGCAGGGTAATTAACCACAGGAGTTGTGTAACACCTGCTTACATAAAGCAGCGTGGTTTGTAGCTGTGTTAAACAAAACAATCCCTTTGTGAACTCTTTGCAGTGAAACCCAAGCAAGTGTTTCAGTGTGCACGTTCAAGGGAGCAGAAACAAGTGAGAAAAGGAACTTGGGGGAAAGCACTCGGAACAAGTTATTAGCAGTGCTGCAGAGCAGTGATCAAACAATTGCTAACGTCTTCATTCAGCTGTCCTTATGCTGATGGTCTGCTTGGTACTTGGTAGGGATGCTCAGCAGTTTCTTAGTCTCACCCGTGAGACCATTCTGGCAGTACATTATTTTCAGGGCAGGCTGAGTTGGGAATGTTTACGGGAGGTTTGTTTTCCATAAGGTGTTTTTGATGTTTGTACCGTCCAGGTGTTCTCCAGTGCAATAGCACCCTCTGGTGTGTGCGAGAGTACTTAAATTGAGGGCTCTGAACGACAACGGCCTAGCACTGTACCAGCACTTGTGATGAGTAACTTACTGGGACATGAAATAGAGCACATTTTAGCTGGCATTTACCGTGGGCTGGGTGCACCCAGCTTTGTTTATTGTACCAGAGCCAACATATGGCAGTGCAGTAAGTCAGTGAAAGCCAAATGGGTGTTTGAGCTTTAAGAAAGAAACTTTTCTGACTTGAGGAAGATTTGAATGTCACTGAGTTGTAAAAACACTGTACAAATATACTGACAAGTCTGAATGAACATGAACACCTGTTTCACACACAGAATTACAGAATCACAGAATCACAGAATGACCCGGGTTGGAAGGGACCTCAAGGATCATGTAGTTCCAACCCCCCTGCCTGGCAGGGCCACCAAACATACACATTTACTAGATCAGGTTGCCCAGGGCCCCGTCCAACCTGGCCTTGAACACCTCCAAGGACGGAGCATCCACAACCTCCCTGGGCAGCCTGTTCCAGGGCCTAACCACTCTCCTAGTGAAGAACTTCCCCGTGTTTATTCATACATTGCCTCAAACCAAAATGCTGTGTGAGATTCCTCCAGCTGGAGGCTTGAAAACTGAACTGTGTGGGCTTGGTTTCACAGAGGAAGGCTCACGTTTAGAATTTCTTGCACAGTATTGGAGTTGATAAGGACATATTTGCTGTTTGGTTGAGGGCTATTATGGAACGACTTGGGAGAAATTAAATGGAGAGACACAACAAGGGGAATCACCTTTTTACAAGGGTGAACAGTGATAGGACAAGGAGGAATGGTTTTAAACTCAAAGAGTAAAGGTTTAGATTGGATGTCAGGCAGAAGCTCTGAGGTCAGTGCTTTTAAATACAGTGACCAAGTTAATCCTGAGTTGCAGTTTTGTCACATGTGAATGATCTTTAAAAGCTATTCTTCAATTAGTTTAATTTGTAAGGAGAAGAGCTTCTCAAATAAATAAATAAATAAATAAGAGTATTACAACTATTATATATGTAGAGCTGAAAAATCATCTTAATTCTTTATTTAAATATTTTCAGGAATAAAGTCAAAAGTCGATGAGCTCAAAGCAGCCTATGACCGAGAAGAATCTCCCAACCTGGAAGAATATGAGCCCAATACAGTAGCCAGCTTGCTGAAGCAGTACCTACGTGAACTGCCTGAAAACTTGCTTACCAAAGAGCTAATGCCCCGCTTTGAAGATGCTTGTGGAAAGAGCACAGAAGCTGAGAAAGTCCAGGAGTGCCAGAGGCTGCTGAAAGAGCTGCCGGAGTGTAACCATCTCCTCATTTCTTGGCTCATTGTGCATATGGACCACGTTATCGCAAAGGAACTGGAAACAAAAATGAACATCCAGAATATTTCTATAGTGCTCAGCCCTACTGTCCAGGTATGTGCCTCACACAGGTGCTAGAGCAGAGTGTCAGCACAAGCAAGGTTTCTTCATAGGAGTTCTCTTGCATGTGTGAATCAGGCACTGCCTGATACAATTAAGCTGAATTAAATCTCTTCTTTATACTTTGAGAACGTAAAATGCACAGAAAGTAGGGAGTGGGAAGACTTTCTGAAGGTGAGCTTGCATAGTATTAGTCTTGTATCTGCTATTATGAAAACAGTGCAAAGATTGCTGACTGGGCTTTTATATTCCGTGAGCACAAGTAATTCAACATTGAATTAATCTGCTAATTCAAGCGGATGTAGGATTTCTGTGTTTTTGATGCAGTGATGACTCAGTGAAGACTATTCTGTTGCTTAATTTTACTATCAAGCCACTGAACCCTGTGCTGCAAACAGATCTTGCTGATGCAGTGATGACTTATGGCCTCAAGTTGTGCCAGGGCAAGTTTAGGTTGGATATTAGGAAGAACTTCTTTACAGAAAGGGTAGTTAAGTACTGGAATAGGCTCCCCAGGGAGGTGGTTGAATCGCCATCCCTGGTTGTGTTTAAGAGCCGTTTGGATGTGGTGCTCAAGGATATGATTTAGTGTAGGGTTGTTAGAGTTAGGGTACTATGGTTAGGGTGCAGTTGGACTTGATAATCTTCAAGGTCTTTTCCAACCTGAGTAATTCTGTGATTCTGTGACTTGGGTATACAGAATTCCAGTCCTTCTTTCAGGATGCGTTTTTAAATGTTAATGGAAGACACAGCATCCGAATAAATATTTGCTTCTGTCTCATTTTAAAGCAAGGAATACGATAACAGCTCCTTTCAAACCATTTTTTTGGTAACTGTTTTGAATCTGAGAGAGAAGTTGGTGAAAATACCGAAGTTTTGGGAGGAGAGAGAAGGCAGCCCATCCATAGCACAGTATGTTTGGTGCTCCTGCTTACCTATTGCTACCACTTCCACCTTTGCATGAGCAAAAAGGAAGAGGTGGTCAGACAGCTGGAGCACTTCCCTTATGAGGACAGGCTGAGAGAGTTGGGGCTCTTCAGCCTGGGGAAAAGAAGGCTCTGGGGGGACCTTATAGTGGCCCTCCAGTACCTGAAGGGGACCTACAGGAAAGTTGTGGAGGGGACATTTTATAAGGGCAGGTAGTAACAGGATGAGGGGAAATGACTTTAAACTGGAAGAGAGTAGATTCAGACTAGATATTAGGAAGAAATTCTTTGCTGTGAGGGTAGTGAGACACTGGAACTGGCTGTCCCATGAGGTTGTGGATGCCCCTCCTTGGAAGCATTGAAGGCCAGGCTGGATGTGGCCTTGAGCCACCTGGTTTAGAGGGAGGTGTCCGTGCCCATAGCAGGGGGTTGTAACAACATGATCTTAAAGATTTGTTCCAACCCAAACCATTCAATGTATTTGTGAGTGATGGAAGGTTGTTGCACTTCTGCAGAAAGATACTGTGCTTCACAGGTGCAGATTATGTGAAGAAATCATTGTAACTACTCCCCTGCCCTTTCTTTCAGATCAGCAACCGTGTCCTGTATGTACTTTTTACACACGTTCAAGAGTTCTTTGGGAATGTGACCCTGAAACAGGTAACAAAACCTCTTCGTTGGTCAAATATGGCGACTATGCCAGCACTTCCAGAGACACAGGAAAGCATCAAAGAAGAAATCAGGCGACAGGTTGGTGAATACTTCAGTTGTTTTGTTTGGTTTTGTCCTGGATTTGATAAATTCAGCAGTAAACGTTCCTAAG
Organism: Coturnix japonica; assembly: GCF_054131305.1. Lineage (NCBI taxonomy): Eukaryota > Metazoa > Chordata > Aves > Galliformes > Phasianidae > Coturnix > Coturnix japonica. The sequence continues at coordinate 46,406,550 of NC_140664.1, forward strand.
AGTGTAATTATACCACAGTTGTCCTGTTGTGGGACACCACGTGCTTTGAAAAGCAGAACTCCAGACCTTTTGTCATGAAGAAGCCAATGCCGTATTTTTTCCTTTGCTCTGATATACTAAGGACACTAATTGCCTTGGTAATGTTTCTAGGAGTTCCTACTGAACTGTTTACACCGAGACTTGCAGGCGGGGATAAAAGATTTATCCAAAGAAGAGAGACTCTGGGAGGTGCAAAGAATTTTAACAGCTCTTAAGAGGAAGCTAAGAGAAGCCAAGCGACAAGTGAGTAGCTTACTATTTATTGCCCAAACGTAGATCACGGATGAAAATGACCGAGGAGCATTTCCTAACTGCAGCAAGTCTTGTCCAAGTTTCATGGCTATCAGTTATTTGCTGCTCGTCCCCATTTCTTGGGGTGCATCATTCAGCCTTAACTGCCTAACCCAGCAGTTGAAAGCACCACAAGTGTCAGATGATTCTATAAGTGTGGACTGGGGGCTTCTAATGCTCATAGATTGTGACAGGTATGGAATTTTGGTGCTCTGGGGGTTGTAAGTTGGATTTAGAAAGCATGGTTGCCACCGAAGCCTTTCATTCTGCTTTCCTTCATGCATGCAGATTCTAAAGAGAAACATTAAGTTACCTTCTAGAATTAAATTTGCAGATTTCCAGTATTAGTTGCAGTACTCTTGAGTTGAGAAAGTCTTTTTAGTGCAATATTTTATTTTCCATCTCAGTTCTTAAACAGCTGAGGAGCGGCACCTTCATCCTCCAGCTGTTTGTAAAACAGTGCGTGACTAAAACAGTGTTTGACAGAGCTCCTGTCCACTCTGTGCTTAACACCGTGTGTTCTGACCCAACTCTTTCTCTGGCAGGAGTGTGAAACAAAGATTGCACAAGAAATTGCCAGCCTTTCCAAGGAGGATGTCTCCAAAGAAGAAATGAATGAGAACGAAGAAGTTATAAATATTCTACTTGCACAGGTAGATGGCAAGCGCGTATCGGTTTGTATGCTGTAGTTTCATGTTCCACATCTGTCAGAGTTACTGAGTGTGTATTTATTCCTTCTAATACAATGGAAAACAGAAGGGGCGTAAATGGGCCTTACTCTCTCTGTTAAAATCTGAAGCTTTGTTTGAGCACTAAATAAGGCAGGGAAAGCACGCGGACTGCAGGAGTGGTGTGCCTGAAGGTGAACAGGCTGCTGTTCAGGCACAGTTGTGTGCAGCAACAAGTGGGCCTTGTTGTTCAGGTACTTAGAAGGCACTTCTGCATCTGACCAGAGTTAGGACTGTTAACTCTTTTCCTGCTGATCAAAGGAAATAAGGCAGCTCTTTTGGTATTCATGCCTGCCTTGTCTTGCCTCAATAGCTTTGATCTTCCCTCCGCTGCACTTTTCTCTCACTATTAATCTTCAAAGGCCCGTTTTTGAGCGTAGTTTCTCTGGGTTATCCCAGAGCTTTCACCCGAGATTTACAGCATCACCTTGAGGATTCAGAACAGACATTGTTGGGTTTGAACCTAGAGTTGGGCTGAAGTCTTGCTGACTTGGTGCCGAGCAAGCACACTAAGTACTTCTGAAAACAGCTCAGGGAACAGCATCACTGCTTCCCAGGGCTCAGCATTAGGGCAGTCCTCAGCGCGTGTTCCCATAGAACATAAAGCCAAGGCTGTAAGTGAACTAATTGCTTGTTGCAGGAGAACGAGATTTTAACGGAGCAAGAAGAACTGCTGGCCATGGAGCAGTTTCTGCGGAGACAAATAGCCTCAGAGAAGGAAGAAATCGATCGCCTTCGTGCAGAGATAGCTGAAATACAAAGGTAAAAGGGAGACTGCTTGCCTCAGCTCCCTGGCCAGGCATGTGCTCAGGGGAGAAGCAGCAGAACTAAACCACACTTAAAAGATCACTCTGAGCACATTGGCACATTTGCAAGCTGGTACCTTTTATTGAAATCTTAGCATCTTTTCAACTTTTGGGATATTCTCTGTTAGTACAGCAATGAAGTTGTGATCTAATGGGAGCTGGACCTTCGCTCCATAAAAAAAACATCCCCATAGGGAATAATGGATTTATTAAAGTAAACTAAACCCTGATTTTGTTTTCAAAGCCACTTTAGATTATTTAGTGAACATAAGCAATCGTTATGTGCTCCAGTCCTGGTAAACTTGAGCAAGTGTTTTTGATCTCAGCTTGTTGTTGCTCTTCCAGTCGCCAGCAGCACGGCCGGAGTGAAACAGAGGAGTACTCTTCAGAGAGTGAAAGTGAGAGTGAGGATGAGGAGGAGCTGCAGGTCATCCTGGAGGATTTACAGAGGCAGAACGAGGAGCTGGAGGTAAGACAACTTGAGCCTTAGGATTAATGGGCATTCTTCCCCATAAGGGACAGATCACACTGTGTTGGTCTTGCCCAGGCATGAAACTTTTCTTCATTTTTCAATTGCTGTTGCATGCAAGCCCCTGTTGCTGTATTAGCAGCAAAGCTGTGCTGTGTGTAGCAGCCCTCCCAAGGTACAGCCAGGCTGAGGAGCACTGACGTGTGTTTTCCTTACCTAAAAGATAAAGAACAATCACCTGAACCAAGCAATCCATGAGGAACGAGAGGCCATCATTGAGCTGCGCGTGCAGCTCCGACTGTTGCAGCGAGCCAAGTCTGAGCAGCAGGAGGAGGAGGAGGCGGAAAAGCGTGGGGGTGCTTCACAGCAGCAAAGGGACGGGGTCCTGGAGACAAAAGCAGCCAAAGAGCAGCCAAAAGCCAGCAAGGAGCAGCAAGTGAAGCCATCGCCAAGCAAAGATAGGAAAGAAACTCCGATCTGATCAGGCTCCTTGGGTGTTTGTAATGTAACATCAACTGCCGTGTGCAAATTACTGACGTTTGGGTCCAACTGCACTAGTGGCTGCTGGCTGTGTACATCCTGTAAAGAACTTTGTCTGCTAAGCCTGGAGGTTGTTGTCTCTGCTTCTTGTGGCTTCTGCTCATCGGGCTCAGGTGAGCACAGAGAGGCCAGAAGAGTTCTCCAGCTTCTATCAGATTATTTCACAACTGATTTCCTTCAGGTGATTTACAAGAATTGGTAACAGTTTTATTTTAAACCAAACCCATTATTTCCATTCATCAGAGCAGAACTGAAGGTTTCATTTTCAGCAAACGCACCGACACGTACTAATTATTTGCCCTGCGATTCTACTCATTCACCATTATTTCTGCTTATTAACCTCGTCACTTCTTGCTTGTGCCTTTGATACCTTTCTGATGCAGATTATATATGTGGGAGCTTTAAATTGATCCTGGGTTGGCTGAAGCGGTGGGAGACCGCGGGGTATCACGTTTACCTGACATGCCCTTAAACAACTTTCGTTTTTTGTTCTAAGGTGTACTGAATAAATGTAAAACTTGACAGATGTTATTTATGTCTCTGTATGATGGAAACATTCACCAAGAGCTGTTCATGTGTAGCAGTGCAGCCCATGCATCCGCTCACTCACTAACCATCGTCACACCCACTGTGAGACAGGTCTGTGCTGCTGCCCTGAAGGAACGGCACCAGCTGGAGGCACCAGGCCCAGCAGCCTTGGGTTGGCGTTGTATGTCAGCCTGGTGGCTGCTTTATTTACCACCTCCACCACACTGAAGCCTTCAGCCCTGCAGGCAGTTGAGGGACGTTCCTGTTTCACCTCTCTGTCAGCACCACCCCCCCATTACGGGGCAGGCGCAGAGAGCTGCTCTTCTTTCTTAATCGGGCTATTTATTTTCAGCACCTGTTGGACGCGGTTATAATCCTGTATCTAATTGCACTGTTGCGAAGCATTGGCCATGATTTGATTTTGTACAAATAATGCTTTGATATGTTATAGAAAACTGCATAGTATTTTTTTAAACTTGGGAAAGAAGTTTATAAACAGCAGAAGCGGTCAGCTATGACAGATGTCAAATAGAGCATTCTCCCTTGCCTTCCTTACCTACATTTTATATTTAAACTTTGTTGTCGTTGTCGTTTCTTTCACACTAATTAATTAATTCCTATTCAAATTGTCACGGATTTTTCTAATGTTCCTCAGAAAAATCTCTCGATCCAGTTAACTTTTATTTTGTTAGGATTGTATTTATCAAGCAAATAAATTCGACAGCCATTTGAAAGGAGTTCTGAGATTATCTGCTTCATAATGCACAATATACATAACATACTGTGTATTTCTAATGCAGCCAATTCTCCCCATGTAGCACCAGGATCCTCTACTGCCCAGACAGGCATGCAGGATGGTAGGGTTATACAGCCAAGGAGAACAAGGAGAGCTGTGAGATGGTTAAAAACCTGTTTGCTTACTTACCCTTTACTCACTTCACAGTGCAGTTCCATCAGCTGGAAGTAGTCCAGCCTCTACTAAGATCAAACCCTACAGCCTTTCCATCATCTCAGGCTCTCATTCCTTCTGATCCGAATCTTGTTGAGTAGAATTGAAAGGCAGAATCCAAAAGCACTGATGGGATGAGCTGACATGACATCCAGATCTACATGGGCTGCCAGACCCATGCAAACAAACACCTCTTTGGGTTGGGCTGAAAGTTGCCTACTGACCAGCAAAGAACAAATGTAGATATGTAGCCTCAATCTTCTTTGAGAAGCACCTCCAGCATACTGAACAAATACAGAACAAAGAGAAACAGCTTCTGAAGACCAATATCGCTTTTTCCAACTTAAAGTTATCTTACCTCTAAATGTTGGAGAACACCTGAAGGCAGCAGAGGTGATGCTGGGCTGTGCTGGGTTAATGCAGCACCACGTTAGTATGGCAGCAGAACAACCCTACACGAGAAACCTAAAATAACCAAACCACCCCAAACAAACCTGGGCTTCCGAAGAGAGAGCCCAGCAAAACTTCAACTGAGTGTCCAAAACGCATCCATGCTGCACTGCACACCATCTCAAAGTACAAAATCCTTCCTAACCATCATGGAATTCCCTCTCCTCATACAGTCAGCAGAGCAAGGGAACTGGGAAAAAAACAGACACAAGTTTTAAACTTATTCTTTTAATGTCTTAAAAAGGTCACAAGATTGCTTCCAATCTTCTTATTAAATTTTATTTGGACAAGTAGAGAACAACTTGTATCACAACAGCTTTAAACAACATGATTAAAGACTGCGGCACTCCAAGGAGGCTCACAGATATGTACAGTAAATGAAGAAAAACGTCGCACCTCAGAGCTGATCACGATCAAGTTAAAAATACCTGACTTAAAGTATATGTGCTAATAAATTTCCTTTAGGTCATGACCAGCATGAAAATAATTAGGACGCAGGTACTCAGCAAAGTTTTCTGCTAATGGGCACAGCAATATGCTGCATTTAAGGATTAAAATCAAATTCTAGGTTAGTGTTAGCACTGAGCCCTTAAGAGAAATCCTAATTTTTACCTTCCCCATTGACACACATGAAAGCTATTCCCGCTTAAGGGTGTGCCAAGCTGCACACAGATCGAGTCCTTGAACGATAAAAACTCTGAGCGCTAATACTGCAGGTCTTACGTCCCGGTACAGATTTGCCTTTCCAGCCATTTCACCTATCAGTTGCTACAGAAAATACCTCAGTTAACTCCTCAGGAGAAACAACGCAGGTCTCTGGAAATCACATCCTTTCTACAATGAAAATGATCTGCCAATTCAAGTTTTATTTGTTCAGGAAGACAGAAGATTTAAGGCTTCGGTGGCAAAAATAATCCTCTGAGCAGTGTTTTTTTTTTTCCTCAAGTCAAGCTGACATAAGTAGGTTTACATTTCCTCGACCTAAAATCCCTGGAATCAGGTTTAGATCACATCCACCTGTTGGTTCTGGCAAGAAACGTCTCCTTCCAAAGAGGTTTGTGTCCTCTACCAACCATTTCAGAAGCACGAGGATAGTTTTGTTTCAAGATTTAGTTTTTAATTATAGCAACATTGGGGAGATGTTTAATACGTGGATGAAGCAGTGCTCATGGCGTCATCCGCTATTTTGGTGCTGGCGGGGTGTATGCTTGCAAAATACTTGACGTCGCTGTCGTCGTCCATTTGAAGCGCCATAATCGTCTGCTCCACAGCTTCCTGATGAGAGTTGGCAGAATTCAGAAAATACTCTGTAAGAGAAAATGCCAAAGTCTTACAGGAGCAGAAGGCAGCAGACACCTCCAGGCCAACCTCAGCATGCCGCCCGTGGGGCTCAAAGTCCCAGGAGACAAACAGCGCACGCGTGTGGTCAAACATCTTTTACATCTGCCTTTCATAATCTCTCCCCCACCCCTGTCACACACACACACACACACACACACACACACACACGTTTTTGAGGCAGGGACTGCCTGCATGATGGCTTTACACAGTGGCAATACGGAATGGAGTTGTACGATCCAGGAGGGGAACACAAAGATATTGAGGACAACAACAACAGCCTCAATGGGATACAGAAACAGCAAGAAGAGCAGCAGCCTTGGCACAGTTAGCGCAGGATAACAACTCACTGCACATCAGCTGATCCACAGTAGCTGCATAATATGCCTACTCAGAGCCTCCAGCAAACACACGACAGCTGGCGGTAACCTACATCTCACTGAGTGGGCATCCTTTGTGCCCTTATAAACACTCTGCATTTCAGTCGTACCACTTCATGTTCCCAAAGTCTTCTATGATAGAATGGCAGTCCTCGAGCCAGGGTATGGATTTTGAGGAAGAAAGTGACCAGAAATGAAGTAGTTTAAGTGCAGACTCTCTGCTGGTTTACAAAATGCTGTAATCCGCAAATGCTACTTTGCATTACAGTACTTTGGAATGTGAGCACTGCTGCCTCTTCTGGCACCTGCCATGCTCTGGGGATCCCTTCCTAAGCACAGTCTGCAATTTGAACACAGCATGTCCTGGTTCCACCCTGAACAGACACCAGAAAAACTTCCTTCTCACCGCTACCATAAAACATAAAGACAAACAGCAGCCATCTCTTCCACCCCAGTGAGAGAACAGCTGTTCGATTCGCGTTGAAGGACTTTTTTCCTTCAATCACACTTGCACATCGTTCACACGTACTTTCTGTACCCTAAATAATCCGTACAACCTCACTCATTCAGAAAAAAATGGGGCAGGAAAAAACATGAGCGTGAGCTCACACTTTCCAGCATTACAGAACTATGGCTGATGACACAATAAGGTTTAAAGTTTATCTAAGCCAAGGTAACACCCCACCCCCAAGGAGACAGGAAAAGCAACCATGACCCACATCTCAGGCTGTTTCATCTTTCCCAGCTGGCTCTAGGAAAGTGGTGGGATACAAAGACATGTGGTCAGCCCAGTGCAACTATTTCTGACCACTAACCTTTCTCCAAAAGCGTTTGCTTTAATGTTTTTGCAAGCAGGACTCGAACGTTTGGAACCCTGTCAGATGCCAAGTGTAATAAGTGTGGCAACAGATGCACAGCAAACTGGTCCATGGGCAGGCAGTCATCCTCACTGATAGTCTGGCAGGAAGACAGATGCAATTTCATTAGATTTCAGCATGGTGAAGACAAAATCCCAACACATAATCAGAGCTGACAGATCCTATAACCTTCCTAGCATGAATACAGTGTGCAGTATCCACTGCGTTTTATAACATGATATGATATTTTCCAGCACAACCACACGCAGTGAACTAAATCAGGGCTGAGAAAACTCAGGCTTAGCCAATTCCCAATTTGTGCTGAGCAAGGAAGAGTCCCAATTCGGGGACTCTTTATTCAGTTTGTTTGACATTCAGACTGACCTAAGCTAAGCATGCATGCATGCAAGCTCTTATATGAAGCAACACTGAAGGATGCAGCTTTGGCAACAGGATCTCAACCAATCAACAACGACAGACACTTAAGTGCTTCCAACTGCTTATTCCCCCTTAATTCTTCCTATCGAAATAACAGTAGTAGTAGTAATAATTTTAAACAAACAATACGAACAAGAACAAAGTTGTTTCACCTGACAGATGAAGACAAAAGTTTGCCTGCCAGACCATTTGCGGCATCTACAGAACTTTTCAACAAGTTCATTCATGAGGTCTACCACAAACGTTGACGTTGAGGCCATGTGCAGCTTTTTTACCATTTCGCTAACCTAGAAGAAATACGAAAGAGATAAAAAGAATATTATTTCTGACCACCGACCCTGAGGAGTCTGATACCCTGAATTGACTTAGATTGTTTTACCAGCTTGTAAGAAATCCAGCGGACAGAAGACACTTTGTCTGCACAGAGGCTGAAAGCGATAGGTCGCAAGTAGTCGTAGATGTCTCTGGCACTGTACAGATCTAGAAGTAAGATCAGCTGCCTGCAAGATGGAAGAAAAAACAAAGAGGGTATTAGAATAGTAAGGAAGTATTGATTGCTTATATTGATTACACTTGCCAGGGTGATGATGCACTGGAACAGGTTGCCCAAGGAGGCTGTGGATGCTCCATCCCTGCAGGCATTCAAGGCCAGGCTGGATGTGGCTCTGAGCAGCCTGATCTGGTGGTTGGTGACCCTGCACATAGCAGGGGGGGTCGAAACCAGATGATCATTGTGGTCCTTTTCAACCCAGGTTACTCTATGCCACATAATACAATATAGCCATAATAAAGTTATTTGGAAGTAAAACCTTCTATTCTTCAACACAGTCAGCTTTGCTAGGGGTCACCTGCAAATGTTACAATAGTAAAATGCTGAGTTAGCTCAACAAATGAAAGACTGGGGAAGAGGCAAAGGATCTGAAATTGCACTTCCAAGACAGGGATCCCAACAGCGGCCACAGTTTACATGCAGCACCGCTGTGGATGACAGCATAGTGCGCACAGGCATTCTAGCACCCTGGACAGACAACCTGCAGAGCTACAGAGCAACTCTAGTGACTTAAGTGATTGAGGATACCTATCAAAACAAGTAGAATTCTTAATCAGATCAACACACTCTGCTTCGGAGCACGCTGGGCACATAGAGAACTTGTTGGTTTTCTCCAGTGTGCATCAAGCTGAAGATCTGAGCAGGTTGCAGATATGAGTACGAATGGTAAAAAGCATGTTAAAAGTGTCATGTCACACTACAAGCAGCCAACCGAATGCTGCCATACCAGCAGCAACAGGTAAGTCATCTGTAGAAAACCTCAAGAGGACTGCCCAGTCACCTGCTCAAGCAGGGTCAGCTGTGATATCACACCGATCTGCCTGCTCACATCTTAAGAATCACCAGGAATGGAGCCTGCACAGCCTGCCCGGGATGCTTGTGCCCCTCCCTGGCTGTCCTCAGGGTGAGAATTTTCCCTCAATTCCAGTCTGAATCTCCCATTTCACTTTAAATCTTCTGTTTCTTATCCTCCCATCACACACCACTGTGAGTCCATCTTTGTGTACTCCCCATAGGGTTTGAGACTACTCTTAGTGTCCCCAAACTCATACCCAGGCTGAACAAGCCACAGTCCCACAGCCTCTTCTGACAGCCCTGACCATCCTGGGGTCCCCTCTGTTGAACTTGTTCCAGTTCATCAACATCTTTCCTGTACTGGTAGCCCCCTAAAAATGTACATCACTTCAGATGAGATCTAGTGAGTGCTGACCATAAGAGGAGGTTAATCTGTTCCCTCAATGCACTGACTGCTTTCGTCACTAAACCATCCACAATCTTCAGCAACAGCTCTGTATTTTCCTTATTTACTCTTTCACTGCTCATGTAGTAGTAGAAACTGTTGTTGCCCTTGACAGCACACAAATTTCAGCCCTAGTTGAGTTTTGGCTTTCCTAATACAACCCTGCATGCCTGGGTAATGTTTCTGAACACCTTCTGCGCACCCCGTCCCTGTCTTCACCTCTTCTATGACCATTTTGCACTCAGGCTCAGCCCCGAGTTTCCTTCTTCGCCGAGCAGAGCTCTTAATAACTCTTGTTCTTCTGAGCACCAAGATAGACCTTTCCTTCATTTGGAAGATGTATTTCTTAACAACATCTGCTTTCCCAAGCAACTTGGCCTTTTGGAGCTGCCTCCCATGGCATCCCTCCTACCAGACCCATGAAGAAGCCGAAGTCATCCTACATGAAGTCTAATGCTCTGCTGCTTGCTTGCTCTAGATCTTGGTTTCATGGTCATGAGCTCAGCCTACTCAGACTCAGCAACTATAATTACTAGAACACTCTTACGACCAAATCTTTAAAATGAAACACCAACGTTTTTCAACACAGTGATGAAAAGACATTCAACTTCAAACTACTGTAAGTGATATACAACGACAGGGAATTTTTATGCAAGGGAGACAACAAGGACCCAGAAAACCACATACTCAGCCAGCTCTGCACGGAAACGCCAGTTCCTGCTGTTATCGGTCACTAAGAATTCCTGGAGCTGATAAAGATATTCTCTTCTTTTGTCCAGATGAAGAAGCTGTAACAATAAATACAAATTTATATGAAGAAATCCAGGTTACAAACATCCAGGGATGGAACAAGAGCTTTAAAATACAATTGATTAAACACTTGTTTTAATTTCTAAAAATTCACCTTTAGCAATAACACTGCCTCACTGGGCTAAACTCCGTCACACTTATATCAATAAAATCCCAGGGGGCACGATAAAATGCAAATATCCTTTGTGCACCCCATAGAGAATAACACTGCTGTTACGTTAAATAAGTGCACACGAAGAAGTAAAGCTAAATTGCATGATCTCGCTGGGCCAAAAATGAATACAGACATACCTTTAGAAAGTCATGCAAGTGTTTAAGCACACCTATCCTGACTTCATCCAGGTCCTTTAAGAAGCCATTGAAGACAGGAACCAAATCCCCAGCTGTAAGTTGGTCTCCAAGGATGACGGCAAGTTCGTGTATGGAAAACGCGAGCGTCCGACGAACCTTCCACTGAAATAAGGCGATAAACAAAAGAGTAAATTTTATTGATGGATCAGATGATGTCTCTATTTTAACCTGGTGGTCAATATATCAGCTGGCTCTCCAGAGAACTACAACACTTACAAATCCCAGACCAATGATGAGGTGTCATTTCTTCTACCTGAATACCCAGGTGCTCAGTTTCAAATTCTTGAGCTTAAATCAGTCCCACACCATTGTTCTTTCACTCAGAACTTAGGGAAGAGAAGTGAAAGACACCCTGCAATACTTCAGCTGGGATCTTTTAGAATCACAGAATGGCTTGGGTTGGAAGGGACCACCAAGGATCATCAAGTTCCAACCCTTTATAGTTTCCCTAATAAGTAAAGATTCACCCAGAGAGTCCAAGGAACAGTGGAGCTTTCACTTAACCTAAACTGAGTAACTACTCAAACTGAGTGCTTTTAAGAGCTGAATATCATCTCTTCTTTAACACTTTGCAGTAAGCATGGATACTGGTGGGTTTTTTTTTTTCCACCCTAGTTTGGTGATTCAGTCTCAATTGGGATTAGAATGGCGCTGAAACTCTGAACAGCGTTGAAGACAGGGTAATGTGTTCTGATACATGTTTTACATTTATCGGCCGCACAACAGTTTGGAAAATCTGAGCAATGGCCTCGTATAAAATTACTCACTACATATCAGTAAGAATTGTGGCGCTGACAGAGCAAGCAGCAAGTTCAAGAGAGGGGAAGTAGTCTGAGAATGTTCAAAAAAAAGTGAGCATCTCCAAAAAAGGAAGAAAGGGAAGACTGGGAAACAACTGCAAACCAACAGTAAAGTGCACAGAACCACCTCCCCACCACCCAGCAACAAGGAAAGCGCTGCTGCTTCCAGGGTTTGTTTTTAGAACAGCGATGCTGCACCGTGATGGTGATGTTATCCCCTTATGACTGAGCGCAGCATCAAAGGGCCACCAGATCGCAGCGTGAGCCTGACTCACTGAGCTCCAGACGTGCCTGCGGGGATGTGAGTCTGCTCACACACAGCAGCACAACCCAAATTCTCTGACCGATGAGAATCCCAAGCACTGCCATGAGATCTGGAGAGATCAGGGACCTTTCCTCACATTCCCACTGGAGATCGATCTCCGCAAACACACTCTGTCCAATGGCCCCATTTTCTTATTGCGTGAGAACCACACACCCCCAGCTTCACCTGACATGGCAGTTATACTTTAACTCGTTATTTGAATAGCATCAGTAACAGAGAGCTCCGCTTAAAGAGCAGAGCAACCCAACAACCAGCAAGAGAAGTGATCATTATTCACATTATTCTTTATTCGCAGCTCCCTGACCTTACCTGCATGTCAGATGCCAGCGTCTCGTAGGTATCCTTCAAGCAGTGCCAGTTCTGTCTGCCTAGTGTAAGTGCCACACCTGGGAGGCTGTAGGCACAGTGTTTGGCGATCTCGGTGTCAACAGTTTGTGCGCGAGATGGATCAGTCATTGATAAATACTGATCCAACAAGGCTTGAGGTACAACATCCTGCAGCAAGAGAAGGGTATTTATTTTCAATTAACCTTCATAAAGTTTATATGAATTCCAAGGAACGCTGTGAGAACGCTTTTTGCCACAACTGCAGATAATCATTTAATGAAGTCTTGCAATAAGAATGCAGAGGTTTTATACTTGGTACAGAGTTTCACCAACATATTCCAAAGAAGAGACCACACGCGAGGGCCATCAGTACTGCCTCCCTAAGTGGTCATCACGAAGGAGAAGGCTTTCCCAGAGACCAAAAGATCTCTGGTGAAGAACAATTTTTCCCCCTCCACTGAGAAATTAAACTTTGGCCAACACCTCTTTGTGCTGGCTTCCACACTTTGCTCCAGCTGCTACCGCTTCACCTCAGGCACCCATTTTGCCCACTGGGGCGTACAAGAATACCTCCCTAGCATACAGCTGTTGAATAGCTCAGCTCACAGATGCGCTAAGAGGGTTCCACTCAAACAACAACAGTTCTGCAGGGATGCAGGCATTATACTGAACTAAGAAACAATACCAATTCCTTTCCTTTAAGAAAAAGACAGAGACAGCTGGAGTTTAATGAAACACGTTCACACTTTTTCTTCAGAAAGCTGCCATGGGGCGGGGGTGGTTCCACTCAAAACATTCTAAAGACCCCATTTCCTCAATAACCTTATTTCCATTACAGACTAGTTTCCATGGAAAATCCAACTTGAACCTGAAAATCTATGAGAGTTGTTCTCACATCACAAAGCACTGCCACCTCTTATACGTAATTAAAACAGAAGCAAATGCTGAGTTAAGGCATTATCTCTGGAAACACTGGGTATTTTAAAATCAGTTGTTTTAGAGGTTTGCCATATTTTATAGAAATTTTATTACATCATAAATGACAGGCTGAAACAGTCTGCACGAGACTGACAGCACGAAAGAGATCTCTGTATTTAGACAAAGCTGACACTTATCTGACAGAATCACAGAATGGGTTTGGTTGGATGGGACCTCAAGGATCATGAATCGCCAACCACCCCCACCACAGGCAGGGCCACCAACCTTCCCATTTAACACTAGACCAGGCTGCCCAGGGTCCCATCCAACCTGGCCTTGGACACCTCCAGGGACAGGGCATTCACAGCCTCTCTGGGCAGCCTGTTCCAGGGCCTAACCACTCTCCTAGTGAAGAACTTCCCTCTACGTCCAACCTAAATTTTCCCTCCCTCAACTTAAAACCATTTCCCCTTGTCCTGCTGTTATCTACCTTTTCAAAGAGTTGACTCCCCTCCTGTTTATAGGCTCCCTTTTGGTACTGAAAGGCTGCAATGAGGTCACCCCACAGCCTTCTTTTCTCCATGCTGAACAAGCTCAGCCCCCTCAGCCTATCTTCGTAGGGGAGGTGCTCCAGCCCTCTGATATCTTAGTGGCCCTCCTCCGAACCCTCTCCAACATCTCTCTGTCTTTCTGACATTGGTAAGAAGAGCATAAGTAACCCTCATTTACCTGTACTTTGGATTTTCTTTCTTCTTCAGGGCTGAAACTACTATTGGTGCTCAAATCTGAATCATTATGAATATAGTGAAGCGTGGAATCCATGTCCTGTTAAAAAAAAAACAAAACAGGAAAAGAAAGAAGTCGCACAAAACACGTGCATGGATTGAACAAAAAACATCAACACCAGGAAGTGCTGCCCTCACCTCAGGGCCTCTTTCTCAGATTAAAGGAATGCATGTCTTAATATCAGATACAATTTTGATACAGCCTGAAATCAAAAGGGATACTAATGAATATTTCTGCTTTAAATTTTAAACTAAAGCTTCTCTTAGTTTGCTCCACTTGGGTTCTTATGGAATGAAAATCATAGGAGAGGGAGGCTTTTGAGACTGCATTAAGGAAAATGTAAGTAACACATGGGTCACACCACTGGAGTTCTCCTAATACAAAGGACTCTGCGTCATCAGCATGTGAATTTCAAGAAGCAAGTAATGAATATTTGGAAGGGAGATTTGATCTTTTTGCCAGATACGTTCCAAAGTATCTACGCACAAACACTGCAGGGCAAGCTCTCAGGGTCAACGTAAGTTCCAAGAGCATCTAACTATGTGAATTCTTCAGATCACTTTGACAGTGAGATTTTTCAAGCAAAGGACTGTAAACTTCTTCACAAAAGCCTCTTATATGAGATCTTCTTTCCCTACAGAGTAACAAGAGCTCTGTGGTTGTGCTCGAAAGAGCCCTATACTATACAAGAGGTTGCACACAAAGCCCATGGCACTGGGATGAGTATTGCTGGTGCCTCCTAACAGAGGCACCCCCAGCCTAGGGGGTCAGATATGAGTCCCATCTCCTCCTGGCACTCCCCCACTTCTCTGCTGTGCCAGGCAGAGATGAGCAAATTTTATTCCAGGCTCCATCCCTTTTTCTTTTCCTCCTCTTCTCCCTCCAACCAAAAAGAGGGGATTCCCACACTCATCCACTACGAAAACGAGTCGAGGGATTTCTCAAAGCTTACATTTGTTTACTGAGCCATATAGAGAGCATATAACCTAAAAGGGAAGCAGAATGGTTGTTCCTGAGGATAAAACAGAACAGGGCATCTCACACTCAACAAACAGGCTGTATCTGTGTACCAAAGACTCATCTGTTCTCCCTTATCGCATCTTTTTGCCTATTTAAATTGAAAAAAAGAACCCCCTTTAACACGCAGCATTAACCCCTTCAAAAACCCACCCAGCTGCGGAAGGACAAGCAAAGTTTGATTTTGCTCTGTGTGGAAAAACTGTGACGGCTGCTTTCAAATACAGATTACAGTAGCCTGATTTTTCTACAGCTTCTGTTCCCCATATTGACTTTAGCTACAAAAATCAAAATACTAAAAACCAACTACCTGCAAAAAATCAGGGCTCTCTTTGCTGCTAGAGGCAACAGACCCCTTGCTCAACACATCACAGCTTGATTCCCAAATTCTAGGTCACCTCTTTGATATTCTTGCACTGGCAAAATGAGTCCTTGATTTGGTGCCAGTAACAAACAAGGAACTGACAGATTAAGAGCATCCTTTTAGGAAGTAAAATCCAAACACGTACGTACAACATATATAAAGAAAAGTGACAAGCTTTCTGTCAGCACCACATTCCATGCAGAAATAAAACTTACCTCTGGGCAAACACAACTCTCGTTATCCCCCAATATTAGAAGGAGAGAGGATTCATTTGCTCTATCATTTTATAGGTTAGCATAAAAAAAATGACTACAACTGATGCTACAGTAAAGAAGCAAATAAAGCTCAACATCAGGTTGAATTTTGTTCTTTTAAGTAATTAAAACACATTTGCAATGTTCTGTTATATTTGCATGTAAGAATAAGCAGCAGTACCCAAATAAATGCCACATTCCTCCACTCCCTGAATGCTTTTGGGCTACACAGTCCAACAGCTTAGATAACACAACCAACAGAACTAAAAATATCCCAACAAACCCATTTTATTTTAGCAGCTTGGGTTTCAATACCAGCCAACAAAACGCCAGCCAAAGTAGGAAGCGTTTAACTGCAATTACTGCACGAAAACAAAATACAGCTCTATTCCTGGAGCCATGGAAATCTGTTAGGGGTGGGGAGAGAAAGAGCACAAAACTCACTTCTTACCTCAACAGGGTCACCAATTAAAGGCACAATATCACTCAGTATAGGCTTAAAATTTTGTTGGTCACTGCTGGTCAGTTCAGTCTGAGAGTCTGTTCCCTTGCCAATGCTGGCCACTGTCTCTTCCTGAGGATTCAAGCTGGATGCTCTGAGTGCGGCAGACAACACCTCCACTTGTGCTGCAGCATATGAAAGAGAAAGGGATGAAAGACTGATCTGCAATAAACCTACAGTGAGGCCACAGTTAACTTTCAGATGTTGGCTTAATTAAAGAATAGCTGAAGAACCACACAGTAATGTCTCAGAGTTCATGGGAAGAGGGGAAGGGAATCTGCCAGTTAAAAAACCCAAACCTCTTGTGGAGCAATGTTCGCTGGGTACAGCTTGACTAAGCAGACCGGTAATCTTACCTGATAGCAGCCCAGCATTCAGTGCTGACCGATGCACTCTGCCTTCTCTCCTCCACCTCCTGACCCATTCAATGTACCCAGCTATCCAGAAGCCACGCTCATCACAGACAAATGGTTTTTCCCAGGTTACTTAAACACTATGCCCACTTTGAAATTAAACAACAAACCATGTGTTTGTATTCAATCTCAGCCTGCCATACCAAGTCACAGAACCTGAATGTTGAATAGCTACAAGAATTATACAAAGAAAACCAGACTCGTTTGTACAGACAGGAGTTATCCCTTCTGCGCTATATATCCATTACAAGAAACAAAATTGTAGCTCCCACAGACTTCACTGATCACCAAGTGCCTTTCTTGTTTCTTCCAGTGCTCCTCCACGGCTCCTGTTGCCAAGGGCCTTGTCTTGTCTGTTATGACAGGACAAGAGGAAATGGTTTCAGCTAAAACAAGTGAGCTTGTGAGGTTTAGATCGGGTAGAAGGAACAAGCTTTTTTGCAATGAGGCTAATGAAGCACCACAACAGGTTGCCCTGAGAGCTGGTAGATCCATGGGGAAGCTCAAGGTCAAGCTGGATGGGGCTACCTATAAACATAGGTTTTTATATGGGAGAGGGGTCTACTGATGTAACACATGCAGGCTGTTTTTTTCCATATTAGGTCTCCATTTGGGAAAGCATGCTGTGACTGGCATAAGCCACAGCTAGCCCCAGTAACCTGCAAGTCAAGCTCTCCATGTCCCACTGAATAACCATTAGAAAACCCGACATTACATAATTGAACACTCCCTGTGCAGAACATGAGCGGAATTAGTAAAGCTCAAGACAACGTCCCTAGAAAAAGAAAGATATGAAGTACATGGGGAAAGAAAAACAGCTTTTGAAGTTACTGAAGACAGCAGCAGCCTCAAAGAACTAGAAAAAAGCAACCCAAAGAAAGACCTCACAATGATTTTAAAAGAGCTGGCGTGCTCCACAGGAATGTGTAGGTTTACATCTCCCAGTATATATATATATATATATGTGTGTGTGTGTGTGTGTGTGTGTATGTATATATATATATGTGGTCAGTGGTGACTGCTGGCCACTGCTGAAAATTATATTTCCTAGAGACCTCACCAGTTTCCAGGGCTTGGAGCAAGGATTTGAAATCTGAAATGGAGTCTGCTCTGTTCCGACCAAACTTCCACACCTGCTCAGCTGTAGGGGCTGGCGCTGACACCAAGCAGCAAACAGGAATCACTGACCTCTGCTGGCTGTCCCATAGCAGACACCACCTGATTAGCATCTCTAGTTACTCCACGAAGTCAAGTAATAAGAACATCAATAGGATTTCTTAAAGCTTTCAAAAACCCTGACAACGATACAGGTCGATACGGTTCCCCTCAACAGAAATTCTTACAAACTCGTAACAAGATAAGGTATAAGCAGATAGACTACATAAGTCTTCATGCAAACTGTAAGATACGTTTCTTAATCACTACTTTTTTCCTTCCTGCTTTTCCTCTTTTGTATAGATGCATGCTCTCATCTAGGGATGCTTCAGAAGAACGTGGTTCTTCCATATTGGTAGCTCAGGACTTTCTGGCTGTAACCCTCAAGTCTGATGTGCCTTAGGATGTATTCAGCACATGTGTTGCAAGGAAACCTATCTCTGGTACGTATGTGTGAAACAGTCAAGTTATCTCAGCCCAGGAGGTGCCTCTGAAGTGCTGCTCACCCAGATGGCCATACTTGTGAAACCCTCTTCCAACCTTCAAGAGCTTTTTAAAGCAGAGAACGCAGGCTCGCTTCAACAGTTCCCTTCAGATTAGTTCTCAGCTCGACACAAGAGCTTTGCAAACCTAAGCAGACCATGTGAGACTGCAGCAATCAAGATTTCATAGGAAAATCAATAAGACGAACTATTTAAAAGTAGAATGGACAGCTCATAAAGTGAAAACCACATTTGCCATTTTTTTGGTAATTAAAGAAAGTATTTTATCTGTTTTGTTTCGCACATCTGCTATTTAAAAAAATACCCTGATCAATAGCTTATACTGTGGATTCATCTATTTGATTACACTGTCAAGCCGAGCAGTCACAATTTTACACTGCTACGTGAATTCAGCTTATGGAAGGAATCATACTGCCTTTAAACATATATGCAAGTTCCCTTTTGGTTTATATCGTCACTTTTCCCAATTAAATCACAATAGACACAATATATTTGAGGATGAGGAGAAAGTACTACTTCTGACTTTTAAGATAAGGTTAAAGCCCAAACTGCTAAAGCAACTTGAGCACCTCTCCAAATGCTAAAAATGCTTCAGTATTTTACTATACCTTTAACGTCCGGATCATCTATGTGGGGTTCCAAATTTTCTATCATTTCTTCCAGCTCTTTCCTTGTTGCCATAGGAATGTTTGGAGATACCGGCATTGTGAGTTCCTGAATTTCTCTATTGAGGATTATCTCAGAAGTCTGCTGAAGCTCCAAATCAATATCTATTTCAGGAAGTGGAGTCCTCCAGAAATGGAAAGAGTTGTACAATTCCTGCTCTGAAAGAGAGGTTTCCTGTGAACTGTGCTCAGCCTCCCGTAGTCCTGCTGTACAGCAATGAGAACTTGGCTCGTTCTCATCAGCCATTCCCCCACAAGAATCTGAAGACAAAGTGCAATGAAAGGATGACTCAGTCTGGAAATCACTTTCCGTCTGGGAGTTATTTGACACTACATTTTGATCTCCCATGGCACCTTCAAGTTTTGTTGCAAAATTGTCATTGTCAACGTGTGATGACAGGTCCTCTGTTCTGCTGTGCTCATCCTCTGTTGTGATGTCTTCTGTAGTTCTGATTTGTTCACTGTTGAGCGACAAAGCAAAAGAACCATTTGAAAAACAAAATAAACTTGTCACAAACATATGCTTTAGAACATTCATACAAATACTATCAGCTCCTTATTTATCAAAGTAGATTTACTTACACCATAGCAAAATAAATCACGGAATCAAAGACTGGTTGAAAAGAGAAGGGTCACATGGCCTCACCTTGCATTTCCCCTTGCTGAACTTCATGAGGCTCCTGTAAGACTATTGCTTGCTCATGCAGCCTCATACATCAACAACAGTTTCTCTATGAGAATCTTATAGAAGATAGTATCAAAAATCTTACAGCCACCTATATAGTTTTGCCCAGGAAGACTGTAAATGCCCCCTCCTTGGAAGCATTCGAGGCCAGGCTGGGTGGGGTTTTGAGCAACCTGGTCTAGAGGGAGGTGCCCCTGCCTATAGCACGGGGTTGGAAATAGATCATCTTAAAGGTCCTTTCCAACCCAAATCATTCTATGATACAATTCTATGATAGACAGTATCCACATTTACCAAGTTACTCTGTAATAGAAGGTATTATCCTAAGGTACCTGAAGATATTCTAAACTATTGAGTAGTTTGGTATTTTTAATAAATAACTATAAATTCTGGTAGTGTATTGGGTAATACAAGAAGTTACAGATTTGTCCAAGATAACTACTCAGTTTACACAGGAAATCTATCTTTTTTAACTTGCAGCTCACACAGAAGAAAACCAAGGAGGAAATTCTTTACCTGTTTTCCTGTGCAGAAGCATGGTCCTCTGAGTTTTTGTCATCTTCTTCTTTAAAATACTGACCACTGCTGGATGGATTAGCAAAAGTTGATATGAAAGGCCCCAAGGACTGAAAAGCAGCTTGTCGGACCTAGTAGAAAAGGTCCAAGGAAAAATAAATTATATAAATATTACATTCTTATGAAACACAAAACTCCACTGTTAGGAATAGGAAGGGTCATAAGTCTGCTCGTGGAAGTAGCCTGCTCAATAACAAACGTAATGTTTAAAACGTAGACCTTGGAGACAAAAAAGGAAGCGTTGGTAGGGATCTGGGAAATAGATATAAACTCTAATTTTTTAAAATCTGATGATGATCTTTAGCATTGTTAAGTCACAGCTAGTTCTGTAGCTAAGAAAAGGGGTCCTGGTGGCCCAGTTTTTCTTACATGTTGAGGTGGAAATAGAAAGAAATGTTTACACCCACTGTAAAACCAAGCATTCCAACAAGAATCTTGCTCAAGATGGGTGAAACAAGTTCTCCACACCTATGGGGAGAAGTTCTATGTGGGATATCACAGTCAAACCATTAAACTGTATTAAAGAGCAGTTCAAGAAATAAGAAGCATTTCTTACCCATCGTGAAGGATCACTAATCAAATTAATAAAAAGGGTTGACAACTTTGTCCGCCGAACTTCTTGTGATGTTGCACAAGAAACTGCCATGAAGCATTCAGCGCAGGCTTTCCGAACTCCCCACACATTATCAGAGCAGAGCTGGAAAAACCTCGGCAACTGTTCAGAACACAGCAAGTTGCAAGTCTTAACAGGCAGTACTTGTTTCAAAGTGGGTTCCTTTCCATGCTCATTTCCTTCATCAAATTCTCTGCCCTCACACTCAACAGATAGCTCAGTTTAACGTGCACAAGACAAAACACACATTCAGTAGCACCACCCTTCTAATCACTGGCACTCACGTTACCTGCAGATACAGACAGGGAATATTCACATATCTGAAGAATAACATCAATTGATCCTATCAAACTCGCCCCTCCTAGCAGCCTACACTCCTCTTACACTTCTGTATCTGTAATTTCTCATTGCATTATAGACATTAGAAGATACAATCCTGTCCTTTTCTCGCCCAGTATCTTTTAAAATTCACTGACATTCTCTACCTTCACAACCTGAAGTATTTTCTTTAGGCTGTTTTAAACCCTCTCAGCTCTAGACTAAGGCAGCAAGGTGACCTGATAGTAGCCTTTCAGTACTTGAAGGGGAGCTACAGGAAAGAAGGGAACCTATTGTTTAGCAGGGTCTGTGGTGACAGAACAAGAGGAAATAGTTTCAAGCTCAAAGAGGGTAGATATTTAAATAAGGCATAAGGAAAAAGTCTTTTACAGTGAGGGTAGTGAGGTTGCCCACAGACATAGCTGATGCCCCGTCCCTGAAGACTTTCAAGGTGAGGTTGGGTCAGGTCCTGGGCAACCAGATCTAGCTGTGATCTGTCCCTGTTCACTGCAGGGAAGTTGAACTAGATGATTTTTAAAGGTGCCTTCCAACCCTAAGGATTCTAAGAAGTCTGTATTAATGGTCTTAAAAAATTAATTAATCTCAAATAAAACCTTGTACCAGCCAAACTGAAAAGTCACAGCTGTTATAGATTCTTCTTACTAAGAGAACATAGCAGTTAAATTGTTTTAGCTGTCCTTCACTGTCCCCACGTCTAACTCCACTACTGACTTGTACTAAAAAGAAAAATCCCTTAATAGGCAGCTTACCAGCATTTCTTCAGTGGCCTGCTGCCCAACCACACTGCAGATATCTCCGAAGTTGGCTGCACACACCTTACAAATGAAATACAAGAAATAACCACTGTGACAACATTTTAGTACAGCATAAAAAGTCAAAAGAAATAACCAAACAGCTTTGAAAACTACAGAAACAATATTTGGCACTAACTCAGAATCTGCCACTTCTTCATTCTACCTATTTCTATGGTGTTAAATGCATACATACATACATACATATATATATATATATATATATATATATATATATATATAAACTTTAAAAGAATATACATATACATATATACATATACATATATATATATATTCTTTTTAAGTTCTTCTTCAGTTTTTGTTTAACTTTCTCTTTATAAGCTTGATTAATGATTTAATCCTGAAAGAACCACCCCAAAACATAAGTGAAAGGGAAGGAATACATTCAAAGTGCCATCAAATGAAATAATACAAGCAATTACAAAGGAGAAGCAGCTATCCAATAGCAAGGTGAAACCAAACGCAGCCTCAACACCTAAGTTTCACGATGGCATACTAGCTTGCCTCATCTTAATGAGCATCTTTATGTCTATGCACAGCGGTATGAGCTCAGGTAGCTGATGCTTTATCAGTTCCAGCTGGTTCACATTTTCACAGCTACCTGCACAATCGTAAGGACAGCTCTTTCTTTGTTTCTAATAATAAAGGTAGATACTCAGGGAAAAGTAGTCAGCATCAAATATAAAGTCTGTGGAAATATGCACCACAAAGAAACCCCATAAGCTTTCACTTATGTATTCAGATACATAAGTGAATACAGATGCAATCTAGCAGGAAGGTGTCATTTAGACAAAGGCAAGTTCCAAACCAATGACACTACTTTCACAGATAATCCAGATGAGGTGCTGATAATATGTACCTTACGAACATGAAACATTCTGCAGTCACAGCACATCTCACAAAACCTAGGAAGAACAAGTCTTTCCGTGATGTCCTTTCCCACCATGGAGGCCATTTTGCACATGATCTAACGGCAAGATAGACAGACACTAGTTAGGAATGCTTGCACAATACACAATTTCATGTCAGCTCAGCAGAGCTTTTTTTTTTACATTTAATTTTCTGATATAGAAAAGTGAAATCAGGAAGAACTACTGAAAAGAAAAAATTCAGTTCTTGAACTGAAAAGATCTGACTGTTCCAATACTTGAGAAATTTTCTGACAATAGAAATATCATTGCTTAACAACATGGTTAAGTGTTACCTGTTATCTTCTCTACAATTTGAAAAAAATTATTGAAAATACTTTATATTGGTCATAGAAACACAGAATTTTCTGAGTTGGAAGGGTCCAACATAAGTATCATCAAGTCCAACTACCAGCTCCACAAAAGGATTGATTTTAAGTATTGATTTTAAACCTAACCTTGAGTGTAAGATGGCAGAAAAAGTTATGGATTAGTTATAGAGAGCAATATAAATTTTTCTCCCTAATACCACATTGATGCGTATCTTGGAAACACAATAGAATCACTGCAACACCAACAATTCAAGAGACCATTATACCCTCTAGTTTGAGACTGGCATTACTTACAGCCACGGCTTCGGTCTTCACGTCATCATTGCTGTCTGGTGCTGTCAGGTCTATCAGGACAGGGCATACTTTGGTCTCCACGTCGTATCTCTCTATGAGTTCTTGCTCCAGCAGAACTAACAATGCTGCCTGGCTTGTTTTTCTTACCTATTGTAACAAGACAAAAATCCAATCATCAAGGAGTATAAGGAGGTAGGGTGGGTCTTTGTTTTACTTTCTTGAAGTAGGTCCGAGTATTTTGGGAGCTATACCTACATATTGCTATGCATCTATATTCAAGGTGCTTGGAGAGAGAGGATAATGTCTCCAAAAGTGCTCTGCAAACGCGTCATGATTTAAACACAGCATCAGGCCTCAGAACTCTGCTTATTGTAAACTAATGAATGCTATTATAGTAAGTGTCCACCTATGTATGTCCCAAGTCAGGACTGCTACGTCAAAAGGAAACAGAACAAGAAGTCACGGAAGATAAGCAACACAGCTAACTGGGAGTAACAAAGTTCTACAGCATACGAGTTTTGTTAAACAAACCCTCTTCTTACCAAGTTTGTCTGACAGTGGATAACTGCATTTATTCCATCTAGCAAAAGACTACATAAAAATCTGAGAACCTTTTGTAATTGACTTAATATGTATTTAACTACTGACACCCAAAAATAAATTTCATGGAGGTAATAATCACCAAATGGAATTACTTCTAGGGGAATCAGCTCTCAGTGCTCTTCAGTAGCTTTGTATCTAGTACTGACAAATGTAACACCATACACTTGCTAGCATCTGGAAAAAATACAGTTACTGATAAAAGCCTGCAAATGATTCAGAAATCACCAGAGTCAACCGGAATGATCCAGATCATTTGAAAACATGGGCTTATTTATCTTGCATGAACTTAACACTTGCGAATGCAAGGTCATGTATGTCAGAAGAGAAAACATTACATAAAGTGACAGGTTATCTACTGCAGTGCAGCAATTACAAGACCTTTCGAGGTCTTTGTTTCAGAGCAAATCAGCCAAATGAGCTATGGAGTTATCACCAGAGGTTAGGAAGACGAACAGTTGTGGAATCTGTGAACAAGAGAATATCAAGCAGATACTACTTTCTTTAGTAAATTCAGAATGCAATGCATTTCAAGTCATTTTAAATATTTTTCACTCTAAAATATTATATTCTTAAATCAGCCTAAATTATTTAACTTGAAAAGCCTCACACAGTGGAAATATTCAACTTGTTAATAAACTGTTTCTGTAAGACACTCACCTGGTTATTCTGGTCTGCAAGGTACCGTACCACAATAGGTAGTAAGTACTTGGAAAAAGCATATGGGATGGAAGGTCTGTTTTCTTGACAAAACATAGCAATATGAGGCACCTGTTCCATTAGTTCTGCTCGCACTGTAGGCTCTGCCAGAGTCAAAATAAAACAAAACAAAAAAGGCACTGTAAATGTTAGCAAACACGCTGTCAAAATACGCTTTTTTACGTTCTTGTACTTAGAAACTGTGTGCTCAAGTGGTCAAGTCAGTATGTCTACAGCAAGCTTCAATTTGATAAGCATCACCTTTATGCAAAACCAGGTGCAAGTACAATCTGTACTAATAAACTTCTACAAAAGACTTGGCCCACATTCCCAATTAGTAAAAGAAAAAACAAAAAGACCCACAACAACTGCAAGAGAGCAAGTCATCAAACACGCGTATCAGGATCCATCCAAATTCCCTACAAGTATCACCTACTTCCAAGGAAACTCCTAGGCAGAAAGTTAACCCAACTGCAACATGAAACAAACTGAGGGGAGCTCCTGATCCTTTCAGGATTCGCTAAAGCTGCAGTTGCTATCAGAGAATTGATGACCTACAGAAACACATAATGAAAACCCAGCAGCTACTCTCAAGTGACAGTGATCAGATTTATAATATTTTAAATAATAAACTGTACACACGACATGTGCCTTACTGAGCTTTACATAGGTAGGAACTGTTTAGGTAAAATTTAATGGCACAACAGAACCATCTTAAGATATTTGGAACGAACACACAATGTCAGAACGATCACCTTTTGCTAAATAGTAGCATGAGCTTTGTATTTAACGTGGATAATGCAAGCAGCCCTTAGCTTTCTTGAACACTAGTTAAAAGTGACAACTTCAGACTGAATAAAACAAAACACAGCAAGCACCACATCTCCTAGTTTGCTTTGTTTCTCTTCCTAAAGCGGTAATAGGAGCATATACAACAAAAGTCATCTTAGCTAAATCTTGGATGTTCTGAAATATGTGCAGGTTGAACTCCTTAAGCAAAATCTCTACACATATATGTGTAAGCTCATACTAAAGAAGTCAGATCATGAAGAAGACTACTCAAATACGTGCAAGTTTTAGTAAACTTCAATTAATGACTAAGAAATTTTAGCTTAATGAACATTCAATTCAACAGCTGGCCAAAATAAGCACCTGTAAATAGGACAGACTTTTAAGGAGATTGTTAATTTTGAAAGAAAAACTCGATGTATATCGATATATCATATTAATACAAGGAAAAGAAAAAACTAGATTTGCTAAAAACAACTTTCCTTCCAAAAAAGCTTAGAGAAAAACACATTACCACCATTGATTTATATTGATTTATTTTCTCTTTTTTAAGTCTAGTTTGCTACTGAGAGCTTGCAGCACCAGCTAGTTTTGAAGTAGCCTAACCCTTTGTATCCTAGTAACTCATCTTTCACTTACACAAAAATTTCCCAAATAGTCAATAGAACACAAGATATTGTAAGCTCCATCTCTTTGTTAGGATGAGCAGAGCAGCTGTTTGCAGGTCTGAAGTCAGCAAAATCATCCAATTTCATCCTATGACGAATTCGGGTCCTCTTAACTGATGAAACTTAGACTCTTCACTTCTGGCACAGAGAACTGTGCGAGAAGGGGAGTCCTTTTACATCAGAAAGTGTTTGCCCATTTATGAAATTGGCCCAATGTGGCTGAGCTTAGGGCTTTCTATACGCTCTCTGTACGCATCTTCCCAGTACCTGAGAGTACAGGAGATACCGACTGAAGAGTCCTTGCTGGCTGAGCACGTTTTGAGATGAAGAAAGCCACCACTACTGCAGATAGACAACATGCACTCCCTGACCCAAGAGCTCTTCTGAAATAGCTGATGAACCAACCTCAGAAGGATGTCGATGTCTGCAGATGAAGCCTGCCAGTCTTGCAAGCTCTATAACTCGCTGCCTAGCACCTTGACAAAGCAACAGAAGAAAACCTCCAGTTCTGAGGCAGATAAGACAAAGGCTGGAAAAAGCACTGAAGCACAACTACAGAGAGCACGGTGAAGAACTAACAGGCTGGGAAAGGAAAGCTGAGAGGTGAATAATGATGAGGTAAGGCTGGCAACTAATGGGATGAGAAACTGGAACTTGCTGGACAAGAAAACAGAATCAGAGCCCAATGCCAGGGCTTGAGGAACTTCCTCCCATCTTTCCTGCAAGGCTACTTCAAAACATGTCCTTGATTTAAGGTACAAGAGGCTTGTGTCAAGACCTTGTCTCTAGGATCTCTTTCCCTCCTCATGGGTCCCTCGCCTCATTCCCTGCAGCAAAGAGAAGATGCTTGCTGGAGGGTGTGGGAGGTTGCAGGGGAAGTTGTGGAGGGTAGTTGGAAAGAGGAAAAGAAATTCAGCTGAGGCTTCGTGTTTAGCAGCAGTGCTTTTTGAGCTGTATCTGAATTTGCTTCAGGCAGTTCCCACCCTCCCAAGTTCAAAACTTGCAGCTGGCCTTTCCATTATGCCAATGCAATTGCTCCTGCAGCCAGGCAACAAGCCCTATCAAAAAACAGATCTGGCTGACGCAGCTCTTACCCCCAACTTGATTAAACAGTAAGAACTGGCAATTAGATTGGTTTCCCTGTGCAGTCACACAGTTCTGTAGAGCAGCAGAACTTTCTGACAATGGAAGCAAGCAAACAGTAAAAGAGAGTCCATGGGCTACTTACTGTGATACTACTAACAGAACAGAGTGAAAGAAACAAAATACTGCTGAGGAACTCGATTTGTCTTCTGTGAAGATGCATTAAATGCTTAAGTCAAACTCTTCACAGAGTAATTGTACACTATTCTTTTAACTGAAGTCATAATTCTGGCTTCACAGCTGAAGAAAGCACTGTAATCAAACCCAAGAGCTGTTTTAAGTGTATCAAGCTTACAGTGCTTTAGACACTAGGCACTCAAAGTGGGCAGACTGTATTGATCTTGATAACTCTATAGTTTGCTCAACCACTCGTAAAGTGATGGCAACACTTCCACTCCCCAGTTTGATTGGGTTTTCTGTGGAAATGAATTCTTACATTTCTTTATGAAGCAGTAAGACAGCAATAGTGCCTTTTTTTTTTCTTCTTCTCTTCAGAGCAGGATTTATCTACTATACGTCACTTAAGAGAGTGGTCATGCTGTGTGACAATACTAAAAAGCTCATGACAAGCAAGTCCTCTTCTTCCTGAGCTACTAAGTAAGCTCTGGGTTTGTAGGGAACACAGGCAGATGGGATGATGCAATTTAAGATTTGAAAAATTCATGAGTTAGAACCATAAAGGCACCTTAGTTCTTACATTTCCTAACTTCTATGCACTTGACTCCACAAACTTACTAAGATCAATTAAAACCAATAAACAAACCAGTACTGTGTGCATCTCTGTAATGCGACACCGCAATTCATTATCAAAAAAGCCTTTTGTGCTGTTCCAGGGAATTAGTGCTGCTATGCAAAATCTGATCTCTAGCCTTCCCAATTTAGAGCTTAGATCTTACCAAATGTTGAAGCATATGTTCCAATTTGTACTGATCAGAGTCTAATCTTGAAGTCTGATGTGGTTACAGTAGTGCAATTTTTGTCGTTTTGCCTTCAGGAAACATAATACAATGCCAAAGATTCCCACTAAACATCCAGCACTTTCTCATTCCCTTAATTCATTTCTCAGCTTCACCTTTAGCTCCAATAAAGACTGAGTGGCAGCTCCTACAAAGATTCCAGCAGGATTCAACATGTGACAGTGTCTGCCACCTTAAGTTTTCTGTAGTTTAAAGGCAAATTTATGGCTTGATCATCAGCACAGCAAATAGACCGTGAAAGTATCAGTTAAAATTATTACAAAGCAGTTTCACAAATCATAAGCTCGACACAGCATGGACCAGTGTGTTCACAAAATGCAAACAAAATCTGGATGGAGAATTTCACTTTGTGTCCAGATTAAAAGTTTGTATCTTAAGCACTCTGGAAAGTCACACCATTTGCTTGGAACAGGAGTTTTTCTACTTGGCAAAGTAATGCTACCTCCTGAAGGCACAAGTCTATGCTTTGAAGTAGCAGGCCACTAGAAAAGGTGCAACTTGTAAAAATAAGAAGATTTGGAAAGAAACAACATTATATTTCAGAAGCAAACTCATAATTGGTTTTCTCATTCATTAGCACTTTATTTCACTCTTTAGAAAATAAAACTACACCAAAAGAATCACAGAAGTACAGTTCTTCTGTCAAATAATTTCAAAAAAAGTTGCAATAATAAAATGAGTTTTACCTCCTTTGACTTCCAGACCACGTGAAATCAGCAACATATTCCTTCCAACATCTCTACAACTTGAGTAGATTTTAATCTGCAAGCACTGACCTGCAGTTTCAGTTATTTCACCAATCATAACTACACACTCCAGAATCACGGAGGTACATAACTGTTCCTTTCCCACCCATAAAAGATGCTTCAGTTTCCCCTGAAATTTCACACCATCTCTCATGTGAGCAAAGTGTCAATATATTTATCTAACTGCTTCTGCACATACACTCACCTTTCCTATACAAATGTATAATATTTCCTTCAATTTCTATCAAGGCTTCAGTTCACTCCACATTCTTTAGCTATGAGGAAGTGAAGCACCACGGTTATCAATACAGTGGAAATTTAAAGAGGATTACTATAGACCTTCATAGTATATTACCAGCTAATAGAAGGACTGATGTGTCTGATTTGCATGCTGCTTTACTAGCCAAGCTCTTTCTTTTTATTAACCAGAAATAGACTTTGTTACCGATAGGCAGGTCAGGAGTGAAATACAGAACAACTAATGAGAGAAGGGAAAGTCACCATTAGCCATTAATAGAAGTGTGGAGAGACAAAAGAGGATTGTACAAAGGTAAAAACTGTGTAGGAGGAGGTGGGGGGAAACAGTATGAAAGACTGCAGAAATACTGAAAATTGGGAAATAGAGAAGAGAGTTGGAGCTACTGACAGCAGGGAAAAGGAAATACGAGCCCTCTCAGAAGCATCTTTTAAATATGAAGACTTTGTTAAATGGAAAACTGAAATGCATGCTGTCAGACAGGCCTTGTTGGCACCTCTCAGTCTAATAACTGCAATTTGATTGCGATGGTGCTATAACGCAGGTTAAACGTGCTATTACGTAATTAAGGTTGCAAGGCCATGTCGCTGAGGGTGATTAAACAGCTTTGGAACTTAATGACCAATTAGTTTAATAATTGTTTCTAAAAATGAGTTTGCTTCGCAAACTGCACTCACAACTGACTCTGCGTAAAAAGTTTGAATACATATTTATACAAGTGATAAAGACATCAGAGCCTTGTTCAAGTTCATGCAAGCCTGTGACCAGTCCATATTTGAGAATGAAGGTCTACCTAGCTGTTTTAACAGAGACACAAGCATTTTAACTCTAACAAGGGTTACTGAGGGATAAATAAATATCTGTCATGCACCAAACCTCTATGGGTTCAAAGCCACCAGAAAAAATGCGTAAGTTGCATACTTAGCATCCCTTAAAAAGGACAGAAATTGCAAAGTGGTTAAATAGTAGACTCGAAAGCAATGCAAGGTATCACCTTGTTACCAGAGATGTAACTATCCTATGGACCTCACTACCAAAGATCACAGAGAATTCCAGAGTTCATATGGATTTAAAAGAAAAATTAAAATTAAAAAACACAGCGAAAAATCACAGGCTGAGCAGGAATACCTGTCTACAGCTATGGAGACAAACACCAAAGTGAATAAGACATTCAAACAACTGAGATTTGAAGAGAAAGCTTGTGTGGCAAATAAGTGGGTTGGAAGTGAAATATTGTTCCCCAGCTACCACCGAAACAACTATTCTCTGGTGCCATTTACAGCAGGGCATGGAGCACTGCAATTCCCACTCAAAGTTGGCAGCACTGTCTTAAGAGCACCTCATTTTCAGTAACGCCTGAACTGAGTGTTTTTTCACTAGAAATATATTAGCAATCTGAAAGCTGCAAAGCCAAATACAACCTGGAACCACTGCATTAAAAAGCATTCAAAATGCCCTGCCAGGAAGAGATCTGTGTTATACAATTTGTACATGTAATTACATCAATCTCTTCTTCACAAACTGCATTTTGTGTGGCTCACTGTTCACCTGCAACCCACAAAATGACTGCTGACAGAAAGATGTTGAAACATTGCTCAGTATTCCAGAAGCAATACTGATTTATTTATTTTTACCCTGGCACA
The DNA here is from genome assembly GCF_054131305.1 of Coturnix japonica. Taxonomy (NCBI): domain Eukaryota; kingdom Metazoa; phylum Chordata; class Aves; order Galliformes; family Phasianidae; genus Coturnix; species Coturnix japonica. Next base: position 46,437,423 of record NC_140664.1, read on the forward strand.
AAGAAAGAAGCTTTTCTAAAGCAGGACCATTGGAAGAGTCCGAGTGATTTCTCACCAAAAGCTCTTTGTGAATTATACCAGCAGTTCTTTTAGAAATTGTAGAGCTGATTTGTGCCCTCATCGTGATGCCTCAAACATTTGAGTCATGGCAAACCTACTGGTATGTCAAGAGCTGTAGCTCACTGGTGTGTTAAGATCTATGTCAATCATACCAATACATACAGTCTCTCTTTCTGTGCCCTCCCCTCCTGAAATCATTTATTTGGATGCTATTCTATTCCCAGTAAAGATAATTTCTTATTTCACACCAACGCAGCATTTAGCACAATAAAGGTGCCGTTTAGATTCCTTGAGTGTTGTCACAGTGCAAGAATAAAAGTAATTATTGTTTTGAAATTCTCTTGCTTGCAAACACAAAACAAAATGGCTGCCTCATCATATTCCCAACTCATTTAAAAGAAAAAATAAACCCAAAAAATTTAACACGTTGACTTCAGGTTGAAACCGTGTCTGTAAAACATCATCCCAGCTACAGGACTTCGTAAGTTACGCTGATTATATACGTTAAGTATTAGTAGGGCAAAATACTGCTTAGACATCTTTCAGATGGTTGCTGTTTCAAATTCACCATGGTAACCCTATTTTAGATAACACCAGCAGCACAAGGACAACACAGATATTGTACGTCCCAGGTGCATTCCTCAATTCAAACCTCAATATATTAAATACTATCAAAAAAAACCTAAGTGTCTCGCTTTCTGTGACTTGATTGAACAAGAAAACACCCCCCAAAGAGTTAGAAAATAATTTAACTATTTTATACCTTACAGTGTAAGTTGGAAAAAAAAATATATGAAAAAAGCATCAGACACAAGTGAAAAACAATTCCAGTCACAGCAACCTTAATGAAACAAAAAAATCTATACTACCATTTAAATATTCATGAAAGAACACGTATTATAAAAATACAAACCAGATTGAGCTCCCTAAACAAATTCTGGTATGGGTTAAGACATAAGGATATTCTAATTACCTGTCTTACAGAAACATACTGATGCCAATACAGCAACTGCTTGAGGCATGAAACTCGCAGTTAAGTCTGCAGAAATTTAATTTGTGGAGCAGCTGCAGAATCCAGCGCTACTAGTTTGGCAGATCTAAGACAATCTCTACAGTGCAGGAAAAGCCTGAAATGCTGCTTTTACTGATGCTTAGAAAATATCAACCCTGACTAAAAATGTACTCCACCCCTATTAGAGGAAACTAACTGATTTGAGCTCAGCTCTTGGCTTTCATTCCATCTCTAACTAACCAAACTTCAGTTTGACACATTTAGATGGTCACCAATGGAAAGCCTATGGCTACAAAATCAGTGCACAAGGTCATTTTCCCCTACACAGATCCGTCCTATTTTCCAAAGTCAAAATGAAACTTCAGCAAGTTCCTGGTACTCAGAGGAACCACCACACAAACAAGCACTGCATGTATAAGGATTTCAGAAGCAGAGCTTAGCTAGGCAAGCACTGCAGAAACAGTTGCATGCCATTATTCGGTATTAAAGACATTTAATTCCAAATGAACAGTAACTTCTTTTTCCTCTTTAAGAATCCTTGCAGAAGTACTCAATACAATTATGTAATGCCTACATCCCTGGCTGAACAAGGACATTAGCTCACAAAAACAAAGAACAAATATGTGCATCTTAAATGAAGCAGGTAGGACCTTACAGGATACTTTTTTTCTTTTTACCTTAGGAGCATAATGTTCCACAGCTCAGGAAGGCAGAGCTAACAGATCTTAAACAGAAGAAACAAATTTTCTCCTCATACAAGATTTAATATAAGGGCGCTTTTTTTTAAACCTTCCATATCATTCAAACAGCAATAGATGGACAAACTTCAGATCTTCTCTGATGATTTGCTGTTAAAGCTGTTTTTCTTTCTTCTGGTGCTTTAGCTGTATCAGCGCTGTGTTAAGTTAAATTCAAGTCTCTTAACTTTTTCTAGAGAAATTTCAGCCTGGAATTTTGTAGCAGCACTGTCCACAGAATCATAGAATCACAAGGTTGGAAAGGACCTACAAGATCATCTAGTCCAACCGTCCTCCCTTTACCATACCTAGAGCAAACCACTAAACCATATGTCGTAGCTCCTTATCCAGATGCTTCTTGAACACTGCCAGGGATGCCGACTCCACCACCTCCCTGGGCAGCCATTCCAGTGCCTGACCACTCTCTGAGAGAAGTTCCTGCTTATGCCCAATCTAAACCTCATCTGATACAACTTGCGGCCATTTCCTCAGGTCCTGTCCCTCATCACAACCTCCCTTCAGAAAGTTGTAGAGTGCAATGAGGTCTCCCCTGAGCCTCCTCTTCTCCAGGATATAAGGAAAACCACACCATTTTCCCCACCAGTTTCCCTCTTCAAAGCATTCTTCCTTTCTCTCAAATTTCTTTTTCATTATTCTCCTATTTTTGCCTCTTATTCCAAACACCCAGACCAAACATATCAGCAAAAACACATCTCTAACCATAGAGTTTTCCTATTCATTATTTATACCTACATTTTTCTACCAATGCATGCAATCACAGAATCCGTTGAGATCATCCAGTCCAGCCAGCCACCTACCACCAATGTTGTCCACTAATCCACATCCCTTAATACAACATCTACATGTTTCTTTAACACCTCCAGGAACTGTGACTCCATCACCTCCCTGGGCAGCCCCTTCCAATGCCTTGCTACCCTTTCAGAAAAGAAATTTTCCCTAATACCTAACCTGAACATCCCCCGGCACAACTTGGGGCCATTCTCTCTCTTCCTATGGCTAGTTACATGGCAGAAGAGGATGACTCCCACCTCACCAGGTAGTTACAGAGAGCCATCAGGTTTTCCCTGAGCCTCCTCTTCTCCTGACTAAACAATCCCAATTCTCTCAGCTGCTCTCATGAGACTTGTGCTCCAGACCCTTCATAGCTTCTTTGTCTTTCTTTGGATGTGCTCCAGGGCCTCAGTGTCTTTCTTGCAGTAAGGGGCCCAGAACCAAACAGAGAATTCAAGGTACAGTCTCACCAGAGCTGAGTACATAGGGCAAGGATCACCTCCCTGCTCCTGCTGCCTCTCATCTTTACTACTAATTTCCCAAAAGGGACCAATGGAAAAACTTCAGCATTCAAATATTGTCAGAACTAATAGGAGCTTTGCATGGATGCTTTGCAAGATCCTTTTCGAAACAATAAATTCATCTTTATCTACAAACCTAAAATTAACACGTAGATTTGTTGAGTAGACAAAGTACACAAAAATGATTTTTAAATATACCAATGGGAAGTGGTAGTTCCAAACATTGAAGCAGTTCAGTTCTGCTGAAGAACAAGGAAAAACGTTTCCTTTGGGAGGATGATTCAGAGAAATGGAACTTTACAGCATTTTATTACATTCTGCAGAAATCTAGTCTGAATATTAAAGAGAGAGAAGACATTGATCCAACTTCAGCAACTCTTGATATTCCTTCATTAACCCAGTAAAATGTTTAATGCTACCTACCTGAATCATCAGCTAATCTGCTGATTCTCTCCAACACAGCAATACAATCTCTCTCATCATCACTGACTTCCTTCAAAGTGTCCAGTAAACTTCGCGCCACCATTTGCCTAGTTTACAGGAAAGATTTTAAAAACATAGCATTATTTGTATCCAGAAACATAGCCAAATCATACAGGTTTCTTAAGCCAAACAGTAAGATTTTACAAACATTCACTTTCAATTCAGTACATTCAGTTAGCACAGCTTTGGGAATTCTTTATTCCAATATTCAACATAATCTTTAAGAACTATTAACTTCAACTGTAGCATTTATGTACATATAAATACATCCCTGGAGCTTACAAAGATAAAAGAAACCAGTCACAAATTCAAGAAATGGTAAACATCTGACAAATGAGCAAACAAGATCTTAAGTCAGCATCAACCTTCCATCCTCACCTCTGAATTCCCTCCCTTGCTTCATAAAAAGTAAGACAACACCGATATTCTTAGAAGTTTAAAACACAGTTATGAATTTATCTTCATAAGCAAAGTGTGAACACTTAAGCTGAAACTTTCCAAACCAGTGATGACTTTTAAAGGGTAAATTTGATTTAAATTCAATGTAGAGCAGTGGGTATATTTTGTGATGATAAAAAGAACACAAGCAAATCCCTGGGACACATGCGCTTAGGATAAACATTAGGAAAAGTCACAAAGGAAACACAAAAAACCAATCTGAATAATCATTTCAGTTACCACTTCTAATTCACAAGAAATATTTCTAATGGTTATCTTCTAAGTGACAAGATGCAGCCAAATTTGAGTGTTCATTCTGAAAGGGTTCTGCTGTAGCCTACGTTACGAAGTCATACCCATCACTTACCTAGAGAGCCCTAAGCCCTGAGTTTTTAAACAATACAGCTGACAGCACAGCAAGAAACCCTTTTTCTCAACAACAGCTTGCAATGACGTATGGCTGTCTCTAGCTGGATTTCACCCTTTGGGGCTCTGTGGGTTGAACATCAGAGAGCTAGCACGATTATCCCAACAATAAAATGGGCCAACGTTGTCCAACATGCTGCTTGCTCTTGCATTGCCCCTGAGCTGATTACTAAAATGCTAAAGCAGCTAGGGTCAAGAGTCGGATAGTTCCAGAATGGACCGACAGAAAGAATGTTAGGACATAGACTAGATATAAGCACTGTGGAAAAACAGCAGTGCTGTAAACAAGAGCAGAAGCATAGATTCTATCACAACAAATGGTGAATGTGAGCAGTTGCCATAAACAAATGGGTTTCATTCCTAGAGTATGGGGGAAGCCTGAGAGCTTTAGTTCTTTGCAATCGAAGAAAAGCAGGAGGCACCCATGAATTCCTAAAGTTAAGTAAACATTTACATTTTCTCAAATTTAAATGCTTCACATCGTTCACTTGCAAAACTATTTTAAATTAAAACTGTTTTATCAGCAGATGAACAAAATTCTCTAAAGAAAAGAAGACACCAAATGCAAAAATACTCTTTTAAGTAATTTCTTTTTCCTCACTCTTTTCAACTTTCAACTTGGTAGAAGTGTCTCGTCTCTATGCAGAGATCTTAACTTTCAGTTGGAAGTTGAGCTATTGAAATCCTAACAAAGGGAAACAGACTATGTGACACACTAACCTAGAAGCAGAGGTGACTTGGTCTTTTAAAGGGCTGGACAGCTCTGAAAAGAGAAGAGGAACATATGAAGTAGATTTCATACATCAGCCTGCTTGGATGCATCTCTCTCCCACAGATTAAATGTTATCTTGGAAAGCAAGAGACATGACAAGTGATCTGATGTGCTGGAATTTGGTGCCTACTGATACAGATGCAACAACAATCCAGTCAAGTGCACTGTTAATAACCTTTTATACCCTAGTGATCCAGAAGAGCCATAAATCACACTGAACTAACCACCTAAATCACCACTTCTATTCCAGATACAGTTTTCTTGCATATTTTTAATCTGTTTAAGACAACATCCCATTTATCTGGTGCAACAACAGACCCTGGATCTTTAACCTGGCATTTGCACTTAGAGAACATTCTACTTGTCCCAGCAAGGAGAGATGGGACTCAGAAATACAAAAACAGTCTCAGCAAGTAGTGAACCACAATAAGCAGTGCTGTATCACGCCTGGCTCCTGGGGACTATGGAACAGTCTCCAGCATACTGGGAGATCTGTGAAGACTCATCACCTTACAGAGCTTTGTTAGCAGCATTTTGAACTGTGGTCGCTGTAAGCCAGCGCTAGTTCCTGTGAGTTGGACAGATGGTTATGCAGAAGTAGCCACCCTGTAAATTGAGAGTTGTGAACCTTTGGAAGAGAGGAAAACACAAATCCTAGCTTGAAACAGATAAGACTTACTTATTAAACCCTCACAAAATGATAATCTTTCCATTGACTGAAGGTAGAAGATAACTCCCCACACCTGCACCCAGGTGGTATGTCTCACTTGGGTTTATAAAGGAATCGATGCATTCATTTTTTGTTTCAGTAGATTCTGGAGAAAATCATCAGGACAAAAGGCAAAGGGGCAAGCTAGGCTCACTTCTACAAAACACAATTTGGTTGGCAGCCAGTAATAACAGAGTAATCTTCAACTCCATCTGTCCAGTGTTCCGGGATATGGTATCCACGCATGTCCCCTTAAATATCATAGGTTTTGATTTAGTTCTGACACTACCCTGACAATCTGTCAAAATTATTCATGTGCTTCCAAAGCAAAAACAACAGGACATAGAGCTAAACCTACTTCACATTTGTCACAGGCCATGAGCCAGCACGTAGGCAACTAATAAGGAACGACTGGGGCCCTGCAAGCACTCCAGCATGCTCTGTTTGCTGGAGAGTACAGAGTAAGAAAGGGTCCCTGGTACTCTAGCAGTCTGATTTCCTCCTCTTACAAACACTGGTAGTCTAGCTACAAAAAGCACACAACAGACAACTGCAAAGAACTATCAGTGCATATTAACACATCGGTCTAGTGGTAGCCTGCCCAACAACTGCCAGGTGAGTACCAGGTGAGCATTAGCGAAACTGGGACAGATAACTGAAGGATAACCCATCTGGTCTAGATACAGATGCAAAGGCAAAAAAATAAGTGAACACATTTCTTCTTCAAGAAAGGCAGGGAGATGCCTTTTGTGACAAGGAAAGGAAGAAAAGGTTTTCTCTAGGGATAATGACAACTCCCCATGGACTGAAATCTAAGAGGCAATCAGACTCCTGCAAATATATGACACAGATGACTCCACCAACATCATGACGGCAACATAAGGCGTCTCAATGGCATTCTGTTACCACCTGTTAAAAGCCCTGGTTATCAGGTTATCAGGTTAACATGACCTAGGACTAGCAATAATAATTCTGTGCCATTTCCCTCCTGCTAGGGTTTGGGCAGTGATTACCTCTAATAAGATACCAAAGTCCACCACGAACCTTTTCAAGTTCTCAGTGCCAGCCAAATTTTCTTCACTGCAAAAATTAATACAACTGCATCTTTCCACTTCTAGTACCTGATTACTCCAGGTGCAGAGACTTGCTAGCTGTCTTGATTAAGTGAAGCTTCAGATCAGTAACACTATATCTGTAATCTATCATAATTTTTTGTTCACCATGCATTTATTCACCATATGACTGTCACCCAGACAGCAATGTGTGTCTGCTTACTCTTTAAATGGGTTACCCGCCAAACAGAGGGCAAAGACCAAAGGCATGAAGTACAAGTGCTTTAGCTTTTATGTGCAAAAGTGGAAGACAATCAGTAGAGTTCAACTTCATTTGTTTAAGATTTTTTATCATCATTTTTTTTAATCATAAGAGGGAGAGCTCTCACAACACTAGAAAAATTAATGGACTTGCAATCAGAATATTTGTAGACATCACTTCACCATGATTAGCAGAAGAAAATGGGGATAGATTACACTCTGCCTTTATTATCCAAGTGCAGGACACAGATATTTTCAGGACGGTGCACAAGGACATAATTGGAATACACAATGATTTATTCCAAGAGCAGCTATAAATACTTTTGCACAGCTCATTCAATTCTCTTTCATACACTGACCTTATTTGGAATCCATACTGGGAGTTGTAAGAGGTGTAATTACTGTGTATCAACCACAGTTATTAGCCCTTCGATACATTTCTAGTACAGAACTTAAATGACAGGAGTTCATCCCCATGGTAGGTGCTTTTAGCTAGTAAGCATACCTTCAAAAATATACTTTATTTGCCCATTTTCAGACAAGTTCTACATCAAGATTTGAGGACTCGTCATACACACACGAGTATCAGTAGTAGTAACTTAGCTTGGTGCTTTTCCCTCCAGGCAATCTCAATAGCTATTCTGAATCAACTCCCAATGTAATTATCATCACCTTTATGCTTTTCTTAAAAAGCAAGGATAGTTGAACAGTTGTCCTTATAAATATCAGGAGTACTGCTGAAGTAATCAAAACTTTTCTTGGTGCTTTGAGAAAACTCTGACACTTGATTGTCAGGTATACAGGATTTTAATGCACACTTCCAAGCTAAGTTAACTTGTGTAACTTTTCTTTACTATGTATACAACTGCAACTCTGTGTTTTGGGGTTTGTTTCTTCTTTACTAAAATTCATTCTGTGACACACGGTAAGATCAGGAAGACCAAGGAAAGATGAAACCAGAAATGAGATGAAATAATCTAATGCATCCTACAATGACAAGTTCTTTCAGAAACATCCTTGTCAAAATGAATGGCTTTAAAGTTTCACCTGTGCATCTCTGGAATCGGTTTGGCAGAGTACTCACAGTTGAGGTCAGTACTCACAAAAAAAAGCAGAAAAGAGAAAGTTTACACCGGGCTAGTCTGCACAAAAAAGAGAGGAAGTGGGGAAGAAAAAAAAAAGATAGGGTAGATGTAGATAACCAAGTTCTGAATCAGCTTCTTGACTATAATCTGAACGAGAATAAGGCAAAGTAACTGAATCACAGAATGGTTTGTATGAGAAGTCCCACCCTCTCCCATGGGCAGGGCTGCCCTCCAGCAGCTCAGCTGCCCAGGGCCCCATCCAACCTGGACTTGAGCACCTCCAGGGATGGGGCACCACAGCTCCTATGGGCAGCTGTGCCAGCGCCTCACTGCCCTGTGAGTAAAGAACATCTGCCTAACATCTAAGCTAAATCTCCCCTCTTTTAGTTTGAAACCACCCCACCTTGTCTGATGATTATTAGACCATGTTTATAAGGGAGATCTATCTTAAGCCTTTAGAAGGCCTTTATATATTTCTCATCATCCCACCAAGCTTACTATCTTTCAAAGACTTATGATATGTAGAACAGCACCAAGAGATGAGAACAGCTTCTTGTCTCAGCGGAGATTCTTCCTGCATGCCAATTCTAATTTTTAAAATACATGGTGAAATGATGTTCCTGGCTCTTCAAAAGGGAATTGGAAGGCTTACAACATGGCTCTGAAATACTGATCTGTAACATTTAACAACTACGCTTAATTCCTTGGAAATAAATTGACTCCTCGGTTCCCAAAAAGCCTCATTCCATAACGGAGCATGTATTCTAAAACGTCTAAATTTATTGTAGAATCACAGAAATATACAACTAAAATGGATATTGTGGCTGTTGGGAGTCAGGAATAAAATAATCGCATTGAAATAATTCATTGCCATATACAATGCAAAAACCAAAATCTTTCTGATGCCAATCTCTCTACCACCTGGAGTCTAGGAAGCAAGAAGGCTGCCTTTAACAGACCGTATTAGATAACCTGGAAGCATCCTGAAACACCTTAAAGACACTATCACTTCTGGTATTTAGATGAGTCACAGAAGATGTCTGCAGAGATGAGACGGAACATTTCCAGACTTCCACATTCTGTCACAAGCAGTACTGTTCCCCTAGAATTTCCATTTCAGTTTGCTTTCATTTTGTTTTTATCTGAGCTGCAAAGAATCTTTTATTCAAATCTACCATATATCCTGCTCCTCCGCTCCTTTGTGCTTTCTCACAGCTGAAAGCCCAGCCAGTAGATAGGCTCTGCTAGGACTCCAGCACCAGTGCACAACAGAACTCTTTTGCAACTTCTTATGTAACATCCTCCAAGGGAAAAACAAATAAGTACTTCAGAACAGAAAGCAGCAAGCTAAGAAGATGACTTAACAATATCTACACCAATAGCCAGGACTGATAATACTGATGAAAGTCTGCTGCCAAGATCTGCTTCGGTTTGAAGAGAAAGAGCAACAAAATCTGAACCTATGCATAGGTAATTAGATGTGATTACATCATTTCAATGAGGCATAAATTAGGTGACATTTAAGTTGTTATTCCAATCTTTTGCCTATGAAGCACTTTGTTTCACCTCTGCCTAGCAAAAATGTCTCCAGTATTTTCTCAGACTGATGCTAAATCATCACAAACTGTAATCATTCACGCTTAACTGCTACTTGGCCTTATTGCTATCACGTGCTATTTTCCGTATGCTCTTACACTGCATAAGGCATCTAGGCCTTATGAAGCATCAATCAACATGTTTACATCAGCAAAAAACAAAAAATAAGAGAAAACTTATATATTCCACCCATTCTCTCCTGCAGAAAAACTTAAGCAAGCAGAGGACGGATAAAGCTAAACAGCATCATCAAAAAGATCTTAAAATCTTCAGTCTAAGCCTCACATCCCAGTAAAGCATTAGGACTGCTATGCTTGTTTAAACTTCAGGACACAACTTGAGTTTTTGAGTTTGTTCTCCACCCTACTGGCTTTTATTAAGGGTATTTAATTGTGACAATTTATAGGTCTAAAAGGTATCTCCTCTTCCCTTCCTCGCCAAGCAATTGGAACAACAAAAAATCCCACATGACTGGCAATGGAAAATGCCACAAATTTGCTATTTCTAGAAAACAGAAAACTTTAAAATCAAGCATTTCAGAACGAATTAATACAGATTTATGCAGGCTATAAGAGAAATCACAACACATTTGTTAAATTCAGTTAAATTGGAAGGAAAACAAACCAAGATTCCAAACTGTGATGTTTTTACATATGAGGTATGGGATTTTAAGTAAGCTTCACATGACTGAAGTTAAGAACACAGTTAAATCCTTATAGAACAAGGGTCATGAATAATAAAATAGAGAGGTTAATCTACAGGGTGATTGATAACACTCATGTTCCATACATTACTAAATTAGAGAATCCAACATGAAAGCAAGCATGCTTTAATAAAGATGTTCTTGGGAGTCCAAACTAAACTCTGTTATATTAAAACACCAGAAAAAGTCAATCTTAGTATATTCTATACATTTCTACGATCTTTTAACTCTTTAAAGCTATAATTAAATGTCAGTAAACGTTGATTTTGAACTTCTAGATCCCATGGCAGAGTTTGTGCATGCAGGCAAGTGAAATATTCTACAACATCCATGCTACTACAGTGAAGCAATTAAGTTAGTGGCACAACAGAAATAAAAAGGGGAAAACACAACTACACTATTAACTGCAAACAACAACCATTTTTTGTCACCAAGATTATTTTGCACTCTGTAAGTAGGAGAATCAGCAAACCAAAGGAGGAGTGGAAAGTGAAGAATTCTTAGTTATGTTTTTAAAAAATAGTTATTACTTATATCTCATGCAAATTAACTTCAATCAGATTTGAATGAGATGAATAGTTTTGCATATTGTTAGCCAGACAGAACATTAACAAAGCATACCTGTTAAATATGTTCTCACTTGCAGCGTACTTGTCCAGTCTTCCCAAAGGCGTCAACATTTCATCTTGTGAGACAAAGTCCAGGGCTGAAGGTATAATAATCACATCAGACTCTGAGCTGTAGTCATCCACACCAACTAGCAGAGACATCAGAAATACTCCTTATAATCACAGTAGTTTAATACTAAAATGATGTCTGTTGTTGGTCTGAAATACAGAATTCTAGGCAAGGCTCCCATGACAATACATTTACTAACCACACTCTATCCCAAGCTTTACCCAAACCCCAGAAGGCTTTTCCTATACAAAAGTGATTACCTACAAATAGGATTAAATGATTTTTGAGTGTTTTTCTCTAAATACCCAAACATGACGTATCACTAAACATCCACAGCTCAGGCTACTTTAATTTGACCACAAGTACTTTATATACCTTCCATTATTTTTTTTTATCAGGCAAGTGACTTTTAGCTTTTTGAACATACATCCTAAAATCATAGGTGCAATTAGTCCAGAGATAAAAAGTTAATACAACATCATCTAACAGAACAAAAGTGTTTTAAAGATGAATAAATGAAGCATATTCAAATGTTTAGATGTGCATTGCTATATCTGACTACCAAATAAAACAGGTAAAGTTCACCTGCTGCAGAATTACTAACCAACTCATCAAAAGGCAACTTCATATAAACAGAAACCACAATGAAATGTAAAAGAGGTCCATGCCTGCTCTGCAGAGCTACTTCAAACTGGGACTTTGAAACAGTACCATTTTTAGCTTCCAAATGCCCTTTAAACCGCTCAATCATGCAGTCCTGCAATGAACACACCCTGCAAATACAACACACATCTGCAAAATCTGCAGCTCCAATTGCTTAGTTGCAACAACTATCACAAGTCCCTTTATCCCTGAAATTACAACGCTGAAGCACATCACAACTATTCTTCAGTCTGGCCAAATCTATCTGAAAAGCTTATTGAAAATCAGCAAACAAACAGATGCAATCAATCTAGAAGTCCAACAAACAGAGAAAAGGAGTTTCATACAGTTATATTGCACTATGTAATCTAGTTATCAGATACCACACCATTAATTTCTGTGTTTGACATTCTGAATATGTAAGTGGGTACCATTTGCCGAATGTCTTCCTTATTGTATTTCAAATGTCAAAAGATCTCACATAGTCTTGTGCTGGTTGGAAGGGACCTTAGAGATCATCAAGTCCAACTCCCGGGATTCGAGCCTCCTGTGTAGCAGAGCGGCATTTCTACCACTTGCGTCACAGGAGATTCAAACCCGGGCCTCCGGTGTTGCCACGCGGCATTCCTACCACTGCGCCACCGGGGCACACATCTAACGACCAAAGTTCTCTACAACAGTAATGTCTTCAGAGATAAACTGGGTTAATAGCATCACTTTACCAGCAAAACAGTTCTCCCACCTTCTACACCGACAATCAATGGACTCTGTTTAATTGCTCATAAATAAATCCTTGGATAAAGGCTCTAATTGTGCTGATTGCATATAGCATCTTAGATCGAAATCAAATGAAGAAATTATAGGAAAAAGAGAAGTGTACATCAATGGTACGTCTTAAACAATCTTATAAAAATCAAACTTAAATAGGAGCAAGGAAGAAAGCAAGCTGGGAGCTGTGAAAGACAAAGTTGACAGCAGAGCAGTCTGGGGACAGAAAGTAGTGCTCCTGGATATGCCCAAGGCAAAGGATAACAAACTGCTGAGGCGGGGTGGGGGAGAAGGCCCAAAAAAAGGTCAGTTGCATAAAGCTGCTGCAGCAAAAAAGGAAAGCACTTGGCAACCCAAGGTTTACACAACTGTTTGAATTTCTGTTTGCCCAGTCCTTAGGAAACCCAGGCACAGGGTTCAGGTTTGGGGGGTTTGTTTTGTTTCCCATGCGTCAGGGCTTTTTGTTTGGATCAGTTATCACAGGAAAAGGTGAGGGAAGGTAAAAACGCACTCGTACAGCAGGTCAGGTTTTTACACCAGGTGAGTTCACAGGGAACAGGTTGCATCATTCCACAGACGTAAATTCAACTCATCAATTCAAATGAAAGCAGAAATGTGTTCTGTGGCATCCATACATGAATTAAGTCAGCCTTATATTCCCCACTGCAGAAAATGAACTGCATTCTTTTTTTATGATAATAATTGTATCCTTCACTAAGCAGCCAAACCACTGCACTCAGATCGATTTCTTAACAGACCTAAATGAATACAGTTCAGCTATGACATAACCAACTGGAGGGAAAAGTATCACTTTAATAGTCAAGTCAGGTGAAATTAATTTTATAACAGGATCTTTCAGTAGTGTGTGGGGATAGGACTAGAGGTAATGGGATGAAAACTACAGCATAGGAAGTTCCACACGAATGTGTGCAAGAACTTCTTTACGGTGAGGGTGACGGAGCACTGGAACAGGCTGCCCAGGGAGGTGGTGGAGTCTCCTTCTCTGGAGATGTTCAAGACCCGCCTGGATGCCTACCTGTGTGACGTGGTGTAGGGAGCCTGCTTTGGCAGGGGGGTTGGACTCGATGATCTCTAGAGGTCCCTTCCAACCCCTACAATTCTGTGATTCTGTAATCTTAACATTCCTAATTTAAAGTCTATAGATCAGACCATACATTTCAAAGAATAAACCAAGGAAACCATTGCAAATATAGCCACCTAAGGAATTATTTTGTTAGCTATCAAACGCATCAATGAAAAAAATACACCAAACCTTATACCAGCCTCCATTAGTTTTAGTTCTTGTTTCTCTCCTCTCGACTTCAACTTTGCATTCAGTGTTTCCTTCTCCCTTCTCACTACTTCTCCTCTAATACTCCTACAGTGGTTCAACATGGATATAAACTGCAGAACATGAAGATGGCTCACTCTGTATATGTCTTAACACATAAACATGCACCACAGCTGGCTGCCTATCTGGTGCCTTTTATTTATTTGTTCTCATACATTTCGCCTGGTGAAGTCAAACAAACTGCTAAAACCACCCTATTTCAGAAATATCAATGCCAAACAAATGAGTAATTGTTTCCAGTTTATTTGCTTGAGGTCTCACGCTAGTTCAAACAGAAAATAAGATGTATGGATTTTCCACTGTGGTGTAAAACAAAGTTCAGTGCTACAATAGGTTTGACGTGTCTGCTACGGATACTGAGCAACATTACTCAATGCCAGAAGCTCAGCTTTTCTTCACAGAGAAAATTGTACAAACAGCAGCAGCCTAATAAAAGCAACACTAATATCAACAGGGAAGAAGAGTGATTAAAATCACTCACTTCTTCACTAGGAGAGTAGTTAGGCCCTGGAACAGGCTGCCCAGGGAGGTTGTGGATGCCCCGTCCTTGGAGGTGTTCAAGACCAGGTTGGACGGGGCCCTGGGCAACCTGATCTAGTAAATGTGTATGTTTGGTGGCCCTGCCAGGCAGGGGGGTTGGAACTACATGATCCTTGAGGTCCCTTCCAACCCGGGTCATCCTGTGACTCTGTGATTCTGTAAAATCAATCCCTTCATGAGCAGACTATAGTTACAAACAGTACTGCTACCTTTGTCCTACGTATTCTTTTTCAATCTAACCAGCAAGACACTGATTCAAGCAAGCTAAAGGGAACTTCAGTCCACTACACTTGAAGGTTAATCCAGAAAGGTGTCAAGAAGGCTTAACCAAATATTAATACTGCCTCTTCAGCACTCCTTTACTTTCCACGCAACTCTGAGCACTCACCCAAGCACCATAGTACCTTTTATGCTATAAATTTCACAGATACACAAATCACAGAATCACAGACATTTACTAGATCAGGTTGCCCAGGGCCCCGTCCAACCTGGCCTTGAACACCTCCAAGGACGGGGCATCCACAACCTCCCTGGGCAGCCTGTTCCAGGGCCTAACCACTCTCCTAGTGAAGAACTTCCCCCTAACGTCCAACCTAAGTCTTCCTGACTCAAGCCAAATAACTTCTCTCTAATTTTGTTTTCCCAACCAATCATTTCTTTAGAAGTCCTTTGCATACATTTTTTTCAGGCTTGTCTCAGTCTTGCAGCTGGTGCATCCTACATCAAGAAAGCGGTAAGATACACAACTGCCTTAAGTTCCCTGGTTTACAGCAAGGATACAACAACTATCTGTCACAGTTATTACCATGGACCATGAAGCCACTTTGCTGAGACAGTTCAGAGGTGCTTAGTCAACCAGTGACAAGCTTGTCTGAGAAGTCAGACATGAAGGGAAGGCCGTTTACAACTCAGTCCTCTTCAGACTGTGGCCTATGGGCCTATTTTCAAATGAGGTAATATCTATTTTGCATCTCATCTACACAGCATCTTTCACAAAGAACTTGTATATGCTGCATCTTTACAGACAGACACAAAAGATCACGTCTGAAAAAATAACTACTTTTTTCTATTTAATAATAAATGAATGACTTTCTACCAAAGACTGCTCAGCAGCAAGGTCTCTTATTCTTCTGTATCTGCTAAGAGCTCCACAGCAGAAACATAACCTCCTTCGCTTTGGCACAGAAATGCAGGAATGAGAAGATGGATGTTCTGAAGATGAGCGGTTCTTTACTTCTCAAAGGTGAACAACAAGCAATTTTAAAGATTCAAGACTTCCACCTAGATCCCTCCTTCCCAAAGCATTCTCCAGATCTATTAAGGAGTCTGTGGCAATTGCTACAGATGTAGCTAAATTGACCAGTTTTTATTCAAGTGTAGTATAGGTAATTGCTAGGCCGTAAAGATGTTCAGGTCAATATCACATTAAATGCAGAAAAGACTTTGTTCTTGTTCTGCTGCTCAAGCAAGTAATTTTTCTGCTTAACTGTAAAGTAAAAATATTAGTCCTACAAGCCGAAACACAGATATCATACCACAAAACAACCGTAGCTAATTCTGTTCTAAATCCCTGTCCTCTATGAAAGAATAAATACACCTTGCAGTCAGATTTCTGCAGAATACAAGTAGCATTCGCAGCCCTTCAACATTGTAAATACATTATTTTCCATCTCATTTCTGTAAGAGAATCATTTTGCATCTTGATGTTCTGAAAAGATAAATCCACCACAGCAAGTGAGATTCTTAGTAGAGCATAGAAGCTAAATATCAGTATTTATTCACAGTTAGAAAATTATTACTCTTTCATTATGCACTGTATTCCACCTCCAGTTCTGCAGACCAAAGCATCGATCGTGCTGTTTCAGCCTCAATTACAAATCTACTGGACCGCTTCAGTAACATCAATCAAACGCTATAGCAAACATTACCAGATTTGTTTGTTTTGCTGAGTTCCACCACCTCACCTGACTGGTATCAATTAGAGGCAACCACAAATTCCACTGCCAGAAAGTAAGATCTGACGTGTCCATGAGATACCACAGCAGAAAAAACATAGCAGATTTCAAATCTGAGACTGAAAATGCAAACGAGGCACTTTTAAGTTTACCCTGAAATGTTTTCAGTAGAAAAATGCCAGTTTGGACAGTGTATGATTTTACTCAGCGATATACAAGACTGGTGAATGGATAAAAAGGATTTGCAGGTGATAATTCCAGTCTGGCCACCGTATTAGCAGAAATAAGAACCACACTTTGCCTTTTTTGTCTCACTCCCAGTCTCCCCCTTCAAAAATGAAGCATTACCCCCAATTGAGCTCTTGCTCCATGCACAGTAAATCACACCCATATGCACAAACTTCACTGTCTACACTCCAGGCAGGATGGGTTTGGGTTTGACCTCATTGCAGCCTTTCAATACCTGAAGGGAACCTACATCCAGGAGGGGAGTAAACTCTTTGAAAGGGTTGACAATAGCAGGACACGGGCAAATGGATCCAAATTGAAGGAGGGAAGATTTAGGTTGGATGTTAGGGGGAAGTTCTTCACTAGGAGAGTGGTTAGGCCCTGGAACAGGATGCCCAGGGAGGTTGTGGATGCCCCATCCTTGGAGGTGTTCAAGACCAGGTTGGACGGGGCCCTGGGCAACCTGATCTAGTAAATGTGTATGTTTGGTGGCCCTGCCAGGCAGGGGGTTGGAACTACATGATCCTTGAGGTCCCTTCCAACCCGGGTCATTCTGTGATTCTGTGATTGAGGGTGGGAAGGAAAGAGGAGAAAGTGAGAACAAACATGAAAGAAGGTAAGAAGGAGGAAATGCAAAGCAGTTCTGACCCAAAGTCACTGTGCTAACTGCAAGGCTCACATTAGCCCTTGTGCAGCACGTTCATAGTAGTTCGCTAACAGCTTGAAACACAGACTGAGCAAACCCATCAATACAGAGCCTGGCTACAGGCTTCAGGAGGGAAACATTTAGCAGATGAAAGCAAGACACAGGAATCAAAATCAGCAGCTAAGCTGTTTACACACAAAACTTATGCAAGTATGGCACAGCAAATTTAAGAACCACTAGACTAAACATAACAGATTAAGGGAATATTTTTATCTAGTAAGAGCCTTTAGAAAAAAAAGACAGTTATCAAGGATGCCAAAGGAGTTGAATTTCTCATCAAACGTAAGAGAAAACAAAGGGCAGCACTAAATCCTTTAAGCAGCAAGGACAGGTGCAGCTACAAACAGGTTCGCCCCTTTGAGGCAACCACAAGCAGCACTGCAAACACTGCTCTGAAACAAAGGAAAATAAATCTCCATCTCTTATTACTCACCGGTCATTAATTTGCACAACGGTGGAATATAGCTTCTACCGGTTGCTAGTCAGACCCGCCACAAAAGCTAAGCCAGAGGAAGCGGATGCGAAAAGAAGGACATCCGAGCTACCAGTTAAAACAATCAACAGTTTATATTTTGTCCACCAGTTTCCTGTTGGGAGCATGTCACGCCCATCACCACGGTATCCAAGTCTCCTGCTATTTAAGCCCCCACCTCTTACCCTTTCCAAACATCTGCATGCAATTAAGACTCCTGGAATGGTGCTGGAGTGAAGTAAAATTCTGGCAATGCAAGCAAGGAAGTTAATCAAAGGTACTTTCTTCTTCTCTACAAGTTCCTTGCAGTCAAAGCCACCCATCCCCTAAATATGTAGCACAGCGATTCTGTGGCTATTTGAGAGCTTTTGCAGCATCACGAAGGAAATCCATTTTCATCTTCAGCCAAGATGCTCCTCTTCATCCTATACCATGACAGGATGCACACATTTACTCTGCTTGGAGACATACTCAAGTCCTGCCCCTAATGGAATATCTGTTACACAGAAAAACATCATATTCATACTGGGTATACTCCAATCTTGGACTAACAGAAGAGCTCAAATGCTCCAAAGGTTTGCTCTAGTTCTGCAATGCTCTGAAACCATGAATTGTAACACATTGGCTACAAAACCGGACTGCTTCACTTGATACAGTAATTCACTGTGGCTGGTTCAAGCACAGTCACTCAAACACGCTCACTGGGGTTAAGCACCGAGAAGGCAAGCTTTGGGATTTCCATCATAGACAGGCTGTGAAAATACAGCTTTGCAACAGCTATCACTTTGCGCTTCTTAACTGTACTTCTGCTCTCTCCATTTAAAGCCTGAACGCCATTCTTTAGACTTGTTCTGACAGAATTCAAGACGCTCAGTGGGATAAACCTTTGTGCTTCCCAGGCATTGCAAGGCTGAAATTCTTTCTGCAGCTCCTCAGCCTGTTCTTCTTTCTGCAACTCTTTGTAATGAAGCGTGGTCTACAGGAAAAGTCACTCTTAGAAAAAGAAAGAAAAACTAAAATGGTTAATGTCAATGGTTTTTGTTTGATTCGTTGTTTTTTCCAATTAGTTTCCTCTACTAAAACATACATATAGGCAAACTTGCACTCCAAGTATCCCTAAAGATTAATCAAGCTGTTTCTCTTGCAGGCTAGAGAGGAAGGAAAAGGTGGTCTCTTTTACATTCAACTATCTGGGAACTATTTAGGTGCTATGGCAACAAGAC
Source organism: Coturnix japonica (assembly GCF_054131305.1). Lineage (NCBI taxonomy): Eukaryota > Metazoa > Chordata > Aves > Galliformes > Phasianidae > Coturnix > Coturnix japonica. Next base: position 46,456,633 of record NC_140664.1, read on the forward strand.
AAAAAAATACCTAAACAGGCCCGTTTAACAGAGAAAAACATTCCTATAGCATGACACTTCTATTAACTAATATTTTTAGATTAAATGAAAATTGCATCCCAGACTAACACATATTTATTGTGCCATTTGCCTCTTGTTATTCTTGATCTTCTTCACTAGGAGAGTGGTTAGGCCCTGGAACAGGCTGCCCAGGGAGGTTGTGGATGCCCCGTCCTTGGAGGTGTTCAAGACCAGGTTGGACGGGGCCCTGGGCAACCTGATCTAGTAAAAGTGTATGTTTGGTGGCCCTGCCAGGCAGGGGGGTTGGAACTACATGATCCTTGAGGTCCCTTCCAACCCAGGTCATTCTGTGATCTGCGTGATTCTGTGATTTCCTTACATCATCTCCTCCTCTCTAAGATCCTAAGACATTCCTCAAGAAAGAGAGACAAACAACTACCTATGCGAGACTGTTAAAACTGTAATTCCACAGGGATACAGCCATCCACCTGAGTCTCCCACTTTCTGTGAGGGTCAGAAGCCACATTAAAAGGTAGAGAAATGAACTGACGAGTCAGAAGAATTAAAACACGACCTCCAGGGGAAACAGCTGAATTAACACGCGTGCTTCATTTGCACTGAAAACTGATTATTAGATTCCCAATTGAACAGAGCGTCAGTCACAGCAGAGAACTGATTCCAAGCACTGCACAACATCTGCCATTAATTCCTGTTTGTTATTTTTCACAGCTGAGAGGTTAAAGATTGCATACTACTGAGACGCCAACACAGTAACTCAGAATAGCTTGGCACTCTTTCACCAGAGCTACGCCTCCAAGGAGACCAAGAGGCCAGCACTGCAACACAGCATTTGAACATCACATTGGAGGCTGAATTACATGGAAAGCTGGAACTAAGTGCAAGAAGTGACCTGGTATTCAGTCTACAAAGTGCCAGCATAATAAAAGCTGGATGTTTTTATTCTGTGGTAAAGGAACCACAATACAAAAGGTTCTGATATTACTGTAGGAAAGGTATGGTGAATTTTAATACATTGAATGGATGTTATCTCAGTATATGATGCTTAATCTGCAGCAAAAAAATAAATGTTAAGACATACTTCAAATGGAAATAAGATTCTATTTGGGAAGATAGTTCTGCACTTCCCAAAGACTAATAGAGTAATTCAATTAATGCATTCGACCAATACAAACCTCACTGCTAATGTCAGCTGATTTGCTGACTGCCTGCAACGAGAATATATGGTCAGTGATCAACTAGCTTTTGACATCTGCAAATGCTCAGAGAGCACTTACTTCAGCTCAGCTAAATAAGTGCTTCATTCATTTGCTGGATAAAAAGGCTGGAAAGACCCGCTATCCTTTTCCAGTCAATGCAAAAGAACAAAATACTCAAAGCAGACGGCTCATAAAGTTACTGGGTTGTCTTTTTTCTTCTTTTTCCTGTAATTCTTTAGGATTGTTTTATCCACTAGTAAAATCCAACCACTAACACTGTTTGCTACAGTTAACAAAGCTATCTTATTCTCTTTGAATCACTGAACACTAAGATTTCAGAAAACAATGACTACCACTCACTGTTTCCCAACAGGACAGCAAAGCTTCAGAATCTGAATGTCAAGCTTTTATATCACCAAAGCGTGTCTATAGCATTTGCAATTGTCAACATTCCAAAAGCTGTATGTAAATGCAACTCAGTCATCAATGAGAAGAAACTTCAAAAAAAGGAAAGAAAATTCAATATTAAAACCAGCTATTAAGTCAGAATTTAATTTCTCTACTCATTTAAATCACAATTCCAACCCTGAATGAAATAAAGCAATCCCATTTCACAATCTGGGCTCTTAATTACAGATCATTCTATTTCTCAGCATACACATCTCACACACAACGATGAGCAGCTTGGAAGGAGCACCTCATTGCAGCCTTTCAATACCTGAAGGTAACTTACACCCAGGAGGGGAGTAAACTCTTTGAAAGGGCTGACAATAACAGGACACGGGCAAATGGATCCAAATTGAAGGAGGGAAGGATTTAGGTTGGATGTTAGGGGGAAGTTCTTCACTAGGAGAGTGGTTAGGCCCTGGAACAGGCTGCCCAGGGAGGTTGTGGATGCCCCGTCCTTGGAGGTGTTCAAGGCCAGGTTGGACGGGGCCCTGGGCAACCTGATCTAGTAAATGTGTATGTTTGGTGGCCCTGCCAGGCAGGGGGGTTGGAACTACATGATCCTTGAGGTCCCTTCCAACCCGGGTCATTCTGTGATTCTATCATTTCATAGATGACATCTATCTGAAATGATCGCTTCAATCTACAGAACCATCAACAGATTGCAGAGAAAGAACCTATGCAGGAAGAGTCATATAACTCCTTACTTGTCTGCAGAAATAAATGATTCCATCCTCCTCTTGTTTAGTTTTCAATTATTTGTGTAAGCTAATCTATGCTTTCTACCTGCCTTACTACGCTGTTCTATTTTGATTCTGTATGCACTAAACAAGTATTTGAACAGAAGCCAAATTTTCATGTCTTTCTCTGCACATACTACGTCAGCTTTCAGATGGAAAACAAAGGAAAGCAACAGACTAAAGTAACTGCCCAGTTGAAAATGAACCATGGGCTTATTTTGCTGTGGCCAGATGAGATGGGGAATCTACTTGCAAGATTCCACTTGGAATCTTCACCCCACTGCTAATACGGGTAATTCCTCTCCCCCTCAGTCCCCTTCCTTTTTTCTATCTTTAAAGATTTGTGTTACACTGATTTCTGCATGGATGAAATGCAATGGAGTGTTACTAACTGGAGGGTGGAGGAGGGATGGATACTAGGAGGGGAAGACCCTAGAGCTAATAACAAAGCAACAAAGCTGCATTTCACAAGTACTTCCATTTAGGAACTGCATTTCTTTTACAACCCTCTGTCCATCCAGCCAGCACAAATTCACTGAAGATTCTCTCTTTGAAAAACTTTCAACTACCAAACGAGGAAAAGCCACTGGCTGAACACAGGAGACAAAGAACATCTTAACTACTATCATAGCTTCTGACATCAAGAACTACATGCACAGAAGCAAAACATTCACTGGAATTGAGGCAATAAAATACTGAAATGCCGCTTGCTAAGCTATGCAAATACTTATAGGAATTATCAGAGTAATGTACCATGAGGTGTAAAGTATGCATTCACCTAAAGAAAAAAAAAAAAAAAAGTCAAGAAAAATCAGAGCTTTCCAGTGGTTTCCAAGCAACCAAGAGCAGAAAATACCAAGCTTGCAAAATAGAAATGCAAAGCAAAGCTGAAATTAATTATTTAAAAGTCAATCCAGCTGGTTTATCAACCACCCTCTAAAAGCCTCTCTTACAAAAGCTCCTGTTTAATCTCTCACCTCTTAAACCAATAAACAAAAGACAATTTTTAAATAGACCCTTTCCACGAGTATCCATAAGACCTTCTACTACTCTACACGCAAACTTACCACTTTCTACTGATACAGAATCACAGAATTGTAGGGGTTGGAAGGGACCTCTAGAGATCATCGAGTCCAACCCCCCTGCCAAAGCAGGCTCCCTACACCACGTCACACAGGTAGGCGTCCAGGCGGGTCTTGAATATCTCCAGAGAAGGAGACTCCACCACCTCCCTGGGCAGCCTGTTCCAGTGCTCCGTCACCCTCACCGTAAAGAAGTTCTTGCACACATTCGTGTGGAACTTCCTATGCTGTAGTTTTCATCCCATTACCCCTAGTCCTGTCCCCACACACTACTGAAAAGAGACCAGCCTCACCACTATGGCTCCCACACCTCAGGTATTTATAAACCTGGATCAAGTCCCCTCTCAGCCTTCTTTTCTCAAGGCTAAACAGACCCAGTTCCCTACGTCTCTCCTCATAGGGGAGATCACAGAATCATAGAATGACCCGGGCTGGAAGGGACCTCAAGGATCATGTAGTTCCAACCCCCCTGCCTGGCAGGGCCACCAAACATACACCTTTACTAGATCAGGTTGCCCAGGGCCCCGTCCAACCTGGCCTTGAACACCTCCAAGGACGGGGCATCCACAACCTCCCTGGGCAGCCTGTTCCAGGGCCTAACCACTCTCCTAGTGAAGAACTTCCCCCTAAGATGCTCCAGGCCCTTCACCATCTTAGTGGCCCTCCGCTGGACTCTTTACAAGAGATCCCTGTCACGCAGGAACTCTGCAGTTAACTTATATATTCATCAAGTAAAACTAAGCACACCTTTTCTTACAAGCAACTATTAAAACAGCAGCTCCAAAGATAACATAACTTTCTCTGTTTCAGGTAAATCAGCTCTCAGTGAGCAGGCACAATGACTGTGGGCTGGGACAAATTGTACAGTTGAACAATTTCAAGTTCCCAGTAAAAGAGAATCACAGTACAATTAAAGTTCACAAAGCACACTAAAGTCATCCAGTCCAACCATCAGCCCATCACACCATGCCCACTGACCACGTCCCCTCAGAGACACATCCACACAGTTCTTGAGCACCTCCAGGAATGGCGACTTCCCCACCTCCCTGCTCAGTCTGTTCCAGTGTTTCAACACTCCTTCTGAGAAGTTTTTGCCTAACACGCAACCTGAACCTCCCCTGACACAACTTAAGGCCGTTACGTCTTGTACTATCTCTGTCACCTGGGAGAACCCCACCTTGCTATAACCTCCTTTCAGGCAGTTGTTGAGAGTGTTAAGGGCTCCCCTGAGCCTCCTCTTTCATTCCAGAGACCTTAAAGACAAGGACCACACAACAGCTGTTCATAGCTCTGAAAAACTCAGTTGATGCTTCCTTTATTACTTTAAGCAACAACTGTGTAACGTTGTTTGCTCAGCTCCAAGACTTCCCCCTCCCGCTTTACAACACAACCAATAAAAGATATCTAGGGTCACATTCTTGACATCACATCCTTATTTTCCGCTGTATTAAAAAACAGCAAATCACAATACTAATTACAATCAAAATACACCTCTCTGTCATCCAGAATCATATCTAGACTCACTGATGAGCTACAACGGAGCACCCACTCTGCTACATCCTAAGGCACACACCTCACCAGAGCTTAAGACACCTCACCTCCAGCTTAAGACATTCAATCCAAGTCCTTATACACAATCAAGCCTTAATCACGCCTCCCGTTTTTGGTTTGGTTTGTTTTTTGCCAGTGTACCTCACAGATGTTTTACGACCGTTTGATACCAGATGAGTTCAAAACTCAAGGAGAAAACACCATACTGTTCACTTTGATCAACAGCCTTTCAGAGGATCTCAGTCTTTTGTTAACAAATCACTTACTTTCTTAATGTTCAGTGCATTTAACAGCAGGGCCACAGCTGCCAGCATCACACGCGCACAAAAGCTACAAGCAGATCCGTTTTACTTACAACTGCATTCTAGCACATCAGGAATGCATCTCTAAACTAATTTCTAGCCCCACTGCTCAGAAGAGCTGTGAACAGTTGAAATATTTACGTGTATTACAGGGTGGGGTAGGGTTCAGCCTTGGTCAAGTCAGGCAAGAAATGTGCCTTTCCATCTTTCTTTCTTCTTTTTTTCTTCCACCACCCCTCCCCCAAAGCATCTTTCGTCTTTGCGGCCATGCAATGCCATCCCAAATAACACATGATTTGGGAAAACCCTCACAAAATACATAAGGCCTGCTGTTCATGGATACAAAACGCCGTTATTCCCGAGGTGCAAGCCCAGTGCTCTCACCCAGAGATGAACAGCCTGCGTAGTTTCTCTTTAACTCACACCCATCGCCTCAGCAGAACAAAACCACGTAGAATCAAGACACGGTATGGCTAAAGTACGTCCAGACAGCACACATTGATTCATACAGATTCCTGTGGAGGTTTTTGTTTGTTTGTTTGTAATACACTTCAACATCAAGCTATTCCCTTTTATCTCCTTCCATCAAAACCTCAGTCATTTTTAATGAGGTTTCAGATTTTCAGATTTCTATCCAGCCTCCAGAAGGCTCTCATCTGGACTGAGTCATCTCTCCATGCACACACACACACTGAATTTCTTCCTTTTTGAAGGCAAACCCATAAGATTCACGCTGCCACCAGGGAACACACAGACTCAGAATCATCTCTCCTGCGATACAGTCACATCTTCCTCCAGCTCCTGGCTGACAGGGGAGAAAAATCAGCTTCTTAGCAGACACAGAATGTACTTTGAAAGCGTGTCACTCCTAAGGAAGCCTCCGTGTAATCACCAAATAACAGCAGAGAAAACTAACTGCATTTCCAACGATCAAAAGTGAAAAGAAAGAAAAAAAGATCAACATAAAAAAAAGCAGGGCCTTGCTAAAAGGCTCTTTGTGTGAGGCAGCACACAACAAAAAGCCTCGAAACACAGGATCCCCGCACTGAAAACGAAGACGGAACGTGCTTACAGGTAGACCTGGAAAGCTAAAACCTCACTCGCACAAAAACATAAGGCAAAAAGAAGAATAAAGGAAGGGTTCGGTTTTCCTCCTGCCTGTGAGCACACAGCCGTGAGGCAGCCCAACACCTGCACACAGCCACAATCGCACCCGGGGCGGCTGCCAGGCGGGAGCCGCCTCACAGGGCCGGGCCGCTGCCTCCATCTTCACTTTTAGGTGCGATTTCCCCCCGCTGCCCGAGCTCCGGGCGCCGCTCACCTGGGCACCGCCTCCCAGCCCGCTCCGAGCCGCATTTTGAAACGCGTCCGGCCCCGTGTTCCCTGCCAGAGCTCCCTCCCGACCCTTTCGGGGCACACAACCCCAACAAAAAGCCACCCACGTGCTCCCTGCTCGGCTCCCTCCTCCCCGCCCGCCGCAGCCATGGGAGCTCGGGGCGCTGATCCCCTCTCCCCGCCGCCCTCCCGCCGCCGCCGGCCCGTCCGCTGCCACACCTCCCGGCGGGGCGGCCCCCGGTGCCCGTTAACCGCCGCTCCGCTCCGCTCCGCCCCGCGCTCCTTCCTCCTCCTCCCGTCGCCCAACGCACCCCGCTGCGCGCCGACAACTTTTCCCCGGCGCCCCCGCGGCAGCGCCCGGCGGAGCCCGGCCGGCCCCGCACCGTCCCGGGTGTGCTTCATGTACAGCGGGCAGCGCGGAGCATGGCCTCCGCCTCCTCTCTCTCTCTCCCTCCCCCTCCCACAATGCACCGTGGGCATCCACGCTCTCAGCCACTTCCTCGCCCGCCCGCAGCCCCCCGCCGCCCCCCGGCCCCACTCACATCCGTCGATGTCCTCCTGCAGGTCCTCCTGGAGCAGCGACACATCTGCGGGACACAAGCAGCGTGGGACGACGCTCCCGCACTCCCCCTCCACCCGCGTCTCCGTCCCCCGGCTCCCCGCCCGCACCACCGGGGCTCAGTCGTGCCCCGGCCCCGCTCCCAGGGCCGCCCCGCAGCCTCCCGCACACCGGACAGGGGGAGGAGGGGGCGCCGCCGAGGGAAGCGCTTCCCGAGCCGGGGCGGGGGCGAGGAGGGGGGAGGCGGCGTGAGGCGGGGAGGGGGAGGGGGGTGCTACCTACCCGCCATCTTGCTGCGGCCCCCGAGGGGCTCCGGGCCGCATCCAGCCCCGCGGCGGGGCGGCGAGTGGGCGGTGGGACCGGAGGAACGAGGGGACGGAGCCCGGCGCGGTCCAGGCCCCGGGCCCGGCGACGGCGTCTCCCGCGTCCCCGGGAGAGGCGCGCAGGGAGCGGGCGGGCGGAGGAAGGAGGGAGGAGGGGTCTGGGCCGGACACGCTGCCCCCGCCTCCGCCCGGCAGAGCCGCGCTCGCTCCCTCGCTCGCTCTCACACGGCACAGCGCGGCCGCGCTCCCCGCCCCTCGCACTGACTCACGCCCGGCCTTTACCTCGCGGTCCCCGGTCTCGCCGCCGGCGGGCAGGGCTGGGTGTCTCGGCTCGCTCACCTTGCTGGCTGTCTCCGTACCTGACCTCCCGGCTGCGCAGCCCTGCCGCGTCCTGGCTGCTGGAGGAGCGAGGGGCTGTGAATGGAGCCTTGTTTGAGGCTCTGGGGAGTCGCTCGGAGAGAAGAGTCTGCGTGAGGTGGTCGCACCATAAAAAACCTCGTGTTGGGCTTCACAGTTACCTGGAAGGAGGAGCCGGGTTTCCATGAGGTAGCCAGGTCAATAAAGTCACACACAGATCACAGAATCACAGAATGACCCGGGTTGGAAGGGACCTCAAGGATCATGTAGTTCCAACCCCCCTGCCTGGCAGGGCCACCAAACATACACATTTACTAGATCAGGTTGCCCAGGGCCCCGTCCAACCTGGTCTTGAACACCTCCAAGGACGGGGCATCCACAACCTCCCTGGGCAGCCTGTTCCAGGGGAGTCCATGCTGAGAGCTCCGTGGGGTTACCCGTAAGGCAGCTGTGCCACAGAGCCCCCTCGCTTTGTGATCGCTTCCAGAGGAATAGAGGCAGCCAGGCAACCCTTTCAGTATCTAAAGAAGGAGATAGACATTAGCAAGGTCTGTTGTGAAAGTGAGGGGAAACGGTATCAAGCTGAAAGAAGGTTTAGATTTGATATATATTTGATATAATGAAAAAAAATTACAGTAAGGATGGTGAAGCTCTGGAACAGGTTGCCCAGAGAGGTGGTGGGTGCCCCATCCCTGGAGACACTCAGCGTCAGGCTGGATGTGGCTCTGAGCACCTGACATAGCTGTAGGTGTCCCTGTTCATCACAGTGGGGTTGGACTAGATGTCCCTTAAGGGTCCTTTCCAATTCAAAACACTCTATGTTCCTGCAAAAAGACTCAAAGTTCCTGCTTTGAGCATGGACTACCTGGAGAGAAGGGTCCCCACCAAGCCACATGCTATTTCTTTTCCACTGTGGCTGAAAATGTGCCATCTTTTAGAATGTATACATCCTTTTCCTTATATTCCTCTAGAGCAAGCTGTGCCCTGATTCACACCTATTCAATCTTTAGTGAACTCAGTGGGTCTACTGGATGCTGTTTGTCTGACGCTTGCTTTTATTCATATGGATAACCTCAATAACTGAGTAGATCAAACAAATTCACCATGACTGTGTTATACAAATCATGTTATTCCCTGTCGGAGTAGTTGGAGGGAAGTTTCAATGGAAACAGTCCAAACCCAGTTTTGCTTTCTTTGAAATCAACAGCAGGTTTTACTATAAGAATTGAGAGCTTTGATTTCTCTTCCCAACTCTTTACGGAGTCACTAATGCTGTAAGTCACAGTGGTCTGAGAGCAGCTATTGAATATTGCTATCAGAATGAGAAAGTAAACTGAGTGGGATACATAAATGCAACTGGGTTTATAACTTGGAATGCATCAAAACTACTTCTCTTAAGAGTATATTAATAGTGTTAGTTATTGCTAGCGTACCATTTATGCAGTAAAGCAAGGCAAATGATGATTACTAAAGATCACACTTAACATAAATTCATACAAATTAATTTTGGATCATGCTATGCATATGTGTTCTGTTCAAGCAGTAATTAGTGATGCTCTATAGGCAGGAGAGGGTGAGATCTGAGATAACAAGGACCAGAGTGATTTAACCTTGGAAGACAAATTAGAACTGTACAAGAATTGCAATTTTTTTTTTGCTACAAGTTAGTCCTAGAATAACAGTCTGTTTCTCAGATGCAGATGGTCCTGGTACCTTTGCTAGCAGTCATCAGGAGAGGTATTTTCCTCTGCAAACAGAAATACTGTGGCAAAACCTTTGGCTCATACAGTCGTACACACATGGAGAAAAATTACTTTGATTTGGCTTCAAGCCACCATGCAATGCAAAAACCCACTTAATGAATAAGTAACCAGATATTTAGAAAGTTCTTGGCCTCAGGAGACCTGTAAATCCCCTGGCACTCTTTGAAGGCCAGATCCAAAGTTCATATCCATTGTAAGGTTGCCCACCATGGGTAACAAACAAGGCAGACACCCCAGAGATGTGTGACATGCTGGTTCTTTCAGACAGAGTGGTGAACTGCCATTTGAAAACAAGGTACCTAATTACACCTGAACATTTTCACAACAGGCTTCTTTTATTAACTGGGACGTGTTAAAGAACAAGCAAAACAGCACCTGCCAAAATGTTCTAACAGATCTTGTGCTGGAGTTCTCGTAATCTGAGTGCCTATGGAAGCACTGGAAAATACAGAGTTTAAGAAATGAGTAAGCTGATGTTCGTTCACACACTGCATCTCATGGAAAAACACATTGTAAGTAATGGAAATGAAAGCTCTGGGTGCAAAGGAACGGGTGAAAGACTCATTGGCAAGATGATTTGCATGGGACAGAACACACCTGTACTGCTACCTATATGGAGTATCTCATAAAGGCCCGTAGCAATCAAGGAGATATTATGGCATTTACAATAAGTACTGCGTAAATCCTTTATAACCAGCATGAATGACCATTATGTGTGCGATACATAACATCCATCCAGAAATATTTGGTTAGTAGTAGGATAACCATTAGTTATCCTACTAGTATAGTAGTTGGATAACCATTTCTTCAGTCAGAACTGCTCCAGGTGTGAGGAATTCAAGCCCAAGAACTCATACATGAAATACCCCATTTCCTACATTTGTTTTGATGAAGCAAGTCATCGTGTCACCAAGCAATAGTGCCAGCTGTCACTGTCCACATGTTAAGTAGCTCTGCATTTCTCCCAGCTCCCCTTCCCGTGTGGGATGAGCTTACCCTAAATATCTGCAGAACCATCTCACCATCCTCCTCCAGACTCCTCTGCAGAGCTATTTTTTTGTAAAGCCTACAAAAATGCTTTGGGGTTACACTGCTGGTGCATGATACAAATGCTTTTCCTCTTGAGCAATACTGACTCATATCTTCTTGCCCACCCCCAGGATTCTGTCTGCACACATATGCGACACTTTCTGGTTAAGGCATACGCTCCTTACTTTAAAGCTATCTTTCTGTTCTTTCTGTAGTGCTTAACCAAAATAGGCCCACAGCTAAGGAGACAGGCTAAGATACATACATATAGGTGCATAAGCATTTGGGTACCTGAAATATGGAAGGATGAGCATGGAAACCTCATGGCTGAAGCCTGGAAAACTGTTGATGTGCATTTCAAATGCATCTCATGGAAGCATTTTAATCTCACCTATTTCCTGGGTAAAGAGCTGCACCTGTTCAGAGCTCTGCTGAGCTGACAGCCCAAGCAGGCTTTTTATTTCGATAGCCAAGGATGGATTAACACCAAAATTCGCTGACAAAGAGCTCTGTTAAGACAAAGTTAAGTTTGCAATGTGGGTATCTCACGTCATTCCAGTCATTCCAGAACAGTAACAAGTTCAAATGATCAAGCATCTCAACACTGGGAAATACTAAATCAGATAGATAATAATACCATGTTAAGGCTGCACCTGCAGCTTGCAATGGTTATGATAATTTATCTGCAAGTAACACTGTTACACCAAAGGCACAAGGATGGCAGCAGTACTGTGTGTGGTCAAAGGAAAGGCATGCACGTAGGAGATATTCCAGCTTCTTTATTTTCCTGCTAAGACCACTACTAGTGTGAATGTCCCTAACTCCTTTGGCTATAGACATTGCATAAGGGTAGTCTTTGTGGTGAGCAAGTGAAAGTCTGTATCTATATCTGATTCTACTGGTTCTGAAATTTACTGTGAAGGAGGAACAAAAAAGAAACATCAGGGGCTGCATCAGGGAGTTGGGTCTCAGTGTTGTAGTACCACACGTGCACAGGGTTCCTCATTCAATATCACATACCTGCACGTGAGTTTCCTTCAGCAGAGAGCTGTGCTGCAGTTCTGAGGTGCTCTGTTTCAGAAATCATGTGTCATGCTGACATTTGGTGTGGGAAGACTGAATCACTGCTCAAACAGTTCAGGTGTACTGATGTGCCTTAGCTCCCTGCTTCCTGATTCTCAGAGGTCTGTGACTCACCAGCATACGGTAAGGAAACAAGACTGGGCAATGAGAAACCCTGAATCCTTTCCTCCATTGCCTGTTGAGATTTTTCACTTTTAAATTTATTGTTTAATTTTAAAAAGGCTGCATTTGAGCTTGCTATCTCTTGAAATTCCAACAACTACACATATGTGAAGCTGGAATGCTGTCATTATTCTTCTCTCTTAGGTAAAGAAACAGAGATCAAAAGAAGTAAAGTGGCCTGCCTAGTACTGCTTGTCAGGAAATAAGCAGTTTTCCTGAAGAAGGAAGTTTCCTGCAATGGAAAATAAATAAATAAATAAATAAATAAATAAATAAATAAATAAATAAATAAACCACAGAAAGATCTTTGCTATTTTTCATTCTCTGATGCCATTATATATATTGCAGGTATCAATAAAATGCGTGTGTCTGCTGTGAGCTGTATGCCAGGACAGACCCTGCAACCCTGTTGGACTTGCCCTTGAGCCAGCTGGGCTTTCCAGCCTTCCCTCAGCCCACACAGTCTCCCTTCCCCACCCAGTCAGTTCCTACCTGGCACTACCCAACCTGATTTTCGGATGAATATATTTGCATTTGCTAGTTCCTTCATTTCCTGGTCTACCAAGTTTAAATTTGCATCTCTCTAGGTCTGCCCAGATATTGGCACATATTACAGGCACACACTCTTCTGCTGAATCAGAGGTGGGTTATTCAGATCCCAGAGCACATCTCAGAGAGACAAATGGAGCTGAACTACAGCTGTCACCAAACCTGCTTTTCCAACATTAGTTTCACACCCTTCCAACCAGTCCCTCCCTTTCTATTCCCATTGCAGCACTGGCTTTGCCTGCCCTCTTGCTTCTCCAACCTGAAATCCTCTCAGCCAGCTTCTTATATACAGGACTTTTAATTCTGTTTTTGTAAACAGTTTTTGAACTGTCCCTCTGTTTTCTTGTCCTCACACTGCATTTCTCCAAAGTAGAATGGGAACAAAACCCAAATCTTGGCAAAAGCAGAGTCTGGCAACCTGTCTGAAGGCCTTTTCTTTGGATTTCAGATAGGTTTAGGTCAGATTCAGCAGTGACACCATTTCATAAGCTGTGTGAATACTACCTAACTGGAAGTCTTTTTGGCCACCCTGCTCAGCCAACAATGGTGTAATCCATTTAGTCAGGGAGAATTGAGTACATGCCTATGCAGGAAGCTACGCTCTTCTAATTTTTTTTTGCTGATCGAAAGGGCGGTAGGTGCCAATAGGATGCATGTTAAGAGAGTGATTGCTCTGGAACATGGCTTGTTATCTCAGTTTGTGCAACTGCTAGGATCTGTCAATCCTAAAAAATGCCAGGGGTGGAGAAGTCAAAGGGTTATACCCAAAGAGCTCTTTGTTTAGGTAACCTCAGCACATAAAGAAAGCTTATTAAATTTCAGGGTCAGTTACACACATTTTTGTAGAGGAGGAGCTGGTCTTTGGATGTGTGTGTTTGCATTGTCTTTTAAGGGTAGGTACAAACTCATCCTACCCATCTTCCAACTCAGCCGTCAGCCATGTAATTGCCATTCCTGCAGCACTGAGCCAAGATACTCATGCAGACAGATAGAGGCATCATATTAGGAAAACAGTGAACAATATGCAAAGCGTAGAATGGATCAATTCAATTAAAAATAATTGAAATTGTTGTGCCTCTAAAAGCAGAGGATGAGGACATTCTAAAAAGACTCATTTTGTGTCCTATTTGCAGCATTATAAAATTAGTAGAATTTACAGACTATGGGCAAGGTTGGCATAGCAGAAAATGATCTCCAAAAGTTACTCAAAACAATGAGGACGGCTGAACGGTGGCTCCTGACATTTGCCAGTTTCTAAGTAGAACTTCTTAGTTATTGAAGTGGGAGGAAACCCAATTCATGAGGTGATGTATCTGAAATAAATGCACACAAAACTAGAGAAGATACAAATACACAAAAAAATACATGTATAATCTCTGAGGGAGATGGTGATACAGTAGGAGCTAGGAAAATCAGCAATATAGGGCAAGACTGTAATACCAAGTACCAAAAGTTTAAAGAACTGTTAATCCTAAAACAGTTCCTTTGTTTAATTAAATTGCTGGAGAATTGGATGGGAAATTACACTCCTAAAACAACTCCTGGCTCGTTATCTCAATCATTTCCAAATCAAATTTGTACATCATACAAGGTTTGAACCACCAGGTGTCTGGTTGTGGTACAAGCATAAGCTGTAATATTTCTTAACTGTGAGAACAGTTCAGGGGCATCAGGAATATTTTTATCATCAGCACATTAAGAAGCTTTACATTATTGCATTTAGACTTTTTCTTGGATTTGAGTGCTGGTAACATTTCAGTTTCAAAGGGTTTTGTTTAAAATGAGATTTAATGTACATAGTCTGTAACATTGCCAATAATATCTTGAGCTGGATGTGTTTTATTGGGTGATTCATAAAGAAAGTCAGACAAAGTATGCACAGTGGTATTGGAATGTGGGTGGGATCAAAGTAATGATTTAGTGGAATATGTTTGTCAAGCAGGGCATACAGGAAATCTTCTTTGTGAATAAAAATGGATTGGTCCCTTGAGAACATCGGTACATGTCCAAGCATCATTTATTCCAGTGAACCCCCATGAAAATATTGAAGTCACAAAGTGAAATAAGAAAGCGGCATCATTCACCCTCAGATATTCCACTGGCAATGAGACTTGCTGAGAGCAAAGGGCAGGAAAATGAGTAAAATGAGCAGAAATGACATTGATTTAAAAGGACACTCTGCAATTCCAGCACAAACACACACACAAAAATCTATCTGCTCTATAACAGGGTGGTTATAATTTTTTTATTTAGATAAAATGTTGTCATTAATTGAGCACACTTAAGCCCTCTGAGCTGGATTTGTGACTGCACATTTGCATGCACATACCTTCCTTTCTCTGCACTCTTCCTGTTCACATCTCTTTCCAGGCAGCATTTTAAAAACCACAGAGCCTGAAAACCACTCAGGCTAAAGAGCTGCTTGTGCTGAGCACAAGGAGCCCTAACAGCGGGGAACTAAGTCCTGCTTGGACAATTTCATACTGGTGCAAGTGATAAAGGTTTTCTAAGCTCAATTATTCAGAAACAAGCTGTTATATTTATTTTTTAAAAATCTGCATAGATGTATTATGTTTAATTTCTCTTTGTCTCCTTATATTTTGACTCTTTTTTATAATGCTTGCTAAGCTGTAGAAGCAGCGCACACTTATCCCTGTCTTTTCCACTGTGATGCACTCCCATGCATACATTGGGAAGACAGGGAAGATGCACTTTCTCATAGCTAACTATACTCGTGCCACTTTTTGATGCTTCCTTAGGGCTCAGTGGCTAACTAATGTCTCATATGCTGGCAAAATAGAGGCAGAATGGGACAAAGTCAACTCTCTGCTATCAGGGATTTAAAGAAAGACAAATCCCAGCACTAATGCTGGAAAATATTCAATATAGGAAGCAGTGCAGCTATGGTGCTTCCGGGGGACTTCCTTTCACTTGGAAGAGCAGTCTGTTGTTCTTCATGACTTGTGCATAGGGAATTGGTATTTCACAGATGCTGTCTAGTTCTCAAAATTTCCTATCAACAGTACTTTTATTTTTCTATGGACACGAATGCCATTAACCCATAGGCTAATGGACCAGCTGTAAACAATGCATTACATCCTTTCACTCAAATGTACTTTAGGATTTAAATCAGATTAAATATACCTGGACAATTTTAGTTTGTGACTTGACTCAATGAGAAATAGGTGTAATAGGAGGCTGTGTTTGCTTGGTGTATGCTACCTATCATTCTCAAAACTGTTCAGGAACAAAACCTCAGGGTATTTGGAACTTGATGAGAAATGAAAAGTCCTTTCACTTTGAAAACTTTAGTTTACACTTATTGCTTATCTGCTGATAACTTCTGGTAAGCAGACACAAAAGCATGCAGTGTACAGCATGCCAATGCGAGTTAGAGGGAAAGCAATGAAAATATGGCTTATCTTGAAAAAACAAGCTGTTAGACTTATTTTGTTTCTTTGATTCAGAGATAGTTTTTGTAAAGACAGAGCGGGGAGCAGCACACCTTGCTTTAAGATACACTTTGTGTGTTCTTATCCTCAAAAATCTCTGCATCCTTTTCTCTTAGTTCCTTCCATGCCACTAACATGGCATGTGTACATTGAGTGTGATTACTTGCATATTTTACTTATTCTCTTGCACCAGGTAGGCACAGCCTTCCATTTGTGATTATTTTTCAGGGTCACCCAGCCAAGAACAGGTGTCCCTCAGAGTGATGCTTACATCCCCATGACCATATTGGAATAAATAGATCTTATCTGTTTGCTGATGCCATAGAGTAACACACAACCAGCTCTGCATTCTGGATCACGTCTTTTATTTGCACAGTGTAGCTCACCTCCCCTTCCTACGGGATGAAGCCATCTGAATCCACTTTTCCGCCATCCACTGTACAAATGCTCTGGGACTCCCCTGTACAAATCCTTTGTGAGCTGTACAGATCTGTTTCCTTTCTTGCCAAACTGCTGTTCATCCTGAACCACAAGCCAGCACTGAGATCTGCTTCACCCAAGTGCCTATGGGGAAGATGCTAGGCACCAGCTGAAATGCGATTCCCACAGGATGCTCTATTCCTGATGTTCTTAAAAGGGGCTGTAGCCAAAGGCACATGCCTAGAAGTGCACTGAACAGAATTAGCTTGAAAGAAGTCTGAATTGTTCATGGAAAGCTCCTGCACTGCAATGACTACATGACCTCTGGGCCAGTGGTTGGCTGCCGCTCTTCTGTTCTAGGCCTTGGACTCACTGAAGAGAGTAGGCCATGGTAGAAACACCTCAAACTCATACCTCCATCAAGAATAGAACTTTTAAAATGTGTCCTAATACCAAAATGAAAGTTTTGACCCCTTTCTGAATTTTAATGAAACAATATTTTGTCTTCTTTATAGTGTCAGTTTCAATTATTTTTTGATCCATTTTATCAACTTTCTGATATCTGTACAAAGATTCTGCGCTAGCTTCCCTCTAGGTCTGTACTGTAGGTACAGCCGATTACTCTGTTACTACAGATGAGTTGTGACAGTTCTCTTTCCAGTTATTACTCTATTATATTCATTCTCATTACTTAGCCATTTTCTAAATGTGGTGGTGAGACACATGATTTTCTGACCCACTGCTGCTTGTGTACCGTAAAAGAGTGTATAAATCTTTGCTTGTCATTTAACTGCTCTGAATAATATTTACAGCCTTTCAATGCACTGCAAAATCTTTGTACCTGATGTGTTTATCTTTAAAGAAATCACAAAAAATGAAAGGGAAGGACCACAAATCTGGACTGAGAAAATATGCTTCATTGTGCAGATTTTCAACTTCAGCTCTTCAAAGCAGTCTCAGCTATTAGCTGTATCAGGGTAACCAGAACCTGTTGATGCACTCAGCGTCCTGAAAAGTTATTGCTTTTTTGAAGAGATTAATGTACTGTTGTTTCTCATTAGAAAAATAAAGCTATTGATCAAATAATGCATTCCTTTCCACCTGGTAGAGAGCATTTCATTACTAAATATTTGAGAAAAATAAAATTGCTCAGGATGTGTGGAGTCTCTCTCACTGCACTGATTCTGGTCATACAATTTGACTTAGAATCATAGAATCATTATGGTTGGAAAAGCCCTCCAAGACCACCTATTCCAACTGTCAGCTCCTCACTACCATGCCCACTAACCACGTCCCTCAGTACCACATCTACACGTTTCTTGAACACCTCCAGGGATGGTGATTCCACCTCTTCTCTGGGCAGCAAAGACTACAAGACAGAAAACTACAAAATGAAATATACAGGCTTCTCATTTATTTTTAAGTTCGAACAAATGTAGATCATCTGCGTTGGAGGCAAATTCTGAAGTTCATAACCAGGCAGTTCTATCACTGACATATATGGAAACCGAAACAAGGATTACATAAGTACTTGCCCTAAAAAAATAATCACCGACATTGTAACAGCAACAATTATAATTTGTGTTAGCATTCCCAAAACTTTGCAAAACTTCAAGTTTCTTTAGGGGTTAATTTGTCTTTGTAAAGGACATAGATTCCAAAGGGGATCTGGAGTTTAAATCAAATAATCCTCCCCATCTCAGGACTGTTTAAGTTGGTGGTGAGAGGAAAATTTACACTCCCAAACTCAAACTGAAACTCAAACAGATCAACATTTTGTTAACAGAAGAAACAAAGAAAGAAAAACAGTAGGAACTCTACTGTTCATGCTGCAAGGTTGTTGTTGTTGTTGCTTTGGTTTTTTGAATGATGAGATATCTTTTGGACCTTCTGCAAAAAGAGGAAGCACCTATCAATGTGCATTCTCTGCCTCAGGATTTCATGGGAAAAATCAATGTGAAGTTCAAATCTCTGGCTGGCAATACCCACATACACACGCACTGGGTGTGCTTTAGACAAACCTGATGCCCACTTGGCAGGACAAATTTCTGACTGCATAAGGGCCCTGTTATCTCTACTTGGCAACATGCACAATAGGAGCCTGCTTACTGGACAGTAAAACATTGGCCTTAGTATAATACTCTTTTCATACTTTACAAGGCTCAGCTTAATTAAAAGGAGAATTGTGGATGGCCTCCTTTCATTTGGTAGTAAACACAGGCTCCTTCACCCCATACAAAGCTAATGGTGGTAAATTGGGTGAAGCTAGCCACTAGATACCATAGTGTTCTGTATGAGACTAGCGCACTGTGGAATAGACTGCTGGAAGGAAACAGCATTCTTATTCATTAAGTCCAGTTGTAATTCACCATGAGATCCTTGCTGGGCTGCTCTTACAATGAGATGGAAGGCAAGAAGTTGTTGCTGTCCTGCTGTGCAGCGTCCCAGCAGTCTGGGAGGTTGTGTGCCAGAAAAGCTCCCTCCTTAATTATCTCCCAGTCAGAGAGAATCTTACTGGGAGAAGCTGATCCTTACATCCTCCTTTTGGGGCAGCATCTAACAAGTATCAGCCACGCCAGGAGCATGAAAAGAATGATGCAAACCAAGGTCAGCAACACAGGAAGTACACCGAGACAGGTCTCATCACCTTGCTAGACTGATCCACAAGTCATCATGATGCCGCTTCCAAAGCACTCAAAACTGGCAGCTACAGGCATCACAAAGTGCAGTCCTGGGAGCCTGCAGCTTGTGGAATCCCTGTTTTGAGATGTGCATTCAGATGTGCAATCACAACAGCCTTTTTTGTTTACATAGAAAATGCATGCTGAGGCAGATTTTTGTGCTAATTGCAACATGAGAAAGTACTCATCCAAAATTACTGGCTCCTATAAATGCTTTTTGTAGAGTTCATGCAGAAAAAGAGACTGAGATATGGAACTTCCACCAGTAATTGAGAGCATGAATTCAGGTCATAGCAGCTGGATGGCTTTTGCTGGACTAAATAAAATACTTCAGTGATTTCAGTCTCAGCAGAAAGACTTCTAACTTGCTTCATTTGTGATCCATCACGCCTGATATCCAGACCTCAATAATTGGTGCTGGCTGGCAAATATACTTAGCAATACAGACAAATAATCCATCGTATCAGGGACTTGACTTTTGCTATTTCAGCTCATCTCAGAAGTTTCTTCTCAGACAAACTGTAAATGAATTTGTTTTGCACTTCCATTTGTTGCTCTCACAGGTACTATCAGAAAAACTGTCCAAAGCCTTGCAAAGCCCTACTTCTAACTTCCAATCTGAATAGATCTAAAGCCAATTTGCATCTGCATTTTAATTCAGCTACTGCTTACTGCTTCTTGGGACTTATTTGCCCGCAAGGCTATTTATTGGAATTGCCTAATTTTTTATTTTATTTTATTTTATTTTATTTTATTTTATTTTATTTTATTTTATTTTATTTTATTTTATTTTATTTTTGTATGTGGAATAAAATGAAACAACACTACAGAGTTAAAAAAATATAATGAAAAGTTGCAGTGGTTTAAGACCTGTGTGACTGAAGTCAGAATCAGATTCTGTCAGGCCATTCCCCTTTCTTAGTTTTCATATCTTGGGTGTCTCATGGAGCCTGGCCAGAACAGCCTTTTTTTCTGACTTTCTAAAGTAAACAAACAAGGCAGTTAAGCAAACAAACTGAAACTGAAGTAAACTAACAAAGAGAAAGCAGCAACTTCCAGAATTTTAGCCATTTTATAACCACATAGTTTGACACAAGATGTGGGCTCTGGGCTGGAAGCCAGTCCTCCAGCTCCAATAATTCAGTCCAAGAAGATGCGACAGTGGAAGAAGTGCTCTTAACACCTTATCCCAGGTTTCACAGCTGGGCAATGCTGCAGACAGCAGAATACCCAAGTTTTCCTGAATCCTGTGTCTCACCAGAGGGCTTTCTTCCTTCTATTCCTCAATGGGTCTAATCACATTAAACCACTGATATTACACTGAAAGAATGTAGCCTGAGTGACCACGATGAGAAAGGTGATACATAGAATCGTAGAATGGCTTTGGTTAGAAGGAACCTCAAAGCCCAGCATCCTGCTGTGGGCAGGGCTGTCACCAACCAGCTCAGCTGCCCAGGGCCCCATCCAGCCTGGCCTCGAATGCCTTCAGGGATGGGGAATCAATCCTACCCTCCCACAGCAGCCAGTACTACCTTGTATTTCCAGCCAGAGACAGGCCTGTACATACCTTGTTGTTATCACACTTGGAAACACCTTGAGCTAGACTGTGTCTCCCTGGCTTAAGCCCAGCCCTGAGGAGCTCCCTCTTACATTAATAATAGATCAACAGTGACTGATCTGATATCAGTCAGGATGAAAACAAAGAATGGCCTGGTTCCACCATTTTTGGGAAACAGAAGCAAGTGATTGCCCAGAGAGGTGGTGGATGACCCATCTCTGGAGACACTCAGTGTCAGGCTGGATGGAGCTCCGAGCAACCTGATCTGCTGTAGGTGTCCCTGTTCATTGCAGGGTGGTTGGACTATATGACCTTTAAAGGTCCCTTCCAGCTCAAATGATTCTATAGTTCTATGATTATATTATTTCTGATGCTACTGGAAAACAATGTTACTTCCCAAAAGTTAAACACAGTTGGGTTGAAAGAAGTGAAGCAAACAATTGTTTCTAAACTTATAAATATTACTTGAAAAAGATGCTAAAAAAAAAAAAAAAAAGAAATAAGGAAAGAAATAAAGAAAGAAAGAAAGAAAAGAAAGAAAAGAAAGCCTTTGGGATGAAGAGGCTTGTTTTCATTTGCTTTTAACCAGCCATTTGAAAACATTGAAACATGACCAATACCTCAAAAATGTTTTCCTGACCACAACTCCTTGCATGCAGACAAACACAAGGATGATGCCAGTTCCTGGAAGAAGGAACGTCATTAGCTTTTTTTAAAACTTGAGCACATGCCTGTCTGTATTGTTTTTCTCTCTTCCGACCTCCCTGATTTTGAAGGATCCTCCTTCCTCGCTCTCTTCCTTCCTCCCTCCCCTTTTCTTTCTTTTTTTTATTCAACCTCTTTCTCGCTTTCTTTCTCTCTCTTTCTCTCTCTCTTTCTTTCTTTCCCTGTTTCTTTCTGAAACTAGCCCAGCTAAAACAACATCTAACACATACACACACACACAAAGCCCTAAATTCCTGAATTCCAAGAATTACAAAATCTGTGTCAAAGGAAAGAGACAGATAACCATTAGGATACGTGGGACACAGCAATGGGTCTAAAAAATGATTTTTTTGCAAAAGATAGCCCTGAATCATTACACTGTATGTGAATTTCAGTCCCTTGGCAGTAGACAAATCTGATTGAAAGTCATAGGGGCAGCATTTAACCCAGGTCTAAAATTGAAAGAAAGGGTGCAGCTGGATGGTATAGAGATTTGGAACTTCCTACCTCCTGTCCATGCATCCTACATTGCTGAAACACACCACTCACCCCCTCATGGAGTTCACATCCGCTGCCTAGTCTCAATAAGCATTCAGCAAGCATCAGTGCATGAACATAGGTTCAACTGTTTCCTCATGGAGGAATTCAGTTTCACCTCTTTGCATTTCCATGTCAGACGACATCATCCCATACTGTTGGGAAGGTTCAGCCTCTACTGCCGTACCACCACCATCTGCTTCTGATGTCAAGTGCCAAAATAATAAAATAGAAGGCATTACTTTTGGAGCAGCCCTTGTAGATAGAATGCTAGAAAGATTCAGGAAGGCTTGCTTGAAAACCTGCTGTGTTTCTCTTCTCTTTACTAAATGCTCCTAAAAAAATTAAGGTTCATTAAACATTGAGAATCAATGTGATGATTCTCAATGTGATGATGCCCGGGGGAGGTGGTGGAGTCACCATCCTCCAAGGCGTTCAAGAACCGTGTGGATGCGGCACCGAGGGACATGGTGAGTGGGTACAGTGGTGGTGGGCTGATCTCAGAGGACTGATCTTGGCACCAGCTGCAAATTGTTATCCATCATTACTTTCCTGTGTGTGGGACGCATCCCAGAAGCTGACTGAACTAAAACAGGGCTGGTTAGCACTAGGGCTGTGTAAAAGCAGAGTCGGCCTTTCCCTTCCTTTCCGTGCTCACGAACCCTCAGGCACATCCCAGTAGCGGCCCGCAGCTGAGTCGGCACAGCCCCGGGGCAGCGCCGAGGCGGGGCCGCATGTGACCGCGGCGGGGGCGGCTCGGTGCCGTGCCGCGGCGGGGCAGTGCGGAGCGGCGGCGTTGGGCGATGCGGAGCGGACGGGCCCCGGGCAGATGATGGCGATACGCGAGCTGAAAGTGTGTCTGCTTGGAGTGAGTAGCGGCGGAGACGAGCCGTGTGCCGGGGGGCTTCCCTCTCCCTCGGCTGGTGGAGGGCGAAAAGGGATAGATTTGCTGCCTCCCTTCCAGCGGGCCCGTCCGGGGCCGGCGGGCGGTGGGAGCCGAGACGGGCGGCTCGGCGGAGCGAATTCCTCCACTCAGCAGCCTCTGGGGGGCGAGGGGGCTTTCCCTTTCTTTAGTTGGTACTAATGTTTTTGTTAGTTTTGAACTTCTTTTGAAAAGAGGAAGCTGTTAGGGGGCGGGACTTGTCGCCCCCTCCCCACTGCTGGAGACCCCGGCGGGTCCCCGGATCCACCCCCGAGCCGAGCTCCGAGCCCCGTCACCGTGGGGCCGGGGCGGCTGGAGGTGGCGGCCCGACCCCACCGGGACGCTGGCGTGGTGCGAGCCCCTCAGCCCCCTGGTTGCTCGCCGCATGCTGAGCTTACGGCTTGGAGTGGGTTTATTTGCAAGCGTCTTTCACTCGACTGCTTACAGGAGTGTCTTTCTTGCAACTTTTGTCTCGTCTTTCACTTCTTTCTTTTTTTTTGTGTGTGTGTGCGTTTAACATTTGGAGCAGCAATGTGCTTAGCTGTGCAGTTTGACTCCGCCTGCCCCCGCTCTGCCCTGCACGGATGGAGTTGTGTTGTCCTAGCGTGCTGGTGGGGTGACAAACAGCCCCGTCCCCCTCCAACAGCGGCCAGTTGAGTGCTGTTGTTTGCTTTGGTGGTCGTGGGTTGATGGTTGACTTGCTGATCTAAGTGGTCTTTTCCAAATGGAATAATTCTGTGATGTCCTATATGTGGGATGTGAGTTAGGCAGCTTTTAGTGCCATATCTCCATAAACATTCAGAGAGCTACGTGAGGAAGAAAACTTAGAGTGAATTCTTTCATGCAAAACAACTGAGCTGAAGGTTTGGAAAACAAACTGCTGCCATCCCTCCTGCTTCCTGTGGCTTGTGTTGACCCTTAGTCTGGATGGCATGGGTACTTTACTCTGAGGCTATGCCAGGACTTGGTGCCAGGGCATGGGGAGTTCAACCCAAAGTGTTTGGCAATGACCATGCCTCCTTTCTTGATGAGAATTCCCCCCTTCAGCTTTTAAAATGGCACGGAGACAAAATAAATGTGGTTTATACAAGCCTGTGGTAGAACATGTGGATATATCTTTATTTTTTTTATCCCCCAGTAGAAAATCCTGTAATTTTATAGAGATGAAGTGTCCTGTGAAATGACATTCCTCTTGCCCACTGCTTGTTGCTGTTTTGTAGGATTGACATGTATTGGAGGTTTTGCAGGGCAACTGTTTACTTTTTTTAGAGCAAAAGAAAGCTATAATGCAGCTCTGTGTTCCTAGAGTAATTGCATACTCCTATAGATTCATTAAAGTGGCAGGGTGGCAGTTGAAACCCTCAGGAAGATGTAAGCATCTGTAGTTATATTTGTTTAGTAGATTATGATTAGAGGGGTGTTCCTTCCTGGGTTTTAATAGTGTATAATTCTAGAAAGCTATCTCTTCTCATCCCAAGCGTCTCTTTTGCTGTGGGGGTTGATGCTCTAGTTTTCCAAAAGTAAGGAATCCTTCATATGTCAAATCCCTTCATGAGGTTCAGGCTCCCAAAAAGGGGATACTTTCTGTCTGTGTGAACAACTGCAGTCATCAGTCAGCTGATCTACTTCAAATTAGACAGTAACTTAAAATTTGTTTGTGCATCTACTGAGAGGATCCTTAACAGCTGCCTTCTCCATCAGTCCTAGGCCGTATTGTATCTGGTAGTGCCCTTGGTAATCAGTTGAGTCCAACATATCCAAGTCCTAAAATGAGGTTATATTCTCATTAGAAGTTAAGGACTTAGTTGCTTTATAAACCTGTCTTGCTCTCCATTTCTGAACAAAGCAGAGGAGGAGGGTCATTGATTCATTCTGCCCTGGTACCTTGATGGTCTGCAGTCCTCAGCTGTGCAGAGAGCCTGGACTTCAGCTATTTCTGCCAGCTCAGCATTCCTGAGGGAGGGGGAGCTTGTAGCTGGCTTAATTTTGGCAAAGGCAGCATCTCCGCATACCTCGAAGCCCATCTTGGCTATAGAAGGTGTGACTGAGAGGGTGAGAATAGAGAAACTAGGGCTGTGCTCCATTCTGCTTACTCCTCCTGTCATGCTACAGGACCAACATTTGTCCTGGAGCCATAGCAGCAGAGATACAGAGTAAGTTGATGGCTCTTGGAGGAAGCTCTTCATTGCCTGGGTCACGCTGCAGCACAGAAGAGAAGTTGGCCTGTTGTTTTCAATGTAAATCTATCAAAACTTGGATTTTGGTGTCTGCATTTCACTCGTTCTTCCTCAGAAGTAGCTTGTGTTTTTTAAAACTCTGTGGGTGTGATAGGAGGAATTTAGAGCAGCCTGGGGTTGGACGCAAGAGGGAGATAATCCTGAGGTTTACCTAAAGAAAATACTTGCAGGAGAATGATGGAGGGGAATTTTGGGGCAAATGAAGCTGTGTGTGAGTCATTTGGAAGGCTGGCTTTGTTGGTTGTGGAGCTTAGTTATTCCCATGGATCTGGGAAAGCAGTACTCTTTGAAGTGAGGTGGTTTCTGTCTGCTCCTGCGCTGGTAGGAACAGGATGCCTTCCTAATGGCTTGGTGCCTCATGGCCTCAGGTGGAAGAGTAGGCAGATAGAATTTTATAGCTATCCTGAGAATGCAGCCGTGCAAGTGGCCTCAAGCCTGCTCTGGAACTACTTCACCTGGTAAATTATCGCTGCTGGGCAGTGATGTATCCATCTGTGGAATGCCTCCATCTTAGTACAAGCAACTGCTTGAGCATCTGCTCCCCAAGCCCTGTCATGTCGCCCCAAATTCCTCTTAGCCTCTCACTCTGACACATTTGTTCACATCAGTTGCCCCCATGTTAGTGGTTTCTGGTGCTGAGCAGGGTTCAGCTGTGGTGTGGGGGATGTGAACTGCAGCTCCCATTTGGCCTGGCTGACTTTCCTGTCCTGAGTGAAAACCCTCCCAAGGGAGGGAGCAGAGGAGCGTGGGGCGAAGGGCCAAGTGTGCTCTTCCTGTGTTGAAGTGTGGCTGGGGGGAATGGCGTCCAACTGTCCTAATGGGGCCATGGAGTGCTCTGTGCTGTGGCTGCTGACACTGTATTCAGGCAGGCTGAGAAGTGATTTACGGCCCTCTGCCAAGTCCTGGCATGGATGTGTGGCAGCCACAGCAGACGTTGCCTGGTCTAGAACTGAGGTGAAATTTCTTGTCTTTGTCACTTCCTGAGGAAACTTTAACAGCACTTCAGAGAGGCTTAGGGAGGTGACTTGCCAACTATCATCTCAAGTGACCTCCATTGCTGCCTTCCTTTTTGTTTTGTTCATTACATTTTTATCTTCTGACTGTTCATCACAGGACCAGATGAGTTAGGACTGAAAGACACTTAGAGGGCATCCCTTGGTTCTAAAGCTTCTCTTAAAGCTTTTCTGATAGACTTCCTCTAAAACCTCATACAAAGTGTTCTATTCTCCCCAGGGCTACCTTCCAAAGCTTACATGTATTTGGCATAAAAGGTTTATTTCAGACATAGCACCTAAACCTTGCTTGTGTAATACTTCATTTTTTTCATCCACTTGTTTGTGTTTCTACTTCCTTGCTTACTGGAAGATGCTTTCTGCTAGCAAATAGTCTTCAGATGCTGTTTGCAATTGGTCCTTACTGCTTTCTTGATGTATTTCCAAACACTTATTTTGTTGCATCTTCCAAAAATTTTAGTGGAATTACTTAGATAAGTCAGTAAACTATGTTATGACCTGAATATCTTTCTAGGGAAAGGATAACGTGGAGGCCAAATTCTGCTTTCGTGTACAGCAGCTCAACTGGGCTGGTAGTTACAGGGGAGTTCTGAAGTAGCAGAAGGCAGAACTGAAAATGCTTTATTTTCAGTAGTTGTCCTAATGGGAAGCTTTTTGTCACTAATAAACTAAGCAGAAAAAGAATTGCTTGTGGTTGACTGTTGTTGGAGAGCTGAAGTAGTGCTGAGGTAGTGTATGAGGCAGTCACAAACCCTGAAAAATGCATGGGGGAAGAAAACCCTCTTGTTGTTTTGTATTTTTAAACTTACATTTAAAGTCTGTTGTCTGAGATTTGTGTTGATAGTAAGACTTGTTTTTACAGCAGTAGTTTGCTTTGTTACTGTTTGTTGCAATTCAAATCCGATTTAGGGAAGTGGCAGAATAGGCAGTAGCTGTGCTGATCTTAGGCAAATGCGTCTGAATCTGCAGGGCTTTTGCATTTGTATAGAGATTACAGTACTGGTGAATTTTGATGGTGGGATGTTGTATCTGATGAAAATGTATGGAGGCTGTAGACTCTGCAGGTGTAAGGCAGCACTTTTCTTCTTGCTCTGGTGACCATATCTCAACTTCTGTTGATATAGGGTGGTGGTTTGAGATCATGGTATTACTTCTTGGTCATCACCTCTACCTCTATCAGGAGGCATTATAGTTCCTTTCCTTGTGTTTCCCAGAGCTGCTTCTGAGGCCAGACAATGCTCAGCAGGTGGGTAGTCAGAGATTCCTCCAAAAGGGTCAGGAAGGCTGGTAGAAAACTGGGAGGTTTCACCCTGATTGGTACGTTGGATCCTGAGTGGATTCTTGCAGGGAAGAAATTTTTGCCCTGAATAAGATAGGCAGTGTGCTCCACAGGCATTTCAGCCCTGTGGTCTGGTGCAGGAGCCAAGTCCACAGCCCCCTGTGTGAGATGGGAGCTCCCCATTTTGTGGACTGAGTTGGCTGTTGGGTTTCTGACTGGCCCTGCCTTCTGAGGGAGGAGGAAGATGGCTTCCTATTTGCTTGAGGTCTATTTTTCTGATGGACTTTCCCTTATGTATACAATCATTAAGGTTGGAAAAGACTGCTGAAGTTATCTAGTTCAGCCATCAGCCCATCACACCATGCCCATTGACCATGTCCCTCAGTTGCAGCATCCACAGGGTTCTTGAACATATCCAGGGATGGTGACTCCATCTCCATGAGCATCCTGTGCCGCTGCCTCACTTCTCAGAGAAGACATTTTTCCTTAATATCCAGCCTAAATCTCCCTGATAGGACTTAAGGCCACTCATTACCCCTTATCCTGTCACTAGTTACCTAGGAGAAGAGGCCATCCCTGTTGTAGTTGTAGAGAACAGTGAGGTCCCATCTGCACATTTGACTGCTGAGCCTACTCAACTTTGCAGCAGGTTTAAGCCAGTTTATTCTCCCCCTTTGCTTCCTTCAGATAGCAACAGAAATATATCTCTATATTCCTCTACATTCAGCACTAATTGATTGCACTGCATGATTGGATTGTGCCTTGCTGGTTGGCAGGGTAGAGCGAGCTCAATGCTCTGCTCCCTTTTGAGGCTTGCTGTGCCCCTTAAGTTTGGACACCACCACAGGCAGGAAAGCAGAAGCTTTTGCAAGCAGTCAGTGGACACGAAAGGCAGGATGCTTTGGCGCGCTGTCTTGTGTAAGCAAATGCCAATGTTATAATTTACAGTCTCCAGGCTTGCAGAGCCAGTAATGAAGCTGAACAGCAGTCAGGGGAACAAATGTTTTTTATTTCCACATGGTTATTTTTAAACATAAATTCTAGTGTGCGGTTTTGATGTTTTTTGGAGGGTAGGGTAGTCTCTTTGGTTTTGCACTTAGTGTTTGGAGTTCTTGTTTTGGGAAACACATGGAAGCACACGTGCATGAGATCCGGCTCCTGAATGCTTCGTGTCCCAATGTGATCGTTTCCTGTGTGTCAGCAGGGTGACAGGATGTGGCTGACGTCACTGAATGTCCCGGCTGGACTGGTTGCTCTGCTGTGCGCAACCGCAGTGGATTATAAACATTGTCAGAGCAATCTTTTAA
The DNA here is from genome assembly GCF_054131305.1 of Coturnix japonica. Classification (NCBI taxonomy): domain Eukaryota; kingdom Metazoa; phylum Chordata; class Aves; order Galliformes; family Phasianidae; genus Coturnix; species Coturnix japonica. The sequence continues at coordinate 46,485,243 of NC_140664.1, forward strand.
AATGATAACTATCAGCCTTATAGTATCAGTCTTATACCTAGAGTTGGCACTGCTTGAAGCAGGTTTTCCTTTATTTTTGAGCCTGTCTGCAGAGACAGAGTTAGAAGAGCTTCTTAAAGTAGGCTTAGTTTTGATCAATTGATTTATTTTTGCCTATTTAATTCTGGAGCAAACAAAGCTCAAGTACAGATAGCATCTTAACAGTTCTTCTATGCTATGTTGCAGAGTGGTGAGACAGGCCTGAAGTCACTCACATACCCTTCTATGTGCACTGGTGGCCAGTGACATGCACTGGAATAACTGACCTTCTCTATCTTACACTTGTAGTCATAAACTCATAGAACCACAGTGTACCCTGACTTGGAAGGGACCATTGACTCCAATTCCCAGCTCCACACAAAACTACCCAGAATTCAGTCTCTGCATCTGAGAGCAATGTCCAAATGCTCCTTGAACTTTATCAGTTCAGTGCCAGGATCACTGCTCTGGAGAGCGTGTTCCTAGATCCTGACCGCTGTCTGGTTAAGAAACTCTTCCTAACCCTCAACTTTCACATTGCAGCTCTGTGCTGTTCCCTCGGGCCCTGTCACTGTCACACAGAGCAGAGCTCAGCGCTGTTCCTCCACTCCCTGTGAGGAGCAGCAGCCACCATCAGGCCTCCCCTCAGCTCCTCTGCTCCGTGCTGAGCAAACACAGGGACCTCTGCCATTCCTTATCCATCCTGTCCGCTGGACCATTCACCATCTTTGTAGCCCTGCTGGTAGCTTGCCACCTTGTGTATGTTTAGACATGCTGTTTCCTTGCTTTTGTATTGCTGGGAATTCAGTGGCAGAAGATGAATCCTTAGGTGTTTGGTCAACATTTGGTTGGTGCCAATGGAGGGCAGCTGTAGTGGAGATCACTGGGCTTCAAGGGCTTGATGTGAAGATCATACCAGAGAGCACTCACTTGATTGCAGCATAGGATTATACCAGGACTCAGTTTGGCTCTTGGGACTTGAATGCTTTTTTAGCTTCTTGACTTAAAAGAGAGAAAACATGTTATCACTATGGTTAGTAGAAAACACATTATCACTATGGTTAGTAGTTTGGGAGTTAGAAGCATATTAAAACAGGTATTTGGTATTTGTCCACATGCAGTTGCAACTTTAATCTCAAGCAGTTTCTACCATCTGTGGAAGCAAATATTATGACTGTTTACTTAAGATAGCATTTGTTAACTCAAGAAAACTGCCATTGGCTGACAGACACTGCTAGCAGTGCACAAAGGCACACTTCCTCAATGTGGCTGGGTGAATCTGTCAACTGGTTAACTCCTGGAGGGATGTGGGAAGTGAGAAAGAACGCATTTCTTTTATTGAATAGGAAGTACTTTTCCACTTTTTTTTTTTTCTTTTTTTTTTCCTTTAAGTGAACTAAATATAAGTCAGTGTATTTTAAGAGTCAGAAAATCAGCCCTTTCAGTGTATCTTCTTAAAGATGGTACGACCTGGAAGCTTCCAATTACACTTAGGCCACAAACCTTTCGTGGTGTGTATCCCATACTGCTTTCAACTTTTGTAATTACTGTGATGATAATCTTGCTGTTAGGATTATCAGTTCTTGAGGGTGCTACAAACAGGGTTGTTTTTTTTAGTTTCCTTCTTTACATCAGCTTTTTTTTATTTTTTAATATCATTCTTGTGAACAATTCAGCAAAAATCTTGCTTTGTTTTTGTCTCGGTTTGCTTGAACATCTATGAAGAAATTAAGCAGTTAGTCCCACATTTAGTCTCATCAACCATTACTACTCCTGCAAAGCAGTATAATCTAATGCTATGATCTAAGACTAGTAGCACACTATTAGTCTTCTACATTAATTTATCTTTTTGCCTCTCCAAGGTGTCTTTAATAGCATGCCTGAGCATTGGACAAGTGTCTGGAATATGTTTTAAGCAACAAAAATGTCAGCTTTACAAAACCAGATAACAGAAGATTACATCAGTATTTATGTTACAGGAGCCCTAATTTGAGTAGGGTCCTTGTGAAGCACACGTTGAATTCAAAGCACTGGGATACATCCTTCAGCCTTAGCTGAACAGGCTGAACTGATTTCCAATCTTAAAGCTCTTCACATACCTTCCTGCACAGCTGAATGTGGTGCTATGTGGAGGACAGAGATAAAAAGTCTATCCTAATTAAGTATTTGAAATAAGGTAGATCTTGAGCTATTGCTATCATTTAACATTAAAAGCTCAGTTTTCCTTCTGCTTGGTTTTCGCGATATGCTAAACTCTATGGAGGTGCTGCTTTAGTTGACTAGGTAATTTAGTTGATGCAGAATGTTGTGATTAGGTTTGCATTTTCCTTTAGGCTGGAGTAAAGAATGAGGGAGAGAACTTCGGGGGCTTGTAGACTGGAAGAGTTGTAAAGGACTGGTAGGGGAGAAAGAGGAACACAGTAAAATCTGAGAAGGGGCGAGGGAAAGAGAAGCTGAAAGTAGGGAAACAAAGTCATGCAGAGCAAACAAAAAAACATGGGGTGAAAAACTCAGCTGCTTCTTCCTTAGTTTCAGCCTCCAGTTTCCTTCTTTTTTTAAGATGTAACTTTGTCTTAGTTAGCTTTGCTTCGTCTGTGTTTCAAAACATTTTTTCCCACTGAACTCACAGGATAGTTGTTTATACTGTACTAAGTTAAGCAGTACCTTTTGGCTGGTTGAGAATGCCCTGCCGTAAATCTTGTAGCTAAAAGGGAAGGTCCAGTGTGATTTTTATGGACCACTTTACGTGTCATACAATAAGTCCCTCTGCCTGTCACTGTGCCTATGGTCAGTGGCAACTGTGGGTTACATCCTATTGTACCAGTGCCCAGCTATTCTTGTTTCCTGAGCTCTGCTTATACTGAACTTTGTGGCTTAGTGCAGACATTCGACATGTTCCCTTGTGTTTTCAACTGAGGGCTGCAATGCTTCTGTGCTTTTGGTCATTGTGGTTGAACTGCAGCTTCTGAGAGAAGTGGGGAAAAATTGGCTACATTATCAACACTCAAACTGACTCACAGGGGAAAGTTAGACACTTACCCTTAGTTACTTTTGTGGTAGAGAGAGGACGGTACATAAACAGTAACAACAACCAAAATGGTTTTTGCTCATTTAAGGGGCTTTTCCCTAAAAACATGAATTCCATGACAGCAGTGGTACCAGCTTTGGGAGATATCAAGTTGAAAATCAGTGAGATGTGAAAACATTTAAGAAAACAGCTGCTTAAAGGATACAGCCTCATGCTGTCTTTCATTTATTAGCCTGTTTGGTCCAGATAGCTTTGCCCTCAGTATGTTCATAACATCACACACAATAAATCCACAGACAACAAAACTCAGCCCTGGATTTTATTGTGCTGTGCTTGCTATTACCTGCTCTGTGAGTGGCGGAGGAGAATGCACCAGGTGGGTCCCTATATGATGCTGTTTTAAATAAGTGGGAAATTGTAACAGCATCCTGGATGGACAAGAGCATATGCTGTTGGCAATAGAACAACCTTTAGACTGCTGACCAAATCTCACTACTTCAGGGCTTCTGTGGCTACAAGAGATTCCAAACTTTACAGGTGCTGGGTGCATCAGCTTGAAAAGAACTGGTAAGTAGGGGGGAGATAGTTTGTCAGGGTTCTGGTAGTTGGCCAACTATAATCTTCTCTTGGTTGTCACAAATGGCTTGGGTTCAACATGTGCAGAGAAAGCATGGGGCAGAGCAAGTGTATGAGGGTAAGAAGTTGCTTTTTGTGGTTCTTAGGTACTGTGTCACTTGCTAGAACATCATTAACTCAAAGCAAAGATCTCGAGCTGTGATGCTGGTTTCCGTTTGTTAGGGAAAATGTCTTTATATAGCTGAAACTATGCCGCCTTCCTCGCTGTCACACACTGATGCAAGAGAGGTTGTCCTTTCTCCAGCGTGGAAGTTTCAACTGGTGTTTCAGTCAGCACTCAAAGTATGTGTGTTTTTTTTCCTCCTCTTAGGTATTAAATACAATAATAAGTTGCAGGTGACCTGGGAACGAATTAGAGGAGACTGTAAGAGGGCTGAATTCCCTTCAAGCTTACCTATCCACATTTTCCAGGCAACTGCCTGACAATATAGGTATTACTGAAATAGTAAGCTGAATACCAAGAGCCATTTCTTCAAATAGTATATAGAACTGTTGTGTAAAAATGTGCTTGCGTGTGAGTTGCTGCCTTCTTTTAGTGGGAGAAATCAAACCAATGTATTTGAGCAGTAAACCAAGTAGATTTCATCCAGGCTGGGATTTGTGGACAGTCTGTAATATAAAACTATAAATGTTTGGATTGGATTATTGACTCCAGACTGACTTGAGGGTTTGACAGTATCTCTATGGGAGTAAAGTATATATATATTTTTTCCTTTATTACTTAGTAAGGTATAGTAACAAGTCTGTACTTTGAGATTCTGGCTTTAGTGATATGATTTCTCAACAGGAGAGATGGTGTCTTGGGCTTATGAGAAACAGCAGTTCAGGTCAAAGACTACCTCCTTGTCGTACAATTGTTTGGAAAGCTTCAGCTGCTGCAAATATATGCAGGGAAGGTTCACTTAAGAAAAGATTTTGGTTTGGGAAGAATAACACAGAATTGTTTCTCTTTTTTTGCTGCCAAACTATACTCGAAAACATTTGTCAGGATGCTGTTGCCTAATGTGTTTACTGAATTATGTAAGCCTCAGGTTATTTATGTCTTTTAGTCTAAAAACTGAATTTAGTTTCTCTCATTGCTACGTTGCACAATGATGATGAATAGTATTTGACCAGATTGTTATGCTGGTGTGTCTACATGCGGCCTGTAGAGATAACAGCCTGCAATCAATACTTGTTATCATTGAAAATGGGAGGTATGTTGACTTGTACATCTATCCCTTTTTTCAGCTTGAAGGCTAATTATCTGAATTCTTAAGCAGATGTTACTCACAAATGTTTTTACTGTATTCTAATTGGAATTTCTATGTGAAGAGCAGTATATCAAACAGGCATTTAGAGAGTGTAGGAGAAGGATGTCATTGTGTGTGTTAAAGGTCTCCCAAGTTTGTCCAAAAATAATCTCTGAGTTGCCAGATAGTTGTCACTATCAGTTTAATACATAAGCATTAAAACAGGGCTTAATTTTTTTCTTTGTTTTACTTCAGCTTCATTTAGCTGATCCCTGATAAGGTCTCACATGCTCAAGAGATCATCTAGGCTTGAGCTTGGCTCCTTCATAGCTGGGGAGGGAGGTGTTGAGTGGTGATCACCACCCATCTGTAGCGCCACCATAGGAAATATCTGATGATAAACTGGCACTCTGTTTTCACTTCCTCACCCAAAAAATGAAGTGGCAAGCATGGAAGTGATCGTATTTGACTATCTCTGGTGGTGCTGAGTGGGGACATCAGCAAGAGGGCAACAGGGAGATATTAAGGTAAACTGAGGTGGTAGAGTGGAGAGGTGGAAGGCTGTGTCAAAGAGTATCAGATGATTCTTGCTGCTTTCAGGACTTCTGTTAGGGTAAATATACCTTCTTTGTTATGCTTTGGTGAAGAGGATCCTATGATTTGGAGACGAGTAGAGGGCAAATAAAGAAAAGGCACAAATCATGTTTGGGTGATAATGGCTCTATAAATTCCCACAGCTACAGGAAAATGAGCAGGTAAAAATCCCTCAGGTTGACATTTTGTTCAACAATTGTACTTTGCAGGGTTTTGTTTTTTGTTTCTTTCTTTTAATGCAGCAGTTTTTCTATGAGGTATGGAGAACCCTTTCCAGCTGCCCTTGCTATGTTCACACCACTGATTGCTGTGCAGTGGTCCCTTGGTGACAGCAGCGAGATGCCTAAGCTTCTGAGGGAAGGTGGTCAGTCACTCTTCTTTCCATCTATCTATCCCAGCTGTCTAGTTCTTGCAACTCTACCATGTTGTCTTCCTCCCTCCCTACCCAGGCTCTTGTTTCCTAACTCACTTGAGCATTTAAGCCAGTGCTCCTTTCTCCTTTCTTCCCTTTCTATTATGGCCACGTTGTCTCATTTCCTCCTCCCTTAGTACCAGGAGTCACCAGGTGGTGCTATTTCCTATATAAATGCCCTCTTTTGCATTGCAGTGCCCTCCAGCTTTTGGAGAAGGGTTTTACAGCCTTAGATTTTGTGGCGCAGCTTCCTTCGTGGGCAGCAGTGTCAGGGGTTGCTGCTCTTTGCCATAGGATCTGTTTAGAAGCAGCCCATTTGAATCAGAGGTGTTCCCTATTATTTCATCATCCAGTGGCTTGTTTGACCTCGAGGTCCCCGAAAGACGGAATTGCTTCTGCGCAGCTTGTGACCATGCTGGCATGTTCCAAAGTTGCTTTGCTGTAGTGAAAGCATGAGCAAGTCAAAAATTAAGGTGTCCTTTGCACTGCTGGGTTCCTACCTGGTCCCCTTGCATCTGGGGGAGGTTATTTTAATTTGCAAATTCCTTGGCATGTACCATAAATCCAAAGTGATTGCTTCTTGAAAGCTGCTCCTTCTTGTTTCATCCTCTCATCTCAGCATTCATCTGCACTGATACCACCTTACTTCTAGCTGTTGTTTTTTTTTATTATTTCACAAAGGTCACGCTTTTACTTGAAATAGTAGAGGATGTTCAAAACAAGGAATTCAGCATCTTAAGGGACTAGCCAGAATCCCCAAAAGCCACAATTTTAGGTGATGGAATGCAAGTAAACACTGAGTTTCCTGTCTTTCACCAGACTAAGCACTTCTTCCTCTGCAGTTCTCCCTGCCACATGCTGGCAAGGGCAGAAGGAAATGAATGATTGAGATTCTGCTCTTTGATTTTAATTTAATATCTTCTGTTTTTCTCGATGGTTCAGCTACTGTGCTGAATTTGTTAACTCGTGAGGGGAAGGGAATGTGTAAGAGAAGATGCAGAGAACCAGATGGAAGTTTGTTATGGTGAAGCAGTTTCTAAATGATGTTAATAACGTCTGGATGCTTTTGTTTCTGCTGTCCACCCTTGTGCTAACATGGCAGTGTGGTTGGCTTATGCTGCAGTATGAGCATCGATGAGACATACATATTTAAATTAAGAATATGGATTTGAGTTTTTATGACTGAAATAGGTGAGCATTAAAAACTGAGTGTTCCTATGCTTTAAATCTCTAGGCTGACTGCAGTGTTAATGTATTCTGCAGTGTTGTGTCTACAAAGTCAAGCTGAAGAGGGAGGAGCTGAGATGGTTCTGAGGCTGACCCACGGGCCATGCTTTTTTGTGTGTTATCTGTGTTTCTGTTTTGCACTGTCGCTTTGTTTTTACTGTCTTGGAGTTATTTTAAAAAATAGCTTTAAAGGGAGTAACCTTGTTTTCCCTTTCCTTCTACCACCCTCTTTATGTATAAAGATTGCTTTGTAATCCCGTGCCAATTTTAGGGTAAGGAAGGGGAGAAGGAGTTTTGTAGGTCAGTGAGGAGCAGCCAAGTTTGTAAGCTCTGAGTGAGCAGTTGTATGTGCCACTCTGTGATTTCCTGGACTGTGGGTAGTTCAAGTGACTGATAGTCCTTGCACCCACTGCTACTGCAGTTTTAAACAAGGATTTGTTCCTTACTGCTGCTTTAATGCCAGTTCAGTCACTGGACCATGTATGATGAGGTTGTCTTTCCAGCAGTCTTGACTTCCTTCAAAGTGATAATGTACCATCCCTTGAGTCCCCACATCTGGATCCTTTGTTAGGACAGTGGAATAATAATCTTGTAAGCTCTTTAGAAGAGAGTTTGGTTTTGGATTCATAAAATATTTCACGTGTAAAGATGTGAATGGTTCTTGGAGAGTGAATTTATTGTTAACATTAGCTCCTATGCAGACAGTAGCTGCTCTCATCTCTGGCCAAGCACATCCCTTTGAAAGGATGACAAAATGTTATTGGCTTTTGTACTGTCTGGTTTGGCGAGGCCACTGTGTGTATTGGAGCCTCTGACAAAAGTAGATAGATGGAGAGATCTTAATGTTGCACAACAGGTTTGGGGGAATGTAGGAAGTGCATTTTTGCCTATGCAAGAGGAAGGGATGCCACAAAATACTGAAGTTGTATCTGAAACTTGGACATTTCTATCTCTGGCAGATTACTGAGATAAGGACCTGGTATGGGGCAAGGAAAAGAACCTGTCACAGTGAATGTAAGAAAAGTTTTGTTGTTTTTTGATGCTTTTTTTTAGCTTTCAGAGAAAATCTGCAAAATGGCAGAAGAAATAGGACAGTGTTCACTGGCTCCAAGTAAAGCAGATAGCAGAGGAACTGTACATGCCCGACTTTCCTACCACAGTAGGATGTGTGCAGGATGCACGTGGAAGGAAACCACATGCTGAATAATCACATTAGTATGTCAGCCCAGAACCTGGCAGCAGATGTTTTGCTATGAGGAATGAGTGTCAGGAGAGGTGGCTGTAGAGACGTCCGGATCCAAGGAGAGGCAGAGTGGGCAGTCACTGTGTGCGTTTTGCTACTCAGTGTGGCCAAATGAAAACAGATAGAGAAGGGATCAGATAATGCTACCTTATCTGTGAGTGTGTGATGCACTAAGGCTTGGTTAGCAGATACTTTTGTTTTTTTTTCTTCTTTTTTTAAGATGGATTTTAGGGTTATGTTTTAGGGTTTATGGTAGTAGTGAGAATGCGTTTATCAAACAAACTCACTCTCCGTACACTTCGGAGATTCCTTATCACTGTATGATCTAGGCACACGTACAGTCTAAGTAATGTTATGAGGTAAAATCAACTAACTCCTGTTCTCGTTTAAGAGTCAGTGAGTTGGGACCTGTGAAGCCAAAATTTCTGTGCCAAATGTAGTCCTTGCAAACTTGCGAGGAGGGATTGTGCTGTAATATGACAAGACTGACTTGGCTGGGATAGAAAAACATCTCTGGGAACAGGCAGTGTGCTCCCTGTCAGCAGAGGGAATTACAGTTAATCTAATTCTAATGCATACCAGAGGAAAACACCTTACTCCGCAGCTATTTCATGCTCCTCAACACCTGTGTTGGCCTGAGATTCTGCTAGCAATTAGAAGTGATGTGTAGTAGGGGACTGGGTGTTTGTTGTGGGAGAATAAACACAAACTGTCTTAACTTGATGGGGGAGTAGTATATCCATTTGCATAAAAAGATGCTGATGTTACTACGTATTTCAACAGTAGAGAATAGAAACACAGACAGGAATGTTCTTGAGCAGTTCACATTGAGAGGACCAAAAGAGCTGGACCTGAAAAAGTGATAAGATGTGGAGTAACCCGGCCCTTGCAAACACAGTTGCATCAATATGAATGTGTTTGTTCTGGGATCTTGAGGAGCTCTGATAACGCATTGGAACAGGCTGCCCAGGGAGGTGGTGGAATCACCTTTCCTGGAGGCATTAGAGAACATGTAAATGTGGCACTGGGGGATGTGGTTAGTGGGCATGGTGATGGGCTGGTAGTTGGACTAGATGTTTTTAGTGGTCTTTTCCAGCCTTAATGATAATGTGTTTCTACTCCAGTGTCCAACAGTAGAGTTCCTGTTCATTTGGCAAATACCTTTTGTTTGGGAAACTGCACAATAGCTTGTTAAAGGTCCTGCAGGCAAACTGCACTTCCAGTTCTCCCACTTGGGTCTTTGTTTTGTGATCAAATGTCCCACAAACTTGCAGCAAGCTCAGTATGTCCCTTGTGGATGAAAACTGTGCCCGATGTTGCTTGGAGGGCTTTTTGCAGTGGTACATTGTAACACCAGGCTTCTTCAAGCTCTTTAGAATCCAGAGGTTATGAATAAAGTCAATTCAAGGTAGTGGTGAATGGGCTGCTTGGCAGAGGGCCTGTCTGGGAGGGGCTTCAGAGCAGAAAAAACAGCTAATATGGATAGCAGGCTGAATATGGCCCAGTGCTGCAGTTCTGGAAGGTGGCTGCTAGCAAACCAATAGGAGAGAGACCTGCTCTGAGAATCAATCTGTTCATCATGGAAACGATCTATTTCTTACAATGCGGAGAACTGGAATTTACAGAAGTTATATGTCCTGAATGAGAAGTGCCTTCTGACAGTGGATGCAGAGCTTCAGAGCACCTCAGCCTGCTCTCCCCTGGTTGAGCCCACAGTCACAGGCAGTATTATGTTTCTGAAGCAGCTGGGAGCCCATGCGTCAGCCTGAGGCCTGCTCTTGCATTTTCCTTTATGTACTTATGCTGTCGTGGGGTTTGCTCACTTGATACGTCTTGCAGATGGAAAAACTGAATCCAGCAAGAAGCTTTACGCACTTCTTCCTAGTGGCCACCCCTCTGCAGGTGCTTGGGTCCTTACTGGGACAAGCCCAATGCTTGGCAGGTTCATTCAGTGCGAGGGCTGTTTCTAGACACCGGGCCTGTGAAAGGTATTATTTCTTATAGCAGTGTCTTCAGAAATGTAAGCGATACCCAAATTCAGGGAAAGACAAGGGATGTGTTTAAGGTGAGCAGAAGTTTATTGGGTAGGATGATTCATGGAAACTGTGATCAGGAATCACTTGTGCATAACTTTTCCTTGTATGTTCATACAGTTGATTAAAATCCAGAGCTGGTTTCAGATGCTCCTCAAGCTGCCTGCCACAGCCTTAAAGAGCAGCTGTAACTGGATTAGTAAGACATGGAAAATATTGCAACGCTGCCTGCATCTGATCTTCTGAGTAATGATTGAAATGCTAATGGCAGGCGTAGAGGGGTAAAGCAGTCTGTAAACTGAAGCAGTTTTCATGAATTTTTACCTTGCACTGGAACTGAAGACAGCAACATTCCCGTACTTGGCTTTACTCAAACCTTTTGGCTAAGAGCTGGCATCAGTGCAAGCAGCAGAAATGCAGGCTGGGTATCTCAGTGCTGCATGCAAGGTCTTGCACAAGGAGTGATGTTCCTCTGAGATACCAGGCTTGACTAGAGCTGAGCACACATCTCTGCTTTTGCCCAGCACTATGTGGGAGTGCAGGCCTAGCTATCTGTTTGATAGCTAATAAAATGCCAGCCATCTAGCAGCGCTGTGATGTGATTATGCTGCTGTGAATTTTCAGATTCCATCAAAGTCCCACTGTGGCTAATGGAAACGGGCCAGGGGGATTCAGCTGTAAATCAGAAACTAAATCATGGCCAATTCTGACAGTGGAAAGAACGGCTATTTTAATGTGCAGTGGCTGAACTGCCAAGTCTGAACCAGCTGTGCTATACAGAGCTACTAGAATGAAAAGCCTCTGCATGGTTTTTTTTTCTGTCCCAAAAGCTGAAATCACATCTTTCTACCTCAGATTTGCCTGACTAGTTGCAGAGATTTTGAGTGCCTTATTCTGCATTAAAAAATATTAATGTATTGATAATAAAGGACAGTTTTTTCCCTTTTGGCAACTTCATACCAACTCAGATATTCTCATCTGAATATCTTAATTGCTTCAGCAATGGGAGTTCTGCCCTCAGCAAAGCAACAACCTCTGCTTCCTATCTGTGATGGTGCTGGCAGGCATCAAGTCAATGTAACAAAACTTGGGAAATCTTGAGCATAAACCAGCTCCTCTGTTATTTTCCAGTTAGTAACAAACCAGCCAAGAAATTTGTCCATTGGCATGACTGTATGACTGGGAGCCAGGAATTGTTCCTTATTTCAATAACAAGGAACAGCCAGCTTCCTCTCTGAGCAAGTCCTCTTCTATGAGAGCAGCACAGCTCTTTGACTGTACCCTTGTTCTGTATGTTAACCTGGCCTTTTTCTCTTCCTGTTTCTCTGTAAATGTAAGGTGACACAGGGCAGAATTATCTCACCAGGAGGTTTGCTGACAAGATCCTTGGTGGCTGTATTTGAGTGTGGCTGTTTGTGTGCATGCCCAGGGAGGTGGTGGAGTCACTGACCATGGGGGTGTTCAAAGGATGATTGGATGTTGTGTTGAGGGACATGGTTTAGTGGGAGCTACTAATGATGGGTGGATGGTTGGACTGGATGATCTTTTAGGTCTTTTCCAACCTTGGTGATTCTATGTTTCACTTGGAAGTTGAGGTTGGAAGGGACCTGTGGAGATCATCCAGTCCAACTCCTCCATTTAATTGAGGCTACATCTCAATGAATCTTAGTTATTACCGAATAAAAACCCCAAAAAACAACAGCAAACAACCATGTTTAAAGGAGCTGACGTTTTTGATCTGTAAAAATGTAAACAAGTTGAAATACCTTAGACTGCATGTTGGATTTAACTGAGTTGATGAGAAATCTCCTCTCCTTTCAATGGAATCTCGTTTCATTCGCATTTTGTAGAGATCAGTTCTTCTTTACATCTCAGCTCAGGTCATGGCACCCGTCACCAGGGTATCTGAACCCTCTTTTAAAGCTGAAATGGGAAGTTAGTCATGAGATCTGCAGTGATTACAAGCCAGATGTTCTGTTTTTTTTTTTCTGGAGGGGGCAGAAGGCAGTTTCTTCAGTATGTTCATTTTTAGCATGCTATTTCCTTATGTGAAATACCATATAGTATTCTTGCATTTCCACAATCCTAGAGTCATAAAAGATTTTTTAAATGGTTAATTTAACTTTACACATATTAAAAAGCTATGTGTGTTAAGATAGCATAGAACGATTCTGCATCGTCAAGAGCAAAATAGCTGTTGCAGCAGTGTGCATAATTATGGGGCTGCAGTTTAGTCATCAGTCACAATATGTGTGGATTTCTTGTGAATTCAACATTTATTCCATTTCAGATGTAGAAAGAATTTACATGAAGGATTTAGTTTGCTCAGCACAGTAGGGTCTGACCCATCTGAATCTATTAAAAGCTGTCATGTGTCAGGCTGAAGAATAAGGTCCTAACTGTGGGTGTGTTTACAGAGCCCTGTAGCTCTGTGCCATTTGGAGAAGTGCTTGGAGGACTGAGTCCTACCGTGGTGTGAACGTATAAATGAGACATCCAGATTTAAATTAAAGAACTGATTTCTTTTTCCTGCCAGGATGCACATGTCTGGAACCGTGGACAGAGGATTAAACCAACTGCCTATTTGTAATGGGAAAACAGTTTTCTATTTTAATATATTACTCGTATTAAACTTTGTGGTGTTTTACTTTTTAATCTTTTGGCTGACCCACAGCAGCACAGAAATGAGCATCTCAGTTGTTTGCCTGCAAGTGAGTCGCCAGCTTGCTGTAATTCTGCTGGCTTGAAATGCAGCTTCTCTCCTTTTCAGAGATGGGAGCTGAGAGGAGCTGAGGAGGTTCTTTGTGAGCAGAAGTGTGGGTGGGAGCTGCTCTGTGCTCTTAAACCCTCATGTCTGAATCTGTGGGTGAAGGATTTTAGAGGAAAGGATGCATTTTCAGGCTTAAGGCACAAAAAAATTAAAAATTTGGTCATGCATGCATTGGTTTCTTGTGTTTATCAGAAATATCTGATGCTGTTGGAGATCATAGGCTCATAGAATGGTTTGGGTTGGAAGGGACCTTTAAGATCATGTTGTCCCAACCCCCTGCTATAGGCAGGGATACCTTCCACTAGACCAGGTTGCTCAAAGCCCCATCCAGCCTGGCCATGAATGCTTACAGGGAGGAGGCATCCACAGCCTGTTCCAGCATCTCACCACCGTTATAGTAGAGAATTTCATCTTAACATCTAGTCTGAATCTACTCTCTTCCAGTTTAAAACAGCTTCCCCTCATCCTGTTGCTACGTGACCTTATAAAAAGTCTCCCTAGCTTTTCTGTAGGCTCCCTCTTCTCCAGGCTGAAGAGCCCCAGCTCTCTCAGCCAGTCCTCATAGGGGAGGTGCTCCAGCCCCCTGATCATCTTCGTGGCCCTCCTCTGGAACTGCTCCCACCGTTTGATCTCCTTCTTGTGTTGGGGGCCCCAGATCTGGATGCAATGCTCCAGGTGGGGTCTCATGAGAGCAGAGTAGAGGGGCAGAATCACCTCCCTCAACCTGCTGATTATGCTTCTTTTGATGCAACCCAGGGTTTGGTTGGCCTTCTGGGCTGCAAGTGTGCATTGATGACTCACGGTTAGTTTTCCTTTAACTTCCAAATCCTTCTCCTCAGGGCTCAAGCCATTCTCCATATCAATTCTCCATTGATATCCATTCTCCATATCAATTTTTGCAGACTGGGGAGATTCTGAAGTTGTGGCTGCTTCTGGTGTGCTAATAGCTATTTGCCTACTGTGGGTTGTGTTCCAACCTCTTTTGCTTGTCTCAGTGCAGTTTATAACTGATATTTCATAAGTGTGCTACAAGGTTTGTGAAGAAGGGAAAAACGTGAAATGGGTCTTGTGAGTGACTCATCCAGTTGTTCTCACTATGTAAATGACAGCGTGTGCTGTTCTTGCTCATTGCAAATGCATTGAGAACACCCTGATTCAAAGTAATTACTACGAACATATTCCATGCTTGCTATTCCTTTCATGGATTGGTATGCTCTTGATTGTGATGCAGTGCTGAAACCATTGGGTTTCACATGGATAAGGATTCTTTGGAAGAATCACAGGATCTGTTCCTTGAAGCTTTCCAGTAGAGCGATAGAATTGTGATCGTTGACTGATCGTTTTTCTGTTTCATTTTCTTCCCCTCTGTGGTTTGATGGCACTCATGTAGTTGGTCTTTGAGGCAATGAAGCAGGGACTGGGAGGCTTATTTCAGCTGAACACCTTCATGCTGTAAATTGGCTGCTCCTGAACAGCATAGTCAGCTCACATTGTGCTGGGGTTCCATTGGCTTCACTGGAGTTATAGCGGGAGTATGTTTTGCCCTCTGTAGTCAAAGCAACCACAGCAGCAAAGTTTAAGGGAGCCCTTAAGGTATTTGAGGGCTAATAGCACAGCTGGCATGTACTTGAGTTTAGCTGTGGGAGAAACTAAAACCTCTAGAGGTTAGATAACCTTAGGACTAAATGGTGGTGAACTGAAAATTGAAGAGGTTGAGCCTTCCAACCTCTGAGCTGATCTGAGTTTTGGTCCCTGCTTGTGGATGTTGAGGAGCCCCCCAGAGTTCCCCTTCCTCAAGGGATGTAATTGCAGTTGCCCATCTTAGTGACCCCATGAGGAAGCAGGAAAAAACTCTGAAATAAGAGCACCATCAATCAGGTCACAGGAACCAATATCTTTCTTTGCAGTGGCAAAAACAGTGTCACCACCAGAGGGAAACATGATTCCTCGCATTCAGTACGTGGTAGCTCTGTTTTTCTCCAC
This sequence comes from Coturnix japonica, assembly GCF_054131305.1. Taxonomy (NCBI): domain Eukaryota; kingdom Metazoa; phylum Chordata; class Aves; order Galliformes; family Phasianidae; genus Coturnix; species Coturnix japonica. Next base: position 46,500,419 of record NC_140664.1, read on the forward strand.
AGCTGTTAAAATCCAGGATAATAATTACTTAATTCTCAGTTTCAGCAGAGAGGATTGTCTTTTATTATTATTATGCATTGTGCCACCCTGGTGTAGTGAACACACAGAGATCTCAGCTGGAGTCGATAATGGAGGCCAAATTTGGGAAAAGCAACAGGGTGTGTTGCTGCTATTGATCAAAGGCTGCAGGGCTGGCTTTAAACACTTTTATTGGCTTTGATCTATCTTTTACTATTGATTGAACACAGTAGATAAACAACTGTCTGTGCAGCATGAACATTTATTGTGGCTTTTAAGCTGACTAAGGACAGCTTTGAATTAAATATGGGAGCTGAAATGATGGCTTTCTACTAAGTGTGGGATATAAAGACTTTGCTTGCAGTGGCAATACAGTTTTGTTTAAATGTGGGGGAAAGAAATTAAATACTGGCTCTCCTTTTATATTTGAGAAGGATATTAGAAAAGATGCAAAACTGGTTACAGGAAAGGCCAAGGGTTTTTTCTTTTTAATTGCAGTTATGTGCATAGTCCTGTCTTTTCCTGGCACTTCCTGATAAATTTGTGTAAATTACTCAAGTGTCTTCAAAATGTGGGTACAGGTGAGGTTCTGCAGTCAGTTCTAATGATGGTAAAATAGAAAGCTTTCCATTGACTTCTTAATGCCTTAGATTGGACCCTGGGCAGTCGTTGTTGATGTCTGGAAAAGGGCAGGATCGATTTCTTGGCATTCCCTTCCTCTCTGAGGAGGTTCTTTGCATTTCTTGGGGAGATGCGGTGATCCATCTGTACCTTTTCCTTTATGACTGTTTAATTTATGTTCTTCTACCAAGGCTTCTTGGGAGAGCAGAGAGAAATTGAAAAAATGCTGCTTTTTGGGGAACTTGTTCATATCTTAAAGACCAAAAATAGTCATTCTGATTAATGTCAAGCTTCCCTCTCCCTCTTCTCACCCCCTTCTTTTCCCTTTTTACTCTTTGTCTGGGAGGGATTCTGTATCTGATACCAGTATTGCATTGCTCTTATTTTTGTTTTACTGGTTGTGATGGGGCAGTAAGGGCAGTAAGTATCTAGGGTCTCCTGGACTCACTGTGTGCTTTCCTTTATTTTTCAGGATACTGGGGTTGGGAAATCAAGCATTGTTTGCCGATTCGTCCAGGACCACTTTGATCACAATATCAGTCCCACTATAGGGTGAGTACTTTGCATATCATTGTGTGTGTATGTATGGACACACACACACACACACACATATGTATATTAGTGTGTGTGTGTGTGTATGTGTATATATATATATATATATATATATATACACACACACGCACACTAATGGCCTCAGTTGAGCTCCATTTCTTTACTTTCAGGGCTCTGAACGCTGTGTATGTTTGTCTCCACTGTGTAGATGTGTGTGTGTGTGTGTGTGTGTGTGTGTGTATTTTTCTTGCTGTATGCTCTCTGATGAAGGGGCTGACAGAGCTGTGCCATGTTTCTCATTGGGTTGATGTCTCTTGATATCACTCTTTCTGGAGCTGCCTAGGACCACTCTGTGTTTACTTGTATTGTGCATGGCTGTGGCTCCCTTCGCACAGGGTATGGTGTTAGGTATGTTATGCACACACACTCATATATATATTTGTATAGAGAGAGCTCACGTATATATGACCTGACTGGATAGCTGTGGTGTGTATACCACTGTTTCATTGTATGTACCAGAACAAGAAGTGAGTCTGTGTAGGTAAATGTTAGTTCCTTCAGTTTTCACAGAAATCTGCCAAGTCCGGCTTTACTGGGAGAAGTTTGAAATTCTGTATCTTTTAGGGCAGAGAAAGCTAATATATAACACTCAGAAAGGAGTAACTTGGGTGAAAAGGCTTAGCTTGTTTGTGTGTTAGAGCTGTCTTAAATCTTCAGTGAGGGATTGGTCTTGTTTGTTGAGTGGTGGTTGGAGGGTGGGAAGATTTCTTCAAAGTCTGTGCCTTCGGATGTGTGAAGGAGTCTCAGCTGAATGTTGCACATCAAAGTTCCAGGGCAATTCTGGACTTTCAAATGTAATAAACACAGGGAAACAGGCAGAGAGGAGGGAAGCAAGGAAGCATGTAATGAATAACATTACTGGTTGGAGGATACCTATTGGCAGTGAAGGAATTGATGGGAGCTTGAGTAGTTGTTGCTAAGTAAATATCTTCTGCTCAAATTGATTCCAAAAATAAAATAAAATAAAATAAAATAAAATTTAAAAAAATCCCTTTAATTTTCATGATTGCGATAACAGGGAAAATATTTTTCTATTTGAGGATTAAAATGTGATTAAAAGACTAGCTTGCATGCACTAAGTAGTACTCATCTGTGTAGGACAACTGTGGATAAGCTTTTTGTTATTTTCTCCAAAATAATCAGTATTTTAAAGAATACAGTCCTTGGAATCTGCAGTAGCTGCTGAGGCTCTGAATTTCCTGGTTTTGGAACTGTAAATATGTTGCTTAATACTTACAGAAGGGGGATTATATCTGAAAGCACGCACCCTGAAAATAACCAAAGAAAATGCTGCTGCTGCGTTACTTAATATTTCTGTAAGAAATGAATTTCCCCTCCCTGAAGTGTGGGAAAGCTTGTTTCAGTTTGTTTCTATGTGTATTTCAGCAGGTGGCTTGTCTGTTCCCTGCTGCTTAAATCACCTGTGCACGTGGCTAGCCTCATAGACTTGACTGAAAATTTGTGCATTTATTGCCTGATGTGACACTGGCTGCTGTTCTCGGGTCTGTATCACCAAAATGGTCAGATGGCAGCAGGAGTTGAGTGAGTGTGGAAGGAGCATTTGTGTTCCCATGCCAATGCACATGGGCCCTCTAAATCTCAGAGGCATTCTGCTCTTGTAAAAGTACAAATAAAGGTATTGTATACTTAGTCTGGTAAAGGGAGCCTTTCCCTTCCATAGGCATTTTATCAAGGTTTTAGAGTTTCCCTGCATGCAGTCTAACAAAGCAGAACTGGCCTAAAGTCAGTGGGTTTTTATTTGGTGTCACTCACGTTACAGATTTCTGTTGCTTCCTGTTCTTAGCTATAAATGATACCTGTCTCCTCTTCTTTTTAGAGCATCCTTCATGACTAAAACTGTGCCTTGTGGGAATGAGCTTCATAAATTTCTGATCTGGGATACAGCTGGCCAGGAACGGGTGAGTATTACTCTGCAGTGCATGTTTGTTATCTTGGTGTCTTCAGTGCATTGGTGCACTTTAGTTTTTTAAACAGTTTTCATCTTCAGAAGACTTTGCAAGGGTGTATCTGCTGAACCTTTGCAAGGCTCTGCAAAGCAGGCACTTGTCAATTGCTACTAAGCATGTTCCCATTTCACATCTGGGGAAAGTTCAGAGAGGCAAACTGACTGTACATCAGGCCTAAAAAGAAGCTGTGGATTTCAGCTCTGGTTTCATGATGTTGCCCATGCTCTTATCACTTAGGGTAGCCTTGCCATGGCTTGGGCCTTGACTGAGGGCTGGGCAATCCCTGTTGTATTCCCCAGTTCATGTGTGGCAGCTTTCATGAATAATGGAAAGTGCTTGGCTGAGCTAGCACTGACACCAAGGTTGTACTGAGCTGGGGCACTGAATGTGGGCACAAGTTGTAGGCTTTTGTTTTGAAAGTAGCACTGGAGTCCTGAACCACATTGAGTTTGCATCTTCATTGTTATTTTGTCAAGTGAATTGCTTAAATTAAATAGCTTTTCCTTTGGCTTTTCAGAAAAGCCATAATGGAATTCTTGGGCAATCGTTCACATTGATTGTATATATAGCTGTCGGGTCTTTTGTTTCTCTTAATAGCCTTAATGGCAGTGGTATTTAATTAGAGGCTGGCTGTAGAGTTCTCCTAATATATGCCCACATTTGACATGAGAAATTTGAAAGAAATGGAAAAATATGTATTTTAAAAACTATTTGAAAACATGCTTTAAACTTTCTTATGAAATTACACTGTTTCTGTTCTTAGAAAAATGTAGGTATGCTCATGGTAGGGTGAGGTAAAGCTTATACAAGCTGCAGTGTCGGTGTGCTGCATCATGCTGTGTTCTCCAAACCTGGCACCTGAATTGCAGACAATAAAGATTCTTGCAGTTAAATGCAGGAAATGCTTCTGTTTACAATGTGTAGCGTGACGTAAAGTGTGCCTGGTGAAATCTGTTGACTCCTAGCATTTCAGTACGTTATTTATGATGGGAGCGGGGATCAATTAAAACATTAATGAAATATAGCATCACCTGTTCCCTTGAACCTTGTTTGTTCTGTTTCTGCATGGCCTAGAATTGAACTGGGTATTGCAAGAGGGTGTGTTGTGTTCCTGTGGCCAGAGGTGGTAAAGGTTCTGGTTGTTTTTTCCCTGCGGTCTGTCTTCTCTCCACTGCCCCACTCATTTTATTTTTATTTTTTTCTCCCTTGTAGCTCTTTGACCCATAAGTGTAGAATCATAGACTATCCTGACTTGGAAGGGACTCTCAAGATACATTGAGTCCAATTCCTGGCTCCCCATAGACCACCCAAAATTCAGACCTTATGTCTGAGAGCAGTATCCACATGGTCCTTGGATTCTGGCAGCTCAGTACCACAACCGCTGCCCTGAGCAGCCTGTTCCATGCCCGCTGCCTTCTGGTGGAAAATCTTTTCCTAACCTCCAACCTGACCCTCCCCTGACACAACTCTATGGCATTCCCTTGGGTTCTATCATTTTCACCAGTCCATGAAGGACCCTGCTAGTGAATGGCCACCTGCCTGATGTAACTCTATCTACTGAAGCTCTCTGAGAGCTCATCACATTAGGTAGAATCACAGAATTACCAAGGTTGGAAAAGACCTAAAAGATCATCCAGTCCAACCATTCTCCTATTACTAATAGCTCCCACTAAACCATGTCCCTCAACACAACATCCAGGTACTTCATGTGAAACTTATAAATATTAAGTCTATATGAGAAAGATTAGGACTTTTAAATCATGTCAAAAATACTAGATTTTTTTTTTTTGAAGTAGATGAATAATAAGTAGTATTTATGAAACTAATTAATTCATCATTTGGATATGAGATCAGTCCTTCCTATCCAGTCCCTTATATTTCCTCTTAATTTTTTTCCGAACATCTGCATTTCTTTCTTTTTTCTAACAATGATGAGCAGTGACAACCAGAAATATAGTTAAATATATTACAGATAAGTTATGTTAAGGGTGTTCATGCATAATAATAAAGTATAGCCACTGTAGGCCAAGGACCATCTTTATCAATTTCACAATGTATTCCCAAACCCTCTGCCAGGATTCTTGAAATCTAGGGTGTTAAATGATGTTGGGTGTTAAATGATGTTGGGTGTTAAATGATGTTGGACGTTGAGCGCTTGTTACTAAGGTGGTTGAGTTTCCCAATTTGTCCTTGTTGTCCTGGGTGGTTGTCCTGGTACATCCCTATTTTACAAGGGAACACATAGTGCTTCTCAGTAGCTTATTGATTTTAATTTGAAGCTCTTATTACTTTACCTTCATCATTTTGGCCCTTCTGATCTGATGTTCAGGAACACATGTCTCTTGTCCTATCATCTTATATCTAATGATCCTCTGAATAACAGTGTTGACCCACGTTTCCATCCTACCACAGTCTGCTGTCTGTCGTAATGTGCTAATAAATGCATTCCGAATGGTATTTCTGCTTTGAGAGCTGTTGTCCTTCCCTTGTTCTTTGTGGTTTTGTTGAGTGTTTGTGTTCCAGTGATAAAGTCTGTGAGTTTCGTCAGTGCTCCTACTGATAACTCTGTTCAGGACTTCCTGCTCTTTGAACATTGCGTCCATTTGGCTTTGTTCTCCAAAGTGCAAGGCTAAGCATAGGACACACATGTACATGTTCTGGATATGGGCACACTGTACTTCCCCAGCTGTGCCAGCTGTTGCTGTGTCTGCATGCTGTGCACTTCCTGGCCACCCTCTTGCAGTTGGAAGAACCTGGAAATTCACATGGTCCTTCCTGGAAAAGTCACACTGAGGAAGCACAGACAAGAAAGAAGCAAGCTGGAAGTGCTCAGCACCTCCCGAGGCGTTAGATCTACATTCAGATACCCATTTGTCACTTGTCAAGCTTTTAAAAGTGTTGGTCCCTATTGATTTTAAGAGCTTGTAGTAATACCTGGGTTTATTCAAGAAACTGAATATACAGGCTGACTGGTCAGAGCATGATCATATACAGCAGGTAACTTCTAATCAATGTGGATATTAGATATCTATTTTTTTATGTGTCAGTGTGCTTAGAATCATAGTCAGAGTCAAGAATTGCCATTTTACAGAGATATTGAGCAGATGTAGCTCCTGCACAGTGACATTAATACAGCAGAAAGTGGAAATCAAAAGAATTTCTGTACTAGTGTTGATGGGAAAGAATGCTCAGCACTCTTTCTAGAAGAGAACTAAGGAGGGGCACGTGGCTTTCCTGCAGCATTTTCTGTGGATAATATGTATTGTAGTTTACCATGGAAAAAAAATAAGGAGAGAGCTTCTGCTAATCCTGTTATCTTGTTTCTTCTTTTCCCTTTTTTGGGTAGGCAGAGCCTCAAGCAGTCAGCACGCTTAACAAAATCCATCAGCCTATCTGAGTCTAAGTGCTGGTCTCTGCAGACCCAGTTGAATGCTGTTGCTATGTTTTCAAATGAGCTCACTTACTCTGTTTTCAGACTGTCACCTTCCCTCTGCCTTTCTGTTCTTCAAATGTCATTTCCCCCCACCCATCCTTTCGCTATCAGATTAAAATTGTTGATGTGAACTTCAGGAATTAAATTCATGATAATTACATTATTGTTTGCAAAGACTCCCTTCCTTAAGAAGGAACTGTTCACGAGTTAGCTAATGGTGTTTTTATTAGCATATATTTTAGTTCATGATGCCCTAAGTAGCTTCTAATTACAATGCTTTGTCTGAATACTTTGGGTAGCTGCCAGCTTTCCATTTTGCTAGCTGAGGAATACTATAGCAAATAGTTGGGGAGCCTGAGGGCTACGTTTCTAGGGCAGGAAAATTTATCTCTGTCCTTTTCAGATTTACTTCTTTTTTTTAAAAACTGCTCAGTTTCCAGGCAAAGACTGGCAAAGATATCTGTAGCAATTCATAGCCTTCTCTTTTGTGACAGTGGTTGCTCTGGTGATTTGAAGGCAGTGTCAGAAGGTAAGATATCTAAGTGTTCCTTGATAGGTGAGCTGCTTTGCCTCATATTTTTCCTGTGCTGGAAATTAGATGTTGGAGCTAAACCGAGGTAGTGGATTTCTGCTCTTTAAAGACAAGGGGAGGCAGGATACCTTGCTGTTGGTAGCATGAAATCATGAGAAATTGGTTCAGCAGTGACATCCTGCTGCATCCGAGGATCCTAGGAGGACTTCTCTCCAGTAACAAAACCCTGGAGCTCGGTGTGTTGCTGGAGCTGGCCATGCTGCGTGGACACAATCTCAGATGGGGACAGGTCAGCAGTTATGAGCACCATGTGCCTTACCAATTTAACACAAGGCTTCTGGGTGTTTCCACTGAAACCATGCTATTCTGAGAGGAGGTTACAGCATGTGTCAGTGGCTTCAGTTACTTCTGCAGTGAAGGAATCACTTGAATTTTATTCTACCACTTTATAGAATCATAGAATTACCCAGGTTGGAAAAGACCTTGAAGATCATCAAGTCCAACCACAGCCTAACCAGTTCCCTAACTCTAAAAACCCTACACTAAATCATATCCCTGAGTACCACGTCCAAGTGGCTCTTTATGCTTTGATGGTACTTTGCAGTGTGGAGATGATTTCCTACACATGGTGTAAAGTCATCCCCATGGTGAGCTACTGCCAGAGTGCTGTGAAGTTCAAAGGGTGCTTTGGCGCTGCATGTGTTTAAGAGCACAAATGGCACTGGAACGAGTGAGCGAATGTATTAATTTCAGCTATTTTTTTAGGATGAACATAAAGCAAGGTTAAGTTGGTGCATGCAGACATCTTTCATAGGCTTCAACGGTCCTGCAGCACGTATAGTCTGAGCCCAGGCTGTGGTTTAGTTGTGGTATCCTTTTAATGTTGCTCTTCATGACTGGAAACTTCAGGACAGTTCAGCACAGCTCACTGTGATGTGCTGTGATTTTTATTTTTTATTTATTTTTTGCTTACTTAAAGTATCTTCAGAAAGATTATCCTAAGATGTTGATATTTTTCCCCTCCTCGTTTTTGGAGGTATCTGAGAAAAATGCTCCTTTAACCAAATCTTCATCAATTTATCTATCAAAAAGGCCAGGGGCTCAGGGGCAGATGTATCTTATGTGACTTACTGAGCTTGTGGAACCTGAGACTCCTTGTATATCCTTACATAAGTAACATCTGGCTGATGTGTTTTTTTTCCATTTTTCATTTTCTAGCCTTTGTGAAACAATGATATGAGAAAACTTGTACATTTTTTAAGCTTTCTTCTCAGTCTTGAATCATGGCAGCAAAAACTACTCGAGGTTATAAAATGCCAATTCATATCTGATAGTGGCATTCGTGCATAACATTTTTCCATTCACTCTTTGCCAGCTGAGAATGTCAGGAATTTTTTATCCCTCCCTTTGCTGCTGCTTGTTTGAAGCTTATGTTTCGGGATAATCTGTTTGACACTTATGGCTCATTGCCTTTGCTTCTCTCCATACCTGGGATTTTCTGTTTCTTGGCAGATACTGCCTTGAAGATTATTTAAAAAAAGCATTAAATGCCTATAAATACCTATAGATGTGTGCTGTTAGTGGTACAGAATGCAATGGGCTCATGCAATGCGCACTGAGAGCAGCCAGGGAACCAGGGTCTTGGCCAATCAGTTGCCTGTATGTAATTAGAATCAAAGAGCAGCATGGGAATGAAATCTAGTCAAATGATTGTGGTAGTTTTGTGCTGATATGTACCTGCAGATGCTCTAAAAGAGCATGTGGGAAATACGCTCCAAATTCAGCCCTTAATGTGAGGTATGCAGTGCCTGCAGAGCTCTGGTTCATCTTGTGCTTCTCATCTTTACCCTTACGGCTATGCAGGTGGGCAAAACTATAATCCTTTTACAGCAAGAGCAAATGATGCTCTTTGCAGTGCAGGATGCAATCCAGAGGAGAGGCTGAGTGTTTTCTGTTGTTGTTTTTATTTGTGGAGTTTGGAGGAGGCAGCCTAGCATGGCAGTGAGCCAGCATTGGGGTGTAGCACTCCAGGATGATGCAAAGAGTTGCAGACGTGAATTATTGCTCCTTGGTGTTTCTGGCAGACTGAGTGAAGCCAAGCTGTCTTCAGCAGGATTTGTCAGCCTTGTTATAAATAGGCAGGAACAGTGGATTTTTTTTTTTCTTTTTAAATTCATTTGGCCTCTCTTTCTAAACCAATGTTACACAAGACATGGCTAAGAGACTTTCACTGCCACAGCTTGGGTGTGATTTATGCTACGCTCCCTTCATAATTTTTCTTCTAAGTATTCCAATATAGATACTTTGTGGCTTTTTCTTCTTCCCCATTCTGTGCAGTTAGTACAGCGGAAATGTAAAAAGCATTTCCTAAAACCAAATATACCTCTCTCCACAGTGAGATACACAGGAAATACAAAGCAGAAGGGCTTTCGTGGAGAAAGTTGCCAAGCTTTTAAGTAGGTGATGATCCTTAATACCTTCTTGCCTCCATTTTCTGCCCTTTGCAAGGACTTCAATGAGATGGCCAAATCTAGGGTTGCAAAGTCTCCCCAAACTCCTGGAATTTGGTTGTGCTGAACTTGCATTTGCATCGCTTAAGACTGAACCCACGGTGTGGTGCAGGGCTGTGCAGCTATGAGGGTTGTGCTCTCTCTAGTCAGATGGTGAGAGAAAAAGGGGACCTGATTGCAGAGGAAGTTTCATAACACATACTTGGCCTCATAGCTTCTTCCTTACAGAGGGAAGATGGTGAACCACAAGTTGTGGAGGGAATGCATTGGTGAGAACAAAGGTGCTCTGATACCAGCTGAGCTTCTCACTAATGTTTGTGTGACTTGCTGTAAGGGGAAGAGTCATAAAGACTGCCCAAAACTACTCAACTTATGAATCTTGTTCTTTGGGATGTCTGTGGTAAAATAGGTTCCTCACTTAGGTATCGAATGGCCCATATTTCCTGCTTATAGCTGTTGAACTGGAACATGCCCCTACAATATGACTGTTGTATCAGCTGCGTTAGTGACCTCAGCCTTGTAAGTTCTTAACAAACCCCACAAAGGCTTTTTAAGCTACTGTGTGACAAATTGGTATTCACTGTGTGCTATCTTGGCACTCTTGTGCAACTTGGCAATGTTTTTGTGGTTGTTAAATGATATGTACAGGACTTCTGAATTTCCTTATTGGGTGAGGTACTAAGGATGGTTTATGCATCGTAAAGACAGGAGGTATTCCCAATGTCCAGAAGGGACACTGGCATTCGACCCTGCATTCCTCACATACCTCATCTTTGGACCAGAAGGGCCTGGTTTAGTGGACTGGCAAAGCAGAAGACAGCTCAGTATTGATCTTTCAGGTAAAGGGAAGTGTTATGCTCAAATTTTAGTTATTGGAGCTAGGTATTCAGAATTTCAATAGTTGCAGCCCTCAGCTTTCAGGTAGCTCTTCTTGAGGGACAGAGTTGTTCTCATTCCAAATCCTGAACTGCTCCTGTTTCTCTTAATTTTCTTGGGAATTTCTGGATACAGAAATACCGAGCTATAAAATCAAGGTTATAGTCATTGTAATTTTCTAATGCGGAAGCTGATCTCATGAGATTTAATTTTGTGGGTTGCTTTTTATTTTTTGCATGACACTTGTTTTGGGGCTTCTGTCCCACATTTGGTCCTCAGCAGGTAAGAAATGTGCACATTAGTATTTTGTATCTCTTTAATTAATTTTGCATGAATTTTTTCCTCTCCAGGTAATTAGGCCAGGAAAACATTTAAGATGACTTTGCTTTGGGGCAGTGAAACTAAAAAAAGAAAGGGTGGCAGGGAGGCATTCAATGGGCCTTGTTCTTTGCTTTGTATTTTTACTGCTTCGTTTGTAACCTTTGAAAATCCATGCTGATAAAACACATTTGTTAAGAGAATCTTTTATTAGTTGATCAAAATGATTCCCAGTTACAATTTTTTTTCAGTGCCTGCTGATTTATTCAGTGCTGCAAATACAATTTTTCTTTTTTTATTGAGAACAACAGTGATTCATTATGACTGGGACAGAATATATCATGATACTTGTTATGAGACTATATGGAAGTAATCATGAAGAGGATATAATTTTTGTTCTATTTGATAGGTAATCTGAACTGTAATAACTGGTAGCTGTTTCTAGTGTACTTTGTTGTTTTGTTTTCCTCACAGACCTTAGGAAATTACATAAAGGTGCATTGAAATACTGATTTTGGTCACTTTTTGCAATGTAAAATATGGGATCCTGAGTGTCAAGTTTATCCAAATAGGAATACAAACTTATCCTGGATGAAATTGATTGTAATGTTAAAAAACAACAAACAAACACCTGCCCCAATATAGATGATATATTTTCTCTTCTTAAAATGCCTTGTAGCTAAATTATTACCATAAAATAATGAAAGAGGAAATAACTATTCTGCTGGCTGAGCAAGTAAATATATTTTCAGCACTGTAGGGTCAGGTAAATCGCACCTTCTTTACCAACAACTATACTGAACCTCAGGGCCTTTCATAGGCAGTTGCCTTTCTGAAGTCCCATGCTGTTGTCTTGCCCACCCTCTTTCCAAGCTTGTTGGAGTATTTGAACAGATTAGTTTGTCTTAAACAGCAGAGGAACTGCATTCCTTCTGTGTGCTGCACCTCTGCGTACCAGTTTCTGTTTCTTGACACAAGGAAGGGCTCAGCTGACTTAATCTGGTCTTGCTGCGACTGGAATTCAATGCGCTGTTAAGCGATTAATTAATATCCGCAAAGGTTTCAAAATAGGTTTTTCTTGTTTCTGCTTTTTACCTTTTCATTATATTAGGGACATGGGTTAGTGGGCATGGTGATGATGGGGCAGTGGTTGGACTAAATGATCTTAGTGATTTTTTTTCCAATCTTCATACAATCCTATGATTATAGGAGGGGGAGAAAAAGAAAGAGTAAATATGATTGTGAGAGTAGACTATACCCACAGACAGGTGTGCAGCTTTACAAGCATAGAACTACTTGAGTGTGACCTAAAAACCAGTGTCTATCTGGTGTCCAGTGTTCCTGTCCTTCCTCTTTTTTTTCTCTACCACACTTCTCTACCCCTTCCTTTTGGCTCAGCCTGGGGTTTTACCTAACACACAACAAACTGGTTTAGGAACCCAGATAAAACTTAATCCTACCTAAAAAATTACGAGGTTGCATCCTGGTTCCATTTAAAATGTACTTGTCCAGAATCCAGTGAAAGATGCCTGCTTTGCTGAGCGTTTCTATAAGATTCTGGGGTTAACACTGGTAATATTCTTCAGTGAAACAGCTATTATGAGAAGTGTTCTTGTCACCTGTTCAAAAGAAAGTGGGCTGAAATTCCCTACAAGTGGTGCAGCTTCCCAGTGTGTACCTTCTGGGCCAGAGCTGAAGGAATCTGAAGCATGGGATCTTAACTGCCTGGCTCCTGCAGAGTGTGATTCCTGCTCTCTAAAAGCCATTTGTGATTTGGAGACTCCTTCTCTGGAGATATTGAAGACCTGCCTGGACGCCTACCTGTGTGATGTGGTGTAGGGAGCCTGCTTTGGCAGGGGGGTTGGACTCGATCTCTAGAGGGCCCTTCCAACCCCTATGATTCTCTGATTCTGTGAATACCTTATCACCTAGATCTAAAAGCAAATCTGAGTGTGTTGGAAATATGTCATTTCTTTTCCTACAGAAGTTTACAGGCTGGGATGGGCATGTATGTGCAGTGGAAGATGAGACTTAACTCCCACAGTTAAGCTCCCTAATTTTCAGGGAACTTCAGTACAACCCACTGGAGATTTCTGTAGTGATCTGGAGATATAAAAATTCTGGAAAGCACCTGCTGCATTAAGTTTGTAAGGTGTGATGCTACAGTCTAAAAGCCCAGTGGATGGGCATCTACCCAGATCCTTCAGGATCTTGGCTAATCCCTCTCCTTCAGAACTGGCTTCTTGATGGATTCCTCTCTTCTTTCCTACGCTCCCTTTCCTGCTCATTTCTCTTATTAATGAATGATTCCACCTGCATTGCTTTCCAATGCATTTCAGCCCTTGGCCATCTGTCACACTGTGCTGGCATCCTTGTTAAGGGAAAGCACTGACCTTGGGCTGGGAGTGCGGTCTGTGAACAGCTCACACACTGGCAAATGGCCTTGTCTCAGACTATTACAAATAACTTGCTTCTTCTGTTGTGTGTGAAACAGCATGAAACATGGAGCCTGTGTTCCTTGGCTGTGTAGGTCTAAGTGCTCAGCCTGGAGCTACAGTTTTAAGATGTTTGTGGTGTAGCAGATGGACCTGTGCACAGGCACTGCGCACTGGAAGGCATACCCTGCCCTAATAACACTGTTGATTTAGGAGCTGGCCTCAGTTACTGGCTGCAGTTTTCTACAGATCCCTTTCTTTACATACAAAAATCTTCAATGTGGCTCTGTGAGCCTATGCGTGTTTTCTGAGACAGCTTATTTTTGCTTTACTTAAGAATAGCTTTTGGTGAGTCAGCAGTAAAACTTCCTGACTTCCTTTCTCTGTGTAATTATAAGCTGGAATTCTATATCAGCTGCTTAGCCATGGTCAATTATGAAAATTACACCGTTCGTCAGCAAGCTGTTGTGACAGTAATATTTATTGCTTACTTTCTGTGAAAGGATGTCTGACTTGAAACAAAAAGCCGAGGAGTAACGTCAGCTTCAAATGGAAGAACCCATGTTTTTCACGCTGTTAGAGTATGGGATAACTAAGTGTGGCTGGTGCTTATAGTTTTCTAACAAGTCATTTATCTGGTTTTGCAGTGTTGTTGTAAACCTCAACTCCAAGCTGAATTCAGTCTGTTAAAACTTGAGGGCAAAGCATTGGGCCTTGTCACTGTATGGGATGTGTGTGCTGTCAGGTGCGGCCTGTAAGAAGTAGGGGATCTTCATGTCAAAGCTTCTGTGCACTACTTTAAAAGATGCACAGAGCCTATAGTGCTGTTCACATAAATCCAGCAGGATGACGAGCATCAGGAGAAAAAGGAGGACTGACTCATTAATTTGGTGGGATTTAAGGAAAATTAGACTGGCAACAGCTACAGAGGCCTGGACTGCAGTGGATGAAAGTCTGTAGTCCAGCCATGACTATGTCTTTGTGACTTGACAAAGTGTGGTTATTCTGATTTATTCATGGTGTTTTATTCTTTTTTTTTGGGGGGGGGGGTATGTTTTAACAGTTTCATTCCTTGGCTCCGATGTACTACAGAGGTTCAGCAGCAGCTGTGATAGTTTATGATATCACCAAACAGGTAAGGCTTCTGGTGCAGTATTTCCCTAGGGGGGAAATGGTTTTAAATATGCTTAGAATCTCACTTTAGAATCTCAGTAATAATTTCAAACATGTATTAAAATTAATATTTCAAGGAACAAAAGTGATTTTAATGCATTTAGTTCTTTAGAGTGTTGAAATAAGAAAACGTGAGAGATGGGTGGAATCAGAAAGTGAATTTTGTACTTGGAGAGGGAGAAAAACCCAAACAGATAAATTGTCACCTTAGGATTACTGATGAGTAAATTGGGGCTTACCAGGGCACATGTTTGGAAATGCAGAGGTGTGTGTGGCTGAAGGGTGGAAAGGGGTCTCTGAAAGCTTTCCTGGACAGACTGAAAACATGACAGTGATTGAGACAAGCTAAGGCAGAAGTGGAAATGAGACAAATGAATCTTACATTAAAAATGAAGGAAATCAGGTCCTAAACAAACTTAATAGAGGAGCTGTGTCAGTTTCTTCATCAATGAGGATTTAAGGAAAACATTCAGTACTACTTGAGGGGGTGGGAGGGGAAAAAAAGAACAGATTCAAGTGAGAATTAATGGGGGCAATGTTATGACCTGAAGTTTGAAAAGCATATTATCCAGATCCAGCAGTCTTCTTCTGGCCTTATTACCTATGAAATTATTATTGCATTAATACTGCCAAAGCTGCATTCCTCTCTCTTGAGAAAGAAATTAGTAAATACATCAATGGCAACTAGGCTTTTATTATTTCTTTGACCTAGGATTCATTTCATACTTTGAAGAAATGGGTGAAAGAACTGAAAGAACATGGTCCAGAAAACATTGTAATGGCCATCGCTGGAAACAAATGTGATCTTTCTGATATCAGGTAATGCATCCATTTTTGCTCTTGCTTTCATTGTGGTGACTTTGACTGCAGTTTCTTCCTTCGGGTAGCCACTTTGCTTTGTTGTATGGTAGCGTATCATCTTGATCAATTGTATCAAGTCTTTTCCTGAAAACACCAGTGTTCCTACAAACGTGGGACCTCACCAGAAGCAGCTCAGCTTGAATATGTACTTTAACTCCTTGTTTACTGCCCTTCTTCTGTATTTGACATTTTAAATGTCTTGGTGCTTGCGTGGTGCTCGTTGTCCTCAATGAACTAATGTTTCTTATTCATTTTGGTGATTTTTTTTCTTTTTTCCCCCACCATAATTATGACAAGTTTAGAGTATTTTTAAATTTCAGTTATTTTCTTATGTATCCCCTGTCCTTCTCTCTTTCAAAAACTGGTCCAGTGATGCCCATTTTAACAGATTTTGGATAGACAGTGAGGGATACTTTCAGGTTTTCCAGAACTCTGATACCTGCCGTACATGCAGCTGTATTTATCCTCTGTCTTAGAAGTGACTTCAGTAAAAGTGACCATAGGTGAAATGTGTCACCGACTCATCATGTTGTATTTCTGCTCGTTGGAGACATGTCTTTGGGCACAGAGAATTTAAAAATGAGAAACAGCTGATTTGCAGACAAACACAAATAGAAACAGAAGAGCACTGGCTGACCAGATTCCAGCTCATTTTCTTTTGCCGTCTCTGTGACTGTAGGAGACAATATAAGGAGGGACAAATGGGAGCAATAAGAAATTATTCTTTTCCTCTGGCAAAAGGCTGGCGCTGTTTCTCATAATTATTGACCACTTTACCTCATTTAGAGTCTAAAAACTGTGTGTGATCTGTCAGATGGATGTGGGTCATTCAGGAGCCGTGCTGCTTTTCTCAGTGTTGTTAATAGGTTATCAGCAGTTCTTGGCACGCTACTAAAGTAAATTTCTTCCCCCACGCTGAGGGATTTTCTATTGCTAGGCAAAAAATTTTATTAGTATAAATCTCTATCCCTGTTATAATTACTGTTAAGTACAGTACTGTTCAATATTTGGTATGCTTTTAAGTAATAGTAATCTTCCTTCTGATGGGTCATGGAAAAAGTTTCAAAGATGAATTCTTTCTTACTTAGTAGCTCTTTAGGATAACTCAATGAGAATTGAATCAACACAATGTGTTAGTGAGAGAATAAGGTAAAATAATTGACGTATTTCAAAATAAATATTCCTAAGAGTTTCCCTCTAGCTCCAGAACAACGCTTTATTAACACTACGCTGATGCTTCTTGCCTTCTTCACCTCAGCTTAATTATCGTGTTCATCAATAGTTTAGAATCTGAGCATTTGGGTGTTTATTTGGATTTTGGATTAAGTAGAATCTCAGCCCTATTGACATCCAGGCTGTGATAACTCTGTTGTATGCTGCAGTTCCAGCATGGGTGGCATGCTCACTGCCTATGTCCTTATACATTTATAGACATGCTTTAGAAATGTCATCATAGCATCTTAGAGTAATCCAGGTTGGAAAAGACCTACAAGATCATCCAGTCCAACTGTCTGCCTATCACCAATAGTTCTCACTGAACCATGTCCCTCAACACGACGTCCAAATGTTCCTTGAACACCTCCAGGTTTCCACCACCTCCCTGGGCAGCCCATTCCAGCACCTGACCACTCTTTTGGGAAAGTAGTATTTCCTAACATCCAGTCTGAAGAAAGGGATAACAAGTTTTGCAGCACTTCCTTGCTGCTGTTTTAATTTTTCCTGGAATTCTCAAGTCTTGCTTTGGATTAATACACTGCTGTGGTGTGGTGAAGTTGTTGAAGCAAACTGGGTATGCAGCAGGCAACAGTAAAGCCACATAAAACACACACCATTTGACATACAGAACAACTGGAAGAAAAATAATACTGTCAGCCTGGTGTTTCAGCGTGCGTTCATGTGTCAACATTCACTTTCTGAGCTGTTGCTCAAAGATAGGAAGAGCAGTGGTTGCAGACAATAAAGCACACAGTAACAATCAGCTTTGCCAGCTGGCTCAAGCAGATGCAGCATCAGCCTGGAGTTTTCTGTGTGTCTGAAGCAAAGCAAACTGCATTTATTCACTCTTCACATATGAAGTGATGGCTGCAAAATAAGGACATTGCACCAGTGATTTTTAGGATGGTGCCACTTTGGTGACATAGCACAGATAGATTTCTTTCCCATCAGCATACTCTATTCTTAAGTAATTCTTGACAATGCATCTGAAATCAATGTCTTTCATATTTCTTTCAACATCCATATTACTTTCTTACACATTTCAGACCTATTTTCTTTCATAGCTGTTACTGTTTTCTTTCACAGCAGCCATACACTATGTTGTCTGAGTGCTGGGTGAGGGCAGTGCTGCTTGCTTCCTGTTTTGTCAGGGTTGTAGGTCTTTCTGTAGTGTTCAGTACTTATCAAGGTCAAGTTTAAAGGACAAACAAGTGTGATTGCCATTCAAATTAACTCACTTTTTTCCAGGCATAAATTAAACATCAAGTCAGTCATTGGTGGAATTCTGACATTTTAAGTTTGATTAACTGACAAAACAAGAAATAGATGACACTTCCTTGGCAGGGGAAAAGAACATAGTAATGTTTTTCTGACTAAGGCAGGTTTTGAGATTTCAGTGCTTCACTGCAGGAACCTTCAAACTTATTTAACATATGGATTGTAGTGGAACATCAGCTGCAATGCTTTTTGAGTGTGTTTCTGTTAGGGAAAATTCAGGTAGGCAGGCATCTCTGACAACCTGAGATGTAAGTCAAAACCATGTCAAATATGTTTGAGAAATTAAAAAGAGCCTGAAAGTGAAGCTATTTTGGAAGATAATGGGAAATAACTGCCTGGAGATGTTTGATGCGCTTTAACCCATTGTTCTGATGTGGTGGTCTTGATTGTGAGCGCTTGTCTCTCAGTGTTATGAGATCTCGAGGGGAATCGAGTATGTGATCAAAATGGCTAATTTGAACAGAAATTTGAATGAGGATCTGATTAGCTTCCTGGAATTACTACATGATGCACTCAGGAAAAAAAAAAGCCAGCAGGGCTCTTTGATACAAATTATTTTCTAAAGTCCATTTAGATTTAGCTGTCTTGATTTATTTAGTTGTTACCAGTGTGGGCCAAGCTGAAAGCAGAAACCATCATTCGTTATCTCAGAAGGAGTAAAACGTGTTAAACGTTTGAGCAAATGCGACTTGGAAACTAATTAATTTTTTATAAATTGCTTTTGTCTATTTTCTTTCTTTTTTTTTTTTTTAGGGAGGTACCTATGAAGGATGCCAAAGAATATGCAGAATCTATAGGTGCAATTGTTGTTGAAACCAGTGCAAAGAATGCTGTTAACATTGAAGAACTCTTTCAAGGAATAAGTAAGTAAATTAACTTGCAAACAAAATGTATATATTGATTTATCTTTAGCAGTAATTGTTTAGAGGGCTTCTGAAAATAGTTGTTTGTTGTCTAAAAGATTATTTACCACAGATATCAAGAAATGCACTGGGCCTGTAGCATGACTGCTGTTCAAACAGATGTAAGCTAAGAGTGACTTTGAATATTCTAGTGCAAAATATAGTACATATAGTGGATACAGGGCAAGCCTATTCCTTTTTAAATCTGTGTCTGAATCCTGAACTGGGGTCATATCTTCTGTTTCAGACCAAGTCTGCTGTAGAGAGATAACGTTGATCTTATCATGATGTTGATAAAAGCTTAAGCGTTAAAAAAAATGTGCCTGGAAAGCTAAGATAAGTAGAAAACAGTCATTGCAGTGGAATCTGTTTAAAAATGGTATTTTCTCTCCAGATCTTTTGAACAAGATGAAACTGACATTCCTTGCAAGGATCAGAAAAATGTTAGGTTTTTGTTCTAGGTATTCCACTTATAATCTCTGGCTGGAATTGGCATAGAATCACAGGACCTCATGGGTTGGAAGGGGCTTTGGAAGACCTTCAGTCCATTGTCTTGCTCAGAGCAGGGCTGATAATGAATTCAGACCAGGTTGCCAGGATCTTTTTTCAGCTGGGCCCAAGAATAGGGGTTCCAAAGCCTCTCCAATCAGCTGAGCACTTAAAATAGTCTTCCCAGTAGCATGCCCTCCTCTCCCCTCTCAACTCCATATCAAGTCAGAACCTTCCCTGGTTCAATTCATGGCTACTGCCACACCAGTCTGTCAACATTATTCTTGAATCCTGGTGCTCCAAAATGGATGTGTTACTTAGTGGGCATTACACTATCTAGAAGGTGCTAACTGCTTGATGTGATCTATTGGCTTGGCTGTTGTTGGTATGGTTCAGGATGCTGTTGGCCATTTTTGCTGCTAGGGTGCAGTGCTGGCTTGCATTCAGCGTACTGACTGCCCTCAGGTCCTTGATGGAAGAACGTTTCCCTGGGCATCCAGCCAGTCCCTAACCTGTCTTGTAGCCAGGGGCTCTTCCTCCCCACATGCAGGACTTGGCATTTGTCTTTTCTGAATCACTTAGGACTCCTGTTAGCCCATTCCTCCCTCCAGCCTAACACCCTCTGAGCAGCAGCTCTGCCCTTGAGTGTATTCACTGCACTTCTGAGCTCGGTATCATTTGCAGGCTTGAAGTGCATGCATATCTTTTTTTCCTTCAGGCTGCTGGTAAAATATTGTACTAGATACCTGAGTCACTCCACTTGAAAATGGCTTACGGGTAGATGCTGTTAAGCAGCAACCTTCAGGTCTGATGACTTTTCATGCATCTGCTTGTCTGGGCTATAACATCCCAACCTGGGATTCCAGGTTATATATATGCATGCTGTAGGGTAAAACATTGAAAGCCTTGCTGAAGACAAGATAGATGACATCTAATGCTCCTCTCAATCATAATCAGCTTGCGTTACCTACTGTGTTTTGCCAGAGACGCAGCCCATTCAAGTATTGCTTTGTTTGTAGGGGTTGTATTTGAAACAGTTATTGGGAACTGATATTCCTAGAGTACACTACCTTTCTCTTATGTCCTTCTAAAACACATGGATTTGTAACATGGCTGTCTGGAGGAAGCAGTTCTTCCTTGAGATAGTCTACTTGATTGCCTGTGTCTGATAGTTGTGAATATTCTAACGGAGGAACTCATCCTTGCCACATAATTAGCTAATTAGTTTCTGTCTTTGATAGGCAGCACTGCATCTGGCAGCATGCAATGCCCCAATAATGGATATATTAGATGAGGAAAATCAGCTAAATTGAATTTTGTATGAACTAGATAAGCAGGCAAGTGAACTTAATACCACAGGCAATTATATCTATATATAGAAATATTAGGTCTCGGTGAATGTACTCATGACCTTATCAAGCGCTCAAAGGAGAGAAAGGAAAGATTTAGTAGTATGTGTTTACAGAAATGCAGTGTAAACCACATGAACAGTACTTAACTAGCCAGAGAATGACTTACTGTAATAAAGACTGGGAAAAGGGGATGGATAGTTTTCTGATGTCTTATACCATTTCAACATTTAGGGCTTCAGTGAGCAGGCTGCAGCTTCCAAAAAAATCTCACTTTGGCCCAAAAATTGCATGTTAGCATTTCTCTTTCCTGTATATAAAGTCTCCCAGTGGCCACATTTCCAACCCTGCTGACATTTTTATTCATGTAGTGTTGTATAGGTTGTACTTTGGTTCTGTTTTCATGTTATCCGGGAGCTTGTGCCTTTCTCGCTGTCTTTCTACAGAAGGTCGGGGTGCAGCTTCCCAGCCTCTTGGTGAAGAGGCAGAGGTACTTACAGTGGCTTTTGTAGGTAGCCTCTCTTTATGTATTGCCTGTTTGGCAGCCTAGATTTAAGAGGAGATTCCATTGTGTGTGGAGAGCTCCTCCATTTAGAGATCTTCTTGAAACAGAGCACAGAAAGAGTAGACTACAGCATAATGTTTTATCTAAAAAGTTACCTCCTGTTAGCTTCTGCTTTTATTTGCCAAGGACTTGTGGGGTTGGACTCCATGATATCTAGATGTCCCTTCCAACCCCAGAATTCAGTGATTCTGTGATGTTCTAATCATTTTTCCTTCATAGAGTGGCTGACAACTGTCTCCTTTCTGGGGAAAATGCTGTGAATGGGGCAAAAATAGTATAAAAGGGAAAAAAATATGATATAATAGAATTGTTAAGGTTGGAAAACATCACTAGGATCATCAAAATAATGATACAGAGAAGGTGGCAAATAAAATGAAAACTGGCTAGTTTTGCTGGCAACCACATCAATCTTGACAAAAAAAGTAGAGATCGCTTAATTTCTGAAGTTATTGTATTGGTTATTATTATTATTTTTTAATTGTTTCTTAATACATCCCTTAGGATTTCAGGATTCAATACCTTTGAGGTATGTCTTAGTGACACAGCTTCAACACAAGTACATTGGTTTTAATTCTTCCTGATAAATCTCAGGATGTGAAAGACTAGAATGCATAAAAGTTCTTGATTTTTGACCATTGTGCCAGCCTGTCAGGACAGGGACTTTGCAGGCAGTCTGCTTGGGCAAATAAAGCTGGGTGTACAGATTAAGGAAAGTCAGGAAAGCCAATGTCCTCTGTGCTGGAGACTTTTCACTGAACTGCATAACAGGGTGCAGCTCTGGGCTGTGTGTTGTAACTCTGATTTCCAGCGGCAAGCCAGGCAACTTAACCTGATCACGTTTAGCAGCGTCTGGCTGAAGGCTGGCTGTGGTTGTAAAACGTCGTGTGGCTGCTTGTTTCTCTGTAAACAAGAAAAGAATGTCATTACTACAGCCATATGTATGTATCCTGCTTCGGATAGATTTTGTCAAACATCTCTTTGAAAGGTTCTTGACATCAAAAAGGCTTAAGATGTAGTGTTTTTGGTTTGGGGTTTGGTTTTTTCCCCAGTGCATTCCTGTAGTTCTGTTGGTTTTGTTCCTTTTGCTTGCATAGACACTTAGCTATTAATAAATGTTGTCAGTCTTATTTGTTCCCTTCCTTAGCAGAATTGTAGCCCCAGAAGCTTCTGGTTGCTCATCACTGGTACAGATTTCAGCAACAGCAAAAATGCCAGGAATGTGTTAAAAAATATTGGTAGAGTTGTGATTGTGCGTTGAGTCATGCCAGGTCTGCATTCTCTCTTCTATGCATGGGGTGTTAATACTCTGACCGCTGATGGTGCCTGCAAAAGCAGTTTACGCATCTGGTTTTAAATGACTAAACAAGCTTCCCCAGGTGTACTGTAATTTAGTAGCAATCACGCCCTCCTAATTCTCAGACACCCGCTCATTTAACAAATAAAATAAGCCTCAGTTACATTATTTGAGTCTCGTACATGCCCAGCTGTTTCTCTTTGGTGTGTGCATACTGCCTGTTATCTGAGCACAGAGGTGCCCCAGATAGGAAGCTGAAGATTGCATAAAGTCATCCTCCGTGTGTGGTGGAGCCGAGGCCGTGCCTTCTGGGTTAACAGCCCTCTGCCTCCGCAGGTCCAAAGGTAAGCAGGTACAGGGCAATAGGCTGATGGAGAATTCCTATCAAATGAAATATGTAATAAACATGCACTTAGACGACAAATACATGCTGATTGTGCATTGTTTCTTGAAGTCTGGCAAATAAAGGGGGCTGATGTGCTGACAGAGGGACTGAGGTTGAAGCATTTCTGCGTTGTCTGTGAAGGGCAAGAAAGGTGTTGAGGAATGATAATCAGAATCGCTTTGCAGAGAGCCTGTGAAGAGCTGTTACAGCATTTGGCCTTATTGATGCTACCACCAAGAGAATGAGGCGGGCTCATGTTTAACAAGCTGTGTAAGAAAGCTTTTCTTAGGTTAGGCTTGCTAATTAGAGCAGGGAGTTTCTGTCTCCAGATACAAGCTTTCATGTGGTAAATGCTCAGTTACAAATATATTAAGCTATTGACTTTCTGATGCCTTGCCAGCAGCAGGTATACTGAATTTTTAATGTAACCCAAATATTCATTTCCTAGAAGTACTGGGAGATGAAAACCAAAACAAAAAACTTCCAGGATTTACAGTTTATCTAGTTATCTATTCAACAAACTGCAGAGGAGTGTGTGAGATGTCTGTCTGTGGGACAGCGTGGATTCCCTCCAGCAGACACTCGATGTTTGCCCTGAACTCAAATGGCCTTGCCATGGATGGAATTGCAGGTAGACAATGACAGAGATTGGTGTGGTTTTTGTCCTGTTATCTGCTGATTTGCAGAGATCTGTGAGCTACCTTAGAGAGGTCTATAACAGAAGCCTTAGGTAGATCAAGTACACTTACACTGCAAGGTAATTCATGTACCGCTTCTGGCATGTGATTTGCTATGAGTCCAACCTCATAAATGAATTTTTTTGGGGTGTTGGGGGTGTGAATGAATGAAGTGGAACAGCGTTGCCCTAACTTACCTACATTTGAAACTAGTCTTTATGCTTGCTGTTTTCAAGGATTGTTTTTCATCTTGCTTTCCAATTTTTAATTAGTGAAGCAAAATTCACTCACCTTTGGACTACTCTGACTTTATGAGGTCGTGGTTTTCCTCCAACAGTAAGAGAGCTCTTCTGCATGAACCAGACAGTGAACCAGAACAGCTCAGTGTTAATTACCTCGGATCAAGATTAGAGCTCTGACTAATCGAAGCCATCAGGCATTCTGTTATTTACTTTGACGCATTTAAGATTTGTCGTTTTTCCTGTGTATTTTGATGACGTGAACAAAGTGTCATTGTATTGCTGTTTCACCTGGCAAAAGCTTATGCCTTTGCAGGAAGGATTTTTGTTGTTGGAGGTGCTAGAAGTACTAAAAGAATTGCAATGTAACTGTTTAATTACGCAATATCCTTTTATCGTAAGTGTGTTACCTTGTGTGAAAATTTAATACATGAAGTAAACAGTATTCTGCTTCACTGCAAGTATGGAGAGGAAAAGGAAAAGAGACTGACTACTGGGCCAAACTTTATAACCCACCTTGGAGATATAAGGAAATTCTGCAATACCAGTGAAACTGGTTTCAGAGGATGAAAGGATTTGAGGAGATAAGTGTGAATGTCTTAAGTCCTACAAGTGCACAAGGGGTTATATATGCAAAGGCCCAACATGTTGGATAAGATGTGCCTGCTTCATCCTGAGCTTCATAATGTGGGTTACGGAAAGCAACACTTTGCAGGTTCACCTTGCTGTGATACAGTGGCATTTTTAGGAAGGGATTCTGGCCATTGCCTAACTGCTGCTTGATGCAGTCCAGCTCTTCTCATCAGCATGTTGTCAGAAAGCTGTGGCCGCTGCTTTGTAGCCAAGCAAGATGGATTTCACATCCCAGTGAAAATTTCCCCTTCTTCTATAAGCTGTAACCCATTTCCAGAGAGGAAATAGATGGGAGAAATGCCCAGGAAGCCCTGGTGGGGCAAGATGATGTCTTGCCCCTTACCCTTAGCTAAACGGTGGTTTTATCAGGTAATAATACTGCACTGCTTTTGGACTTGAAATTCATCACCTGCCTGTACTAGCTAAGGCTGATGGCATCCACTTCCCTTTCTGCTGCACACGCTAAATGACAATCTGTTCAACACTTAGAACTGGAGCATTGCATTCAAAAAGGAACAAAGAGCAGATTTTGTTACTGTTGATGATGCATCAGGCTTCCAGCTGCAACAGAGCAATCTCCGTCTGCCTCTTGTCAGTTCTGTTTGCAGAGCTGTCACCCAGTCCCTCTTGTCTCTCTTGCTTCCTGCTCCAGTTTTCTTTTTCTCCCTTCCTATTTTGTTTACCTCTTGCCCCTCCTTCCCTCTCATTTCTCAATCCCTTTGCCTCTGGCTCTCTCTGAACCACAATTCCCGGAGTGCCAATTAATCTCTTAGCATTACAAATCTCAGATTTAATAGCAGCAGCTGGAGCTCAGCCAGGCATCATGAAGACCCTGACCTTCATTCTGGGCTGCCTCAGCCCAACTCAGGCGTGCCAGAAAGTGGGAGATGCGATGGGTTTAATGCTTCCCACCCGTTAACCTGCAAGGTTCACTTCAGAATGTTGACATTCCTGTGATCCTACCTTTGAGCAGTCTCTTGCGATGTTTATTTTGCACACCATTATATGCTTACTGGAATGAGCTCGTGGAGGAGCCCAGCTCTGCCACACAGATGCATAGAGGTGAATGTCACAAACAGTTTTGTTGCATAAAGTAATACATGAAACGTGCTCTGAATATTGCTGAAATTAATTCAAAATATATAATTAGATGATTAATGTAGATGCAAAGATCTGACTTCAAATTGATGTCAGGTAGACTTTGCTCCACAGAAATGCCAGCAGTGGGAACCATATGGAGCTTTCCACCTTCTCTAACAGGATGATTTAATAAAATAGCCCTAAATTTTAACAGAGCAGCCTTTGATCTGAAGAGGAATTTTCTTAATCTACTTATTTTTTGAGCAGGAGAACTGTCAGGCTGAGTGCTGGGGCGCTGCTGCTCCTACCTGATGTCAACTGCCTGAGAAAAATAGCATAACTTAATGATGCTATAGGTTATCTCCTATGTGGGTACCTTTTATTCCTCTGGAACAGAGGCCACGTATGACAGTGAAAAATACTCATGAAATCAGTATACACTTTCACACTTTCTAAAATTAATTCATTTTATGACCTCTTTTGGTTCTGACTCAGCGCCAGCTGGATTGCACTGATGTCAGCAATATAGACGCTGTATTTGTCAATAGCTGAATTACAAGTTAAGGTGATCACGGTCCTTTTAACAGTAGTGATTGAGCTGTTGCACAAGCACCAGATACAGATGAAGGCTCAGCATTTCTCTGCTAATCCTTGGTGTGCTGCTGGTGCTTGAGCCTTTCTCTGTTGCAACCTGGTTGTGAGACAGCTGTAGTTATTTTCTTATTACCTAGATCCATTGCTCTGTAGTGAGAGTTATGTGAGCTTTATATTCCAGCAGAGTTACCCATTGGCTGCACATGAGATGGTACAAGTTCCCTCGGCAGGGATAAATCCTGTTACTAGGATTAAAATGGCTTCACTCAATGACTTAAATCTGATGACAGGAGAA
This sequence comes from Coturnix japonica, assembly GCF_054131305.1. Taxonomy (NCBI): domain Eukaryota; kingdom Metazoa; phylum Chordata; class Aves; order Galliformes; family Phasianidae; genus Coturnix; species Coturnix japonica. Next base: position 46,526,770 of record NC_140664.1, read on the forward strand.
ATAGTGAGGGGGAAAAAAAAACCTCACCTATTAAAGAAAAAGTCTCAAACTTTTGTAAACTTTAAGCTGTTTAAAACTGCTTTTTCATGTGTTGAATTCAGGGGGATTAACCAAACAGCAGAAAACAAGACTGGTTAATGACAAACAATACTTAAGATCAAAGGTGGAATAATGAATCGACAAATACCGTGTCTGGAGATTTTTCCCTTTATTCTTTGCAGTTGTTATCTTTGTTTATTCTTTATCATTTTTAGAAATGAAATGAACCAGGTTGATTCTTAACTACCTTCATGGTGTCCTGTTCTGAACTGGACAGAATGCTCTCTGACCTTGAAACCTGCAGAGTTTTTGCTCCAAAGATAAACTTACCTGGTCCTTTGCATACACATCAGAGTGTTATTGGAGAGACTCAGAGCTCATAAGAACCGTGAAATGTTGAATGAGAAACAAATAGAGGTTCAATGTGAGCTTTTGAAATAAAAGCTAGGCTGGTTTGTCTGTGCAAACTTTCCCCTTCTAAACTTGCCATTAGGAGAACATGTTTAGGCACTGTTCGCTTAATGGCTTTGTGTGGAAACCACGTCCATAGATCCCAACTATTTTTAGCCAGAGACAAATGGCCAAAGTTTTATTTTTGCTGGTACTGAGGTCATGGCACATTAAAAATGCTAAGTGGATTTCTAAAACAATAGTGTTACCTCTGTGGAAAACATCTTATGGATGACACATTCCACATATTTTACAGAGCTTTTTTAGAATGAGTGGACTCCATCTCACACAGTACTGATAGAACTGATGCCATGTGATGTCTCTGACCCACCTCGTCTGCTTTTCATTTTACTTTAGAAGGGCACTTGTGTTCTGGTGAGACTTCATGTTTGTAAGCAGGGTGTAAAGCCGCTGTTTCAGTGACCTAAAATAAAGTGCAAGTGCAGCACTGTAATATCAGTGCTTAGACATGCTTACGTCCTCCAGATGCCTGTTTCTCTCAGTTTGGGACCAAGTATTTTTGCTTATTAGTATGGGCAGTGTTTGTCCTCTCATTCAGTTGTATGGAGATCCCAGGATTATCTGCTTCAAGAGTCACGCTTTTGTGGTATAACATACCTGTTCAGAAATGATGGAATAATATAAGTAAAAATTTACTGGATTTGATCAAAGGTTATTTATGGGTAAGTTTTACAAATGAAATTTTGCTGTGTGATTTCATTGGGATTGAATTCTACCTGAATGATTTTAATTCATTCGGGTTTTTTTTTGCAGGACTAAAATTTCAACATACAAATGTAATTCATGGAGCAATCAGGAGACAGCTGTGTATAAATATGGCAGAGGATGGGGAAATCTGAACTCTTGAGGCTGACCTGAATTATGATCGTTGCCACTGAAAGTGGCACATAGCAAATATTAAACATTTAGTCTCGTTGTTTAACACAGGTAGTAGTAAAAACAGGAGTCATTCATAGCAAGTAGACTCAGCTTCAGGGAAAAAAAAACATCCAGCAAGTCCACAAGGCAGTGAGAAAGTAAGTTACCATGACTGCAAGCTCTCTACGATACTGAAAAAATAGATCACTCAGTGAGAGGAATTGAAAAGCCAGGCCTGACAAGAGACTTAGTATAAACTGGACCAGGGAGGATCTTATTTTCCTTCATATAATTCTGATTATTGAGCACATATTATGTTGTCCATGAGTGGTTAAACCTGTAAGAGCAAGGATGGAGCAGTATTGAAGAAGTGAGGAGCAGTTCTTTGTTCCCCGAGGAGAGAGCCCTGGCTGACAGTGTTTCAAATGCTTAAAGTAATCATCCCATAAAATGAAGAAGTCAGAAGAGCTGGGGAGGGATGCTGTTAATTAATGAGTGCCTTCAACTGTGAAGACACAGGTAGCCCTCAAAGGATGGAGAAATGCAGTGGAAAGAACAGATTTGTTTTTCTTTTCCAAGTGCAGGCAGCATGTGTGTAATTACAGCGCTTTGTAAAACTCTGGTGTACAACAAATGAATGCCATGCAAATTTAGGAATGTCAGGATCTCATTGAACCAGCACCATTCGCATTTAAGTGCAACTAGGAGAAAGATGAGAATTTTCTGCATCTTAGTGTTTCAGCTCTCAGTAAGATATCTGCTTTTGGAATACATGTATAATAATTTTAGCATCCTTAATACTTTCTTGATAGACATATTTATATATGTGTGTGTGTGAACGCACTCTTCTTGCATAAGCGGGATGCAAGGGAAAAAGATTTAAGGTGCAGAGAAGATGCTTCTTTTCTGGTTAAATTTTACAGATGTAATTGTTACGCAAGCTAAATCGCCATAACTGTTATCTGCCCGTGTTGTTACTGCATCAGGAAAATTGAATTAACTGTCTCCTCATGTATTTCAGGTCAGCAAATTCCACCCTTAGATCCTCATGAAAATGGTAACAATGGAGCAATCAAACTTGGAAGGCAGACTTCACAGACGGGTAGGCGGTGCTGTTGACCCAACTTGATCTTTTGAGATTTACTTGAAAAACAGCTCCATTTACACATTCACGGAGAAAGGACTTCATGATCTCAGTGATGCGGCTCCTGATCTTGAAAGCAGTAATTTCAATACTTCCCGCGAGTGATAACACAAGGACCAGAAGCAGAAAGCTTTGCTTTTAAAATGGATTTTGTAAAAACCTACTTGGAAAATCCTCTCTAAATATCCTGTCAAAATTAGAGTGTCAGGGTGTTCTGATCCTCTGTTTCAGCTAATGACTGTCTTTTTTTTTTTTTTTTTCTTTTTTTTTAATAAAAAGAACCTTTTTATAAAAGTTCTAGATTTGCTACCATAAGAAATCTCTTTTTATACTGCAAAGTGGACTTGGCATGTTTTTAGAGTTTTCTGTGTAATAACAAAGTGCAAAAACCTATAACTCCTGAGTTTTGGGAAAGTTTCTCTGCCTTGTTAGCTGGACTCTGCTTCTATATTTTTCTGGAGATGAAGCTTCATCTTGTGCTTTCAGTAAATACCAGCAAGATTTGAACTTAATTTACTAACTAGAAAAATGGATCCAAAGGATGAGCAAGTGCGGTTTGTTCAGGCTGCAAGTCTACATCTGCGCCGGGAGGAGCTGTGCCATGTGAAGGAAGGAATTGTCGCGAAGGAGGCTGCTGGGACCCCACACAGTCCCCATTGCTCTGGAAAGAACTGAAGTAGCAGCAGCTGCATTTTGCTTGAAGTGATTTCCATGGCATACGCTTCATTAATTGCTGAAATTGTTTAAAAAAAAACCACAAATATCAGCTTAATTACTATTATCAAGTTTCCTCCAAATCTGTGTCCCAGGCTAAAGATCTCTCAGCTTAACAATCCCACTTCTATTTCTAGAAGAGAGTGCCACGTTGCCCCAGTGGGTCAGGAGGACCCCTTCCCTAACTCGCTCCAAGACATCTCCAGAAGGCTGTTGGAAGGATGACAGTTCTGTGCAAAAACTGTTTGGGCTTAAAGGCTGGAATCTAATAAAGCAACATAGAGTGTTTCCTTATAAGTTCCGTTCTCTTCTTTTGCGGAATAGTTTCTTCAGCAACGTGGGATGCAATACAGAGGGACTACTGCATGATGCCTTTGAAGCTTATTTGCAGCACAGTGTAGAAAAATAAATCCCATGGATGGCTATGAACTAGAAATAACGTGAAATTGTGTTCTTCGCTTCCATCTCTTATGAATACATGTGACTGATTTTGCTTTTTCATCAGTTCAGTTGGAAATCTAAATTAGGGTGAGTTCACCTCATAGTCCAACATTGCTTTGTTCTCTTACTGAGAGAATTGACCTCACCACACCTTTTCTGGGGGCCTTATAAAAGAGGAAAGTAACTTATTGTTATAAATCATAAACAGGAAGGCGAGAGAGGTTACCATGGCCTAAACTATTAGGAACTGATCACCAACACAGATTAATGGTATTGATGGGGTCTGTGGCCCATCTGTGAAAGGCTACACTTGTTAAACAAGGTGAGGTGGAACCCACATGTTTTAACACAAAATTTAGCTGAATGTATAGTAGTCACGCATGACCGATTTTTAACTTTTCACAGATCTCTATGGTATCTGTCTTCATAATGTGATGTCTCAAATCTCATTAAGCTCAAATTGAAATGACTGAAGGCTTTGTAATACGGTTCTTCGAGTACTTTGTACTCCGAGTTTTTGCTAGAGCTGGCCATTCATGCGGATCTGAATGGGACAGATGTTGTCTTGACCAACCAGTTCTCACAGCTGCCAGCAAGCTGCTTGTGATTCAGAACAGGTTTTTGAGTTACGCCTTTAAATAGTGTAAAATTGGAAATCGTTACAAAGGATTTCTGGCAGATTTTACAATTCAAATGCTAGCAAAGTAGGCTCAAAGGTATTTTTGCGTTAGGTAGGCCAAATCTCAATTACCTTTTTCTTCTTTTTCTCACTCAAATAAGTTCATGGAATCTTGGAGTCACAGGGTGGCTTGGGACCTCAGAGCTCATCCAGCCCACCTCCTGCCATGAGCAGGGCTGCCAGCCACCAGCTCAGCTTGCCAGGGCCCATCCAACCTGGCCTTGAGCTCCTCTTGGGTTATGGTGAGCTTCGGCAGAGAACTCTGGAGCCTCGTGTAGAAATAGCACGGCACAATGCTGTGTAGTAGCTTGTGTTTACTTTTATGATAGGGCTAGCCTTCAGTGATGATGTCAGTTTATCTCCTGTTTGTCAAAGCTGAAGTACAGCTTTAGCCTGCCTCTTCCTGTGGGGGAATGGTTGGTTTAAGAAATAGCAATCTTCACGTGTAGAATTTTTGCTTTCTTTCATTGCCTTTGTTGTTTGCAAAGTAAGTAGCACCACCCTTCATAAACAGCCAGAAAAACGACAGAGAAGCAAACAATCTCTGAATCAAAGCTTTCAGCAGTGATCATAATTCCCTACTGGCTAATGGCCGGTTGAAAGCTCCATGACCGTACAGGAGCACTTAACTCTGTCGTTGTTCTGCTCTCCTGACAGTGATAAGAACAGTGTGCAGTTCTTCATCGACCAGCTGGTGTTGGCTCTGTTGGAGTCTGCTTGTCTTAAGCGTGCTGGCAGCAGGACTGGGGCACTGTGTGGTGCCAGGTGGAGTCTGTTTGCACCGTGATTCATGGCTGTGACCCTCCAGCTGCAGGTGACTCGCTTTTCCGGCTTATCGTGAGCTCTGCATATGAGTGTGTATATAAGTGCAGTTTTTTATTGTTACGCTGACAAGTAGTGTATTTTTTCCACTATGGCTGGGTCTCATATACTGAACATTGTATTCTGTAAGTACATTTTTTGTTTATGGTCGTTTCACCTTTATGAAGTTAAAACTGAAGGCTGAGGGTAGCAAGAAGATGGAGATACGCATAGGTACAATCGTTGACTCGCCGTTCTTATGCATGAAAATGGCATATTGTGGAAAAGCTGGTCTTGCAGCTGAGAAATATAGAAAAGGTCATTATTGTCCAATGTTTGGCATTTGGAAGAGTTGAAGTTGCATTAAAAAAAAAAATTCAGATTATTTTTATTCATGGTATAGCAGGTCTATCTAAAGTACTATAACATACCATGCGTATACGTTAGTAACTGGGAAAGTTACCTATTGTCCCTTGTCTGCTCTGTAATCCTTCATGGCACATGATGGTATACATTATTAGGTTGTAACAAGAGCATTCAGTCTACACGCAGACCTTTTCAGTACAGTGATGATGTAGTTTGCTATCCTACCCTTAACTATTTAAGCCAGAGTCAGTGGTAAATTGTCCATTTAAAATCACTTTCCAAGTACTCTTCCTCTGTTTTGTTTATGTAAGGGCTTTGATTGGGCTGGACCCACATGCTGCATGTATGGGATGCTGCAATCTGTTCATACTTTACCTTCCATTTTACATATTAATTGTATCATACCTAATTATATTTTTGCCCTGAGATGTACCTTCAGTGTTTTATTTAACCTGCAATGATTAATGCTAATAAATGTTTTAAATGCCTCTGATTTGAGGATGCCTGGTTTCAATAAAGCAGAACAAAAGAGGTCCCTTTTTTCTCATTATTTGCTCTCCAAAAATGGCTGTTTCCTGTCTGCGTGTTGCCTAACTGGGATTTAAAAGAATGCTGCTTGAAATATGCACAGCTGGTCTCTCAGCAGAGCTGAATGCATTCCGGGAGGATCCCAAAGTGCAGGTGGACAGAAAGTGTGAGCATCCCTTTGCTAGAAGTTGTTCGACTTAACCCATTAGAAGACTGGTTTGTCCCAGTGGGGAAACTTGGAACAGTGGTTGTTGGGAAGAAGTGACCTTGGAGGTACCGTGCACTTTAATAGTAAACATAACACGTGTGGCTCTTGTGGCATTTTCTATTTTGTACCTTTTTATTTACGACAGTGCATTTCATGTCTGATTTATGACTCTTGAGATTTTCCTTAAGAGTTAAGATTTAACACTCCCTTCAAGAGTATGCAGTACATAGTGCTTCCCAGTGATGTTGTTTCAAGGGGTTTGTACATTCACTGTGATTTTCTTGTGTGATCCAATTTGTAGCTTCACAGATATTACCATCAAAATGAGGACTGTGAATGTATCTTTTACTTTGTTATCTATAAGGAAAAATGGGATTCTGGAGAAGAGCTTTTCCAATGACTGAGATAAACTCACACCAACACATGAGAAGCGCTGTTAGAAAGCCTGTGAATGACACATCTGTTGGGAACATGGTGACCAAATAATACCAAGCAACCCAAACAACCCTTTATAAGGAGAAACCAGAATTTCAGAGGAGCCTCTGTGAGTTTACTTCCTACTTAAAGATACCCAGCAGGATCTGTTTCCCACTTTAAAAGCATTCATAATCACATTGAAAAACTATGTATTTATTTCCAGCTATTCAAAAATAAAAATTTAAGTCAGATTCATAAATGTAAAATGGAAAAGATGGCACAGATGCCAAGTTGAACCGGAGCCAGCAGCATGCCCTTGCTGCTAAGAAGGATGACGATATTCTTGGCTGCATCGGAACACTGCCAGGAGCTCAGAATTGATCCTCCTCTACACAGCACTGGTGAGGCCGCACATGAAGTGCTGGCTCCAGTTTTGGGTCACCCAGTACAAGAGAACTGTGGGCTTACTAGAAAAAGACCAGTGTAGGGTCATGGAGATGAAGGAGCGCCTCTGTTGTGAGGCTGCCCAGAGGCTGTGGGGTTTCCTCCTTGGAGGTCTCCAGAAGCCGCCTGGGCACCCTGCTCTGGGTGGCCCTGCTGCAGCAGGGCTGGGACTGGGGGACCCAGAGGGCCCTGCCTGCCTCAGCCATGCCGGGATTCTGTACATAATTCAATGAAAGCCTAAGAAGCCTCTTGCAGCTATTCTTGATGTTGGAGAGTCAGGAGTGCTGTTTTTGCTTTCATTGTGAAGAGCTGTGCCCTTTGACATCCATATCCTGGCGTTATCAGTGGGATGTTTCACGTGGCCTGGAAGCGTGTTCTTGTAGTGCTTCGTGTTAATTTGCAGCTTTATTTTGCCTTAAGAGGGGAGCAGCACAATTGGTTGGGAAATAAACCCCCTCTGCTTCCCTTTTGAAAACTGAAGATTGTGTCTCTGGGCAGATAGGGAAAATCATTTGATGTTACGGACTTCAAAAACTTCCCTAATACAGCTTCAGTCTTTCTGCAGAGCACCATAGGACGCCCTGCTGTGATCTCTTGAACACTCTTCTGAAATGAGGACAGAAAATCTGATGAAACAGTCTGTGTATCTCCTTCATGCTTCCGCCCCCTCAACTAAGCTGTAAGAGTGTTTAGGCTGCATTATCAGATTGTGAAACCTCTCTTTTTCTCTGAAAGGAAAACAGAAAGCTGCAAGATTTTTGTTTCCCTCCTTGATGCTGTTATACACGAGGCTACAGTGTAATTTTCTTAAAAGCATTGAGACGTGTACGGGAGGACGGAGTGGCTGGAAGTGTTTGTGCCAAGGCCTCTGCTAATTGGTGTAGGTTGCTCCCTGAGGACTCGGCTTCCACAATGAGATGCATTCATGTGTGATGGTGTTCTTGACCATTAATAAGATCTGCTTTGGATTAGAATCTATTTAGCATCTGTGCCAGTGCAGATTTCATTGTTTGATTGAACATAGTTGCTCTTTCACTGTCCCAAAGTAAAACCCTTCCGTAAAGACTGCAAAATCAATAGTTGACCGCATTTATCAGGTTGAGAAGTAATAAGTCATAGCATAATGCAGCATAACACGGCTTGTCTGAAAAATCAATTTCAGGTGATTTTCTCATCTCTGCAATAAGCTCTACAAGAAGAATCCTTGCTGCAAAATGTCTGCATTTGCATCATGCTGATACTGCCGAGTGTGTCCTGATAGAGATTGGTTTGTATGGCCACTTACGGCAACGTGTTCTGTAGAAATATGAGGGCATGCTCATTATATGAAGATTCATAATGGTGTGTTTTCAACAGATAAGGTGCAGAAGTATTATTGGAATTGTTTTGTAACACGGTAGTTGTGAAAGCTTGGGGACTACACGCTGGCAGAACTGGAAATGCAATCGACCTGTACTAACTTGCATTTGGTGTCACAGCAATTAACAAGTGTTTAATAAGACGTCATTATTCAGTGCACAGAAGTCAAGCGCTGGGGTGTGGAAAAGAATTTTGAGGCTTCTGGTTTGGAATTAAAAATTTATCATCTTGGGAAGGATTTAGGTTTATTTTTCTTCTTCTCTTGGCTGTTAAATTACTCTGATCAGAAACCATTTCATCCCTGCGACTCCCTGAAGTACTGCAAACAAATAGACTTTCTGCAAAAGGTGCTGACCTTGTTTCTCAAAAGCTCCTGGCGAAGCCAAGCCTGATCTTTCCGACCACCTTTGAACCTTTCTGTAAGACACACCAAATTGATGACGAAAGCCTCAACCTTTCTCATTCCCACACTCTGGGTATTTTAGGAAACAAAACCACACATCCACTGAAATCCTCTTAATGCCAATTTATTTTACTTTAGTCAATGTCGTTTCTGCTCCCTTTGCTATGGTAAAATGTGTGTTGAAATAAGAGAATAAATACCTAACAACCAGATCCCTATTCCCCTCTAATAAGCATAGAGCTCTAGGGGAATGCTCTGTGGCAGACTATGAAAGAGGCAACCGCTCGGCTTCTGATTACATATTGACAAGTGGCAATCAATGAGGAAGTCAGCTCACATGCCTAAGAGATGCCCTTGAGGAAAATGAACGTCCCGTTTCCTCCTGTCTGACGGTACAGCATGATTTGGTAGGCAAGAGATAGCACTGCTGTTACTCACTTAGCAAATAAGTACGAAATGAATAAGAGGACGGTACTGGTTTCTCTTTGCTTGTTTTAATAGGGTTGAAATGTAGGTTAAGCACCTTACAAAAGAAATCCCTGCTTCTGGTTGTCTTCAAAAAACCAGGCTGCTGTGCTGACAAATACAAGCTGGGAAGTTTCATAGCAGTTTAGCACGAAAGAGCAATGGATGCAGCCTGGGTAACACCATGCTTTTCAAAATCCCTTTCCAATACAACAGCTCTGCAAAAAAACAAATCATCAGCAGACAGAGAATTACTACCAACTATCCAAGTTACGCTCTGTGTTCATCACTCTCTGTATGATACAATTCTGCACGATAGATCTTTAACAAAAGAAGCTTAAGTGTGTGGTAGGAATCTCCCAAGGGCCCCCGGAAGGGATATTCAAAATGAACGCATAGGTTTTCTGTGCTATTTTTTGAGACATTCAGGAATGGAAATCAGAATGCTTTCCCAGTGCCACTCCCTTCAGAGATACCATTTGTCCTTCTGAGATTTGCAACATTCGTTCTCCATTCTCAAGGAAAATTTGCTTTCAAGGTGGTGACCTGAACCGCCTGTTGGCACCTGACCAGTTCCCCACCCCACCGTCACAGAACAGAGGGACAGAAGTCTTATCAGCAGCTGACATTTCCAATGGAGGTTGTTCCTTTTCAGAAGCCAGAATTTTTGAAGAGGAATTAGTTTTCTTGAAATGAGAACAAAGCCAGAATGTCACATTGGCAATAAAATAGTGAAGAGGAAAGAAGGAGGAAACAACATAATGATGTCCTCCTACCTTGGAAGATACTCCTGGAGGTTGGTAACAACCCCACTGAGGTGACAGACAGAGAACAAAAGAGATATCTGAAATGGAAATTTGATGTAAAAGGGTTATCACATCATAAACGGTCAAAGTGCATATACACGTATTTCATGGCACAGCCTCATTAACACCGTCGTTACTAAGGAACCCTGGCTCACAAATGAGTGTAAACAAACACAAGATGAAGAGTGCCTCAGGTGGCTAAAGACTCCGCCTGTGGAAAATAAGACTTTATCTATGTGTATTCCTGAATATACAGAGTGCAAAGCCCATTGCATAAAAGATGACGCCCATTCACGTAGCTCGTGATAGGTTAGCAAGTAGGAGCCTTGGACTAATGACTGTGGTGAACACACTGCCGTGCACTTGTATAGCCATTCTCCCTACATGGTTTAGCCTTTCAGGAAGCTTCATTTCAGCTAAAGGATGTCTTGGCATGGTGGGTTGTTTTTGTAGGAAGAGGGCAAATCATTCCAGAGAAGGCTACAGAAGAAAGGGCAAGTGTATCCAAGTAGATTTGCATTGAGTGATTTAACCACAGCAGTTCTTCATGTTCTTCAGTACTTGCTGCTGGGAGTATAAAGGCTACACAATAACAAAGCATCCATCACTGGAATATAAAATGGAAGATTATTTTATTTTACTTTTCCCAGGAGGGAACTAATGTCTTCGAAGATCCGCCAGACTTGAGTCATCAAGTTATCTTCATGTCAGCGGGAATGCCTTTCACACACTGCACCTCACCTTGCTGCAAATCACACCCCAGTGAAAGATGCATGAAAATCTCACCCAATGCTATTCAGGCTGCCTTCTGACAGGTCTGCTTTTGAAGAACACCTGATTTTTCAGTGAAGCAGTGCCAGAATTCCTGCGAGAGACTCTCACTCTTCAAGATGTTTGAGGAAAGACATTGTGCTCCCTGATGTTTTAAACCAGTGCTGGAATCTTTGTCCTTCCTCTCAGCAGGGCCTCCAAGGTGTAGCAACTATATCCTGGAAGTTAGATAATTATGGTGCACATTTTAAGCCAGCCACAGGCAAGTAATTAGAATTAGGGAATGCGTGACTGCCTTCGGATATCTTTGGGTCATGCTAGAAATGTAAGCAAGTTGTGTTTGAAGCAAAGTAGCCTATCTGATGTGATACACACCCATGCCATACAAAGTGTGTGATGAGGCAACGCAGGATTCTTCTCTCAGATTTTATCCACACCTGCAACTTTAAACAGAATTGTTGTGGTGTCACAGGATGTCCATTACTTTGTCATTTTATATACTTTTGAACTCAGCACTGGTTGATGAAGCATGAGATTCTGACTGATTATGATGTGGCACAAACTTACCTTTCTTCCACCAAGGTGAATGCCTCCAATTTATGCAGCTGTCCTTTCTTATCCTGCCCTCCTTCTATGAATCCCCTGAGTAGGAGCAATTCCGAGACAGCCCTCTGAGGCTCTGAGGACTGAGGTTGGTGTGTATGCTAAGTTAGCACACTGTCAGGCCTCCATGGTGACCCCATCACTTCCTTCAGAGCTGGCCACAGTGTTGTCACATAGAAGAGCTTCATGGGCATTTTTGTGCATTTCTATGTTTTCCTGTGAGGCAAATGCAAACATTCAATTTCTTCATGATGTCACCTGTCATCTGCAGATGATAAAATCTTGGAAAGTCTTGCATGTTATTAGCTACTCCAAGCTGTGTGAAGGTAACAGACAGTAAAACTGAAAATGTGCCAATGTCCTGATTAAGCTCAGCTTGTGAAAACTCTACTGCTCCACCAGTTTCTAGGAAAGTAGTCAGATGTTGTTGTGATCATCTCATCAAGTGAACTACATCTACTTGGGTTTAAGGATGCATCCGTCTATATTGTCTGGACTGAGACAGATCCAAAGTCTGGTTAGTTGCAACGTCGTGGCCAGAAGCCCACCATCCCTCAGTCTTTTATAATGAGAAGTTATTGGAATCTGTGAAAATTGGCCCAAGAGAGTTGTTCTGAATTCTCTATCCAACTTGCCCTCTAAAAAAAAAAGCAGAAAATGTAAGATTTGAAACATCATTTCACTTTTGAATAAATACAGAGGAAAAAAAAGGGGGTTGGAAGAAACACATGTGATGTCACTGACACACACAGCCTTACCCAGTCTCACGACCTAAAGCTTTCAGGGAAGACTCTAATTCTCAATTGTAAAATTGGACTTGGTAAAAATGGAACAATTCCATTCCTTGCTTTACTGTCCATAAAAACCATCCCAAGGATGCCTCCTAAGATTTGCTCAACATTACGTGCCAACCTCAGCTTGAGATGGGAAAATTGCCTACGGAGTGATCTTTTGGCTTAGCCACCTCTGAGATTGAACATCCCACATCTTAACTTACTTAAAAGTTTCATTAATGATGCATAAGCCAAAATCCAGCTCAGCTCTTTCCCTCACAACTGTATTGTCTCTGAACAGCTAACAAGAGCCAAACACAGTAATTTTCTGCCTCTAATGTGAGTGAAACCTAGATATGCACCTCGGGAATAATTTCTGGATAAGAAAGCAGAGTTTTTACTAAGCTACTTTGAAAAGCTTGATTTTTTCTGTTACAATAATGAATTGATATGAATTTTTCTCTCACTGAATGTGTTAGAGAATGTTCATCAGTGAAAGCAAAACACAGTTAAATATTCAGGGCTGAATGCCCCCAGGAGTATTACAAAAACCGGTGGAGAGCCATTCGTATTCAATCTGAACAAATATTGGTGCACAAGGGAAATGGATAAAAAGTGAACCTGGTGCACTGCAAAGAATAAATGTGAAGGGTTCTGATAATAACAAGCATGACATGAAGCCTGGGCAAAATAATGTCAAGACAGACACGGGAAGCAAATCAGTATTAATTCACAGACAAAAATGTATGTAATGTTAATCCATACATTTTAAATCTAAAATAGGTGCTTTCAAACCACAGGAGATGAGACTAAAATGCAGTTGCTTAAGGTAGATGGATTGATTTGAGGCATGGATTACTTTAAGGTATTCAGTGTAGCTCTGCATGACAATCTGGATAAAAAAACAACAGTACTGTGCAAAATAAATTTACCCGCATTACATGCCCTCAGAACCAATTAGCAGCTATATCAGCATGTTTCTGCTCTCTTCTAATGGGTTATTAACGGCTTCAAAGGAGACATTGCCATTCAATGTCTTTATCAGTGATCTGGAAGGAAACATAACATTTTTGCTTCTAACTTGGCAAATGACACAAAAATTGCTGGAAATGGAAAGAAAACAATGATAAGAACAAAACAACATGAAGCTTTTTAGCACTGTTCTTCAGATCTTCAGCTGTCAGTAAGTATTTACAAATACCATGAGTCTCCGTGTGGATGAGGTGCTATTCCCTGCCTGCTGGTGGCGGGACTTGCATCTGGTGCTGGCACAGTATATGAATGGGGACACTATAGATCCCCTTTTCCCTTATTTCTCTTTGCCTTACTCAGGGAAGGGAAAAAGCAAGGAATAGCCTGGCACACGTAAAATAAAATACATTCCAGATTTGCAGTGATTGTTTTTCTGTTAAATTAGTATAATTTCTCATAGATTAGAATCACAGAATCATAGAATCACCAAGGTTGGAAAAGACCTAAAAGATCATCCAGTCCAACCGTTCACCTATTACCAATAGCTCCTCTAAACCATGTCCCTCAATACAACATCCAGTCGTTCCTTGAACACCCCCAGGGTTGGTGACTCCACAGAAGAATCACAGAATCGTAGGGGTTGGAAGGGGCCTCTGGACATCATCCAGTCCACCTCTATGCTAAAGCAGATCCCTACAGCAGGGTGCACAGGAAAGAATATCCCCATAGAAAGAGACTCCACAACCTCTCCACACAGCCTGTTAAAGTGCTCTGTCACCCTCACAGTTAAGAAAGGTCTTTCTGATGTTTTTATGGCACTTCCTGAGTTGCAGTTTTTGCCTGCTGCCCCTTGTCCTTTCCATGTGCAACCCTGAAAAGAGCCTTGTACTAAGGACAAAGGAGAAGAAGCACCTTCTTCACTTGAAGGTTCAGGTTGATGGAGTGGCAGCAGAAAACTTTTCTTCTCTCAAAGAATGGTAAGGCACTATCACAGGCTGCCCAGGAAGGTGATGAGGTCACCATTGCTGCAGGTGCTCAAGAACCGTGTGTATGTGGCACTGAGGGACGGTCAGTGGGCATGGTGTGATGGGCTGGCAGCTGGACTGGGCGATCTTAGTGATGTGAAAGACAAATTTCTGTCTGCGTGGTGTATCAATTGCATATTGCAACAAAACAGCTTCTCGTGGGTATCATTTTTACAATTAAGCCATAAATTATTCAGTATTTGGCAGTCAAAGATGCCATCAATAATGCTATGCAGACTTTTTACCCCTGGAATGCAAAGTAAGTCAATATTTCGGGTAGAATGCTCAAGCTTGTGTGCAGATACAGGAGATATCTGCAACAAATTGGAATGGGGACATGATTCTAGAAACCTTGCATCCTTACTTCAAGATGCAATGAATTAATCAAGAGCAAAGATCTTTCGTTTGTGTATTAACCATGTGTTAGTAACCTTAGCTTCTGGCATCTGTTCCAAGGGTGCTGTGAGCCCTTGTCTGCTTCTACAGGAGGGGGAAAGAGAAGGCATTTCCAGAGGCTGGTTGAAGCCCATGAAGGCAGAGCAGCTGCAGATGCCCACGTGAGCCATGATGTTGCAAAGCTGCAAACCCTTAAGTTTATGCATTTGAGAATTCATACATGGATTTCAGTGGATAGAAACATGCAACTGCAGAAGCAGAGCTTTTGTTGGCATAAGTGCTTGCGATTTAGTTGATCGTTTAGAGCTGAGTAACATCTTTATGCAGTTTAGGTAACAGGCTGCAGGGGAGCAGATCCTTCCCTGTCAGTCACTATGCAAGCAATTGAATCCACTGACAGCCCAAATTTTAACGTCTCACCTTCTTTCCTCTGCTCATTTTCAGGCTCACCCTAATTTGGTCTTTCAGCAAACACTTAATTCTCACATCTATGATATCTATGTATTTTTAAAGCATTGTTACTGTAGCTTTTTGCTGTCTCCTGTTTTAATTGATGTAAAACTGTCTAAAATATTCTTTGAGAAAAGTTGCTGAAGTTTCCCCAGAGATCTTCTTCTTGTCTTTGTCTTCAGTCATCTCTACTCAGTTCCTATAAAAATAAAGTCCTGGTTGTTCAGCATGTGTTTACTTTCTCTTGTAACCATTGCAAACTAATGTACCCTGGGAAAAGGAGTTGGATTCCTCTCATTTGCAAATATCATTAACAGAATTGTCGACCAAATTCCATACTCAGCTCCAAATTACACACTCAATTAGGGCCTGATCCAATGCTTATTAAAGGCACTGGAAGAATTCCCTCTGATTTTAATGGACCGTGGCTCAGACCTTAGGGAATGTGCAATTCCACCGCAGATGATCAGTTTAATCTCTGAGCACACTGGAATTTATACAAAGAAAGACTCATAGCATTGAAAAGGACTTTGGAGGTCACATCTCAAGGCAAGATCGGATCAATCTATACCTCACAACAGACGTCTAACCTGTTCTTGGAGGTCACTGACTGGGACTCAATGGATTGCCCCTCCAGGCAGCTAACTGTTCTCACCATTAAAAAGTTCTTTGCTCCAATCAACACCCATGACTTCCAGCCCTAGCCAAGGAAAGTGAGAGCAGACTGTTTTCTTCCTCTCCGCATTAGCTTCTAATGTATTTGAAAACTGTTATCACTGCATGACTCAGTTATGTCTTCCTTAGGCGAAACAACCTCAGTTTTTCACTCTATTCTTATGCTTCAGCCTTCCTGTTTTCTGGACCTCAGCCATTACTGGTGCTTTCTTCTGGCCTCCCTTCAGTTCATAGAATCACAGAATTGCTGGGACTGAGAGGGACCTGGTGCAGGAAACCTGCTTTGGCAGTGGGATTGGACCCGATGATCTCTGGAGGTCCCTTCCAACCCCAATGATTCTGTGATTCTGTGACATCTAGAGATCACCCAGCCCAACCCCCTTCTGAGACTGGCTCCCCAGAGCAAGCTGCAGAGGAAGGTGTCCAGGAGGGTCTTGAATAGAGGAGGAGACTTGACAACCTCTCTGAGCATCCTGCTCCAGTCACTCCACATCTTTCCTGAAGGATAGCACCCAAAACTGGACACAGCACTTGAGCACAGCATTTAGTAGAGGGAATATGTGTGTTGTGCACAGTCTCAGTACCATGCTCGTCTTTTGCTAATCAATACATTATATCAGTATAAAAAAGACAGGGATCTCTTCAAAAGAGTCCAGCGGAGGGCCACTAAGATGGTGAAGGGCCTGGAGCATCTCCCCTATGAGGGGAGACTTAGGGAACTGGGTCTGTTTAGCCTTGAGAAAAGAAGGCTGAGAGGGGACTTGATCCAGGTTTATAAATACCTGAGGTGTGGGAGCCATAGTGGTGAGTCTGGTCTCTTTTCAGTAGTGCATGGGGACAGGACTAGGGGTAATGGGATGAAAGTACAGCATAGGAAGTTCCGCACAAATGTGCACAAGAACTTCTTTACAGTGAGGGTGATGGAGCACTGGAACAGGCTGCCCAGGGAGGTGGTGGAGTCTCCTTCTCTGGAGATATTCAAGACCCGCCTGGACGCCTACCTGTGTGACGTGGTGTAGGGAACCTGATTTGGCAGGGGGGTTGGACTCGATGATCTCTAGAGGTCCCTTCCAACCCCTACAATTCTGTGATTCTATATGCTCATATTTACTTTGTGAGCCATTAGAACAGAATCTAGGCACAATTGGAAGATGTAATTTGAGGGCTTGTTGGGGTCTCCCGGGAGACTCAGAGTTAGCATCTCTGAGCTCCTATGTGTATTAACAGAGTAAATGAAAGGTGAAATTTGAGTCCTTGTTGCCAGATGAGTTCTCAAAACAGACTGAGAAACACCGTGGCTTTGTTTGCCAGAATACCAGAGTGGAAAAGAAGTGCAATGACTGTAGGACACCGCCATGCTGTTTCTGTAGGATTTCTTCTCAGGCTGAAAGTGTAATTTAATACAGTTTTACTCTCGGTACAAAGAGAGTTTCAGCTACGTACTTAGATTTATATGCTTATCTACACATATTTTATTTTTGGCTACTTTTCAGCATAGAGTTTATGTGTTTTTAGAACTGCAACATCAGCAAACAACCTCCAACGCATATCCTGCATTTTGCATATTCATTGTCTCATTACATCGCAAACGTATGTGGACTTTAAGAACCGATTCTTGAAAACAATATCCAAAAACCTATTTCCTCAACAACGCTGTCCTTTACCAAAGGACTAATGGTCCTTAGCACATTTAACATTGGCTCAGGATTCATTCAGTTCGTTAGATGATACTTTGCAAAGGGCAAAACACCATTTTTATCTTGTTCCTACACGAATAATCAATCGATGCATTTTTGTGTTACGACACTTAGACAAAAATTCTCACCACAGCAACGTATCAGAATGCTGTTATGTGTTATTAGCTTTTCTCTGCTTTCATATTCAGTATGTATCACCTGTTTTTATAATGACCTCATTAGGTAGAGAAATACACTGTAGTCTAACAAACTTGATGTGATACTCAGTTAAGATCTACTTTTCTAGCCTGTGGTAACATTGGAATAGTGTCATAAATCTTCAGAGAGGTATGGATTGTAATTTTACCCTTGATTTACAATATAACGAGTAGGCCTCAAATTATATATGGAACTCATTAGCTGCTAAGTAAATTATGACCACGGCCTGCTGTAATCTGTGTGTATGCTATGAATAGTTTTGTGTTTCAGAAGACAAATTGCAGCACCAAGAGGCCAGGTATTTCCTTAAAGAGAAATAAAAACAGACCTTCAGCTTTACTTTGCAATATTCATTGACTTGGCAGTACAGGATACGTATGTTACTTCAGTGAGCGAGACTGAGGTTTTTCCATTAACATGACAAGTAACGTGGCACTTGGTTGCTTTTTCTGACAGTCTTAATAACACCAAGGAATTGCAAAGCAAGCCATGATATTGTTTTATTGCAAGACACTTTCAAGTTCAGAGTTGGCGGAACTGAATAAACTACCTGAATAATAAACAGTGGAAAAGAGTATTATGAAACTGAGCCTACATTGATACTTCTCAGGCATAAAGAAAACTCATTTAATATTTAATAGCAAACAGCTCTGAAAAATGTCAGGCAGTCTCCAAACTGAGATACTATAACAACAATGATGCTGAATTCACAATGTGAATAAACATGAAGATCTACAAGCACACAGGACAAATGTTAAACTCACGTTAAGCAAATGTTAGCTGCCTGCAAGCAGTGATACAGATACTAGAGACACCTCTGGAATGACATACTAGGAGAGTGGTTAGGCCCTAGAACAGGCTGCCCAGGGAGGTTGTGGATGCCCCGTCCTTGGAGGTGTTCAAGGCCAGGTTGGACGGGGCCCTGGGCAACCTGATCTAGTAAAGGTGTATGTTTGGTGGCCCTGCCAGGCAGGGGGGATGGAACTACATGATCCTTGAGGTCCCTTCCAACCCGGCTCATTCTGTGACTCTGTGAATGACATCTCACTGCAATTGGTGAGAGGTTTTGCTACTGACTGCAACAGAGTCAAGACAGCCTATTTAAAAAGAGAAAGGAGAGAACCTCTGGAGGTATTTAGAGTTTTGCAGCAGCTCCTCGTATCTCACAGAATCACAGAATTGTAGGGGTTGGAAGGGACCTCTAGAGATCATCGAGTCCAACCCCCCTGCCAAAGCAGGTTCCCTACACCACGAAATTCTTTGAGAAAAAAAACTCAGAAATTCTTCAGGTATATAACTACCACATAATTCCGGGGCTGAATTATTGCTTCAGAGAAACACTGTGGAGTAATCTTTGGTGAGTCCACGAGAGAAGAAATTCCATCACCCACACTCAGATCTTGCATGAACTCACCCAGGCCTTTCACTTTTCACCCACTCTTACCCTCTCTCCGGCAGCTTCAATGACACCACACTGAGACGCCAGGCAGAGCACGCCGCCACATCACCACACACCACCCCAAACTGGACTACAGAGCCCACCAGGCACCGAGAAACACTACAACCCCCAGCGGCGCATGCGTGTGCCCCGGTGGCGCAGTGGTAGCAATGCCGCGTTGCAACACTGGAGGCCCAGGGTTCGAATCCCCCTGTGGCGCAAGTGGTAGAAGTGCCGCTCTGCTACACAGAGGCTGGAATCCCGGGGGTTGGACTCGATGATCTCTCAGGTCCCTTCCAACCCGCACAACACTGTGATACTGTGAGATGCGCAGCGCTCCCACAGCCCGTTCCCGCAGCGTGGATCCGCTCCTTCCCGCTCGGCTCCGTCGCAGGGCGCCCGTCAGGGCCGGCGACCGGCGGTGGGGGAGCGAGCGAGCAAAGCGGGAGGGCGCATGCGCACAGCAGGCCCGGCCACTGCCGCCTCCGCCCTCGTGCCCGCGGAGTGGCGGCGTTGCCGGGGGCCGCCGGTGCGACGTGGGGAGCGAGCGGTGAGCAGCGAGCAGCGCCGGGCTAAAGAGCGGCTGCACCCGCCGCAAGGCGTAGGGAAAAGCGCTACCGCCGCCCGGGCTCCCCGTCCCGCCCCTCGTTCTCTTCCTCCTCCTCCTTCTCCTCCTCCTCCCCCTCCCCCTCCCACCCTCCCCCTCTCCTCCTCCCGCCGTAGCGAACGAGCGAGATGGCGGCCGCCGGGGCTCTGGCGAAGCACGAGCAGATTCTGGTGCTCGATCCGCCCACCGACCTTAAATTCAAAGGTGAGGGGCAGCGGGGCGCCGGGCGGCCGGGGCGGGGGGGTGTCCCGCTTCCCTCGGCCGTCGCGAGGAGCCTCACCCCGTTCCGCGGGGCCGGGCCCTGCCCGCTCGGGTCCCTCGAGGAGGCCGCCGGCGCCGGGGTGGGGGCGGCGGGGTGGGGGGTGCCGCCGAGGCGGGGAGCGGGCTCGGCCGCCGCCATCTTGCGATCCCGCGGCGGCTCCGGCGCGTCCGCGGCCCCGGCAGCGCCGCGGCCCGGCCCCCGGCGGGCACCGCGCCCGGTCTGCCCGCACAGCGGCTCCGGCCGCCCCCTGCCATGAGTGCCTACACGGGCAGCCCTGCTGTCAGCTCCGCCGGCGCTGTCCGCTGCAGGTAGGGCCGGGAGGGAGGTCCCCGGGCTGAGGTGTTTTCGGGCATGTCACGTTTGTCGGGTGCGCCGCTGTCAGAAGGGGCTGCGGTCGGCGCTGTTGGTGTGTGGGGTGTTATCCCCTCCTCACCAATCACTCCCTTCCCACAGCTGGGATAGCTGTGGCTCCTGCAGAGTGATTCTGGAAAGGTGTGTGTGTTAAGAAGAGCCAAATGCAACGGCAAAGCAAACGTGCTGGAATGAGGAGATGTTGCTCATATGCTTAGCTTACATCTTTTGTAGCTGGTGTCAACACTCATACTTGCATAATCCTGTAAGTGTTGGTGTTTGGTTTTTATTAGGCTCGTTTTTCATTGTTTAAGGGGGAATCGAGCATCCTGCCCTGTCCATTTAAAGAGCCGAACAATCAGAGCAGGTTGATGGTCATATCAAAGACAAACACTATTTCCCCCAGATACTTTTGTCTGGTCCTGGCAATAAGACTGAAGTCTGCTTCATCAAAGGGGCTTTTCTCAAGCTTCATCTGTTTTGGAGAGCCATCAAATCACTTAAAACAGAAAAAAAGGAAGAATTCTGTCGTGTCACGCATCTTAACTTCCTAATAGCTGCAGTTTTGAAATTGCACATCCAAAGGTACAACCAAAACCACAGTGGGAGCTTATGTATTGTGTTAGAATATCTGCACCTGGGTTTCAATGCGCTGCACTCTTGCAGGAGCAGGTTGAAGCTCCTGCATCTTGCGTTGTCTTCAAGCTGGAAGCAAGCTGTGTTTGTGTGGTTTGAAACGGTGTTGGTGACAGTGAATACAGCGAGTACTAGACGTAGAAATTGTCAGGATGAAGCTATTGTCAGACAGTGCTTGGTGCTGTCATGCGTTTACAAAACGCGTTTATTAGGCACGAAGTTTGGTTTCAGGCTCATGCACATGGTAGGAAAATGTTGAGCAGATTGAGCGAACCCGAAGTCTGAAGTGTAATGGAACTGCAGTGGGACACCATGGCAAGCGCTCTCTAATACTGTATTATTACTGTAATACGCTACAGCAACACCTACCTATTTAAAGAGCAGCTGGTGCTTTCACAGAATCACAGAATTGTAGGGGTTGGAAGGGACCTCTAGAGATCATCAAGTCCAACCCCCCTGCCAAAGCAGGCTCCCTACACCACGTCACACAGGTAAATATTTTCCACCTGCTTATTGTTCTGAGGTCTTCAGAAAGGTCTGTGGGCCACAGGCAGTCATTCAGTTCTGAAGTGTTGCATGGAAGAGTTCACTATTGGCTGAAGAGAACAGCAAGTATTATCTTTTGAAACATAATTGGTTACTAAGAGAGTGCATGACTCAGAGTTTCTCAGCGTAACTTAGATGTAGGAAAATCATATGATCTCCTTTTTTTTTTCCAGTGTAGTTGGTTATTCAGAATTGTTTACTGGGATGGTTGTCCAATATTGGTATTATCGTCCTAATACTGTTGATGTCCAGCCATCAGAACAGAACAAATAGCTCCATAGGTTTTCTTGCCTCATACAGTGACTTGTAGAGAATTTGCCAACCTTTAGGGTAGCAGTGAAATGTGTTAAAGTGCCCTTTTGCAAACAAGGACTTAAATTAAAGGGTTGGTAGAACTTATGTGAGGAACACTTGACAGCACTTAAAATTCATCAGCACTGTCTGATGAAGCTGTTGTTGGCTCATAGAGAAACTACGTGCTGAATTTGATTCCGCACCTTTCAAAAGGAGCCTATAAACTTGTCTCATCGTGGTTAACACGCTGTGTTTGCTTTGGTGTCAGAAAGATTAGAATCCCATTCTTGTAGTACCTGGCATTCCTAGGAATCCACTGATAGCGCGTTGGTGTTGGGCGATTCCCTCTGCTGCTGTGATAGCTGTGTTTCTTTGGGTTGTGGGGCCATCGGGGATGCCTAAGGGGAACCACAAGGCAAATAAATGTATTTTGGAGTGTTGTGCAAATGTGTCAAGAGGAACAGAATTGTCTGTAGGTCTCGTTTAAGGAAGATTATCATCATTTGGAATTGGTTCCTTGTGAGTAAATACCTTGTTTTTTTAGATCTATTTTAGCTGCTGAACAGTCATGTAGTGGGATGACGACGCTTGAAGTTTTCAAGTCCAAACTTTCTAGTTTTGTGATGGAAACTCAGCTGGTCTTCCTGAAATCAAAAGAGACAGTGATGTAATTGCAAGTTAACTCACATTTAGGTTGTTCTTAGAAAATGGTTCTTTTAAGAAAAAACATACTCCAGATCTTTACCCAGACATAAGACCTGCTTTTGCGACATAGAATCATAGAATTAGCCTGGTTGGAAAAGACCTTGAAGATCATCATGTCCAACCGCAGCCTAACCAGAACCCTAACTCTAAAAAACCTACACTAAATCATATCCCTGAGCACCACATCCAAATGGCTCTTAAACACAACCAGGGATGGCGATTCAACCACCTCCCTGGGAGCCTATTCCAGTGCCTAACTACCCTTTCTGTAAAGAAGTACTTCCTAATATCCAACCTAAACTTGCCCTGGTGCAACTTGAGGTCATTTCCCCTCGTCCTGCCCCACTCTCACTGTAAGCACCTTTCAGGTACTGGAAGAGGGCGATAAGGTTTCCCCTCAGCCTCCTTTTCCCCAGACTAAACAGCCCCAGCTCCCTCAGCCTCTCCTCATAGGGTTGATTCTCCAAGCCCTTCATGAGCCTCGTTGCCCTTCTCTGGACCTGCTCCAGTACCTCCATGTCTTTCCTGTGCTGAGGTGCCCAAAACTGAACACAGTACTCGAGGTGAGGCCTCTAACATGTAGTTGAAAATCAAGACTTGCTGTTTTGATGAGCCTTGGAAGATCAGCAGGCAGTATTCAGAGCTTTGTATTTCATGTGCTTCAGAGATGCCTGACGAGCAGTTCTGTCAGATGCTATAAGGATTTATGAATAGTCTACATAGACATCCTTTATGGAAGTTGTTGCTTGCAAGCATGTGAAATCCAGCTATGCCACCTTTGTAAATGTCTCAAAAGAGAGACAAACATTTCCATTTCTTCTTGTTTTATCGAGGCCAGAAATAAATTGGCAAGTAAGCAGCCTAAAATCAACTTCTGTGAATGTCACCACGCACTAAAATACTCACTTCTGTGGTTTGAGTTACTGGAAGAGATCTGTATGATGCTTAATTTCCCATTACTAATCTGATTCATACTCTAGGATCGTTAGCGTATTAAAATCGCCTATCAGATGGCATATATTCAAACAGCTCTTTCCAGGTAAGGCAAACAGCACTTCTCTTGGATATCGTAGCTCCATCTGTAATGCAGGTTTCCCTTTAAATAACACAAAACTAATACTGCTGATCATTTTGTAATCATTACCCTGCTATTGGTAACAGTGAAAGCCAGAGTGTGTGTGCTGCTGCGAATCACGAAGGTGGAACTGAAAGGTAAAAATAGCTCTATGTTAAATCTATCTCCTGTCCTCAAGGATCTGCTGTCAGAATTGGCCCAGGGTGTCTTTGGAGTGCAGGATTTGAACTCCTTAACTGCGATCTTGCTGCCTTATTTGTGTGTGTCTGGATCAGGTCACATTTTAAGCCTATTTTCACTCTATCCAAAGGACTGGTGCATTTGTGACGTCCCTGCTTTCTAAGATAGCTTTAGTTAAAAAGAAAAGGTTTCTGGTGTCTTCATTCCAGAATATTTTTGGAGCTAAACAGTGAGACAGAATGAATATTCACTGTGTGGTATCTGACTTTGCTTTTAAATCCAAAAAGATTTCCTGGCATTATTTAATCATCTTGTATGTCTCCCCATTGTTTTCTGACTCAAATGCAATATCTGTTAGTATTTTGTTTTTTCAAGTTGAGCATAAACGAAACAAAAGGCACCGAGTGATTAGTGGGAATGTGCTGAGGAAGAGAAAGGAAGAGATTTTACCAGTAGTTGCTTCAGAGGTGGTTCATGTTTAGGTTTCTACTGCAGTGTTCAGACCGTCTTTCAGGCTGCCCGATGAGCAGGGTTTGTGCTGATCCAGGTGAGGCCACGTTCACTGTAGGTGTTGGATGAAATTCAGTATTGGAAGAAGAATGCTGAAGTACAAATTGGGATGTTCTGTCCTTCCCCTGCAGTTTGTAGGACTCCATATTGCATCTTCAGTGAAGTGAGAGCCACTAGACGGGCATGACTGGCTTATACTTGTAGTGCAGCCATCAGTATAAACCTTTCACCATTACATTGTCATTGTATGAAGTGCCCACTCGTTCTGCTTGCTGATAGCTCAAGTAAGTGTTCTACATCACTATAGTATGTCAGTATTACAAAAACACTGTACTGTATCTGAGTGTTGTACCATTGCTTAAGGCCTAGTTAAAGAATAGAATGTTACCTTGAACAGGAACAGGTGTTTTATGCATTGGTTAATAGAGCTGAATATATAGAATCATAGAATCGCCAAGGTAGGAAAAGGCCTAAAAGATCATCCAGTCCAGCGGTTCACCTATTACTAATAGCTCCCACTAAACCATGTCCCTCAACACAACATCCAGTCTTTTCTTGAACACCCTCAGGGTCGGTGACTCCACCACCTCCCTGGGCAGTGCATTCCACTGCCTCACCACCCTTTCTGAGAAGTAATATTTCCTAATGTCCAGCCTGAATCTCCCCTGCCACAGCTTGAAACCATTCTCTCTGGTCCTATCACTAATGGCACGAGAGAAGAGGCCAACCCCCAGCTCACCACAACCTCCCTTCAGGAAGTTATAGAGAGCAATAAGGTCTCCCCTGAGCCTCCCCTTCTCCAGGTTGAACATTCCCAGCTCCCTCAGCCTCTCCTCATAAGGCCTGTGCTCCAGACCCCTCACCAGCTTTGTTGCCCTCCTCTGAACACGTTCCAGGGCCTCAATGTCTTTCTTGAAGTGAGGGGCCCAAAACTGGACGCAGTACTCGAGGTCCGGCCTCACCAGAGCTGAGTACAGGGGAAATAAAGTGCACCAACTCTATGCTGTGATGTTGTGAGTTGCTCCTGCTTTGTCTTGTCTGTGGTTTGTGAGTGTGTTCTACTTTCTGACCAAGTTTGTCTCTGGAATTAGTCTGTCATGCAGGTCTTTATTACGTACTTAGCTTACAAGCCATTAATTCGAGTTGGAAAAGCCTTCCAGAGAGAACTTAATGTACGTAGGATGGGAAAAAAATGACTGAATAATGAGATAAGTGTTGTATTTCCCACTGTAACGTAAAGTTGTAAGGCTTTTGTTGTCAGATGAGCCAAATAGGTCTATATAAGCTAATTGCTCAAAAAACCCAAAGCAGTAAAATGACTAATAAGGTAATTTATGATGAAGTATTGTTGAAAATAAAAATGCAGAAGCACAAGTTAGAACCCCAGTCACTTTATTTTCCTTTGAGTAGTAAGATTTTATCTGATGCTTAGCGATCCTGGCCTCTTGCCCTTCAGTATGTTGTTGAATAGTGTCGATGTATTTAATTGCCTTGAAAATTATTGAGCAATGCAGATGCCGTGTTATGGTTTTAAGGTATTTAGAGACATGTGGTTATGTGAATTAAAATAAATATTTTTGATTTTTTCTATAAGGAAAAAGTCTTGATAGCTCAGATACTTTGCTAAAGATAACCCTGCTGTAGGACTTCAGGTACTTGCTTTTTAATAACAAAAAGAAGGAAGAACAGGAGAAACAGTGGCCTGCCTGAATATTGAAGCAATAGTCACTTCGGGCACTCCCGTGTTTCTCAAAATGTGGTTTCACTTGCAGTAATGTTTATTTTAACACTTGGGTGCTTGCGTAGATCCTACCTAAATAGTATGCAGAGCCTTGGAGGAAAGAATAATTAAAGGCTTGAGGGTAAATGGAACATGGAACAAAAAGTGCCCTGGGTATAGAGTCAGTGTGGTGTATGACCCCCTCTCTGCTCTCTGCCTCTCCTTTGGTCTGTTCTGTGTGCCCCCTCTCCAGATAAAAACTGACCTGACTGTTGGATTTAGACTTGTTCAGTGACTTCATACAGAGGTATCTGCAAAACCAGTCCCTGTGGGTGAAGCAGCTTAGTGGGTAAGCATTAAGGTGGAGAAGGAACAGGCTAGAAAATCAATCACAGGGCAACTGTTGAACTCTTAGAAATATCTTTATAAAGCTTCAAAGGATGGATTCTTTCATGTTTGAACTTGGCTTAGTATCTTCACAGAATCGCAGAATTGTAGGGGTTGGAAGGGACCTCTAGAGATCATCGAGTCCAACCCCCCTGCCAAAGCAGGCTCCCTACACCACGTCACACAGGTAGGCGTCCAGGCGGGTCTTGAATATCTCCAGAGAAGGAGACTCCACCACCTCCCTGGGCAGCCTGTTCCAGTGCTCCGTCACCCTCACTGTAAAGAAGTTCTTCTGCACATTCATGCAGAACTTCCTATGCTGTAGTTTCATCCCATTACCCCTAGTCCTGTCCCCACACACTACTGAAAAGAGACCAGCCTCACCTCTATGGCTCCCACACCTCAGGTATTTATAAACCTGGAATCTTCAGTATATTGCCTTGTGACCTTGGTGTGAATGGGATTGTGCTTGTGGAACTTGCTGGTGTTGTGAGGTTAGGGCATAGGATGAATGATAAAATTGTGCCTTTGGTGTGTGCCACTAATAGCGCTGATGCTTTGATGCTTTCTTGTTTTAGTTGGAAGTGATGAAGGAATAAGACTAGATACTAATACTTAGTTATAGGCTTATTATGTACATGACAGGTCACCTATCTGGGGCTGGTAGAAGGGAAAAGTTACTAATGTCAACAAAATAGAATAGCATGGCTTGTTTGTCTTAGCAAAATGATGACTGAAAGGGGATCTGATTCCTATCTGTAACAAAGTAGGCACTGGGGGAGTGGCTATATGGGCTGAAGCATAGGATTGGTACAAAAATGAATTGGCATTAAGTGGCTATGAGTGCGTTTAGGTCATTAGAAACAATCTGAATTTCAAATCTGAATGTGTCAGTCTGAACTAACTTGCTAAAAGGAGTGATGTTGTAGTTGGAATAGATGACCATTACAGGTCCCTTCCAACTCAAATGAATCTGTGATTCTGTATGCAGCATAGAGATGTGTTCAGTGTTTTTTTTTTTCTTCTTATAAAGAAGAGATGTTTGGAAGATAAGAAGTTGTACACATAGGAGTAACTGATGCAGATGCCAAGTAAAGGCAGTTATTAGAATTCATAGGACTGAATTGAAAATGGCTGCTAAGCCTTGTAGGCCCAGTGAAAAGAAAAACGGTTTGGGTTTTCATTTCAGATGTGAACGAGACATTTGGTCACTTCCCTGTTAGGAAACGAAGGCTGTTAGGGCTCACATTAGAGCTAACTGCTTTTGGGGAAGTAAGCTGCCTCCTGGAGAGAGCGGTTGCATTAGCTCAGCTTACTTCTGAGAAGGGAAAGCAGTGAGGGAATGGAGCTCGTGATCCTGTTGGAGAGGGAGTGGTGACCAAGCAAGCTGCAAAGCAGATGTTTGTTTTCCAGATTAACTGTGGGATGTGCCATACTCAGCTTCCAGAGGTCTGAGAGCTGGAGTCCTGTGCTTCTAGAGGTGCTGCATCTGTCCCTAGGAGATCACAGAATCACAGAATGACCCGGGTTGGAAGGGACCTCAAGGATCATGTAGTTCCAACCCCCCTGCCTGGCAGGGCCACCAAACATACACATTTACTAGATCAGGTTGCCCAGGGCCCCGTCCAACCTGGTCTTGAACACCTCCAAGGACGGGGCATCCACAACCTCCCTGGGCAGCCTGTTCCAGGGCCTAACCACTCTCCTAGTGAAGAACTTCCCCCTAACATCCAACCTAAATCTTCCCTCTTTCAACTCAAAACCATTTCCCCGTGTCCTGCTATTGTCAGCCCTTTCGAAGAGTTTACCTCCCCTCCTGGGTGTAAGTTCCCTTCAGGTATTGAAAGGCTGCAATGAGGTCACCCTGCAACCTTCTCTTCTCTGGGCTGAACAAACCCAACTCCCTCAGCCTGTCCTCATAGGGGGGGTGCTCCAGCCCCCTGATCATCTTTGTGGCCCTCCTCTGGACCCTTTCCAAAATCTCTATGTCTTTTAATTAAGATATTAGTGCCTGATACATAAGCCTGTTTAGGTGGGGCTCTGTGTGCCAGTTGCAGGAGTTAGATGTCGTTAGCATGAAATTAAAGTTACGTTGTGTTCTGCTCACAAAGGAGTCAAGATGCTTCTGACAGGCTCTCTTGGTGATACCAGGCAAAGTATTTGCAGGTAGGTCAATAGTTACGTACAGAATGAAAAGCTGAACTCACCCAGCTGGCGGAGGGGCTCTCTGGCCATACAGCACTCCCTCTAAGGAAGCAGCCAAGGCCAAAGAGATGCTCCCCCTTTAGTGGCTGCCTTTATATGAACCCAACATGGCTCTGTCCTGTACCCACCCTTTCTGGCCTTTCTTCTCCCAGGGCTAGCCACACTCTTTCACCAGGAGCTCTGTCACCAGCTCAAGCCCTGACCTAACAATTCCCATACTCTTTGTTTAGGCTCTTGGGATGCCGCTTGCAAGGAAACCGGTGAAAGTCAGAAGGGTTCTGGTGTTTTGTTCAATGTTTGACCTCTGATATCCAGTTCTTTTGGACACGTGCTGGAAGAAGCACGCAGCTTTAGGTCAGGCCTTCAAGGAAATGAGTCTTTGCACAGAATGCTGCATGCTATTGCAGCTGTCAGCTGAGGTAATTAGGCAAGTTCTGATTACCGCTTTATAGCTTGGAGAATATCTGGAATGTTGCAGTTCAGATCAGACAGGTGCAGCCAATTGGAAGTTTTATGGCTGATCTGCTGTATTCTTGAATATTTTAATCAGCAGATCTGGGCTTTTCAGCATCACTGAGACCTGTTATAAACTATAGGAGCTTAAAATATAGAAAAAAAGTATATAAGAAAAAGACAGGAGGAAGTTACTTATTTAACTAGTTCTGTTGTTCAAATCTAATATTATTCTTTGAAGTCTAAGAGCCTGTAATTACCAAATTAAAGTTATTCTGCCTCCTGCAAGAGAACAGTTGCACCAGCAGGAAGAGTTTGTATCGTAGCTCTTACACCATATTAACCACTTACTCAGGATGTACTGAAGGAACAGTATCTGTTCTCAGTACTCAGTATGTGCTGCTGACAATAGCAGGACACGGGGAAATGGATTTAAGTTGAAAGAGGGAAGATTTAGGTTGGATGTTAGGGGGAAGTTCTTCACTAGGAGAGTGGTTAGGCCCTGGAACAGGCTGCCCAGGGAGGTTGTGGATGCCCCGTCCTTGGAGGTGTTCAAGACCAGGTTGGACGGGGCCCTGGGCAACCTGATCTAGTAAATGTGTATGTTTGGTGGCCCTGCCAGGCAGGGGGGTTGGAACTACATGATCCTTGAGGTCCCTTCCAACCCGGGTCATTCTGTGATTCTGTGTGAATGCTTATTTGTATTTCTGGTTGTTAAGGACTTTGGGCATCGTTTGCTGTCTAATATACTCAAGGTGATCAGTAGTAAAATATTTCTACTGCTGTTGTTTCAGCAGAGAGGGTGCTTTAGGATGAATAATGCTGTGTTGTTAAATTCTTAAGCTTTTATCCTAGTAGAATTACGAGCCACCAATTTTAGTATGCTTAGAGTATATTAGGCAAGATATCAGGATAACCAGAGATCTAAATTCCAAGCAGAGAATTCACAATAATGGAGGGTTAAGATGAACTTCCTTTTATCACTGGTAACATGACGTTCCTTTAGTAACCGTGCTCTTTAAATAGGAAAAATGTCAAAGAATAGCCATGTCAGCGTTAGATTTGGGGCTTAAACTAAATAATAGCATTAATATCTTTAGATGAAGTTATTGCACGTTCTGCTGTGTTATTATTAGTGCTTGTTGTTGAAACTAAAGAAATCTTTGTCCATATTTAACCTCAGGACAATCTCCTGTTAGTCTGTATTTTACCCAGCATATAAAGTAGATAATGTTCTGTTTATCAGAATTCATGGAAATCATCTGTGGCTGCACTTTACCCTTGAGACAGATGCTTATTGTGTTTTTCCTGTAGTTCTTGGCCACTAACATGCCAGGAGCAAGCTGGAGTAAATATGAAATTCTGAGCACAGAATGACCTGTGTTGGAAGGGACCTCAAGGATCATGTAGTTCCAACCCCCCTGCCTGGCAGGGCCACCAAACATACACATTTACTAGATCAGGTTGCCCAGGGCCCCGTCCAACCTGGTCTTGAACACCTCCAAGGACGGGGCATCCACAACCTCCCTGGGCAGCCTGTTCCAGGGCCTAATCCAGAGAGAAAATATAAAGGAAAAAAAAAGTTTGTTTTGTCTGGCTGGAAATGCTGCTGTACTGTATTCTTCTCTTTTCTGCATTGGACGAGAGTCAAAAGGTTTCAGTTCTCATTTCTCTTAGGCCAGCCCTCAGTAAAAGCATGCAAGTGAGCATCTGTACAAGCACCGCTCTCAAGTCATATTGCTGCCAATGGGATGTCCTTGTCTCTTTGAGGAAAAACGAACCCTTTTAGGATTAAAAATGGGCGTTGTCTCAGCTTTTGGTAAGAAAAGTGTTTGGTGAATAGGCTGTCAGCGTGGATACTGACAGTGTGTCATTGTGAGCAGCGTGGATAAAAATGTGTTTCCCATGATAATCAGTGCTAGCCTAGAGCAAGCCTTCTGGAGCTGTGCTTGTTAAGGCCTATTAGATTTCTTGTTACAATTTTTTTTTTGCATGGTGACATCTATGTGCAAATTGATGACAAAATTAAGAGCTATTTCTCAAGTGCTAGGATGGGATGAGAAGAGAGATTCTGCATCATTGCTCTAATATATGGATATATACCTGAGAGCAATGGCTGGAACAGGCTGCCCAGGGAAGTGGTGGATATTCAAGACCCGCCTGGACGCCTACCTGTGTGACGTGGTGTAGGGAGCCTGCTTTGGAGGGGGGGGGGGTGGACTCAATGATCTCTAGAGGTCCCTTCCAACCCCTACAATTCTGTGATTCTGTGACTATTTGTGGATGTTAATCTTGCAACTTCGCCTACTGATTATTCCCAATCATTTGGACTTACGATGTTGAAGCATCAGGTCATGAAGTATAAGCTGTTGTGCTTTGTAAACCATGACTATTTTTAACATTGGTCATCTATGGCAGCTGGAGTTTTTCTTTGAGTTTATAGGATATTCATGTCATCACATTTTTGATATTTCATGAGAAAGGTGAGCAGTATTCATTGGCAGTGGATGTTATGGATTCTGTTTAGATTCTTTTTGACAAAGATTTGAATATGAGGAATATGAGTGGCTTCAAACCGGTTGATAGAAGTAAGATTCCTCTTGTTCTTTTTTTATTTGTACCAACTGTGTCACCTATTTTAGTATTATAAAATTAAATTCATAGCAATTAAGTGCTTCAAATCCTGTCTGTATTTTAAGATCCGCGAGGTTATGTATTAGTTAGGGTTGTTTGAATCACTGCTAAACACCGGTCTTCCAAATGTAGACATCTTACCTTTGTTTTTTTCAGTAGATTGATGTTTGCTTGCTAATAACATGCAGGTTGCAACTTAATTCTGGCAGTTTGTTTTTCTTTGTTTTAAATTAATAAGTGTACTTCCGTAGTATGAGGTGAAACAGAACTATTTCTAAGGGCTTTTAAAAATAGTTGGATAAACTCAAGAGGCAAAATCTGAAGGTAATCAGGGCAGCACTATTCTTGGTAGGGTACACGGAGAGAAAGCTGGAGTCTCTGGCTGAAAGAAGCTTGTAGAATGAATTTCAGGCCCTTTGTGAAATAGCTGGTTTTTAACTGTGCTACCTATTTCAATCAGTATTCATATTCAGGAAGACAACTGATGTATCACAGCGGCTGTTTCCTACTGCTTAAAAAGAAAATAAATGAGTTAATGTGTACATTGCTGATAAAAGGGAAATATGTGCCTACTGCTGAAGGAGATGTTGGACTTGATTAGATAGGACATGTAGAAGGCTTAACAGTACTTAACACCTTCTTTGCCTCAGTCTTCATTAGTAACTTCTGGAATCCCATGTCCCAGAAGCCAAGGAGAAAGTCTGGAACAAGGAAGAAGCATCCATGGTTGTTGAAGGTCAGGTCAGGCAGTACTTAAGCGAACTGGACATACTGAAGTCCGTGGGCCCAGATGGAATGTACCCATGCATGAGTGCTGAGGGAGTTGGTGGGGCATTACTGTAAGGCCACTCTTTATAATCTTTAATTGAGGTGGTGACTGAGAGAAGTGCTGGATGACTGGAGGAAAGCAAATGGCACTCCTGTTTCAAGAAGGAGGACCCAGGGACTGCAGGCTAGTCAGCTTCACCTTGATCTCTGAGAGGGTGATAGAACACCTAATCCTAGAAAGTATTGCTAGGCATGTGAAGGGCAAGGGAGTCATCCCGAGTAGTCAGTGTGGATTCTCCATGGGGAGACCAATTTGATGAGCTTCTCTGATGAAGTGGCTGGCCTGGTAGATGAGGAGAGAACAGTAGATGCTTTCTGCCTGGACATTCATTGAGGATTTTGACACACTTTTCATGTGATCCTTATAGAAAAACTGTTGATGAATGAATCTGGACGAGCAGACTGGGAGGTGGATAAGAAGGAGGCTGAGTGAGTGTCTGGACCCAGAGATTAGTGGTCAGTGGTGCAAAGACTTGCTGGAGGAGAGTAACTCATGGTGTACCACAGGGGTCAGTAGTGTGTTTCATCCCATTTAACCACATTATTAACGATCTGGATCATAGAGCAGGGTGCGTCTTCTGTAAGTTTGCAGATGACACAAAACTCTCAGGAGTAGATAGACCAGGGAATAGTGCTGCCATCCAGTGGGACCTGGTCATGCTGGAGAAATGGACTAACAGGAATCTCACAGGGTTCAATGAGAGGAAATACTGAGTTGCACAGCTTTGTGGGATTGGAGCTGGGTGTCCTGGTGGACAGCAAGTTGAATGGGAGTCTTCAGTGTTCTCTTGCCGCAAAGACTAGTGGTGTACCAGGATGCATCAGGAAAAGTATTGACTTTAGCTCCTGTCTCTTGCATTAGTACTGAAGACATTAAGTGCAGTAAATTATTTTTCTTTGCCTGCCCAACCTGACTTTATTATATGCAAAACAAAGAGATTCCTTGAAGTCTTCTGTGTATATTGAGCGCTCCCAGATACTGAAATGCAATGAAGCAGTTATGGAAAAACTCCATCCCACTTAGAGCACATAGTAGAAATAATTTTTGAACTTATTACTGCAACTTACCCACTTTTAAGGAGCTTAGAACCTTTCTGCTGTTCCATGTACCTTCTTATGTATACTTGTATTTTTTTGGACATGTCATAATTTTCTCCCTTATGTTTGACTTGTTTGGACAGAAGGGGGGGCTGGGTGCTCAGAAAACCTGAATTTAAAGAGCAAATATGACAACACTGATCCCAAAAGACCTTTGTACAGATCCTAATTCTCCAGTAATACATCATCTTTAGGTTCTACTGCAGTGTAACTAGCAAGGTTGTGGCAAGCCAGGAAACTTGGGACTGCATTTCAGCAGTGGAAGCTGGCTCTGCAGAATCTGTGTCATTTCTTCCCTCTTGCTACTTGCTGTAGTCCAAGATATGTGGTTGCCAGAGGCAACCTCGGCATTAATGTTGCTGCGGCTGCACAGTTAGGATTGCTGGAATGGAAATTCAGTGTATCATGTTTTTGGAGATCTCTGGTTTCTCAGAGTGTAGGCAGTGTCAGTCATTCCTTTCTGAGGCCATTTGAAGTCGAAAAGGCAGAAAAAACCTTGGCATGGGTTGTCACTGCACCTTTCACAACAGTTGGAATAACCTGGCACTCTCAGAGTTTTTATTCTGGAAAGATGCTGTAACTGGTATCTTGGCTCCACACTGCCAAATGGGTTTTTTTAACTCCCTGTTCCCTTTGAAATAACTCTGATTCCCAGGAGCTGTTAGATTGAAATCACAGGTTTAAAAAGCATCGCTGTCTTGTCACTGTACATCACAGTTATATCAGTGTATATTGAAAATCTTGTTCTGGAAATCCTAGTTGCAGATCCCACAGTCTATCATTTTAACGTTTCCAGTTCTTCTCCCTTCCATTCTCTTGCTTTTCTCAAGGGGCTGTCATGATTTAAGCTCTTGTGCTTGGGCTGCTAGTATCAACCAATTACTTGTTCTCGTGTTCCCAGTGTTAGCGGTATGTCTGTCTGATTGGAAACTCCTGAATCCTCTTCTGCTGTTGCGTGGTTTCTTATTTGTAGGATATGCCATTCTGATTTAGAATATGATGTTCCTCAGAATGTTAATAGATTTTTTTTCTGACTATCCATCCTTGTGTCAGGAAGGTCTACACCTACACCTCTGCTTAAGGTCAGTACTGGCACTAAACTAAATAGCTGGGTGCTGCAGGAACAGGGGAAGTTGGTTTTGGTCTGTTCTTGTTTTCTGTTGGTGCAGAAGTTCCTTATGAGCTGTTTTTTTAAATCTGACTGTTTTGAGTTGGAGAGGTTTTGTATTGGCTTTTGTAGAGCTTGTCTAGATTTGCAATTAACAATCCACCAAAATCATGGAATCATAGAACTGCAGGGGTTGGAAGGGACCTCTAGAGATCGAGTCCAACCACCCTGCCAAAGCAGGCTCCCTACACCACGTCACACAGGTAGGCGTCCAGGCGGGTCTTGAATATCTCCAGAGAAGGAGACTCCACCACCTCCCTGGGCAGCCAGGGAATGGGGAAATGAAAGGGGTGGGAAGAAAAAACCTAACACAAAAAAGCCAAGCCAAGTTTGAGGTGTCGTATGCTGCCAGGCACTGCAAAGGTACTGCCTGCATGGCTATAAATAAACCCAAGAATTATGTCCTTAATAACGTTCCTATAGCACAAAAAAAAGAAATGGTTGGTCTGAGTGTATCGCCAGTCTCAGAGGATTATTCAGATACCTGCTTTGACTTCAGCTTGTGCTGTGGGTTGTGGAAGTTATTTTTAGATGAGACTCTGTAAGCAAATGCAACTGGATCCTGCTAGGGCTATCAAGGGGCGAGTGGCAGGAAACTTTGAAGTTGTTCTGTAAACCTTCCTCGTGGGTCATATGCCAAGTTCGGGTGGATTAAGAGGGTGATTATTTTCCTCTACCATAAAAAAACAGACTAGAAATGAATTTTTCAGACCGGTAATACCAATTAAATCCTGTTTTCTCAGAATAAAAGTCTGGAGTTTTAACTGGTTTGTGTGCGTTTTCGCGAACAGCGAACAGCTCACCGTTCTGGTTCTCAGACCCAGTTCTAGTCTTTATTGACTTGTATCTTGTTGTTTTATATCAAGGCTGCGTTCAGTACTCTTTCAAAATCAAGGATGTGGACTGAAAGAGGGTTATGGAGATGAAACTTTGGTCAGATAGTGAGCCCTCTAGTGTAATAACGTGCTTGCTAGTCTCAGTACCACTTCTTTCAGAGTAGTCCTGAGACCTCTGTGAAACACTGTGTCTCAGAGTCGATGTATTTTACCATCAGTGGTTTTCTTGTACCTTCCAACTTGTATAAAAACATTTATTTTTTAATCCTGTACAATAGGAGGCTTGTTAAAAGTAGAATAATAGTTGTTGCAATTTCAAGTGAAATGACTACATTTTGTAGTGATTATGTTTGAAATTTGGAAAGAATAGTCAAGAGGCTTCTTGAAAGTTAAAGTGCATGTGAAATAATATTGAATACATTTCATGTTCATTGGGAATACAATTTTCTAAGCTGTATTCCTTTAGTGCCTGTGCATTCATGCTTTCAGATGATGGGCACCGCTCAGAACACCGAACCTTTCTTGCTGTTACTGCATGGCACCAAATGGAGCTGATCTATTCTAGAAGAGCTTTTACAGCTTGATATTGAAATTATGCTGCTGTTGTGCAATCCAATCCCAGAGTCAATTCCTATCTTGATGGCTTAATGCAGCCAATATACTGCATCAGATAGGTGAATGTGGCAATTAGTTTCTTTTCTATGAATTTGTTAGAGTATATGAATAAATAGAATATCGTCTTCCTTGCCTGCTTTGGATTGAAATGATGAGGTTTATGTGCTTCTGTCAAGTCTGCAGCAACTCAGAAATCTAACAGTAATTGAAATGTCAGGTGTGGTTAGTCTGGTCCAGTATCATAGTATTTACTGTCTTTGGAACTCTTCCAAATGTTTAAAGTACATGTTGTGTCTCTATCCCTAAAGGAAGATCCAGCAGAACTTAGTTTTGCATTTGACCATTACCTTCCAGGTACTTAAAATGTTAAGAAAGCTGTGATAAAATTAACATAATGACTCCTGCTTAAAAGCAAAAATAATAATCTGTCTATATATGTTTATATGAACTTCTTGCACCAGCAGCTTGAATCAATCATACTATTTATTTCTTCATTACTTTAGTATATGTTATTGTAACTAAGATGATAGAGTGTGCTTTTCATGTAGCAGTTTATGTGCTTAACAGATGTATGATTTAACCAGTTTTTAGAAACATATTGCCTTCAAATTACATTAAATTAAGAGTAATTTGTACCGTACAAGAAGGTTTCCTTTCCACAGATACATGCATATTTAAAACAACGACCTTTTTTTTCCTTCTCAGGTCCCTTTACAGATGTCGTAACTACAAATCTTAAGCTACGAAATCCATCAGATAGAAAAGTATGCTTCAAAGTGAAGACCACAGCACCTCGTCGGTACTGTGTGAGGCCAAACAGTGGAATTATTGACCCAGGATCATCTGTAATTGTTTCAGGTAAAATCAAATAGTTGTAGGGTTGTATGTTTTTAGACCCTTCATCAGGTTCTCTAATGGTGATCTTGGAGGCTGTTGTAAGTATGCCAGCTTTTCCAAAAGACTTCTTTAAAAGAAAACTGTTTCCCTTCATTAGTGTAAATATCGACTTTTGATGATGTAGACTTGCAGTGATGCAAGATGCTGTGTGCCAGAAATAATTGCTGTTTGTCATATTTACCTGCAGCTCTCTATGTGTACAGGAAGGATGAAAGTTGGAAATGGACAGTGACATTAACGATACCTTTGCTTCTAACTACTGTATTCATGTTTATGTCTTCAAATGGGACATTACTTGACTGCTCTGATGCGTCTCAAGTTTAACATCTGATAGTTCATTGCATTAAACAAAAACCCAAAACGTTGACAGCTGTGGAATAGTTGTTTTGATAGTACTGGTGCCTGTTGTCTGAACTCTGTTGTTTCATAGAAGAGTTGTGGGTGTTACATAGCATATGTGAAGTGACAGTCATTAAATTGCTTTTAGTTTTTTTTTTCCCCCTGTTAATTTAGGTAGAGCTGTTCTGTAGCCCTAAGATTTGTAAAATCTAGACATGGGAAGACTTAATCTGTTTTTCTTGGGTAAGGATTAAAAAGAGGATCCTTGCTACTCAGCCTTGTGAACCTTGAAGCCACACAATACTTCTGTTTTTTTCCCCATTAAACTCTCTTTGGGTTTGGCTTATATACTTCATTTTAACAGTCAGAAGTGTTTTGATAGTTGGACATATAGTGATCTAAATGTATATGAGATTGGACTCTGTCGTTCTCGAGAAAATGAACAAGGAGTAGATATTGACCTGTGTTCAAAACTAAATGTTGTCAGCATTAGCTGACTTTAGCCCATATATATACATCAGTTGATTCAGAGTCAAGGGAGTTTTAAAATTTATTATTGGAAATGTGACTTATAAGTCATTTTAATGAAGCCTATGGACATTTTATGTGTCATTCAATTGTGAATGACCAGGTAACCATTTTCCAACAGTGTTTATACATTCTTCCAAAAATTCTAAGTCATTGAGACCTGAGATTTCTTACTGTTGGTCTGAGTGGTTTTTCCTTTACTTTAATGAATGAAATTAACTGTTTATTATGTATCATCTCTACTAGTAGCTTCCTGTTGATTTTACTTTATCGAATGCTACTGTTCTTTCTTCTCAGCTTGTTACTGTTACTTGTTTCCGTTCTTCTTTCTAGTTTTCAGACCCATTTAAGACATATGCTATGGAGATAAAGCCCTCCAATGTGGAAAACCTTGCTAACAGGAGGCTTGATTTCATAACTGTTGTAATTCTCTTAGGGCTGCTATGTGAACTATTTCTGGATTCCAAGAATGTGCT
Organism: Coturnix japonica; assembly: GCF_054131305.1. Lineage (NCBI taxonomy): Eukaryota > Metazoa > Chordata > Aves > Galliformes > Phasianidae > Coturnix > Coturnix japonica. The sequence continues at coordinate 46,565,261 of NC_140664.1, forward strand.
GAAAACTGCAGCTTATTATATTCATGAGGCTTTCCATGATTATTCAAAACCTAACATAGCTTTTAATAATATTTTGAATTCATGGATTCTTTCCATGAAGAAAGAAAAATAAGGAAGGATAACTCCCATCTACAAGACGCTTGTAAGGGGGATCCGGGGAACTACAGGCCTGTCAGCCTGACCTTGATGCCAGGGAAGGTTATGGGGCAGATTGTTTTGAGGGAGATCACGTGACATGTGTAGGACAACTGGGGGATCAGGCCCAGCCAGCATGGGTTCATCAAGGGCAGGTCCTGCTTGACCAACCTGATTTCCTTCTATGATGGAGTGACCTGCCTGGTGGATAGGGGAAAGGCTGTTGATGTGGTCTACCTAGACTTCAGCAAAGCCTTTGACATTGTCTCCCACAGTATTCTCCTGAAGAAGCTGACAGCCTGTGGCTTGGACAGGTACACTTTTGTCTGGATAAGGAACTGTCTGGAGGGCTGGGCTCAGAGAGTGGTGGTGAATGGAGTTAAATCCAGCTGGTGTCTGGTCACAAGTGGTGTTCTCCAGGGGTCAGTACTGGGGCCTGTCCTTTTCAGTATCTTCATTGATGACCTGGATGAGGGCACTGAGTGCACCCTTTGCAAGTTTGCAGATGACACCAAGTTGGCTGGCTGGAAGTGTCTGTCTACCTAGGGATAGCAAGGCCCTACAGACAGGCTGGATAGCTGAGCTGAAGCCAATAGGATGAGGTTCAACCAGAACAAATGCTGGATCCTTCACTTTGGCCACAACAACCCCAGGCAACACTACAGGCTTGGGGCAGAGTGGCTGTAAGACAGTGTAGAGGAAATGAATCTGAGGATATTGGATGATGCTTGGCTGAACATGAGCAAGCAGTGTGCTTGGGTGTCCAAGAAGGCCAATGGCATCCTGACTTGTTTCAGAAACAAGTGTTGCCAGCAGGAGCAGGGGTGACTGTCCCCCTGTACTCAGCTCTGGTGAGCCTGCTCCATGAGTACTGTGTGTTCAGCTTTGTGCTCCTTACTGCAAGAAAGATATTGAGGCTCTGGAGCATGTCCAGAGAATGGCAACAAAGCTGGTAAGGGGTCCAGAGCACAAGTCTTGTGGGGAATAGCTGAAGGAGCTGGGATTGTTCACTTTGGAGATGTGGGATCTTAGGGGGAGACCTTCGCTTCCTTTCACTGATTTATTTTAACTCAGATTGCTAGATACAATGATAGATTATTTATTTATTCTTTGATTATGCCGTATGCAGCTTTCAACAGGGAAAAACATCTTATAACCACCCAGCAGCAAACATCTGCAACATGCAACCAGTACATAGTGCATAGGGTCTAAAATTAGATGGCAGTATGATTAAATTTGGAAGTAACTTTTCATACGGACTAGTGAATTTGGAGAGACAAAGTTAATCATTTTGATATTGTACTTACTGTTTTATTAACTTATACAATTCAGTTCTACTGTAAAGAATTTGCTTTGTGTGAAAGCAAGGGTGTTGAGCTGTTCATCCAATGAAGATTTAGAATTGTGGGAAATGCAATTTCCAACAATTCAATTACAACAGTATTGGAATCTTCTGACTGAACTTCTTGAGAACATATGGGAAGCTTGTTCAGAGTATGCAGTGTGTTTTTCTAGCTAAATGGATATTTCTGCTCTAGGTTCTTTTTCATTGCTGTAAAACAACTAGCAGTACAGATTCCCGTTCATAGGACTCCATAAGTACATAATTCATTTTATCTGAAATTACTTGCATTTATCTTAGTTTTACATGAAGATGCGCTAAACTTGAGTTTAATTTCAGTGAGACTCAAGTTTAAGTGCGTTGTCAAATAATCTGTCTTTACAGATCGCTCTGGGTCATCATCCTCTGGTAGAAAGCTGGAAGTGTGAACGTGTGTGTACATGCATGTACAGATACTTAAAGTTCTTACTGTCTGGACTCCTGTCTGGATTGAGTCAACTAATTGTCTTTCATGGTCTGCTCAGTGGAGGCAGACTGTGCTGGTCATCTATTCATCCTTATACTTCAGTAGTCCTACAGTGTTACTATGACAAACCTGGTATGCTCAGATATTCCTTATACTGTGCCCATTACTCCTATAGATAGGCAACTACATCCTATAACGTTCTGGTCTAATTTAGAGACATGATTTTCAGTCACTTTGAACTAAAGAAACCACAAAAATAATGACACCAGGGTGACCTGGCTTCCCCTCTGGGCTGTTTTCTAAACAAAACCACCTTCACTAACAGGAAAGCAGCCTCCTAATGGCTTTGTACAGTTTGGATGGATGAAGATTCTGCACTCCTGTAATTGAAGCATTCCTTTAAAAATACCGTAGTAGTGTAGTAATAATTGAGATTATGAATAATATTACGTTGATATTATTTATTTTTCCACTGAAATTGTGCATACTTCAAAATAACAACTTTGAAATGTGAATTTCCCTTCTTGACCAACAGAATTTTCAACTTCAGAAAGCAGTTATTCAGAAATTGTCCTGTCACAAAAATAACCCTTGTATATTCTATCTCTGGTAATTGTAGTACGAACTCTGTATTTTAAGTATTTAATCTTTCACTTGCAGCTGCCTTTACAGAGAGCTTGGTTTTGAATTCCCTCTTTCTCCGCTGGTAATATGTAGAATTCAAATGCATACATGGATTGTGAGTGCTGGACATAAGGATAATAATGTCAAAACCTGTATAAAATGTGTTTTCTAGTTATTCACAACTAATCACTTTATCTTTTAAGAACTGAATTTGAAACTTTTCTACAGTGAACTATTAAAGGCCTTGACAGCATTACTTCTTTTAATACTTCTGGTTTTAATTAAGTATTTTAGTAGTTGCTCCTAGCTTAGATCAGTATGCCTGTAGAAGTCAGTTGAGCTTCTACTGGTTGATGGCTAGCCTAATGTAAGTTCTCTTCCCTTTCTCCCTTGGGTAGATGCCATGAAGTTGTTGAACTCATTCCAGAGTTTTTTTACCTTTGCATTCACTCGGTCACAAAGTGTTTATTCCAAGGGAAAATCCTACGGTGTTTATTTGCTCTTTGTCTTACAGGATGTATTTGTATTTACTTGTATCCTAAATGTCTTCTTGCTATAGTAGGTGGAGAAAGAATCTTTAAAGCTACACTGTTAAGGTGTTTCCTCTCATTACTTATTGCTACAGTGTGTATCTACAGTGTTTTCAATGTTCCCTTCACATCTGTACTTTTGGTGTCTGGTCAATGAGAATCTGATGTATAGCTTTTTTTTTTTTTTTTTTTTTTTTTTTTGAAGTGATTTGATCATGTTCTTAAATGTTTTATTTTACTCTTTTGAACAGTAATGCTGCAGCCTTTTGACTATGACCCAAACGAGAAGAGTAAACACAAGTTTATGGTACAAACAATCTATGCACCACCAAATATTTCAGATATGGAGGCAGTGGTAAGTAAAAATTGGATAGTATGACTAGTTTGGATTGTTTCTTTAAAATCAGCCTTAACTTTAAGTGAATCACATTTTGAAATGTTTAGGTTTTAGAAAATTGAATTTCCTCTGAACAAATACCATTTCCATAAGTGATTCAGGGTTTTTAATACTAAATACAAGCTCAGTTCTCAGAATTTGCCTATTGAACTGTTTAAATCAAAGTAGTAGTAAATCAGAGGTAAGGTCTGTTCAGTGTTTAGTTACTGTTGTATAGTATCTGGTCTGCAGCTCATTGGGAGGGAATAAATAGGTTGTATTTAAAGGAATCAAGGGTATATGCAAGCAGCAAGCCTGAAGTTGTGTGGAATGGGTACATTTGGACTAAGAAGCGTTTATCTGAAAAGTTGAATGGTATTGTAAGGAACCAAAACATTTGAAGGATTATTCTGCCTCTCTCAAAGACACCAAGTGGCTACATGCAGCTCAAATGATAGATTTATTTTCTTTATTAGTAGAACAAGCTGTGTATTCTGTTTTTGGGTGGGACTGATCTGATGAAAGATCCAGAAAGAGCATATTTAGTTTTGCACCTGTTATTCAGAAGGACAACTTAGAAGCAATTGGAATGCTGGCCTTCAGTTGCAGAACATGCTCATTAGAGTATACATGGGCTCCCATGAGCTTGTATATATCAGAGTCCAGGGGAATGATGCACAGGCCCCTGTTTCTAAACACTTCCCTGAGTTCACATGGTGATTCATGCAGTTCCATGCTCACTGAAGGCAGAGGAGGAGAAGGTAAACAAAGTGAAGATAAGGTTTATGAATCATTAAAATCCACTAAGCCTCTGCAGGCTTAGGCTCACTTCCCGTATGTATGAAGGCAAAGATTATTGTGGTATTTCTCTGAACTGAAAACACTGGAAAAGTTTTTGTTAAGCTTTTGAGGCATGCAGCTACAAAAATAACGTCTCTCCTCCTTGTTGTCTGGTTTACTTATTTTTAATATGCTCTGATAGCTCTTGTTTATGTGTGAGAAGTGAAGCATCAAGCATTTGGTGAGAATATAAAAATCCATTTTAGAAATACCTTTCAAATAGCGGCTTTCTCAGTGTGTTGAAGTAAAGAATATTGAGGAACAAATCTGGCAGAAAATCAGTAATAATAGATATGAGTTAGTGTGCAGTTAATGCCAGTGATGAAAGAGAACTAAAAAAACTTACTGTGGAGCTAAGTATAGAATCCCTAAAAGTGTCTTTCAGTAATTTATTTAAAGTGGGTGCTTCCAGGATAGAATGTGAGGAACACATACAATGAGCATTGTTAGACCGACTCAGATGGTGCTCTATGTCTGATTGTGTCCTACAAATCTCTGGATCTGCCTTGACATTCACTTGACTTGATTCCGTTTTCAGACTTAAGTTGAGCCATGTCTGGCTTTTAGTACTTTTATAGTAGTCAAAGGTGGACAAAAAGTGTTCAAAAGCAAGTCTGAAAATGTCAGCTGGGCAAGGATAGTATTCAGTTTTGTAGGAGTTATAGGGAAGCCGTAATTGCAGGCTTATGAACTGTTCAGATTTGTGTGCGACTGGCTTATTAAATAACTGTGTTACTTGTTTTAGTGGAAAGAAGCAAAACCTGATGAGTTGATGGACTCCAAATTGAGATGTGTGTTTGAAATGCCCAATGAAAATGATAAACTGGTAAGTAAGAGAAGAGTAAAAAAACCAGACCAGCTGTCATACCCTGACTGTTAGGATCCTACAGAAACTTGTTTGAAACTTTTTCTTAAAGCTGTTTGATTTGTTGGTTAAAGGAATCATTGGAACCTGCTAAATTAAATGGGAAGGATGACTGGGTTGTATAACAAGATATGGGGTGGACTACGTTAAATTTCAGGATGAGTACTGATATTCTTTGTGCATGGTTTGCGTGTTGTAGTGCAAACAAATTAGTGTTGCCGTCTATTGTATATAATTTGCCATGGTACCATAATTTCAAGTTGTTCAAAGTAATGCAAAAAAAGAAGATCCTTTCGTTATTCTTATTACTGACTTAAATTAGCGTTATATTGCTGTCAGATAAAAACTGAGTCTTCAGTACTACATACAGGAAGAAGCAAATGGAATCATTTGCTTTTTGAAGTATTAAATGCATTTCAGTTTTAAAAATTCTCTTTCTAACTCATGCCAATGAGGAAGGCACTGTTTAGAAATTAATTTGTGCTCTGGGAGCACTAAGTGCATCATTTAAGGTAGTGGTACAGACAGATAATCCAGGTGGAAAAAAACCTCTTAAATGCTTCTGACTTCAAACAAAATCAGTTCTATTTGTATAGGAGATGACACTTTCATTGTATGGCCTGAAGATGTCTGTTTTGTGTCATCTGATGTTTAACTGTCAAATATCTCGCTTTTTTGGAATATGGCTGAAATTCTTAGTATTAATGTTTTTTTTTACCCTCGTTCTTTTGATTTATGGAGTCTTAATACTGTACGTTCCTACTTACCTTTAATTTGTTTTGGGTTTTTTTTTTTGGTGCTACTTTTAGCATCATGAGATAAAGTGCTGAAGCACGTAATGGCTTTGAGTTTTCTTTAGTACTGTCCAGTTTGTACTGTAGTCTATAAGGTATATTAGGGGAAGGTCATCTTTTTTGGTTAAGGATAACTGAGGTGTGGGCTTTTATTCAGCTGTGCGAATTGCCTGAATATGCCTCTTACTTAGAACAAAGTAGTACTAAGTACATCTATACTTTCTTTAACGTGATACCTTCATAGTATAGACTGTACATAGTTATGTTTTTCTGAGTAGCAGCATGAGGTTGTGAAACCTAATGTTTTAGCAGGCTTAGGCACTGACTTAAGCCTTGTGATGAGAAATCTGCCAGGACCCTCAGAATGTACCTATGCCAGGGTGCAAATACTTCACTCCGGTTGGCTGCTGCTTTCTTCAGGTGCCTACCAGTCACAGCCTGGAGACTGACATAGGGGAACCAGTCAGGGTGGTGAGACCGCAGAAGAAGGTTTGCTTTGGGGGAGATAAGGTCTCTGTTGAAGTTCCAATACTATGAAAGGAGCTCTTTTTAGCTAGTGAACCAAAAAAACCTAAGCTCCAAGTCCTTCTCTGCTTACTCATGGTAAAAATAGGCTGGTCTTCTTCGATTCAGTTAGCAGAGTACCTGTGTAGAATAGCAGGGTATGTCTCCTAGGCTGCCCATGGGTGCTTTGTCAAAGGTTTAAAATGCAAGTAGATGTTAGTATGTAGATATGGTAGATACATTACCTTTTAATTGGTTTTCTGTCATGTTCATCTTGGACTGCTTTCCATGCAGTACAAGGTCTAAGGGATGATATAGCTCTGTAGTTTATCTAGTAGACATAGCGCAGCTTGAATTTTAATATGAGTCTATTGTCCAGTTTGAACTTCAGCACAGCTTTGCGCTGTTCCCTTAGAGGACCACAAGATGGCTTGGTCTGTAGGGGACCTCAAAGCCCACCCAGCCCCGCCCCGTGCCGTGGGCAGGGCTGCCCCCCACCAGCTCAGCTGCTCAGGGCCCCATCCAACCTGGCCTTTAGCACCTCCAGGGATGGGGCCCTATCACTAACACTGAGTTAGTGTTAAGCAGCTTAAGTGTTTGGTTTTGTCTCAGTGGCATGTGGTATAAAATGTGAACAGTGGATTCTTGTCTTGCCCTTTAATACTTTCAGTAATCAGAACTGAACCAATCACGGAAGTCTTTTATTTAGAGTACTGTAAATATAACTGTCTATATTAGTAGCTGGATTGTGTTTCAGTTTTAAGCTGTGGATAATTTTTCTCTAGGTAAGTAAAATTCTCAAGCCATTCTTAATATTTGTAGAATGATATAGACGCAAGCAAACCCGCTCCGGTACAGAATACATCTAAGCAGGATGGACCGATGCCAAAACCACATAGTGTTTCACTTAATGATACTGAAACAAGGAAGCTAGTGGAAGAGTGCAAAAGACTTCAGGCAGAGGTTATGAAGCTGTCAGAAGAAAATCGGCACCTGAGAGTAAGTTCCGCTTCCTTGTTTATATTGAAATGATTTTGTGCTTCTTGATTGAGAAGTCTGGTTTGTGATTAGGCTTAGAAATGTTTATTCTGGAATTAGATACAATTGTTGGAATGTTAAGGTTGATTTGCAGTGTAATTTCACTGTCTTATGTAATTTATATATCTCTGTGATTGAGATTTGAGGATTGTCATGGGTGAGATACCGAGGATACATGGTTTTCTTAAATGAAATGCGGTAAATATAGGCCTAGTTAAGGTGGTCTTAATTACTTTTACATCTCAGGTTTAGACATACTAGCTTTTAATAGAATAGTTTTATTATTCATTCTTAAGAATGAGTAAATGATATACAAGTCACTAACACAGCATCTCAGATTATTAATGGAAAGGAACAACTGCTTGGCCAGAGGAGGTAAGCAAACATTGCTTTCCAGTACCTTCTTGTAAAGGTGCTTCTTTAGTGAGTTGTAAATAATTGTTAGGCAACTTTGTGACTTTTCTGTGTATTTGGTATTGGGTATCTGGAAATTTCCTAGGCAAATGCAGCCTCTTAATGATCTCTAAAGTAAGGATGTTTCTTTACATGTACTTATGCTGTCAATTGAACACTTTGATAAATAGAATACAAAGCAGGTGTTTCTCTGTGACAGTAAGGAATTACCACTGTTTCATTCTTACATGGTAAGTAAAAGTAGGATTCTTTGTTTTGCCTAGCAGAAATTTTAGAATCATTCTTAAGCAGAGCATGGGCAAACTGGTCTGTATTTGACATGTCCCTATTTGCTCTCTGGGTTTAACCTACTACAGTATTACTTTACGAATTACTGTCCTTATTTAAATGTTAAACAGTAAATTTGACCTTTGAGTTAGGATATATAAAATTGTAAATAATAATTATAATAAATTAAAAAAGAAAGGTCTTTTTGTATTCTTCATCTCTGTATGGTTTTCTTTTTTCCCCCCTCAGGATGAAGGCTTGAGGCTCAGAAAGATAGCACACTCGGATAAATCTGGATCACCCACAACTTTGGCCCTCAGAGATAATGGCTCTAATTCTCTTCCATCACTTCTTGTTGTAATTGCAGCCATTTTCATTGGATTCTTTCTAGGGAAATTCATCTTGTAGAAAGAATGAGCGAGAGAAGCATGCAAAATGCAGCTTCTGGTTTTTCTTTTTTGTTTTGTTTTTTTTTGTTTTGTTTTTGTTTTTTTTTCCTTGGCCAGACAAAGATTTGTTTACCTACCATTTCATTGGTAGTATGGCCCAAGTGACCATTTTTGTGTACAGCATCATAACAGGCTTTGCCTTTAATGATCTCGCACGGTTAGGAAACACAATCTAAAAAGACAAACTGTTCGGCTACTGGACAAAATTGTACATTAAGTCATCACTAGCAGGTGTCAGTTGCACAGTCAGTCCTTTATGAAAATTCATAAATAAAGAATTGTTCTTTCTTTCTGTGGTTTTAATAAGAGTTCAGAACTTGTTCAGAGTCTTGTAAATGTTATTTTAATAATCCTTTAAAATTTTATCTGTTGCTGTTACCTCTTGGAAAAAAATGATCTATTAGATTGCTAATCCCACTCATTCAGGAATATGACAAGAGGTATTCTGGGGGAAATGGTGCCTCTTACTGTGTAAATTTTCTCCTTACCTTACTTTGCTAATATCATGGCAGAATTTCTTTCTTATCCCTCGTGAGGCATTGTTGAGAGTTCTTCATCCTTACAATCCTGTCCCATAATATTTAACATTACGAGAGAAATAAAATCGTTAACAGATTTTTCTGCTGGGTAGCCTGTTTGTGTGTGTCATACTTTTAGAAGGGGATTCGTAACAAGTTCAATGTCCATGGCAGTTTGCTACTTGTAACAAATTTTGAAGTTTATCTGCATAAGTCTTTGGCTTAGACTGTTGTAATTGAAGTGGGAAGAGGAAAAAAAAAAGGGTCTCCATTCTGTTTGTCAAAAAAAATACCCAGATGGTTTCTGGCTGCTTTCAGCTATGGAGAGGATAATTATCCAACTTGTTTTGGGACAGAATAATTTGGATATCCAGCAGGTACAAATACCGGGCACGAATGTTATCAGTATATCAACAATTTGCTTGCAGTGTGCGAGAGTGTAATAATCAACCTTCTGCTCCATCCTTGGGTTTTTTGGGTGTCTTCCAGGAGTCAACGTTATTCTCCTTTGATTTCTTAAGGGTGCTTAATTCAAACGTACCGACTTACTGGGTTTGTAATTCCGTTTTAGTAGATAATCAGAAATGTAATTTGAATGATTCAGATACCCATAATGAATTCCATGATGCAGAAGAGTTGGTATTTGCTGAGTGAGCCTTAGTTGCTCCCTTCTTGAGAACAAGTTGTTTTATGCAACTCTTGGCAGACATACCCATGTTAACCACGTGTAGCTACGTTTTAAAGAATGCATTTTGGGGGTCTAAAATGCTTCCCTGCACTTAGTCTTAAGTCTTGCCTCATCTTCAAATATGTCCTAAAACACTCAGTATTAATGCAACATAATAGCTGTACTTGTAACTAAGCATAATCCCATACAAGGGAATTACTTGTAAAACGGAAAAATTACGAAGGGTTATACTCCTGTAAATGAAATTGTGTTTGCTCTTGGACAGCTTGACTTGATGTGGTGCAGCTAAGTGTGTTAGACCTTGGTATGTGCACACGTTACGTAGCTGAGAAAAATGTTCTAGAGAAGATGTGTGTTATCTTGGTTGCCTTTGATTTCTAGTGCTTTTTTTTTTTTTTTTTTTTAAAGAAAACAGTATAATTACCATGTTCTGTCATTTGTCTGTGATGAACTTTTTATAAAATCTTGCATACATGCAAGGAAGATGATGAAAATACAAATACTGTTTATCTTTTCACATAAGCATGCAAACACAGATGTTTCCAATTACTTGCTCCAGTATCTACATTCAAGTCGCCTTCCATCCCAGTGACTGGAAACACTGTTTAAGGTCTCGATTATTTTGGTTCTGCTGGTTTGAAATGGTGTAATTCTCCCAGTTTATTTTTTTTCTTGAAATAGAACATTGACACATCAGACTTCCATAGCCTGTTCCAAACTTATGTTGAACGTAATGAAGGCAATATAAGTTTGCAGGATGTAGTTTGCCTGAGACAGAGCAGTCCATTCCTGATCAGAAGGAAAAAAATCATTCCTTGGAGATCTCAAAATGTTTTCAGCGTAGTGCATGGAGGTTTTCAAGGGTATCTTTCAGGACTTGAGAGCAGACAAAGGAGTCATCGCTCAGTGCAGCCAACAGGCTTTGATGTCTGGCAGCAGTAATGAGGTAAAAACAATGATAGATAAATATGGAAATGAACTATTTTCATAAATACAAAACAGGTGGTCATAGAACTTGGTCATGGTTTGAGTAATGTCTTCAAAGTGAAAGTGTACGGTCTCGTAACCAGTGTACTTACTGATGGTATAAGGAGACTGTCTTTGGTTTCCAATATTCCCTTCATAGCTGTATATAAAATGTAATGCTAAAACTATTTTGCTCTCAGGAGTCACTTTGGATGAGATCAACTGTATTCAGTGAATTCTGTAATATGGATTAAATTGTTTGTGTTTGTTCCTGAAATGGTTAGAACTTTTTGCTTTGTCTGCCGGCTTACTCGTGTATGTAAGCGTGGGGAAATAGCCTCTGCTGCTCCTAATGACAAGATCAGGTGACAGTGCCCGTGAAGTCCCGTGAGGCTAAATGTGCAACTTCAGTTAAATATACAACGCTAGTCCCATTGTGACTTTTCAGAAGGACAAGATGGAGCAAGTATACAGTATCAAAGTAGTATTTAAAGCTTTTCTGAACTCGTCACTTCACAAAAGGGTAATGTGATTATTCAGGTGAAGAAAAAGCCTTGTTAAATAGAAAATAGAACTTCTGTAGTAATTCTGGGCACCAAATTTAATCCACAGTAGAAAAGCGTATATGTATGAAGTTCATTTTAAAACAGTTATTTGCATCAATGCACAATTTATTTGTGCAATTCTCCTCATTCTCTAAAAGCTGTTAGACTTTTAGAGTCTATTGTTCAGGCTTGCATGTTTTCTGCTGCTATGATTGAAACTGATTTCCATTTGAGAAGCAACCAAACATTAGCTTTGAAACGTCATTATCGTCTTGGAAGGAGAGGGGGTGGAGGGAGGAGGTGGAAGATGACATCTTGCAAAGGGGAAAGACAAAGTCAATAAGCAAAACTTATTTTTCAGGCCTTCTTCAAAGATATTAAAAGCTGAAGTGTTAATAAACCATTAAAAACTTAGTAGTGTCCTTTTTTATTATGAAACTTCTCCCTGAATGCTTATGTTCTCTAGGCTTTAGGATACCCAGTAGGTGTATGTAGGTCTCTATTTAGGGCCATCTTACGGGTGCCTGCTTTAGGTGCTGCTGGCAGATGGCATGAAACTGGCATGGATGGAGATTGAGTGCTGGAGTGAATCTGCCCTGCACTGGGTGCTGATGACTTGCGTGATTTACAGTAATCATCATGACCAAGAGTTATCTTATTTTCTTGTTTGGAGTGACAAGTGTGCTTGAGCAGGCTTGCCAGCACAAACTTGCTTCAGTCTTGCAAGAGATGGCAGATCTCCATAGTTACAGAGCAGCCATCATATCAATCGGTATTGACCTGCCCTGCTCTTGGTGTTTATGGGTGGATTCAGTTTCTGCATTGTGTTTTTTTTAGCCACGTTTCTGTGAACACTGTAGTTCACTGCCAGGTTTCAGTAGAGCATCATTGCAGACTGTATGCTGGAAGCTACATCCTGGGCTAGCGCAGACCCCTGCTACCACACTGAATGTCCTTGCTGGGCTTTGTCCTCTGCGGCAGCCTTGGTCTGGGGTCTGACTTAGATGTTGGCTGAGATGGGGGGCTTAAACACCAGAGTCAGTTTTCACAAGGGATTGGGCTCCTCTAGGAGTGACAATTAAATGAGAGCGATTTCTTTATTCCCTGTCTGAACTTCTCCAGGGCATTCAAGTAACATAACAGAGTATATATTTGCAGTTGGTCTGTTGTGCTTTTGTTCTTGCATGCTGACTGTGGCAGGATTGCAGAAGTGGTGGTGGTGTCTTTTTCCCCCCCTTTAAATGACAAGTGGCTGTATAGCAGCAAGCTCTTGTATAAAGCCATTAGTGCTTCTTCAACCCTTGCCGGGACAGGGGTTCACACATTTGTGTGGCGATCTGCACTTGGGAACTGATTTGGATGAAATCCAGATTTTTCATGTTTGACAAATTAAATGGTGGTACGGTCACCTCCCCTGCTGTGCTGCAATGCCATTTGATTTAAAGCTTGGTACCAGTTTATGTAACACTGCTAACGCTGCCAGCAGCACATTGAATCCTGGTGTGTACAGTAGCTCCTGTTTTTGGCAGCAACAGCAAGATGCTCTTCATCGCCCTCCCTTTAGAAATCTTTAAGGGGTGTTACGGTATTCAGGCACATGAGACAGACAGCTATGAATGATAATAGCTAGGGAGTCTCAGCTCAGACCCTTACATGGAAAGCTAATTGAAAGGTGACTGAAATAGTTGTTAATTCTTACCTTCTAATCTCATGTAGAAGAAAAAGGCAGTGTGGCTTTCTTTTATTAATCTGCTTATCATCCACCTTATGCAAAAACACGACAAAAACAAAACTTTAGAAGTTGTTGTAAATCATAGAATCACTCAGGTTGGAAAAGTCTTTAAGGTCTTTAAGACCAAGTCCAACTGCAGCCTAACCAACCCTCCACTAAATCATGTCCCTGAGCACCAAAGGTTCCAAAAGGTTTTTAAACACACCCAGGGCTGGTGACTTAACCACCTCCCGGAGGAGCCTATTCTAGTGCTTCACAACCCTTTCTGTACAGTAGTTTTTCCTGATATCCAGCCTAAGCTTACCTTGGCACAACTTGAGGGCATTTCCACTCATCCTGTCATCTGTCACCAGTGAGAAGAGACCACCCCCGCTCACACTGTAAGCACCTTTCAGATATTGGAATAGAGCAATAAGGTCTCCCCTCAGCTTCCTTTTCCACAGACTATAAACAGCTCCAGTTCCTTCAGTCTCTCTTCACAGGGCACATTCTCCAAGCCCTTCGCAAGCCTTGCCCTTCTTTTTACCTTCTCCAGCACCTCAATGTCTTTTCTGTTCTGAGGTGCCCAAAACTGAACACAGTACTTGAGGTGAGGCCTCACCAATGCTGAGTTCATATAGATTCAAGAATATAGGTGAATTCAGAGATTGCCCCTGGTGGTCAGCATCCAGGCAGTAATTAAATGGCAGTCTTCATCAGTAAGACTTGCTCATCCTCATTTTTGAGATGGGCACAAGTGCTGGAGCAGATAGTTGGGACAGGGTGATGGAGGCACAACCCATTTTCATGTATTTTAATTTTGCTTGGTTTCCAAAATGCTGCTTTATGTTGCATGAAAGTCTTTTGTAGGCTTTTAAAGAACCACCTCAAAGAAGTAGCTGTTGCTTTTCTGTCCCTGAAGCTGTGTTATCAGAAAACACCTCTGTTAGAGGTGTTTAACAGTGGATCGCATTCACTGGCGTTACAGCCTGACCTTACTAAAGACGGCACCAAAACCAAGAAATACCCCCAAACCCAATAAGAATAATAATGAAACCAACAAAACCAAAACACACCTAAACATTTGGGCAATATTAGAACATGTGAGTGCATAACAGAAGGTTTTTATGAAGTTGGTGCTGTTTGAACTTTTCAAGTAGAAGAAAATAAATAGTCCTAAGCCTATAAAACCACCATGGTGGTATGACTTGCTCTGCACTGAGGAGCAGCAAGTTATTTTTCCATTGCTCTATGGGTAGTCCAAGGAGAGGTGTCCTTTGATTTTTGGAGGTGCTTCTTCCAGGAGTGTCACACACCTCTTCAGACCCAGCCATGTTGGGCTGCTGCGGGCAAATGTGTTCCAACAGTAGGAGACTCTTAGAGGTTAAATCCACAGTTATGTGTTCCCTTGAAAGTAGTGAGTGCCTCACTGATGGGACAGCTTTTCAGAGTGCGGTGTGCTTCTGCACTGGTGTGAAGGCTGGCTTAGAAAGCAGTGATGACCAGGATTTAGTAACTGCTTTGATGGGTGAAGATGCTCTGTTCCGTAGTATTTGAGGCATTGCCTTGAGTCATCATGCAGGACTGTGTGGTTCATAGAGCCACGCTTTGAGAAAGCTTGGGAGAACAGCTGAACCTGGGTCAAATGCAGCTCTCTGGAGCTCTCATCCAAGCTGGTAATGAGTGAAGCTTTGATAATGGAAGGGTGCTCTGTAGAAGATGAAAGCTCATGCAGTACCAAATTTGCCTTTATTGCCTTCTTAATCACCTCGGGTTAGTTTAAAACTTGGAGAAGGTGAGATGCATGGGTGCCTCATATTCAAGTGGGAGCTTGGGAGTGGCTGGTGTCATGTAGAGGAGGCAGTCATGAGAAGAGCAAGCTTTTGTAATAGAGCAGGGTGAGCCAATAATAGGCTAATATGTCAGACTGACCATTTGTGTCACTTGTTTGGGAGTTTGTGTAACTCTTTGGGTGCTTCTAGCGAATGTGTGATGTTGCTCATTAAAAATGCGGGTAATTCCATGAGCAAGGTCCTTAAATGTAAGCTGTATGTGTGCACACACACAATTATCTTCCAGATATCGTTTATGTATCTGCATCAGGAGATAAAACGTTGGAGCAATCGTTCCGATTCGGTAGTGGCCGCCAGATGGCGGTGTGCTCTTACCGCCCACCCGGCGGGGAGCAGCGCGGCCTTGTTCTATAGGCCCCAGGCCTGGACGCACTGCTCCACACAGGCCTCACAATGTTAAAACAGAGGGCAATGCAATGGGAGACCAGGAGATGCAATTCCAAACAGCTCAAACTGTTAGCTTGTTCTTTATTTGAAAGCCATGCTACCTTGCGCAGCTTTATTTTCCAACAGAATGCCTCGGGAAGGGCTGTGTGGTTCCCATGGGAAAGGTCTGTGGGAGCAGTGTCAGCTTAGATAATCAGTGTTCCCTTAGCTAATGAGGATACTTGTGGTTTGATTCCTTGCAACCATCTTTTTTGCTGCCTGAGAAGAAATCTTCTTTCTTTACCTCAGCTCCTGTGTTCAGTTTTGGGCCCCATCCCTGGAGGTGTTCAAGAGCTGTGTGGATGTAGCACTGAGGGACATGGTGGGGGTGGGCTGGTGGTTGGACTGGGTGGTCTTAGAGGGCTTTTCTAGCCTTAATGATTCTTTGGTTATTTATTGCTTGAAGCAAATAGTAATTTTCTTTTAAATTAACAGCAAGTGCTGGAGAGAAGGAAAAAGCTCTTGGAAAATATTTCTCAGAGGGGAAAAAATATGGCAAATGAATCAAATAATAAAATTCAGCGTGCATGGTGCTGTGTTTAATACCTACCCTTCATTTTTGTGTCAGGAGGGGTAAGTTATGCCACGTGGAACACACTTAGCCTTGGATTCATCCTTGCCCACACCTTTGTGTTTCCATACAAAAAAGGGAAAGCAAGGCCCTTACTCTTAGTCTCCGGCTGCTGCCTTTGTAGTGCCTTGTAATTGCGGGCATGCTTCCTGACGTGCAGCCTCATCATGCAGCAATCTACTGTCATGGTTCCAAAAATCCTGAGTCATTTCTCAGATGCAAACCTTTTGAAACTGCTGGTGGAAATCCCATTGGATTCAGTGCACCTTTTTGTGCAAGTGAGGCCGTGATGAAGTGGTGCAGCGCTGAAGAAAGATGCTGTTGTTCTTCCTTGCCTCGCTTTCCATTCTTGGATCAGATGAGCTGTGAGACTTGGAGCATCCCAGCTGCCTTCAACAGGGCTGCTGCCACTGTCACGTTTGCAACCAAAGGCTGTAAGAGAGGAGCTTCACTCTGCACAGTTCCCTCAGCAGAGGGATGCTGCATCCTGAGCTATGTATCAGAATTAGAGGTGGAGAACTAACAGAGCGCTGACGTGCGTAGGATGCAAAGGAATCTTTCATTTCTCAATTAGGCTTTATTTTATTTTATTATTTCAACCAATAGTTCAACAAGTGCTAAAACTTCCCCGGCAGTTTAATCTGGAACACAGAGTTGAGAAGAAAAATACCTTCTATAGCTTTACAAAAATATAAAGATTTTTTTTTTTTAAATCTTTTAAATCCTGCACATGAAGCAAGCACACTCCAACTCAGCAAAACAGACACTACGTCTTAAACTGTGCTCCTCTGCTCAGCAAAATGGCATTCTACCCCAGG
Organism: Coturnix japonica; assembly: GCF_054131305.1. Classification (NCBI taxonomy): domain Eukaryota; kingdom Metazoa; phylum Chordata; class Aves; order Galliformes; family Phasianidae; genus Coturnix; species Coturnix japonica. Next base: position 46,582,001 of record NC_140664.1, read on the forward strand.
GCAGCAGGTGCAGTGTGGTACAGAAACAAAGCAGGAAGACGTGGTACAGTGTTCCAATCCCTTCTGTCCTATTTTTAAAACCAGAACGTCTTAAAAGAGTTCGCCTGAGATTGGTCAGATTGGTCCTGCCAGTTGGTCCTTGAGTAGGACATCACTGTGGTGCTAAGGGGAAACAGAGTGTTCACCTCTCTTGGTGATCAACGAACATGGCACCTTCCACCATGTCATGCTAATGCTGCTGAGCTTTGGGATGGGACAAGTTGCTTAGTTTGCTGCTAAGGCACTTGCTGCTTAACTCCTTTAGCAGTCAGGGCTGCCAGCACATGAGGTCAGGCCGGAGGAACAAAATGAATGGAATATATTGTATCACAAATGCTTATGCCGTGCGGTGGTTAATTTAGTGTTTGATGAAATGGGAAGATCAGGGGAGCTCAGCGCCTTGTTCTGCGCCTGTAAGTGAGCAGAACCCTCGCAGAGCACAGGGACTGACAAACCGCGTGCTCTAAAGGCTGATGTAACTTTGTCCAACTTGGCTTCAGTTGGCTAACAGCAAAATAAAGGGAAAATATAGACCCAAGGAGGAAAGATGGTGCAGCATGTGCTAAGAGCCTAAATCACAGACTTTCAAGTCATACAAATAAACCAGAAAAGCCACTGTATGCCAGAGCCCAAACAAACCTCAATCGGATTATTTGCAATGCGTTATGAAGATCTTTTTCTAGTGCTTCCTTTTCAACCATCTCTAAATGGTAGGAAAAAGAAATGCATTTCTTGTACAGTTTGCACAGTCTGTGTCATGTTTGTGTGTAGTGTAGCCCCATGTCTCGGCAAACCTAGATCTTTGCAAGCCATATTTGTATTTTCCAGAGATGAGACTACCTAACATGGCAGTGGTTGGTGGTGAAAGAACCTTGTCTCATGTGGTCAAAGGAACGCCCCACCAGGCACATCTTTGCATGTAAGAGCTAACAGGAGCTTGCTCACACATCTAAATCTAGCTTGAGAAAACCAAGCTCCCTTCTGGTTCTTAGGGCTTGACTTGCCATAGTGAGTTTGCCTTTCTCCTCCCTCTGTCAGGCTGAAGAAGAATCTGGTATCAGGTGTGTGGATGAGCACTGCTAAGCCATCCTGGGCTCTCATTCTTGAGCTTTCGTGGGCTTTCTGCAGTTTTTCATGCCTGAGAACAAGTGTGAAAGATGTGACTGATTTGGCAGCAAGAGCCTGTGGTTGTGCCTCCCCATGCTGCCTCAAAAATGGGTGAGTGGACTTTGTTCCCACTGCGGAAATCCCTGCCACAGGCTGATGGCAGCTTGGAACAAGCTGTGCAGAAGGCACACACTGTGAGGAGGCAGAAAGCCTGAGTATGGCCATCTGCTGCCTGGATGGCTTTTTCCTGCTTGATTGGCCAGGAAGGCCCATGTTATCACTGTTTCCAAAGCATGCTTTTGCTCTTGCATACAGTATGGAGACTCCCTTACGTAAATCTGAAAGCTTTCTTCGGGATGGGTTTTTCCTACAACTCTGGGAATGACCTATTAGAGGGTTCTTCCTCCTATAGCACAGGACTGGGGCAGATGGGAGCTGGGAGCTCACTCCCTGTGCTTCTCTCACAGTTCCTACTATGAGCCAGCACACTCATGCATATCAGTAAAGGCCTCAAGGGTGAGCCATGTCCTCAGTTACTCCCCATTAACGTGGGGAACATGGTTCATCCATGAACTGTACCTCTTTGCTGGCCCTAAACACCTCCCTCACTCTCTGCTTTCACTCCTGTCAGTATGTATGTGAAGATGTATTGACCACAGGGGAAATCTGGGTTTCAGGGCAGGGCACTGCTGATGGAACACATCATCTGAGGGCTCTGCCTACCCAACTCTGCCAGCTGTGTCTGCCCAAATCGATGTGGCATCAAGCTTGGTGAAACCATAGTGCATGTTGGGACTGCCTAGCAAGGAGAAAAGCAGGGAGGCAGCAGCATTCATGCAACTCATGCTCCTGGCTCTGGTAAGCAGGGCCGGTCTCCAACCATCAGACTATGAGGCTCTGCTTCCTGCTGCGTTCTTGCTCTTTAAAGTAATGGCAGTACTGCGGCCCATGGTGGGATTGCTGCTGAGACCCATCACTTGTTCCTAAAAAGGCCACTTACATCACTGAAACCAGGTGGCTGAGTAGGGCTTAGATCTGCTGCTTTCATTCACTCGCCTGGCTGATACAGCACCCAAGGCACAAACGCTGCGCATGGGGTATATAAGGCCTCATGAATATGGCAGCAGGCATGTCACTGAAGACTTATATCAGCAACTTACCTGTGCTGTGTATATCTGACAGAAAAATGCTGCTTTAAGGGGACTTGGTTGTAATCACTTGCTAGATGCATAAGAAAGTGTTGAAGCAATTACGCAGGTAACAAAATTGAATCAGAAAATATTAAACCACTGGTTATTTTAACAATTTGATGACTGTAAAACCGTTTATATTACTTGGAATATCTTTTAATTGGAGATATCGACCATTTAGCACTATCTCAGCGGAGTGCTGTTGACTTGCTGTTTCTTTCTGTGTTGAGCGGTGAGATCATGACCAAGTAGATCCATGTGGGTTTCCGTCCTATATACACACATCTCTACCAGAATCCTGAAGCCAAGAGGAAACCACTGTCACCTGTTTGTTCTGTGGGGTTAAATTCTGATGAGAAACCGAGTGTTGGGCAGAGCAGTACCACAATGGTAAAATGGCAGAGATGACGGAGCAGGATCACAACGTTCACCCCAGCAGTTAAAAAACAATAAAAAATAAAAGGAGACCCCCTCCCGCCCCCCAGAAGTCTGCAGTCCTAAAGTGCAATTACTTTTGTGCAGTCATGTCAGGCCAGGGATCAGACTGGATGAAGTTCAAAGCACAAACATCAAACGAGTGCCGTTCGTGATTCGAGGAGGGGGGGAAATAAGGAAAAGAACAACAGTTCTCAGGCATTCAAGTGCATCAAGAAAATAAACGTCCCTTTCTTTCTGAAGAAAAACAACCCTCAGTCTGTGGAATCCTGGCTTTGTAGTCATGAAAAATAGTTTTTTCACTTCTAGCTGAGAATGTCCCAATATGACACAGTACAAATAAACAACACCAAAGCAAGAGCTGAGGCACTGGGATGTTTTGCTGGAGCCCTGCTGCTATACAGCCGTATTTTATTCTCCTCTGGTGACTCTTCAGATCTGGGTACGGACGAAGCGCACTGAATTAAAGGCATCTGGTAGGATGTAGCTCTCTTTTCCGGTCGGTCGGGGCTGGACCCATCACTGGGTCTCTGGCCGTTGTACAACAAGTACCTGCCCCTGGCATCCTGCTCCATCTTGAAGATTTCATACTCGGTGTGAGGCAAGCGGATGCCAAGCGCGATGCAGCCATTGGTGTGGGTGACATCTTGCTGCACCCCGACTTGCCAGGAGCCCTGCGCTCCGCACTCGTTCCCATTGAAGACGTTGAGCAGAGAGGCCGTGGACACGTCCATTGGTGTGACCTTCATGTGGTTCACTGTGAGTGAGGGAGAGAAGAGCTGTTAGCAGAGGGACAGAGTTGAAAGCAAAGGTGACACACTGGCATCAGCCTTGTGACCCTTCTGCCTGCCCGCTCTGCGCAGCACGCTCCATGTCCTATGCAGGCACAACCTTAGCATTCAATCAATGCATGCTACAGTCACTGAGGGAAGGAAACTGCAAAGTCCTTCCAAAACTGACCCCTTTGTCTCTGTTCATAATACCTAATGCTAGTGTTGTCATGGAGGGCTCAAGTCAAATGTGCTGCTTAATGCGTTTAGAAACCAAGGGATAAGACTATTTTGAATACAACTCTGTGTACTTGCTAGTGCTTCCTGAATTTATGTTGGCCTGTCCTTTAATCTAACCAGCAGGAGTTATAGCAGCTCTGAATCTGTTTTTCCTTACATCTTCATTTATGTATGTATGTATGTATTTACTTAATTATTTATGTTGCAGGTGCGGCCAGCAAATCTATGCACTGTTTTACATCTTGATGTAATTACTTCTTGTAGTGAATGCACACGCACCCCAAAATTCATCTGGAAAAAGCCTGATGGCTCCATATCTCAGCAAAAGATTGAGCAGAGCTTTACATAAATTCCAGGCAATCCTTCCCAGATAAAGCCTAGTTGAGATGCATTAAAGAGGAAATGAGAAAACTCTGCTTGTATTTGACTAACATCCCTATTAAACCAGAAGGAGGGCTCCTGGATTTTATCCCAGGAGCTGAGCTGGAATGTGTTGCATACAACTAGGAAGAGCAAAAGCTCTAGCAGGCAAGGATATCCTCCCTCCTGTGGAACTCCAACATCAGTACATCTTTTCTTCTATCTACTTTCCTAAATTGGAGACATGCAAGAAGCTATATGCTTCTCAGATGGTAACTAAAAGGAGGACAGGAGCCTGCAGAGTGCTTGGGGTTTTCACATGCTCTGCTGAAGCTGGTGCTATGGAGGGATGTTGTATTTTGGAGATGTTTGTTTGTGTAAGTGGTTAAAACCACTGAACTCTTTCTAAGCAGGCTGCCATGAGGCTGTTCGTATGAGATGATTTTTCAGCCACAGGGACCTGGAAAGTGTCACGACTGAGTGCCGCTTCCTGGACTGCTTTGAGGGGGTTGACTTAGATAAATCTAGTCTGCACTGTGGCAGGATTATTCAAAGCTGTCTTTAGAGATGTCCCTACTTGCTCTAGGTCCCCTCAGAAGTTGATGAAATGACACAAACTGCTGTATCTGTCTTCCCAGAAAATTATTTATACCACTTATGACCTGAAATGCCTTCAGAAGGCCCTTTCTTTTCTGTCCACTGAAGGATCCCTAGGACACGGATCTAATCTTGAGAGTTTTGATTAGATGCTTGATGTCTGGCCACTGGACTCCAACAGGTGGTGATGCAAGGTCTTACTTTATTGTGTCTTACTTAGAGATTTCTGTTCTTTTGCCTCAAATGAATCACAGAATCATAGAAGGGCTTCGGTTGGAAGGGACCCCAAGGATCACCAAGTCAGCATTGCCTCAGTGGCAAAAAATGCCATGCAGCAACACAGCTTGGCTGGGTGCTCACAGAAGGCCTTCCAAAAGAGCCTCCCATTAACTCCCAAGAATAATCATAAAATAGTCCCAAGAATAACAACAGAACGAAGTTGTTATCCATTGAATTGCAGTGAGCAAGCTCTGCTCTGGTCCCCAGCTACGTGGCCACCTCTGCCCCCACAATACCTTTGAATACGAACTCTGTTCCGCCCATCACTTTGGCAGAGTGCACTCCTCGGCTGTAACGGCCCTTGGCATAGATGGTGAAGGTGGGATGCTTGCAGATGGGGTCAGAGTAGTGGTAATAGTGTCCCTCCCAGGTGTTGTTGTTGTCATGGAAGATGAAGTGCCGCGTGAGGAAGAGAACCTCCGGCCGCACCTCACAGCGCTGGCTCACCCACTCGCCATGCAGCCCGATGGTCAGGTCTGCCTTGGGGGGCAGGATGGGTGGGTGGTGCTCATCTGAGCGGTAGATGATTCTGCACGCAATGCACGTGCGGTCATGGTTCTGAAAGAAAGCAGAGGAACTCACATGAGGGCAGATAAACAGGGCATTTGTTGCAAGCTGAGATGTTTCAAGCAGGAGCGGAATTAGGAGATTAATTCCCACATCTAAAGTGAACAGCTTTTGATTGAATCTAGAAAAGGCTGACTGTATCCTTCAGTCAGGCAAGATGTGGCCAGTCTGCAACTTACTATGGTAGAGACTCGATGAGTCTCATGTTAGAAATTATTACCTTTGTTCAGCTCTTTACATCAGTTGTTAGCTTTGGTACCACAGATGGATACAGGTGTCCTTAGTATGTTTTCACGTGGGCAGCAGCCTGGGAGAAGAGCCACCTGCTATTTTAGGCCTTGTCAGCTTTCCTGAGCTTAAGCACCACCTTGTGAGGTGTTCCCTTTCCCTATCTTGCAAAGTCCCAACTGCAGCCTTTGCAGACTTTCCTCTCTGTGTCAGGCACATGACCCTGCTGACAGCAGCAAGGATAGGGAGATGTGAGTGAGCCTGTACAGAGCCCACGGTGCCCCAGGAAGCAGATACAGCCTAGTGTTGCTGAATATGGTGAAAGCTTTATGGCTCCTTCCAGCAAGAGTAGGGTCTGCAGTGCCTGTCAGGCTCGATGAAGGCTTGCTGTTGAACTGTTCTGTTGAGCATAAGCCTCTGGGAGCCAAGTGTCCCAGTTTCCAGCCATGTCCATGAGAGCTGAGAGTGTTTCACTATCTGCAGACAGGGCCTCTCAGAAGTGCTGCCCACTGTGCCCTGGCACGGGAGCATGACCTGGTGGGTTTCCTCACATCACCTTGTCAGTTTGAGCTGCCACTGGAGAATGAGATGTGTACAGAACAAATACTTTTACTTCACTTCCCTGTCCAGCGCACTTCTCTGCCATCTCTCTGAGCTCATTTCATTATATAGATGCTCAAATTCATCACTAATACTTTAAGATCCATGTAAGCCACTATGGAGTCAGCATTTCTCCATTTGCTATCTTCAGCTTGCAGCACACCTTAGGATGCACAGTTATACATAACACAATAATATGAGGTAGCTTAAGAGAATCAACACAGAACTCGGGCAATACATCTCTCTTGCACATATTAAGTAGTGTGTATGTTTGCCTCCCCTCCAGATTATGTAGTCTCAGAAAGTCTATAAAAATCAATGAAGGTCTGCTGCTAGCTTCACTGGGATGTAGACTAACGGTCTGTGTACAAAATGATAAGAAACCATAGAATAGCTTGGGTTGGAAAGGATCTCAAAGCCCACCCAGTCCCACCTCGTGCCATGGGCAGGGCTGCCCCCCAGCAGCTCAGCTGCCCAGGCCCCATCCAACCTGGCCTTGAGCACCTCCAGGGATGGGGCACCACAGCTTCTATGGGCAGCCCATGCCTGCTAAATGGTGTAGCCCAGATTCATCAGAACCAGTGTTGGCCATCTCTGAAGAGGAGGCTGGACTTGCTGGCCAGAGGGTCTTTCCACCTAAAACTGCATGGTCACTGTGTTACTGAAATGGACCATTCTTTTCCATTGTGTAGCCTGTTAAATAATTTTAAAATTCATGTTCCAGCATCTGCAAATGGATAGAAGGACCATAAGTACAAAGAATATCAAACTGAGTAAATGCATCGGAAATGCTAAGTCATGGCTAGAACCAGTGATCAAGCACCTGGTGGGAATGCACCTGGCCAATGCAGGAGAGCTCAGCTGCATGCAATGCTCCTGAGTGACTGGAAGGGATGGAGTCAGGATCCACTCCTTCTCAGATCTCATTGTTGGCAGTGGAGGAAAGGGCATCTTGCTGGAGATCCCTGCCTACCTGCGGTCTTCCAAAGGTAAGCAGCTTTTTTTCTTTGCTTCTGCATCCATGGCTGCTGCATTTGGGCTTGTTCTCTTTTGTTGTGGCCAAAGACTTTGCCACCCCGCTACTACTACTGCTGTACTTTCCATCATGTTATAGTGTTACAGGAAGTGAACTGGAACTGGCAAAGTTAGCATGTTTTCTTTGGTGTTGTAACTATAATCAGAGGCTGGTACAAAATATTTAGTTATCTTGGGCACCGAAGACACAGGTATCACACAAGGACTGTGAAACTGGGGTGTTAGAATATGAGACTGCAAGTTTCAATTTGGGTTTACTGATGGTCAAGAAAGGAATCAAGAGTCAGTATGGCTTCCTATTTTGCTCTGTTTCTTGCATGGCTTTCCTATGTGACTTGATCTGAGTTCATACAAGCAGACAATTAGAGCTTTTTTGTTTGATGTGTGACTGGTAGGAAGTTAAAGACTGTGAGCTGTCAGGAAGTAGGCAGAAATTTTAGGTGCCGTAAGTATGTGAATAAATTAAATAAATCAAATGTAAATCAAACGTAGCTTAATGTAACAGGCTTTCAAACGTAATATGACAGGAGTCCAGTGTCCTTCTTCCTCTTTGTCTACAATAGACTCGTCTGCCGTCTTGTTTGGGACTTATCAGACTGGTTTGTTGAACTCTGCCTTCCTTCAGTGGATGCAAAATTCTGATTTCCAAGGACTGCACCAGCTGTGACAGCCTTTCTGGTTGCACTATTAATAAAGGTTCATCCTGCTTACCTTTTAGTTACTGGAAATGCACAAGGATGATGTGGCTGAGGCTGCAAGAAGAAGGGCAGGGGCAGGGAGAGGCTGGGGAGGTGAGAAGGGGAAGCAGCACTATCCCTTCCACTCTGGTGCCTAGCTGATTTGATTCAGGTATCTCATCAGGCAGTACCACTTCTCTGAGATTAGTGCTTGAACCGAAGCTTATGTAAAGCTTATTTCATTCTGACTCCATCTTCCACAGAGTTGCAAACTTCTCAGTGGAAGAATATGCCACATGTAAAATTCCTCAGTACAATTTCAGTCCAAGACATGAGAAAAGATCTGGTTTTCTTAAGAGTCAATTGGACTTAATTATGTGTAATTTATGCTTATCAATTGTTTTCAGTGTTGCTTTTTTCAGGTCAGCTGCTCTTGGCTCTTAATTACACTGGCTAAGGCCTTACAAATCACTCCCTTTCCATTTGTCTCAGGAAAGATTAATCTCTAAAAACAGACGTTCAAAGAAAATATGGAACAGAGGCAGAGAACTTTTGAGTCCAAACACGATTAAGTACACTCAATAAAAAGCTCATTTGGGCATGACATAAACTAGAAAACAATAAAGTGATCAGTGGACAAGATGAACATCTGTTTTATGTTTGGGATATCCTAGGTGTACAGTGCAGTATTTTATCACCAAGTTCTTGCTAAAAGGAACAGCCCATGAAATGGCTCCTGCCCGATGACGGGCAGAGGGAAGGTGCCTCCAAGCAGCTCCCAGAGCTGATCCATGCAGGCCCAATGCCTTGTTCTCCTGGGTGCTTCTCTGAAGCCAACTTCTGAATTAATCCGTGAGGCACGTGGGTTGAAATGAGCCCAAATCTCTGGCTGGAAACTCAGTTCTTGTACTTGGGGAGAAAATAGTTTATGACCTGAAAATTTCCAGCAACGTTTTCCCTTATCCCTCTCTCCTGCTGCCTCAACTGAAGTAGTAACAGGGCCAGGCTGCTCTGGAAGCCAAGGAGAGAGGTTTCTAATAAAAAAAATAAAAGCAAACAAGGATGAGGTTACTTGATCTTTTTCCCAATTGCTGTGGATAGTCGGAAACACAAACCTTCTCAGCATATCCTACTTTTTCTCTTTAAATTCCATGCGATTCTATGACTGCCTAGGGCTAACTCTCCTCTCATTAATTCGTAGTATTTGTTGCAGTCCAGGATAAAATAAAATAATAATAAAAAATCCATCATAAAACCAGGATGCCCTCCTTGCAGTGGTAAAATGGAATTTGGATAGCATGTAAAAGGTCCTTCCAGAAGGTATTCTAGTTTTGTTTGAGTACCTTTGTGTTCTGACCCTGTTGTTGTCCAAGATATCTGCAGACCAAATGTACAGACAATCTACCTTTCCCTTATAATTAAAGCAGAAGCTGAGCTCAGTGCTTAATATCAAGGAGAGGACCTGCAGGAGGTACTTCAAATTGTATTTAGGGACCAAACCAACAAGCACTAAAAGGAAAGAGGAGGTTGAAAACATAGTTATTTTCAACTGAACGCCCTGTTCAAATGCATTTTCTCTCTCCTCTACCCATTTGTACTTTTTTTTTTAATGCTGAAAACGTGTCTGTATCTCAATCAAAAAAACCTGAAAGCACTATTTGTCTGTAACAGCTCCAACATAACTCAACGTTTTCCCTGTAGAATGCAGTGCGTTCCTAGCAGAAAAGATTGGGAGGGGAAAAAAAAAGATCTGACAATTTCTCATCAGATTCTTATTAAAATGATGTGAAAATAATGAATATACACAGTCTGGAGGAAGAGTGAAACAGAGCAAAATGCTTTTTCTGGTATTCTTTTTCTTTTTTTTTCTTTTTCCCCCCCCTTTCAGTGATAACTGAGTGTCTATTTAAAAAAAAAAAAAAAAAAGAGAGAGAGAAACATTTTTAGGGGCTTTCTGGGTATTTTTAATGAACAATTGCAACCATTTTCTGACAAGTTCTCTCTGTCATCACTTAAATATCAACTGTTTGCCATTCTAACCACACCAGATACAGTAAGACAAAGGGCTAGCAGGCAGTGATGTGTTACAGTAAGCTCTGAAACCATCAAAAAGTAGAGCAACTTTTTCAATAGGCCTGGTACTATGTGAGACAAGGGACCGGTGTTATTTGGAGCTCACTCAAGCTGAGGAAAAGCAGCTGACAGAGAAGTGGTAAACCAAAGTGGTTTTCTCAGTAGCAGTTTTGCATCTGTAAGACCTTTAAACTTACAAGAAATCACACATCAGTTTCCTAAAGGAATTTGTAAAATCATCTCACCTTTTCTCTTTAGCTGAAGCCCCTGCATAATGGACACATCCTTCCTAACCCATAACTTGCTTAGGAGATTCCAGCATCAGTTTTGCCAGAGTATGTATTCTTTGTGGTTGGCTCTGCCATCTTTGGACTCCTCCTCACCCTCCTTCCCTCCCAGTAATGCCAGTGTCGAATTGAAGCCCAACCCTGAAAACTTTGGCAGAGCTATAGCTTCTTTCTGTAGAGTCTCTCTAGGGACTTTGCAACTTTCGTTTCTTATTCAAACTTAAATAGATATTCAATGTGGCTACTCTAAAAGCACTCATCCCTCCCTTATCCCATGCTATTGCCAGCTGGGTCTGTTTCCTCTGCTGGGCTTCTGTCATCTGTCCTGCTCAGTACCAATACCCTGTGAAGTCATGTATTTCATATTTTTCCAGCAATATCCTGCCCTAGCAGCCACGTACTGACATTAGAAGTATTTCCAGAACACTTTGCTGCTGCTGTTTTATTACCCACATCTGTGCAGGTGCAGTATGGAAAAGGTTCTTTGGAAGACCAAGGTTCCCAGCTGGCACAAAGCCACCTTTAGCCAGCACTGATTTGCACTGGTTACTGATGCATGGTCTTGTTTGTGGTTGGAAAAGGATGGGTTGCATCTACATTGTATTGAGGGTGGCAAGGCCTAGCACAAGCCCCACAGCAAGGTGGAGATGCTCTTAACCAGCATATGGGGCAGCCCGGGCTCCACCTATCCAAAAGTTCATAGTTCTCTTCTGTTGAGTGATTCCCTGTCAGGGCTGATTCTTACCACGAGGAAAAGTATTTAAGCAGAAAGGAAAGAAAATGCTTTAGCTCTTATCATTCACACCCACATGAATGCTGCGTGTCATGGGCAGGGCATATAGGACTGGAACAAGGCCATGCCTGGCTAGGATGTTAGGAGAAGGTGTCAATTCAAGTAAAAATTCAGAAAAGACACTGCCAAGGAGCTGAGTCCACCCAAAGGACACTTCTACAAATTGCTCAGTGTAGTATCAAGCTCCACTCCTCCACTGCTCGAGATAACTGCGGACCAGGACAGTGCTTTAACAAATGGCTGCAATCTCCCTCCACCACAAAAGTGATAATTTGCAGGCTTTCCATGACCTCATATGAAGCGAAGTTGGCGAACGTGCATTAGGCTGGCTCTGGGGAGTTGAAAAGCACAGTTGACACAGTTATAATTCAGCCTGCCAAAGGGAATGAAGAATAACAAAGATTTAAAACTTTAATTAAAAAATCTTGAAGCAAATGAAATGCTGGGGAAAGCAGTAACTCCTTTGCAGGGCTGTCAATTTGGGATTTCTTTTGGTGCGGAACAGAAGAGCTGCGTGCCGGAAGGAGGGTGGAGATACATTGGGACTTATCTACAAATGTGTGCCGTATATTTTCAGATATTGAGGAACAGCTTTTATTAACTACTCCCGTGAAGAGAAAGATAGTGAAGGAATCTGAAGGCACTATCATTATGCAGCTGTCTGATCTATCACATTGATTCCATTGCACAACCCTGCATAAAACTGAAATACAACCAAAATGAAAAACAAGAGTCCTCTGCTTGTTCCTTTCTGGGATAAAGTCTTTAGTCAATGCAAAAGATGGGAACAAAGATTAAAAATGGCCTTCTCTCAGATGAATTTACTTGCATGCTTTCTATCCCACTAAGATGATACTGATTTAGAGTGACATGAATATTTGGGGAAGTATAAAAAAAACATTCCTGGAAAACATGAAGCAACATTTTGAATGTCCATCTTCAGGAACAGATATTTCCAAGTTAAGCTGTGTTATGCCTTTAGAAAGCAACTTACATAAGCTTCTGAACTGCATAGCAGTATCACCAGCAAGTCCTTCATTGCTGCTTACAAAAGATGAAGAAATTGCAACTAGGTGCTAACAGAAGCATGGTGTCAGTAGGCTAGATATATTTGCTGAAGGGCCTTCTTTTATTTCACAAGCTTAAACAGTTAATTTTTATCTGTGGTGCTGTATTTGTGTTGGAGCAGACTTTAACTGCAGTTGAAGAACGGACAGTGATCCACAAAGAGAAATGTGGTTTTATAAGCAGCACAGCTCTGGAAGGTTCAGTTAGAAGCTCTTTGATTCTCTTATCTCTGAAGTGCATCATACACACTGTTGCTGTTCATAAACCTGGAATTAACCTATTTGAACATTCTTCTGATATTCTTTCTTTGCTCCCCTCATAATTTCCCTAAGAGTCTTTCACCAGTAATAATTAACAAAAGAAGCCGTTCAAGTGCTGGCTTAATCCAGAAGTCTAGAAGTCTCTTAATCTAGAATTCTCTGGCAAACAAAGTGGTTTTGTCCTCCAAGATTACACTTTTTGGTTGAGATAGTCTTCTGCTTATTTCTCGGAGGCTCTTTGCATGTTTAACATCTATTCACTCACGCTTGGATTCGCTTGGGAGCTCCTCCAGTACATCACATTCCCCTACAGCTGAAGTTAACTGAGTTTCAAAGAGATGAACACCCAGTTTGTCAAAAGCTCTAAAAACCTTGAGCACTTTGTTCTTTCATCCCCTGGCTGAGGCAGAACCCAAGCACCAGCCTCCAGATGTAGAATCTGCATTACCTGCAAAGGCATCTTCCAAAGGTGAATAAACTTGTCAGAGAGAACTGACAACTTGGGAATCTTTTCCATGGGAAAATCTTGCTGAAAGCGTGGGGCCAGAAAATGTTTGAGCATGGCAAAGGCAGAAGGAAGGTTAATCTAGCATGTTTTAAGACTCTTTTGATGTTCCAGACCGCTCCAGCCTAACTCCTAAATAACGATCTAACCAGAACGTACTGGCATCACAGCCATGGTCTGATCTTTCCTGTTACTCAGTCAGATGATAAAACAGCACAAGGAGTTCTTTGTTTACAAAACTGCATTTCTGAGGCAATTAAATATGAAATCAGCACCCCAGTACTGCTGTTGTAAACATTCCTGGCATTTTAAGCACACGCTTTGAACGAATAATGCACTGAAGACTTCCTTCCCTACAAGTACTTGTATGAATTTGCAAATAAGGCATGAATTTATGACCAGTCAGCAAGGCTTGGTGTTGCCCTCATCCATGTTTTTTTTTTGTACAACACAGGCGATGACTGCCAAACAGTTCCACCACCCTGCCCTTTCCACCAGCATGATCTCTCCTGCTGGCTAAAGAGCCTGAGCGTGCACTAGCATGAATCCCTTTCTAAACTCCCTACATCAAGGCACATCAAAGGCTTTCAGCCCCCTTCTTCAGCAAGTTCTAATTCATACCCTGAGCGAGGCTGGAGGACTGCTAAGATAAATCTATATAGCGATCTATTAACCAGCTGTTCTTAGGAACTTCCATGTATTTTACAAGAGGAATTTGTTTAAGGTATGCTCTTATCTAAGAGCATTTGTAAAGCTTTAGGAGATGACATATTAGATATTTTTAAAAGCTCCCTGATTTTATATGAACACTTGAGATACGGTAATCTGTGAAATTATTCAGATTTGTAGCACCGAGCATAAAGCTGTCTGGTTTTTGGACAGCCCTTTTGATTTACCACCCTGTGGTGAAATCTCTGCAGGAGTTTGGAGAAGGTCCAATTCTATTTGTTTAAAGTCCCGATCATGTGGCTTTGGCATTCCTAGCATATCCAGCAATCATTTGCTTTTAATTACCATTCATTTCAACCGCATAAGTAATGAATGTGGCTACCACATCCAACTTAAAGGCTGCGTAAACTCTTGAGTGGGGTGGAACTTTCTTCTATATAGAGGCTTAACTATAAATTTAACTCAAAATGTGAATCCTCTCAATTTATTTTAGGCAGGTATTTATTATAAGTATAAAATAAAAATAAATAAAAAGGAAATGAAAAAAGCCTTAAATGAAAGATTCCACACAATACACCTGATTCACTTCAGAAGTAATTTCCTGGCCTCCCCAACCTCTTGGTATGACTGCAAAAACCTTAAAGAAAAACAAGTTGATTTAACGTTTCTATTTATTCATGGTGTCCAGTTTCCAGAGGAGTCTGTGACTTGTAGTTTTAAACTCAATTTAGCATTTAAACTCATTTTCAGCTGGGTCCCAGTGGAGCAACAATTAGAAAAGGAAAGGAGTTCAAAGAAGAAGGGTTATAACCTTCCAGCAGTATGTTTGCCTGTGCTTAAAAAAAAAAATAAAAAAATCATCTCTATTACTATTCTTTCTCCATCCAGCAAACACTAAGTCCCACAGCCAGGCTGAGGACCTGCTGGCATTGGGAGATTCATTGGTAAGGTACAGGCCAAAACCCAGAAGTCCTACAAAGCAGCTAATTATGAAGGCTCCTTTTTAAGGATATTTGTTATTTGTGCCATGCTGAACGTCTACTACCAGCCAGTCCAACTTCTCTCTACATACAACACATTTCACACCAAATCAGAACAAGATGATCCCAAGAAAATTATGAAGAGAACCTACGCCGTGGGACACTCAGTCTGTGTTCAACCATGTGCTTTGAAGCTGAAGGCTCCAGCTGAGACTGTTGTCTCAGCAATTCAGACCCTGAACATATAGCACCGTATATTGCAGGAGTCTACCAAGCT
This sequence comes from Coturnix japonica, assembly GCF_054131305.1. Taxonomy (NCBI): domain Eukaryota; kingdom Metazoa; phylum Chordata; class Aves; order Galliformes; family Phasianidae; genus Coturnix; species Coturnix japonica. The sequence goes on from NC_140664.1 coordinate 46,597,037, forward strand.
GTGCAAACAAAGGCTTAAGAGGAACAGAGGTAAAGTAACTTGTCAGAACTTAGAACTGAACAAAGAGGTCTGAAAGTCAGGACCTGGGGCCTCCGTTTATGAAACTGTATGGAATTTATGTCATGGAGAGCTGGAATTTTTGTGTATTTTGATGAACTCATGAGTTAAATTTTGCATTCTATAGTAACAGCACTTCCCATAGCCAATGAATAGTACTCTTATGAATGGCATTCTGGTGTCATAAATTCAGCCTCAAGATTCAGCCCCTGCCAAAAACTGGCTACCAAAAGTCTTATTAGGAAGAACTGCACTTCATGACTATCGATGGTTAACTTGGCTTGTATGCCTTTCTACTCCCTCAGTTCTTGTATGCATACAATATGGGAGCCACCTCTGCGATCCACATCACAGGTTTTCACTGGTTTCAGTGCACATGTACCTCAGGACAAGATCTACCCACCATGACATGTAAGGCTGTGAGCTAAATGCATGCACAGGGCCCCCTTCATGCTGCCACAGCTCATTGATTGAGACTGCTTTTGCTGTCCACATAATGTCACCTACTAAAGTCAGAATGGATCATATCATGCTTGAGATAATGGGCTTTGTGAATGTAAATGAGAGTTTCAAGTGCTCTCAGATATCTGTAAAGTTTTTTGGTTTATATAGTCAGTGTGGCTTGAGAAACAGACTTCCTTATGAAAGATTAGATTTTTTTTAATTTGAGCATTACATTTTAGAGGCAATATTATTTTAAAAGCAAGAAGTGACTCTATGATAGTACAAAAGTACAAGTTCTGTGGTTCATCTACTGCTGCTAAAACCCTCCATTTTGAGAAGATGTATTTTTATAAAGAAGAAGCAAATTTGTGCCATGCCACTTGAAGAAAACTTAATGAAAGAAGTGACAGCGGTGTTTGTATGGAGACATGGCTGGTTGTGGATTAAAATTATCACCAGGACACGCTTTTAAAATAATTAAAGACAGGTCACGTAAAGTCATGAGCTACTGAAATTTGATATACAGACAAGGTAGACACAACACAGGGTAGACGGAGTGGTTTTGAATGGAAGGGAAAACCATGGCTTTCCCATCAAAACTCTCCTTTCCCTTGTTGTGTTTCCTGCTATTGCTGATAAGCTTAGTTGCTGTTTGAACCAGTCACACAGTGAAAGGATTAAAAATGGTGATAACTCATTAGCTGGAAGTGATCCTGCAGCAGTGTCTGGCTGGAACATACTGATAGCAACTGCAGCCTGCAATGTGGTTCCAATTGTTGCGTTCCTTTGAAATGTCACCGGGAAAGATGTACAGACAGACCTCCTGCTACAGGCCATCAATGCCTACTCTTCCTGTTTGATTTTTATTTAACTTACCATGAGTTGATCAGTTCCCAATGAAGCTGAAGGCACTTTGAAGCTCCTTTGAAAACTGAATTATCAAATGGAATTAGAGACCCATTCTATATTCACCTGTTTTTCATTTCATTAACGTGTATGCCTGCTTCTGGATCCACGACCCGAACAGTCCATCCGTTTTTCCCCCTTCATGCTGTCCCTTTCATGTCTCTGCCTTCCAATTTCCCTTTTTTCTCTTCAGATTATGGATCACTCAAATTCCATATGTTGATACAATCTGACTTCCTCTCTTCCTGATGCTCCTGCAGCTATACAAGCATCCACTGATGCCTGTTTCTCTAGCTGTTTCTCAGTCCTGCATCAAGCTTTCTTTCTTCTCTTCTCCTAGCCTTCAACCACAGTCCCAGCCAGCAACTGTCACCTCTGCAAGAGGTCTTCGATAACATCTTCAGACTCACAGCAGCCTTTACTGACCTTAGCTCATCAGACTACTTTTCATGCATTTGATGCAGTCTCATAAACCACAAAATAGGCACTACTTTTCTGAAATAATATGCTCTGTGATCTTATTGTAATTGACTGCATCATCTGTAAAGCCACCATCCATTTCTTATTTTAGAACCACATCTGCATTTTAGATTACACTAGCGCACTGACTCAGAGGAGCTGAATAATGTGAGCTTTGTCAGTAGTAACTTAACAGGATGGCATATGCACATACATACCTTGGCATTTTGAAGAGGAGGTTGGTAACTGGAGGGTCGGTAGTACCTCCTCTGGGTAGCATCAGTATGAATGTCTCCAAGAAATAGCTCCTCCACGAGGTGATCTAAATTGTGATGCAGATACTGCTTCTCCACGCGGATCAGCTGGAGTTCATGCATGGCAAAATTCAGAGCCTTGGTGCATTCACATCCATTCTCTTCTCTGAGCAAATCATAGCTCACATCCTGCTCCCAGGGACTATCTTCTGGTATAAATCCAGGACATGTATTGTTGACCAACTCACTTAATTTTTTGGCTACTGCTTCGTTGTGGCTTATGATCTGTATGTTGCGCAGCTGATAATCTGCTTCAGTACCCCCTCGGATGATCCAGGATGCTTGGCGAAGGCGAATTTTGCCACGTATAACTAATGTGTAGATAGGGTTAGTGCAGCGATTGCCACCATAGTAAAACTGATATGCTTTGAATGTATTATTGTGATAGAATCTGTAAGATCTTGTGATGAACTCTGGGCCTGCTCTGACTTCACAGCTGTGGGAAGACAGAAAGGAAATTTTAGCAAGGTGGCACGTCATGTACACTACAGGTGACAAGAATGAGCAGGAGTCCACAGATATCTGGGTACTCACGTCCCTCTGAAATGAAGTAAATAGGGACTAGGTAACCATGATCTGCCAATTCACCAAGAATTTCCTCTGCTATTATAGAAACATACAGTTTCACGGTGATTGTATCTACCTAAGGGTTTACTCTCTGTAGATTTAAATACTTTGAGTCATATTTCACTTTTCCTTTTTGTCTAAGGACTACCATGTGACTAATTTTATGAAAAAAGTCACAGCTTATTAAACATCTATTCTTCTCTTTGCATGGTAGATTTAGCAAAAGCACTGATAACATCAGAAAGCGAAATGCCAAATATCCACAGAACAGGACAAGGAACTGGCTTCTGCAGCTGCTGCAAAGGCTCCACTGTAGTGTACTGCCTGGTCTGGTCTGCAGAGACCTGTAGAATCTCGTCCTCAGCTTTTCCACTCAACGTTTCAAGAGGGGTGGCACTTCTGCCATTTAATGCAAATCTCCTGTTTGGACAGAAGTTAGACCATGCAGTATTGAGGTTTGTTAACAAAGAAGTATTTTTTTTCTCTTTTACTGAAGATGTGAATAGCAGTTAAATACCAGTTTCTCTAGAAAGTCCTTTTGTACCTTCAAACTTGTTCCCCTTTTTTTGTCATCTGCAATGCTTAATGTAAATACATTCTAATAAAAAGCCCACGATTCCCCTACTACAACTCACTTGAAATGAATGGGCAACTATTGCCTGCTGAGACACGCAAGCAAAATAGCTCTCTGAATTAAAAATTATCATGTATGGGTTGGAAAAGAACTGGTGAAGTACAGCTTCTTAATTTCTTCTGCTAAAACAACTAACTTGTGCTAGACAAACGCTCTGAAAATAAGGATCCATTCAAAGGATCTAATGCATGCAGTCCAAGATAATATAATGTTACATTTGAATAAGCATTTTGGCAACTTGATGGTCCTTTTTCTATTCAGAAAGAGATTTAAAGATATTTCACAGTGTGCTGTTTTAAATCCAGACTACAAATTGATTCATCAAGACAGTTTCATAGTATGCTATTCCTATGTACATAACACAGCTCCTTTTCTTTTATACATAAGCTTATTATAAAGCATTTGGAATGTAAAGTATCACCATACTATCACCATATTAAATAAATTAGTTCCCCTGCTTGTTAAAGTGGGAATTTTCATCCTTCCTTCTTTGTTTCCTTCCCCTTTTCTCTTCCACATACACCACTCAAGCATGTTTGATCATGTTTGATCATTCCTTACCCAGTAGAGACCCAGTGTCCTTCTATATTGGGAGGCATTTGCACAGTGATGCGGGCCCCATTGTGGAGGTGTTTCAGCATGTGATGACACTGTGACTCCTTGAAAGCCCTCCATGCACTCTTCTCTAAGGAGCGGGGGTGGGACCTGCTGTCTGGATGAAGAAGAGCAGAACCTTCTCCCAGCCCTGCAATAGAAAAGCAGAAATTAACCAGAGATCCCAGTAAGAGAGCCTTCAACATGATAAAGGCGGTTGAGAACATCTTGAGGTTGAATAACACTTGCTCACAATGTTATGTGTCTGGGAAAGAAGAGGCTGCATTTCTTGTCTCATTTGAAAAATAAAAAAAATATGCAATGCTCTTCTTCTCTGTAGCTCCGCAAGGGCTTGAACTGAAGTGCTCCATTTCTATACCCAGTGATGTGGCTCTAGAGCTAAATTTTACAGACACCTCTTTAATCTCTGGTCAGGACAGTCAGAAATCTGGGTCTTGGAACTCCCAGAAAGTTGCATCCAGATCTGGAGATAAACTTTGTGGTTTCAGCCCCCCTCTAATTTGAACACTTCTATACTAAACTTGCAAACAAAGGCTGCTCTTGAAAGCCAAGGGAAAAACAGATCTTAAAAGCAAAGCCTCTGCACACAGGAAGCCTCTGTGATGACTGAGGTGGTCAATTAGAGGCCGATTCTGCTATTTTTATTTTAAAGGAGAAGAGGAATTTGAAAAGCTAATTTTGTCTCCATCACACAGCAATTTTGGTTTCTTGTAATGTATACATACAAAACCCACCAGTGATCTTTTTACACAGTATTAATTGGACAAAATGAATACGGAGCTTCAGGAGGAATGCGTCTTTATTCTTTTAGGCACCAAGTGCTCTTAGATACATTGGAAACATGGATCATGGATAGTGGGTGGGAAACTGTTAATACTTTACCAAAAGGAATTTAAGAACCTCCGGGCTAGGAAAAGAATATGGGGTGTGCCCTGGAAGCCAGTCTGGCTGTCTGGGGAGAGGGAAGGCTCAATGACATGCGCTCCCAGGGGTCAGAGTTAGGGTTTGCCCTGTCTTTTCTCATGACTTTCCTGCCCAACTTGGCTCTGGAACCAGGCTCTTTTCTATGCAGTCCAAGCCACCAAACTAGACCCTGCTCTGTATTCCCCCGGTCAGACATCAAAATATGAGTCATGAAGAGCAACCTCTAAATGTAAGGTCTGACATTCAGGCTGATGTTAAGGCTGTGCTCAGTCCCACCATGCACAGTATTGCTGCAGAACTTACAAGAAAATTGGCATTATTCATTTTTAGCTAGATGCCATTTCCAAGCTTTGCCATTTCCTAATGCAAACAGAAAACTGTGTCGGTGACTCATGATGTTGTCTAGGCCTTATGTCTTCTGGAATAAACTTAGGTTAACACCTGGGAAAATGGCATTGCCAGAAATACAAATACATGCCACCTATTTGAAAAGAGCAGTTTCTACTGTGAACAAAGGCGAAGAGTTTTCCAGTAGGCAGAGTAAAGTGTGATCAGAAACGTAACTATAAATACTTGAATGTAAACAGCACTTATCACTGAATGATCTTGTGATTTAATGAGATTAACTGATACAATTTCACAGTCTTTATTAGGAGATTTAGCAGCTTTGTTGCAGTTTACCACTAATTCTTCCTTCTGAATGAGAATTTATGGCCTTCCTTTCTACAGGGTAATAAATATGAGATGCTTTGATATCTGAGCATGCCATCTGAGATGCACTTAAAGGACTTTCAGAGGGTCAGTACTTTTTTCTTTCTGAAAGCCAGTCTTCTCAGGCCTTTTTGCAATGCTGAGCAGTCTCTCTTGTGCATCAAACAACAGTTGTTCTGAAGCAAGAAATGGCAGGACCACTTCCAAAGCAGTATGACCACACCAGAACGATGCTCTCCTGAAGCTGACAATCTTTTGAGAGGCAGGATTTAATAGATAGGACTTTCATCAGTCTTTCATGGATGCAGCCTCCTGGCCCTAAGCCAGCATCTCTTGGCAGCCTAGCTCACCTGGAAAAGAACTCAGCTCTCAAAAACTTGAGCTTATCGGGTCTATCTGAAACCCTGTGGGCATGGGACTGATGTCACAGGCCCTTATGCTGCCAGAAGAACAAGTTCAGCCAGGTCCGGTGAAATTTACCATACACTTATTCCTGTTGTTATGAACCACAGCTAATGTTTGAGACCTTCTCCTTCAACAAGTTTTCCCATCCCTACATCTATACACACTCAAAAAATTCAGCACGTTCTCTTTAACGGAGCGCTTCTGTCCATGGCTCTTTTGTGTCAGAAAGGACAGTGCCTGCAAGGTACATGCTGGATGTTGGAGCTATCACTACTAACCCTTCCAACAGAAACACAGCTATCAGGATGCCTTCTGCAGAGAAATTATCTCACATTGAAAAAGCCTTTGAAAATTTCCATTTTTGCCTGGAGCTGTTAAGCATTTGAAGTCTGCCATTAAGAGGAGGTTTTGAAATGGTTTGAGTGACTTTTTCCAAGGCAGATGTATCACGCACGTTGCTTTTAGGCTGTTGTGCTTTTCATAACACATGTTATATGATTCATAAATACAGATGCACTTGAAAATGAATGATTTATTCATTTAAACATATTTGGGTGTTTAATTTCTTCAAGCAAAAATCCTCCTGCAGAAGGATACCATCTTGTATGTGTACATAGCAAAAGAGAAGATGTGTTATATGCTGCCAATTATTCCCTGGAGGAAATAATGAGAAGAGGGGTTTTTGAAAAGGAGTCAAACGTTCTGTGACATCATGCAGTGCCTTTTTGATATTGCTTAGAAGTAAGCTGGCCTCTAGCTCTCCCTGGAAGTACAGCTGGGTGTAGTTCTATCTTGCAAACAACAAACTGCATCCAGTGGATGGGAGATTTGCATTGTCAGCCACAGAGATCTGTATCTGAGAAGTGAGCATGTGCTCAGGATTCATCCATCAAACTGTGACAAATGATGATGGGAAGAAGTTTAAGTCAAGACAGGCACGAGAACATAAGGACTGTAGAGATTGGGGAAGAGATGTAGAAGACACACACAAGCCAGGCAACATCCCATACGTTGGACATGACTATCAGAATACAGATTATGCTGTAAGATTAAAAGGCAATGATGGGACCCTTTACCTTGCTCGCTACATTTTTCAATGTTTATGTTGCTGAGGTAAGGAAATACTTAATTTAGCAGAACCTTCTTTCTCACTGAGTCATAATTTCAACACTTTTGTTTATAACTACATATGCTTGTGTGACTTCCAGTCAAAGGTGCCCTAACTTCTCTCATGTTACCTAAAAACCCCTCACAAAGACTGGTGATGTACTTTCTGTGCAAGACATGAAGCTGAACACTGTCTCCTTTGCATTTCCACACTGGGTAATTCAAAGCAGCACAGAATCCCTTGCTCCCCTTTGGCAGTGCACAGTGAAGTGTTCTGCAAAACTGAGGCCTCCTGGGGATAATGGCATTCACTGTAAAAGATCTACTTGGCGATGTTCGAAGTTGGACTCTGCTGGAAGGCTTAAGATTAAAACGTGCTTTCACAAAACTGGGAAAAGAATTTCACGGCTCTTAAAAGCCCACTTTGGAGCCCAAGCATGGTTGCAACATACTTGGAGCCACTACTTTCATTCAGAAGGATCCAGCTCTGCTATTCCCTATAGCACAGACAGATGATAGGGTTCAGAACCTCCATGATAAGCCACATATTTCAGACTCAAGGTCTGACACTTTTAATTTATTTTTTTTAATGTGAAATGAAGGGATCTCACACATTCATAAAAGACAGTCCACCATCCAATTATTCAAAAGTGTGACAGACTTAAAAACCCATTCTTTGCATGGTGCTAATGGCAGCATTTTTGTGAAGCCTCTGGTTAACACTTCCTGTAGCTACATGATGACCACAGACCATAAGATTGTATCACTCTCCTGGTGGTGGCTGCCTATTCACAGCAGCAAGTCCAAAAGAAGTAAGAAAATTCCAGAGCCCATTAAAAATGCCTCCTAGAAAAGCAAAACAAAGAACAAATGCATTTTTGATGCATTGATAACCAGCTTCACTTTCATAATCAAGACCTAGCAGCACAGATCACAGTACAGCTTTAGCACCAAGGTTTTAATAGAAGACAGTACACAAGGTGCTACAGCTCCATCTCCCAGCTGGGAATCCCCTTCAGTGCCTCATAGATCAAGCATTACAGAGGTAGAGCCAACAACCATCAGAGTGGGGAAGCAAGGTGTGGGCAGCTGCCAGGTGAGAATGCATAGCTGGCAGCACCCACTGCACCAGGTGTTGATAAGGCGGGGGCTTCAAGCTCTGGGGTTCACCCATAAACCTCTATCTGATGTGGGAACAACCACTGCAGATAAAAATAATTGGAAGGTAAGATGGGTTACTTTCAAGTTCTTCAAAGATTTCTGCACGTAGCTGCGAGTGAAATACCAATCTCAAAAGGGTGATGTGCTGGCAGCTGGTTACCCAAACGTGTTTCAGAAGTTGCTTGCAAAAAGATTTTCACAAACTTTTCTATGAAAAACTGTGAGCTGCTCTACTCAATGGCTCAGTTTTTGGAAAAATAGTATGCAAATAATGTAGAATTGCGCCATCAATAATGATAAGTAATGTTGTGCTTGAGCACAAATTCTAATCTTTTAATTCATATCTAGACACCACGGGCAAATTCTGTTCTCAGCTTTGCAAGATTGCAAAAGTATAGCTCGAATAATCTTAAAGGTTAAACTTTAGATTTAAATCAGTTTAATTAACAAACACCTCTACCAGAATGGAAATCACAGCTTCAAATATGGCCAAGTGAAGCACTTCAAAACATGGGCTTCTAGCTACTACACCTTCAGCAAACTCACCTTTGGCCCAATGGGAGGATAAATGTTAATGAAAAGTATGGCTAAAAACTGGGTTTAGGTTGGGATTGCTCAGGAGGAACTGCTTGGTCTTTCATTTGCAGCCCTGCAAAGTCCAGAGGAGCACCATTCTGCTACAAATTAAAACAATCTCAGGTGGTAGTCCAAGTGCAAAACACATAATGACATTTGAACATGCAGGCTGCAGCTCTGCTTCGAGCCCTTTTCAAGTTCAAACTTGTTTGAAACATTAAAAACCTTACCACAGATAAAGGATAATTGGCAGGATTAAGTTTATAGCTCTCCTTATCTGGGCAGTCGCCCTGCACAATTAAATAAATACACATTTGGATTACTCTCTTTCTTGATGTGGGAGAGTGCTAGATAATGCCCGTGACAGGCCTTCGGCTGCAGTGCAAACTTGTGTAATTACAGTGGGGAATATAATGTCCTGTTACCAAGCCGCTGTCTGTGTTTATCAGTGTTTTCCCTATACTCAGAACTTCAAACAGTCCTCTCACAGGATCAGGACCTAAATTAGCTGCTGTGAACAAAGGGGCCGGGAAAGGAAAGCTGAATTTCCTGGTCATAAAAGCAGGCAGGACAATGATTTCCCTTAACAGGTATCCGCTGATGTTCCTGTGCACGCAGGGCTTGCAGGCACAGCTGCCAAAGAACCTCACGCCCTCACGGACCAGAAAGAAGCACTGCAGAGTGTGAAAGAGCCTGAAGGGAGATAAGGTGTCCTTTGATGGCAGAGCTAGAAAGAAGCTCCTCAAGGCTATGTGCCTCAGGCTTAGTCTCTTTGCTATCTTACAGCTCTGTCCTCGCTTGGAGGAGACCAGAGAACCCAGCACTGAGCAGCTATATGATGCTCTACTAAGTGTGAGCCTGGCTGCTAATTTAGATCGCTGCAGCTCTGGATGCCAAGAGTAAAGCCACCTCTGCCCAGTGGGAATGCTTTCCTCCAGAGACACAAGGGGTTAATTAAAGCCCACCTCCACGCGGGGCAGCCCTATACCAAAGTGCAATCCAATCTCGACAGTAGTTGGGTCTCACCCCCTTTGAAGCCGACATCTGGTCTCCATCATGGACATCTGCACACTGCTGCACGGCCTGCAGGCCACGGCCCGTCCTCCACACACGGCGCGGCTGTTTGTTCAGGTGGGCCTTGAGTCCACGCAAAGACAGCGCTAGCCAGCTTGCCATGGGCCATCGCACCCCCAGCAGCCCTACTTAGAGCACTGCGTCCATAATTAAAACATTACTGTTCTAAAACGCTGGGTGTACTTGCCATCAGCATGCTGTGTGCCAGTTTTGGGCTCCATCGCTCACCAGCCTGTCTCCTACACACACCACCACCATCTCCTCCTTGGCAAGCCCACAGCCAAGCTACAGAGGATGGGTGAAACTGAATTTACGCTGATGAAATTGTGAATAAAACCGAGTCTATCTCTCCCTGCCAAACCCCCCTTTTACTCTTTTATTCATTGTCTTCCAGATTGCCAAATGAAGCATGTTACAGAGGGAACAGATCTCATGTGCCTCCAGCACAGAGTGCAATTTTGGCCCATTTTACAGACGTGGGTATTTACATCGTATATACTTTCTTATTTTCCATAAACAGGTTTTGAATTTAAACACTAATTTAAACAAAATTGCCTGTGAACTTTTAAAAGCATAAACAGTTTTACCCTGAAAAGCCCAGCAGTCTTGTCTTCATCTTTATTAGGGCTATTTCCATGATGTTATCAACAAATTGTTTTAGTTAGGGTTTCTAATTCACCATTCCAGCACTAACATATTCAGAAATAAGCTAAAGTTTCTTCTTAGCATCTGTACTTGTTAAAAAAAAGTTTACGTTTCCAAAAGAAATTAGCCAAATTTGTTTTGAACCCTCTTGGAGGTGACTCTTATTAATCAGGTTTTCTGGAGCAGAACGATCTTAACTTTTGACATCTGAAACTTCTGTGGCTTTCTCTCTAAGCAAAGAAAACAGCGATAATGGACAACTTCCAGCTGCAAACCTCTTATGATATTGCACAGGTTTTATTTTGACTAAGGAACACAAGTTTTTCCAAATAGTAATTCAGCAACGTTAAAGTAGGCATTTCTTAACATAATGCTTTAGTCTTATAGGACATTCTAACTTGCTTTATAAAGCTTTAAACCCTAAATACACACACACACACCCTCTTGCTCACTTTTAACCCTTAATTTGCCAGGTGCAATAGAAACGTTGTGGACAACATGACATGGTGTAAAGAGGCTTAGCACTGCAGTCCCCTGGGACTGCTGGTTGTTCTTACACATCACTAGCTCAGGCTGGCCACTGGCTGAAGGATGCTCCTACTGACTCCATGGCACACAGAGAAAACTCCAGGCCAAGTTAAAGCTAACAGGCGTATATAGACTGGCTGAACTTCAGTCCACTGCATGACACCAATGGCATTTTCAAGCTTTTAAGGGTGGCAACTTCCCCACGCTCAAAGCTGAGATCCAAACTGCGCACTGATACTTTGCTGAGGTGTGGATGTTTACACACAAGCCACTGAGCTGCATCGTTCTGCAAGAATACAGGTATACTTTATTTGGTGAAACATAACCACAGATGGAAAAAATAGACTATTTTCCTACTTCATGCTCTTTTGGCAGCTGCTTTTTTGATCTGATCATCAGCCTTGATTTGTTTCCCGCTCCAGCCAGGGTTCAGCACTGCTCTGTAATTCCAAGCAGATGAGCCGGGGAGTCCAACCCTGTAATTACACCTCCTCTCCTTACCCTCTAACTCCAAGCCTCCCATTTTCACTCTTACATCTCGGATCACAAGAGTTTTAAGAAACACCTTCAGCGTCCCAGCGGGTCTGGCTTAACTAAACACATTTATGCTCTCTCTAGATTTCATTGCTGAGCTGTGAGAAGGGTATAAGCCCCCTCCTGGGGAACAAGGTCTTTTGCTCTTTGTCTCTCGAAACAAAATACACAATCAGAAGTCCATGCTCTTTATTATTTATTGAATACCATCTGTGTGCTTAGCACTTGTACAAACACAGAGAGGCAATCCCCGCTTCACAAAATCAATCCCAGGAATAGCTCTGAAACCCTTATCCCCCGCTCACAGATCTCACCCTGAATCCACGTAGGTTACTCGCATTCTAACAGCTAAAGCAAATCCCTCTTTTTACAAGCCAGCTCAGGGTCCTACGAAATGTAACTGAAGAAGTCTGGATGCTACAAAGTACTCTCGAGTTAAGAATGTGCTTCAGAACGATGCTGCGACTTGAGGAGTTTGAGTCACTCTTGGAGAACGACACCTCGCCTGGATTTCTCAAATCTGGCTGCCAAATGTTAGACATACCGAAGCAGCTAATTAAATAACCTCCCTTTCAGAAGTCGCTCTTGAAGAACACCGGGATTCTAGACAAACGAGCTGGATGCACGCAGCACACACGAGTTTAAATACATAAGGCACCAAACTTCTGCCTGCCTGGGGTTTCGGAGACACGTCAGGCTGAGGCTTAGCACACCAGCGGGCGGTGTCATCCCGAGCCCCCGCTGCCCTATGCCGGCAAATGCCGCAGCAAGCACTTCCCGGCCGCAAACTTCCTCCTCGGCCGCAGGTGAGGCAGGGTCCGCCAGGGTCGGACCATCTCCTGGCAACGCCCGACGCGTCGCTGAGCCAGCTGCCCGTCCAGCCGCTCCGTCCCAAATCCACGGGCACGCAAGGTGCCCAGCCGAGCAGGACAGAGGCACGGCACCTCGCTGCTCCCAAGTTTTATTCACCAACGAGCAGAAGGTCCGCGTGGCTGCGCTCCTACCCCTCATCCGGACCCACTCCGCAGGACGAGAGCACCACCCGCGCCCCGTCCCCACCCGCGGAGCCGCCGGGTTCCCCGCACTCACCGTGCAGCAGCAGGGCCGGGAACAGGTACCGCATCAGGCTGCCGTACGGGACGGACATCTCCGCGCTCCGTGCCGGGGCCGTGCCGCGCTCAGCGCCGTGCCGGGCAGCCCATGGCCGGCACTAGGGGGCGGGAGGCTGGAGGGGCGGCAGCGCGGCCGGGACACACCGCCTCTCCTTTGGAAACACGTTCCTCGCTCGTGAGCTCGGGCTCCGGTCGCTGCGTCGTCACCCGTATCCACGAAGCGCGGCGGCGGCTCCGCTTCATATTTCCCCTTCCAGAGGGAGGAGGAGGGGTCGGGAGGTGGGGACTCCCGCTCTGCCGCCGCCGGGAGGGGTGGAGGGCGGGCTGGAGGGGCGGCCCGTGGGGTGTACGCCGCCGGGCGGGGGCGGGTCGGGGGGGTGGGAAGGGGGGTGGTCGCCGATGGTGTTGGGGCGGTCCGAGTGCTGCCGTGTGGTCCTCGGCAGGTACGGTGTTGTTGTGTGACGCTGTGGGCAGGGGGACAGAAGTCGAGGAGAGGAAGCGTTTTGGCTGCGGTTCTCCACATCAATTAGATGTTTTAAAGAACAGGCGTCTGAGTTGCTGCCTTTGATTTTTTGCGTTCCGCACGTTTTCCCATGGCCGCAGAATCACAGCACGTCGTGAGTTGGAAGGGGTCCACAAGGACCATCGAGTCCAACTCCCCGCTCCACGCAGACCACCCAAAATCCTAACACTGTGCCTGAGAGCGGTGTCCAAACGCTCCTTGGCACTTGGGGCCATCACCGCTGTGCATCCTGTTCCATGCCCACCGCCCTGTGGTGCAGCCCCTCTCCCCGACTCCCAGCCGCCCCTCCCCTGGCACAGCTCCATGCTGTTCCCTCGGGCCCTGTCGCTGTCACACAGAGCAGAGCTCAGCGCTGCCCTCCGCTCCCTGTGAGGAGCTGCAGCCGCCATCAGGCCTCCATCAGCTCCTCTGCTCTGTGCTGAGCTCACCCAGGGACCTCAGTCACCCCGAGTCTTACGTCCTGGTCATGCAAACACACGTTGTACATGTTAACAACTTGTGCCTGAGTTTGGGTGCAGGGCTTTATTGTATACTGCCCGCTGCTCACAAACATCATGTGTTGTAATTTTTGTTTGTGTCTGTGGGCTCAGCTGTAGTGTCCCATGACAAAGAATGTGTAACAAATTGGAAAAATTTGAGAAAATGAACGTAACTGAGTTTTGAATGGTTTAAGCTAAAGTGTTTACACGCTGAGTGATTAAAAAGAAACACAAACAACAATGACTCTTTCCAGCTCCCTTGAGAAGGAAGAATAAATTTAATCTTCCTCGCTTATACAGAGAGGAAGCAGAGACAGAAACAAGTAGTGGTGAGTCAGAATGCGAGCTCTGATGCTTTGGATTCTCAGAGTTGCACTTGCTCTTTCAAACAAATGTTTTTTGGGTCAGAAGGAGCAGTTTCCAGAGCACTTGGTGGCGGTTTCTTCAAGGCTGTAGGAGGTTGATATCTGGTCGATCACCTGGTGAGAGATGCACAAAGGAGAAAAACCTCCTTCATGAAACAGGTGCCTTGGAATGCAAGTAAAGCTGGGTATGGCTGTGAAAATAGCCTTCCCCAATGCTTCTTGCTCATCTTCAACCCATTCCTGTAGTTGCCACGGAAGTGTTTGTCAGCTGTGTGTATGAAGGAACAATTCATGCTGTAGACCTCATGCAGTGGGAAAAATTGTTTGTGTACTTGGATGTTTTTTAAGAGAGGATCAAGATTAACCCTGGACAATTAATTTTGCTGCCTGTTATAATCTGATAGTGACATCAAAGTAGATTTTCTTTACCCGCAGGTTCTGAAAAGGGAAACAGATCCAATGGCCAAGGAATACGGTGATGTTCACTTGCATGCAGTACAAACATATGCATTTATGAGTCTTGGGTACTCTTGAAGCATTGAGGTCCCTTCCAACTCAAACCATTCTATGATCCTTTGACATGTGGAAGGTAGTACACACGGGAAAGTGAGCAGTGGATAACTTTAGGGAGTACTGAGAAGCAGCCAGCTCTCAGTCTTGCTTGTTTGGCAGTTATGTAGGAAGGCTCTCTTAATGTAGTCCCTCTGCTAATGCTAATTGTTAGGTGTATGTCCCTTCAAAGTCTCGTATATGTTCCTGTAGCGTCCCTCAATGTATCCAGCCTAACTCCTCACCTGAGGAAGCAACAAGTCAGAAGGAGATAACATAAATGTGCACCCAGGATGTAAGAGGTAGCCAATGCTACCGTGAACAGTAATGAAGAGTAAGCAGTATTTGAACTGTAACGACATCAAAGTAGCAACATTCTGAAGGGGAGGCTTTTTTTCCTGTGAACATAACCTATTCTGCCAACTTTGAATCAAGCAAAAAGTATGGTCTGCAAGATGAGCCTGTGAAAAATCATCTGTCCAAGCGTGAGATTTGTCCCCTGGGAAGGGACATCCCCCCCCAGCAGCATCACTAACAGCTTCTCATAAGCAGAAAGGGGAATAACTTTACTGCTCCACCAGCCAACTTTGTAAATTAGGCCTTGCTTGTGATTTACTATCAGCACGGCTTCAGATGTGGTAATGAAATGAAATGAAATCAATACCCAGTGGACCCAGGCACAGCAGAGCTTTCCAAAAACAACACAGTCCATACTTTGTCTTTTCCTTGCCTTTTTGATTTTGTGATATTTTAAGTGCATGGGATTTTTCAAACTGATGCACAGTATTTCGTTGAAAGTGTGCCCAGCTTACTCCTACTTGTTTCATTACTGTGTCCCTGTTCTGCGTTTACTGTTGCTGCAACAGGAAGCGGTGACAAATAACAGCTCCTTGCACTTTGATCTAAGCAGCACGTCACATCCATGCCCATTAAAAATTATATTAACCCATCCAACCGTGACATTGTGAACTCCTGGGAGCTCCTGGGGCAGGGTATGTGCTTAACGTGGGTAGAAAGTAATATCATTTACAAAGACATCTCAGCCATACTGACAGTTGGACTAAATGATCTTAAAAGTCTTAGTGATTCTGTGTTCTCAAAAATAACATAGGGGGCAAAAGCATTTGTAAAAGGAAGTCAGCAGAAAACGCACAGGAAGTAGTCATTTAGGAAACTAACACGATGGAAAATGTACTTTGGGGCTGAGGCTCTCTGCAAAAGTATTAAAATAGAAAGAAAAGTAATTTGTTGGGCTTGTTGCATGACACTTAAAAGACCTAGGCATATCAGCATGGTGCTTGTCTAGCTAAAGTGCAGGCTGATTAGCTGGCCGCCAATGCCAGTCTTGTGGTGAAAGACATTTAAAGGAGGGACATGATGGGAAAGAGTGGGGGCCACAAGCATATGGGATACTTTATGCTATGAAGAAAAATGGAATGGGGTATCACCCTTTTGCTCTGTATTGCTTTGGCAGTGCCGCAGCGGTGATTAGCTGATGGCTAAATTGCAGGGCTGTGCCTGTGGTGATGGTCACCTGCAAACTGTGGCTCTGAGGGTGAGACTCGTCTGTGAGGTGGTGCAGGTTGCCTCAGAGGTCTGTGCTCTGTTGCTCCTCCTTGTTTAGGTAGGCACAGTGCCTGAGAGGTACACTTTGGGAATGATTGTGTTTTAGTCTTATAAGGCACACTGAAGGTCTGTTAGTTAGAAATAGGCACAGCAAATATAGTCCAGACAGTGAAAATGAAGGTCTTGTGGCCTTCATAGACTTTTTTCCTCCTTTTTAAACATATATTTTTAATTTCTTAGATACATGCGGAGACATGCACATATGCACATGCACACCACACGAAACACGTCTGCTAGAAGAGGCTTATTTGAAAGAGCACCGCTTTCTCAAAAATCACAAAAATGTGGCTCTCTGAAGCAGTTTTCCTAGAGCAGTTTGAAAAGTAGATGGCAACAAAAATGTAGAAAAAAGAACCCTACAACATGAAGAGCAGACCCTGCAGAGCTCAGGCAATATGAGAGATGGAAATGATAGAAAGAAGTGAAGGACTCAAACATGCTCCCTTCTTCATATCTTCACTTGTTCTTGGCACTTGAAATGTGATTGTGATTGGGTTGCTCAGAGCACAGACAGTTTTGTGGGACTCTTCCTGCAGCCAGAGCCTTGGGGCTTGATGCAGCTCCAGTGAACCCAGTGGGGGTCTTTCCACTGCCTGTGCTGAGAGCTGGATCCTGCCCTAGAGGAGGCTGCTGGCAATGCCAGCTGGAACAACTAATGCTTGCATGCGGGCATTATTCATCTGCAAGCAAGGAAAATGAGGGGCTGAAGGTATTTCTTAATTGCACGTGTGCTCTAGAAGCCATCCTCACTCTCCCCAGCACTGCTGATTTCATTCATTCGCGGCACACAAATGTCATAAAAATCAGTGTGGTAAAAACGCCTTTGTACACATTATATATTCTATTGTTCTCACAGCGGCTTTCTGATGCTGTGCCTTGAAAATAAATAAATAAATAAGTGAATAAATAAATAAAAAGCAACGGCCAAACCAACCAATTGAGAATCTGTTACAGTCTGGAGAGAAACGCTTTCCACATATCTTCTCGCTCTGCAGAGTTGTGCAACTGATTGGAGCAGCGGCTGTTTCCATTTCTGAAGACAAAAGAACACTTCTGGAAGACATTGAAGCACAAGTAGAGCGTTGTTCGTTACTGCTTATATTTTCTCAGAATAAAATTAAACTTTTATTTGGATTAATTGCTCAGACAAAATGGACGTTATGGCTTTTTTTTCCTCTTTATTAAACTATCCAAAGAAACAGATTTAATTTCCAAATTGAAAAGTGGATGAATGTGACTCGCCAGGCTTACGCGACACTTTCATGCAACATCTAGCTCCTGTATAGCTCCTGTTTAGACAGTTTATATTCTCGCTATAGTCCCTTTGTGGCCAAGGCTTCTTTGGGTTAATAAAAAGCCACTTGGGAAATGAGATTTCCATTCCTTGTAGAGCACTGCCCACAGTCTTCCTTTCCACTTGGCAGAGAAAACACACATGCAGAGAGGAATGGGAGCTCAAACCAGCTCCAGGCAGCCTTGTGGTCCTGAACATTGCATGGGGGGACCAGGTGGCAGGTTTTCTTCCATGGTTTAGTTCAGGGCTTGCATTTAGTGATGGGTCTCTTGCAACATGTCTTCGATGCGCAAATGGACAAACTCAGGTTTGAAGTACAACCTTGTCTCATAATTCCCCTGGGTTGTCCTAGTGGCCCTTTGGCTGGCTGGCATCTAGTCTCATTATCCTACTTGGGCTGTTTATTTCTCAGTGTTATATTACCACAGCCACTTTCAGTCTTCATCTTGAATCATGGTTATCACAGCCATGGTTTAACAGCTATCACAGAGATACTCATTTGCTTATTATAAAGTTGATTTTCATTCAGATTTCAAACTCAATTTTATATTTGAGATCCTGGCTCACATATATTCAAGCACAAGTGTATTTTTTTCCAAAGCTCCCCCCAGTGTGGGGCAAAGGAGTGTCTTTTGGTAAAAGAATACCACTTCCATGCACTTTCAAATCATGACCTCACCAAGGTTTGTCATAGCCACTGAGGGCACTGGCTTCAAGAAAAACATAGAAGCATGTTTTCCCAAGCCATTTGAAAATAAGGAGAAGGAAAAGAGTGAAGTGACTGGAAGTGTTGTAGAGTTACCATTTGTAGCTGGTGTGCCTGGCTGGTTGTGCAACACTTGTGTGAGCTGTTTGCTTTCCCAGGGCCTCAGTTTCCCCATCTGTGGAAGACATGTATGAGTCTGTGGATAGGCGCATAGACTAAAAGTAATGCATATACAGCATGAAGTATAACTGAGTGGGAGTTCACCTACAGGGAGAAAGGCATTAATATGGTTTAATAAGTAAGGTATATACATTTTCTCAGGATATTCCCCATCAACTGCAGTAAGTCTTGAATTCCTTCCGTCATTTCCATCTACTTATCAATGTAAAATGTGTGTTATATACATATTTATATGAGCAGCATATGAACATATATAGTACTTATATGAGTAAAATGTCTATTTTATATACATATAAAATCTTTGAAACATCTGGATAGTGCATTATCCAAGTGCACACTCTTCAAGCCTGTGAGCAGCCAGCCAGATTGCTGACTGCCTGAATTAAACAGCAATCTTCTCCAACAAGCTGGTCTGCAGCTTCAAGGTGTTCTCAAGGCTACTTAAGACATGCCAGGTTCTGTAGGAAAACTGCTTATCTGCTGAGAAAATACTACCAGCAGCATCTTGGAGAGCAGTGGGCTAAATTACAGTTATGGATAATAAAAAAGAGAAGAGAGGAGAGGAGAGGAGAGGAGAGGAGAGGAGAGGAGAGGAGAGGAGAGGAGAGGAGAGGAGAGGAGAGGAGAGGAGAGGAGAGGAGAGGAGAGGAGAGGAGAGGAGAGGAGAGGAGAGGAGAGGAGAGGAGAGGAGAGGAGAGGAGGCACCAGCTGGCTGAATTCTGTCTGGTTTCTATGGTCTTCCATTTCTGTACCTGGTACAAGGATAGAGAGTATAAGAGCTGATGACAAAACCAAGGTGTCATAAGATGTCTCTCTATTTTCAACGCTTTTCAGGCTCCAGAAAATAGCTAGTGAGCAACCCTCCAGAGTAACAGAGATATTCTGTCAACTTTTATGTCTACCTATTGTAGAAAACTGCAACAGACAACTTCTACATCTGCTCCTACCATTTTTTTTCAGTCTAGGCAACATTGCTTGGGCCAACTTTTCTCAGCAGTGCAGCAAATCCAGTCATGTAGATACTTGCTTAATGTGAGCTACCCCCTCCAACTTGTGCCACCTGCAGTCTGGCACATGGATGCTACAGCACCTGAATATGGTATTTTCTTCTTCAGCCTCTTTGCAGCCCCCTGGCAGCCTCTGAGCAGCAAGGAGCAGGCAGCTGTGGAGGATTATGGAAAAAGCCTGGCAAAACAGACATATTCACACCTCTCTTGCCTTGTGCTGTGAGGGGCTGTGTGCGTGTGTGTTGCTTGAGGAGGAAAATAGAGCAAAGATGTGGCCTGAAAACAAGGTGAGGAATGCTGACCCTCACACTGTGCTTCCTCTGTCACAACACACATGCACATGAATAAACACTCATTCATGAGTGACCTGGGGTGCTGTTTTTCCCATTCGAATAATCATAGCTCCTTCAATTATAACCACACTTGTGTGCAGCTCACTTCTGACAGATAATCCAGCGATCTTAAAGCTATCAAGCTACTAAAAATATCCCCTTCAGTTGCTGTTTAATTACTGAGCTGTTCGAGACAGAAAAAGTACACTTGATAGTAATTTTCTTGAATGAGGAAGGCTACGCACAAAGCTCTCTGCTCCTCATGCAAGTGTGATAAACTGTGAGATTCTTCTGAGGGAATGTTTTGTGTAGATTTCCTCTGTTGTGAATCAAGAGGCAGACGACTTTTCACTTTCACATTTACTCTTCCAGAACTTGAGGAAGCTGATACAGTGAGAGCATCGGCAGTATCAGTGGCTCTGTATTGACATGTAAAGGGAGAAGAATTTTCTTTCTCTGAGCCTCACTTTGGAGTAAAGTGGCTGAAGTGAATGGAGCTGTTTGGAAGGAAGAGGAATGGGTGAAATTCATACAGATCCCTTGGGTCAAACTGAGGTCTATGTGCCAGGTATGCCCTATGAATTTTCATCTTCTTAGATGTGGGTTAAAGAGAGATCCAAGAAGTGGATACTCATTAACTTTTCACTCCCGGAGTGCAAAACAGAGTGATTTTTTTTGAGCTACTGTCTATTTTTATTCCTGTATCTTTTGACCATAGTGGTGCAGCTAAGAAGACTTCTGATGTTGCCACAGCTGATTGTGAAGGGCACTCTGCAATATGTGGCACGGTTCACAGGCTCACCTCCCTTGAACATCAAGATTGGGAAATCAAGAACTCCAGAGAACTGCAATTTGATTGCTTACATGCTTTCTTGGTCAGCCGTTACCAAACTGTAATTACTCATCTCATTCCTGTCTGACATGAGTCTATATCCACTTTTGAGCTCCCCAGATATTCTGCTTGCTTATCCTTGGTTTTGGCACCTTGATGGCACAAAAGTTTGCTCTGAGGGACTGTATATTTTTTATTTGCAGGTGAAACTTCCTAGGTACATGCACTGGGAATGCTTTATGGTATGACAGGCCAGATAATGTGTATCCCTGGAACCAGAGATGCACAGCAGATCTTAAATTAAATGTGGCAATTAGCCTGCTTTTTACCAGCCCTAATGGTGACGATGAAAATATTGTCCCTTTATCTGCTCTTTTGATTTCCAAGCACACCACTGCAGCTACATACATAGTCTACATACATACATAGGTCTTGTCCAGCCTTATGGCTCAGTAGCTTCCTATTGCAGCTGGTGGGAGTTTCACCTTTGGTTTCAACAGAAGTGGGATGGGTTGTAGGGCTAGTAACAAGTCCTTTATAGTTTGGTTTGAAAGCAAGTGCAAACAACTGAAAGAAATGTCTTAATAAAGGTAATTTACATGTTGAAACTTACATTGCGTAAATGTGCCATTAATATCATTAATATCTTCCTGGAGATAAGATGCAACAAACTTCTTTGAAGATGAATTGCTCAACTCATCCCTGGCATGACTTCAGTGGAATCTCACCCACTTCTGACAGTGATTTATTTTGTCTGGAGCACTTTCCTCTGGGAGTCCAAGATGTCTATCTTTCCAAATCATTGCAATCTAACTTCAGAGAACTCAGAAGCAGGACTCTCAAGTTCCAGTACTAGCTCAGCCATGAACTAGCGTTATGCTAGTTATCTAATTTAATTTCTGTAGGCCTTATTTAATCGTAAATCTCACAGACATACTTACATTCCTTACAAAACTTTTCAGAATCTGACTTTGAAAGGTGTGCTCATGAAAAATTTAAACTACCACAAATTCAATGCTTCTAAAATAATTTGCAAGTTAAGCAGGACATTTATTCCTACTAAAAGGAAAGTAAAGGAGGAGACGTTCCCTGAGGCTGTTGTAGAATTTTTTTATTGTGCCTAGTTTGATGGAACAGCAGAGAAATATTCTTGGGGATTTTGTTTGGAATAGAAAAGAAGCCCTCTCCTCAGCTTACACTGTTGCTGCATTGGTGTTTGCGTGTTTCAGAGAGGTCACTTCAACTATGGGTGAAGTGCCAAAGGGTTCAGGCTTGAGCATGGGATCTGATGGGCTACATTCAAAATGTGTTGCATTTGACACAGAATGAAAAATTGTATAAAAAAATCATAATTTTAGAAAAAAATATGAACATTTTGATCCTTTATGTTAACAGTCAGGATTTTCTAATCCACTTTTATGCTATCTTGATGTTGAGAAGGAGCTGTTTTGGGCATGAACTGGTTTTAAGTAAGTATTCATTTTCAAAGGCCTATGATTTAATGCATGCTTTGTGTCTTACCTCCATAAGGTATGAATAATAATAGTGGAGATGGAAGATTTGAGGGCAGTTTTCCCCTGTTAAAACGATACAGAAAACTTTTTTAAATTTCATACTGAAAGGACAAAGACTACAATTGTAAACACGTCAACTTTAGGAGTGGATGGAGCCCTCACTGGTCCTTTGCTTTCATACCTCCAATCTCTTGTCATGCCTTGCTGTTATGTTTTAGGAGCTGGGGGTCCTTCTTTCTCTGATGAAGAGGGGTTTGTGACCACGACACAGGGGAGCCCTTGGTCTGGCCTGACCTCTTGCATGACAGAAGCTTTTGATTAACAGACTGACACTCGCTGCTGAAATCGAAGAAACCACAATTTAGCTAAACAGTCTCAGACACTCAGACAATTCAAAACACTCATAGGCAAAAAACATTTTATTCTGATGATATAGGGAAGTAACACCCTCAGAGATATGGTGACAGTTAACACTTAGAGAGATGCGCTAACAAGAGAAGTTTTATAAGCTTTTTTATGAAGAAATATTTATCTGCTGATAAGGGGCACTTGGTAAACAGTTACAGATGAAGAAACACTAAATAGTGTGGGGTACAGTTTATCATAACAACTATATGATATTCTCCTGCTAGCATTTCTCTCCTGTATATGAATGCTAGTGTTAAAATTCTTTAACTGTTTTAACTATGTGTCTGTTCATATACGTGTTTGTATATATAATATACATACACATATATATATCTATGCCAAATCCTTTAAAGTATAAACTGTAGATTGTGTCACAAGATTAAACAGCTTGGTTTTGTAAAACTAAAATAAAACATCTGTTTGGAAAGACCCTGGCATTGTAAGAAATTTTTGCTGCCTGTGTCTGCATTCAGGGAACGTTGGCCCACAGAAGTTCTTATAATAATTTCATCTCAAGTGATCTCATCATATACATTTAGGAACTGAAGCTAAAAGATGTGCAGAACTTGAGCAGATGCTTCTCCTGAACTGCAGTTGTTGAGCTTGCATGATGTTCTCTGTGGGAAACTTTTTTTTCCCCCACTAGTTTGTTATTTTCTGAGCTGTCTTAGTTGGGTCTCTACTTTAGAGTGAAATTTGTTTTTTGAAGACTCCAGCAAGAAGTGCTTTGTTCTTCACCATTTCTGTGAAAGGCAAGAGAAAAGTTTCACCTTACTTACCAGAAAACTTTGTGTGCTTAGTGAAGAGTCCTGGGGCTAAAGCAGAACAATAGATCTGTCTTTTTTTAACAAGGCAGCTATGCAGCTTTGAAAAATATGAATAAATCCATCTGGGGTATACAAAATAAGTGGACTTTTAAAAAGTAATCAGAACCACTTACCATGGGTCTCAGAGTCAAGTCTTAGCTTTGGTACCCAGATCTTTGGGATGTACTGCTCTGTTTGGTCTACAAGACATCATGGCTTCTTGGACAGGAGTGATTCCAGACTCAGTTGAGTTGTTGAGTTTTTGGTTGAGTAGAGGTTATCTTTACCCATCTGTAGCAATCATTTAATGATTGGCCAAGAGAAAGCACTTTGCCACTGTCATGCTTTTAGTGCTGTTGGCATGAACTAGAGGTCTATCTCTTCTCTGGGTATCAGATCCTTCCTTTGTATGCCAATGCTTCTTGGATTTCCCTTAGGTAAAGTACCATGGATGTGAAAGCTTGTTCTGTGAGTGGGGAGAGGACGGAGAAATCCGATGTCTTTTCACTGATGTACCAAAAGCAGGATAACACCAAGTTGCAGTTGTGAAAGGTTTAACGAATCTAGCTCCATCCAGGTCATTTTGCGCACCATGTGCTGTAGCCTGATCTCAGGCCTTGGGGAGGTGGCAAGCTCTGAGCAGCTCCAAGTTTTTGGAGAAGCTTTTGGGAATGAGGCTGTTCAGCCTGGTACACACAGCACTGGGTGCAATGCCCATGAACCAGGTCCTGAACCTTCTGCGTGTACAGATATAAAGAAAACAAAAATGAATAGAAAATTTTTCCCAGAGAAGCTGTGGATGCCCCATCCCTGAAGATGTTCAAGGGCAGCTTGGATGGAACCTTGGGCAACTTGATTTAGTACCTGATTTAGTGGTTGGCAAACCTGCCTGAGACAGGAGGCTGGAACCGAATGATCTGATGGGATCCTGGGCTCCATCAGGAGAGGGGTGGTCACCAGGGATAGGGAGGTGATCGTCCCTCTCTACTCTGCTCTTGTGAGGCCCCATCTGGAGTACTGTGTCCAGGTGTGGAGCCCTCAGTACAAAAAAGACACGGAGATTTTGGAAAGGGTCCAGAGGAGGGCCATGAAGATGATCAGGGGGCTGGAGCACCTCCCCTATGAGGACAGGCTGAGGGAGTTGGGTTTGTTCAGCCTGGAGAAGAGAAGGTTGCGGGGTGACCTCATTGCAGCCTTTCAGTACCTGAAGGGAACTTACTCCCAGGAGGGGAGTAAACTCTTCGAAAGGGCTGATAATAGCAGGACTAGGGGAAATGGTTTTAAGTTGAAGGAGGGAAGATTTAGGTTGGATGTTAGGGGAAAGTTCTTTACTAGAAGGGTGGTTAGGTCCTGGAACAGGCTGCCCAGGGAGGTTGTGGATGCCCCGTCCTTGGAGGTGTTCAAGACCAGGTTGGACGGGGCCCTGGGCAACCTGATCTAGTAAAGGCGTATGTTTGGTGGCCCTGCCAGGCAGGGGGGTTGGAACTACATGATCCTTGAGGTCCCTTCCAACCCGGGTCATTCTGTGATTCTGTGTGATTCTGTGATCTCTGAGATCCTTTCCAACGCAAGCCATTCAATGATTTTATGATTCTATGATTTTAAAGAGTAGAGACATAAATGTGTCTAGACTGAAGAATATTCTCTACAAAGGCAGATGGGGGCCCTTTAACAATGTTAAAAGTCCAAGTAATAGCGCCAGACTTCCGACTCCTGCTCTCTTCTCCATACACTCATGTTCTTTCAGCCACAACAGACTAAACAATCAAAGTACAGAATTGCTGTTTTTTTATTTCAGCCCTCCCCCCCTCCCTTTTTTTACCCCATATGCTTTGTGTTTTGATTAGGCAAGTGGCTAAGACCTTGGAGATAACTTATTAGCATTCACATGGATGTAAATTTAACAGTATATTTATTTATTTATGTTTTTTTCAGTCATAGTTTTATTTGAAAATGTTGGAAATATGGGTGCAATAGTAAAAAGAAACAAATTAAAAAAAATTATGTGATTGTAATGTATTGACTGATTTCTTTAGGGAAAGACGTACAATTCTGTTAAATTGTAGAACACTGAGAAATAAGTAAGGCTAGTGAAGAGTAAGAATGAGAAAGGAGAACCAGTGAGTAACAGCAAGTATCAATGTCCAGCAGCGCTAATGCATTGGTTATATACCATCTATAAAGCTGGGGCATCGGTCTTCCATTGGCTTGTTATCTTGAACAATCTCCTGTGTACCAGGAGCCATCTATATTTATGCTTGGATAACATGGCTCTATGCAAACAGCACTAATATGTGGAATGGAAGTACCCATTTCATTCTTACAGCTCGAGGTGAAGGTCACTAATGCATTGTGTTAAATTAAATTTGATTGAAACATCCTTGTAACAACTTTATGGCACAGGTAAGCATTACCATGTACACACAGGCAAAGGTGAGGCATGCTATGTGTTTTCATGCATACACTCTGCATGCCAGGCTACTAAATTCAGCTTTGGCTGAAGTCTATTTCAAGTCTCTGTGAAGTATATGGGATTAAAATAGTGTAATATACACTATTTGCCTTTCTTGCTGTCTTTTTGGTGTGTGGGCAGGCAAAGGTGGGAAGCCCCCACAATGTGCAAACCAAAAAACTGGGCACTTGCATGGGATGCTGGTCCTCTGCATATGGCCACTGGCACTCCTGGGATATGCCAGCAGGAGCCAGTATGTCCAGCTCATCCTTCCCAGAAGCTTGGTCTGGGACTTAACAGTCACTGGAAGAACTGGGCTTGGCTTTCTGCTGGGGTCACTGAGCAGAGAGCTCATCTGCCTGAAAGACAACTGCTGTTCAACCAAAGAAAGGCTGTTTTCTGTCTGTTACTGCTGTAGGATATTGTGTGATAGGTGAAGTGAGATGGATTTACATTCAGCCCTTTGCCTGTTTAAATGGAAAAAATCCCTTATCATTTAAGATGCATTTGAAGCATTTTTTGTTGTTTTTGTTTAACAACTTTGTTCTCTCATCAGTTTTTCAAGTTGAGTTTATAGGAGTAAAAAACCATTGATCGTGTTTTTTCTCCCTTTTTATGACCATTTTCTTTTGAGCTCAAAATAAAATCTGAGGATAACAGAGAGAGAGTTGTGAATTTTCTCCTGTTTTTGAAATATCAAATGTCAGAGCTTTTAATAAGCACATAAAAATAATACTCAGTTGGGGTTGTTCAAAACCCACAAACATCAAAAATCCATGTTTACAAAGTTCACATTTTTCGATAGAAGAAAATCCTCTTTAATTGAAACAATGCCTATAAACCCACTGACAGAATTATACAATAGTTTGATGACGGTTCCAGGAATGAAACCCTGAAAATTTAGTTCTTCATGTCAAATAGGCCACATTGCCCCATTCATTTCCAAGTAGAGCCGGCTCTTAGTGAAGGATGTCTCACTAGCATGAAAGGCCTTTTCTGAGAGTATTTTGAAACTGAGAATTTGAAATTTGAGATGAATCCAAGATAAATATTACTCTTTAGCTTGAATATTAATAAACAAATGCAGAGGATTTTTAGCTTGACCCTGACAAATCTAGCAACTGGGATTGCTGTTGGATGTTCAGATATCGCTGCCTTAGTGTTTATGCTGTCGGTGTACATAAATAAATGGCTATAAATAGGGGAATGTTTACGTATCAGTAAACAAGACAAAAATGTTCAGGTCACAGGCTTTGAACTTATAATTATAGCATGAAAATACTTTAGTTCCTATTAGTAATCAAAAATATTTACCCATTTCCTCTATAACTTCTGAAATTCTGCTTCCACAAAGTTTTCTTTATTTTTATTTTCTTTTCCTCATAACTTTTCTCTACCCTGGAAGACAAGGTAATTTGATATAGCTCTTGGAATAGCAAACAGGTATTTATACATGACATCAGTAAAATAGGATCATTATTATTTCTGATTTATGCATTTCTCTTTAGCTTTAAACCTACAGGTCTGGTTCAACCCAACCAATCTTTTGGTCCTTGTGCTGCAGCACTGAGTGCCTGGTGAGCATTTGTATTTGTCTGTTTGCTTATCCACAACATCCTGAGGCAAAGTACTCCAGAGCTTAATAACATACTGCATGCAGAACCATTGCCTTTCCTTGTCTGGAACCAGTCACCTGCTCATCTCTCATTATGCCCCTGGTCCCTTCTTGGGAAAGGACAGTGTTTTCATTGTCCCCAACTTGGTCTCTCTGTCACACCTGTGATTTATAGACCTCTGTCGTATCCCCACTCAGTCATTTCATTTCCAGCCTATTCTGTTTAGTGATTCCTAGTTGGGAAGCTGTTCCACACCTTTGATCATCCTTGTGACCTTTCCCTGAACCTTTCCCAGTTCAAATATATCCTTTCTGAGGTCAGGGAAACAGAATTCTACACATTATTCAGGGTGCAGGCACACGAAAAGCATATGCAGTGGCACAATATAGCTAATTTTTGCCTTTTCTTAAAAATCCCCACTGTTCAATTTTCCTTACTGAAGTGGTAAAGTGAAATGAATGTGGAAGATCATAAAGGATCTTCACAATGGAAGTTTGTGCTGGGAAAACATTTTGGTATTCTTTGAGTATGTCAACAAAGAGGTCAGAGGATGAAGAAAAACGTGTTATTAACATTTAGTTACACTCTGAAAGACCTTTGACTGCAACTGTTAAGAAATTAAGTAGTCACTGGTGAAAAACCAAAGAGCTGTCATTACAGAAAAACCAGGAAAGGATCAATTTCCATCAGTGTTCAGTTTTCATTATTGCCAAATTGTAAGAGCATGGTCTGACAAGTTTCCATACTGGGGATAATGTTTAGTGTGTAGAGTAATAACTTGGAAATGATGCGGAGCCCAGAGGCAGTAAGTCAGTGGGTGCCCCTCAGATAATTTAGATTAGTCAAGGTTAAGAAGTAGGTAGGAATACACAATGGTAAGAAATTTGCTCAACATTAACAAGTGAGATAAATGAACTGCTCATAGCAGATGGAGTTTGGAATTGCTAAATGCAGCTTATAAGTGGTAGTTATCAAACAATTGATAAATGCAATGCAAATGTATAGAAGTGCTCTATGCACTGTCGGAAATTTAATGCTGCGGGAATTCAAGAAAAGAATGGTAAAGCCCCTACCAAGCGTGTAGCTACTGGAATGCTGAAAGTAGCATATATTCATATTCACTAGGCAAAGTGCTACCCACACAAGAAACAGAAACTATTAGGCAGTCAAATCACTGCTTTTTAAGAAGTCCCAGAACCACACAGATTTGAAACACAAAACATTCATAAAGAGCATAATTTTGAAGATACTGCTTTCCTCAGCAAAACTGTAGTCTTAGTAACAGCCAGAAGACTGTCTTGACTGGCCAAAACCCCCACTTTGACTAAATTAGGTTAATTATCATTCTAAGGTGTTTGAAGATTATAAAGATAACTATCTTATGGTGTACCAATATTTCCAGTAAGTTTGAGAAAGTTCTCACATCACCAGATGAGTTTACTTAAGACTCATGAAACTGCCTCAATTTTGTGATTGACCAGTGTGGTCATAAAATCATGCTTCTTGTAAAATTAGGGTAGAAATCACACTTTAAATTGTTTTTTTTTTTTTTTTCCTCAGTATGCAACTTCGTGTATTTCTGCCTTCTACAAACGCTAAAGGTACTAAAACCTAGTATCATAGATATCCAGAAAAGGCAAACATAAAAGAGCAACTTAGGGAGCATTTGTATAGAAATGCTATATAGGAAGTCAATCAAATGTTTGTAGACTTTTTCCTTTCCCTTTCCTCCTCTCCTCTCCTCTCCTCTCCTCTCCTCTCCTCTCCTCTCCTCTCCTCTCCTCTCCTCTCCTCTCCTCTCCTCTCCTCTCCTCTCCTCTCCTCTCCTCTCCTCTCCTCTCCTCTCCTCTCCTCTCCTCTCCTCTCCTCTCCTCTCCTCTCCTCTCCTCTCCTCTCCTCTCCTCTCCTCTCCTCTCCTCTCCTCTCCTCTCCTCTCCTCTCCTCTCCTCTCTTCTCCTCTTCTCTCCTCTCCCTGCTGTGTAGGCACAGAGGTAGCTTTACTTCTTTATGTAGACAATACTTTTCACCTGCAGACTTCCAACCCCTTTTCAAAACAAAGAGCTGATACATTCACTTCAATTCCGTGTGATATTGCTGTTACCTAAACTGTGCTTGCCTGTCATGTGTAGAGGGTAGTGTGCATCAATCCAGAGCAACCTTTCTTGGTTTTGTGAGTGTGCAAGCATTGTATCAAAGAAGCACAATAAGTGGTAGAACTCATTGTAATGAAGAGCACACACTGGGGCTTTTTGTTACTGCAAATGAAGTGGCACTCCAGCCAAAACTCTGGGCAGCTCACTGGGGATGAGGAGAAGGTTCAGTGTGCGATAGCACTGAGGTGTCTGTCACAAGTCCTGCAGTAACATGCAGACCCCACCAGCTGTTTTTAGTGCAGGAGGAAGCATAGAAGGCATCAGGGAGCAGCCAGTGTGCAGCACGCATAGGGCAGTCAGTGTTCTGCTATCTGCCCTTGTTTTCTTTCTTTTCCTTTTTTATCCTATTCAGGTAGATTTGTCACAGTTTGAGTCAAATGGATTCCATTTGCCAGTTTTCAGGGTTTATGTGGTATCTTGCCTTACATCTTGATTGACTTTTCACTGTGCTTTTTGCTCTGCAGCTGCTCACAATTCTTTACTGTAAGTTGTCACAGATGTAGACTTTGACTCACATGCTTGCAAAGTGAATCAGTGGCAACATCTGTTCCCCCAGAGGCATGGGTGCACCAGCCTCAAACCACCCACAGCGTCAGTGCCTATGGAAGCTGGTATTTCCTGGCTTGCGATCCTGCAAGTGTGTTTAAGAGGGAAAAAAAATCAATCCATGCTCCTGTGCTTTTGTGCATAGGTGTGAAGCTCTCCCCTGTACTCAGAAAGACAGACGCAGAGAGAGTTATGTGGCATTACCAACAACATGCACCTGAAAGTTCCAGTTTAGTCCAAGGTTCCCTGTGTGGTTATTGCAGCTAGAGGTGTCATTTTGCATGTGGGGCAGGTGTTCCAGCATCCTGCAAAAGAGTTACTTTTTATTAAAGTAAAAACAACTTTGCAGGATGCATTTTTCCCTCTCTTGGTCTAGTAGACACTCGTGCATGTACCTGTAAGAATATTCCACACAACTCTGAAAGTGGATGCTTCTGGGCTTCCGTCAGCCCACAGTGGAACATGCTGTTTGATAAATGGAATGCAGTGGAATTTTGGGCAGTTTTAAAGATAAGGTACCATAGAGAGGGTTGCACGCATGAGACTGGTTAGTTGTTGGCTTCAATACTAAATCATGACCAAAATCTTTTGTTCTTCTGTGATTAGTTGTATATTCTCCTTCAAACTCTTCTGGAAGAGATCACACTATTGAAAACTCTCCAGCTTCAGTGGTGAAATGAAGAGAAGCCAGAGATGAACAGCCACAAAGTCAGGAGGAAGTGATTTATAAGAACGGATTAGAAATGAAGAGAGGTTTACCAAGGTGGCTTAGTTTCCCTTATCCACAATTAGTGATGCAAGGAATGTTGTGAACTATGGTTGAGAGGTTGGCGAAGGAGGTTTACAAGATGTGGTTTCATATATTTCTTATGGCCACACTCAGCTCCACAGCATCCCACGTGGAGGTCTGAGAAGTCAGTGGAGATGTCCCTTTGATTCTCAGGAACTGTGGGCCAGGAGTATGGGCTGGACAGTGAGAGACTCTGTAGGCATCTTGATCTATGTGCATTTGTAGGGTTTAAATATTTACATGGTTTTAGGACAGTGGTTTGGTTACAGAATCACAGAATGGTTTAGGTTGGAAGGGACCTGTGGAAATCATGTGTCAAGACCACTATTTTTCAGGACAAAATCTGTAGAGGAAATATCTCTGTCTTTGATAGGAGCACGTGCAGTATCTGAACAAGCAGCCTGAGATGGCTGTGGTTTGGTGGTTGCACCTGTGCTAAAGGACTCACAAGAGGGTTACCTCTTTACCAGACCCTTAGGGCACTGGTGTACAAACAAGAGGTCAGGGTACTTGAGAGATGGCCTGATGGGAACTTGATCACACTTGCAATCAGAAGTGGGGTCACGAGTCTGGAAGTGCAATGGGAAGTGAGTTCATGAGTGGAAAAAAGAGAAAAGGAGAATTGCTCTAAGAGATTAAAAAACTCCTTCCTGATCCATGTGAGTATTCACTTGAATCCTATTTCTTTGGCACAGTTCAAAACACTTGCCAGTAGGCTAACAACAATTTCCTTTGTGAATATGAGGAAAAACCTGGGAACTTTGTGATCAAGGACTATTTCTCATTTTCATGAAAGCGGCAGGAAATGGCTGAGCCACAGGGGATGTACTTGGAGTCAAAGAATAGAACTTGCCTCGGCAAAGCTATAATGCATATACACACACACAAAACAGTATAGCTTAGGAACCGTGAAGTCTTGTATCACCAGACCAGCTTCACTGTGAGAATATGATTAATGCTGGCTGTAATGCATGAGAAATGAGACTCAATAGCTATTTGCAACTAAGAGGGGCTATTTGTTTATGTGTGCCCTTCTCATGAATATAGAAGGCTAGTTTTTCTCAGTTTAAGTAAAGAGAAAGTCAAATGATCTCTCTCATTTTTCTTTGGAACTGTGTCAGTAGAGAAACAGAGCATGTGAAAAAGATGTGAAAATATTAAAGTGTTAGAAAGACACTTTGTTCTATGCAAACAACATAATCATTTTGTGTGATGGTTAGTCCTGTTAATGCACAGGATTTATTACCTTGTAGTTTCTATTTGATTAGGAATGCTTTCTTCAATGTACCGTAAGATCCTTATCTGTGTATATCAGCTATGTCCCCTTATCAGGAGGTTTTAGAGAGGGCTTTTTGGTCTGTAGGAGAAGCAAGTGAGATTCAGAATTTCCTTAGAACTGCATTTCATCTATAAACAAAGTTTCTCTCCATATCCCTGGAAGCTGAAGTGCCACCTTTTAATCAAGAAACAATATGAGTATCTCAAGAGCTTGCCAGTTTTGAATAATTATTTTAATTGAGAGCATTGGGTTATGTTCCTATTCCTACACTGAAATGTCTTGCAGGCACAAAGAAGAGGAATAATTTGTGGAATGATGCATCAGCCAAGTCTCAACACAAACTCTGGGAGGAATTGGCATAGGTTTACCTGGTTTTGTGTGCAGTATGGTGTTGAAGTATAGGAGTTTGGGCTCCCTTCCCTTCCCTTCCCTTCCCTTCCCTTCCCTTCCCTTCCCTTCCCTTCCCTTCCCTTCCCTTCCCTTCCCTTCCCTTCCCTTCCCTTCCCTTCCCTTCCCTTCCCTTCCCTTCCCTTCCCTTCCCTTCCCTTCCCTTCCCTTCCCTTCCCTTCCCTTCCCTTCCTTTCCCTTCCTTCCCCTCCCTTCCCTTTTTTCATTAATATTAAAGAATAGCAGATCCAAACTGTGAGTTGCCTGCTTGTTTTTCACATTTCTCTAAGTCAGAGTGGTTGTCGATTGGACTTTTCTTCTTGAAGACAGCATCAGACAGTCTCCTCTTCTCCTCTCTCCTCTCTCCTCCCTCATTTCTGCTTTTCTTTATTCCACCTGTTACAGTAGTGATGCCATTTTTGACTTCAGCTTGCTTTGCACAGCTTTTCCTGTTGCCTCAATTTGTTTTTGCAGCCTGGGAGTTCTTATAGCATGTCAGCAAGTAAGATCTACCTGCTGTAATTGACTGAATGTATCATTAAGGCTATATGAAGAATTGTTTTTATTTTCCTTTACATTTATTTATTTATTTATGAGTTAAGAAAATTGAAATTTTGTTTTGGATTAAAATGGATTTAGACTTTTTTTTTTCCCCCTCATTATTTTTTCTCCACAAAGAAGAACGATAAGTTGAATGAAACATTCTGTCCAATGCAAAATGCAGCATTTAGTTTTCCAAGCATTTTGAAGAAAAGCAAAGGAAATGAACGAATAGATTCAAGAAAGTGGAAAATGAATAGAAGGAGAAGGACACTTTTATACCGTTGCCAGAGAACTCTTGTGTTTCATCACTTTTCAACCTTGTTAAAACATTTATTGGAACAGAGAAATGAGCTCAGAGGAGTATTCCAATATGCAGGCTATTTGTGCCTTCTCCCATATCCGTTTCCCTTGAAGATTAAAAAACAACATTAAAAAACTAGACCAAAAAACACCAAGGGCACCATCTTCACTCACATCACCGTTCTGAAGCATAACAGTGGTAAAAATGAAGAAAGGGTTTATATACTTCTCATTCGCAGAGCGCACCCTTTATCTACTTCTGACCTGTATGGTTCGTATCCTATGTGCTACAAGCTGCCAAGTCAAACAGTGAATTTAAGACCCATCTCTGTAGAAAACATCTAAAGCAGCAGGTATTAGTGGAACTTCACTCCCACTAATGTTGTTGAAGCTCTTCCCCCTTTTGCAGGATTTTTTGCCTCTAACACAGCTTTGGTAAATGAATGTGACTTCCCACTCTGATGAGTAGGATGCTGAGCCGAAACTGGCAATTTAGTAAATTTTAAGTAAGTTCTTTAATTACCGATGAAACTAAAACAGTTAACAGGGCAGACTGAAAGGTTTCCCTGTTCTGAATACAAAAAAAGATTGATATTATGGGTGAACTTCTGGGAGGTGAGGGCTGTTGGTTACATATCCTCTGGCAGAGGAAGGAAACCGGTGTTTTCTCACATCCACCTAAGATCTTTGACTGCTGTAATACTAGTTAAAAGAACAGCACAACTAATGTGTTCCTGTGTCTGGCTTTTTAAACTTTTCCTCAGTCCAAAATGATTTGGTGAGTTTGACCAGTCTGCCCTTTGCTCCATGTATTACACGGCAGATATTCCACCAAATGAAAAATAAATGTTCTTGAACATGTGTGAATTTACTGTGTGAGTCCAGAGTAAACAGTGGGTGAATGAAGCCTTTGAGGCAAAATTCACTTTTTCTTTAACAAAGTTCTGGAAATCAAGGCCACGCATGGCATTTCTCTCAAAATAGGTAGAGCTATAGCGTAGTGCTCTCTATGGGCAGTGAAGGACTTTGAATTGCAGATTTTATAGGGTAGATATCATATCCTGTGGATACACTTCTGTACTCTGTCTAAGCCTTTACTGAATAAGCTATGTTGAAGTTGCTTTCAGCATTTGGGTGTCTACAGAGACAAGATTAAGAGGAAAGAGCCACTTCAAACTACTTTACCAATGAATACTTGCTGAGAGAGGCCTAGCGTAGGACTGCAGACTTACCCAAATTGTACCTCTCTGTGTTGGCATCTTCATCAAAATTTCCCATGGTTTGAATGAGGAATAGTATGGTAGAAATGAGGAATAAGGCTGAGGTTAAGTTGATTACTCTGACTCTGCATAGAAGTTAGTTACTTATACTGTGAAATGTGGAGACTTGCTGGCTATTTTCAGTTCAGTTTTAGAGTTCATTCTTGGAAAGTACTTGTAGTGCATTTTTGTAGAGAATTATACCCACATGTTTTTGAATATGCAAATGGAGTACTTTTATTGGCAGCCTCAGCCATTCAGTAAGTCTAATGTAAGTTGAGCAAAATGCATTAATAAGAGTCGGGTATTAACATTTATACCTTGAGGGTAAACAAAGAGGGGGAGAGAGAAATAAGATTTTTTATTCCAATTTTTGGTCAGATCTAGAATAGATAAAAGCAATTTTTGAAAGATGGAGATGTTTCATTTTGTGCATAACAGCTCAGAAAATTTAGAGAAAATAAAGCTTTGTCCCCCAAGTTCTACACAAGATCTCCACTGAGTGTTCAGTTTGGTCTTTGAACTGGGGACACTGGCATAGTCTACTGTGATAGCATTAATCTCAAGTGATTTTCCCCCCTTTTTGTAAGACTTTAGTATCAAGATTTCTTGTGTCATTAACATAATATTTCAGTATATTTCAGAATGACTAGAGAAGAAAATTATGCTCTCCACACTTTACCACTGAATGTCTGAGTAAGTAGAAACACTTCATTTGTGATTGGTATTACTGCACGTGCTTATGAAGTATTAATACTCAAGCTAAAGGCTACAAACTCGACTGTAATTATACTATAAAAACAGAAATAATTTCAGATTGATCAGAACCTTTTGTTTGACTCAAAGTCAAATATTTAGTTTTGTTTGTGGCATTTTTAATTCTTTCTAGAATCTCTTTACAGTAATTGGTCAATTTTAAAGTAAAAAAACTCCATTTTGAGACAAAAAATGAAAAGAATACTAAAAATATGAAATGAAACACTCTGTCTGGTCCTTCACCATTCTAAGGTCTCACTGCCAAAACTATTAATTAAATTTAACCTATCTCTGCGCCTTGTAAAAAAGGGTTTTTCAGTGAGTAAAATGCTCAAAGAGAATAAATAACCTAATGTATTCTAGAGTCTTTATGCTGTACTTCTTTCTCTAGGTCATGCATGTTGTTGTGCTTGCTATTATTTGCACGCTCAAATAACCTCTTTGATATTTGCTTCCCCTCAGAGTTGTGCTCTGAAATGTGCAAGTACTCTTCAGTAGTTTAAACAGAAAAATAAAAGATAGAAATATGCCATAATTGCTGCAGGACCCGAGCAGCTGTCCTAATACATTTCCAAAAGCACAGTGAATGATAAGGCCATGCTATCCTGCTTTTGGTGACCTGCCTCCGATGGGTCTTTCTTTTCTGCTTCCCCATGGGATACCATGCTGGTTCTGCGGAACTTCAAGTTCAGTTCCGTGAGTTAGCAGAGGAAATTGGATTACTTTCTGCACATCCGTCTGTTTGTTTTGTTTTCTTCTGTCCAAAACATTTTACCTGAGAAAGAAGGAGTTAATAAAAATAGGCTTTCTGCTCTTGAAATGTCAGCCTCAGCTTCTCATCACTCCATGAAAAGCCCTCTTGTTTCCTTGCTGGGCTCCTCCTGAACTTCAAACAGTCCTATAATCCCTTTGACCTCAGAAGGTCAAAGATATATAAAAAGTATCATTCTTTGTGTAAAAGCACGTTAATCATTCTTACCTAGCCCCTTTACTCTCCTTTGAGGGCCCTCTAATAATTTAATTCAAGAACTTTCTTCTAGCATTAACATACAAAATTTCAGCCCTTTTTCCTAGGCAGGTAAACAGGAGAACTCCTTTCTTTGCTTCCAATGCTTTCTCCTTGAGTACAGGCATGTAATTATTTATTACCATGATTAAATTAATTGCATAACTTAGAATGTTAATATTCACTCAAAATACATCTAAGTAATATATATACTAATTAAAAGCACTTCAATAAACAGAGGTAGATTTTGAAGTGTGCTGTTATCCTTTCCTATGAATTTGGCAGGACTTGAAAGTCCTGGGCCTAACTTCTGGTGTAGTTTATATAGATGTGAATATGGGGTTTAATTCAGGTCGATGAAAAAAACCTGTGGACCTGAAGAACCGCATCCTGCATTGGAGGGGGAAAGGGAAGAGGCATAATGAACACCCTGCTAGAGGTGAGGCAGATCACAGCCAAACTTAACTAATGGTGCTGAGCCTGTCCAAGATCATTATGAGATTGGTGCAAGACCAAAGAAGGCCCAAGGTGCAGGGCAGGCTGTGGAAGGAGCTGCACCAAGGCTGGTGGTGGCAACTCAGCAGCTCTCCAGCTACTGACTGGAGACTGGAGTTGGACTGACTTGTGGTTTCTCAGTTGATGTTTTTGGAGGAGCAGCTTTTTTTTCAAGTGAAAGACTGGTGCAGAGGCACCATTATTTTATTTTATTATCATATTATTTTCTATTATTTGTAGCAGGATTCTGTATGATTACTGGTGGATTGGCAGGGCAGCTTTTAACTCTAATTCAATGAGCCATGTTGAGATCATAGAATCACAGAATCATTATGTTGGAAAAAACTGCTATGATCATCTTGTCCAGCCACTAGCCTATCACCACCATGCTCACTAACCATGTTCCTCAGTGATCAGTAGGTTTTACTTTGTGTTTAATTGGAACTTAAGAGGCTTGGGAAGGAAGTATTCTGAAGTCTTTCTGGATGGCATGGTTCAAAGGAAAACCACAGAAGTGCTTCAGAATGCCAGAGATGTGGAAGAAATAAAGCCCAAGGTGATTTATTCTACCTTCTTTATTGATCTTACTTTATATGTATAAACAGCCTGGAACTAAAGAATGCAAGTGGTAACGACTGAGAACTTGAAACCAAACAGCTTGGTAGACCTAAGAGCAGGATAATGTAGGCAAAACAAGTGGAGAAATTGTGAAATGAGAAGAAAAGAGGAAAGACTCCAGGCCTAATTTCTTACTCAGTAGTTGAAGAAGACAAGGCAAGTACTGGGTCTGAAAAGGTGGTTGTTTTTTTTTTTGTTTTTTTTTTTTACCACATGGTATATCCCATGATAGGATCCAGCTGTGTCTGCAAGAATTTTGGGCTGCGCTGATGTACCAGGGAGGGTACGGCAGTGTGAGCAGGCTCCTCTGCCTTGTTCTGTGCTTACTGTTCTAGGTCTGGAAACTGGCGCTGGGAACACATGGAGCTTCCCTAAAATCTGAGTACTGCTCTTAGCTTCCTTCAGCCTTTCTGTCATCATCCATTCCCAGCATAAAACCCTTGTACCTCTCTTTCAGTCTCTTTCTACTCTTTTTCAATGTGCTCTGTTTCTAGAAGTGCTGAGGCAAAGTGCCTCTC
The DNA here is from genome assembly GCF_054131305.1 of Coturnix japonica. Taxonomy (NCBI): domain Eukaryota; kingdom Metazoa; phylum Chordata; class Aves; order Galliformes; family Phasianidae; genus Coturnix; species Coturnix japonica. The sequence continues at coordinate 46,635,149 of NC_140664.1, forward strand.
AGTGATTGTTGTCTCCTGCTGACTATGGTGAGGCCGTTTCTGACACCTGTGCTTGGTATTTTTATCTTCCTTTCTCTCAGAATTAAGCATCTATGAAGTTCTGCTTCTCAACAACAAATCTCAGGCAAAGGACTCCCCACCGGCCCTTTGCTCTGCACACAATTGCCTGGTCTGGCTCAGTCCTTGGGCACCTCTATCCTTGCAATTCTGCAGCTTTCTTGATCTGTTGGTGATGGCAGTCTTAACTACTAACACATCTCAGCTGCTCTGTATGCCCTGTCTTCCTTGTAGTGTAGGAAGGCCCAGTTCCTTCCTGCAGCAGTGGTCTCTTCTGTTTTCCCAGGTATGAAAACAAAAAAATTGCCCCCGATGAGGACAAATAACATGAAGGACTCCTTCCCTGGGTCCTAGAAAACATGCAGCGCTCTGCCCCATTTTGCCTCTCCAGATATTTGTCTATTCTTTCTTCCAAATCTTCAGGTTCCTTTGTCTTGAATGAGCTCGGGTATCACTCTGCCTCCTGGGGAAGTTGCCTGTTTTAACAGGCTACCTTCTGCTCCAGTCTACCTCCAGTTATGCACTATTATTTTGGACACTGAGCCAATTGTCTGAAAGGCTCTACCCAGTCCTTTTCTTATAGACACATCACGGGAGATATGTATTTAATGTTCCTGGTCAGCACCTACTCCCTTGTCCCAGCTGTGGGTGGCTCAGTATCCCAAGCCTGTTAAGGGTGTTATGTGAACTGGCCCAGCCATTAAGAAATGCTTTTTGGCTCAGACATATGATATGGGGTATGATTTTCTCTGATTTACCTCCCAGAATTTGAGGGGTGGGTCAATAGTTCAAGCCTGATCTGTGATCTCAGCCCAGCTTGGAAAACCATTGAACTCAAATCCTCTCTTTAAGGTAGAGAGGGCAGAACTCTCCTCCAGAGACTTGTTGAGAAAAGGATGTAGTTGCCGGCAAGTTTATTGGGGGAAAAATAAAACCATAAAAATTAACCTAGGAACCATCAGACCAGGTGCTTTACCCAGTGCTATGGGTTTCAGGGTATTGGCAAGCTCTGAAGTTGGTAATGGATGTCCCAGGTTTCCTGCTGGGCCACCGAGAAAAGGGGCATTTGTATTTTAGCAAAGAGCATTTCCAGATACGCTTATGAAGGGAATTGCAAAGACTTGTGTGAAAGTTAAGAAGTCTTGTGTTTATATATTTGGGAACAATGCACAGATTATTCTGGGTACTTTGATCTGCAGGACTGGTCCTGTCTCTGCCCCCTTGCTTTGGAGGGTGCTCTGACATGTTGCCTGCCTTCTCTTTGCTTAAATCCTTCCCAAATACAAGAAATGTAAGTACAGCCAGATCCCATGGACTGAGCTTCTACCTCTTTGTGGTGAAATGAAGAGGAGTTCAAGGGAAGTGTTTTGAGGCACTCTCCTCATCCACTCTGCTTTCTTTTTCACTCCCCTTTTGTAGCTGGAGCAAAGTTAATAACTCTGTCTCTGAGAATGGTTTTTCATGTGTTACAAAGAAGCTGGCCAGAGGAAGTTGACAGTTCATTGGTATCCAGGAAGAGGTCGATTTCCTTCTTTATAAACATCTTAGAGTAAGGCTATAGAAGTAATAAAATACTAAAAATCCACCTATTTAGTTTTTTGGGCAGTCTGACAGGAGAGAAGTGAAGGAGAATGTCAAAGAATCATCAATGTACCAGTGCATACAGAAATCAAGTAGAAAAAAAGTCTGTGAATATCTTTTATGGGTAAAGAGGAAAAACATGTAACTTATTGCTGTTAGATTCCCCAACATCTACTCAGCCCTACTTTCTTTACTAGAGAGGTCAACAACTTTCTGTATCACACTGGTTCACGTGGTTTGGGAGATGATTAAGGGAAGAACCTAGCAAAGAGTCAGAGTTGCCTAAGACGTTGAGAAGGTGTATCTATGCACAACCTGGTGAAGATTCTGTGCATGACATCCATCTTATTTTTACTGGGTTCCTAATGTCAGTCAGAATCAATTTAGGACTGTTTATGAGTAGTCAGTGTATGGAAAACCTATTGTGAATAGTCAAGACTTTACCAACAGCAGCTCAAACTAATTTTGTTCATCAGGATTGGAGTTGGTTCTGAGTTTGATGGTGTGTAAGAGGACAAAAACTTTCTTGCTGTCCAAACCCCAGTTTACAGTCCTGTCTAATTTAAGCTATTAGGAGATGTCGTAGCATCCAGATTTGGAAGGAGCTTGGTCATACAGATGGCCTGAGGGAGCATTCCTTGTTCTTTACCTGATGTTACAGGAAAGAGCCATCAGATCCAGGCAGAGTGTGGACAGGGGAGTAACATCTATCAATGGGGCTGGACTAGTTTAAATGGAGGAGTAGTTTGGATAGAGAATGGGCACATTTGTTTCAGGAGAATCAAATGAAAGGAAGGTCATTGCCCTTATGTCGGTCTGCTTGATGTCTGTCTGCACTCTGATGTTCCCAAATACTTAGCAGTGAGACAGGGACCATGTGCTATGCAGGATGAGAACCCATAATAATCCCTTAAAAATTCTTTCTTGGTCAACACACTTTGAACTATGAAGATCAGGATGATGAAAAATGGGAAGGAGAAGGTAAAGCACAAAGAGAACACAGAGTTATCACAAAATTAGGATGAGACTGGAATAGTAACATGAGAGTTGGAGATGTGAATGTCTAGCTCTGTCTTGGATGGTTATTGCCCACTGCCAGAGCAGAAAATGTTCTTTGTAACAAAACATAGAAAAAGCCATATTTTACTTGGAATGCGTGAGGTGGATCCTGGAGATATGCTGTTAGTCTGGGACTTCTACTGGATTCAGATGCTTAAGTATAGAAATGTAAGAAGGAATGCAAACAATTTCAGCCTGAAGCATATGCCTCAAAGGGGAGAATGTTTGATGTGGAAGGGATGAGGTAGAATAGCAATGAATGTAGGCTGAGTACTGGTAGACTTCAAAGATGACTTAGGCTATTCTACAACGTTCCTCATCCCTCAGAGGTAAAAGGTATGCAATGGGATAGATGTTTTCAGTTCTCCTGACAAGAATCACACTAGCATCACGGTTGGAGATGGGATGTAGCTACTGCAGTCAAGTACAGTTTAGGAAACAGGAAGCACTTAGCCAGACAGTTTGGGCTAGAGAGTCTTTGGAGGTTTAATTGCAAGATCAGGGACTATTGAATGCAGAGCAGATTCTGGGATAGCAGTAGAGATAAAGTTCAGGCAAGGTAATGCAGACAGGTCAGGATTAGGAGGAAGAAAACCCAGAAAAAGTTAATTCAGAAGCCTGTGCAGAAGGTTCAGGAGCTAAATTAGTGAGGTTCAATGGTGAAAGAAAATCATGATATGCTGAAAGTTACCATATTCCCCATGGCAGAGCCTAGCTGTACAGTATTAACTAGGACAAAAAAAAAAAAGAGTTTACACCAGGGAAGAAATTTTACAGGGACAAAACTTGAAGGATGCACTTGCTTTTCTTCAAAGGTAGACTTATTTATTTGTGATAGAGGCTCTGTGCCTGGAGTACCCCATGCACTCCTTCTACACCGATCTTGGTGCCTGCAGGGCTGTGCTCTCATATTTCTCACTCCTCCTTCCCAGCTGCTGCTGCTCAGCAGTTTTTCTCTTCCTTAGATCTTCTCTCCCAGATGAACAGAGTCACCCAAGGCTCAGCTCTGGCAGAGGTGGGTTGCTTTTAGAGCAGTTGGAACTGGCTCTGATCTGACATGGGGCAGCTGCTGGGCTCTGCTCACAGAGGCGATACTTGCAGCCCCCACTACCAAAACCTTGCCACATAAACCCAGGACAGATGGTAGTAGTTCTTTCTTGCTTGAGGCAAATATATGGTTTCTAGTGATCAAAACCTTATAATCTAGGCCTTCTCGGTCACTCAGAGGTTTTGATCTCACAGCAGGAATTACCAAACATCTTCTGTGGTCTGCATGCAGTGATCACAACAGTCCTCTGTCACCAAGTATCAGTATGTACTACTATTAGGATGTTACACCTTAAGGCATCTGCAAGAGCTCCTTACTCAAAATTGTTTATTTTCTTTCATCTGCGTTAAAAACTGGCAAGCAGGGAAAAGAGGGCAAAGTCATTGCCATTTTTCTTGGTCTCAGCAGGCTACAGACGCATATTGTCAACCTCAATAAAATGATGCTGGAAAGGAATTGAATATTTGGTGCAGAGTACTTGAATAAGCTTCAAACTCTTGCGTTTTCCAGTTAAAACATCAACATGATTTTAGTTTGAAAATGCTGACACTGCTCTGGATGGCTGCTGCTGTTATGACTTCATTAGCGCAGAGGATTTCTTTGCCTCCCTTGCCTTGGTTTTACATTGAAGTGGCTCTGTTGGCTCACTGGATGCACATTTGACTGAGCTCAGCATAGCCAAGAGGAGAATCAGGCCATGAAAGTCTCAGGCCTAACTCTTTCAGACAGGAAGGAACTTCTGGTTTGGATCCCTTTGGTTTAAGAGGAAGGAAAAAAAAAAAAAAAAAGGGGGGGAAGAAAATGCTTTTGAAACCTCAAAACCAAACATAACCTTTATTTCCCCTCAGCAGCAGCTTTTGCTCATGCAGTGATAGTATAGGACTCTATTTAGCATGCTGGAGCTGCCTCACAATGATACAGTCCATTTTCTATTTCCCTTCTGGGAAGGAGTCGGCTCCCTGGCAATGATGTGTGGACACAGTTTGGTTAGCTGCTGAACTGGGAAACAGTGGGTTTGCAGAGCTGACGCAGTTTGGCTACATCTGCCATCCTTTGATGGCACAGAAAGAGTTCAACAAGGCAGACATGACCTAGAAGGATGTTTATGCAGTAAAACAATGAAGTATTTGTTTCAGCAGCTCTGATGACACTGAAGTGATATCAGTAGAAAAGCATCTTTTCCAATGATAATTATAGCTTATTGCTAGATCTAGATCGTGACATTTTATTAGTCTTCCTGACTACGTGACCCTGTGTGGGCGTAAGGCAAAACATCAAGCTACAGCAGAGGTGATGAGAATGGCAGTGCATTGGCATGGTATGGGTAAGGTCCCACAGCAGAGGAGGCTGGAGGAAGACCATTTTAATTGCTTCTTGTCTTCCTAAGAAAAGGGAGATAAGTGGATTGTTAATATATTTACATTAGTAGTGAATTATTAATTGATTATGAACATCTGATAGTATATATCTTATGGGTCCAGAGGAGGACCACTAAGATGATCAGAAGGCTGGAGCACCTCTCCTGTGATTCTCCATAGGTTGAGAGTGAGAGAACTGGGCTTGTTTAGCTTGGAGAAGAGAAGGGTCTGGGGAGACCTCATTGTGGCCTTCCAGTACTTGAAGGGAGCATATAAACAGGAGGGAGTACGACTGCTTACAAAGGTGCATAGTGATAGAACAAGGGGGAATGGTTTTAAACTAAGAAGGAGAGGCTTAGGTTAGAGATTAGGAGGAAGTTTTTCGCACAGAAGGTGGTGACGCACTGGAAGATGTTATGGATGCCCCATCCCTGGAGGCATTCAAAGCCAGGCTGGATGTGGCTCTGGGCAGCCTGGTCTGGTGGTTGGTGACCCTGCACATAGCAGGGCTGTTGAAAGTAGATGATCTTATCTTTGTGGTCCAATTCAACCCAGGCCATTTTATGATTTTATGATCTACTACTAATAAATCCCAAACAGTCATTCTTACAGAAAACTACTCTCTATGCAATGTTTTCTTCCCTGTTAACTTAGGAAAATCTGATCTTTACAATGTGAAGGGCTTGAGCCACTCCCAGATTTCTCCCTGATGAATGAGGATCGCTGCCTGGATGTTGATTTTATTCAGTAGTTTGGCCTAAGCCAATCTATGACATTGCCTATACACACTTGGAGGTTTTGTTAACATAGGCATTTACAAACTAATCAGTCAGTATACTACTTGGCAGCCTGTGTTACAGCTCATGCAAACCAGCACTGTACTATACAACACAATACAATGGGATGGATTCATCAAAGTGATAACAAGGTCAAAAGGATAGAGTTGCCAAGACATAATTCACTATAGTTTAGAGGTGGGTTTAGTTTTATTTCCTTTTTGATTAATGATTAAACCTTGATGAAGACTTTCCAGGGGAGAACAATAGAGCTGTGGGATGGATGCTTAATACTAAACTGATACTGCATAACCATTTAAGCAAAAAGTCTCCCTCAGGTTCCCCTAAGCCTATCAGCAACCTCTTCCAAGAGAGGTCCTTCATGTTGAAACAAACAGGCTGTTCCCCTTCCACCTCTGCTTTTCTGTGAATGCTGATGGTCTGTAAATAAAACTAACATGCTGACCATCTGTTATGCACAGCTAAAGGAAATTTACAGACAATCAGACAATACTACGAGAACTCCCAAAGGCATCATCTAATCCAGTAAATAAATTTATTTTCACAGTTCAGATCAAAGAGCTTGTGGATATCAGACACAATCTGTTTTCATAACTATATACTTTTTTTTTTTTTTTCTCAAGAGAAAAAAGAGATAGCATTGGTATGTCTGGAGATGGAACATTCACATGGACTAGATCTGGCTAAGCTTCAGTATTATTATTTCTCAGGAAATTTTGACGTCTTTAAATTTGAATTTATTTTGATTCAGCTAAAATACCCGTTTCAGTGTTTCCAGTTAAGTGTGAGTTCCATACTATATACTTGGGCATGAAGATGTCATTGTGTCTTTTGCTATGATGCTAATGATGCTATTTTTATTCTGCATGCTTCTAGTGCAAATGTGTGATTTGAATTTTGGCATTACGAGAATCACTGAAGTAAATTATTCTTAGGCATTCTCACTGTCTTCTTCTTAAGTTCTTTACTATGAGAGTGGTGAGGTTCTGGAACAGGCTGCCCAGAGAGGCTGTGGATGCCCCGTCTCTGGAGGTGTTCAAAGCTAGAGTGGGTGGGTCCCCGGGTAGCCTGGTTTAGTATTATATATGGGGGTTGGCAGCCCTGCATATGACAGAGGGGTTGGAGCTTGATGATCTTTGAGGACCCTTCCAATCCAAGCCATTCTATGATTCTATGATATGATTCTATGATTGAATGAAGAAGACAAGGGAAAAAAAGTGGCGTATTGCAGGTCTCTGCGAGTTTATGTTCACCTTCCTTAGGGGATAGGTGAGTGCAACTCAGCTGGAGGATCATACACACAGCTGGGTGATGATCTTCTTCCAAGCCCACTAGTCCTAGCTATTACCGTGGTGACAGTATACCTTCAGTGACTGCTGGTGGTCTAATGCTGTGGCATGGATGCTGAGATGTAGGGCTGTTAGGCTGCTGCTTGTGGGGTCATCTTGCTGTTGCGACAATCCTACTGGGGCTGTGGGGACTTTGAGCAATGGAGGTATTTGTTGAACAGGAGGTGTATCCTTTGTGAGAAGCTCACAGAGTGATGTGATTGTTATGCTACTGCCCTTTGAAAAGTCCTCAGGCTCAAAAGTTCTCCTTGCTCTATTTTCCACCCCTGCCCCCTGAGGGGCATCCTCTCTAGAACATAGGCTTTTAAAAATCATCTTGGATCTCATGTTGTGTTGAACTACATGTTAGGTCAGAACCATCTCAGACTTGAAGAAGGAATTTTTCACCCGAGGGTGGGGATCTGTTTCTTGCTTTTATTTTTCTAGAACTGGCTGCTGATCTGTGCATAACGCTGCTGAGACTGCTTGCCAGTAACTCTGCGTTGGGTGTACTGGGAGGGTTTCTGAAAATGCCAGTGCCATACATACTCCTGGATAAAGCAAGAAGGGGTTGGGTTTTCTCTTCAGACCATGCCATGCCCCAAGCTGCTGTAGTGGATTAGGTGAGATGGTCTGTTGTTATCACACCTGGGACAATTCTACCTCTTGCTGGCTGGAGAGTATGGAGTTATGTGTGATGTTGGGTCATGTGTTGAGTGATTTAAGCTGGAGAGATACAGAAAAAAAAGCTGCAGAGAGGGACATGTGAGTGCCTCAGCTCAGGTGGTCCAAGGAAAGCATGGGAGCATTTCTATTGCTCTACAGAGATGTAGTACATGTGGTTCACAGCAAAGGACCCATTCAAAATCAGTTTTCTCCTTTTATTTAAAAGATGACTTTTGATTTTACTTGGGTAATGAGGAATGTTGCCTAAACTATATAGGAACCACATGCAGTGTCTCTTGTACTGCTCCCAGTAAGTACTTTCAGTAAACCAACACTTTAAATTTGGGACATCAAAACATCTGTGTTCCATTCACAGGCATTTTGTGATTTGTTCCTCCTCTCTCAGCTGGTAAGGATTCTTAAATTCTTGAATCTTTATATTTTTTTCTTATTCATTTCTGAGAGAATGTTTTGATTGTAGTATACTGTGTGATACCATTGCTAATATTCTCTGTAGCAGTCTTGAATTCCCTGAGAAGCAGATAATACCCCCCATTGCAGTCTGCAGAGTTTCTAGCAGTGAGAAAGTGTGTCCATGGCCTGAGATATGTGGTAAAATAAGCCATGTTCCTTGTAGCTTCTTAAAGCAAGACAGATTGAGAAAAATGGCCACATTCAGATATATTTTGGCAGCCACTTAAGTTCCCCCATTCTTTCAGCCACTTTAAGCCTGTGGGAAATGAGGACTTGATTTGGTGGACTCAGAAAATATGTTTTGAATTGTTGCACAATGTATTTATGTCTAAACAGTGAGATGAATGGTGGGGCTGTTTGTAGTGCAGATCAGCATATATTATATTAGTCCTCAAAATACCAGGAGTGGGGGTACTTATTTTCGAGCAAGCTTTACTATGCCCTCATCTAAAACCTACTTATTTACACATATACAGGAATAGAGCATTTTCTAAAGGCCATGTGCTTAAGGCAGTAGTTAGGTATCTAAAGATCTCATTACTTAAAAATTCTTATTGCTTTAATTTATTTCTTTGTGTTGATACTGTATCGTTCAAAAAGGTGAAAGGAGGAGATGTAGGTAGTTACAGAGCAACAACACCTGCACTCAGTGATTCTTCTTGCTTTAAAAAATAATGTGAAAGTGAAATAAAAGATTAGAAATATAATGATGCACTCAAATATAACTGGCACAGCTTTTGCCATCTGTTAGTAAACTTAGATCAGGTCATAATAAAATAACAGATAAAGGAAACTTAGTCGATACTTTAAAATTGTTATCTTAGTAAAAAATCTCCACAAAAGGTTTGAATAGCCATGGTTTGAGAAATGATGTGTTTTGAATGTTAACTCCGACCCCCAACAAACCCCTACGGTACTATAGCATGGTCTTTACAAGATTAGCGATGAATTCATATCCAGTGATGGAAGCTGTGTTATATAGCTAATTTCCTATATTTGCTAAGGATTTTCAAATAGAGATGAATAAATCCATGTAGTAGCATAAAATTATTTCAGTGATCAGGAAGAACACCAGATGAATTTAATTGACTTGACTGAATAACAGATAAAATTCAGGGGAAGATACAAAGTAGTGTACCTTTGGATGAAACTTTTTGAGCACTAATTAGCTCTGTCACCCCCAAGAAGCACCTTAAACTGAAGCTAACCAGTGGCAATAAGGATGATCTCTGAAATGAGAGGAGGGAAGGTCGTCTCAGGTATTTGTTTTATGACTCTTAGGTCTCCCACTGAGACACCTGGACATTGTGAAACAGAACTTGTGGACTGAGACTTTGATTCTCACCCTGAAGAGCAATTTTTTCTATCTAGTATTCGGTTTTATATGCATATAAAATCAAACCTATAGGTCAAACAGCTAAGATGTGGTGTGTCAAACAGTTCTGTGCTCTGATGCCTTCACAGTGATGCACTTCCTTGGAAACATTGCTCAGTTCAGTCACCCTCATTTTAGAGACTCATTTTAGAGTTTATTCTAGAAAGATGATGACTTCCTCTAGAGACATCAATAAGGACTGCTCTTGAAGATAACTCCTTGGATGAGCTGGGGCTACTCCTCTGAGCTGATTCAGCACTGGTGTGTCTCTAGCATGTTAAAGGTTTAGGCAGTGACAGTTTCATTCCCTGAACTTGCATTTATCTGTTTTAACAATGCAGTTAACTGATGTTAAATAGAATATCATGGATAGCTTTGAATGTAATGAGTCACCATGCCAAATTTCATTTAAATCCTTTGATTTTTGTCTTAGGTTTATAGCCTAGAGCTCTGTGTTTCATTTTGACCAGAATTGTTTCTCTAGCTATTGGCACTGGGTTGCCTATATTTACATACCTACAAAATAAAGTTCAAGCCAAACTGAATTAAAACTTAATAATAATAAAAACCCCCTCAGAAAATGAAAACAACAACTGAGCTCCATACTTCACCTCCTCAGAAATCCTAAACCACAACACATCAGCAAAAAGTACCCTTTTTTTGCTGTATTACTCAAGGCATGTTTATGTATTCTGGGCCTGAAATGAATGGGCCCTTCTTAAATAAGACATCTGTGTATTTTAAAACAAGCAGTATCTTTCTGTGGGGATTATGCTAAATTGACACCCACGGAGATGACAGACTCTTCTTTTCATGTGGAGAGGATGTCACCCCACGTGTTTGTTTTTGTATGTGTGTGTAACCCATGCTCCCGCAGTGACTGAAATAGCCGCTTGGCTTGGGTTGGCTGGGGGATAACATAGCCTGTGTTGATGGAGTTCCAAGTCTGCTGGTATTTGCATGCGTGCATTTGCATATAAGCAGTCAGAGACATATGTGCATGTTAAATGCCATATGTACATGCAGAAGAACAGGCCCTGTTGTTGTGATGTATGGCTGCAAGTATTCCATAGCAATATCCACATGTGAACAGGAGCGCCATACTTGCATGTATAAAAAGCAAGCATGGAGCTATATTATCCACTAGAAGCCATGAGGACTTTTGATTTGATAGAGCAAAGCCGAAGGAGGTATGTGCTGCCCTTTGTTTCTATAATCTCAGTCATGGAATAAAACATCTCTTTGTTTCCTGTGACTAATGTTTTCTCTTAAAAAATCTTTCCTATCCAACAGAACTTTTGCAAACTAGCATTAATTTTAAAAATGCTTAAACGCTTGAGATGATTACTTGTTTTTGCTTTTTTTCCCCACTAGAAATGTTCTTAGAGGAGCTGTGGTGCCATTTTAGATTTCTTGAGTGGGAGTGTTTGTGGTTCTGACTTTTCCATTATGCTGTTGTTCTGTTTGGCAACATCCTTGTGTGCAGCTTTGTGTGCACAGTTAGGTAAATGCAGTGGTTACCTGTATGATTGCAGAGCAGCACATATGAGCAGAGTTCAGAATACGAAATTCCAGCTGTGAAAACTGATCCCATTGTATATAATGTTATCTGAGAAACTGAAGCAAGTATGTCATTTGATATATCTGTGGTGGACATGAGCAATCCGTGCCAGATAACCTCGTACACATCTTTCATATTCACGTTTTTGACCTCAGTCTTAAATCATAAACCTGGGTGTTCTCCCAGATTAAATTTCTAATGAGACAGATGTTTACAAGCTCAGCGAAGATGTAACAAAGTGAATTTGCGAGTTTATTTTTCATCCACTGTATGAGACTTCTTGAGATACTTGCCTACCAAAAGCAGGTAATATGACCATCTTCTTCAGAAACTGGTGCTCAGCTGTGCTCTGGTTGAACCAAAGAACCCTCTGAGGTAGCTGCTGTGCAAAGCTGTTCATGACACGTTATTGTAAGATGTATTAACTGCTCTTTTCTCTACCTTTTGATGCAGTCTCTTGTGGGAACAGCACTACAAATTCTCCAGGCGAAATCAAGAACCCTGTTAAAGTTGTAATCACGTTTTCCCCCTGTCAAAATGCTTAACTAAGTAGCTCACGGGGGAGGTTTATTCCACATTTGTAGTGAGCTTAAGTGCAACAATGGATTTGTATGGAGAAGGATTAAGAGGAAAAGATCAAGACTGTCTTTCTGCCATTGTCCGTTTCTAAACCAAAGAACAAAATGGCGCATCAAATATTTCCCTTTTCATACCTCTGTAAATCACACATTTATTTTCTCGGTTTTTATTTATTCCATCTCAAGGCACTTTACTATCAAAGTAGAAAATATTATTTATATACTTCTGTAATTTCGCCCCCCTCCTTCTTTCATGTTTTTTCAAGGGTTGCCAAATGAGCAAATCTGATAAAAATAGTTTGAGAATGTTGTAAGTGCCCTGAGCTGGTCCCCATTAATGAAGGAGAGGTGATTGAAATGAAACATAGATGTGTCTGGGGTTTACTCTTTCAAGGCTGATAATGAGATGAAAAAGATGAGAAAAAAAAATGACAGGCAACTGCTCCTTAATTAGGCACCTGTTATGCTGTACCGTGATGAGTTCTGTACAGGACAAAACAATGCCAAATGACTGAGACATTTTTCAGTTTGGAAAAGAGACTCTTCCTGCTCACCCTTCGCTTCAGAAATACAATGCGTCTGCTTTTGGTTTGCTAATAGATACTTTAAAATCAGTTTTGGAAAAGTTATTCTGCGAGGTAAAAAATCCTGTTTGAAGTCAATGCTGTTCATCCAAAGAAACATCTGTCACAAGACATGAAAAGAATGATTTCTTTGTGACTGGGAAATCAATGAGACATTTGTTGTAACGTACAACCCAGAAATAATGTACCTAGTTCAAAAGAGAATCAGAAAGAAGGCTGGGTTTTGTCTGTTCTCTCCAGAGTGTTTGGGATGGGATTCAAAAAGATATTTTGCATTAGCAAGACTTCTTGAGTTTGTGCCCTTAGCTATGGGGCTGAAGTGGATGTTTTTAGGACTCTGACTTTTAAGACTAGAGGAGCATTGCGGGGGTTCACGTGTTCTGACCTCGTGAAAGAACCTTGTCTGGGGGCTCCTTTTTAGGAGCGTAAATTGCTTGCTGGGCTGATCCTGCCCCATCCTCTTTGGGGAGCAGGAACTGGAGGCTGCACAGCCTCTGGGATGCCTAGCTGGAGGTTGAGTGTGATGCTCCCCGTAGGCTCCCATTCTGGGCAGGCAGACTCCTCTGTACATGGTGACACTGTGGGTGGTTTGTCCTGCTTGCATTTTCTTCTCTCCTCTGAAGCACATGGGAACAGTGCTGGGTCCTCATCTTTTGTCTTTCAAATGCATGTGTAGTAGATTTCAGCTTTCCTATCCAGGCTGTACTTCTCAGTCCCTTCAACATTCCAAAACAGTAGCACTGTGGGAAGCAGCAGAAAAGGGTTGAATAATGGTACACATCTCCTTATATTGCAAAGATTCTCCCCATAAAACCTAGACACCCTGAGTGACACCTGATCTCTTACTTACAAGGCTTTGTGAGGACAAGAAGAAATCATAAACTGAGAGCTCGATTACATCGTGTTGCTTTGGACTGGTGGTGTTTTATAGCTCCACGATGCAGGCGCATTGTAAGTGATATGAGACGAAGAGAAACTCCTGGGCAGGAGGAAATGGGCTTGTTAAGCACGACTGGTGTGTGCAGAATGGAGTGTGTGCAGATCAAGCAGAGGTCTTTTTTCAAAGGGAGGAGAGAACAGCAAGGGAGATATAGCTCTGGCAGTGTTTGAAATCTGAGATCAGTGGCTTCCCTGGGAACAACAGGCTGAGTCTGAACAACTTCCCAGCATCTTGTGGGTGGAATGAGAGCAGCCCTTGGAGTTGAGCATGCAGCTCCAGCAAGCTGTGCTCAGTGGTGGAAGGACTGCTGCTTAGGAAACATACAGAACTACTGTGATACTACCACCCAAGAAACACTTTTGGTGCCTTTATTTCCAATAATATTGGAAATCAGTATTTGGTCATATCCTCCTTGCCACTTGTGGTTTTATCACTTATCTCTGTTCTGAGATTAACTGCCCTATAGTTTTAAATCACCTTTTGTACAGAACTTGCTTTGTGCTCCTTGTCATCCTTGGTGTTTTGTTGTGCCCATTTTGTGATGCTGGGATGAAAACTCAAAATGTAGATGCACAAAGACTCATACAATCTGCAGATTTTTATGGTAGCAATATGTATATAGTATGTTTTGTACTGATGTTTTGCCCTCATCTAATAATTTCTGCCATTTGATTTGCTTGTTTCTGATGGCTATGGGGCAGCCAAGTGAATGGAATTTTCTGTTATAATCCTAAAATCTTGTCCCTAAGTGGAAACAGTCCAGGTTAAGTTAGGATTTGTTTTTCCCATGTGCATTTGTTTACATGGGATTTCCTTCACCGTTACTTGGCTGGTTTTATGAAACCCTTGTGCAGCCACTCACTGTCAGCCTCATCTTTGCTTTGATTGTCTTCAGAACTGAAATGGACTTAACCCATTTCACAGAGTATGAATGTGATGGGTGTTGTGCTGAACAGCATGGACAGAGCCTCTTGGTTTGTTCCTACCTTGTGCTCCCTATCTCTGAATCAGTTACTTCTCCATGGGACTATGCCATTTCCTAGATGCTTGTCCAACTCAGATACTCAGTGAGACATTTAGCAAATCCAAACTGACCAGATTTCTCCTGGTCCACAAACTTGTTGAGTCCTTCCAGGTGATACAACAGGATAGCAGTGTGATTTCTCTTTAGAAAGGCTGTGTGGGCTCCTTATTTCTTTAGAAGAATTTTTTTACCAATTTGCATGTGTATCTGCTCACAGGAAGCCCTACCATGTTACTTTCCTTTTGAGCACTGGTAACAGGAAAGCTCTATAGATGACATAGGGGAAATCATGTTAGTACGCAAAGCAAGCCAGTGAGTTTCTATGAACGTAAAGCAAAAAGCAAATCATGCTTTCCCATTTTTCATTCTTGATTCACTTAGGCAAGCCATGAGGGGACAATATTATGTATTGATTTTGTTGTATTGGCTCTTCAGCAGCCTTGCTGGAGTTAAAATTCAAAGCACTGAAGACTGGAATCTGGTGTAATTTGTGAATATATCCCATGGAGTATTTCTTTCTTTCTTTCTTTTCCTTTCTCTTTTTTCTTTTTTTCTTTTTCTTTTCTCTTTCTCTTTCTCTTTTTCTTTTTTTTAAATTTATTTTTATTTTTATTTTTATCTTTATTTTTATTTTTATTTTTATTTTTATTTTTATTTTTATTTTTATTTTTATTTTTATTTTTATCTTTATTTTTATTTTTATTTTTATTTATTTCTGTGTGTGTGCACGTGTGAAACGTGTAAGTAATCTTTAGGCTTTAATGGAATAAAAGAATGATAATGGGGCCAGCACTGAAATATTAGCTAAGAAATGTAAGACTTGAGGAGAAATTTAACTCTTGCAGAACTAACTTGCAGTTTTTATTGTTTGCTCACACGTTTCCTGCAGAGATTTCCTGTTAAAAAAAAAAAAAAGATAACAAAAAGCCCTGTTACCATTTCTTTTTTCAAGATGGTGATGGTTAAAAAGTAGCATTTTGCTTTAATTTCCCATCTTTTTGGAAAAAAAGTTTAACCAAAGCAAATAAAGTTTCCCTGAATTTACAAACTCCCTTAAAACATAGCATTTGGCTTTGCATTTTTCTATGTACCTGTGTAAAACATAGACTAAACTGTGAAGAGTCTGTTTATCTGATGCCTTAGAGACTCCCTTGATGTGTGTGAAAATGGTCTCTGTGCCAAGGATGCCCAAGCATAAGCTGAGTGATTTAAACTAGTGAGAAAAAGTGATGTGAGAAGGAACATTACCCGTGTATTAGATGTGTCAGCTTGTGCCTTGAACATTACAGAGAAATGCAATACAATTTACCCTCATGCCATTGATCCTTTGCTGCTTGGTGAATCTGTCAGCTGGGAAGGAGAATATATCTGATACTGAATTCACAATGCACTAAAACTACCATGGAAAACACCTTGTTTTCACACTTTATGGAGTGTGTATATATATATATATAACCATTTTTATTCAAGCATACAACTTGTCTCCCTGAATTCAAAATACCTTATGTGAGTAAAGCTTTATACACGTGTGCACATTTGCAGAATCCAGACAGACTTTGTTCTACATGCCATAATATTTCTGTTCTGACTTGTTTGCCTTGTTTCTTCCCTATTTTAACAGCAAATCATAATTGATGATTTGTATTCTGTGAGTGATTACATTTGCATTCCCCCACTGCACATTTTATTGATGGCTTCAAAGAAGGTGTATGTTCCCTTATTTTGCAGCTGAATGTGGCTTAGATGAAGCATCCGGTTTTTAGTGCAGTGGTGCTTCTTACCCAGTTGTCCAGCTGAGCTGAGCAAGGTGTAAGAAAGCTAAAAGTTGGGCCCAAAATCATGCAATGGGTTGTAGGCTCAAAGAGGATTAAAGCTGTGAGCATTTTGACTTGAGAGGCCTTTGTTTAAGCCTCCTTCAAACTGAGGGCAATTCAAAACACAGATTTGAGCAGAGGTCTGAGCAGCTTTGATTAGATCTCTGTGACAGCCTCTGATCCAGTAGACCCCACTTCCTCCTCTGAATGGAGGTGACTTATCCATATCCAGTTCAAACAAGCCACTTCTACAGGCGCTAGATTATTCTTTGCACCCAAAATACCCATAGGGAAAAAAAAAAAAGAGAAGTAGATGTAAACTTCAGCTTGTCTTTTCTTGGGGCATCTTGGCAGACACCTTAGAAGGCAATTCGTTCTAGAGGATTGTTCCTACCTGCCTCCCTAATTTACAGATTTAATAGGTTGTATTAACCCTCTGTGGAGAGTACAAGAACTCTGCATTTGCTAAACTAAACAGCAGTTATAGCAGAATTCAAATGATTTTTTTTCCCCTCCATTTGAACTTATTAAAATAATAAGTAAATACCCTCAGTAACAGAAAAAAGCAAATAAGACACAGAATCAGCTTCCAGTAAGATTCATTTTCAGGATTAATCCTCTTAAGTTTTACAGTCATTTAATATCCTTTGCTTTTTCTTCTACAGTCCATTGAAGCTGATGCCACTCCTTTATTTTGGAACCTGAATATTTCATTTGCTGTCTCTGTCTGAATTTCCAGAGGTGTCCATAGTCTATGTGGAAGCAGCTGTTCTCCTTGCTTTAGACTTTGCTGTTGCAAATGCTGTATAAGCAGTGAGGTATTGTGCTGTGTGCTCTATAAACACTACAAATGCAATAAGGTACAGTGCCTTCCAATACTTGTCATCTTTTGCTGGATGCCCACATGACAGCCCTTTCCAGGCTCTTGAATGAATGTTGTACAGGGGTCCATTTTCAGTTCATGTATTTCTGCGCAGGAGTGAGGAGTTCTGAGGAGCTCCTGAGCAATTCCTTTTGGCCTCTGTTGAATAGGAAAACATTTTCAAATAGGAATGTTTATTCTTGAAAAACATATACCATGCCATCTTCAGTCTGTCCTGTTTTTGCATTGTACACCCTCATCCCTTTGTAGGAAAGTCGTCTTTTGGGTTGCTGGAAAGGAATATTAATAAATGAATGAGCTATAAATAAACAAATGGAGACTGCTGAAAAAGGAGCGAAGCTGTTTAAATGAGTAGGACACCAAAGTAACATAATGGTTTCCGGGAATAATCCCTTATTACAAAACACTTAACTTTTTCCACATTTTAACTTCTGGATACAATTGTCCTTTAACACAAGTTATAGTTCAGAATACAGCAAGAACTCATGTGGTTTCATCTAAAGTGCTGTGGAATTCAATTTCTTCATGCTTTTTCTTTTTGAAAATTGTTATTTATTACTTTGTGGACACTATAGAAATTTAAAACGTACTTATTCAAACTGAAATCGAAAAGTGGAAAATTCCTCCTAGCACTATAACTTCACAGATAGAGTCTTGATCATGTTGGATCAATGCACTGTGGATTTTCTAAAATGAATTCAGTTGACTGAGGGATGCTTGCATTTCTGATTGAAGTTAGTAACTTTGAAAGATTAGCAATTATGTAACTGAGTCTGCAAATATAAGTAAAGAAAAATTCTTGGCATGAAATGCAGAAAAACAGCTTTATGAATTACAAGTATCACTTATACATACTGCACATATTAATTTGGCCTGAGGTAGGCCTCAGTTTGGCAGCTTACTTGATCTAAACTGCCAGCTTTATAACATGGCTTTATAACACGCAGAGCTTAGTTATCGTTTTCTCAGTGCATATGAAATCAAAATGCCAGTTTGTTAGGAAATACAGGAGTACTGGACTAGAAAGGGCTTTCAGAGTCGCTAAGTGCATATTGCAGTTAGTTATTTCACATTCTGGGTTAGGGTCAGAAGACAGATTCTCTGATTTTTAGAAAAAATATTTTAGTTTCCATCTTAGGCATATGATTAATTTATAACTTTTGCTCTTATAGTGATCATCTTTAGGTAACATCTATCAGTATTGTCACTGAAGTTCCCCATTGTTTTTTACAGATAGCATTTCTGTCTACTTCCAACATCCTCTTGTAGAGTATACAAATCAAATAGCCTTAGCCCCAGCCATTCCAGCAATAAACACCTGCTTTGGTATGCTTTTCCATGCATGACTGGGTCTGTATGGCATTAGAGAGGTAGTTCCATAAACTGTATTACTATATTACTGTATTACTGTATAATCTATGTTCATACTGGATAGGGAAACAATTTTGCCTCCTTATACACAGGGATCACATTTTTCTATGATGGTGACATCATAGGTGTGGTTCTTGGTCCTTCTTTTACAGATTGACTCATTCTTTCTTCTGCTTCTCATCAAACTAATAAAATCCCAGCCTGTGACAAAAAATCATCATGATTTCTAAATGCTGGGCCTTGTGTTTGGCACTGCTAAAAGCTGACTGATTTCCAGAGCTCCGTACGTCATGGTCATTTGGTCCTTCACAATGTATGGACAGAGAAACTGGGAACTCACTCCGACTCCTACCATCAAAACTTGCCAAAAATCTCAATAGTGCTGATGGGTATCCAGTGAATATAGCATTATAGTCATCTGCTTCTTCCAGTGTCACACAAACTCACACATCATCTTTAACATACACATGTTGCAGATGGTGGACAGGACACAGGTTTTCAGCAGTCCAATCTATGCCACTCTGGCTGTCCTTTTGATTAATGGGTCCATCCTTCTGATATTGCTTTTTAATCCAAAGACATGAAGAAAAATACATTGTTTCTTGAAGAGCTCCAAGATAGCTTCCCCCTTAGACCAATTGTTTTGCTGTCAGCACATCCCTCCTTGTATTTAGTTTCTTACCATCTTACAATTGTTGGATTTGATTCCCATTTTATACAGCATAGTTTTGGTTTTTTTTCCCCATATGACACTGTATAAAGCACTTTAATGAAGTCCAGATATATGAAAACTTTTTCATTTCTCTTGTTTGAAAATATATTTTTTCTGAATGGTTCAACCTTTGGTAAATTCATCTCACCATTTTATACCACCAATTTTTCACATTCTTCCATATCTTTGATTTCTTTCTTATCTTCTTATTACTTTCTTATCTTCTTAAGCATAGTTCAAAAGTCTTTAATTGTCTCAACCACTTTTCCTCTTTTCTAAGAGACAAGGTATTCTGTCTGGTATTTCCCAACTATGTAGACCTAATGTGTCTTATTTTGAATTATGCAGCAAATAGAATGAAAAAAACAAAGTAAATGCAGAATCACAAAGAAGAGTAATGAACTTGTGTAGAAACCATGAACAGACAAGCTCATTGTAAACTTAGGAGAGGTCTATAATAATTAATATGCACAGAAATATTTTTTTTAAATGAAGGCCTAATAACTATCTATACGAAGGGAAATCTCACATGATTAGAAAAACAACACACAGAGCAGAGATGAAAGAAAGGCACTGATTGGAGAGTCTGAGGAATGGTGTTCTGTAGCACACTTCTTGTTGATATCTACACAGCTGTGTTTGCTGAAGCTCAGAAGGAGCTCATCTTAGCTGACTAATTGTTGTCTGTGCAGCCTTGAGATCTGTGTGTCCTCTGCAGTGCCCTTTTAATATTCTCACCCTGTTTTGATCTCACTGGCCAGTTTCAACCAAATTTGAAATGTCACTAATAATCAGTAAGCTTGTACATCTTGGCAAGTTTGGAGAGCTGGAGGAGAATGAAATGTCAGTGTTAATGCTTAGGAAAAGGCCAGAATATGAGCACTGGTAATATAGATAAAGATGTCTTGAAAACTCTAAGTCATGTGACTGTGATTGAGAAAGGCCCTATTCAGAGTCATGGGACTGAAGGCCTTCGCGCATTAAGTGTCCCAGGGTTTCTAGTTTGGCCAATAGTAGTGCAAGTTTTTCACATTGTAGCTGAGCTATGATTAAAAAAAAGCCATCTTATGGCCATCAGCTCTTAGGTTTTCCTGTCCTCTTTTTATCTTCTATGGAACATTTGTCTGGATAATTTAATTTTGTTCCCTTTTTATGCACAAGTTATACAGTAGATGAATTGTCTCAGGAATAAACAAAATCACTGAAATCTTTGTTTTTCTCAGTCGTCAGGTTATTCTCCATCCTTTACTGGTAATAGTAACAACAAGCTTAATGGATAGAAAATGCTAAACATTTGGAAAAAATCTGCCATTCTTTTCAGTATTGCTGTTGAGAGATAGGATCTTTCTCTTCCCATTTATCCTAGAGAAGGACAGCTTTTCCACTCCCATTGTCTGTGCCTACAGCATTTACTCTCGAGCATTTAATATTGCCTTTGCTTATGTAACATTCTGTTATCAGACATTTGGCTGAAGCGTGGGTCTGTGAAAAGGCCAACTACCATAAGTTTCATATCTTCTCATTTCTTTTACTTCATTCAAGCTTGGATTATTTTTTTTTTCCTTATTGTAGAAATAAACTCCATAACAGTTGTGATTAGTGGCTAGGAGTTCTCTGTCATCATACAACTGTTTTTCTGATGGGAGGTAGGAATTTAAAGCAGTGAATGAGTTAGCTAAGGAGACGCTTGGAGAATGGGTTTAGAGAAATGGCCCCAGGGAAAGGGATTGAATTAATTATCTTCAAATTCAATAGCATAGTCCTACTTACTATTATAAATTTGGGGCAGTATAGCTAAGCAAGAATTGCACCATCAGGATATACGGCAGTTCTTGAAAAGAAAGTATCTAAAGTGGCTTTTATTTTTTCACCATGATTTGTATAAAAGAGTCATGATTACTATGATTTCCCCCACCTCCCTCCCCCCCCCAAAAAAAGATAGATATTAAACTTTGATTTTTAAACTAGTTTTTGCCTGAAAGATGTTTAAAGAAAATTCTTGCTCTGTTCCAAAACAATTAGGGCTCAGATGGAGCACTGTGTTTGCTTTTGGGCTTTCACCTAAAGAAAAACATCAGAGGTTCAGAAAAAGATGGAAAAGAAGAATGAGTTTAAAAAGTGAGGCTGAAATGTATGAACTACAGAAAAGGATGGAAACATGAGGATTATCCAGCTTAAAGAAACGGAGACTGAGAAGAGTGTTTTAGACTAGTGGAAAGAAGAAAGGAATAATATTTTCTCCTGGTCTCTGCTAAATGGGAGAAAGCTACAGAGAGTTTTAAAACGCAGCAAAAAAAAGATATAGGGAAAAAGAAAGAACAAACCACCAAAAACATTCTAACAGAAGAGACAATGGAGTGCTAGAATTAATTGCCCGGGGAACACCAGAATAAAGTCTGGAGCAAGAACAGATTAGACAAACATCAGTCAAGAATGACTTAGAGACAATCTTGGGGACAGAAGGTGAACCTGTTTATCTCATGTCTGGTCTGTTTTTCCAGTCACTGTGGTCTCACTGTCTTAGAAATTACTAGCTTTTAATACAGTCCTTCCAGTACTGCACTGAATTATGTACTGCTAGAATTAAATGGGTATTTTAAGATCATGGCTGGTTTAGTTAAACTAGAACTGATGCATACTTTAAAGTTATTGAGTTCAAAGAAAAAAAAAATACAGTTGTGGAAAGTATGAATTGTGCCAAATTTAAAAAGCATATCAGTACTGGATTATACATAACACTTGTGCAGCATTTCCTGCCCAATTTGGCGATGACATGGAGTATTTTTAATTTGTTGTGCAGAATAATGCATTGTTTTCACATTTTTGAGCAGCTAAACAAAATCCTGGTAAAGAACACTGCTGGTTCCCCAGGACTGCAAGCAGAGTTGGGAACTATTGATACTTTGATTTCTGATTGGCATATTGAACAATAGATTCAAAAGAAGAATCCTCTCATATTTGCCCTTTATTCAGGGACTTCTATTGAGCTCAAGACTTAATAGTAACCTTCAGGAAAGTTATCCCTTCTCCAGACTGGGGGCTATTGCAGAAGAAAAGGAAGCAGACTTTAGTTTTGACCTTGAGAGCCAGACAAAATTTCTCTCTCTGATTTGTTCCTGTTCTGTCACAATTAGACCAGCTTTTAGAGAAACACTACTACATTGTATTCTCCTTTATTTTAAGAGTCATGAGGAGGAATTGCTTGCGTTGCTTCTGTCTAATGAGGATGTGGCTCCAAATCTACATTTGTTAACAGAAGCAACAGATTCTGTAGAACTGCTAAACAAATGTACCACTATTCCTACATGGCAGAAAGATCAGCTTTTAATAACTTAAATAGCACTTACTGTGCTAAGTTTTCAGTAGCTGTACACATTTCTCACTATTCTGAGACTCATCACTGTCCTGCACTCAAGCAAACGTCTCTGGGTTTGAGTTGGCTCTGACTTCCCCTGCAGTCTGTTTGAAGTATCCTTGTTGGAGGCTATGGATTTCTAGCTAAAAACCTCACAAAATATGAACATAGCTATGGCAAAGTCAGATTATGACCTTTCATGTCTAAGGGAAACTGACTTCAGTTCATAAAAGGTCAATGAATTTCAATAGAGACTGGCAGATGAATGCTACTCACTTCTGAATATGAGTAACTGCTTTTGGAGCTTATACGCTATTTGACAGTGTACAAATGTTGGAAGGGAGAACGTGTTAGTGGATGATTTGTTTATATTGGTTTTAGTGGAAAAGCATTTGTTTATGCTCTCTATAAACTCTGGAAGAACTTTGGCTGTAGTAATCAGCCAGACCAATAGCGGGCTGCCAGTTCACAGCAGAACAATTTTACAAAGCTGCCTAGTAGGAGAATTATCCCTTCCATCCCTCCATTCCCCTCCCATGCATTGATATATGCTATTTCTCTTACAGTATCTTATGAAGGCTTTTGCTCTTGCCAGGTTATTTCTGTGCTGAGGGACTTTGCAGGCTCTGCCACCACCTCAGTATGTTATTTGTTTTCTTTCATGCTCTCTTCTTAACATCTCTTGACATGGTCATTCAGTAAATCCTTTGATCCTCTTTCATTCTCTTTGTAGTGATGTATCTATTAAGACTCCTTTCCCTTTTCCTTTCCCTTTCCCTTTCCCTTTCCCTTTCCCTTTCCCTTTCCCTTTCCCTTTCCCTTTCCCTTTCCCTTTCCCTTTCCCTTTCCCTTTCCCTTTCCCTTTCCCTTTCCCTTTCCCATTTCCCTTTCCCTTTCCCATTTCCTTTTCCCTTTCCCTTTCCCATTTCCCTTTCCCTTTCCCATTTCCTTTTCCCTTTCTCCCATTTTCCCTTCCCCTTTCCCCTCCTCTCCTCGCTTCCCTCCCCTAGTAAAAACCACTGTAACCCCTTTTCTACTGAATTCAGTGGTTTTATATCTGCGGGGCTGAAGCAGCAGGCACATGATGTAGATGTAACTAGAAGGACATGCCAGGAACTGCTTAAATTCACCAGCCGGGCCTCCAGATGGGACTATGGTGATTTGGGCTGGTGGGGTCTTCTGTGGGAGAAAGTCCAATGTCCATACAGCATAACACACTGCTGCCTGGTACATTTGGCAAGAAATTGCCCAGCCTTGGGTAGGGAGGCTCTCAGCTGAGAGGTGTTGAGCCCACCCCACAGTCAACAGGTCGAGTTTTGTATGGGCTGGACATGGTTATGGGGAGGATTAGTTTCCTCCACTCTTAAAAAGTTAGTCCTGATATGAAAAGATTGGTGATGGTCTGAGTTGGGATTTAGGGAAGCAGATGGGAGCAGAGGGGAGACTGAGGACTAGGGAAGAGCAGAAAGTTTTCAGAAAAGCAAAACCTCAGGTGAGTGTCTTTGAATAGAAACTCATGCAAGCTAGTACCAATGCTTTTAACAGTACTGACAGGTTTACCAAACCTGTTACCTCTAGTACAAAGTAGCAGCTGACACGCTATATTTCCAGATGTTTGCAGTTAGAGAAGGTGTCCTGGGGCTGAAAGGTGGGGTGAGTTTTTGCACTGTATTTTAGGAAGATGGAAAGTAGCTTTGGAGCCTTAGGGGAAGCAGGATGTGTCAGGAGGGCTGAGACTCCCAATTGAAGGGAATAGTATTTCTTCAGAGAAGGTGCGTCTTAGTTTTGTGTTATGATGTGTTAGGAATAGAGGCCTAAAGCTGTCTCAGACTTTGGACATGTGAGGGGCTGGGAGAAGTAGAAAGACACAGTTTTATGGATCTACATGGAGTGTACTTCTTTCTCTATAAAAATGCTTGTTTGCTTGTTACTTGAAGTTCCATTTTTAGGGAAAATACTGATGTGTTCAACTCATTCTTTTGAAAACTGCTACTACCTCCTTGCCCATGAGAATTGCTGAATGACCTTCTCCACACAGTAATCATGTGCTCCTGGCTGTTAGAGCAGGCAGATCCTTGTGACATACCCGTTCTCTGCTTGTCACTGTCACGTGTTTCTTTCTCCCAAACTCTGCAGTGCTTCCTCGCTGATGGGCAGCTCCGCTCATCCACACTGCTCTTTGTAATGGACTTATGTCTCAAAGTGTTGGTAGTGGGATGTTGCAAGGGAGGTTTCTGTGAGCAGAGCCCAGCACTGCCCCCATCTCAGCTCTGAGACAGCTCTGGCTGTTTCAAAAGGGACCCACTGCTGCTAGAGCTGAGCTGCGATTGATGCTGGGTGTGCTCTGGGAGAGCAGATTTCAGGAAGGGAAATAACACCATGGAACAGCAGCTGGGAGGGAAGAGTGAGAGATGTGAGAGAACAGCTCTGCATGCACTAAGGTCAGTGCGGGAGGGCAGGAGAAGCTCCAGGCACACAGCAGCAGCTCCCTGCAGGAGAGGTCAGCGGAGGAGCAGGCTGTCCCACTGCAGCCTGTGGGCGCCATGTGGAGCAGATCTTCCTGTGTAGCCATAGAGGAATCTGTGGGGCAGCAGTGGATGGGGCCTGAAGGAGTCAGAGCCCATGGAGAGCCCCCCACAGGAGCACCATGGGCTGGAGCTGCAGCCCACAGAGCCCCACATCAGAGCCTTGGGCTATGATGGACAGCTGAACTCCACCACACTATCATTCCTTCTCCTCAAAGAAACTGAGGACAAAATATGAAAAAGGATTTACAGATTAATAGGGACAGATTTTTGAAATTTCCCTCTCCCTAATAGAAACCATATTCTTGATATGTAAGGAACCAAAATCTTGATGTACTTTGAAGTATCACCATCAGAGCAGCCGAGTCATAAATATTCTTCAGAATCTCACTGTCTGGAGACTGCATTGCAAAACGTGACTGAAAAGTGAAATGGTATTTCCAATGAGATTGACCTTTTTCAGCCCAAGACTTCTTTAAGCAGCGCTGTTCTTGTGTCAGCAAACAAAACCGCCTTTTTTTAATGTAAGAGCACAAACATTTGTTTTCACAATTGTTTTTCCTTGGAAATGGTCTATGCAAGCACTTGGGCAGAAAAGAATAGCTTGCTTCTCTGGTTCTTCTTGAAATATTTCCACCTGTTTCTTCCTCTCATGTTCTTATATGCTTTGTATTTAGTCATCAGCACTCTTACCCCCTGCCTCTGATGGGAGAGGCAGGCTGTGCAGTGATCACGTTGGAGAAGAATGTGGTGAATAGTTTTGATTCATAATTTGCTATTTTAAGTACAGTTTGTTCTTTTTTGGCTCTTAGTGTGGATATTTCTCTCACAGTGAGAGACAGAGATCTATGAAGTGCCTGTTCAGTTTTTCTCATCTTGTAACAATACAGAATGTCATCTCAGCCTAAGCAGATGCACATATTACCAACCCCATGGCACTGTTCTGAATAATAATACAAAACCCATTACTCTTCATACAAATACTTGAATATTTAAGTGGACAGAAGGGAAGGGGATCAGTAAGTGAAATCCTTCTAGAATATGAAAACAGTCTGCTACTTCCTCTTAAAATGTTTGCAAGTATATACATCTTAAAAAGTCTCCATTTTAATTGTAATGCTTATTTTTGACCTTAGCACAGTTAGGGGATTCCCATTTCCAGGTATCTTCCTTTTGTATATGATAGTTTTATAGCAAAAGGCCAATTATGTGTATGCTTAAATTCAATTATTTTTCCCATAAATCCTATTAGCTTCATATTACACATCTTAATGTAAATATATTACATTCTGATTTCAATTACCTTACCTCTTTCCCCCTCCCACTGTAAGGCTTTCTTGTAGTTTAAATACTCCTGCTCTTGTCTAGACTGTAAGCTTGCAGATGTAGGCAGTATTCACTGTTTGGTGTTTAAGGTATTAGCATGCTATTATACTCAGTATCTTCTAGCTTGTTTCTTATTATAATGACATGTATTAAAAATGATTATATAGAATAACATTGTTTATTTATATGGAAAACACTTGCTTTGAAGTTAGTAGGTATTGCCGCTAATAAATGAGGATGTACTCTACTCTGCATGTAGCCTATATTCAGTACTTGTTCACTAAAGACCTTGTCCAGTGCAAAAATTAAGTCTGTGGTTTGCTTGAATGGAGTTAAGGCTATTTGAAATCTTGAAGCCACGCATGCACTTACGCGCTTGCTGAGTAATTGATGAGGACCTGTCTTGCATCTTTGTTGTAAGGGTGTCAGCATCCAGCCTTAACCTATGATGCGATGCTGCAGTAGCTTCATGCCTGAGGTTCGTCTCACAATGCCAAATAGTCTGGCTGAAGCCAGAACATTACTTAGGTTGTCAGTACTTGGAGGATGAGTCTCTGATGGCCTCAATCTTGTCAGCACTTCTGCATATGTTTAATATGGGAGTATTGGTGAGTTTACAATGAAGTGCATAAGCAAGAACTGGCAGGATTTGATGTACTCATAACTACTAAGAGAGATTTCTTAACATACCTACTGTGTCTTAATTTTTTTCTTTTAATTAATCATGATGTTTACTTCTGTCAGCAAGCATTTTGCCTATACTAGGACACAACATATTAGCGGTAATTACAATGCTTGCAAGTGCTGGCACTGTTTGTTTTTCTGCAACCAACATGAATTTCAACAGCCCCCTCGCCCCCAGTACTGAACATTTCAACATGAGATAGCACACCAGGCTGAACCTCAAATGCATAATTAGAGAAGCTGATGAAGTGTCCATCCCATGAACTACTGCTTTATCACTTAAACATGAAGCACTCCTGGAAACAGCCTTCTGACTATCTTGATGTAGTCTGATAAACTTGGACTGTTTCGTTATTTACCTAAAGCTGACTGCTGACTCTATAGAGAAACAACAAAGTTTATATCTGGAGGCATTAATGCTTCAAACATTTTTTTGTTTACTGGGGGATTCTGTGCTGTTGTTTTTACATGTTATTTTTTATTTAAACAGATGCAGCCACATACTCTTTCCCTGATACTCTACCTTGTCAACTCATTGCCATTATCAGATGAAGGTACCTTTATGTGACACTTACTCTGAAGGAACTTTGAGAAGTGTATTGCTGAGACATCTCTTGAATTCATCACATGACATTATTTTCACTCAGCTTTCCTACAAGTGTCTTTTTCCCCCCAAAATAAGAGCAGTTTGTGGTTAATATCTTGTTAAACACAACTTTTCCAGATTGTGATTTTGGGCGGAATTCTCCCCTATTGTGTTTCCTATGTATTTGCTGCAACTAAGTCTGAGTAATTCAACCTCTTGTCATGTCATGTCCCTCACTGCCAAAATGAGTGGCGATGATGTGATGATTGTGGTGCATGATTGAGTGGAGTATGTGATGATGATCATGAATTACTTAAAAAAAAGAAAAGAAAAAGAGAGAAAAAGCACGACTGGCTTAGATGGAGGCTGCTAATGTGTCCTGTTGGGAGATCTGCATAGCAGTCCTATTGGTTTGGGCTTTTTGTTTGTTTGTTTCTTTTGAAAAGGGTACTAATCACATTGGCTTTTATTATTTTTCTCATTCCTTTCAGTTATTTTTTCTGCTTTGTTATTCCATTTACATCCCACTTTCAAGTCCTGAAGCTCATCCCCTGAAGGAGAAGCGTTAGGGAAGGTGGAGTCTAACCTGGC
Source organism: Coturnix japonica (assembly GCF_054131305.1). Lineage (NCBI taxonomy): Eukaryota > Metazoa > Chordata > Aves > Galliformes > Phasianidae > Coturnix > Coturnix japonica. Next base: position 46,663,426 of record NC_140664.1, read on the forward strand.
TTGATTCCACCGTTGTCTGATCAATTAGCAAGTGTTGGAGGGAATTAGCTTTAGTATCTTCAGAGCAGATCCATGGGGTGATCCACATAGCATCATTGTTGTAAACATCCATATCTTTGCTCAGACATTTACACTGTGAATCTTTGGCTTATTTTAAAGTTTACTGAGAATTTTCTCTTAATAAAATCTGCCTGTGGAATCACCCAAACTGCTTGTTTGCTTCAAGATGATCAGATCCAGGCATTGCTGCTTTATGAAATATAATGGTTTGGAGTGGCTCCCATCCTTTGCGTTTTACACATTCTCATGCCATTGCTTTGGGTATAGCTATGGTCAGACTAATTCTAACTTTACTATGCACTTCTGCCTTTTCTTTTAAGGGTGACACAGTGTGTGACAGGTGATGGGGACAGGGCCACCATCTTGGCCCATCTTTCTGCTGAGCTGTGGCTGAGTAGAGAGCTCTCAGTGGTCTGTACACTAATCTGTATGCTCTCTTGGCTTTCCATATATACATAATCAAATATTTACTGCAGTGCTCAGTACGTAAACAGTGGCTAAATGCACCGTGACCTTCTCTCCATTACCCTTCCACGAAATGTTATTAACTTTGGTAAACATATTATATCCCAAATTAAGGGAACATTTTGTCATATTATTATTAGCAGATGGACGCTGGAAGGCTTTCTAGAACAACAAGGATATTTCAAATATATATGCAATTTTGTACCCATGTTGTAAATTGTTTTTATTAAATAATATAGAAAATAAACACTGATGAAGGTTAGTTTTGTGATTTGAACATCTAAAATGTTCTTTAAGATGTGGCACAAGTCAGGTTCATTGCATTACTAATGCTTACCCAGGACATTGTCACAATATCAATTCATACTGCATTATATATGAAGCTCTCAATTTCAGTGCAGGTCCCTTTCTTCTGCCACAGAGCAATAGCATGAGAGAGAACAAGTTGTTTTTTTTGTTTTTTTTTTTTTTTTTTTCCCAGTAGGGTATAGAATCATAGAATCATAGAATCACCAAGGTTGGAGAAGACCTAAAAGATCATCCAGTCCAACTGTTCACCAATTACCAATAGTTCTCACTAAACCATGTCCCTCCACACAACATAAAGCAGCCATAAGGTCCTAGCTATTTTTTTTTTCACTTTGCTTTTTAACAGTTTTTCTGAAGTACCCCAAGGCCCAGTAATGGTAGGTACCCTATGAAACCCATGTCCTAAGAAAAATTCATTTTATTTGAATGCAGTTGTTCTGTATTCTGGAGCAAACGCTCAGATCTCTTTTCTAAACCGCATAAAAAAATATCAAAACAACAACAAAAACAATCTCAAAAACCCTCAAACAAAAAGAGATGTTTTCCTTCTCAAAACAGCATCTGTTATTTAGCAACATCTGAATTTCCATAAATAATCCCAGATTTCCCCCGTACAAAGATATAAACAACTATCCGGCACTCAAGACTATCCCAGTTCTGCTGCCTCTCTGCTCAAGGAGATGGCTGCTGGGTTGTAACACTTTGGCTCTGTGGAAGCCCTCCATTGGATGGGACTTTTGAGATTGTTGAGTGTTTTGAACAGCCAGGCTGCCATTTGGACTGCCTGGCTTGGCACACTTGGATAGGCTGGTCATTGGCATGTGAGGAAGCCGCCTTCCCTCTGGCCTGAGATGTGGGGCTGTGTCTCTGATGGACTGTTTGAGACTGGAGGTCTCCCACCAGCCCAGGCTCTGGGGTTCTTTAACATGCTATTTCTGTAAGAAAGGGGCAGAGGAGGAGCTTCTGAAAATTCTCTTTGTTCATATGTTGGGAGGCTGTTATTACTATTTTTGTAGGTGCTTGATTAGTGGATGATTACAAGAGTTGTAATTGAACAGCAAATAGTAATGGCACAAAAAGAAATGAGTGTTCCTAGAGGCACCATCTGCTTCATAAATACATGAAAACCATGAGATTCTGCTTTGGGGTGCCTTCTGTAATGGTACTTTATTCTCAGTGCATGAGTATACCATGTGAGAGACAACTTATGTTATGGGGTTTGTTTGTTCTCTTTGGCAGAATATATTGAGTTTTTTTTTATGCTGAGCTTAAGTTACCAATGAATTAAACAGTGCCTTCAGCCAGCTTAATTTACACCCCTCCCTAATTAATTTTTTTGTTAAATTGTCAGTGTCAGGATGCTTAAATTTCTTCAGTAATTCACTAAACAAAACCACCACTTTTTCCATTAAGGTCTTGGAATGGCTATTTAATACATCTTATACATATATGAGAAAAGCAGTTTTATCTGGGCCAGAGTGCCATTCCACAGGGTCGCTTATTCTTCCTCCTGTTGATCTTGCCCTGTGGTTATTTCTCTTCCATTCCACCACGTGTGATTGCTCCTGCTATTTTTTCCTGTGCTTTTAAGACCCTGCAAAAATAACTTCCATTCTTAACTTCAATGTTATTCCTTGATTCTTCAGTGGATCTCTTGGTTCTGGCTGGAATACTGATCTTTCCACTTCTGTTTGCACTTATTCTCTTTTCAAAGTGAGTTTTGGCACACTGAATACCGCTTAAATGAACTCAGGATCTTCAGTATGTTTAGTTGGAGAGCAGCAGCAAATAACCCTGATGTTAAGGACTTGCTGGAAGGGTCAGGGAAAGTCATCCTGCTGTCACCTGCTGAAGCTGATTTGATTTGAATTCTACAGAACCTCAGAAATGCCTTTATACTGCTGCCTGAATGTTTTTGTATCACCTTAGAAAAGCTTTGTATACTGACTCCTGGAAGCTTTTTTCTTTGCAGCTTCCTGACAATGAAATAATTGTCTATGAAAGGCAAAAAGAAAGCAAGAATAACTTAAGCAGAGACGTTTAGCCCCTTGGAAGACTCTATCTGCTTTTAAAACTGCAGTGTCCATACATAAATTAAATTCCACTTATAAATCCACCTTACTCAAGCTCAGCAAGGAAGTTTTGACTTTCTGTGCTAGCCTTTGTTCTTGTCAGTGTGAGTGACTACCCAGAAAAACTAATTATTTTGCACTGGTACTGGGAGTGCATCTGTGAGTAGAACCCCTAGTCTCCTGTTAGCCAGATCAGCTTTTTATCTTGTGGGTCCTGCTGCTTCCCTAAATATTTCTCTTTAATTTGAAGAACCTGCTTTCCTGGTTGAAGAGATTTTTGGGGAGGGAACCAGAGACTACTGATGTTCAGCTGGATTCTGAGCTCCTGCAGGCTGCCAGACTGGAGTCCATAATCAGCAGTGTGTGAGAGCTCTCTGATGCTGTGAGACTATGAATGCCTTTTCTTATCTAAGGCATTGAGCACCGATACATCTCATCACAGAGAGTGCTGGAAAGCTCTCCTTACACCTCTAATGTGGAGGTGGTGCTTCATAACTGAGAAGCTATTTGTTAAGAAATGTACAATTTCTCTGAAAGACCTGATATGTTGTTAGAAAAAAAAGTATTTTAAAGCATCAATCACCTTCATTTTTGTTTGATTGTTGCTTTTCCCTTTTACCCTAAGCCCCCAGAGTGAATACGATCATAATGATGAGCACTGTTTATCTTCAGGAACACCTGTGGGCTTAGTCTGTTTATTTGGAGTTTTGCATTATGTCACTTGGTGATATTTTGTTATGCCTTATCAATGTATAAATGAAATTCAACGTTTTGGCTTGGACATGTGAATAGCAGAATGGCATGAGATCTAACTTACCCTTCTCCTCTCTATGCACTTGCGGCTGTGGGAACTGACAAAGCAAGCACCCTTTCAACCATGGGGATTTCTTCTGACTGTTTGGGATCTTTCCCAGCTGATTTATAACCTTTGTGCTGAGCTTCCAAATCTTGTTCTTTCTCAGAGCCCCATAGAGGAGGATGACTTGCTGTTGTCTTTGCTGGGCTTCATATTGGGAACTGACTACCTTGGCCTTCTGTGTAGGTAAAAAGCATGAAGTTTTATTTAATGTGAAATGTGTATTGATGCAGTCTGCATCAAACATCCCATCTCCATTGCCTAAAGCAGAGGAGAGATAGAGGTGGTTAATATGTGCATGTGAATGTAGGAGGTGAACACTTGTACCTGTACTAATGGCCTTCTCTAAACAACAGCTGTCCCTCTGTGGGCACAAGCAGAGAGTAAAAGCCCCATGAGCTGAAGGGCAGTAAGGGATTGTGCTCAGGTAGTATTATGGCACAGCTGGGAGGGAGGAACCATATTGCACATATGACACTAAAGCACGTGGAGCTCAAATCAAAGAAACATTAAAGTTGGAAAAGACCTCTGTGATCATCTAGTCTAACCATCATCCCATCTAAACCACAAAAACTGTGGTTTTGCCCACTGTACCATGTTCTTTAGTGCCACATCTACTCTCTTCTTGAAAACCTCCAGGGATGGTGACCCTACTTCTCCAGTGCAGGCTTGGCTATAGTAAAGATGATTCTTGATCTTTGCCCAATGCTTGAGCCAGCCCATAACAGGCTCTTTCTTGAAGTTTGAAAATATTCCACCACATTATAATGAATGGAAAAAAAAAAAAAAAAGACATTCCTCTCAAACACACCCTCTTCTTATAGGACATATATGCTGCTAATTTATGCTGATGGGGGAAATATTTGCATATTTTGCTGTGAAACAATGCTAAGATTGTATGATAGACATACTTCCTGTAGCCAGAATTTTCAAACTGAAAATAAAAAAAAAAAAAAAAGGGGCAAACTTTGTGGGAGAATCTTTTCTGAAAAGCCTCACATCTATATTTTCTTTTCCGTGCCAAAACAAAGCCACATAGACTTGGTTTGCTTGGCTTGAATTCAAATCAGTTTTTGATTTTTCTCACATTTACATGAACTCTGTGCTTGTAACACTGGGGAGGGATGGAAGGATATACCCATCAACTGTGCTACTACTGAACACACAAAGAGTAATGTATGGCCTCAGTTTGCACCAGGAGAGATTCAGCTTGGATTTTAGGGAAGATTTATTCTGAGGAATGGTGGTGAGGCAGTGGCACAGGCTGCCCAGGGAGGTGATGGAGTCACTGTCCTTGGAACATAGTTGAAGAACTATGCTGATGTTCCACTGAGAGACATGGTCAGTTAGCATAGTGGTGGTGGGTCAGTGTTTGGACCAGTGGTCTTTTCCAACCTTTATGATTCTGTGGTCTATCCAAAGCCTTCTAGATTTTGCTGCCATGAAAATCACTTGGTTTTATGATTTCTTCTCTGCAGCTGTGCCAGATTTTCTCTCACTTTTGTGATGCCTGGGATCCTCAGACAAAGGCTTAACTAAGAACAAGGATACAGTAGCTTAAACAGACCCCAAGTGCCACGCACTGAATTTACAAGATCGAAGTCTTGCAAAATGGTCTTTTTCTTACAGGTAGGGTTTATCTGCCCTACTGGCTGGCTGTAGCGGGTGTGCAGTTGCAGAGCTTAATCCAGTGCTCTCTCCTGCAGTGCAGACAGAAGTATGTAAGACATCTGTGTAAATAAAATGCACTGACAGGAGTTCTTCCATTGCTGCCAGTGACTGAAGTGGCACAGGCAAAAATCACAGCCAGATGAGTGGGACTGTGCCAGAAGGGATCTGTATCACTTTGACCCTGTTCTCGATGGATGCAAACACTGTAATAGATTCACTGAGTTCGTTGAAGCAAATATTTAGAAATAAAGTTTCTTTAAGTTCCCTGAGGTGCTGCTAAATCTTGTATTGCAGAAGTTTGCTGTTTACCAGAAACCTGAATGACTTTAAGGCTCCCAGGAGTTCTCTCACCTCTTCTGCAATGAAGACCTTTTCAGGGAGAGATGCCCAGTGGATTTCTGCCAAGATCAACTTTCCTACCTACAGTACATGCAGGGAGGAGAGAGCACCTGTAGTGCTGATGCTCCAGCCTCTGGCTGAGGTATGGGTAGGGCTCTGTTGCTTCATCTCAGCGTGTGCAGGAGAGCAAGGAATGGGAACAGCTGAGGCTCCTGTATGAGAGCCCTAATTGCCCCTACATAAATATTACATTCACAGGGGAATGAGCCCTCCTTTCCCCACAGGCAGTACCCACATTCTACATATCCCACCACCTGCACATGGAACACATCTGAGATCTTGGGTCCAGGCTGTTGCTGTAACACAGGGAGACTCACATTTGGATGAGTATGGCCACAAGGACAGAGTTCTGGGCTCAGGAGACCTCAAAGGGTTGGTTTATTTTTCTTTCCACTTCTGTGGAGTTCATTTTTCAGATTCTGTTCTGCAGCATGGGTGCAGTTGTTAAGAACTGGTGCCTTCAGTTGTTTACCCTTGTGGTCTCAAAATCTTTGGAGCCTTCAGAAGCAAACAAGTTAGGTGTTAAAGGGGATGAGAAGAGTTGCTCTAGATAACAAAGCTAACTCTTGTGGCTTCCACAACTCTGTGATGACAGTGCAGTGTGCTGGTACAGGAGGAGGTCTTTCTCTTAACTTAGAAGAACATTTGGTGTCTGCAATGGCCATGTTTTTGAATGTGCTGCAGCTTGTTGCACCTTCTGTGCCAAAAGAAGTGGCTGTGCCATTCCTAATTGTAAGGGATGCTTTGTTTCAGCAAGCACACAATCAGTGATTGTAAGGCTCCTTCAAAATGATTTTCAAGAAGATAAAAAGCCATACATAGTTTTCTGCTTTTGTGTATAGGTGAGAGAGCAACTGAGTATCTTCTGCTTCTTCACACGAGCTATCTTAAAGATGGGACATGTCACTACAGCCCATGGGATGATAATACTTGGATTACACCTCCTTGCAACACAGACCCGTGCCTCCATCTCTCAGGCAAGACTGGTGCTTGATCCCTCCTATAACAACTCCCTGGTTAGTCTGAGGTCTGCTGTATCCCTGGGTTCTTTTATACTATTATGACCCAATGTCTGGTGATACTGGAAACTGTTCATGACTATTTTGTACTTTGTGCTATTTGTACCTGTGCAAAATGGATTTAAAAAGCTGTCTGTCACAATCAGAGGCACTCTGTGCATGTCATCTGGGTGCCTTATATCTGTGGGGATGGCTGCTCAGCATGAAATTGGCAGATAATTGGATCTGATCTAGGTTTTGCTCTGTTAACCCAGAGTCCATGAATCATTGCAGCACGAGAGAAGAAATTAAGCCTAGGTTTGGCTAGGTTTGAGCATTAGTTTGGAGATAGATTAAGACTTTTCAAAGCCTATCCTGTCTATCCCAGCCCCTCGTGCTTCTCTTTCTAAGTAAATGTGTTGATCAGTGTACTGATAAAGCTCCCTCAGATGCAGGGTATCTTTTGGCTGCATCTTTGGCTGTGCTGGAAATAACTCTCTCTCTCCCATTCCTCCCCTCCACCCCACTCAAATTCTTCAGCTGCAGCAGGGCAAGCAGCCAACCTCATTTCTAAGCGTCTCTTGTCTGAGGCACCATCCAGATGCTTTCAGGGAGAGGCCTGATCAAAGCAGACAGTGCTGCAATTGAGCCTGGTTGCAGGGAGCCGTGAAATGGTCGTGGGCTCCCAGGAAAACCCCATGACTATTTGTCAGGTTGCTTTGATGAAGCCCATCACCAGTGATGCGGTTGTCCTCAGCACCCAGCATGGCACAAATGACAAAAAGATGGACGCAAATATTTGGTTGGCAATGCAAGCGGTGGAAAGTGTTGCATTTTCTGCATGGCAAGGCTGATTTCTGAGTCCGTTCTGTGATATCATTTACCCTTCCATTCTTCCTTCTGTTTTAACTCCAACGGGCTAACTGGATTACTCAGCATTTCCTTGCCAAATGATACATATAGTTTGATGATGGAATAGCAAGCAATAGCAGCAGTAGTAATCACGATCTCAGTATCTGCAGAAAGAGTTGCATTTACAATAGAAATTTTTTTCCAGTTTGTACTTAGTAAAAGTCACATTTACCACAGAATGACACAGTGTATATCACAACCCATAAGCTCTGGAGTGTTTTGAACTGTTACCCACAAACACTGCTGACAGTTTTCTCAAAGGCTCGATATAAAGCTGTTCAGCCTGTTGAAGGAGGGCACGCTTTTCTGCACTGTAACTAGTACATATGGTATTTACAGCCACACTCTTCTTGCTGTTACGCATCTCATCATCTGCAGTCACTCTTACACTCTAATTTATTTCATTTTCAACAGTGCGTGTGAAATGAGTCTGACAGTAGGCATACCCAAACCTCATTATCACAAGCAGCTTACAGTGGTCAGAATGTGCATGGTCACTTAGCTGTTTGGATGCTCCCTGCTTAGCTAATTACGCATCACTGCTGCCCCACTGTTGTTTTGGATAGACATCATGCTGGAGCACTGGAAATATGGCTACATACATAAATACTAGATTTGCATACGAGTCATCCAAGTTCTCAACTTCTGACTGAATCTGAAATTTCAGTTACTTTCTTAGATCATGCTAAATTGTTGCACCAGCTACCAAAAATTAATGTTGGTCCCATTTCAGCATGTCTGACATGTGACAGTACAGCAGGCAAGTAGATGAAATGCCAGGTCCATGGGCTGCATGACTGTCCTGGACCTGTGATGAGTGATGGGAAATCTGTCATTCCCATTTTACATGATCTAATAGTGATAGGATAAAGGGGAATGGCTTTAGACTGAAAGAGGGGGTATTTAGGTTAGAAGTTAGGAAGAAAATACTTACTCAGAGGGCAGTGAGGTGCTGGCACAGCTGTCCATAGAAGCTGTGGTGCCCCATCCCTGGAGGCACTCAAGGCCAGGTTGGATGGGGCGCTGGGCAGCTGAGTTGCTGGGGGGCAGCCCTGCACATGGCACGGGGTGGGACTGCGGGGATTTGAGATCCCTTCCAATACAAAACATTCCGTGATTTTATGATTCTATGATTCCTCTGCCAGGAGAACCCAACATAGGCAAAGGAGTAGCAAAGTGTAATTCCCATCTTGCTTGGTGTCTTGCTGAAAATTTACATTAGTTCCTTTATTTATTGATTTATTTTTGTATCATCAAGCTTTCTCCTTCCTCTTAATATGGGCTGAAGGTGTTCCAGACAGGATATTTGTGTGTCCTGCTTACCTGGATGGGATTTATCCTCATGTCACTTTGATGACCCGAAGGTGGAGATACTGTAAAACGTGAAGTATTTTTCCTACAAATTGAAAAAATAAATAGCTGGAAAAAAAAAACCCTTAGATTTCTTTTTCATTGAAAATGTAAAGAAAAAAAGAAAATCAAGACCCAGTTGTGATTATTTTCCTTCCCTTCTAGCATTCTGTTATGAAACACATTTACTATTTGTGAACTGCTCTGGTAGAGGGCAAGTCATGTAATTCCCAGAGAAGGATGATCTCAGGATATGAAAGAATCTAAAGTGAAGCCAGATGAAAAGTGAGGATTTGGGGAGATTTCCTTTTATATTTCTCCCCTACTTGCCAGTGTTTTTGGAATATGCCTATGTGCTGTTGTGACTGTATGTTATTTTGAACTGAGGCTGCAGCAAAGCTGCATCTGTCTAAACAGAGATTTGATAACATGACACGTTATAATTTTGTAGGCAATTTTTAAATATAAGCACAACCCTGATTAAAAATCTGGTGGTGACAAATGCTGGAGAAGGGGAAAGAAGCAACCATGAAGAATGTGCAGAGGCAAAGTGCTATGGACTGACTGCAGCCCCCATTTCCCATTCTCCTGCAATGGATGGGGAGAAGGTATCATTGGTTTGGTATTTTTTTACTGTTATATTTTTTTGGTTTGGTCTTCTGTGACCGTGTGGAAGGGTTCTTTTGTGACCCCCTTCTCCCTACCCTCTCTGCTTAAGAACTTCCTTTTCTCTTGGAGCATATTAAACAACGCCCACATAACCAAGCCTTGATAATGTCTGAGCCAGAGCTGGGGAAGGGAGGTTTCCAGAAATAAATGAGAAACCCTTTCTAACATGATTAGTGCCAGTGTGGAGAGCGAGGTTGCTCAGGAAGGGGGAGAGCAGGAGGGCATGAACAGCAGCAATACGGTACTTAGCAGGTGTTGGGGAGAGCAGAATCTAATGAGAATCATAGAAACACTTGAAAGCTTTTTAACTCCATACAGGATTTGCAGGAGCTGTTGATAGGAAACAGTAGTGACCCAACTGACAGTTAAAGAGATGAAAGGAAAGCCCTTTGGATTAAATAAGATTTAGGAAATAAAAGGATTAGTGATACACAAAAGCTAGATTTAGGGGTTTATTTAACCAGTGCAGTGTGGCATGATGGGATGTGGGCCATCAGAAAGGAGATGAAAGACACAGTAAAAAGACGAGTGGGGGAGGTAGCAGGGAGGCAAGGAATCAGCACAACATCTCCAAAACCCCTCACAAATCTTCTTATAATTGAAAATGGCACAAAAAAAGTAGTTTTCATTAGAAATCCCGGCTTCTTTACATAGTAACAAGAAGTGTTACAATGACAAGAAATCCTCTGTGATGGGACTGTCAGCTCAAATCCATGTCACACAGGAGGAGAGACTACGTTGTCAGTTCATTCACACTTACAGATCAGATGTTTGATGAAGTAAAATCAGATTTATGTAAAAATATCACTTTGGTAGACTCATAATTAATTGTGCATTCAAGCACAGGCTGCTGAAAGGCCATTCTTGTTTAAAAGATCTCCATTTGGAGGTCTCTAGTGAACTGGATGTCAGCCATACAAATGAGAATTGAGCACGTGCCTTTGGAGCCAAGAGCAGAATGCCTCCAGCAAGCATCCATCCTGGGACCACTTCATTTTGTAGCTGAAGAAACAGAACTGATAATTTTCCATAGCAAAGCTGCTGGACTTCTGGCTGAATCATCTACTTGTACTGGTGACCATTTGTGTTATTAGAGATGTGCAGAATAAAAAGTTACAGTAAAGTATTTTCTTCAATTAAATTTAAGTAAGGTATATTCTTCAACTGTTTACCTAGGGACTACTTCAAAGAGCACTGAGTACAGTAAAATGGCTACCAAGGGGATGTGGATCAGACCTTAAGACATTATAGTCAAGTAACTGTTGATCTCTTGGCTTCTTGTGAGTGCCAGGTGAAGAAAACGCTACATCCTCTGCTTCAATGATGCTCTTACTCCTAATCTCCAGGTCATTACTATTTATGGACCTCTCTAGTGTGTCACATGCTATCAGGACAGAATTGTAGAGTCATAGAATCATTAACGTTGGACCACTAAGACCAACTAGTTCAACCATCAACCCATCACCACCACGCCTACTAACCACGTCCCTCAAAACCACATCCATACATACGTTTCCTGAACACCTCCAGGAATGGTAATTCTACCTCGTCCTTGGGCAGCCTGTTCTTTCCTCTCCCGCTTTCCCCCTCTCCCCCCCCCCCCCCTATTAGTTTTAGTTATCTTGCCTAAATGGAAAAAAAGGACATCGTTTGTGACCTCATTTTACCAATAAGAAGATTTTTTTTACAATCATAGATAGTTATGACTACATTAGGAAGGTTTAGGTTTATAATGTTTGGTGGATGTTCAAATTAAAGTAATCCAGATTTATCCTGCCAGTATTTCTGGAAATACATTAGTGTAGGAATGTTTCTACAGATAATGTTTACTTTTTACTTTTTCTGTAATCACACAGGAATGTTAATGGGGTTAGAAAACGTTTCAAAAGTTAGGGAAATACATTATTTAAGTTTCTTGAGTATCTTTTATTTGCCCTTGTTATGCCTGCGGTACTTGTTGGTTTAGTTGCTAGAATGTCCCAGAGTAGTTATTTTCTTTTTCAGTAAAATCTGTCCTGACCAAGAAATCTAGGTCTATATGATACATTTAAGCTTTACTTACAATTGCTTTGAATTTTTTTCTGCTTCTGTGTTTAAAGAGATCTGCATTTCAGTTGATTGGATTTAGATTGAAATGGAAGCTTGACTGGAAATTCACATTGAGTGCTTAGGGGGCACTTTATTTTTTCAGTAAAATGACCTTCAATATCCTGACTGCATAACAAAATCTTTGTAAAATATTTTTGCACCTAAATTACCCCTTCGTTTATTTTATTATTGTTTTAGTCCCTTTGATGGAGAGCAGATAAAACTTGTTTATCTTAATGAGCTGTTTATCACATTATTAATACAGAAGCAATTTGGTCCCCATGCAGAGACAATTTTCAAATTTACTTATATGTCTGTTTGGATTTTTCAAAACACCTGGCTGGATGGAGTGTCTAGTAGCTTATGATGCCAGAGCGCATAAGTCAGCATCTGCAAATACTTAGGGGCCCTTGAAATAGGGATTTTCTAAGTTTGCTTTACAAAATAGCTTGCCTGGGACTCACTGGGGAAAATCTGGGGCAGAGGCAGTGGCAAAATCTCCAGAGATAACTCACTTTTTGTTTTCCTCGCTGCCCCAGACTCCTTGAGTACATCTTCCCATGTCTACGCAAGTATGGTCAGTTCCAACAAGGAGCACCAAACACGCAATGTAAGTCCCTCCTTGCCTCTGAGCCCTCCAGCCTTCATTGTACCACGTCCTTGATGCTTAGGGCTTGAACTTACAGCCTGAACAAATGCTGTAATCCTGTAACAGGAGGTTATTTTCATCTTTTCCCTTCAGAATTTGACATCCTTCTTCTAGAGCAAGAGGATGGTACTATGGATATTTGTTAGTCTGACAGAGATCACTGTAACTTCGCAGTGGCAAATTTTGCCATGGATACACTGTTTGCTACTGAGGTTTCTGTTTGTTTTTAGATCTGAAATCAATTATCTATTATGATTTTTTTTTTTCATAAATAGCAGTTGGAAAATGTTTTAAAACAATGAATATGAGTGTACTAATAAAGGGTAATTGAGTCCTCATATTAAACAGTGCCACCAATGCTGCATATTGGAAGTACACGGATGGTTGCCTTAACTTTTATTTCAGAACCTCCTGAGACACTAATTTTTACATAAATGCATCCTTATAATCATAATTAATTCCAAACTTATTCCAAAATGTTGCTTCATTACTGTCTTTTAAAGCTGCATTTCATTTGAGTGTGCTCCTGCGCTGCTGTCTTCTCTCTTTGTTGCCTCTCTTCCAATCAGAGTGGATGAAATGTTGAAATATTATTGTGGTAGACTTGAAATTCCTAAAACTGAACATACCAGAAGTTTCAGGAGAACAAAAGCCCCTTTTGTCCTACAGCACATTTTTCTGTCATCCCAGTACCTCTCTGGGGATAGCCTTCACAAGGAAACAATTTTGGTCACCAGCAGTAGGGTCTTACCTGGCAGTTCTTGCTTTCTGTGTCCTCCTACCAGCTTTTCTTTTGTTCCACTGTGGTGAGTAACAGAGGTGGGATGCTGTAATCACAGCTCAGATGGGCTGGCTCTCTGTACAAAGGAATCATGGTGAAGCTTGTTGAACTCAGACCCTTTCTTACATGAGGTCATTTTGTTGGTTGCCTCAGCCTTCTGGTCAGCTTTGATATGAGCTGCAATATTTCTATGACCTCAGACTAGGGATAAGCAAGCGGCCCTGCACTCAGCAGTGGTTAAACATGAATATAAACAAAGCAGAGATTTGCTTTGTGCCAGATGAGGTTACTTTCAAGCATACCCACAAACTTGTAGAAAATGGATGTATTTGATTTATTGAAAATATGTAATAGTAGCAGGAGAAATAGTATTGCAGGCAAAATAATATTTAAAGCTTACCAGTGTATGTAACTTGGCTCTGTGATTTCAGTTTGCAGAAACAGATCAGCTCGTATCTCTATAAATACGTCTTGCCAATTTCTTTTCTCTCTTTTTCTTTTTCTCCTTCTTTTTCTTTTCCTACAGATTAAAGAGTTTATACCCTTCCATTTTCAGCTGTTTTCCTTAAACCACTAAAGTCAGTTTTTTGGGTCATTAGGGCATGTATCAAATGCATGTATATAACTTTGGATAGTAATATTTCTTTTTGTCCTTTTGGGTATTTGGAGGAAGTTAAGCATGAACTATCAGCAGTTCTTAAATGAGTAGAGTCTTTAACTGCTGTGTTTGGAAAACAGATGGTTTATCTGTGACTACTGAAGGATGGTATCCTATATTTTATATTTTATATTTTATTTTTTATATTTTATATTTTATATTTTCAAGCCAAAGGCAAGGGAAAACGTAAGTTTACATAAAAGATGGTGGTGCAGAAGGGATTGCTTAAATCTTCCCAAGTGCACTCATCAGTAAATTATGCAAAACAGAGCACATAAAGGAAGTATAGGAAGCCTCTGTGCTGGTGTAGAAGAAAGAGAATAGATTTTTGTGCAGACAGAGATGCATATAGACTGTTCTAGTAGTCAACTTGAACAGGCAGTTCCATTTCTTGGACTAAATCTAAACTGTACATAAAGCTGTATGGAGAAAAGTTTGCTTCACTCTTCTGTGTCTCTGTACTGTGGGGAGTTGAGCAGCATGCTCTAGAACAGCTTTGATCTTTATTAACTATGTTCAATTTTGAGCATTTTAGTTAATCCTGACAAAGTTATGACGTGTCCTGTTGGGACTGAGATTGTCCAAGAGTAAACTTATAGGGTGGCTAAGGTGCAGGATGAGTCTGAAAGACGCTGAAGGTTCCCTGTGTGTTCACTAGAGGAGAAAAGACCTTTTGGGGAGCAATTCTTCCAAATAATAATGTGAGGCAATGAACTTCTCAGTGCAACCCCTAAAAATTAGGGCTGTTTTGAAACGGTAATGCGTTCATTGTAACAGGTAATGGGAACATTACATCTGGACTTCTTCAGGATGAGTCACACTTTTTCTCTTCAGTTCTGCAGAGGCTTGGCACCTCTGTGTGATGAAATCCAAATACTGGCTGTGGTTACGGAACTGAGCAAAACACAGAGCAGATGAAGAGATACAGGTCAGTATGTGCATCCATAGCTGTTTGCCAAGATGACACGGATCCAGAGGAATGTTTGAACATAACCCAGAAATTGTCATTCCTGAATATACATCTACTGAGATGACCCCAGAGAATACACACCTGGTTTTCACTTAACCAATTGCAGAAGAGATACCAGCTGAAAAGTACTGAAAAGCTGGAAAATTTTCAGACACGTCAATGTTGTTTCTAAAATATCCTGGGATTTGGAGTTCACTACTCTGTACTGTTTATTTTGCTCCAAAACTAAAAGATACCGTCCTAATAAAGAGGACAGTACAGAATGACTGCAGCATTACTATTTTGATGAGCAGGCCCCTTCTTTTTCTTTAATGCTTGTTTGCTTTTGTTCTTACCTTACATAAGCAATGTTAATTTTAAGAAGTGAATTCTGCAGTGAATGATATTTCCTGCAATTGCTGTCCCTTATCTGGAAGATGATTCTTATGGATGGGAACTATCTGACAGTTTCTGAGATTAGCAATGCGAGACTGAGTTTCCCGTATTGACTGACTTTAAACCAGGAGGATAAAACAGTGTGTACTAAGCAGAGGTATTTCTATTCAGATCCCTGGGAATGTTCCACTTCCTAGGACACAGGTAAAAAAATATATGATGTTTAGTCTCAGTTTTGCCTTTCTCAGAGTTACCATTATTTTTAGTTGCTACTCTATTCCTTTCCTAACTTGTTTTTCGTCCGCTGCCTGTTTATTTCTAACAGATGCTTATAGCCAGTTAACATATGTTCCCTCAGCCACTGCCTAGCTAAGCTGTATGCAAAGCAGTAACTTCTTTCAATTTTCCCCCCATCTAAATCCGCTCCTCAGCTACTTAATATTTTCTTCATTTTCTCATGGCTTCTAATATGTCTGCAGAGCTGAATGAATATCCTGGGAGTGGCAATTTGGTTTTAAAGATATAAATAAATAACTACAAACACAATCTTTTTTTAATTAAAGCTATTTATTATTTACAGAGCTGTAGCTCGCGGGGCCTCATTGTTTGGGAACACCACGTAACAAAAAGAAAGGCCATGCACTGAGGAGCTGCTGTGTCTGCAAGGGATCTCTTCAAAACAGAAACCAAACAATACTGAACAAACCCAACAATTTACTCTGCAGCCAACAATGGCCGCTGCCAAAGTCTTGTACCTGGCAGAATTCAACAGGTACAATGCTTGTATCTGCTTGGTTGTCTTCCTATCCCATCTGTTAATGTTGCTGCATGTGTTCTGTATGACTTAATGCAGTACCTGTAGGTAGACTTAGGCTTTGCACGCAGTGTGGCTGTGGCTTTGGGAGCCTCTGCTTGTTTTCAAGTTGGCAACAACTGGAAGCTTCTGGTTAAATCCAGCTGATGATGAGCACTTCTGCGCTCGAGGCACTGTGCGAGCAGAGGCAGACGCAGCAATCCCAGGCCAGCAAGCTCTGGTCTCGTGCCTGGAGACATCCTTGGGAGCTCCAAGGGAGACGTGGCGTCGCCATGGCGAGGCCCAGAGCCTGGGGATGGCTCCTCTCCTCGCAGATGGGAATGATGGCTTCTGTTTTCAGACAGCAATGGTTCCAGAGATGCATCCCTAAGTGGCTGGTGTCCATCCTGCAGCAATCCAGGCCTTCCAGAGGCTGTGAGGCCTGCTGAGATGGAGAAGTGCTGAGGCTGAGGCTCTCTGTGTGACTCTGGGACTTCTGCATCGTGCACAACATGGGGAGCCTGACTGAGGACATGAAGGATGCTTATGCAAAGGGGACAGTCAATCTAGGGCCACATGCAAGTGAAGTCTCTCTTCAGTTTCTCCCTCTCATGGTGTATTCACATCTGAAAATGGTAACATGGAGAGCTGAGAAAACAGGCTGTAGATGAAACCAACAGTCTGACTTTAAAAGCCTTACCTACACAAAGGGCCTTACATACTTAAATATGAATAAACATCCAGTGCTGTGGAAAGCATGAATTGAGGTGAGATGCTTTCCAAGAGCAAATGAGGGGTGATTTCTTCTGACACTGACATCCATTACATGTATGTAGATAGGGATCATCAACAACACCAACTCAAAGCCTTGCTATTGTCTACAAGGCCACTAGAGAAAGCAAACTACTAGGTGACATTTCCAAGCAGTCAGTTCTTATTCTCAAAACACATCTAGATTAAAGATCTCTGATCCTGCAAATCCAGGAATTGTGCATATAACATGCTTTTCTAGGAGTTTAAAGGTTGCCATTGAGGAACTTGTGTTACCTCCAATGGGCAGAACAAGGAGTACATTCGCACCCAAGAAACACTACTTTTTCAGTATTAAAGTTGTAAAAGGCACAGGAGAATACTGAGAAGCAAAGCTGCAATTTTCTCTGGCATTTTGCTGTCTCCTTTCATTACATTTCTAGGAGAAGTAAACAAGGTCTGATGCATTTCTATTGGAAACAGTTTTAGCAAAATTGGAGTCCTTCTGCTGCAAATGGAGGAGGTAGACATGATTATCCACATTTTGGGTCTACTGCATACACAGGGCTTATTCTGCCTTCAGTTCCAGCACTGCTTCAGCCTTCAGATCATTAGGTTCACTTTGTTCAGCCTTCAGCAATGTGGCTCCCAGATGTGTTTTCCGGTATTTCGTTTATAACTCTGAGGAATCTACAGCATCCAGTCACCCCTGTGTCTTATTTTTTTTTTTTTCCTGGCATTGAAGTTCTTTGAACAGGACATTCTTATTAACATCAACAGTCCAATATGAAATAAAGCTAAAAAACCCTGTCAGGTTTTTATTCTCACCAGAAAGAAATTTAAGGTAGAACTTCAACAAGCATGCTTATAGAAATATTTGCTGGTAAGGCTTTGGTTTTTGTTCACCACTGTGCCGAAATGGTTTTCAGCTGACAACTTATGCTCATATGTAGCATCTTTTAAGTCTTCAGCTTTGTGTGTGTCAGTGTCAGTGCTGCAGCCATGATAATTTTGGATGTAAATGGTTTATTTTATTTTAACAAATTATGTAGCTTGAGATAAAAATGAGCTGGAGGAGGGCATGTGTGTCTGAAAGCGTGTCTGTTTTCTCCAGCTATATGGACTTGAAAAACGCTATCTCTGTTGCAAATCTTGCTTTCCTTTGTATGCATGTGGTTGGATAATTACCTCTAACTATTGCTCGGATAAATGGTTTCTAAAGAATTTGGGCACACAAAGTCATAGTTGTTAAATTGTCTAAAGATGATTTCTTAAATGAAGTGATTTTCTCTCTAAGTTTATTTCAAGACACACGAAAATACTTTCTGCCAAATATATTTCTAGGCCACGTTTTAAAGCATGCAAAATGATTAGGTATTATAAATTTTCACAGGCATAGCAAAAAATGCCAGCAATTGTTTTTGTCTAAGTCATTTTATAAAGGTGTCACTATGTCTGACTTCAAAGTGCCTGGTAAATCTGGATCAGAGAGGCAATGAATTCGAAATATGAAATCATGCGTAGCATGGAGCACTCGGCAAAATTAAAAAGGGAGACTGACTAAAAGATCATAAAAAAACATAGCTCAAGCAAGACGGTGGTATTTTGATTATTTTGATTTACTTTCTTTTTTTTTTTCCTTTTTTTCTTTAAAACCGATTTTGTTTTGCAGGATCTCCCTGTGCCTCCTGCCATCATGAGGAAAGAGCTTCAGCACACTTTGCTTTCCAGGCTTTGCATTTACAGACTCTCCAGGTAGCTCCTGTAGGAGGTTCATGAACTCTGCTGTGCACAGCGAGTCACTTCTTGCCTACACATAGTTTTAATTGTAGTATTTAGCAATTGGTTTATTCTCTTAATTGCAAGGTATAACATCTCTGCCAAAAATATCATAAATGATGATAACTCCGAGTATTTTTCATATCTCTATCTCAGTATTTGAATCTTGATTATGCGTTACCCTCCCCTGTTCTTGGGACAGTGCGTTCCTCATTTTAATTCTGTGCTTTACAGAGAAGCACTACTTAATTTCTTTGGGTATTGCCTGTGCTTTATTGCAGTGACAGTAGAATCCAGGACAGAATGAAGAAAGGGCCCCATCTAGTTTTTTCAGAACACGCAATACTGCGTATGCTTCCATCAAATCCCAGACTGTCTTTCACTTTTCTAATGTTAGCAATTCCAGTCCTTATGAACTTGCTTGACAGGAGAAGCTGCTTTTTGGCTAATCCTACCTCTACCCTCACTGAGATGGCTACTCCTCCCCGTTGTCATGAAACCAATTGACCTGGCTCTTGGCTGCCCCTGATCAGGAGATTTACTCCAAGCCCTCTGTCTTACACTCTCTTTCCTCCCATTAAAATGGTTGTCAGGACCTTGTGTGGTATAAGACAAGGTTACATTTTGCTTGTCAAAAAGGTACTTTTTCTGTTTTACACTTGGTTTTTATTCTTGCATTTTGTGTTTGCCTGATCTCATCATCCGCCCTGGCCCGCATGAAACCCTACATAACCATATCACCTGCTATTGCTAGTATTACAGTATGCTTGTTAACCAGTACACTGTTTCAAGGCTCTTGTAGATGGCTGCTGCACAGAGAATTTATTGCTTAATGCTATCCTTTGTTTTCCAGACTGTTTCTGATCTTGTTTTGATTCTTCACCATTCTCCCTGTGAGTATTCAGTGTTTATATGACTCCTTGAAAAGACCTTGCAGGTTGTGTCACCGCTGTGTCAGGGCAGGACCTTAGCGAACTTCAGAAGGAAACTTTCTGCTCCTACTGACTGGGTCACCAATACAAAGTGTTGTCTTCAGAAGGGATGGAAATCCAGTGGTTGCAGTTTCAGACTCTCCTAGCTGTCAACTGAAAAATAAGTACAAAAGCTTGCTAAAATATCTATCGGAAGTTTAATTTATGACAAAGTAAAAATGCTGCGTGAAACACACTGAACCCCAGTTTTGAAGCCTGTTTGGAAAACTTTTTCACCTGAAGCTGGCTTTACCTGATGTCTATCTGTCATGTGATAGAATCATAGAATGGCTTGGGTTGGAATGGATCAAGAACCATCCAGTTCCAACCACCTCACCACTCATTCTTGCTGCTCTACCACTGCTACCACAGCCTCTCTTCTGTATTTTTTTTTGCTGCAACGCTGTCTTCATTGTTAACCCAGACAAATTTCAAAGTCAGACTCCACACTTCTCCATTGTTACTCCTATTACAAATATTTGTGAATTTTTTGCCCATTTTAAAATGTGGAATAAGCCACGGCACAGTCTCCTGAGATTTATAGTTCTGCAGCCTCAGTATTCTGCCGTGTGGGTAACATTAACCAGGATGACTTGGTCTTTGAGGCAACAGAATGACCATCCTCAATCTGAGTATTTTCATTAGTTCTTTTTCTTCTTTTCTGTGCACAAAAGGACTGAAGAGTCTGCAGTAGGGAGGGAAAGGGAAAGAAGGCTTTGTACTTCTTTCTTTTTTCTTTTTTTTCTTTTTTTTCTTTTTTTTTTTTTCTTTTTTCTGACCAACATCTAGTGGAGCTTTCAAATGCTGCTAAAATCTAATGTACTCTCCAAGGCCTTGTTCTGTGTATTATAATCTGTAATCATCTGTGTTACAGTTTTCACAGAAGTGCTAAAACCATTTTACCACCACTTTGCTGGCAAGAACATTTAGAGTCTTTCAAAGAATGAAACTTTTCATGAACTACAAATAGAAGACATTTGTGAGGCTTTTATGAAAACTTGGCATTTAGCTGACTGTGTTAAGTCCAAGAGTAATTTTCAGATCTGCAGTATATAAAATTGGTCCTCAAGCTCCTTGTAAATAGCAGCACAAAGTTGGACTCTGAAAAGTCAATTGTCTGTATCATAATTAGTAGAAGATAAACTAAGTGTCAGAAAACACATTTGCAGAGGAGAAAATGTTTCCATACTTTTATTTTTCTTTCAAATTGTACACAAAATTGAAAATTGCCATATCTTATTAGGAACTCATGCACTTAGTAATATTATTACTTTTATAAAGATATCCACTCTAAAATAAAAAGGACCTTAACTCAGAAGAAATGTGACTCCATGGGGAAAAACACATGTCATTTTACTGGTTTTCTAGACCAAATTTTCAAGACCAAATTCTGCAGAAGAGAAATAAAATAGAAAGGAAGGTACAAAGATTTTTTCCGAACAGAAATGGTGTAAAATGGAAATTTCACATGCTTCTTTTTTTTTTTTTTTTCCCCAAACTGGCTTTAATTTTTAGAGTACGTCCTCATCTGGAGCTTTCAATGTTTTTCAGTTCACTCCACTTTCTCTTACTTTTCTTTAAAATACAAAGAGCAGATATGGAATACATTGTGCTTATCTGTGACTGAAGTCTTGAATATCGTAATTCTACCTGCAGAAAACAAGTGAACGGCAACTTGGAGTTAAACTCTAACTGTTTTGATTGGACATGTACATGGCACATGGAGAATGCATGCATGCCAAGTCCAGAATATTGCTGTCACCCCAGTTTTGGGTGAAGCATATGCACTTTTACCTTTGTGATCTCACATAAAAATCAGCAAGGCCTTTGCTTTTCAAATCCTACAGATCTTTCTCAGTCTGTGAAACTGTGTAAATGCCAAAGCAATCTTGTTCTTGAGATTTGATCAACACCAGATAAGAGATGCGAGCCTGTACTTTACCAAAGTTTTTGTGAGAACCTGAATAGATTTCTCTCATTCTTGCTCACTGATGCAGTGAATTCAGTGCTGAAAGGACAGTAAATCTCAGGGAAGTGAGGAGTTACTGAATGCTTATGAATCAGTTATGGTGCCTGGACTCAGAAGGTGTAAAGAATTTGCCATTTAATGGCTATAGGAATTTGTTCTGAGATTGTTTCTGAATCTTGTGCTGTGTTTACATGTTCTGAGAATAATTAATTATACAAATATCTAACACTTCTCTTAATTATACAAATATCTAACACTTCTCTTGTGCACATGATTGCTTTTTCTCCTAACACATCCAGATAGTGGAACATTCTGTGCTTTTCTGAGAGGAGAAGAGGAGCTCAGTAAATTGGTCATTGCATAGGAGTTTGTGGCAGCATGAGAGGCTGAGCCCTGTTTCTTGCACCCAGACCATTGCTGCAATCATGAGTGTGCTTTTCTGCAGGCAAATTCCTTGTATGATGTTTACCATGGAAATTAGTCTGAAGATTTAAACGTAGCTTCTCAGTTCTGACAACGACATGTAGATATAAATGTGCATCTATATAAAAACCTGCACTTCTTCTAGCTCAACAACTGCCTTTGAAATTTAGTCAGTCTTGGAGGTACTACTTCACTGTCCTTCCCTCGATGAGAAGGTGAGAGAAGCCATTATAGAGTTGTGACAGTGAAGAATGAAGCATCTTTCCTCAAGCAATGAAATGTAAGCAGCTGTGGTAATTTACAGACATTTTAATCCCTTGGTTTTAATACGGTTTTGGACTGAAAAGATGTAGGATCTATTTCCTAGAGGTGATAAGCTGTAACTCTGAAAGAGAAATTTATCCACAGCAGACAATAATAATAATAATTTAGATATTGATACCAACATTTATTTCATAGACTCATAGAATCACCAAGGTTGTAAAAGACCTCCAGGACCACCCAGTACAACTGTCCACTCATCACCAATATTTCCCACTAAACCATGTCCCTCAGTACAACATCTAAACATTTTTGAACACCTCACTTTGAGGTGACTCCATCACCTCCCTGGCAGCCCATCCCAGCAGCTCTCAGAGAAGTATGGTCAGAGTTGCTTTATACATCACAAGTGTTTAATCTTCAAAACTTCTGAAATTCAGCAAGATGTCAAAAGAACAGCAGCAATTTAAATTGTACTGTAGGAGCATTAGATCTCTGGAGACAAACATGGTAAGCTCTTATTCCTATAAAAGCCATGGCAAAACGTTAATCACTCTTACAAACTGCAGCTGAGCACTTTCAACCAGTAGTATTAACCTCTGAAAGGTGAATGTTGACAGGTGTTTCCTCAGGTTCCGTTCTTCATCCCCACTGCAGCAGACTCCCCCTTAAAACACTGCATTAGAGTTGTGAGCTGTAAATATGTCAGGAGCATATCATAGCACCGTATTACATGTAACATTTCAGATATGAGCACGCCTTGCATATCACATGAAGATCTCATGGGACAACACCAGCAGGTATACCACGTTTTCCTCATCCCTCTTGTTTCAATAGATTTTTTCAACAACCTGAAACAGGAGGTCACTTACACAAAATGCATGTCCCATATCTTTTGAATTACTCCGAACCCCACATCTTTGATTGGCTGCAGCTTTGGGGTTCGTATCCAAATGATGCATGTTGGGATGCATGTCTGTGGAGTGAAACACCTGTTGATTCAAATGTATCAACCAAGATTGAGCTGAACCAGCAGCTAGGATGGAATTTACCAACTTTGCTAGTAAGGGCAAAGACCCTCCTAACAACTACTGTACAGCTGCAAACTTGAAGACTGAGAGCTCCAATGCAATATTTTTGTGTTTATCTAAAGTAATGGCTACATGAGCATTTGAAAGCAGAAGTGAGCCTTCTCTATCCTTACTCTGAGCTGACTGGAAGCCATATAACAAACTAGCGTGGCACTTGGCCTAAACTAATATAGCCTGCTTCCCAGCTGAACTTTATTAGCTTGGGCTAGGTGCCCTGCTAACCACAGCTGTGGGTTTCTTGCCAGCTTGGAGTACAGGCAGAACAAGCTCGTGTCTCTTTATAGGTAGTCCTACAGGGTTTTAATGTTTGTGAATAGCGCTAGCATTAGAAAATTGAATGTTTCTTCTTTTTCTCTTCAGAACAAATTATGGAGTAAGTTGCCTATCCTTTCATTTACATCCTCTGAATCAGCAAATGTATTTATCAACCTTTGCTTTGTCTTGTTAGTCGTTAATTAGCCCTTTTTCTTTCACCTGTGCTCTTTTTACATTTAAATAGTCTTAACTATTTTATTTTATTTTATTTTATTTTATTTTATTTTATTTTATTTTATTTTATTTTATTTTATTTTATTTTTTCTGCTCCTATAACCAAACAAGGCAACTCTAGATTAACAAACACAGCATAGGAAAGACTTGAGAATTCATGTGGAAGAAAAATTACGTTTCTTTGAAATCTCTTCAAGTATTTAATTAACAGCTCTGATCTAGTAGCTGGCTTGTTTGTAAACAGAGCCTATCCCAGTGAATTTTTGAATTTTTCATTTGAAAGCATTCTGCTGGAAACTGTCTACTGGTTAAAATCAAACCCAGCTCTATTTAAAAGAAAAAAGTGTTGATTTTGTTGAATATGGAGTGGTGGAGAGCAGAGAGGCAAAAGCTAGCTTGTGGCATGGGAGACAATGGTCCTTCTGTAGGTTCTGGTTCAATCCAAATTAAGCTGAGTGGAAAGACTCTGCTTCTGAAGAAGGCTTCTGGAGTAAGAACTTTATTATCCTCATTGTGGTATTTGGTTTTGTGTGAGTCATTACAAGGTTTGTGGTTCAAAGTTCATAGCACTTAATAGTAAGGAGCGTGCTGCTGAGCAGTTGGCTAAAGTAGGTTCACTTTTCTTTTTCATTTTCCACTTCTGTTCAACCCTAACACCTGTTACTATTAAAACAGATGCTTACCACCTACTGATGAACTTGAACTCCTAATCGGGGCTTTTGCCCAGCAAAACTTGCAGTGACTGCTTGGTTGTTCTTTCTTCTTCAGAGCAAGAGGTGGAGGTGATTGCCTCTGTGTTGGCATGGTTCATGCTGTTGTGGAACAAATGCTGCTATGGTATACTGGAAGGTGGTGTAGCCAACCTCCTTTCTAACGCACTATAGAGTGTTATTTAAGTATGAAATTCCCTTTGTGCAAATATACGTTGTTTACTACTGGAACTGTCATTTAACTTGGCTTTCATATTGTTCATTTTTGTACTAGCAGACAGGATTTTATGCCACTGGTATAGGATGGCATTTGGAACGCTGTTCTCTGCTGATGCAATGATTTTGTAATGAATGTTTCTAGAATCCCTAGCAACTGTTTTTTATACTCCCATAGAGAAAAAGATGGATGTGTTTTATTGTTCATCCTTCAGGGGGAAGAGATGGAGGCTTACATACCAGTGAGGAAAACAGTTATTCAGGGAGGTGAGAAAATGGTTCCTTACAAGGCATTAAAAAATGTACAGAGGTTAAATGTGCAAAGTATAATCTTGCAAGATTATACTTCATAGGCAAATGAATATTTACAAAATAATGTTTTCATTTTTCTACTTCTTTTGTACAGGTATTTTATACTTTGAATGAGCTTCATTAAGGCTGATGAAAAAGAGATAATGAAATTCAATTATTTATATATATAGATAAAGTTAGAGGCAGTTTTCAGAATTCTTTTCCTACGCAACTTTTATACTAGTCAGCTATAGAGAATAAATTCATGGAGGTGGATCGAGGGGTTTTCTCCTTATTTTTATTTCTGCTGTTGTTGTAGTGGATCGTGTAAGTAGATAACAGTTTTTTCCCCCTCCCTTAAAAATGTTAATCAGGTTTCTGCCATTTGCTGAATTCACATAACCCTCTGTTCCACTATAATCACCTCTCTAGCAATGGGAAAATAATATAAAAAACAACTGATATTTTCAATTGAATTCAGATTCTGGTTATGTACAATATTATGAGGAGTATGACTTAGGTTTTTGACAAAGTGACAACATGTCCCAGAGATGACCTGTTAACCGGGTTTCTCATAACCTGCTTAGAGATAATCCCCACTTCTACACTATTTCTTCAGATTCCTGTTTCCCTGTTTATACATGGTGACTGGATAAGGTGGAAGAGTGGGGCTGGGAGGTTGGGGGGTGGGAAAGAAATCTTAAGATTGATTTCCTTTGTTCCCCTCTATTCCCCTCTAGAGTAAAACAGACACTTAAAATACTCCTGGTGGGGGAGGGGGGAAATCCTGAATTAGTTTAAACTGGGCCTTTAAAAAAATCTCATTAAGTCTTGAGTCTGGTATTTCTTCACACTAAGAAGAGTCCCAATAAATCATTTCATTTTGGGTAGCATAAGGTGGTATTACTCCACCTTGACAAACAGCTATTTCTGGCTTTTATCTCTGTGTACGTGCTGCTTTAAACCAGGAGGTGGATTACATTTTAAAAAAATTATTATTAAAAGATATTTGACCTCTCTCAAATCATTACTGGGACAGTTTAAATTAATAAAGAAACACGCATGTGCTAGACTTGCTCAATAGTTCCTTTGTTCTGAAAATAACTGTAAAATGTCTAATAATTGACTAAAGTTATATGAGGCACTGCATTACAGGGTAAGGATAATGGACGTATGTACATGAACCAGGGAGATATTTTTTTCTGTCTATCTTCCCCTTTGATCACAGGTGTGTTCTGTCATTCCACGTCAGTAACCAAAAGATTAGCTCATAAAATGAAAAATAGCTTGGAAGTTGATATAAAAGGTCTAGTGTCCAGACCAAAATTAAAGGAGAAGGAAGACAAGTACTTGTAAATTACACTGGCTTCATATTGTGACACTGGCGGCATAATTTTCTACAAAGGGTATAATCTTTCCTTATACCAGCCAACGAGGTACGCAACCCTTGCCAGAAGCAGGGAAAGTTACTGTAAAGAATGTGTCAAGTTATAGTCTGCCAAATTAAACATCAGCAAAAAGAAAAATATCTGCAATCTTGATATATTCAGTATGGTGACAGCTAGGTCACCTCTGCAGGCAAAAAAAAAATAAAAAAATCTAGATTAATGAATATTACTCATTCTTTCTTCAAGAAAAGTTGAGACACTGTCCTGTCTCACCCTGAAACCACTGACCTCTGTTCTGCTAGCAGTTTCGGGGAACAGTAGCCTCACAGATTTTGTGTTTTCTTCCCTTCTCTTCCTGAAAGAACAGAAGATGTTGCTACCAGCTATGCTGGAGCATTCCTTTCTGCACTGCTCCTATCCACTCCAAGTACTGGAATTGAGTTTTTCACTTTTGATGGAATAAATGTAAGATGAGACAGTAATGGCTACTGTAACATTTGTTCCTCTTAGACAAGAGCTGCAAAAAGTGGTGAATGGGCTTTCTGACTGACCTTGAGGAGATATACATACAATGGTTTGGGTTGGAAGGGACCTTTTAGATCACGCTGTTCCAACCTCCTGCTATAGGCACTGACACCTTCCACTAGACCAGGTTGTTCAAAACCCCGTCCAGCCTGGCCTTGAATGCTTCCAGGGAGGGGGCATCTACAACCTTTTTGGGCAACATGTTCCAGTGTTACGCCACTCTCACAATAAAGAATTTTTTCCTAATATCTTGTCTAAATTCCAGTTTAAAGCAATTTCCCCTCATTCTGTTGCTATATGACCTTATAAAAAGTCTTTCCACAGCTTTCCTTTAGGCCCCCTTCAGGTACTGAAAGTTTGCTCTAAGTCTCCCCTGGAGCCTTTTGTTCTCCAGGCTGAAAAGCCTGAACTTTTGCAGCTTGTCAGGTGCTCTAGCCATCTGATCATCTTTGTGGCCTTCCTCTGGACCAGCTACAACAGCTCCATGTCCTTGTTTCTGGGGCCCCAGAATGGGTTGCCGTACTCCAGGTGGGGTCTCATGAGAAAAGAGAATAGGGGCAGAATCACCTCCCTCAATCTGCTGGTCATGCTTCTCAGAATGTGGTTGGCCTTCTGGACTACAAGCACACATTGCTGGCTCACATTGAGGCTAATAGCCCCAAATTCTTCTCCTCAGGGCTGCTCACAAGCTATTCTCTGTCCAGCCTTTATCTATGCTTGGGATTGCCTTGCCCCAGGTGCAGGATCTTGCAGTTGGCTTTGTTGAACTTCATGAGGTTGGCATGGTGGGCCCATTTCTAAAGCCTTTCCAAGTTTCCCTGGCGTGTCAGCTGCATCACTCCATTTGGTGTCATATGCAAACTTGCTGAGAGTGCGCTTGATCCCACTGTCCACATGGCCTACAAAGAAATTAAATAGCACTGGTCCTACCACTGATCCCTGAGGAATCCCATGCATCACCAGTCTGCAGTTGGACAATGAGCCACTGACTGTAACTCTCTGAGTGCAACTATCCATCCAATTCCTTATCCCAGTGAGTGGTCCATCCATTAAATCAATTTATTCTCCAATCTGGCATCCAGGACATTGTGTGAGTCAGCATCAAACATCTTGCATGAGTCCAGGTAGATGACGTCAGTTGCTTTTCCTTTATCCACCGATGCTGTAACTCCATCATAAAAGACCAGTAATTTTGTCAAGCATGTCTTGCCCTTGGTGAAGCTGTTGGTTGCCACCAATCAACACTGTTTTAAAGAACCTGTTGAAGAGTTGTAGATTATGGCAGGAATGTGTCTTCTGAATGCAGAAATAAATATGACTGTATTTGTATCAATGCACAGCAGCAGTATGTAATAGAGAATACCAATTGAACTTCTGCTAATGTGCCTTCTGATATTCTCCACCACTGACGTTCACTGCAGTGGCTCTTTTAATTGAGACTGTTTGCAGTGACTTGTGCTGCAAAACTGTTGACGTGTAAAATGCAGGCATTGCTGGAAATTCAAAGTGAACTTGTAGCCTTGGGGTTTCTTGCAGATCTAAAATGTAGCGCTTGAGACTGTTGTCAAATTAAGTTTGAAGAAATTTCTAGATGCTATTGTTTATGCTTTTCAAAGTGGCTTTTGTTAGGTTGAGTGACTTCTAAACAAACATGTGAAATGATGGATAAATTAAAGTAGTTCCAATATATGAAAAGATGACAAAGCTCTTTCCTATTTGGTTGTATTTTTTGGGTCAGCATTGGTGCTTAAATTACAGCATGCACTGTAAATCTCAAAGCAAATACTGGAATCAGTGTGATTTACTTAGTTGCACACTGTCAAAGTCTCCCACCTTTATATACAGTGCAGGCTTTGCATATTCAGAGAAACCAGCTAGCTGCAATTCACTGTTTGCAGAAAGCAATGGTAAATCAACTTTTCAGCAGAACTAGTCCATAAATCAATGAACAGTATATTCCTTTGAGACGCTCAAACCTGCACAGGAAAGCCACTCTAAAACCAGATTAACAGGCATTCTGATTTATGGTTGAATCAAACAGCCAAGGTCTATTTTCAGAGATCTAAAATACAAGACTTATGTAACTTATCAAGGTGACAATCTCATGGCTTTCCACTGCTGCTGTTTATTCATTTCTTGTAGATATGTGGGAGCAGAAATATTCTCTGCTATGTATGTATGTACATGTGTTCTAGTCTTGTAGGGAGCTAATGCTGTTTAACTGTGATATGCAGCACCATAACTGGTCCTGTAGGGCTATGCCTGGTTACTCTTTTCCTTCCCTTCGTCCATTCACTGTTTGTATTCTCATATATTCTTACTCTAGTCAATTCTTGGACACTGAGTCTGGAACTCTTGAAAAGAAGCAGGTGGTGCAGGCTTTCAGAGGGGCAAAGGAACCAGTACCACTGAGTCAGCAAACTTTATTTCCCCTTGTTGTTATGGCTGGAAGCCCAAGGTATATTGTTATTGCTGCGTGACCTGGCTGTCACAACAGGCTATTTCACCATCCCATGCTTCCTGCTAATCAGACACTGGAGAGCTGCACCAGGACTGATAACAATGAAAACAGCAATAGAGGCAAATTAAGAAAATACTTTGAATAGACCACATGAATGAAAACATACTGTGTATAATTGGCTTCCCCTAATTAAAGGTGTGGAGGTGTTTGCAGAGTTTCAGTTGGGATAAAAAATACTTTTACAACAATAATATGATCTGAATGAATTATAAAAAAATGCTCTCCCCTTAGTTGGACAGCAGTGCAAAATTCCTTTACATTCCAGGCTCTAACTCACAGAAAACATAAGTTTGGATTCAGAATGCTACATGCTAGATATTCCTAATTCCTATCCTAAATGTATCTACTTCCAATTTTTTCACCACTTAGCTTCTCTCTTTAAAACTACCAAATCTGAGCATCAGAGGCTGATTGAGGAGTGTGGTCTGTGCGAGTACCTACCATTCAGGAGGTTACTGGGCTGCCTTCACCCTGTGATGGAGGCTGTGTACAGTGGGAGTGCACTGCAGCATGCTGGTCTTAACTATCCGGTCTGCAGCTGCTTTCCCAGTAAAGATGCTCAAGATGGGAGCACCAAGAGGTGATGCTTTTTGTATCTTGAAGAGCAGCAGGAACCAGTTAGGTACAACTGGAAACATTCCTGATTTAGATTTTTATAATTACTTATTTTTAAAAGACAAAAGCAAAACTTTACTAATGGTACAGGAAACTATCAATAATTAATGCAAAGTTTGAAATGAAAGGACAGTACAATAGTTTGTTCTTGATGCCAGTAATTCTGCTGTCTGAATTATGCATAAAGCAAACAACATAAGGAATTACTAAAAGCAGCCTATCTCCTATATTTAAAATACCTTTAGCCAAGTTTGCCAAGATAAGATTAACCATGCATTTCACTGCAAGCAGAATGTATCATCTTTAGTTCAAGAAAGTTGCTGTTGACTTTTAAAAACTTTTTTTTTCCCCCCTTCCAAGGAAAGAAAATCAAAAAGCTTCTAAACCTTTCAAAACACATAAAAATGATTTGTCCTTCTCCACATAATTGAAGCCAAAATTAGATGTATTTTTTTTTCTTTTTTTCCCCATTTGTTTTAGGACCTTTTTCAACCATTGAACAAAAATCCTTATTTCTGTTTGACCTTAGGCTAGTGTGTAGCTCTGCTTTACTAGTTAGAAATTCTAACCTGAGAATTTGCCACCTTGATATTTACTTCAGCAGCCCTGAACTGAAGGATGACTTTCTTTGTCTAGACTTATAGCCTCTGTCTCCCAGG
Organism: Coturnix japonica; assembly: GCF_054131305.1. Classification (NCBI taxonomy): domain Eukaryota; kingdom Metazoa; phylum Chordata; class Aves; order Galliformes; family Phasianidae; genus Coturnix; species Coturnix japonica. The sequence goes on from NC_140664.1 coordinate 46,694,159, forward strand.
CGCTGCCTTTAGAGGTAGCCTCCATACCTGGCTCTTTTTGTGATTTTTAGAAACCTAAAATTATCTCATTTTTCTGTTCTATTGTCATTTTTCATTTTCCCAGATATTTGTTTATCTCTATTTTTAGCTGCCAAGGTTTCATTTTTCCTCAGGGAGGGAAGAGGAAAGCTTCTTGGGGCTGCGTGTTTATAGATACAGCCATTATTATTATTATCATTATTATTTTTGTTGGAAGGGTGAAAGCTAGTAAATCCACCTAAAGTATTTCACTGTAAGATATGCAGTACAGACTGTCTCCTTTCACCAGAGCCAGACCTTGTAAGGAGGAGGGAAGATGTGCTATGTCCAGGTAAAACAGTTCTCATCAGTGAGCTGAATCTATTATTGGCATTTTGAACAAAATGTTATTTAACTTAGAGATACCTAAGTCTTGGTGAGGTATACGTAAGACTGCATGTAATGTCCTTTGCTATCACTTTTCATTTTAGAGGGGATATCTTGCTGAAATACTTCTCTTGATACTGGATACACAGTTTAATCCTTATAATTGCCTTACAAAAAATCTCCCTCAGTTCAGCTGACTGGTGTGCTAAATGGAGGATTATGTTATTGGAGTAAATACTTCTTTCTTTTTGCTTTGCCCATTATAAAGTGCCTGTCATGTCCACAGAGCTGTCCTGATCCACCTTTTCTGATGCTTCAGTAAAACATGAAGTCTGTTGCTCAGCCTGTTTCTTGTGGGAGAATAGTGCTTATAGAATGGCTTAGGCTGGAGGGGACCTTAAGGCTCACCCAGTTTCAAACACTAGATCAGGCTGCCCAGGATCCCATCCAACTTGGCCTTCTGGTTGCCTGGCCTAGTGATGAGGCACAAAGCCGTTTTCCTAGCTGAGGGCAAGTGTGAGGAAAGGGGTAGGGAAATTCTGAAGCTAGGCAGAGTTGAAAGAAGAAATTAAAAGCTGAGTATCCCTTCTAGGGTCTGATGAATCCTTCAGAGAGTATAAGTTCATTGTGAAAATCATGAGTGTGTTATGTAAACTCTTCCTCTGTTCGTCATGTGCACATCTTATTAGAAGCAACCTTGTTTTCACATTCATCTTTACAATTGCTTGTCTCTGTTGTTTTTATTCCTCTGCCATGTGCTCTATTACTCTCAACAGCTTGCCAGTCTTTTCTCTTTTAATTTAGATCATGTAAAGTAGTGGGATAAAGTCTCCCCTGAGCCTCCTTCTCTCCAGACTGAACAATGCCAGTTCCCTCAGCTGCTCCCTGTAAGACTTGTGCTCCAAACTCTTCACACCTTCTTTGCCCTTCTTTCGACATGCTCCAGACCCTCAATGTCTTTACTGTCATGAGGGGCCCATTTGATAGAAGCCAAGTATAAGTGGGGAAATGTATGACAAAAGAGGATGTTAATTAAGCTGTGAAGCATTGTTCCTTATTTCAGTGTACCCAATATTTATCTAACATCTAAAATTGTACTCATTCTCATATTCTAGTGTAAATCCTATGCCTTACATGCCAAATGTATACTGATGGATGAATTGGCTGCAGTGCAACAGCCATATTATCCTACCTAATGGAATACACACATACGTGTGTCAGAACCACTATCGGTGCAGACATGTTTTAGAAGAAATAAATTTGCTTAAGCACATGTGCTTTTCAGACTGTTGAATTGGGTAGTTGTCTAACTGCACTAGGAAGCTCATTGAATAGTTTGTAATAGCCTTTGAAAATCTAGGCTAAACTTGGATGTTGGCAAATGTGCCTAGACTATTTACAGTGCTCGGTGTTTAACTTCAACTGATAGAAAAGGGAAGGAAGCAGTTTGAATAAATGTGACACTCCCTTATTACTGTAACTTGGAAATTAATTTATGGCTCCCTAAATTCTTTCATAGCCACCACTTCTGAATGCCACATTTTCAGAAAGACAGGCTAGGAAAGTTGTCATTGTTCTTAAGCTCCTTAAGTTATACAAGATCCAGTTAAACTCTTAGCAGGATTTGTAAGACGCTTCAGAACCAACTTTCCTCTGGAGTGCAGTGGGATCTGGATAAGTTTTAGAAGAGTTTATTCTTTTGTTGTTTGATTCTGCTGTATTAGCAAGTGGAGAGCTTTATAGCAGAGCCTTATAGCGCTGGACTATGCAAACACAAAGGGAAGGAATCCTTCACAATCAATCCTCTAACAGAACTCAGTTTGCTTTTCCACAGCCTTGACATTGGCTTGCAGCATGTCTAAAGGCTCAGCAGACATTCTGCTGCCTTGACCTAGCCCATGAAAGCTGTGAAGAACACCTTTTGGCATTGTTTACCTTGGTTATTAAAGAAACATCTTGGCCCAAAAATTAACTTTTTTTTTTTTTTTTTTTTTTTTCCCTTCCCCTCTTTCTCTTTGGCTCTCAGTGGTTCAGTTGGGCCCATGAGAAAGACAGGCAGATCCATTCTCTTGATCTGCACTGGGTGGACAGACACCATGGAGATATGCAAGCATGGTACTTGTTTTCTTGGTGACCATGGCGTAATAGAGGAGCTGGCCACCTCAGAAGCACTGGCTGGGCTTGTAGCAGGCCTCAACCTGAGTGCTTTGCCAATGGAGAAGCAGTGATTGGCTTATTGTCTTGGGCATGACAGGCCCATGCCATGCAAATCGCTCCAGCTGTTGCCTCTCAGCTTCCAATTTCAAAGCCTCCAGCTCTTCTGGAAAGGGCAGTCGCTGTTTTGCTTTTGGAGGCTAGCAGCCGCTACGGTTCCCTGGGAGCTCTGGAGGTCAGGCTTTCATCCGGATGCCTCCCCCATCTCTCTGTTCTGTCCTTATTTTCCTGGAGATTGTAGAAGGCTGTAAAATGCTTTGATAATTAAGCAGGGAAAATTTCCACAACCCATAAAACTTAAAAGGTAATACTAAGCCCAATTTAGCTTTTGAATGCCTTTCAAATAATTTGTATTTAACACATGGTAAAGATCCTTGGCTGGTGCTCTTGAACAAACAAATCTCTGAGCTTGGTTTCAGTGTTTTGTGTTGTAGCTGCTCTAAGAGAATTCTTTGGTTCAGGTTTCCATCGTAAACTGCAGTGTGGGAAGCGGTGGAGATGAAATAAAAAGCTGACCTGAAACTTTGCCCCAAACATGGCCTGGACATAAATTGTTCTTTTGAAATATTTTTTGCTTGTTTTGTATAACCTTTCTTAGCTAAGGCTGACAGACGTGGTAAAGGTTGGCAACGTGCTTGGAGAGAAATTTTTTTCAAGTCTGCAAGTGTTTGCAGAATTACTTGAACTGTGTTCTGAGATGACAGGATGCTGGTAGAAACTGTGTCTGATTGGTTTGCACAAAAAAGGCAAGAAAGCATTCAAAGAACTCAGTGCTGTGTTCTTCAAAACTTTAAATGCAGGAACAACTCCTAGAAACTGAGCATGGACTCCTTCAGATTTAAAGCATCATGTTTCATATGGTTTTGTCATGGGTGGAAATGGCCATCATGAAATGCTCCATAACCTTTTCTGGCACTGAGGTTAGGCTAACAGGCCTGTAGTTCCCCAGGTGTGGAAGCTGATGAGCTGCAAGTGTTATCTCACAAAGTGGGTGTCCAATACAAGTTGAAGACCCATTAGTTTTTGTTTCACTGACCAGGTAAATTCTGATTTGCAGCTGTCCAAATCGAATTACCATATTTTTTTGCATGGTAATCTTAGTGAGAAATCTCTATCAGTGGTGATGGAGACTGTGATATCTTCTTAATGTGCTGTCTAGTTAAATGTTTGCGAGGCCAGATTAAGGCGCAGCTCCTAATCTTTCAAGGTTTACATTGATTGAAAGCTGGTATTCTTTGAGTCTTTTAAAAATACTTCCAATTCTAACTAGCTGCTTCAGGTTTTCCTGTGGCAGAGCTGGCGTTGCACATTCTCAGTAGAGGCTAACGTTGTGCAAGGTAGAGTTTCACTCCCCCTGCTTTAAGTTTTATAGCTGATCTGACTTCAATAATCATCCATGCTATAACACCTCAGCTTGATAATTCAAAGGCAGAAAGCAATTGATTCTGCCTTAAGGCTCATTTTGTTGCTTTGGGAAAGGTTTTAGCACTGTCACGGTCAGTCCTTGCGAGCTCATTGAGTTAGTGCTGTGTAAATTCCTGGAAGAGTGCTCTTAATGGAAAGCCCAATTAATTGAGCTTTTAGCTAGATGTCAGTGACTGGGCAAGATTGATCTGCAAGTTGGATGTTCATTTCCTGATACATTTTTAAAATTCTTGTTCTAAATAAAAATCGTACACTAGTTCCCTGAAATCAAACACAACACTGACAAGCTCTAAACAATTTGTATGATAGCTGCACACATTTATTTCTGTTCTCAAGAAGAGTGCACCATGTTTCTGTCAATTGTCAGCTGAACCTCTAGCTGTGCTCCTATAAACTGTCAGATCTTTAGCAATGAATTTCAAGCAAGATGAAAGCTTTATACTGTGGAAACTCTGTGTGTGTGTCTCCACTATTTTATCATTTCATTTCAAATCAAGAACTAGCAAATAAAAGTCATGCTTCAGAGCATTCTGAAAGGCTGCAACATAAAAGAAACAATGCTCAAACCAAACAGCAAAGCCAGCTAGCCAGATTGGTTGATGCTTCCTTTACGTATAGTCATGCAGTTATTTAGCCAAGGAGATGCTTTTTTCTCTTAAAGACAATTAAGTTACTTTCAGGGGAAAAATGCATTGCAGATGGTATTTTTTTTTTTCTTTTTAATTAAAAAAGAGGAACTTTTTTAGTATATTGAGGGACTGAAGGTTAAGACCTCTTACATCCTCTAATATAAGTTATTGCTCCATCTTAAAATGAACTTCATATGCTTCCAGTGATCCTAGGTCATTTCCTCTAGACAGAAATCAGCATGGTGTCTTAGAATATATGTGTGGGTGATTAAATGTAGAGCCAGGCATAACACTAAAAATTCAGTCCTTGTTAATTTTAAGGAGCAAGATGGTAAAGAATTTAATTGTACCTAATATATTTCAAAAGGTTTGAAAATGAGTGTTAGGTTCAGACAGACAAAGGAAATTGCAGTAACATGCATAATTATTCTTTAAAGTTTTGTTAATAATGCCACATAGATAAAATAACTAAAATAAAGGCACACTGCTTCTTGGTTTACTTTGAAGTCCTACCTTTATAAGGGAAACAACCTGAGTTATATTTGGACTCAGATATAGATCAATTTTGCCTTGTACTGAAGACAGTGCTGAAATTCCCCTGGATTTATGTGGTATTAAAATAAGATTATCTTCACTTACACAGTTAGAAAACATAGAGATACTGTAGTGCTAAGTTCAATAGAAAAGTTGATTCTGGACTCATCCCCATTGGACTATCATCTATATGATATTTACAGAAAACCCAGATATTTACAGAAAACCCAGCTTCACTCCAGAGAGGGTAATCTGTAGTTTCTCTAGTCATTGGTGGAAAAATAAGATTCCCAAAGAGGTTGATTCAAAATGTCTAAAATAAGCCCTTGTCATCAATCTTGATTCTTGAAGAAGGCATCTCTACAAGTTCAAGAGGTTTAATTCCCATTTCCAATAACTTAGGAAAGCCATATATAATTATCAGTGCATAGATGTTCTAATGTTAGGAATTTTCATGGAGTGACACAAATGTTTTTGTTATGTCCATTGGTTAGAAGCATTATATTTCTACTTCATTGATACTCAGACAAAATAAAATGTGTGGCTCAGATGTCACTTTACACTCTTCAGCTGAGTGTTTTCATCTGCAGAAAGGAGAAACAGAGGGGATCATTCAACAGAGTTTCAGCATCACTCTTCTTTGATTAAAATCTTTGCTGCTTAAATTCTTTTCTTATTTTAGCAGCTTTTTTATCTATGGAAAATTTTACGGAACTTTACTATTGATATGTGACTGTACCATATTCCAAGGTACTTAAAATTATCTCTGTCTCTCTAATTACCATATAATCAGACATCTTTCCCTAATTCACTAATGGAAACATGAAAGTGAAGCTATTATTTAACGTATAAATTAAATTATAGAAGGAATTTTGAAAAAGAGTAGAGAAGGATGTTGTTAATTAAGTTTCCTTGCAATGTTTACCAATGTATTCTTTAAAAGAGGGCTCGTTAATGTCTATGCTGTAACTAACTTTTCATTTAATAAGCTCTTGAGTTAGAAATTTTCCAGAGTGAAAACGCTGAGTAGTTGATAATTGGAGCATAAGAAATTGGCTGCTGCTGTGTCTCTGATCTCCTCTTGGCTCTGTTCTGTGGTTTGAGAGAGATTCCATGTTTATGGCATGCTCAAGACACGGTAACTTTACAAGCTGTGCTCTGAGCAACAGAAACATTAAGAAATTCTTCTTCTGTCTGAGGTCAGAATGTGTTTGATTTGTCAGGGAAAATGAAGTCAAGATGCATGTGATAATGGAGATGAATTGGTGAGATGGAATGCCAATAAGTATAAACAATTACAGGTTTGAGGCTGTGCTGCTGTTGCTCCAACAGTGCTCAGAGCTGAGATTACTGCATTGCAGAAGCATAATGCTGCCACAGCACAGACAGAAAATATACATCAGTTCAAATAAATCCTCTGGGTGGAGAAATAATTCTAGGCATTTTTCAAATGATGTTATCTCCCAGGCTCTCTCATCTCTAATAGGAAAGCAGAATGAAGTGATGAGATACGTAGCCTGGGAGCTACATATCTCAGATCACAGATCTGAAAAAATTGATAGCAATGCTGCCTATCTGCTTAGAACAGAGGGTGGCTCAGTGGACAGAATTCACAAGTCCTTACTTAGTCTGTTTTTAAACAAAGCTCTTTTTAGGAGGGCGTACTTTGGATGAGCAAGAACAGCAGAAACTTAGGTGTTTGGTCCTGTGACATGCAAGTGCTTTGGAAATGCTATGAGTTTAGTAGGATCCTGTGAGATTATGTGAAAGGATGCTAACAAGTTACAAAGAGATTAGATGTAATCGATAGAGAACAAGAGAACTCAAACTTCTGAGATTTCAGTGGCCAAGTTTACATTTGTATTTGGGTTTTGAAAACCAAAGACTATCTGGGGGCATTTTAGGTCTCTAGAGTATTAATTTTCCTTCTTTTCTACTTTTGGAGGAGCCCAGATTTTGTGACAGGCAGCTAGAAATAATACAACTGGAGATTATGGCAACAGGGGAACATACTCATAATGAAACCACGGAGTACTAGAACTGATTAATATCTTTTTATGTTGTGTTCCAACCTTGATAATTCTGTGATTCTGTGTTCCTGACCAAGGCAGATTAGTGTAGGTTTCTTCTTTTCTTTTGTACAGATACAAATCATTAAAAATACTACAAACAGGCTAGGTAGCCTGGACCAGCTGGAAATCCTTTGGAAAATGGTTCTGGTCAGTCTACAATTACAAGAGAAAATGCCTGAGTCATGAGCTTAATTACAATACTGGTAGATCACTCATTTCTCTCATGTCTTCTGGTTTGCTGAATAAGCTGAATTAGTGAGATTTTTTAATGCAAGACCTCCTAAGTCTATAAGAACACTGTAAAAATGTAGAGTCTTGGAGGCTTTACCTGCATGAAGATATGCATGTATAAACATACTTACATGCTTTTTATATTTATATAAATACAAAAATATTTTATATTGTGAAACATGTACTTTATATAAATATTTATATGTGTGTGTGAACTTGGTTTATGTTCCACAAAGCTCAGCGTTTAGCTTAAATATTTCAGCATACCCTTTAAATCATAGAATCCCTAGAGTTGGAATGGACCTCTGAAGGCCATCTAGTCCAACTCCCCTGCATGAAAAGGGACACCACAACTCCATCAAGTTGCCCAAGGCCTGATCCAGCCTTGCCTTGAATGTCTTCAGGGACAGTGAATTAACTATGTCTGTGGGCAACCTGTTCCAGTGCCTCACTACCCTCACTGTAAAAGACTTTTTCTTTACATCTAACCTAAATTTACCTTCTTGAAGCTATTTCCCCTTGTTCTATCACCAGAGACCATGCTGAAGAGTCTGTATGTTTTCTTCCTGTAGCTCCCCTTTAGATACTGTGAGGCCTCTATCAGGCCACCTCACAGCCTTCTCTTTTCCAGGCTTTTTCATCCCTCGCATCATTTTTGTGGCCCTCCTCTGGACATGCTCCAGCAGGTCCATATCTCTCCTGTACTGAGGACTCCACCTGTGGATGCAGTACTCCAGGTGAGGCCCCATCAGCAGAGTGAAAGGGCAGGGTCACCTCCCTTGACCTGATGGCCACTCTTCTTTTGATGCAGCCCCAGAAAGAGCAAATTTAAAGTGTGACTGATCATTTTTGTTTAGTGAGGTACATATAGAACAATGAAGTTGTGCATCATTTACTGTGAATTGCACATAAATATTTACTCTTCTTAGTTCCAGTGATATTCCTCTCAATTCTATTGAAAATCCTTACAGTTGCATTTGATGAGAATTTGTGGAAGCACCTGGATTGTTATTTATGCCTCACACTTTTATCTGTATAAGTCCTATCTGTTTTGTTTGGATTCCGGTAATCCCAGCTGCTCTGTTCTTTCCGTAAACAAGGATTGCAAAATCCAGTGCTCATTAACAGAGATCACATAACAAACAAAACTGATCTTAACGTCTGCTAACAAATTGGAACTGAGTTTCAATTCAGACCCATAAATATTAAGACGGGGATTGTATACATAGGTGTGGAAAAATTGGGGTGCTAACCAGCTCTGTTCTGAAAGTATTCCAAGTGACTGCAGGCTTTGTCTCTATTCAATTTCATTCTGGAATTAGGAGATTTGAATTCTGAGGATTGAACTAAAAAATCATAGAAAGCTTATGAGAAATTTGGTACATAAAGCAGAAATTCTTCTTCACTAATTTTTCTCTGCTGGGAGGTGGGGAAGAGTAAGAAGGAAACTAAAACTTAAAAAATGATCACACGGTGTGTATGGGAGCTGTTGAATCATGGCCTGAACCACTGACTGATCACCTGAGGCAATCACTGGGTCAGCCATGGGAACACATGTGAAGGCAATTCACCTGAGTGACCAGAAGGGGTGGAGCCTGTCTGCACCTCTTCCAGACCCCATTTAAGGGCTGACTGCCACTGTGGAAGGATTTCTTCTCTTGGAGTTTTCTACTGTGAAGCTAGAACATGTGTGAGTGTTTTTTTAATCTTTTATTCTCTCTTTCCATTGGGGTTATCTTTCTAATTGTACAACCTGTAAAATGCCATCTTAACTATGCTACTCTGCTAACTGTACATTTGTTGATTGTATTTGGTGCTTCAGAAGAGAATTTAAATCTTGGCTTCAATTAAAGCTTTTTAAAAGAAATCGCTTTGGTTTTATGTAGGTGTGTGTGTATGGGACATTGATATAGCCTGTAATTGATCCTGGCAATATTCCCCTGAAGTCTGAGTATTTCTACATGGTTATTCAATTTTCAGGTTTTAAGTTGCAATAGCTATCTTCAAAATGAGGTGAAATGTGCTAAGTTGCCAGCTTTGTTCTGCAGCATCTTCTTCATTAACAGATCTAAAAGTAGCCTGTCAGAACTGTCTGTGGTTAATTATAATGCCACAGGGTAACCCAGGTTGATCTCAACTCCAGCTTGCTGCTCGAAGCAAGAAACTTGGAGGTGATACAGTCATAGCCCTAGGGCCATCATCTTGAGAGACACAGCTCCTTAAATCAGTGAAGTTGTACGCAGTGGTATTTCTCTTCTATTATTGTTCTTTATTTTCTTCTGGTCAGGCCCATGCTGAGTGTGTAATGTGTTTGAGAGAGAACTGCTTAGGGAATAAAGTGTGAAAATACTCTATAAGTGCTGTGGTAAGTGTGGGTCAAGATGGGCTTGTGTTAATAATGTCTCTGTAAGGAGTGAGCTGCTCCTTGTTCACCCGCCCCCTAACCAAAATATAAGTAATGCTAGAACTTATTAGTCTAGGATATAAAAACAAACTGCTTGAGATCTTCACTGTGATATTTGATTTTCTTCTTTAATTGAAGCTGGTTTCATAAGTTGATAATTACGGAGCCTGAATCATATGATCACATCAACTGCAGCTTATGCTCAGAAGTGAAGACGCTCTCCTTGAAAACAGTGATAGAATATTCACAGTGCTATCCCAATTTAATTCAGGACTGAGGACTTAATGCTTTCAGGTTCAAACTCAACACAAATGCCTTCTCTCTCTCACTAAGCCATGTTTTGCTTCACTTTTATTACTTTTAATAGCTTAACAGAAGTTACTTCTGCCTGTTTAACTTCTGTTTATGGAGCAGAGGGTGTATGTGACCCATGGAGCTGAGCAAATGCAGAAGTGATAGCCAGCTTTTCAGGCAGAAATTTGAACACAGCTATAAGTCATCTGAAAATATAAGTTTCTTAGGTATCCTGCTTTTGGTTTAATTAGAATTTTTGTAGTCTTTTGTTGCCAGCTGGAACTGAATCGTTGGAAATTTTGGTGATATTTTTTAGCAGATACACATCTGAATAGTTGTTGCTCTTATGGTTTGTTTTTTTTTTTCCCCTCTCTAATATTTTGTCATATCATTATTGGATTTTCACATTTGAGGAACTGTGACGTAGGGTGATAATACTCAGTTTAAGTGAGAGGGGTGAGATGCTGGGTTACACGTACTGCAACCATACTGAACATACTCTGAACAGTTGTGAGGATGGGCCAGAATGCAATAAGTTTCAGATCAATCCTAGTCTTTATGGAAAAGGCTTTACAAGAAAGCTGGGGGACAGACCAGCTAATGTGTTCAGCTATGTATTATGCTGCCAAAGAGTCTATTAGCAATGTTTTGGCTCTATAGATGTCCTCAAGCATGTGGTCTTTCCAAAGTTCCATTTAAAAAAAAAAACAAAACAAAAAACCTTCAGATCAACCATTTGATTTTCTTCCCACATTTGTCTAGATGGAAAGTAGGCTTGTCCCCAGGAACAGCCCTTGTAGCCCACTCAAAAAGTGATATAGTGCCCAGATAGTTATTGAAAAAACATACAGGGAATTCATTCATACAATGAATAAATGCATCAGACTACACTGTATTTTCTGCCCAATAACAGACACAGCTGTGGCTTTCATTCAGCTGTTTCTGGCAGACGCTGCAGTATACTGTAAATTGTTATTCAATAGAGAAGAATTTGGCGTATGAATTAAGGTGAGTGATTTTATAGCTTTATCCAGAATGGGTTTCCTAGTGTATGATGTACTCCCTTAGGAATGTTCCCAAAAAGGCTGCTGCAAATTTTCCCTTATTATCTGTGGTAGGGTCTGTTCATTTTCAGAGATTTTTATCTTCCCAAGCAACTTCAAAACCCAATTAAAAAAATCAACTTGTGTACAGAGATAATATTCTAGAACAATCCAAAATATGCAGTCAGATTAATTTGCATTTAGATTGACTTTCCAATGGCTCTGAAATGCATTACAAATACAAATTAGGTTTCACATCATGACTGTAGAAACCTCTATCGCAGTGTTTTGGTGTAGGCAAAATTAGCGATGCTTTGACCTGAGAGGCATCTTTACTTCCATGCCAGTATGCACTACAAATTGAACTGTAGAAATTCTGTCATACATTACAATGAGAAACTATTACTAGTGTGGTCTCATCTGGGGATCTCTCCATTTATCAGGCTGTGAAAAGGATGCAGAACAAGTTAGGTGATAACTACCAGAGCAGCTGAGAAACAAAAGATTTGTGTTTCCCTGGCTTCAGCAAGAGGAGAAATAGAAGCACTTAAGAAAACTGGTTCTTGTCAGTGTCCTACCTTACTTGAAAGCAGAAAGACACAAAACTGCAAAGCTGTAGAGAGTTTTTTATACAGTTTTTAATAGCATCTGTAATTTCATGTGCAAAATTACATAAGCCAGGTTTTCTGCTATAATAGTGGCTGCTCAACATAGAATCATGGAACAGATTGGGTTGGAAGGGGCCTCAAAGATTATTTAGCTCCCCAAGCCATATGATATGCTCGTGGGCAAGCATGAGATTTGGAAAAATAGTGGATGAAAAACATGCCTGAAAGAGTTTGGTTGCTGTTCGATTGAGACTATTTTAATTTCTTATCCTTTCTCCTCCTCTTCCAGTAGCTTTCTGGAGGGATATCTGGTGTGGTCATGTTAACTTCACATTAATGCATGGAAAGGGACTTAACTGAGCCTTGTAGAAAGCTAAAAATATGCTTGCACTGTCCAGCTGTTTAGTTGGCCTGCAATACATTCCTGGACTATGACAGGTATGTTGCCACACACATGCTAGTGAAAACCAGTTTTCATCTTAAATATTGTTATATTGGTTTTATGGAAAGATTCGGTGAGACGAGCATCTTCTTCCAGCTGATTGCCAGTACTGGTGTCCAGGGACAGACATGCTGGTAGGCCAGTCAAACAACATCACTTTTCTGTTTTATTTCCATAGTATCTGGTAAACTGCCATTAAAATCCTTCTCAAGCTGAAAACTCCTTCACTGTTGTACTTAAGCTTCTTTCATTGACTTCTCTGTGTATTAGTCTGGTTGCTCTCAGGCTCCTTTTGCTTTTAGTCCCCCTAATATTACATTGCAATGACTTCTTTGAAAAAGAACTTTCAGCAGTTTGTGTTAAATCTGTTGTCTCATGGTATTGTATGAAGTTTATCACTTCACTGTTCACATTCTCCATACCCTTTAGAAACTGTAGGTCTCTCTCATGTCTGTCACTTACTGCCTCTTTTCCAGCCTGAGGAGATATGGCTAACTTCATTTTAATCTCTCACAGAGAAGTTATTCTTTAGCTCCCCTATCATATTTCGTTTTCTGTACCTTTTCTGATCTAATGTAACTCCTTTCAGTGACCAACTCTGCCTATGTCATTCAAGTGTCAGATCTACCACAGATGTGTATCACTATAAAAAGATTTTATTTTCTGATTTCTCTATTAGGCATGGTAGCTTTCACTAAGTTATTTTCTTAAAAGACTGCTTTCATTGTTTACTGCTAGTTTCCTAGAATGCTTTTAAATAATTGACAGCTTGCTATTCTTTCTATGCAGTTAGGATTATTCTAATTGGTATATTTTACTCTACAATTAGCAGTGGAAATTACTGCCCGAAATCTTATTGTCCAGTCATGCAGGGATCTTTTTATATATCTCTGCAGTACTTATTAATTCAATTCAGAGAAGCTTCATGTTATGAATAGCCTTTACTTGCTATTCAAACTCTGATTCAGATCAACAGATCCATTGGTTCCAGACCTACTGGTTGAGAAATGGAGTTCATGAAGCAGATACTCCCGCTTTGAGAACTAGCTGCTTTTTGTCTTTTCTTTCCCTCTCTCCCTTTCAAGAGGTTACTATTTACAAGTTGAGTATTTTTCTTCCTTTTTCATGACAGCTCAGCTCCTTTATATGTCTCCCAATCTGCTAAGGCTCTTTGAGATTCCAAATATATTATAAAGTGAATCATTCCATTTACATGTTTATTGGCATATTCAAAAAAAATGCAATACGTTTAGTAGGTATGGCAGCTCTCTATAAACTTACTTCCTTCTTCTCTTTTAAGATGTTTATAGGTACATAAACTATTAAAGTTTCAAACATCTGCCTGTTATAGAAACCTATAGAACAGGATTAAGTGTTTCCTTGCTTCTGAGACCTATTTAATAAGTTTTTTTTTATTTTTTTCCCCCATTCATGCAGCTTTCAATTTTTCCGGGCTGGGTGCCCTTAGAAGCCATTGGAATGATAAATGCCATACTTAGGATTTTCTATACTAGTTTCTCTAGGGCTGCTGCATGAGTGGCATTTGGTCTTTCAGACTTGCTACTGTTTTATTTACCCTAATGGCACTTCAGTTAGAGATTTCAAACTTGTTTCAAACACACACACACACACACACACACACACAAAATAAATAAATAAATTCTGAGCTTTTCTAATATAAACTCCAGCACAAATTAAGTTCTCCAAGGCAGTCTTATCTTCCTTGAATTCTCCTTTATACATCTTTCATGTATTAGTAACTGTCTCTGACAGAGCTCTTGATGTTTCTCTGTTTGCAAGACTTTTATGATTGATTGGGATGCCTGTGGCAAGATATTCTTCAGCGTGTTTTCTGATTTATTCTGTTTTTGCATTCAGCATATGGACTTCTGTACTCTTCATATTCTTCACTTGGATGTGACCTCTACTTCTAAATAACGTCTTTCTACCTGTCCTTCGTCTGACATTTATGAATGCTAGTTTTTTTTTTTTTGTTTGTTTTCATTTGAAATTTCTAAAGAGGTGACACACATTTGCTCTGAAGTCTTTGTAAAATATTTTAAAATTGTCTCCTATTTTACTTCAGCTGCTTTAACCTTTTAGCAACTTATCTGGTTTTCTTTTGATTAACCTCTTACTTTCGTGCTTTTCTTAAATGATGCTACAGCCAATGTTATTGTTTTCACCCCTATTCCCACAAAGACTTTGAATTTGAGTATATTGTGGTAAATTTTGGGTCAAGCCTGGTGGGTAGTTTAGAAATAGATCAATAACTGTTTTCTCCTTTGTCAGATCTTTGGCTGTTTGCTCCACAAAGCAGCCATTTTTACGACATAAAACCAAACAACTGATTTAAGTTTTTTGCCTCATAACCCACTGTGTCACTCTTCTGGTTTGCACAGGAGTAACCAAAGCATTTTGCAGTTATTGCCACGAATTTGCCCTCACAGCTTTTCTAATATTCTTTAGAATATCTCAGACACCTTTTAATCCAGAGTGAATCAGTAGCTGAGGGATCCACTTTCTTATTTGCCTATGGGTTGATTCCAGGTTTACTTTATTTCATTACTATGTAGCATTGATCGCATCTGTGTGATTTCTATTCTGATTTCATTTGTTTATCGTCCTTCAATTAAAATTTGAAGGTGACTTGGAAGTGGTTTTAGTCAGGTCTGGTTGCTTAATTTCATACAGTAAGCTTAGATGAATCTTTGTTTACTGAGACTGCTTTTCATGATTTCTTCACTGGATTTCATTGCCTTTATCCCATACCTACTTGCAGTGTGCTTTGGCAGAGGCAGAAGATGTTGTAGTGATCCACAGTTATGTGAATCACGTGATTTAGAGAGACTTAGTTAATCAGATGAAGATCTGCAACTATCTTGAGAAGGGAAGAAGGGAGATATTACTTGGAAGGAAGAAATAGAAAAGAAGCTTATCAACTCCCCTCCCACTTTCTCCAATTACCCATTGGGGATGAGACGAATTCTAAGGATTCAGAGCAGAAGAAGCATGCAGAAGTCACAAGAGAACTTCTGGACTGGAATGTTATGTCTTGAAAAGAGTTGCTTTCTTTCTGGTTTGATGTGGTTTTGATTCCATGCCCTGAAAGGATAACAGGCACCATGGACTGGTTTGTCTACGTTTTTAGGGAGTGAGAAAATGTAAATGCCTCAGTGGGGAACAGCAGCCATGAGAGGACACAGCAGCCTGGGAAAGCTACTAATTACTAATGTATTCCTGAAAGTGTGTTTTTAGTTTTAGTTTTTTCCACGGGATCAAATAGATTATTTATTTCAGACAAAATAAAGCTGCTCAGGAAAAAAAAAAAAAAGAAAAGAAAGAAAGAAAGAAAGGTATTTTTACTTATACAAAACACTGATTCATTGAAATGAGTGTGATCTACTAGGGTGTGTGAAGTGGATGTGAGCTCCTGGATTTCATTTTGCAGAATTAACCTCCTAGCTTCCTAACTGCTCACCTGGCTGATGATGGGAGACCAAACACAAAAGCTTTTGCTTCCAGTGGTAGGCAGCTTAACGGTTTTAATGATCTTTTTCTATGTTAAGCTTGCTTCTTCTTAGGCAATCTCGAATCAAGGGTCTTGGGTTTCCTAAGATGAAATGCTCCTTAATCCACTTTTTACAGCTCAAGAAAACATTGGATTATTCAGAAAACTTTCATGGGATTCCACTTCTCTAGTGAGCTTCTGCATTTCCTTTTCTTGTTCTTTTATCGAGCCAAAATGTCAATAAGGTATTTAGATTTCCCACTGAGCAGAAATTTTGGGCCCAGTGGTCCTCATACCTGAAGAAAGAAATGTATTGATTGGTATATTTGAGGTTTGGTAGGCTTCTAGAATGTAGAGAGAAGAGTTGTATCTGAAAGTAGTATAATATAGGCAATAGTAGACCTACTACATTGATAAGTACCACTAACATTGCTGTGTTAGGACCCTGATACAGCCTAAACTGGGGAAGGTTAAGGGCTTTGTAGTTGCATTGCTTATTTCCAACTTTTCATGTGTATTAATGATCCACAGAGCTGAAGAACTGCCCATCTGAGAAGAGTGTGTTATACAATCCTAAAAAGAAACAAAGAAAGGAGACATGAATTTTTCCCTCATATGCAGATTAAAATGTATTGCCATATGCCTTGAGCAGCCCCTCACTTCCCAGCACATACTCATGTTGCATGCACACAAGCTACAGAATAGCATGTTTTATTCCATAATCCCACAGTATCATCTTATGATTGCACAGCCTCTTAATTTTGTTTCAGATTTTTTTGTAATGTGGACTTTAAAGGCAGGAGGGTTTTCATTAAGTCATTAGACTGGCTTGCACTGTCATTAGAAGTCAGCGCTAGTATCTTTTCATCTTAGTGGATACAGTAATAATCTTTCCTCTATCTAATTTTTAGCTGAAACATGCTGTAAAACATAGATGCATGTTAGTAAATACAGAGTCTGAAAAACGTTCATTCTATTTTCTGTGCATGTTTCCTTTTTTTCCTTTGGTAGTAATGTAGATGTGGTATGATAGCTTATGGGAAAGAAACATCTGTTCTAAAGGTACACCATGAATTTGAATTGATACTTATTCACTGACTACACAGTACTTTGTGTTAAAAATAATCCCTAAATTTATGGCTGGAAAAGCTTGAGGAAGAAACTGGTGTCTGTTCTTCTAGCCAGCTTACAACATCATTCTTATTTGACGCCGTTATGTGTAGTTTCTTCATTTAAATCAGATGCTTTCTCCATCTGTTGTGAATGTGAGCCTTCCATGCATGAAAAGTGTGTATGTTAGTATAGATAAATCTATCATACTAAAGGGGAAAAAAATTACCTGACAGATTTGGTAGCTTTCGGAGTGGACAGAAATGCTAAGACCACTTTTAAGTAGTGATTGTTTCAACTTGATTGAACTCAACATGATTTTGTCTTTGCTCCAAAGTCTGCAGCTCTGTCAGGAAGTGCAAATGAACTGGCAAAACTGGTATTTGCAAAGTGTACAATCAATGCGTAGAGCTATTGCTTCCTTTGTTCTTTATTTCTACCTCTTGCCAATTGTGCAGATCCATAATTTCAATGATAATGGGTTACATTGTGTCTAAAATAACACTTCCTACTATTTCAGAATTTAAGTCTATGGGCGATATTAATATATTAAACTCAAGGTGTGTGTGATGGTTTTACAGTGCCTTGGATTTACTTCCCCTTTGATATTAGCTGAGCTATGAGAGAGGTAGAGGAAACTTGAAATAAACTTTTTAAAGATGTCATTTGCTCTCACAGGGATTTCTTTTAAGGTATGTGTCAGATGCCTTCTCTACTTAAAAATAAATCATATTCCTTCTGAGTTCATTTTGGAGATATTCAGTTGTGAACTGAATGGAGTGAATCTTCCAGTGCTCAATATGTAAGTGAAAAATAGTAATAATGATCTCAGTGAATGTTCAAGGGTTAATCTGGGCAAAGAGCATGCAGGCATTATTTGTAATGTGTTTTATCCTTTCTGCTCCCCACCCTTTTTTTGGCCTCAACGTTGTCAACACATTTTTGTTTTGTTCTTTAAAAATATGTTTGCTATTATAAGATAATTGTGGAAAAATTTAAATTCTTAGGAGAATATGAAGAATATGAAAACCAAGACATTCTCCTTCTGCTGTGAATGGAGAGAACGCTTTCATTTTGTGATCATCCTCATTTCACTCATGAACTAAGCTATTGGTATGAGCAATTGCATTACAAATCTGAGTTTAATTTTCTGGGTGCACTTCATTTTCCTGCTGTTTTATTCAAAATATATGCTTATGAAGTGAGCTCAGAAAGTGAAGGAATGCTATCAAGGAGAAGTTGAATTTGTTGGATCTATTATTGAAAGCACTCGGTCACTTCAAGTTATGAGTAGTGGTGTGTGCTGTAAGATGGCTAATGGCATCTTCCTCTTGTAATGCTCCCGTTCTCTACTTGATTCTGCTTTTCTGATTGAGAAGAGCAACAGTGATTTTCAGAGGTGGACTTGTCTGATTGGATCTAAGCACCTTCCATGACTGAAAAATTGCAGTACCAGATAGGACAAAGTGTCAGTCTTGCTCTAAGCTGTCTCTATCACTGATAAGTGGGACCTCTAGGATGAGTAGGCACTGGGCAAATAAACTTAACATTATCTCCCCTCACCATGCTCTGTGGAGAGAGGACTGTGGAGAACTGTCCCTACTCACTCCACATCCTTTCTTGTGGTTTTGTAGTCTTTGATTGGAGGTGCTGCAAGTCCTCTCTCTTCCGAGACATAGTTGTTCAGACTCTGTGCTTGTTTATCACGTGGTCACCTTTTCACTCTGCTCCCTGCCTGCTGTGCACATCTTGGATCTTCCAGTTTAAACTGTGTTCCGCTCTTCTCCAAAATGAAGGCACTCAATTTGAAAGGTATTTCTGAATCATGGCTTGGCACAACTGCAGTGAAAATTATTTTGCTTTGTTCTCATGTTTTATTTATTTGATTGTTTCTGACGTTTTCACTTTCATTCTATGGAACCATCTGTCACAGTGTTAAGGTCTTGCTCCAGCGTGGTAACTCTTAGCTGGGAAACCATTGCTGTCTATGTAGAGCTAGGATTGTTTTTCCCTTTGTGCATCAATGTGATGTTTACACACAATGAATTTCAGCTGTTTTTTTTTATTGCCTAGCTGTTTGGTCTTGCCAGGCCCTTCTGCAGTTCTTCAGTCTGCTCACGTTCTTACTCTTCTACATAACTCAGCGTCATCAGCAGTCTTTACCTCATGCCTTATCCATTTTTCTAATAATGCCTGAATATATTAAATGGCTCATTTCTCAGCACAAGTGCCAGTATGAATAAACTGGTGACCTCCCTCTGTTGTGCACACTGACCACTCACAACCTGTTTCTTATTTTCAGCTTATTCATGCAAGCATCCCTTATGCTACAGTCAATTTCCTTTGTCATCCTTAGCAAAAGACTAGAAACCTTGGCATGTATGTTCCATGGATGTGAGCATTACCTCCAGCATCTCCATTTGCTGCCTGTGCCACTGGTATTTTGGCAGATCACCACATCCTCTTTTTCCATTTTTTCATCAGCTTTTGTCCAGGTTTCCGCTGAAATTCACCTTCACCATCTCAGCTTGTGATGCAGGGTCTCCTGTGGCCCCTCCAAGGCCATGTACCCTGTTGTTTATTTGCTTGATGATTGAACCTTCCATTGCTCCAACCTGTTTCTTCCTATCTGGTCTTTGATCTTCCCCTCGCTTCAACTTCCTCTAAAGAAATCTGTCCTTGGACATAAGAATATAGCTTCCAGGAATTTTCTGTGTGGTGAAGTTTTGTTTAGAAGTGGGAAAGGAAGGCCTCTTCTGTCACTTCCTCCTGAGACCCTCCCCAAGTGCGGGTGCTGCCTGTGAGCATGCACAGACTGAGGTATGCTGCTTTGCACGCAGAGAGTGATGTGAGGGATAACAACCTATGGAGAATATTTAATGAAATAATCAGATAAGGTTATAGATCAGTTTATCCTTTTAGGTATTTAAAGCTTCCATGTTCTTCTTCTGGACTTGGTTTCTTTGTTTAAAAGTAAATTTCTTGCATATTTTGTACAGGATTCTTTCAAGGCCTGTGGTGCTCTGTACCCAAAGTTTGCTAATTTTCACTTAGTCATCGCAACCTTTTCTATATAAGCCTTTGAAATGCAAAGAACTGTGATATTTTTGTTGAGAAGAAACTCACCTTCTTCCAGATACAAGAAAAACAAGCAACTGAAGAACCGTAATCTCCCCCCCTTCCCCCCCCCCCCTTTTTTTTTTTTGTGTGTGTGATTTTTTTTTTTTGTTTTTCATTAAATTTCCAAGGAGAACCTGATGGCATTGCTTCACTAGTGCTGGCTGATGTGGGTGCTGCGGATAATTGGACTGAATCTCAGCTTAGTATATAGATCTTTTACAGCAGTTAAGAGTAACTTGCTTCTTAAAATAATGCTTAGAAGAACTTAATTTTCTTTCTAGGAATTTCTAGGGGGGTTTCATCAATTTTATGTTTGTATGTCAGGTGACTATATATTACTGAGTAAAATGAAGAGATACTAGTTAGTATCTGATGGTTGTATGCTCTATTGCACAAAATTTAGAGATTTAATTAGATGTTGGGAGAAGCTCTTCACTCAGAGGGCAGTGAGGTGATGGCACTGTGGTGCCCCAACCCTGGAGGCACTCAAGGCCAGGTTGGATGGCTGAGCTGCTGAGGGGCAGTCCTGCCCATGGCAGTGGGTGGGACTGGGTAGGTTTTGACGTCCCTTCTAACCCAAGCTGTTCTACCATTCTATGAATTTCTGCTGTTCACCACAGTGGTGATTTATAGCTTAGTTTGAATCCCTGGCATAATCCCCTGAGGGAATAAGATCTAGAAGTCAAATAAGAAAAGTGAGGAAATGTCTTTAATATGATAATGCAAGTATTCGGCAGGTCAGTGTGCAATTTGCAGTGAAATAGCTTGGAAATGATAAATCTCTGAATGATTTCTGATACCCTGTGTGGGAGATGGGAAAGGAGGGCAGCCAGGCAGTTTGAAGAAAAGCATGCATACACGCTTCGCAGTCAGTAAGGATACTCTGAGAGTTAAATATCTGAGATGCTGTTCAACTATTCTTGACTTAACAGGAAGCGACTGTTTCTTACAAAGGCTGGGGTAAAATCTAAATCATACCCAGACGCAGCTCTGAGCACTGGGAGGATGGCCTCTAAGACCTTTTCCCTAACATGCTGCTGAGTGCCTGAGACTGTCAATGTCCTTCATGATTTGAGGGGCATATATCAGTGGCTGCCTATTCTTTTTTTGAGCACGCACTAGTCTCAATGTTTTTGCAGTGATAGTGGGGCTGGCTCAGCAGGGAAGTCTCTGTGAGTAGCTTCTCTAAGCCCCTAACCTACCCAAATGTACTGTGGATTTTACAGGTAGGAAGGAGCAGGGTAGGACTTGGGATCTTTCCCTTCTAAGAAAATAAAAGAGGAAAACCAAACCCAAACAACATTAAAGGGAGAAGCTGCTGGCTGGGTGCCATGCTGAATGGCCTTGTTCTCCAGTTCTCTGGACCTAATTAAGCAACTCAAGGCGATGGTGAAGTCTAATGGCAGCAAACAGAAGATAGTTAACACATGGGATGTGCCTGTGATGTGGCTTTCTGGAATGAGAGATTGCGATCTCGGGACAAGGAGAGGAGGGATGAGGAGTAAGGGGAGCAAAGGGAAGGAGGTCCCTCCACAGAGACAAAAGTGGCAGACACAGGAAGAAGCTTTGTTTCCTCCCAGCAACGCTGGGAAGAGCTGGAGAGAGTTTGATTTCAAAGTCCAACAATGAAGCGATGGCATTTGTTTCCAATTCAGCAGGAATGAGTGTATGGTTTGAACAATTCTTTCGAGGTTCCTGGCAGGGGGAATATAACTCATCTCAGCTGGCTGTTTTTGGAGATCAAATGACACAGAAAAAAAAAAAAATTGCTCAAAGCTTAGGGTATCCTTCTGGCAGCCAGAGACCATGCACATCTTCACAGATTTGCTATTTGCTCTAATGTGGACCAAGAGCTGCGTGCTGTGTAGAAAACTGCTTGCTTACAAAACAATCTTATTACTGCCAGATGTTGGCTCCCTGCCTGCTTTTACATAATTCAGGCTTTTCTTTGCTCAAGATGTTACAATTTAAAGGTGCTTTAGAAGTTTTATTTTAAAAGCCTTGATAATGCTTTTATCCTTACTCTTTTTTTTCCCTCTTGCTCAGAGTGGCTCTTCCACCACCACATGCTGCAATCTGGTGTATGTGGAGTATGTTAATGTGGATAACCAAGAACAGCAAAACTCTTTCTTAGCTCTACTCCTGGGCTGATTAAAACAAGCATAAAAGTATCCCTAAGGCTCTGCTGTCTGCATCCTGGTGACTCATATGCCAGATATAATGCACAGCTTTTTCTTAACTGCTGTCCTAGATAGTATGTGTATTTATATGTTTATGTATCTATATGTTTCTAATTAGATATTTAGGTGAAGGATTACTGTAAGTGTCCAAGGACTGATAATAGAGGCCTAAGCCAGGCAAGAGATGTGCTGTAGAAGAAAATTTCTCCATGCTGCTAGCAGAGCTTTGTTCTCGTGGACTTCATTCTTCATTCATGGGCAAGTAACTACCAAAGAAACATCATACCACAGGATTATGACGTTCTTCATTGAATTTTCAATGATTACATAAACTAGCAATGAGTAATGACAAGATTATTTTAGCAGGTTACCTGTGGAGTTGGAAATTGGTGTTTCAGTTCTGCCTCTTTTATTTTAATTTATTGTTTAACGTCCTTGAAAAATGGCTACTGCAGCCTGGCTATCAAAACTGTGTGGTTCTATGGTAGGCTAATTCTTGAGGACAATTTCAGGTGCCCTGACACCATTGTTTGTGCCTCCTTTGCCTGGAAAGCAGAATATAGTCAGTCCTTTGCTGGGGAACTCAGTGGTGTGTATAAAACAGTAGTAATGTGAAGGAAATAATGTAAAAATCAAAATTGTATATCTGACATTCTCCTCCAGTTCTAGACAAACATCAAAGTCATGTATGTTTGAAAAACGTAAGTTTAAGCTTACTATTTCACTCTGCCTTTGGATAAGGAGCACCGTAGGGAAAAAAAACCCCACAGGATAACCCTACCATGTGAGCTGGTCATGGGCATTCTTCTTCCCCACACCCACAACCCTTTCATATTTAGGCTTTTGAATGCACCTTTCTCCCTAAGCTTTAGAGTATTTTTACCATGCAAGTTAACAATTTTCCAGCCACTAAAATGCTTCAAAACAAACAAAAAACCACTTTCATCCTTTCTTCATCCTTAGGATAAGCACCATTGTAAGTAACAGAATAAATAAATTATAGCAATAGTCATTGGCAAAATAAAGCGGTAATAAGTAATTGTCATTTGAGGATTAATATCTAGCCTATATTTTGCCCATTTATTTCACAAGACATTGCTCTAAAGACCCTGTAGTGATTTAGGTAATAAGAGCATTTTGGTCTAATAAAGTGCAACTTACTGTTGTGCCCATTAATAGGGTCCCTGAAGACCAGTTTGTGAACAAGGTTACCCATAAGGACTGCACATACAATTCATTTCTAGGCAGTTCTTTTTTCTGTATATGAAAGCACTTTTTTTTTTTTTTTTTAATCTCTGTTGCTGCTTCATCTACAACATAAGAATTTAAAATGTTCTCACGTTTCATAGTTGAATTCATGGGCTAGTATTAATTATTTGCTCTGCTGGGACCTGTATGATCAGATGTTGCCTAGTCTTTACCCCATGCCAGTTGGGCTAAAGACTCGCTGTGTTATTCTTCTTTCAGAAAGAAGATCTGGTAGACATTAGGCATTTTTATCTTTTTAGATACATCAGTGTTTGAAAATGCATTTTGGTTTGACTTAGAATGAAAGCACATTGTTTTGCACCGAGACTTAAAACAAACTGCTTCAGAAAATGAGGACGTATAAATAATCGAACATTTGTTTTGAAATGCAAAAATCTCAAAATGTTGGACTTTGTGTCTCTTTAGAATGTTTTTGGTATTTTTTTTCCCATAATAAATGGAAGATTAGCCTAAGAAGACATGACATAGTACACAAATAATATAAAACCAATTTTCCCTTAAAATCAGATTCCTTTCTCAAATAAAGTCATGCTGTTTCTCTTTTAAAAATGTTGTCACTGAAATAATGCATTTTTCAAAATGCCTCACTTCAGAAGGGAACATTTTGAAAATATTTGTGTGAATGCAGCTGGCAAGAGCTTCTTTTCTGAGACAGATACAGCTTTGACACACAAGAGGCAAATGCAGCCTTGTTGACTAACTGTTTTCTGTTACTGAGGAACTACTGAAAGAAGCTTTCTTTTTTCTTTCCGTAAACTTTTGTTATTTTTCAACAGAGAAGAAAAGACATGTTGCAGCAGGCATCACTTTGGCTGTTGTACTGAAAATATAAGAACAGAAGAATGAAGTCTGCCAGTCTTCCTTTCCTGCCCCCCCACCCTCCCTCAGGGCTTTCTATTCCTCAAATCCATCTGTGCATACCAAGTGCATATGTGTGTGCATGCACCCACATGCAAAGCGAGGGCATTGCAACTCTGTCATGTTATCTGTGGTGTGCATTTCCCACCAGGTGGTGCTAATGGAAGAGTCTTGTCTATACAGCTGAAACTTCATCAATGTATATGATTGGGAAAAGGGACACATAGTACTATTCAAGCTGAGCTGGGTGCTATCGAACTTTAAGATTTAAACATGTTACTTTGAGCCCATGATAACACTGAGAGAATGTGCTGTTACAGAAGGATATACATGGTGTTCTCACATCAGTTATAGTCACTGGTTATTCTCTAATGGAGAAACTGTGAATTTAAATAACAGCTTTGTTTTTTGTAGTCTCATCCTGCTTCAAAGAATGTTAAATAGCTCATAGCATTGCGCTTCAGAAGTATAGAACAGAGTGAAAGTAAAGGGAATGGGTCAAGGAGTTCCGAGTTTATTGTTGAGTACCCATTTGACTCAAGTAGATCCTTTTAGTTTTACTACATTCCCAGTCACAATGTAGATATAATAATTAGCCGTTTCTAGTGCATTTGTAAGATTATGTTCGTGCTGTTGGGATTACTTGATGGAAAGATCTTTAGAAATGCAAAGTGTCCTCACAAAGATAAACAATCCTGTTAAGACTGCAAAAAAAACTTTGTTGTATTGATGGAGTAAAACAGTACCCTGAAAAATAAGCTCCTCTTCACGAAATCATTTTAAACAACATATCTGAAAAAGCCTTTAGGTTTGGAATTTTCCAAAATGATCAGTGTTTTCCTACCGCTGGAGCCAAAGGTGAATCTCCCATGAGTCATGCCATCCCACTCCAAATACCTTCCCAATCACTTTCCAACCACAACAGAACTGAAAAAAATAAAATAAATAAATCACAGGATTTATTGAGGAGAAAGACTTAATCAGCTTTCACATCCAAAAATAGCTAATTAGAGTGTGTTTGGTTCCTGAAGTTGAAAACAGAAGATACGGATGATGTCACTGTGAGCTAATTTTAGTGTATGTTTCTCAAATGTGATACAGGGTAAAAGCATTGCAAGCTCTGTCAGCACAGTATCTTTTCACCAGAGAGAATTATGGAATTGTAGAATAGCTTTGGTTGGAAGGAACCTGAATGATCGTTGAGCTCCAGCCCCCTGCGGTGTACAGGGTTACCAGCCACTAGAAGTGGATTTTGAGCTTTGGCACCCCTAGGCAGCAAACTGCCTGTGTGACGTGCATGTGATGTAATAGATTTGAAGGAAAAACCTGTAATTATACCACGTTTACCTGGGCCAGCTCCTTCCAAATCAGAAAACTGTGTGGCTGATGCTGGAGGAAGAGTCATTGGATAGCACAAAGTGTCAGAGCACTCTTCACATATGTCTGTTTCTTTACTGTTTATAGGTTAGCAAAGGAGGAAGAGCCCTTCAAATGCCAGGTACAAATGACCAATGATGAATCTTAGCAGTAGTGAATGTCCCATGCCTTATCTATCTATCTACATATACTTGTGTGTCATTGGAGATGGCAGTGCCTTTTACAAGAACAATTTTCTTCTAATAGATATATCTCCTTGGATCACAGTGCAAGTTATAAGGATGTATTGCAGGTTTAGAGGTTATGAATGTGAAACTGATAATGTGACTGGTCTGCCCAAAAGCAGAAATTTACCTTTCGAACCTCTAAAGCAAGAGTCATCTATGCTCCTTTAGAGTCACTTATGGAAAAAGGCACTTTCTAGAGTACAGCCCACATTTTTCTTTAGATGTGCATATTAGGGTGAGATGAATCATAAATCAACAGCCTACACTGGGCCTGACAAATCCCACTGCTGGCTGCAATGCATATACCCAACGTGCAGATAGAAGACATACATACTGCCTCCCCTTTGGCAATGTGCAAGCTTTCCCCTTCAGAGCTGTGTGCAGAGAGGAACTGGGGACAACTGGTGCTCTTGGATTGTTGTTCAGGCATTTGCTGTAGGATGTTCTTCTCATTCTTTCATCCCTCACAGAATTTCAGGCCATTCTGAAAATAGATAGAATCATCAGAATACATATCAGTTGATCAAAACAATTTAGTGTGAGTTGAAGAAAAGTTAGCCTGAGACACTCTGAAAATCAAATTGTGTTCCACCTTGAATGGCCTTTTGCCTTACATTCACATGTAATTCTGGAGGATTTGTTTCCCCAGTAGAAACAATAAATATTTAAGCAGAAATTATCAGCACCTGTATGGGGAGCGCTGAAGGAATAAGAATCACACTGGTCCAAATGGTGCAGCCCTGATTCTGATAAGTGTGGTGGGAATATAGTTTCTTGTATCAAGATGTGTAATTTCAGTTTGATCTTTTTTTAGCCATTCCAGAAGACTTTCATATCCTGTGACTTTCGGGGATGATATGCCCAGACCTCATCCTGTCAGGACCAGCCAGGGTGCACAATAGGATCTGAGAGTGAGAAGTGTGCTTAGATTCCACAGTCAAGACAAGCTGCAGGGAAGTTCTCTTTGTCCTTTGTGCCTCCTAGTTTTTTTCCTTTTCTTTTTTTTCCCCTCTCTTTCTTTCCCTCTGTCTTTCTTTCCCCCTTTCTCCTTTTCTCCCTTTCTTAATTGCTCTAATTTACTTATATGGGCCCTTTTCTTGGTGTGACTAGTGAGGGGAATGGGATGAGTTGATCTCACAACAATCTTTGTAGGAGAAAATATAGACACCACTCTAAACTTGCGCTAACTGCATATAGGTGTAATTTTGCCAGTGTCAGTGGAAGAAGTGTCAGTGGAGAAGTTTTGAAATAGCCATTTAAAACAAAACAAGAGCAACCCCATAACCCAGTTTTTACTGGATATCATCCACAGCTCTCTGATCAGCCTTATATATTGTGGGCTCTGCATCATACATGGTAAAATATCTAGCAGTGTTTTCCTCACTTGTGTTCCCAGACAGTTGGAGGCTGGATAATGGTATGCTATTAAATACAATAATAGCTCCCAGCAGTGCCAACATACAGCTATGTGTTCTGAAGAATTAAAATTAGAGTGTGCAAATGTTTTAAAAGGTTTATCTCCTGGTGGGAAAAGAAAATCTCCCTTTTAGGTAACGCTGTCAAGTTCTCCAACTAGAGTAAACAGCCAGGATCTTCTGGCACAGGAAGCTGAAAGTAAATTTGATCTTTGGTGTAATAAAATTAACAGATTAGAACTTTATTCTGCTGTTATTTCGAATAGATTATCAGCCTCAAAAAGACAGCAAAAAAGTGTGATTAAACAAACAAAAGCCCCAGTTGAAAGAATTGCATCGATAGAACTCCTAGATCTAATGTAGGTTTTTTTCAAAATCAGATCTTCCACTTCTTATTATTTTTTAATTGAGATGTGTTTACGCTTTGCAAGTAAAGGCAAATTTATCAGTTGTGTGTGCAGCTCCTGAGAAGATTCAGCCAGTGTCAGTTCAGAATATTTAGCTAAAATACTTCCCAGCTACATCAGAACATATTTAACAATAAAAGCAACCATGTCACTCAAAAAAACACATCAGGAAATGGCTTTCTTTCTTCTTTCCTGTGCTCTTTTGTTCTATTAAAAAGTCAGTCAAATTCAAACTAATTCTTGTAAAACTAAAATCAGTATAAAAGCAGTGTTCTTTTAGGAAAAAAAGAAAGATGACTTGAGTATAATTATTTTTGAATTAGACTTCAAATCCTAGATAAAAGCATATGCTTTCAGAGCTGCATGGTGTCTTGACAACAAAAAGTATTTACTACAATTAAAAAACTGCTATATACAAAGCAATTTGTTACAATTTTCTCTCTCTATTTTTTAATGTAGCAAAAAAAAAATAAACCTCACCAAAGTTAATCCTATTTGAAAATCTAAAAAAATGACTTCCTTTTTCACACCTCTTGCCCCAATTTATCACTGTGGCCTCCTTTTGTTGTAAAGCACAAGTCAACACTGACAAAAATATCCCTTTTTATTGTTTTATGTGGAGAAAAAGGGAAAATAATAATTAAATCCTCATTTTATCACAAACTCTTGGGTGTGAATAATAAGAGTTTCTTTTCTACTACTGCTGGGAGGGAGAAAGGCAATTAAAATAGAGTGTTGCACAAGAGTTTGCTTTTCCACTCACTTGATCTGGGCCTGGCTGCAGATCTTTAGGGATTACAGACCTGGCCAAAACTGTAGAAGATAGACTACAGTTTTGTATCTGTCTTCAGAACAGTAACCATGATGAAGCAGCTTGTGTTTTCTCATGATGCATCCTGGGAGACCTGAAAGCTGTTGCTGGTGTGAGGCCCCATGATGGCATGATGGCCAGCTGGGGCAAAAGGCGTTCCTCCTTACATCCTGCCCAAGTTTTGTTCCTAGAAAAACTGGGTAAGCTGATGCCTACCTTGGATAAATGGTGAAGTAGTACACAGGATGAGGATGTGCCCCAAAAGAGAAATCTTTGTTCGGTCAGAAAAGATACCCAAAATATCTGCAGATACTTGCCACCTGCACCCTGGCTTTGTTGTTTTGGGAGCAGCTATGTGTGCTGGGAATAGACACTGGGGGAAGCACTTTGACCACCACAGAGATGGCTCAGTGCTCACTTCCGAGATTCATGGTTTGCTTGCCACGTGCAAAAAATGTGCTTTGTTCTAGAAAGATCTCTTCATTTATCCCTAGCCTTGATTTAGTCTTCAGCAGTTGAAGACAAAAGCTTCTATTTGGGCTAGAGTATCATGGGATGCAAACAATGGGATCTGTGAGTTGCCATTAGGAGCATTTGTTATCTACAAGTTAATTATACTATTCTTATAAATGACTGCAGCAGAAATGCTAATTCAGGGTTAGAAACAGTGATTGAGCACATGGTGGGAAGACAGGGCCAACCCAGGGGATTTCAGAGGCATGCAGAGCCCCTGAGTGACCAGAAGAGCTGCAGCCAGGATCCATCCCTTCCCAGACCTCATTTAAGTTTTGGCAGTGGAGGAAAGGGTATGTCACTAGCAATCTCTGCCTACCTGGGACATTCCATGGATAAACAGATTGTTTCCTTTGCTTCTGTGCCCACAGCTGCTGAATTTGAGCATATCCTCATTTGCTGCAGCCTAGGACTTCGCTACTGTGCTGCTATTGCTGTGCATTCCATTGTATTACAGCATTATAATGATGTATGGGTGACTTGTTGGCACCAAAAGCCAAACCTACAAATGAGACAATATGAGAAAGAGTGGTTCTATTTCTGTGACTTAAGGTAATGTGTTTTTCAATGAACTAAATTACATGAATCCTCTGCATACAGAATATTTCTGCATTTTGAGAGATTAAAATTCCCTGGTGGTCCAGTTTCTCTGTACACAGAACAAACACACTCGTATGGTCTACACATACACTCAAACTTACCTAAATCTATCTAAATCAATTTTCTTTTTTTTTTTTTTTTTTTTTTTTTTAATACAACCAGTATTCTCCTTTAAGTTGTCTTGGTCAATATATTTCATTTCCATTTTCTCTGTAAGAATTTTATATAATTCAGGGTAGCATATATTCTCTAGAAGGCTCAGCCAAAAAGCTTAGTGAAATAAATAAATAGTCAAGAAATAACCTCAATGAAAACAATTAATTTATCACACTGTTTCATTCTTTTTGTTCTCATTTTTCATTTCTAGGGGTAGAGGGAATACACTTCTAAAAAAGCTGTTTTGATCTTTTCAGACCTTTCTTGTGCTTTTGAAAAGACCCTCTAGTACAAGTGAAACAGCAAACGTTCAAGATTTCTTTTCTTTCTCTCACTGAGATAGTTTCTTAGAAGCAGTTTTCAAGCCAATGTATTTTTTTTTTAGAAAATATGTGAGATCTGAATCACACATATTCCCAAAATGACTCCAAGATGCTCATAGGCAAAAGCATACACATGTGGTATAAGCCATGATCACCTCCTCTCAGTACACCAAGGTAAAATCAGCAAGGTGATTGTGCTTGGTGCTAAACTGTTGTTTGCCTCATTGAATTTCTGTTTATTGGCATTTTCACTAGTAAATGAAATCATATTAATAACATGCTTTATTAAATAGCAATTTAATGGATTAGATAAGAATAATCAAGACTCGCTATTATGGGTATGATTTAGACACTTACAGCTTAACTCAGACAAATCATCTAAAAGTTGTGTATGACTGCTACTGCTGTTTGAAGCACCATTTTAAATCTAGGCATTATTTATAACAGGACAAGTTTTTTCCTGATGAAAGAAAATGTGTTTTTCCTGCTGGAACTGAATGTATTTGCTGAAGGCTGCATACCTTCTCCTGGTGACACAGGTCCAGTTCCAGTACTACTTCTGTAGGCAGTGGTCTTATTGCAGCTGTCTGTAGGGACATTTAAAAATGGCGTTTAAAATGGCATTTAAAATGTTTTTTAGTTAATGGAATTTCAGTCACTTGTGTGCACAATTTTTAGTTCTGGCCATGTATGCAGAGACAAAAACTTTGTGGGAAATGATTTGAGAAATCAACCGTTAGCTTTTTATCTATAGTAGCAGATAAGAGTTTACTCTTGCGCTGCAAGGAAATGAGGTATACATGTGTGACTTTTAAAGAAGTGAGAGAAGCTACCTGGAGATCCCAAACCACGGGGAAAGGCAGATTTTGTTTAGTGATACTGCTTGTTGCTGTGTTGCTCAGCTGTTTAGGGATGAAGAAACCCTGCAAGGGAGGGATACAAGGAGGAACAGTTGTCCTTAAGCCAGAGCCTTGGTCAGTGCAGAGGTGCTAATAGCTTTTTCCTACAAGGACCACAATCAACATACACAAATAAAAGAAAAACTGTAACTGCCCTTATTAAACTGCACTCAGCTCAGCCTTCTTTGTATTATATTTGCTCCTGTAAAACTCACTGAAATCACAAAGACATAGACAGTAATCCAAGCCCCAGAGAGCACAAAACTTACGCTTTTCAATGGGCAATATTGTTGCTGATCTCTAACACTTTACTGTGCAGGTGATGGGGTTCTGGCACAGGCTACCCGGAGGCAGTGGGTCTGGTCTCCAGAAGCTGCCTGGGCTTGGGCCTGGGGACCTTGATGGAGCAGAGCTGGGCCAGATGGACTCAGAGAGTCCTGCCAGCTTCAGCTGTTCTGGGATTCTGTGAGTTTAAGCCACACACTTCTTTGAACTCCCTTGGGAAGTGGTGATGTGGGCATGGCTGTGGAAGATGATCCCTATCGACTTAACAAGGCCTCCAGAGTCACCATATCCCTCAGCCAATCCCTCCAAGGTTTTTCCACATTCTTTCCTTACTACAGGGGCACTGGGGACTAGTGGGATATGCACACTGGGCTTTTACTGTTTCTTTTTTGCTGTCCTTATGAACTGTGGCTGAGAGCGGTTGAGATGATGTCATAGCAACAGCTTCTTCTAGTGGGAAGTTTTTGGAGAGACACCATGGAGAGTAAATAAATATCAGTCTAAATTGTGCCAGCCATTAGCCAGTGACTGGAGAGGCTAAAAGACCCTACAGGCTTTTGGAATCCCACTGTGAGGAAAATAATGTCTGTGATATGAAAATAAAGAGAATATTCCAGTGCTTGCAAATTTCTGGCAGAGTTTCATTCAAATGCAGCAGAAAAACAATTCTGCCTACCCAGCACTTCCTGAAGGACCCTTTGCTTCTTTGCACCTCCTGTAAGCTAAGGTCACATGGAGCTAAAAGGAACTTAGCATGTAAAGAGTCAAGTAACCCAACCATCATGGTTGAGACACTATACTCAAGGGGGGAAATAAGCCTCTCAGCCAATTCCACTAGCCTTTACACGCCTAGCATCTCCTCTTCAGCCCACTGAGTCTGTCTCATGTTAGTACCTATTCATGGTTTTGGGGCATTTACAGGATTTTTAATAATATATCAGACCAGAGCAGTGCTAGAAAATCTGTGCTGGAGACTCATGTCTGGGTCAGTGTGACCCTGGGCTCTTCTGGGGGAACCTTCTGGGGACAAAAGACGAAACAACTTTGTTTTGCTTCCTACAGAGAAAGCCCTTAGAAGATGGAATACATTCTTTTAGGACTAGGTCTGGTTCATCAACTCCCCTTACCATTTTTTTTATTTTATTTTTTTGAAGTCTCTGTGAATCAAGCCCAAGCCCAGGTAGTTCTAATGACAGAAACTCTACTCCAGAGTATTAAATGAGAACAGTAGAATGGATTTGATATATCTGAAGGAATTAATAATTTTTGACTTAGGAAAGCTTGTTTTGGAAGATCAAGTAAACTTGATGAGGTGATATAATTGTTGTTTAATTGAGGTCTAACTTGTTGCTACAACAACCTGAAGAAACTTATGTTGCTAAGGGCCTTGCTGTCATTGGTCCTGCATGCTTTCAGCAGTGTGTAAGGACTGGGGCTGCTATCCTAAGTCACTACTCAGCCAAGAGGGGCATACCTTTATTAAATGAACGGAGCTACATTTGTACCCACCAGTATTCAGGTGATTTTGGCAGCTGAGCCATTCACTCCCCAGACAGAAGTGATAAAACAATAAGTTGAACTTATATCACTGTAAACAAAAGCATAACTGTAAAATCTGCAGTCTGGAAATAAAAAGATAGGACTGATGAGAGACAAATATCCGCTACCTTTGTGTGATTAACCGATATATGTATTATTTAGTTTTGCTTAAATGGTTCAATAAATAATAGTTTGAGTTGGAAGGTCACCTGATCCAACTCTCCTGAAATGAACAGGGAGACCTACAGCAGATCAGGTTGCTCAGAGCTTACCTTGAGTGTCTCCAGTGATGGGGCACCCAATAGCTCTCTGGGCAACCTGTTCCAGTTCCAGATTCAGAAGAAAAATTCCTCTGTTCAGCTTTATTCATGATCAACTTCTCATCTGGTGCCTGATTTTTCAAACCATTCCACGCAGATTTTCTGGAACTCACAGGTATTACTATCTCCGTATTACCCAATGGGAGAAATGTAACTGTCACAGATCAGTGTGTAAATGAGAATGCTTATATCAGTAACGGAGATTACTACTTAAAATATCCTTTTCAAAAGTAAAATATTGTCGACTTTGAATTTGTCTGCTGGAGTATTCCCCAGAAATTTATTGATATGTATCTAGAAATATAAATGAAATACAATATTTACTGTAGTTGCTTTCTACTGCTTGAGGCTATCTAATGTTTCAGCTGCTCAGGTTGCTTATTAGCAGATAATAAGACCAAGGTTTTTTTATGAAAGGGAGGTTTCCCTTGTAGGTTAACCTGGTGGTTACCCATGGGTACTTATTTCATTTCTGCAGCTTCTCAGATTTCTTAATCCAAAAGATAAAGTAAATGACCCAGACGCTCCTTTCACTGTGGTGCGACTGCCCTGAACTGAGTGCCAGTCTGTACCCAGTGCTGCAGACACTGTGAAGTCCCTTCCCAAACAATCCCAAAATATCAGCTGTCAGTAGTCTGTTTTGATATTACAAATGAAAAAACATCCTTTCCGCAGGAAAGCAAAATAATCACAAGCTCTGTGAACCACAGGAAGATTCCTGATGTAGATTAGGACTGCTGCTTGGCGTAGAGCTCTCAACAATGACAGTTCTGCCTGTAAAAAAATGCAAGGATGATAAAGAAGAGAGTTATATCGCTAAAGCATAATCATTTATGCAGCTGAAGGGGATGTACTGAAGGGGCTGAAGGGAATCATTAAGTTCTGCTGCTTTCTTTTACTATTTTCCAGGTACACAGTAAAATTAAAAGATAATGGGAAAATCCACCAGGTGTATATTTACAAAATGTTTGCAGCTAGCCTCATGTTTCCTATCCTTTTTTTCTTCATACTGTGAAATTCCATTTCCAGATCTGCTTAAGACCTCATAACTTAAAAAAAGAAGGGCTAGTTGATTCAAATATCTGACAAATAGCACAGATTCTTATTCACATTAAAAGTCACCCAGCTGGAATAAAAATGCCCCACTGCTTGCCAAATCAACCCCATCACAGCTCAGAGAGATAAAAATGTAACTGAATACTCTCACTGACACAATGAAACTGTCCTGAAATGCTCCCTGCTCTCAGCAAGCAGTGTGACAACAACTTATGTCTTAGCGGTGTTAAATTTTCTGCTTCTAAGGCTGTTTTTCACTCCATATTTCCTTATTTTTTTGAGGGTTATCTACTGCTAAATCTCTCTCTTTGGGCATATCATATAGAATCACAGCATTCCTTAATTAGAAATTACAATTTCTTCGTGGCAAGAAAGTACCTGACATAAAGGGCAACCAGTCATCAAACACTGAATGATGTAGTTTTGATTTATGAATCCCATAGTCTGTAATCAACTTGTTGCACATGGTAGCACTGGAATGCTGCCCCTTTTTAGAAGTAGTAACTTCATCCATGGAAAGTCATTATGTGTAGGGCAGCTGAGAGGTAGAAGCTGGAAGGTCAAAGATTATTGGAAAGGCATCTCTAGAAAGGGTCTCCACCTTTTCTTTCCTTTAAAATGCTGTTTTAAAGCCCATAAAATTGTGTGGCTTTTGCCAAATGACCTGTGAAATAATATTCCCAGCCGTGGTTGTAAGAACCATTATGTACCACTGCTGGTCCTCACACTGATTTGATGAAATCTTTTAAACATGAAATCCTCAAACCTTTGAAAGGATGGACCTGTGCATCATGAAAGGTCATGGCACACATTTTGCAGGAGCAAAGGATCAGTGCCATCAATAACAACTACTGCTGAAGATAGAAGATAAAGTTTTCTAGGAGTGCGTCTGAAATGGCAGACGATCTGCTTTGGGGACTATTCTGGCATAGCAGCAGAAAGTCATGTGCAAGTCACTCTCTTGCTGGAAGAAAATCTGTATAGAAACTCTGATCCAACTTATTCAGTGGAGAGAAACAAATTATAGTTTTAGTTGTGGTTTAGTAGCCTCTGATTTATATTTAGGGCTTATTTGTATCCCTTTTTGTATCAGAAGCTCACAATGTGAATGAAAGGTTTATACAAATAGCAAGGCTGGATTGTGAAGTCTATTTACTGTACTTCTTTCTTTTCCTTTGTTTATTTTATCAGAACAATAAGTGGGAAACTATTTCCCTTGAGTAGAAAGTCAGTGTTTGTGATGCTCTTTTCTCCTTTTTTTTGTTTCTCCATGTTTTTCCATCATCATTCTAATCTCTCCTCTCTGCAGCCCTCTCAATCAGCAGTAACATTTTGAAGGCTCTGTGGCTGTTCCTTTGATGAAATCAGTGCCATCATCTGATGCCAATCACATTAGTGATAAAGGTGAAATTGACTGTCTTGTTGTCAAGGTTTCATGTTAACAGCTTGAAGTAGTGAGCAGAAGATAGAGGAATTCCTGCTGATTTGATGGTCTCACATTTTAGTCACCTTTTGCCCTTTTAAACTCTTCTAAAAAAAAAAAAAAAGGGCCATCAGATTTTGCTGTGCATTCCATGTGCCTTGCACATCACACACAAGGGGAGCATGTGGCTATTAACCTCATTAACAGAGAAGAGTGGAAGTCTAGCCTTGCAGGTGACACAAGTGCAGGTGGCCAACACCAACTGAATTTGCTGCCAGGCTGTTCGCAAGCACCTCATTCTTGCACTGCATGCCTGCAAGTTGCTGGCAGGAGTTGGGAGATACCTTTGAGACTTCCAAGAAATAAGTAGGTAACATTTTCCTATATGCACAATTTACCTGGGAGCTGCTGCTTTTTTTCTGATTTCTTTTTCTTTGGCCAGAAAATTTACTTGAAATATACTCACTTGCTGAAAGGTGGTAATGCATAATTCCTGTAGCTCAGAACTGGAATTCCTCTAGCTCAAATGAAGCTCAGAAGGCTGGGATCCTCATGTGGTGAGATAGAAGGGAGAGAGATGCACAAACAAAAAGTCCTCCCTCAATGCTGTCCTGCCATGAGCTGGGATTTAAACCAGGGCTTAGATGTTAATAGGAAGTATGATGGGGTACGCTTTTGCCTTCCAGACCACAGGATGGAAATTTCACAAAGGTTTGTCACAGATACAGAGCATCTTTCTTTTATTTGAGTCTCAGGAAGGTGAAAAATGCACAGCAGGGTACTTCCCAGTCCCTGGGAGCATGTGCCAAGGAGTGCAGCCCCATGCACCTCACTGTCTCCTGGAGGCAGAGAGGGAATCACAGGTCTCTTTGACATGCTGTCCTCAAAAACCCATGGTTTCAGGTACTTTCTCCCATGCATTCTTCATTCCAGAAAGCAAATCTTGGTTGACAGCCCCAGGAAAACAGTGTTCTGTGGGATTCTCTGGGAATGAAATAAAGAAGCATAGCACGTTCCTTGTATTGGAGTATCCATAGAAAGCCCAGAACTATTTTGAAGCAAACATACCGAAAGCCTTAGTGATTGCAACAGCATAGTCACACAGAGTTCGTAATGCTTTCTCCATGTTCCTACTTTGGCAACAGTGAGTTTTGGATACAAACCAATAATTTCCAGCACTTGCGAGCTGTCTACCAAAGCAAGTTTACATATCAGCTCAGAGGGAATCAGTTGCCTCTGAAGCATAAATCCTGTGTAGCTCTTACAAGTCATTGGAGCGAAATGATTGTAAACAAAATCTGGATAGATCTGAATATTTTTTTCTCTGACAGGGTTCTACGTTCATTTAAAGGCATGTTCTTTTGTTGAAAGCCATCAATGAATTCTTTCTTCTGAACTTGTTCTTTCCCTTGTCTCTTTAATCATAATTTCCAGGTGCTCTAGTCTTGTGAAGTGCTTAAATACAGGAATACTTCTACTTAAACAGGGTTGAGTAAGCAGTGACCATACAGTTTATAGAATCACATACTGTCATGGGTTGGAAGGGACATCAAAGGCAGGGCTGCCACCCACCAAATCAGCTGCCCGGGGCTTCATCCAATCTGTTACTGAGCACCTCCAGAGATGAGGCACCAACAACTTTTCCAGGTAGTCTGTGCCAGTGCCTCACCACTCTCTAGTACTATCTCTAGATAGTAAAAAATTTCTATCTAACATCTAACCTAAATTTCTCTTCTTTAGTTTAAAACCATTCTCCCATGTCCTATCACCCCTTCATGCTTACAAGATCCCTCAAATACTAGAAAGCCACAGTGAATTCTTCCCAGAGCCTTTTCTTCTCCAGGCTGAATAAGCCTGGCTTTCTCAGCCTTTCTTCATAGGAGAGGTGTTCCAGCCTTCTAAGCATCTTTTTGCCCCTCCTCTGGACCCACTCCAGCAGCTCTGTGTTCTTCCTGTGCTTTATTCTCAAGTAAAAACAAAACAAAACAAAACAAAACAAAAACAAACTAAACAAAACATTACGTTGTTCTGAACTTACGTGAGTTTAGCACTTGCATCTTCAGACATGAATGTGAAGCTGCCAGGTGATGACCTTCACTTTGTTGGCCATGCTGAAAAATTTTGAGAATCACCAAGTTCAGCCAGGAATAGGGCTCTAGTTTCCAGATAAATCATCATTAGCAGCTTTGGGAATATTTGCATTGCCAGCCTAACATCCCTGTTGTTGAAACG
The DNA here is from genome assembly GCF_054131305.1 of Coturnix japonica. NCBI lineage: Eukaryota > Metazoa > Chordata > Aves > Galliformes > Phasianidae > Coturnix > Coturnix japonica. Next base: position 46,732,070 of record NC_140664.1, read on the forward strand.
TGGGCAGACTGGGCAGAGTTGGTGGAGCAGAGTTGGATGGAGTTCCTGGTGTTGGTAGTAGTAGCTTAGGAATTTGCAAACTCCTAAGAAGTGATCTCACATTCAGAGTCTGGCCATTCCTATGTTGATATAAATGTCCACAGAGGTGTAACCACTGCCCTCTTAGTTTCTCACAGGTTGTGGGTTTCACTGCTGGTGATTTGTATTCTCCCTCTCCAGATACTCTTTGTTGCTTCATAAAGTCATAGACTCATGGATTCATAGAATCATTAAAGTTGGACAGATCACTAAGATCAGCAAGTTCAACCATCAGCCCATCACACCATGCCCACTGACCATGTCCTTCAGTGTCACATCCACACAGTTCTTGAACACCTCCAGGGATGGTGACTGCACCACCTCCCTGGGTAGTCTGTGCCACTGTCTCACTGTGTAGGTCAGCAATAAAGAGGTAAGGAAATGGCAGTTCTTGCAGATAGCTACAGTTCTGATAAATCTGTGCTCTGCAGCAGCCCATCTTATTCTGGGATATTGTTATTGTTAATAATATTATATATAATAATAATAATATTGTTAATATTGCTTAATAAGGTATAGACCAGGAGTCTATCTACAGGAGCATCCAGTCTGGGAACTGCTTGTGCCTTTGCCTACTGGCAGCTGAGGGCAAGCTTTATTTCTTTTTGGGAAGTACTTTGAGAAGCACTTAAAGCTATCAAAAAATCCAGACTCCTCATTGCCATCGAGAATCACATCCAATGTAATTGGAAAAGAAAAAGAAAAAAAAAAACCAAAAAACTCTGGATTATTACCAGAAAGACTGGCCAAATTATCAAATTCCTGCCTGGTTCGTGGGAAATTCTGACATTTGGTTTAGTTCTGATTTGGAATGAAACCAGTTATTTCAAAACTACCCACAAAAGAGAACTTTATGGGGAAAAAAATTAGGAATAGGAAACAGTGACGCATGTTATTTCCAAAATAAAATGTGCTCCCCAGAACGTGCTTCTTTCCAGCCTTGCTGCTGCCTGTTACAGAGCGAGATGTCAAACCAGAGCTGGGGCTGGGAGCTTACGCCTGGTGACTGCTGACTTCAGCTAGGTCTTCCAGTTCTATTGGGCTCCTGCTTGGTGGCAGTGGGCCCACATCCCCTGTGTCCCAAGCAGCCCACCAGGATAGCTGTTAGGAAGCCAGGCAGTTCTCAGCCGGAAAACAATCTGTGGTTTGATACTGTTTCATTGAAACAGATATGTTTTAGCGTGAAAATTTCTGGCCCCAAAGGATCAATGATTTCCAGTGAAATAGCATCTTGTCAGAAGTCTCATGACTGCCTCTAGTTGCCACTTTAATGATCATAATCTTTACTGACCAGAGCCCCTTAGCTTTCAGGCAGGCACCAAAGATTTTGAGTGGAAAAAACCAAAAGGCATATTTTGTTTGTTCTACGCACACCTCCATTTCAGCCTTATCACTGATGTATTAGATTATAACCAGCTTAGAAGCATAGTACTCCTGTCTCTGAGTGGAAGACAATGGCCTCGTTGCCCAGTGAAGTGTGTTGTCAGGATGTAATTATAAACAGGAACTTGCTCATGAGGGCACTGGTAAATCTTGTTCTTACACTGTAAGATTTCAGTAACCTTTTTCATTGTCTTTTATTATAATAGAGAAAGCTGGGGAGGAGTTTATTTGTTTGTTTGTTTGTTTTTACTATCAAAGTGTTTCACAGAGCCTTCTAAAACAATGATAATAATAATAAAAATTAATAACCTTACTCAGAAAGAAAACAATTGTGGCTGAAATCAAACTCCAGTGAAAAGGTTCTCCTTTCTGAAAGAGAGTTTCTGTGGTCTCACAGTGACCTCACAGTTCCTGTGGTGGGAAGAGGATTTTGCTTCTTACAGAGCAAAGTGCCTCAGGCCTTACTAGAATTGCTAACTCCTCTAAGAGCTAAATTTCATCCTTTCTCTGAGCTCACCTCCACCTTGGGCAGCAGCCAGTGTAGGAAGTGTAGCAGAGACAGGCTGGCAACAGTCATGGTGTCACCTCTGCTCAGATTCATGTGCCTTTGACCAACTGAGGAATGGTGGTGTTGCAGAAAGAACACAGAATGGCAATAGGAAGGTGTACAGAACTGTATGGGTATGAAGCTGGATTATTTTTTTCCAGAAATGTAAAGATTTCCTCCTGCTTTTTACTGTGAATCTAGAAACAAGAACTAAAAACGGCTTTATGTTCCTCAGACTTTTATAGTACCTTCTCCACCAAGATTTTGCTTTTCCAGTTTCCTGGCTTCCTTCATTGCTTTCTAGATTTAAAACTGAATCAGCCTCTCGATCCTCTCAAATCTGAAACAATCCATCTTCAAATCTGACCTGATTAGATAAAACCTGCATCTTCAGAGAACAACTCAATATTTTGCTGATAGGTCTAATGTTAACTTCTTGTTCTAGAAATGTTGGCATCTCCCAAGATTTCTTCTCAAACCTGTTCTAAAACTGCAGTCTTATAGCTGAAGATGATTAGCCTGGTATGTCAGTACTGAGAATATACGTTAATTTACAAGGAGCTCAAGACAAAAACAAAAGAAGCAAAATTCTTCCCAGCAGTAACCTCAGTGTTTTGGCAGGGATATGCACAGACCACAGTAGCACAGTTTAGCAGTATGTGCGGACAGATTTGTTGCTGGAAGTAGTCTGATCACAGCAATAAATGTGGTTAAGTCATTCTGCCTCCAGTGCCCCCCAAAGTCTTCCACCTCTATAATACAGTTCAGCATTCAGTGAGGCGTTGCTTCATCTAACCAACTGCTGCGTGGATATGAAATAAAGTGGTGATGCTGTTCCATCTTCATTATGCACCATCTGGAGTACCTATTTCTCCAGCAGAAAGGCTGATTTGCATTCTTCTGTGACAGAAAGGGTCCTTTGCTTTCATTCTCTGTCCCTACAAGGACTAGACCCAAAGTCCTACTGAAACCCACTCCTATTTTATCCTGAGAGGAGATTTCAGCAGCATCTTCATCATCATGTAGAGGCACAGGACTGAAACCAGCCTCTGGGCCTAAAGGCACAAAGTTTTAATCTTTTGGGCATGGACGGAGGCAAGAAACTGAGTCAAGCACCCACCTCTTGGTGCATTGTCTTCCATGTTCTTTCTGCCTCTGTCAGGAATACAGGAAGAAAGTCTTTTAAGAACATTTTCCTCAGACTGTTTCTAAAAGAGATCTTGGAGGGAGAGATGCAGGTCACCCGACCCCTTGGTAATACATGAAAAGTTGTTTTCCCAAGTCTCACATGGTGATTTCTGTCTAGGCTGAATCTATGGAAACTCTGCTAACCTCCTACTGAAACTGAACCAAGTGCCTGAAAGCCCTTTGCAGATCTACCCTTCCCTGTTGCCAGTTGTTTCCTCATCAGCTTAAAGAGCTTACAGACCAACTCTGCCTTTGCATGAGCTTCCATATCCAGGAGTTTTAGGTAGCTGTGGAAGGGGTCTGTTTTCTGTATCTTCTCTTGGATGAGATCTGCAGGCACTGGATTTCATGTGGGCACAGCTAAAATCAGTTCCCAGAGATAGAACAAGGATTGTGCTCTGCTCAGAGATGTTATTAGTGCCCCATGCTCTATGTGAGGGGGAGGTTGTTTGTTGTCTTTACACTAAAGGTTTCACTGATGGGGTCAATGCATGATGTAGGATATCAGGTTGATTTTTTTTTTTTTTTTTTTTTTTTTTTTCCCCAATAAAACAATTCTTTTTTCTTTTAATTTAGAAAAAATTAGCCATGATGAATTTCAGGATTGTGCAATATGTCTTAGGAAAACAAAACGGCCCTTTAAAGGACTCACTGACAAGTTCTGAAAGTCACCGGTTCACGCTATGGAAGCAGTCAAACTAATTTTGTACTCAGAAGTTAATTGGTATAAATGATAGAGGAACCAGCTTCTTTCCTTGGCCTTACATTTCCAAACATCTCCTGGAGCCAAATCAAGACACTGCACAATGGGTGTTTAAATACACTTGTCCCTATTCCTTGCCTCGCTGGAAGCAATGTCTGGAATACAGGTTGTAAATCAAGTCCTACGGTGATTGATCCATGTGCCAGCAAGTGAAGCGTAAAAATAGCAGCATGGTTGAATGGACATAAAAAAAAGGGAAAACAGACTATTATTATTTCTGAGCTAGAGGGAAAAAGCAGCCGAATCTGACATGCTGGCCAAGTCTGGGTAGCCCTGGCCTCTCCAAAAATCACAGCAACAGCTTTGCTCCCTTCTCTGTGCTGTATGCCCCCTGTAAACAAGGAGCCGGCCCCATTCTCTGGCCTATGAATCTGACACCCAGGGATCTGATTCATTTCAGGATATTCTTTTGAGCCTCTTTTTGTCCACTGAATTGACTTCTGTGTTTCTTTGGATGTGAAAACGTATTGGTGGGATTAATCACATCTTCGCTCTGTCTTTGTAAAAGCTGCTGGCATGTCATCCATGCATTTGAAACACATTTTGGCCCCCCCTTATTTTTATTTATTTATTTATTTTTTGCTGAGAGGAACATTCACGGTATTATATAGTACTACTACAGGTTGAAAATGAGTGGCTTAATTAGACTCTTTACTAGGGTCTATGGTGGTAGAACAAGGGGAAATGGTTTCAAGCTCAAAGAGGGTTGATTTAGGATAGATATAAGGAGAAAAACTGTTACACTGAGGGTGGTGAGGCACTGGAGCAGGTTACCTAGTGATGTAGTTGATGCCCCATCCCTGGAGACTTTTAAGGTGAGGCTGGATCAGGCTCTGGGCAGCCTGATGTATCTGTGGTGTCCCTGTTCATTGCAGGTCAGTTGGACTAGGTGGCCCTCAGAGGTATCTTCCAACACTAAGGATTCTATGATTCTAATTATTTTGACATCTGGGAATCAAAAAACCTGTTCTGTTGATGTTTAAATATCAAGAACTGCTGCTTTAGCAGAAAAGAACTATGATAGGATAGTATTATTTTTATTAAAATAGGAAGATAAAAACTGAGATAGTATGGAAAAATCTGCTGCTAACTGATTTTGTCACTGATTAAATCAAAATATCATTGATAAGCATTTCAATAACTTATGTCTCTTGAAAGACTCATTAATCTGACGATACTCTGTTATAAAGAAGTGCTATTGTAGGACAAGGAAGACTTTTCAGGCTCTGTGTCTTTAAATATCATTTATGTGCTTAACGTAGTTCTCAGGTATGCAAGGGACAAAGGAGTATAGAAATTGTTTGGTAACCCTTGCTATTTCCATTGTGCATAATGTTTATTTCACAGGAGAAAATTTAATCATTTCCTTTCTTCTGTTGCATATGTTTGGAAAACCCTGGTAAATATCATTGTCACTGTAACACACACACATGGAGAGTCTATTTTATATGTGTAAACTATACTGTGTATATGTAACATAAAACTTTGAGTGACTTTGTCACAAGGTTTTGTCATTATTGAGGTGGTTCTGGTTCAGGAATGTGATCTCTAGTAGCTTTGACACAGAAAGAAGTTACTGTGGAGTAATATAACTGGGAGTGAGCTACTCCAGGGTAAAACTTTGCATTATGTCTTCTTTGACCAAAGCATCTGTGTTAGAAGTGACACTGTCTGCCAGGCAGTGAGGTAGCTCTTGTTTAGTTTAATTTGTTTTGCCATTCATGTGCTTTTACTGGGCCTGTCTCCATATTAAATAAAATGTGCCTAAGTGTGGCAAAATTTAAGGCAATTAGCAAGTACACAAAAGGTATTACTCAAACCTTTATATGTGCCTATCAGCTTTAGTATAATAAATCCAAAGTCCTGAGTGACATGCATAAAAAAAATCTACAATATTATCCATAGTTTCTTCATTTACTGAAAAAATGGGCCTTTTCTGACACTTCAAAGACATTTTAATGTGATATGAATGCTTAGTTTGATTTAGGTATGGCTTGCTTCAGTTTATTTTAAAGCCTATCATCCTCGGGGCTGGGAAACTTGGTCACATTGCAGCCATTTGATGAGCTGCCTTCCAGTGGCTGGCTCTGCAGTGAGGCTGAGTCAAGCTGAAGGAGGATTAGGCCCGCCTGCCTGCCTTTGCTCTGGGGTAAGAAAATGCATTTCGATAATCCTACCATCTTGCCTCTGACAGGGAAAGAGAAAGAAGACTGTGTCTAAAGGCACAATAAAATGCATAGAACTTGTTGCCGATAGTCCAGATTAAGAGACCTGTATTCTCTACATTTGTGTAGCCTGCTTCTTTGATATCCATTGCCTCACCTTGCAGTCTGTTTAACCTGCTTAAACTCAGGCATTAAAGTTACTTTCTTATCATACCCAAGCAACCAGTATCTTGTGGTTAGGACATATGAAGAGATCATTTTGACAGCTGAAGCAGTAACCTGTATATACTCTGAAATGCCAGCTAAAATCTGTCTATTCTCTTCTTCATTGATACAAAATTGATTGTTTTTTTTTTTTCCCATGCTGATGCAATCCAGCTCTTTCACGTAGGTTTTGTCAAAGACAATCACTTAATGTGAGATAAGGACTTAGGAAAAACCTAAGATATCATGAGATGCCCAAGGACAGGTGAGCAGTTATGGATAACAAGAATTGAGAAAATTGCAGGCACTAAGGAACAAAGATACAAGCATGGTATTGTTTTTCTGAGTGCTTTGGATTGGTCTCTGTAAGGACAGTACAGCTGCAGTAGAAAGAGAAGGGAGGAGGAGACAGGAGAACAGGCCAGCAACTTCATCATGTGGATAAGAGACATTCCCCTTACTGGCAGCTCAGAGATGGATGAGGTATGCACAAGCATGAGTTTTACTTTCTCTGTGTACATTAGCCCAACTCACTCAGAAAGGAGAATTTTAACTCATTCCCATCATGCTTGATACCTTGCACTAGGGATGCTTTCCCAAACTGCGCCAATGTATTTAAGACCTAAGATTTCATGCTGATTATGCTAAGACTATTGCTGATGGAGATACTAACTTTTGAGATGCATGCTATCTCCAAGTACTGTGTCCTTGCTTCTTCTCTCCATGCTGTTACTTATCCCACCACAGTAAAAAAGGGGGAGCATGACAGTAGTGGAAACTGTTCTTCTCTTAAGCTAGCCCTAAACAGATCTGCCAAACTTCAACAGAAAGGAGCATCATTTCCTCAGTCAGTTGACTTAGTTCCCTATATAAGGCAGTGTAAATAACCCCCTTTATTTTGCCAGACTGGGGGCTTGGAGGTCATTAATAATAGACAATACAGAGGCTTCTCATCAAGAAAGGAGAAAAATCACATGTGGGGCTCAGTCCCTCTGTAGTTGAAGACTGTGGAGTGAAAGAGCCTCTAGGGAGCCTGTGTAGAAAATAATCACTCAGTTGTGAACTAGACACATTTCTTCATTGCTTGGAGACCTGTTGTCTCTGAAATGCCTTTGTTTTGATACACAGTATTTCACATGAGGAAGGACATCTTCCCTTGATACTGCATCTGTAGGGAATCTGCAAGGTTTGGAGATTTCTTGGGCTTGAAGTAGTATTGCTCTTCTCCAAGGCACAGTGGGGGAGCAGGATGCTGAGCAGGATGCAAGGTAGTTGGGGTCAGGGGAAGGAAGATCTCATGGGGACCATCAGAGCTGTCATGAGTTGCAGCAGAGCTACCAGCCTGTCACCTAAGGTGCTATGAGGCATAATTCCTCACAGCAGTCCATTTACTGTTTCCATAGCCTTACTTTAGATTATTATATCCTGTGTAGGAGCAAGACTTAAGGCTGTTTGGTGCCAGTACTACAAATGGGGCATGGGTGCCCTTCATCTCTTGCCTTTTCATCCGTGCTGCAGGCTTTGTCCTGGATGGCAGTGCTGGTTACCATGACCTATGCAGATGATGCTACAGCACTCACATTTTTTTTTCAGAAGTTCCAGGAGCAGATATGGAAGCGATTCCCAGCTGCTGCTGCTTGCTGGACAAGCCTCAGGCATTTCATGTACTGTTTTGTTTCTCCATCTTTCAGGCCTGCACTGCCCTCTTCCCCTTGCATACAGCCCAGCAGAGCATAGCAAAATGCATGCTTTTGTTGAGCTCCAAGGAATGTATTACCACAAGCCACAGTTGGTGAGAGAACAGGCCAAACTGGGAATAGAACTGAAATGGCTGGAAATTCAGATTTGCTTAGGCTCAATCAGTATACAGACTCAAATTCCCACAGATCTACCATTTCCACCATTTTACTATTAGCTTTCTCTTGATCACCCAGACTTCAGCATTAATGTAAATTAGTGTGTTTTACTCTCTGAGCTGTTGGGACAGCAAGAGTTAAGGAACTGAGCTGGGAATCTCATGAGATCAGTCTTTTCTAGTGGGAAGATTTACCATACTTCCTGCTTTTTGATGTACTGGAAATACTTTATGCTCAGCCTTTCTTGTGGTATCTTGGCACTGCTTCTGTAAATAGTTGGAGGGACATCATCAACATAACAATCATGCTTCTGTATAAAATGTTTTCGTTACTTCAAGTCATGAATAAAAGAGTAAGAGATTCAGGAACTTCAGCCTGAACCAGCTTTCCTAAGATGTGGTCATGCCTAAAGAAGATTTAAGGTAGAGATTTAGGTCTGTGTTGGCATTTCTGACAGTGCTGGTTAAAGAACTCCTGACAACTTGCTCCCATCTATTTCTGCCAGTTTGCTGCCCCTTCTGTTGTTCTGCTATCAGTCTTTTATTGTCTGCCCAGTCACTGGTGAGGCCATACTTCAAGTACTGTGCTTAGTTTTGGGTACCTCACTACAAGAAAGACATGAAGGCCCTGGAGCATATCCAGAGAAGGGCAACAAAGCTGTGGGGGGTCTGGAGCACAAGTCTTATGGAGAGCAGCTGAGGGAACTGGGGTTGTTCAGTGGAGGAGGCTCAGGGGAGAACTTATCACTCTACAGTGACTTGAAAGGAGGTTGTGGCGTGGTGAGGATCAGCCTCTTCTCCCAGGTAACAGCAATAGGATGAGAGGGAATGGCATCAAGCTGCTCCAGGGGAGGTTTGGGTTGGATGTTAGGGAAAATTTATTCTCAGAAATAGTGGTGAGACATTGGAACAGGCTGCCCAGGAAGGTAGTGTGGAGTTGCTGTTCCTGGAGGTATTTGAGAAAAGTGTGGCTGTGGCACTGAGGGACGTGATTAGTGGGCATGGTGGTGGTGGACTGACAGTTGGACTAGATGGTCTTTGAGGTATTTTCCAAACTTATGCTTTAATGATCATTTGCAGAATTTCTACAAAATGAATTCTTCTGCCTCTTTATGAGAGGGAGGGAGAGTTATAGTTAATCAAAGTCATTTAATGACCTTGGTTTCACAATTAGACTCCAGCATCTGATTTTGAGTTAAACCGAGGGGATTGATACAAAGCACTAAAAGTGGGTAGCTCAGGGACCTGCAGACAGAAGCATTTGCTGTTGCTTTCTGATGCTTTGCCTGTATTGGGGTCTGTATTGGAAGACCAAAGGCTGATATCATAGTATCATAGTCTCGTGCGGGTTGGAAGGGAACTTAGAGATCATCGAGTCCAACCCCCCAGGATTCGAGCCTCTGTGTAGCAGAGCAGCACTTCTACCACTTGCACCACAGGAGGGATTCTAACCCAGGGCCTCCGGTGTTGCAACGCGGCATTGCTACCACTGCGCCACCGGGGCACACATATATATGGACTCAGTACAGTTCCTCTCAATTCACCAGCCTTCAGGCTGAAATGAAGTTTTTGCTCTTTGCTCTTATGTAACCTTGATGAGTTGCAATGTTTACTTGCATGCACAGCCTGCCATTCTTAGTGAGGCCTTCTTCCAGTAGCATTTCTGGTATCTTCACCATGTTCTCTGTAACCTCTGAAATAATGACAATGACAGGGCTACCAAACAAGTCTAAAAATCTTGAGAGTTTCCTGTGAGAAAATATATTTAGCAACTAATGTAGGAAAAGGTTCCAGCCTTATGGAACTTACTTGTATTCAAACTGGCCGGAAATTTAGCCAAAATTAAAGGCTGCTGGGAGCTGGTGCATCTACTGGGCATTATTGGTCTGAAAGCAATTCTGGAATGAAGTGAGGTTTATAAGCACATAAGCAGGTATGTGCTTGTAGGCACGTGCTTCTGATAGAAATGATGGCACTGGGATGACATTTTGAGATTCAGGGGCATGCTTTTGCAGCATGCTGGTGTGGAAAACTTGTGCACAGATTGGCTTTAAGTCATGAAATGTGTTTTCAAAGTGCGTGAAGTGTGCAAACAACTGTCCTCAGGAGTTCAGCCCTGTGTCATCATTTCATCTGTACCTCCCCTCCCTTTGATCTCCTCAGCATGCAGTGGGTACTCCTTTACTCACTCAGGAAGGGTGTCCTTCTTTTGTACAAACATGTACTTCCTCCTTAGTTATTGTCAGTTTTCGACTTTAAATATTACTTTGTAATTTTTTTTTCTTTAATTAAACTTAAAAGAATGAGGTTTCTCAGATAAGAACAGCAACAACAGGACCAAGGAAATCCCATCTTCCTTGGATACAGGGTCATTTTAGTCTATGTAGAGAAACTGCATACATCATCTGTTACAACTCTTTTTCACTGAATCATAGAACGGCTTGGGCTGGAAGGGACCTTAAAGATCATAAACAGGGACATCACCCACTAGACCAGGTTGCACAAAGCCCCATCCATCCTGGTCTTTAAGGCCTCCAGGGAGGGATCGTCCACAACTGCTACGGGCAGCCTGTTCTAGTGTCTTACCACCTCCACAGTAAAGGATTTCTTCCTCCATTTGGCCTAATTTCTAGGAATATTCCTTAAAAAATCAACACACTTTCCTATCCCTGATCAGAACAACCTGAATTTGCCAGAATAACTTAAGCTTTTATTTCAGAGGACTAACAGTTAACTGTACACAAAACTGCTCTTTAATTTCCTTTTATTACACAGCTCTTTATAGAACTAATGTTTTCCGCAGAATGTATGTATTCAAACGACTCTGTTATATGATGCTGTATTTTGAATCCCATAGCATATGGAAATAATTCCTGTAGAGTGAAGAGGTATGATTTTATAAAGTTGAGATTTTCCTTGCAGTGGTGACTCAGAGTCAAAGGAATATCCCATTTGGGCTTCCAGTAAATGACAGAACAAAGCAGACTTCCTTGTGTACACATTAAATATATGCTAGATATATGCATGCTTGAATTTAGTAGCTGAAAGTCCTGACCTCTGAGTTCCCTGATTGACTATACCACATTTCTCCCTACCGCAGAGGGCCTTTGCCTATGCACCATTAAAGTTTTACTTCAGTGCAGTTCTGAGCCACTTGCATAGGCTGTGTGTGGGCAGCAGCTTTTACTCACTGAAAACATTTAAATTTCAGTTTGGAAACAATTTTAATAACCAATGAAGTTTTTTCTTTTAAGCTTTTACAGACCAAGGCATATTGTTGTGTAATTCCATTACCGAATCCAGCAAACTTTTGTTAAATTACCACACCTCTCTTAGGAAGATATTGTGAAATGATTTAAAAAATGTAAATGTATGACACATTTATCACTTTTCTTAGTATCTTATTCTGTTACATAATAGCCTCAATTTATTCCCACTTTGAATTTGAATTATCAAGCCATTGAACGTTAATGCATTTTGCTGCTGAAGTCTTAACGTGACATGTTAAGATTGAGAGATAAAATTGAAAAATAACTAAGAAAAAGAATGAGTAACAGTAATTATGTAAGTCCTTTCATGCAAGAAAATGTGTTGATTTTTCACTCCTTGCATGCAGAGTGAACTCCTACTATAGTGTTTGAGTTGAAGAGGGAAAAGTTGCCTTGAGGATGGTGACTGGTAAGCATTGGTTTTATTTGGCTTTCTGTACTACAAATTCTGATTATACATCCACAGTAATGCCAAAGGCCCTTGCAGTTTAGCAGTGGAATGTTGAGACTTCCATCTTGTTGAAACAAAACACAGAATCATAGAATGGCTTGGGTTGAAAAGGACCACAATGATCATCCAGTTTCAACCCTCCTGCTATGTGCAGGGTCACCAGCCACCAGACCAGGCTGCCCAGAGACACATCCAGCCTGGCCTTGAATGCCTCCAGGGATGGGGCATCCACAGCCTCTTTGGGCAACCTGTTCCAGACCATCACCACCCTCTGGGTGAAAAACTTCTTCCTAATATCTAACATTTATATTCCCTGTCTAACCATTCCCCCTTGTCCTAGCACTATCAATCCATGTAAACAGTTGTTACCCCTCCTGTTTATACGCTCACTTCAAGTACTGTATTGGAAGGCCACAATGAGGTCTCACTGGAGCCTTCTCTTCTCCAAGCTAAACAAGCCCAGTTCCTTCAACCTTTCTTCATAGGAGAGATGCCCAAGACTTCTGATCATATTAGTAGCCCTCCTCTGGACCGGTTCCTAGAGCTCTGCATCTTTCTTGTGCTGGGGACCCTAGACCTGGACGCAGTACCCCACATGGGGCCGCACCAATGCTGAGTAGAGGGGAACAATGCCCTCCCTCCCTGCTGGCCACCCCATTTTTAATGCAGTCCAGTATATAGTTGGCCTTTTGGGCTGCAAGCTCACACAGTACTAACATCAAAGTTCTTACAACTCTCTAAAATGAATTAGACTTTGAGGTGAATATTTAGTGACTTGGATAAATATTTAGCAACTTGTAAGCAGCACAAACACAGGCTGTGGCAAACAACAATCTTCAGCCTTTTCTTCAAGGTGTCTGACAAGGGCTGAAGGTAGCAAGCAATTTACTCGTTATTGGAACACAATCACCAGGCTGGGACCTCTTCACGTTGACTCGCAAAACCCTTTCATGCTTATCAGCATGCAGCTGGATTTCCTCCGCTTTATCACACCAGCACTTTTCCTGTATGGCTCTCAGCTTTGTTTGGAGTTCTCTGTGCTCGCTATTATACACAGTTCTCTTTGATGCCGATGATAGATCTTCAGCTGTGCTCTGTGAAAGGTGTACCTCTCCTGAGGTGTTGTGTAATTTCAGGATCACTCTTATCTCATCAATCTTAATGTTTTCTAATTTTTTTGCCCTGGGGTCTTGTTTGAGGCATGGCACAAGATATCCCTGAAGATTTCTGAACTGTTTTGCTGAAATTCTTTAGAGCTTCTCACAGAAAGCTTTTAATAAAGCAAATCTTTGGGGATGAATGTTTATTCAGTGCACAGTTTCCCTTACAGTAGGTTGTTTTGTAAATGCGGGAAGTATTTAATTCATTAGTAGAATGACTTCTAATTGTACTTGTTATGTTAAGGAAAGAACTCTGCGCAGTTTCATGCTAATAAAACTTTTCCTCTTTCATCATAGTTTCTGCTATGCTATTCCTTTTCATCATTGTCTCCTTCTGAAGTTGCAAGCTCGTGTACTCCCTCGTGACTAAAGTGTTGAGAAAACTAACATATCAGCTATACGCTGCTCTGCAGTCTTACGAATGATTTCAGATTGATTGCTTCCAGTTTGTGTTCCTCACTAATGACAGCCATATTCCTTGTTTTGTTCCCTACATATTAAATTTCCTCCACCTGTGCTTTGAAGTTAACTGATCTTGTGTTGCCACTCCAAATTACCTACAAATTAAAATAAATAATTTCTTTAAGCCAAGCCATTCTTTACCTTTATTTATTTTTTTATTATTATTATTTTTTAAGGTTGTTTAGAATTCCTTTTGCATGCGATATATTTTTTCTCTTCATGCCCACATGCTTCCTGGTTGCTGCTCTATTAAGTCTAACTGCCTGTGGTTATAGCAGCAGAAGAAACTCAGCAAAAGTAATGGTGTAGGGTGGTGCCTAGAGAAGCTTATGAGTAGGTGTCATATCTAAGAACAGAGGAATGGGGTATGCTAAAATACCCACTTGATCTGATGAAGGGGCAAGTTTGGGATGTTTGCACAGCAAGTGAAAAAAGGAAGTACTTCAAGAAGGTCAGCCTTGTATTTTTTTGAAAGGGATCACCCACACTAAGATAATTTCAGCCTCTTAAAGTCATCTTCTTTTGGACTAAAGCTGTAAATGGTGGACATCAGAGAGCCCTCACAGATTTGAAAGGGAAGGTAAGAATTAAGATAACTGTAGGGCATGTGGTGCAGTGGTAGGAGTGAGTGCAGCACGCAGGCTGGGATTATATTCGTGGAAGTATGACACTTACAGTTTTCCCTAATAATTACTATTGAGGAAGCTTGGAGAGAAGCTTTCTCCCTCACAGGAATTAGACAATTCCTTCATCCTTAGTGTGGATGCTAGAGTCATTCTGCTCATGCCAGAAATACACAGGGACAACAAGGCTAGCCCTAAAAGTGAAGGTAGTGTTGTAGAAAGAGTGTGGATCTCCACCTTAGCTTGGGTGAGAAACAAAATACATTGATATATATCTTTGTCCTTTTGTCATTCAGCCTCTGCCCTCCTAGATAGAGACAAATGCTCATGATGAATCACTAACTCAGCCAAAGTTAATTAATGGAGAAAATGGTACAGCTCTCATATCGCACAGTAGCAATGGCTAACAGCATTGAGACTGCAGTATGTCAGAAAAGCTCTATGAAAAAAAAAACATATTTATTTATTTATCTATCTATTTATTTATTTATTTATTTATTTATTTTTAGGGAATGCATAGCTGCTGACGAACACCTGCAAGGATTAGGAATAAGCAGTTCTGTTTTCTGGCAATAAAAGGTGCAGGCTGTATCCTAAGATGGGTTGGCAGACCTGTTATACATCAAAAGAGAAGACTGGGGCTTCAGCTTCAGAAGATCAGATTTCACAACATCCCCCTTTGTTGAGTCCTCACTAATCACTGGAGTTAGTAATCAGAAAGGCAGCCAAATGAAGTCTGTTGGTAGGCAGAACCCCTGCTATTGTTCTTTGTGTATCGTGTATTCTTTGTGTATTATCGTCTGGGTCACATCACCCTTATATACAGGGTAGAGACAAGGAAGTTTAATCTGCATCTTGGCTTTCACACCCTTTGGCAACATATAAAGAGAGCAACCTGGGTAAATATACTCCATAATTTCAAGCTGCCTGGGTATGACAAACACTTCATCTTCAAAGTGTGCTTTCAGCATCACTTTTTACTCTTTCTAAAATAAACTTGATCACACACCTCAGCTTGTTTAATTGATACAACCTTCAAAGGTATGGAAAAAAAATAAACCCCCTGGGCTGCTTCTCTGAGCTGTGGCACCCACCTATCTGCACAAGGTAAAATATTGACTCTTCCGAGTATTCCCTTCCTCCTCCATAATCTTTCAAAGGTCAGTGTAGACCTTCACATGCAAACATAGCTAACCTAGAGGACTGAAAGTGTTACTGACTGTTGTGTGAATAGAACTGCAGTCAATATCTGGTTAATATTTGCCATATGTGATGTGGAATATGCTTTTGTGATAGCTGAAAGCTAACAAGACTATTTACAGAGCAGAGAGGGTTAAGTGAGCCACCCTTTCTCCCCTTTTTCCCAGCTAAAAGAACTGTTTACACTCGCTGAAATCAAGACTGGCTGTGACCTCAGCTGTCAGAGATTAGTTGAGTTTTTATTTGATCTAGATGGGTGAATGCAGACAGAGACAAACCATCCAGTCTCAAGTGGACAGAAAATAGAGACATGGGTCCTCTACTGTAGCAGTTATGTGTCACTGTTCCACATAGCAGGTAATGAAGGGAGAGATAATGAGGGGAGTAATTTCACTCCTGACTTTTAAGGTGTCAGGTTGCTTTGTACAAGACAGGTATGCAAGCACTCCAAAATCCCTCTATTTGGCATTAAAATAGTTTGTGAAGCATGAAGATTGGCCATAAGTGTTTGACCAAGGAACAGTTTGAAGGGGCAGGTTTAGCAAATTTGGGAGAAGTGTGGGCCCGTGCAGCAGAACACATGGTTACCTAACAAGGGTCTGAGAGAGGTGAGGGCTGCTCACAGGTATCCTCCATCATGGTTCATTGTCTGCTTGATATATACATACTGTATATAAGTAACAGCAGGTATGGGTCTGGTGATATGCCATGTGAACACAAGTAGTCTGACCCAGTGTGGTTCCCAATGACCTCAAAGTTTTTCATCACATCATGATTTCCTTCTCTATTCTCCAAGTGTAGCTTAAAGGCTGACCTTACACCAGTAGGTCTCTCTTCTGCAGTGATAAGATATAAAGAACTAAATCATGGGGCATGAGTAGCAACATTTTTATTTCTAATGGAAGAGTAAGTGACAAGTTTTAGAGAAATGTTGTAAAAGGAGATATTTCAGTACTTGTTAAATGATGGAATTTTATGCAAATAAATTAGCAGAGAAGGAGGATTTTGTTTTGTATAAAACTGATATACTTAGAGTTTTTCAAAATCTCATGACTTTTCAATGCCTCCTTTCTCTGTAACTGGGGCAGAAGAGTGATTCAATCAGATTATGTCTGTTGGTTTAATACGCGGGCTGTGGTTGCAGAAAAGCATTTATTTCCTTATGCACTGGACATCTGGAAACATTCCCCTGCCACATTTTATTAGAACACTGAAATCACCTCATTAAATGATATGGAGAAGTTCCGAAAGCAGGGTAATTGCTGGGAGATCAATCACAGATTAAGCTTCCCATGCCATTTTAATATGTTCTCATTCACTGCCACAGACACTCAATCTGACCATTGACTATGCTATTTAAAAGATTTTCATCAAAGACTTCCAGGTTTTCTGAGCCTTCTCCTGGTGAAATGATCTCCTGCAGCGCTTTCTTTCTTGAGCAAACAACCTGATAAGCAGTGAAGCACATATGCCAAATTGCTATCTTAATATCAAATATTGTTATTATTCTTGAGGCCTAAATAGTAGAACTGGGTCTGGATGGAAAATCTCGGTTGCTTATTCACATCTGTCCTCTCCAGGCCCTACTGTTGTGATGAATCTTCCTGAATGGTCCAGGATCTTGTTAGCGGTGTAGTTCCACACCTGGGAGAAAGGCAGGCATTGACCAGTGCATTAGAGGGAAGGAGGAAGCTATTAGCTCAATGGGGAAGTTGCTGGAAGATTCAGAGCAGGGTTACAGATAAAAGATTTCTGAGAAAGAATTACAAAATAGGAACCTTGCTTGGTTTACGATACAGGTGATGGGACAGAGTAGGCAAAACACATCATCTTTGATGAGAGGAAAATATTCCCAAACTGTCCCCTATATTGAATGTTTTACCTTCTCTGAAGAGAGAACCATTTCTACGAATGCGGTATCTATATGCTGGACTTCACGGTATGTGGTAAAGGTTTTTTCTTCAGAACTATGGATTTGATGAACCTATATATGTCCTCTGTTCTTATGAACAATCATATTGGCAAGAAGTATTCATCAATTTAATTTTCATTCACACTTCAACCCCAGTTTCTGTCCCACTCCAACATAATGGTGTGTGGCTTTGTCCCTCCCTGATGCAATTGTAAATAGAAGGCAGACAGGAAGTCAGGGCCATTGACAAAAAGCAGGAGGAGGAGAATAAAAAGCCCTGAGAAAATGATGGACATACACAGCATGCTCTGACCTCACCGTAACGAGGAGGCTTGTAAAGACTTGTGTCCATGGATCATTTCCCCCTGCCATATGCGATGTTTGTTTTACACAGTAAACAAGGATCACAGCGTTCAAGTTTTAGTCAAATAGACTTTGGATACATTTTCATAGCTGAAATGGGATGGCTTTAATACTCCATTACCTCTCAGTGCTTTTCATTTCTCTTAGTTGTGGCTTTTCAAACATTGTGTGACTATTGACAGCCATGGGAGGTAGTCTCGTGTCACTTTTTCCTTGCCTATCTGGTCACTCAAAAGAGAGAGCTTTTTATTCCACAGAAAACTCTTTTCCAAATCCTGCTGGCAGCTGAGGAGTTTCTCTCTCTCAGTGTGAATAATTTTTTCTGTCTGTCTCTGTTTTGTTAGCTATGATTTTAGCACAACTCTGAGATGCCTGGACATCAGTGCTGCTCATGTCGGCCTGCTTTGGGTACAAAGAGACTGGTTTACCAGGCATGGAAACCCAGATGGATGGCAGGAAACCAGTATAAACTCAGTCCCTTCCCTTCTGGACAAGTTGGTTGTAACTGTCTTGACTCCAACACAGAGCAAGAGTAAATCTTTTCCCCATAATCTAACAGTGGTAGGACAAAGGGGAGGTGGCTTTAAACTAAAAGAGGGGATGTTTAGGTTAGATGTTAGGAAGAAATTCCGTACTCAGATATTGGTGAGGCACTGGCACAGCTGCCCAGAGAAGCAGTGGTGCCCCATCCCTGGAGCTGAATCCAGCTAAGGTGAGTGCAGTTTGCATGAAAACAAAATCTTTTGACAGATTCACCATATTCCTTATTTGCACCTACCTACTGTGCTCCTGTGTGTTAGCTCAGTCTGTATCCTTTATGGGATGCACCTCACCTGTCTCCACCCCTCAAAACCTTCTAGGCTCCCTGAGATTCAGGAGGGCATCCCCTCACCAAGAGCCTTCATTGTAATGGCAAAATGTGAGCTTGAATACCAGGTCAGTTCTCACCCATACACAATTCCTCTGGGTTTTGGGAAATTCCCAGAACAGAGACAGCATCAGTGCTCTTGGATTAAAGACTTCCTAACCCATGGTGTGATGGTTGCCAACAACTGTTATTCCCAACAGCAAGACCAGTGCTGATTTCTAGCCTTTATCTGTTTTCTGACAATGAGACACCTAACCAATCACGTGTGTCATTTTTGTCTCTTACCCCTTGTAAATACTTTATGTTACTCTTCATTTAATTGGATACAGTGACAAAACCTAGAGGAGCCATGGTCTCAGTGCAGGGCTGTCATTTCCAAGGCAGTGTTGAAAAGAGTGATGCTGATGCTGGGACCTGAGCAGGCCCTGTCCTCACATGGTCCTCAGCTGCAAAGACTGTTTCTGCTGTTGTCAGCTAAGGAAAACTGTGCTGTTTAAGTGCCACTGAATGCAGTTCAGATAGCACAGTAGAGGACAGCTTATTGTCAAATCATAGAATCATTAAGGTTAGAAAAGACTACTAAGGTAATCTAGTCCAATTGTCAGCCCATCACACCATGCCCACTGACTGTGTCCCTCAGTGTCACATCCACATGGTTCTTGAGCACCTCCAGGGATGGTAACTCCATCACCGCCCCGGGCATCCTGTGCCACTGCCTCACCACTCTTTCTGAGAAGGATTTTTTTCTAATACCCTACATGAATTTTCCCTGGTGCTACTTAACGCCATTCCCTCTCATCCTATCACTGTCGCCTGGGAGAAGAGAATGACCCCCCCTTTACCTCCTTTCAGGTAGTTGTTAAGTCTCCTCTGAGCCGCATCTTCCCCAGATGTAACAATCCCAGTTTCCTCATCAGCTCCCCATAGGAAGAAGACATCAGCTGGGTTTAGCAAATACTTCAGCAGTATTTTGAAGTTCCAATGAAAACAGAGTAAGACTTTGATGCCTACACACTCTCTACCCCACCATATACCTCACCCCATTCCTTTCAGCGATGTTTAAATACTGTTCCCCGAGGCCAGAGGGATGTGAGAAGCAAAATCCCGGGCTTAGAGAAAAAAAAAAAAAAAAAAAAAAAGAAAGAATAGATAAAATATCAGGATGAAATGAACAATATATTAAATTATTACTGTTTTATTATTCATTTATTTTAGTATGATCCATAGCATGGACCATGATCCATGTGAGATAAATAATTAGATTTTCTTTTCTTCTCTTCTCTTCTCTTCTCTTCTCTTCTCTTCTCTTCTCTTCTCTTCTCTTCTCTTCTCTTCTCTTCTCTTCTCTTCTCTTCTCTTCTCTTCTCTTCTCTTCTCTTCTCTTCTCTTCTCTTCTCTTCTCTTCTCTTCTCTTCTCTTCTCTTCTCTTCTCTTCTCTTTTCTTTTCTTTTCTATAGAATTAATGTTTCTAAGGATATTTTCCATACATTCACGACTCCAGGGAAAAATCCTATCCATGAAGCCCATTCACTGTGCTACTGTATTTTCCTTCTTTGTATTTTGTTTCCCAAACATTAACATTAATAACAACTTCTGGGGCTCATAGGAAGGCTCCTAAGTTTTGTTTCAAAACAGCAAGGAAAACAAGAGCCAGGGTGCACTGACAGGGATTTGGGGTTTCTGTGTTGTCTGTGGGGTTGTCTAAGGGGCGAATGGTGGGTCTACAAAAGTTTGATTCCAGCAGATCTCTAACATGTTTTCCTCTCTTGCTTTAACTCTTTTTTCCCCTTCTTCTTCCTTCCCCATTCTTACTGTTTTCTTTATGTGAGTAGCTTTTATCATTTTTCCTTTTCAACCACTTAATTGATTGTTTTAATTTCCTTCCTCTTTCTGTCCTTCCTTTTTCATTCAGTTTACCTTCCCATCCTCTTTTCTTTTCCTTTTTCTCCTAGCTCTGCCTTTCTCTGTGGGAGCTGACACTTATCCCCAGTTTAGTGTGGTAACACAGGAAAAAAACTTGTTTTCAGAAGTTCCCATCTGTCTCAGGACAAGCAATGCACTGGTATATCTCCTTACTAAATATAACCCTTTTGTCTGGTGTATGACGGCTTGTTCTGGTTCAATGAAATGGCTTTGTTTTAGGTGTAGATAGTGCATCAGGGCTGCCTGGCAGGTGCATCTTGCAGTCAGTGTCACCAAGTAGTAAATTCTGTAATTACAGGTCATGGAGGTGGAGTTCTCCTTTGATGTGACTTTTTTGTTGTTGCAAGCGGATACAATTTGCCTGAGATATCAAATGCAGATAGCAGTAAAAATTTAATTAACAAATCAAAGCTTTTATCTGGGGTTTTAAGAACTCAAGCCAACAGGTTTTTTCAATTTAAAGACATCACAGGCAGAAGTAGAGGGACGAAGGCAGTGACTTTGTAGTATATTCAGCTTACAACCTTTTAATGATGCTTGCAAAGATAAAGCTTTTTTAGCTGTTGCTTTTCAGTCTGAAGAAGCTGTTAGATCTTTCTCAAAAGCAAGTGTGTTGTTCATTGCCTGCCTTATTTTCATAGTTCTAACTTCACCATGAGCATACATTTCTCTCATGGCTCTGCGGATTTCTTATCAGGCGAAGGTGAGAAGCAGTCAGGCTTCAGATTCTTGCTGGTTAATTCCACTTGCAGTGAGCCACTTGCTCATGGTATCAATTGGCCTAAACTGTGGGTGTGACTTTTCTTCTGTGGTTAACTTATCTCCTTAAGAATGGAAGCCTGGTGAAAAACTTGTCTCTTGGCTTCCTCCTATGCATGTGGGGAAGTTACTGTTTTCCTTCAGTGCTTTCTGACCATGCAGTCATGACTGAAATGGCCAAGTCTAGAAACTGAGTGTCTGAGTCATATTGCTCATTCTGCTGGTAACTCCTGGGAGATGGTGGGGCAGCAGAAAAGATTAAAAGAGAGCACTGCAACAACAACAGCAATCTCAGAAGTTCACCATAATGTTACGTACTTGAATTTCCAGGACTGCCAAATGCTTCAGATGAAAGCACACTGCACTGCAGGCCACACTGACTGCCTTTCTGTGGGGTCTGTGAAGGCAAGTTGTCGCATATACCCTACCTATGTGTTTCTGTGCATCTGGGATTACAAGCATTTCTGCAAGTGTGCACACAAAGATCTTAGTTCAGGAAATATATACCAGTATTGGATAGCACTTAGGAAAGCCTTAAGTACAGGCACACTTAATCATGGGCTTAAGGACCTTCCTGAAATGAAGCCAGAAAACCCGAGTCAAAGACCTCAGGAGTCAACACAATGCTGGGAACTTGTGCTTATGTGTATTTAGATGTGTGGGTCCTGAATTTTAATGTACAGCTTTTGATTTCTGAGCTAGAACAGCCGAATGGGATGACTGAAATAAAATCCTCTTGAGCATGGATGAAGGGGGCAAAGGCTCCTAGTGAACTTACAGTGCGGAGTATTTATAGTGCAGTTACCCATTGGTATAAATTGCATGAAAATTGAATGCATGAAAAGCTCTCCAAAGCTGTAGCAGGAATTAAAATAAAACAAAGAAGAAAGAAAAGAGATTGGGCATCCTTGTGTTTAAAGTATGCAAATTAACTTCTTGACATTTGTGTTACTAATTTTAATGCTTTGATGGAAGAACTCTGTTACCATTCTTTAAAGCCCCAGACATCACCTCACAGGGCTAAGAAAAAAGGAGGAAAGAGTTCAAAGTGAATAATTACCTGTTGATGATGTATTATATTTAAAGACTCTGGCCGCGGATTAAAGCTAGTTCTCAGGTTGTTAATAGCCTGCAGTAAACAACTAATGAATCAAAGAAAAGGAGAAAAAGCAGCTATAGATGAAGGGCATTCTCATTAATACCAAAGGCCAGAGTTGTAGTGTCAAATGTAACACAATAAAATGCAGTCATTTCACACCGGAGTGTGTAAGAATTCAGGAAAATAGTCACAGGTGAATTATTAAGGGCTTGTCATTTAAGCTTTGTTCTCCTAGCACTTTGATGCCATGCATACTACCAGGTTTTCCACCCCTCTGTTTTTTGTTTCTGTAGTTTAGCTGCGACTTTTATGTGGTGTAAGAAGGAGAACAGATTTGGAAATCAAGAGCTATACCTACAGCAGTGGCGACTAACCTTACTGTGGAAAGAGCAGGCCTCCAGAGAGGACAGAAAAAGCTAAAAGGAGAAGGAATGGAGCAGAAAATGGTAAGAAAACATTTGAAAAGGGTGTAGGATAAGCTGGATATCTATGGGGATCTTTCTGGCTTTGAACTATTGAGTATTTTGATAAAACACAAAAACAAGTGATTCACATGGGTGTGGTGGGGAATTATTTCAACATGCTTTAGCTAAATAGACGACAGCAGAGCTTCTGTCTATGGTCCTTCAGTCCTGCCCCATTCTCTTCTCACCAGAGCAACACCTTTTTAGTGACTGGCAGCCCTCACCAGAGCAGGGGTGTAGGGCCCTTATTCTGTACAAAACTGAGCTCTATTCTCAGAAGTGTTAAAAGAGAAAGCTTTGCTTTTGTTTAATGTGTGGGAGATGAGATTTTTTGTGAATTCTGAACTCTTTTATTTTAGGAGAAATATAATACTGTGAAAATGCAACCCATCAGTTTGGTATGTGTGACAGAGCATTCTCTGATTTTTCACCTTGTGTCAGACCTTGACTTTTAAGGCTGCTGGATCTTCTCAGGGTTCACACACAGGGTATGAGAGCTGACTGAAAGTACGGGAAAACAAGGTGTGGAAGATATATTTCCACTGAAAAGTTGGTAGGTATTCCAAGAGAGCAATTCTTTTTAAGGCATAAGAATCAATGTATTTCAAGAAATAAACCATTATGACAGAAAGCTAATTATGTTCAACAAATGACCTACAGATAATCCTCATCTTTTTGTACATTGTGGTGAGTTAGGTGAACAGTGCACCTTTCTCAGGTAAGCTGTAAAAGAAAGCCAGCTAATCAGCAACCTTCACATACAATCTGAAGTGTGTCTGAAGCATAAGCTTTAAGTTAAGTACAGCAGACATTTGCATACAGTTCATGTAAAGGAAGAGTGCTTGCAATGACAATACACATGCCATTAGCCTTGCTCCACAAAAGCAAGGTCATAGGTTCAAAGTCTGTGTGAAAAGGTAATGTCAGGAGCATGGAGCCACACCAGTAGCATTATCCCCACCAGGAAGAAAAGCACATATGGGGAGCTTAATTGCAAAATGCCATCTCATAGGAAGGTTATGTGGAAGAAAAGATAAGTGACAGTACTTACTGCTTCCTTTACTATGGTGCTAATCCTGTCTCCAAGCTATGTGTTTTCTACAGTGGGTTACTCATAGCAGGTACTTGGCTGTGTTGTTGGGTTCTGATGAATGAAATATCACTGAAAAACTTTGCTAGGCCACATAATAAACAAGTAAATGTGATGGTCTCTATTCCAGAGAAGTGGAGTGTCTTAGGCATTCCAGTAGCTCACCCTCAAATCGCCATCTTGATAATGGCTGGGCTATGTATTTTGCAAGTGTTATCTTTGCATCAATGAAAATTAAATGGGAGGGAGGGAGTCCAAAGAATAGATGAGTGGTTTCTCTGCATTCCCTGGATATTGGATGTGTCTATTCAGATTATCAAGGTTTAGAGCATGGCTTTGCTGGGAACAAGTGGGCAGAAGTTAGTGGCCAGAGCACGTCCTGCATTGCCTACTACATTGCTGTGCTTTTTGGTGAAGGCAAGGGAGCCACAGGACTGCACAGCCCGTCTTATCTCTATTATTGTGGTGTCCATCTACATTGGCATGTATATGTTGAGAGGATAATGAGGCAGATATTTCAAATGTTCCTCCTCACTTCTTTTTCATTTCAGAGAGGTACCACATATGTATGTAAAACAATATTAATAGTAACTGTCTGTTTGGGACTCTGGTGAGCCATAAACTGGCTGCTTCCATGTCCTGTGCTACCCTTGTTTTCCACAGTTCTTACTGCTTGCTCTGGGGAATGTGTCTTGCAGAATGTCTTGTGATGGACTCCCAGATCTCTGCAAAGTCTCAGGCTGGGCTTGCCAAACCATGCTGCTCTAGTGCGTTATTTGTATTGTAGTCAATGCCCAAAGGCTCCTCTCTGTGTCTGGTACACATGCAGCTGTTTGTCCTAAGGTCCAAGATGTGCCCTCACACCACCAGCCCTGCTTCTGCAGTCCATAATGTTCTTAGCCATCATTAGATCTTAATATATTCCATTTGGCACTAGCGTGAGAAAGTTATCTTGTTTAGGGGAAAAAACTTATTATTAAGTCCAAAGCAAAGATGCAGGCAGTTTTTGGTGATGGTGTTGATTATTTGGAAAATGTCATTCCCAAGCTGCCTGTTTGCCAAGCATGAGACATGTGTTAGCAATAAACAGCACACAACATAGATCTCTTCTATAAATGGCTGTTTCAAAACACAATAATAAAACAAGGGGACCAGGAAGTTCTCCAGTTCTAACACTGTACCTCTTTTAAAACCATTATGGCCTGCAGGCAAGACTTGTACTCCCTTCTTCTCTTCCACATTGCTTTTCTTCCTATGGACTTTTTATCTGTTCATGTTAGTAACTTTGGACAGAGACATAAAATGCCATAGGTTGGTAAAAGAGTCTGAGGCCTGATTCAGCTCTCATATCACCACCACTTCAATGTGAAGCCATTAATTCAGGTGGCATGATTTCTGAAGGCACCAGTTTAGTTGGAATAATTACTGGCACATCAGCTCTTAGAGATTTACAGCAGAAGGGTTTGAACATGCAAATATTTATGCAGGTGGGCAAACCTGTAGTCTGTTGTTGCCAAAAACCTTGTTGCATGAGAATGTTACTGATCTGTAGCGATACGGGTAAAAGCAGAATTTTAAGAGACCTAAATAACACTCAGTAATGAGTGGTAAGGACAAAATATTGTGCATAAGGAGAAAAGTGCTACCTGTATGAGGCACACTTGTAAATAACAGAGTGGAGTTTTCTTGTTTGATACTTGGTGATGCAAGATCATTTAGTTGTTTGAGTGGCTGGGCTTCATGCAGGAGTCTACTATTTCAAATGTGGCTGGAGTATACTGATGTGTAGTAACATGTAATGGTGGTAGAAGACCAGCCTTCTGGTAGAAGACTAGCCTCATCTGTGAGTTAGCGAAGAGAGGAAGAGAAGGAGGTACATATGTCTAATGCAAAGGTACACCTTTCCTTTTTGATGGATAGTACCTTTCTTTCATGTCTTACCGGACTCACTGCTGTGGGGCATCTGTGTGGGAGAAAAACCAGTTTCTGTCTATTTCTGCTTTGCCTGTTCTTTCTAATGTGACACTAGTTGGCTGTGATACACCCCCAGTAAATATTAGCTAACTATTGCAATATGTTCTGTGTGGGGTGTAGCATAAAACAGAAGTGGATGAAAAATACCATATTCCATTTTCCAAACAACAGCTGTGGCCAAATTGCTCTATGCTTTACATGGAGGATCAGGCCAAAGAGCAGGAATCTTCCCACTGACATAAAAATCTTTGGTTCAAGTCTTCCAAGACAGTGGTAGGTGCTGGTTTCCCCCAGGAGTTAAGTAAGGCTTAGGAAACATCTCTGAGAGTCTGACCTCTGTTTTTTTATCCAATGTGGCCAGGAATGAAAGAAAATCAGAGATGAACTGGCACAGGAGAGGTGGTGCTTCTTGGCTGAAAATGGAGCCAAACCTCTGTTTTTTTCTGTGTCTGAAGCATCTCATCCTCCAGGCTGTGGAGATTTCTCTGTTCCTTCAATAGAAGAAGGCAGGCACATGGAATCAATAGTTGTTGAACTGCTCTTCCAGTTCACATTGGTTGTTTTCCCCTTAAAGCAGGAAAGAAAGATAAATGATGTCAATTTTTGCAAGGAATTGAGATTGAATTACTGTTCTTATCTACTTCATATCTATGTAAGCCGTGTATATGGATTCTTGTGCATCAAATGAAGAGGAAGCCATAAATTGCGGCCTGCATTCCCACTTCTCTTAACCCACATTCTGAACAGATATATATTTAAATACAGTAGTTTGACTTATTATTTTATGGAGTTTGCATGAGGATGGTCCAGCCTGACAGTATTGCTGGCTAGTGGCAATTCTGAGGAAGTGTTCCATCAAGGCTCAAGCACTGTGATCACTACTGCTAACAAATAAAACAACAAACATCAAACAGCCAAAAAGCAACAAGAACAAACTATAAATAAAAATATCCACTGCCTTGCTGATCTTAGAGCTGAGCCATTTCCTTTCTGCTAAGGGTGAAAACTTTCAATTGCATGTTTTCAAGACATGAAAAAAAAAAATACAGTGGTAGGTTTCATAAAGTAACTTAATCTCATTTTTATTTCTCCTAGCTTCTCTTCATGAAATTGCATCCTGGTAGCACAGAGACAGTGATCACCACTCTCTACCATAGACTACCGGGATCCACAGATAGCGGTAGCCCCACAGCAAAGCCAAAACTCTTCCCCTCTCTTCCACTTTGCTGCCACATGAACTATGCTTACCTATGCCCATCTGGAGATATTATTCAACAGCTGACTGAACATGACCCAGCTCTGTGCCCAGGTAGCCAAGAAGGCCAATGGCATCCTGGCTTGTATCAAAAACAGTGCAGTCAGCAGGAGCAGAGAGGTGATCATCCCTTGACACTGGTGAGGCTGCACCTTCCCTTTTGTAACCTTCACTACAAGAAAGAAACAGAGGCCTGTGTAGGAGGGGGCATCTGGCATGACAAAGTTCATTGTCTCCATGCATTAACTGACTTCCCTTCAACATTATTCTTTCTATTGGGAGCAAGAGACAATAAGAGACATTATTGCTGACAGTAGGGTCTGTATTGGGATGCATGCTTTGTTGACAGGAGCTGAAATCTTTGAGGTATTTTCCATTGGGAGCCCATTCTCATCCCTCCTGGTTTGTATTTTATATGTAGCTATGTTGCCTTGGTCTCTTGGCCAGCTGGCTGCTGTGCAAAGGGGATTCCTGGAGGAGCACAGTAAGGCTAGCTAAGGCCCTGGGGGGCCCTTACCATGTCCCTGAGCGTGCACTTGATGCTGGCATGCTGAGTGATTTAGGATCAGGCACTTGCCATCTTTGCCCCCATTCCCCTTTCTGTGAAATGCTGCTGGTGGCACTTATTTCACAAACTGTGTGAAGCTGTGCAGCTGCCAAGCTCTCTATGAGGCAGCAGCTGACATTAATTAGCTGTGTTGTAGGGCCTATTACTGAGAAAGGAGAAGGTTGCTCTGTCACTGTGACACAGAGAATATTACGTTTTTCCATCCATCTTGAAAAGACAGTTTTGTAGGGGAAGACTAAGAATCAATTTTGTACTGTGCACTTCTGTGTTCAGATACAGAAACAAAGTGTAAATATGGGGCTAATTAACTTTTATAATCTGATCTAAGAGAAGATTAAAATATCAATTGTATTCTTTGCTCTGTCTCCATTAACTGACATTTTACTTTTCTTATTAATGGATATGTAATACACAAAGAACTAAAAACAGACTAATAATTCTCTATTTTCTTTGTGCTCACACTCTTTCCCCAATATTACTTAGCGTTCTCCAAGTATCTGTGAGCTTCTGTGAGTTATACAGTAAGGAACAACATCTGATTCAGTTGAAGTCGAATACCCATTTCCCATAGACTTCAACAGAAACAGAATACACCTTAGTGCTTCACCAATGCTTTTAAAAGATGGAGATGCTCTTTTCCTTGGATGAGATGTTTGGGGCTCTTCTGACTATGAGTTGATTTATTAAATACTCAGTTTCTTTAAGTGAGAAATGAGAAAAATATTCCTGACTCTTTCTTTCATTTAAGTTCCTTAACAAAATGTGCCTCATCTGCTTGTAATTAACAGTCATTAAACTGAGGTATTGTGGCTTATTATATGTTTTTCTCAATGCAGGAAAGGCATACAGGTTAATTTGAGCAGCTGATTATTGCTGTCCTACTTTCGTAAGTGTAATCACAACTAAAAAGTTTGTAGCATGGGATTGTTTTCTTTGTTCGCAAGATTTCAGATACCTATTTTTACATAGTCTACTGTAAGACCTTAGAATCAATTCTATAGCTACATTATATTTTATATGGGTTACTAGAAATTAAGACTTTCATAACAGGCTGTTATTCATATCTTTTGCTGTGTGGGATGGAAGCATGAAATCTGCTCATTACGAAAAAGCCAAAATTACATTCCTGGGCTTCATGTACTTGTTGAATCTCTGGTTTTCTGTTCACTTTGTAATTGCCTCCAAGACACAGACATGGAAACAGATTCAAGTGCTGTGAGGGCTCAGGTTTGAAAAGATCAGGGCTATGTAGTGGAGTGCTTAGCCAGCAGTAGAGAAGGCAAAGGACCTGCTGGAAAGCCCATGGTTATGTTTCTTAACTCAAGCAGTAATCACTATGGCTTCCTTTCCTTTCTCAGTTGTTTCATCATGCACCCAGGCTTACAGATTTCATGGCTCCTGGCAGCCCACCAGGCTCTGGCTGAAGAAGAAGAAACATATGTGTGTAATGAAAACAGTGAAAGCTTTATGGGTTCAGTCCTCATTTCCCTTCCTCGTACAGCCACTATCTCTGTGGTTTTCCTGAAAGATCAGAAATAAAGACTTCTTGGCTTTGGAGCAGAGAAAAGTAGGTTTTACAGCAGAAAGGCAATGCTAAAGGTGCTAATGCAAGTCCTGTTTTTTTGGTTCTTTTATATAAAACAACGGTGAGGTTGCCCTGCTGTATTAAATATGGCCTTGTTACCACTATTATGCAAAGACTTCAATACAGAATGAGTTTAACAAGTCACAGTAACATCACACCAGTATCAATAATCTAAAGTAAATTACCTCCTCCCACTTCTGCTTGCCTTTGCATTTTGGAGTGCTCTAGGACGTATATTTCTCTGAGGTGATTGCAGTTCTTCAGTGGCAAGTGTCTCAGCCTTTTAGCTGTGAATCACATAGAGCTCCAAACAAGACAGCAAACAGCCAGGAATGTCAGCTGTGTGCCACCCTGCTGGGATTTTCATATTTTTTGGAGGACAAAAATATTTGCCTTGGCTAATACTCTGTAATAGTAAATAATAATAATAGAGCTGTGCTTTCAAAATGTGTTTTTCTAACCTTGGAGTCTGAATAGTGTATATCACACACTTTTAATTGAGACTGCTATTGTTCGATTAGGTTTCTGTTACCCTTAAGTCTTAGGAACAGCAATAACCCAAAGGAAATGGACTCTTGGCTGACGCAATCCAGAATACCTTGGATTTACGGGAGTGGGTGGTCAGTCTCGTTTTACCAATTTGACCATTATACTAAAGGCAGACAGGGTGTTAGCGTCTATTAAGAAATAAATACTTTGAATCTGAGTGCTTCAAGCTGACCAGTTTGACATTGCAGTGAATGAAGAACAAGTTATCACAGTTTTGTGTGATTTTTGGTATATTTTTGAAGCAGATATCTGAAGGTGTACGTTCAGCAGCTTTGAACCTGTTGGCTCACTGTCTTTTTGCACTTTTTTCTCTTTCTTTATTCTCTTTGTTCTTTATCCCTTCCCTTTCCTTTTTTCTTCTTTATTTTACTTCTTTATTTTTCTATTTTTTTGCCTACTTTCCCCTTTTTTCCTCTTTTTTTGTTTTGTTTTGTTGTTTTGTTTTAACTGTATTATTGCATTTTTTTCCTTTTTTCAAGGTTATCTATCTGGAAGGAAAACAAACATTGCCTTGCTTTCTTCTAAAGGAGATTTTGGTTGAAGTCATAATAACACATTTGTGGTGAGCAGCAAGGGGCCATCTGTTCACTGTTGAGAAAAATATACACAAAGAAAGCATATCAGTGAAGTGCAATGAAAAGCACAAAGCAAAGCCCCCCAGAGTAGTTCACTCAAGGCTATTAAAAATTTCGGGTTGCTTCAACCTACACAGCTTTAAATAGAACTTCTGAGGTTGTCTGGGTTAAAGATACCCACTGATTTACTGAGTGACAGACCTACGCTCCCACATCTTCAGCTACTGCTCTTCAGGCAAGCAGATACAGACCAACCCCAAGTCACATGTGCAGAGACTCCAGCATGCTTGTTCAAGCCCACCAGACTTACCATATTCACATCTGCCATTAAATCAAAGAGATATATTGTCTGAATGGCCTTCCCATAAGCTCTGCGTGTTGATTATTTGAAAGGCATGCTTGCTCTCAGTGTTATGTGTTGAAAGCTATTGATTAAAATTAATCTCTCTGCCTGAATAACTTTAGGCAGGGATCCTAAGGAATGAGCTCTTCCTTTTTCATTTTTTTCCACTGTCAGGTGTGAGTTGCCTTTTAATCGCAGAACTGGGAAACTTGGCCCCTTCTCCAGACTCCTGATACACCACCATGTGACAAAGACAGCAAGAGCCTTGCCTGCTCTTTGGCTGATGAAAGCCTGCACCCTATTGCCGCCTCTCACATGTGCCAGCTCCAGAAGAGGATGAGATATGACCAGTACAAGGTGGGAGGCATCAGATGAAGCTAATGCTGGGCTCCAAACAGAACATCATCACAGGCAGCTGACCTGCAGATCTCCTTGCCAAAGGATGCTGTGGGTGCTAAAGTTTTGTGTGGGTTCAAAGACTGACAGAAGAACTGAATTAAATCCCCTGGGTGTACATGGAAACCACAACTGCCTAGGGCTAGATGAATACTTTCCATATAACTGCAGCTAATTGTACTTTAGTGAGAATGATTCTGAGTAAAGTATGATTTAGTTGTGGGTGTAAGGGCTTCTACTGCAAGGTTTTAAACACACACCAAAATAAGGGTACAGCTGTTAGATAAGTGTTCTGAAAAAAAGCTCCTTGAATGTGATTGGGAATTTCACTCTTTTCAAAGTCCAGTGGACAGAAGTAATGAAACCAATCGAGTTATATCTGTAGTCTGAGGAAGCTTCACTTTGGAGTATGGGACTGCTGATATTTCACTTTGTATTTAGACACCATATCTGAACCTAATTAAAAGGAAGGTGACTGAGAGCTGATAGACATGGATTGCTGGCTTGTGTTGTACTCTCCAGAAACATTACATGACCATTACCAGCTGTTGTTCCAGCATGGGGTACCACCAGCTGTCTCATTAAATCCCGCCACAGAAAAATATAGAAATCTTCCAAATTCTCCTGCAACAATAAAACATCCGCCACCAACAAAACCCCCCGAACAAAAAAGAAAATCTTAAAAGCTGTTTTGTTTTGTTTTGTTTTTCTTCCTCTGATTACATTCTGCCTTCCAGGAAACAGATGTAAACACAGTGCAAACTCATTCCAGCTTTGTAATCACCAGTCTTGTTTTTATAAATGTATCTAAACTGCTAACTTCATTTGCACTACACTCGAATTGCTCAGAAAATTCTTTTTCATCTATACTTCTAATACACAGTGTTACAGATGCTGGCATTGGTGGAGCAGCCTTCCTTGCCTGCCTTCTGTGGGTGCTCCTGGGAATGTGTTAAGCACTGGAGAACACCTTTCCAAAACAACAGATATTGATGAATGTGATATGCATATTAATTACAATGAAATATTTGCATTATTATTATTACTATTTTAAATATGAGTTTCTGCTTTGGTTCTGCCTTTTATAAGAGATTGCGATATTTGAGATGGAAGATGAAATGTGTTTCAGAAGATTTCAGAGGAACAGATTTAGTCAAAGCCTAGAGAAGCAAGAACAGCCCCATTCTGTGGGGCTAATAGCCCCAGTAAAAGCCAATATCAGATTCATTCTATTTTCTTTTCCTAAATTTTACCAGATTTAATAGTTTAAATGTGTAAGCAGTAAAACACAAAGACCACAGTGTAAAACATTACCTTAATTATCTTTGAGTTTCAGGAATGTCAGGTGCTATTCAATAATTAGATATGGGAAACATTAACAATATTTCTGGACATTAATACCAATGGAACTTACAGTGCCATAAACACCATTGAGCATATCTAAATACTGTAGATGTAGAGCTGAAGGAAAGAGGGATTCAGACCTAAGACCTTTATAACTTGTTCTCCTCAACATTGCCAGATGCTTCCCTGACATGTTTCTTCCTGCTGTGCAGAGCAGAGCTCAGACATGAATGCTTTTCATCTGAGGAACGAGAAACAACAGTATCTTCAGGTAAAAGGAGTTCTATTTAAACACATCTGAAGGCTACACAGCGTGGGAGAAACTCATGATTTGAGCCAGTGTGGGTGGCTGAATACTCTGAATATTTTAGCAGAGCTTTTAAAAAAGATGAGCTGACAGCATCCCACCTTACCTACTGCCCCGAATGCTATACTGTGCTTGTCCTTGAACAAGGATGCCTGGGGGAGTTAAGGCTTGTCGGATGACTAAGAGCAAGCAGTATTTAGACAGCTACCTCCCTTTCATTTAGTTAAAATTAGGCACAGAAATGCCTCAGAGGTTGGGGGCCAAGTGAGGTACATCAGGGCATCAAAGCAACCGGCTGCAGCAGCAGCAGCAGGGCTACAGCTGTGCCCAAGGCAGACAGGCCTTCTGCCTCTGGCGGTACCTCAGCTCAACTCTGCCCATGGTCACTCAAAGCTGCTGATGACTTTCTACGGTAGATGGGAAGTACAGCTTGGGCAATCTGTCCTGTCAGCTTTCTGAAGAAGGTGGGTTTTTAGGAGTATCATAGAACCATGGAACGGATTGAGTTGGAGAAAACCTTAAAAGCCCATCCAGTCCCAACATGTACCATGGACAGACAGGACTGCTCCCCCGAATCCCAGCTGCCCAGGCCATGACCTTGAGCACCTCCAGGGATGGGGCACCTCAGTTTCTCTGGGCAGCTGTTCCAGTGCCTCACTGCCCTCTCAGTAAACCATTTCCCCCTCTGCAATTTTGTGGCATGGTATTCTTTAGGAAAATGCAAGAAGGGGTGTTATAAACAGCCAGCTTGGGGCTGGAAAGTGTACAGAGGTAACTTCCAAGAATGAAGGCTAGTGTCATCATAGCTCAGATCCACAAAGCCAATTATCTGCTCTGGCCATGCTAACAGTAAGCCAGCTGCAAACACACACAGATGGAACACTGAATCTGCTTCCAAGACTTCACAGTTTCTGTGGCTTTAACAGGGCACCTCAGGTGACAAGATAGATAGACCCAAAAATCTTCCATGGATAACCATTTCTTATCTAGACTTGGCATTTTGATTTCCTCCTTGCAGAAAAGGAGAGCTACTAATAATTAGTTGATTTTATTGCTGCTATAACCTAGAAGCCAGCCATTCAGAGGATCACAGAGTCATAGATTTGTTTGAGTTGGGGGGTCATCTAGTCCAGCTCCTCCACAATGAACAGGAATGTCTACAGCTACATCAGGTTGCTTAGAGCCCTGTCCAGCCAGGGCATCCAGAACGTCTCTGATATATTTGTTCCAGTACCACACAACCCTTACTGTAAAAAACTTCTTCCTTACACCCAGTCTAAATCTCCTCTCTTCTAGTTTGAAACAATTTCCCCCTATCCTATCACAGCAGACTCTGCTAAAGAGTCTGTCTCCTTCTGTGTTATAGCCCACCTTTAGATACTGAAAGGCAGCTATCCAGACTGAGCAGTCTCAGCTGTCTCTGCCTGTCCTTGTAGGGAGATATTCCATCCCTTGGATCATTTTTGTGTCCATCTTCTAAATACACTCCAACGGATCTATGTCTGACCTGTACTGAGGATGCTACATCTGGACGTGGGAATCCAAGTGAAGTCTTACCAGTGAAGAATAACAGGGGGGCAGGATCACCTCCCTTGACCTGTTGACCATGCTTCTTTGGATGCAGCCCAGGATACGGGTGTGTTGTATGGTTACATTTTATTTTCAAGTCCATAGGAAGGGAAGGAAGCAAAGACAAATAAAGAGGGACACAGGTTTCAGCTGGAATAATCTGTGGGGCGGGGTAACTTGGGGAGAGGACCAAAAAATATCAGGAGGAAGAGTGGGGAAACTATTTCTCATGTTCAGCAGCTGCTTCAGTTTGCAATAGGGTACGTGCTGTCCAGCAGCCCTTCAATATCTGACAGCTGTGCTCAATGCGGAGGGAGAGGGAAAGGAGAAAGACAACATGGGAATGAGGAGTGTGCCTGCTGCCAGAGCCAAGACTCTGTTAACGTTGCTTAGAAACTGCCATATCACTTAACAAACTTTTCTAGGGTTTGTCATGAGTCTTTTGTAGCAGCAGTGTGCACCCAGGCATGCACACATTGTGTATGACCTATGAATCAGCACTAAAATGTTCTAGGCTTGATGAATTTTGTTTTTCAGACAGATAAAAGTCTGCTTAAAAACTGAGCTGTAGTCCTGTAGTCCCAGTATGTTTTTCGTATTAGCTACAGCTACAGGTTTCTTATTTTACGAGAAAAGAAGGTGGCATGAGGGTTGTACGCAAAGAGAGCTGATCTAAACCACAGATCAAAATATCTGTTGATTTTTGAGCCATCTGTAAATGACAACTGAGTTCAACTTATGTAAGAAAAAAACCTGCAAAAGAAGTTTAAATAAAATAAATCTTTATTGCAAAACAGTAAAGTACATGCATAAAACACTTCCTGGGATTGTGATTTTTCCTAAATGGTGTGAAAAGATAGTTGTTTTTCATTCAACAGCTCCAGCTGTGGCTCCAGCTGTCCCTCCTAAGTGTTATTTGTCTCTGGAAGCCTCTTCTCCAAAGGACTGACCTTTCAAAGGGACTCCTAGTGCTTCGTTAGGTATATGCTGATGAATTGAGGGTGGAAGCCAGGTGATGAATTGCTAGCCTGTAATAAATGGCCAGCCAACCTGCTTGTTAGTTAAAAGTCTAGAGAGTAAGAGAGGGAGGAGGGGGGAAAAACATGAGGGAGAGAGCTGCTGGTGTAAGTGGATGAAGATTCACATCTGGAGCATTATTCGAAAGAGTAAGCCTTAGTGTAGCTCTATGGAAGGGTGTTGCAAGTAGCTCGTGCTGCTTTTCAGAGGAGGAGGCAGGACAGCCTCACCATAGCTGAACGTGTGGTTTTTTTTTTTTCCTGAACCCCTTTGTAGATGTGGGCCTTGTTGCACAATGGTGAGTAAAGGAATTGCTGGCCTGTGTGTACCCCCTAAGGCTGTGCTATTATAGCCTCAGGATATATAACAACAGTAACTGCTGCAAAAAGCTTTTTCCTGGGAGAGCAAGGGATATTTCTGGATTAATGGTGATTCCCAGCATGGCTTGAGCTGCAGTTTGAGGCTGTGCAGTTGTTTAACAGTGCTATCTTCCATTTAAGGAAGGCTCTCCTTGTTGGCATTACCTCCCATTAAAAATCAAAACATCACATATGATTGCTGCATTTGAATTTCAGTAAAATCTCTGTAGGCTTACTTTGTTGTTTCTGGAAGTGCCTTTTGTTCAATAAGTTTTCACAACTGTAAATACACTTTCTAGCCCATAAAAGGCTGATGCTTTCTCCCCTTGGTTAGACAGAGTTCTCAGCTAATGCCCAGCTGAACTCAGTTCTTGAAAATAAGCTGCAGCAAAACACTTCTAATGAGCTGGACTTTCATGAAATGAGCCAGGTGTAAGTGAGCAGATGTAATTTCTATACTTTAAAGTAGCAGCTTTCCTGTATAATCAGGGG
Organism: Coturnix japonica; assembly: GCF_054131305.1. Taxonomy (NCBI): domain Eukaryota; kingdom Metazoa; phylum Chordata; class Aves; order Galliformes; family Phasianidae; genus Coturnix; species Coturnix japonica. The sequence goes on from NC_140664.1 coordinate 46,768,229, forward strand.
AAACTGACTATGAAGTTGTTTTTTAAGAATGGGCATTTCTAACAGTCCTTCTAGTTCTGATGAAATCTGGCTAGTTGAGGCTGGCAGTGAGTTATCTGTTTATTGGCTGGTACTAGAGTGGGATTGGTCTCTTGCCATCATCTTTGGCAACACAGGCTTTGCATGCAAAAAACACACTGGTGGAGACAGACACAAAACTATGGATCCCCTGTGGCTATCTCCACACCTATGAAAAGAAAATAAGCAATATTAGCAGTGACGCACCAGCTCTAGGAGCTGTTCCAAGAGTTGTCCCCAGAGCATCCAAGGGAGATAAGAATTAACTATGTGCTTCAGGATACAGAAGTGGAAACACACAGAGTATGTTAAGCAAGGATGCTGTACTCAGATTAATTCTACCAGAAATTATGCACAACAGATATGTGGGAGTTTTCTGAAGCTTGCTTTACAGTAGGAGATTAATTTAGACTTCTGCACTGTCTACAATGCAAGATTGGAATCAGGTCATTGGCTGCCCTCTTCTGTGTAGGCTTCCCACCACACAGAGAACAGCCTGGAGGAGTTTGTACCATCTGTAATGGACAACTGCAAAATATTCTATGACACAGAAAGCTATCCATGTAGCTATTGCAGTACTGCTAATTGAAAGCAAAAACTCTTTGAAGTCTGGCTGAGAATGCCCAGCTCACTTGAGGGGGGAACATTTCCCCCAGGCATGTGGTTTTTGTGACCTATCACTAGGAACCTTAGGATACGTTTGCACTGTGAACATGTGGTGACACTGGCGTTTTGTGTCCAAAGTTACTTTAGTGCTGCAGTTGGCTGTGATAGAAATTATCTGGGCCTGTGGTAGAAGTATTTTAAGCAGTTAGCAATGTATTAATGTCATTTACAAGCTTTCTAGGAAGTTTCTGGTGTTATACAGTAATGGATCAATTTCTGTTGTAATGTGGGGTCATTACTGCTACTTTACACCACTTATAACTATTTGTTAGTAGCATGCAACACCATCCCAAATCCCTTCAAAGACCTTTATGCAAGCTGCAGTTTGGAGGAACGCATTTTCCATTGGAAGAATGGAGAAAACTGCCAAGGAGGAAGCTGATATAGCATACAAACTTTTGTATTCATCCAAGGTCATCTGAAGATGAGAATTAGAAGCAGGAACATCAGGTTAACAACGTGCTCAGAACTATTGCTTTGAAGAAGAAAAGAACAAGAATTGGGCTTGTACTTCTTAATATCTTTATTGGTGACCTGGACAAGGGGACTGAGTACACCCTCAGTAAGTCTACAGATGACATCAAGCAGGGGGAGGAAGTGTTGACCTGCCTGGGAGTAGGAAGGCACTTCAAAAGGATCATAGAAAAAGCCCCAATGCGTAGAAAAGCCCCAGTATGGAGTTTGCTCAGGCTATTTCAAAGCAAACATCATTATTGTGTAGTGATTGATAAAAAGCATTTCACATGTGGGAAAGTTTAGCTGAATAAAAAACAGTTCATATCTATAAAGATAGGACAGCTATAAAAGTAGACATATCACTTGATTGTTTGAATTCCTGATGGTGAATTTAAATAGTCAGCTGTAGCTTGTTTCCTTTTCCTGTTATTTCTTCAGATCTATGGATATAAAATCTAGGATAGAGATATAGTTTGCATATGCAATCCTGCTTAATCTGGCCCTCTAATCAACCATCAGTTACCATTTGGGATGGCACATCTTCTGGTGGGAATAGTTTGTTTCCTTTAAAATACTTTTCTATTGTGGCTTGGTGTTTTAGAGAAGTGCCTTGAAAGCGTATGATTGGCAGGCAATTGTTAGCTTTCTCACTACAGTATTAGCTTATCAGTGCTGGTACTTGCTATGTAAACTCTGAACAGTTATATCACACATTCTGAACCTTTAAAATGTACTCTGACTTCTAATATCTATAGCATAGTGGTTCCTGCAGTCTCCTGGTTTCAGCTGAGACACTTTTCTTCAAAGTGTCTGGTATGATGTTATGTTTTGGCTTTAGGAGAAAAACAGTGTTGATAACACACTGATGTTTTAGTTACTGCTGATCAGTTCTGTATGGAGCCAAGGACATTTCAGTTTCACAGCTTCTCTTACCATCCTGCCAGCAGGAGAGGGGGAGAGGGGGGATTGGGGTCTATGCCACAATGAACTGGAAGGGGACAGAACAAGGACAGCTGGCATCATGTGAAAAAAACAACTGTACAATGGAGAGAAGTTGGCTAAGGGGTTAGTTGCTGCTTGGGGGCTGCTTGAGCATTGGTTGGCAAGTGGTGAGTATTTGCATTGTGTATCACTTTTTTTGTGTGCACACACACACATATATATATGTAATGTTATTTCTCCTTTTTCTGTGTTAGTAATTAGTTTTTATCTCAACCTATGAGTTCTTCCATATATATTTTTTCTAATTCTCTTCCCCCATCCCATTAGGAATGGTGGGGGAATGAGTGAAAGGCTATCTGGTGCTTAGCTGCTTGGCCAGTTAAACCACAACTCTGTACATAGGATTTAAATGCTGAAAGATTTGGCTATTTACAGAGTGCTGGCATGCAATTCTTAATAGATTTCTAGATAACTTGATTATATCTGTATTTTAGGAAGTCTCCAATGGCTTCATGCTGAGGTCTATGTGCACACCTGCCCCTGCCCTGCACGCTGATGAGCCACCTCTGCTGCCAAAAGCCCTTTTGATTTAGGATTCTGAAATAGAGCTGAGCCAAGGATCCTGGTCCTAGGGCAGGTAGAATCATAGAATTGTTTGGGTTGGAAAAGACCCTAAAGATCATCAACTCCAACTGCTACCTACCCATACTACCCTAACTCTAACAACCCTCTGCTAAATCATGTCCCTGACTACCACATCCAAATGGTTTTTAAACACATTTAGGGATGGTAGTTAGAGGCAGCTCTGTAGTGGTGTGGAGACTAAGGCCTGGCAAGCTGCTATGTGGGAAGCTAGGGAGGGCTGCTGCTGCTGTTAAAGTACCCTAATCTCTCTGATGTGGCATCACACAAGAGAAGGATTTCCAAACCTGCACATTCTTCCAGCGTGGAGATGCATTAATAGGGTCCCACAATGTAACTAGTCTTACAGAATGGATCAAAGTACTGGTTTGTTAGTCATGTAAAAATCTTGTAGGCCACGGCCATATTAAACATAGTTTGAAAATTTCATATTTTTCTTTGCTTAGTTTAGCTTGAGTTTTTTCACTGTTTCCTAGCTGGATCACATAAGTATAAACAGATCACTTTGTCTCTAATGATATGATTCAGGAAAGCTGGGAGAGATTTCACAGTCCAAAACCCCAGCTGCAGAAATGAAGTCAGTACAGCTATTATCTTGACCGATCTTACACTGCTTCTGTTTCCTCTACAAAGTTCAATTTGTTCAATGAGTTCTGATATTTCCTTAGTGTTCCTTGGCAGATCCCAACTTTAAAAACAAAAGAGCGTATTCTGATTTAATGCAGATATTCATGTTTGTTTCACTGGAAGTCAGTAATTGAAGATTTAAACTGTGAGGAAAAGTGCTTGTAAAATCATGCAGGACCTTCCAAACTCTCTCCACAGAACTTCTAACTCGTATTCTTCTGTAAGACTGCTAATAGACTGAGGACAGTATGAATTCATTGGCTTCATTTTTCAAGAGGTATGCTTGTGTTAGACTCCCAGGCAAACTGCTGCCAAGGACATAGAGTTAAGCAAAACTGCTATGACTACCAAAAAAGCAGAATCTGTCAGACTATGTCCATGGTGCCTCACATGCCTTTTGATGTTACTTATCTTTGACCAAAGCTTTAGTCTGGTCTGACGCCTGGCTTCAGTGATATAGGTTCTGCCTCTCACTGCAAAAGATGCAGTGAAAGTAAAATACCAACACTATATCTATCTATCTGTATGTACGTAGCTGTACTTTCTATTATGCTGTTGAAGCCCACACAAAGGGGTTTTGACTGCAGATATGCACTTGTTGAGCATGGTGCCTCTGTTTTCAGGCAATGGGATCAGTCTTCTGGATCACTACTGCTCTTTCTCTGTTTATCCTTGAGTAAGTAGCTCATAATTCCTCTGCTGGATAATGTGTGACTGAGCCTGATGGGACATCCAATTACTGTTTGGAAGACAGTCAAATCCTTTTCCTACTGCCTTACTTTGAAACATACTTCTTTCTCTACATCATCAAAAATGTCTGTTCCCTATATTTTGGGGCATCTGCTAGGCAGACACACTGTGCACATCAAATCCTTTCAGCATGCCATCATGTTTATCCCCTTTGCTCAGTCATTAGCAGCAGGATACCATCCATTTATCTCATCCTGCTACTGTTCTTCTCTTCAGCACTGACTTTTGTATAAATAACGTATTTCCTGACCTTTCCCAAAGATGTCTGCAGCCTGCTGTGTTTGTCTCCAGTTAGCTCTGAAGGTGTCTGAGCAGAAGGCAGAGTATGAATCCTTTTTTTTTATTGATTATTTATTTTTTTGTCATGCAATAAAAATTGGGATAAGACAGGTCTGAATTCCTTGGGTATAAAATGATCAGTCTGCTTAGTGCCTTGGATTGGAGGTAACATCAGCCAAAACCAGGGAGCTCAGGTGTTGCCTTTAAATTGACCCAGACTGTCAAAAAATAAAGATATGTGCAGCAAAGGCAAAAAGTAAGCTTGGGCTGTTCTCTGGTAAACTTGGCTGCTTGTTTTTGACATAAAAATATGGTGACTTTCATGTAAAAATGTTTCCACATTTCTGCAGCCAGAAGTTCTGGCTGCTCAAGTTGCTGATGGAAACACTGAGGCAGGTTGGATGCCACATCAGAAACTGTTTGGGGCTGAGTCGTCACCTATCCAAGTGTATTGGAGATGGATGTGCAGTATGGCTATTGCTGTCTGCTCTGTACAGCTCAATGACATGGGCTTTCATTGGGATGGTAAGCACTTGCTTCTTCAAGGAGTTTAGCATGAATGCAAAGCTGTCATTCACCAGGCTAAAGACTCAGCCACTCAACATACAGTTCTGAGTGTTGTAGCCATAAAAAATGCCTGCATCAGACTGTTTTGTTATGCTTCTTATTGTGGTGAACAGCTGCACTCCCAAGGTCTCCAACTGTCCACTCCCAAGGTGTGGATGAAGGCTTTGTACCCCAAGCCTTTATGTTTGGCTCTTGGAAAGGACATGCTCTTTTGACTTGAAGTGAGTTGGCAACAGGCTTGTTTCATTTTGCTGGAAAATGGTATGGTGATATCATAACAAAAAAATGTATCAGGCTTTGTACTGGCATTTTTTTCTTCCTCCTTCCGTTCCTCTTTTTCTCAAAGCAAGGTTTTTCTGCTAGCTACTGTCAGAGTCATGCATGCTATATTTAGTTGTTAAGTGATGTAATGTGAATGTTTAGGAAACTAATTTCTTTTCTGGGAGACCAGCCCAGCATGCAAACCTACTGTCTACCTGCTCTTGTATTCTGCCAACATAAACTACCTGTTGGTTAATAGCAGAGACTTTTTTTTTCTGGTGTAAAAGATCCAAATTTTATTTATCCCGCTTTTCACTTTCTATACTACCCTAAGCTCATACTTTGCAAGTCATTAAAATCTGTTCCTTTTTTCTCAGATAGCCTCACTTCCACCCATAGGGTCATTTATTATTCAGTTTAAGTGAGGGTAGCAGAATCTGGCATCAGGAATATCTTTACACTACATACAAAATGGAAAAGCCAGCAGATGTGACTTGAAGAGACAAACTATTAATCTTGAGCATGTAAAGTAACTGACTTCAGATAGCATTTGTATTTCTTGGCAGCACAGGACAAACTGTAGGTGTGACAGCTGTGGATGGAGGGGCTAAGGGTAAGGCTGCAAAGCTCTGCATAGGCAATGCCATCCAGTCACAAGTTTCTGGGGAGCATCATGGCATGAGTCAGCTGGGCTGCAGGTTTCTGAGCCTGAACAGATGGAGGTAACAATATAATTATAAAAAACAGAATGTGGCTATTCCTTTCTCTACTGATTGATGTGACAGAGCTAAATGCAAGCAGAAAGGTATCTTGGGCCAGGATCTAATTTTACCTGTCAGTGGTTATTTGGGGCAATCCGAATGACTTCAGTGAAAGGCACTTAAGGATCAACAGAACGAGCTCAAGATCGAAGCCACAAACCACCTTCTCTGTGTTGCTGTTCCCAGGTTTCTCCTACCTTCCCTTCCTGTCCTTACTACTTTGGAGCAGATGGGTGAGGAGAGCCCTTTCCCATTTGTAAGTCCATGAGGCTGTAGTAATTCTCTTCCCTAGCACTACAACCTGTTGATGGGAGGTGGAAGAGTGGGGTCACGGTGGTGTTCCTCAAGGTATGGGTCCTTTTCTAACTCATTCTACCTGTCTGTGCCATGCTCAGAGCAGCTTGTTTAGCTAGACTGTATCTGACACATAGAAGAAAAATACGTTGTCCTGGTGCACTTTGCCCCCAAAATTACCAGCAGCAAAGCCGATGTCACTGATAAGCAGATAGCTTTAAACAAACATAAACATAAAGCATTGCTTGTAGTCCACAACATCTGTTTAGGAAAACTGAGAAATAAAGGGGAAAAAAACCCAACAACACTGCAACATAAAAACAACCATGAAAAACACAAAATTGCAGTTCAAACTGAAAAAGGTTCCTGCTTATATTGGTCAGAAGGTAGCTGGTTTTCAGAAGTAATCTTCCAAACCTTTGATCAATTCAGAGACTTTAAGCTGTGAATTCTCTTAGGAGTGGTAGTTTTGAGTAATTTGCTTGCTGCAGAGCTTATGCATTACAAAAACATCTTGCAAGGAGCAGCAGCTTCACGCAGCAAGGCTTTCAATAGACCCATGGAGACATACATGGAGAGATGTCATTGTGACCCAAGCTCTGGTGACTGTGACAGCAGGAGAGGGTGGGAGAATGTTATGTGTTTTTTCTGTCTTAAGTCCAGACTCTGACTAACCCTTGTGTGGGTTCTGTTATCTGTGTCTGAACTGTCCTCAGTCCCAGCTGGGTACATGGCATATCTTCTTTCCAGTCCTGTGGGATGGGAGAGGGAAGAGCACAGCGTGACTGGGACTAAAATCTGGCCCTTAAATAGTTTTATTAAACTGTGGGAAAGTGATAAGATTGCCAAGTAGAGAAAGTACTTAAAGGTCATCACACTAAACACCTCCTCCATTTCAAAGCAAAGGAAAGCTTTTGTGTTGGAAATCCCACTCTCCTGACCAAAATAGAATAGCAGCTTCTGCTTTTGTGTCTTTTTCAGGTGCTAACACATTAGATGTTAGGAATATATGTTGGAAAATTTGCCACAATATCTGTGGACTTATTTTCATTAATCCATGCAGCAATTTGTGTATTGAAGTTTGAGACTGACCCTGACATTTCTGTAGTTCTGTGTTTTCTTTCTGGTGTGGTTTTGAGAAATACTAGTAAGTCCTTGCAGTAATCTTTTGTTTCTAACCACTGCTTGTGGATACTCTCCCAGCAGAATGGCACAAGTCCTTCTCCTGCTTTCTATTAAAGACTGGTTAATCCTTCTTAGTTTACATTACATTTGAGCTTAGTGTTGGGATTAAGTCATTCTACATAGACATAATCAAGACATTTCAGTGCACTTTCCTATAGCACATCCCAGCACAGATTAACAGTGGCCGTTTTGGGAACAACCCACGTGTGGCAGTTGCGGATAGTGAACAAGATGTTAACCATCTCCTACAGAGAGAATCATAGGCCTGAGTGCAGTTTGTTAAATCTTTTGTACTGATTATTTTGTCCACTTTAATTCTCCCTGAAGAGGGAGTACTGGCTTTCCAGAAGAGAAGAAACATTGACTGCTTACGGAGCAACAGCTGAAATCTATCACTTTTAATCTTACAATACTTTTTTTTACATTGGATGCTTACACTGGAAGGCGCATTTTTCACTGCAAACTATTTCCATTTGCTTTGTAGAGCAAGTGAAATGATTAAAGCAGGAGTTATTCCCAGTTTACAATCATTTCTTCAAGACAGTAATAATAATTGACCTCAGGTTAGTCTCTCCATAAATTGTATTTGAAGACATGCAAGTTGCAAACAAGCAGAGCCAGATTGTCCCCAGAATGTGTTCTCCAAGTGAGGAAGATACTTCAAGCCTGAGCTAGACACAGACAGATACTTGCTTTGGTTCTTAAATGTTAGCGTGGTAAACTGAAACCAAGCACTTGCGTCCCATATGTGCAAAGTATAATGTTTTGCTTGTCATTAACAAGAAAAGTATTATGGTTAACGTGAAGCTTTTCTAAAGCCTTTTTTGGCAATAATGCTATGGAAGAGAGCAGCTGAAATAGTAATAAAACAGAGAACTTTCATCTGGGAATATCAAAATTATTTATAAGCTCAGTTAATATCTTGATATTTTTCTGGAATACTACTTTCCTGTGGTAATTGTTAGGAGAGGAATTATATCCTGGTTTAGCAGAAGGATGAACTGGGGGCACAGAAAGTATGAGGAACTTGTGCAAAGGTACTGCAGCAGATCACACAGTATTAGCCAAGATTCATGCTTAGTGGGGTTACTTTCTGATTTCTGACATTGAGGAGTTATGCTGCTGTAACCAGGTCCTAAGAATCTGCTTCTAGGTGCTGGGTAGCTGCCTCCATCTTCCTCTCCATCATTCCCAAGAGTCAGTTGGTAAATTTATCTCTTTCTCCCACTGGAGCATTGGGCTCCACAATGGGCACTTCCCATCCCCAGTGAGGAACTCAGCTGGATGATGGAGACATGCTCTCAAAGAGCTGCTGGGCTGGCAGAGATACTTCTACTGCAGCCATGAAGAATCATATTTTTCCTAATAAGCATCTCAGGCTGCCTGGGACATAATGATAGTTTGGATAGAATTGGGTGAAGGTCCACTTTGCAATGCCAAGTCTGTAGATGTGAAGAAATGATGAAATTCCCTGGTCAGTTGAAGATGAGGCCACTATACTTTGTCTGTGTGTGCCCATGTGAAATCCAATTGGCCACAAATTTTACAGTAAACTCTTAGGCAGACCAGTGTGTGATTTTATGGATACTTGAAAAAAATATCAAGAACTCTACTTGTTCAGTTTGCTTATGTATTGGGCAGATAAAGTTTAAGGGAATGAATCAAAGGGGGAAAAATAAGCCAATTATCAGCTACATGAAAGGATTCTACTCATTTATTTATTGTGTATGTTCTGAAGGAGTTCCAAAGGTGTTTTACAAAGTGCTCTTTTCCTTTCTGGGATGTAACACAAAAGGATTTATGGTAGGTAGATCAGAGATTTTTCACTCTGTGTTATTCATTTTGTTTCCTTATCTCACCTCTCCTTAAATGGTGCGCTGTTGTTACAACTTATAGCTGGTATTTTTCAGATAGAAGGTATGGCAAAGAGAATCAAATCTGAGGCTTCAAAATCCTTAAGGGATGTGGGAATGTTGGAGTATCAGAATCTTTTCTGGGCCAACAAGATCATCATTTGGATAAGGGTCACTGGAAGTATGTGCTTGCCTCTGGATGCCCAGGTTTAGATCAAATGGCCCAGAAATTTGAGATCTGTGGAGACAGAAATACCTTTTGTTCAGCTATGATGTGCACCTTGATGATTCAAAATTCCCTGAGAAGCTGTGGGTGCCTCATCACTGCAGGTGCTCAAGGCCAAGTTGAGTGGGGCCGTGGGCAGCTGATCTGATGTTTGGCAGCCCTGCCCACAGCTGGGGATTGGAAACAGACAATCTTTGAGGTCCCTTCCAACCCAAGCCATTCTGATTTCATTGCAAATGAAGTGAATCTGAATAGCATATATTCAGGTGCATCCTGGGCTTTATTTTTTTAACATTATTTTTATCCATGATTTTTCTCACTAACACAAGTAGGTGTTCAGATCCCAATGTCATTAACAGGTTCTGAAACACTGAAAATTACAGGAGTCAAGCAGATTTACTGGCAATTTTGGTCATGGATAAAAATGAACTTCAAATACATCCAAAGCAAACTTGTACAAAAGTCTTAAACAGATCTGTTGAAGAGATTCCAGCCCAGCACATTTTGTTAACCGCCACATAACTGACTGTATTTCAGCTCTGCACGTGTTTTGATTTGTGACTGCTCGAAAAAGTAAAAAGCGCATGCATCTGAAATGCCTGGCTGAAGTATTTTGTAAAAGTGATTGATCAAGAGCAGGTCAGATGCTGGTTTTTTGTCCTGCTTGGACATGTTCAAAATCAGAGTAATTCTCAGCATCTGGTAAAATTTATTGATGTTTTGTCTTGGTTTCTTTAGTCTCTATAGGGAAACATAATAATCTGTGACATATTTTATGAATCCAAGGACATTTTGTTCAGTCACCTGTCTAGACATGTACATGCACAAATAAGTTGCTAGATATTTCAGCACGTGCAAGCCAACATACTGAAAAAGTCCTTTTATTAGTAGCTGTCTGCTTTTGAAGAGCATTAATAAAGTATGAAACTGAGATGTTAAGTTAGTAAAGGGAAAATTCTCTTGCAGAGTAAGTAATGCAGAGCCTTGCCCTTCAGTAGCTGAGGCAAGGTTTTGGACTGATGGTTGTGCTGAGAGTGCTTGCAATAAGAATATCATCATATTTCAGCTTTTCTTCAGCAGTTAACCATGACAGTAAAAGACAGAAATATCATCTTTGGATTGTTTACCAATTTCACCCTTTTAATGAGCATTCAGCCAGTTTGCAAAGAGTTCTGCTCTTGTAGTTCACAACTTTACAAGCTTCTTCTGTATGGAAGGTCTCTCCAGTGTAGGGGTTTAGTGGTTTCAAGAAGAAGCTAATTAAAAGCAGCTGCTTTAAAATGAACACTGTCACTTTAAATCTGAAAGCTTTCATATGTCTTTGATTCTGTGACCATTAATTGTTTTCCCCTTGAAATCTGTTATAATTTATGGGAAATCATTAGTCTGTTGAAGAATGACACGAAACCATGATTTTGTAATTCTTCGGAGCACTGTTAAAATGATTTCCCACAATTGTTATTTCCTTTAGGACTATGAAGTGTCCTTATTATCATTGTGTCCCATAGACATACCGACTGTCTATAATAACTCGGCTGGTTGGCTATCAGTGCCTTTTATGGGAATTTTTTTTTGTAGTTCAGCTGTAAGTCTCATCTTTCACATGGCTGATATGTCTCAATAATGTTTTTGATGTGCGTATATTTCTATCTATATGTATTTATGTACACATACCTGCTAGAATGATTTTTAGTTTCATTGTTACTGAATATGTGGAAAAACTAATTACTTCCACAGTTTCCTTACACTCAAGCATTTGAAGAGTGTACTTCAGAAGTGGCCAGTATTTGTTTTCTGTTTGGCAGGAGGTTCTGAGTCAATTTATGTTCTTCCCCCTACCTGCTTGCATGATATCTGAACAATTGGACTGTGTGATTAGGGTAAAACAAACAAGATCTCTCACTCCCTAAGAGAAATGAATTTCCAAATATCATTTAATTGAAGAGTTTTGTTCTTCATTGCCTTTTCTGGGAGAGCTGGAGTGATCCATATGAGAGGTGCAAGTGGGATGCTAATGTTATTTTTAGGCCATCATTATTGATATTGGCTAGCATTACTCAGAGCCCTTTAATAAAAGGAAGATATGATAAGGACATCTTTACGATACACCCATAAGTGATAAGCATGAGGAATATGGAAAAAGATTAAAGACAGAATATCTTGGCCTCAGAGAAAAGGGGCTTTGTCCTATTAAAGATAAAGTTGACTAGATGTGTGCGTTTAGGCACAGCAGCCCTCATTTTCTCATCAGGGTCACTGCTTCTAAAATCTAAGCCTTACTTTTGACTGTTTTCTTTGAGGTCCCATAACTCTTGTTACCAAGTTGTGCATTTAAGCTTGTGTCCTTTTTCTGTAAGTAGATGAAGGAGGCTGGCATTTAAACATATGCTTCAGTTCCTCTCTAAATTAGGCTACTGAATGACACAGTTTTTTCCCTTATTGACCTATTCCTGTGTGTGGATCACCTCTCAGTTTTATCACTGTGAGGCAGGATGACCAAAACACCAGAGCTGTTGGTGCAGTTGACATAATGGTGGTTACTTAAACTGCATGCTTATTGCTCTGAAAGCACCTATACATTAAAATTAGCAAAGGCAGGGAGAGGAGAAAAATCAGCCTGTTAATTTGGATGCAAGATAATCCTTTATCTCTCTGGGAGCCCTGGGATCCAGCACGGACTATCCCCTTTCTGCCAAGAGCCACCTGCCCTGCTTCCAGCTGGAACTCACACCAGCTAAAGTTGAACATCAAAGCCACCCACTCAGATGGATGCCACTAGCATGCAAAGGTCTTCATTCAGTCTCTGAGGAAGCTCACACCTTTAAATACACAGCCCACAAAATAGCCTGTTTTCATCTGAAGTCACTTGCCATGTCTTCATTGACTCATGGGGGCAGGGAAGTGAGTGTACCACTATGGGAAGTCAACAACTGATCTAAAATACCAACTATCCACCTGCCCCTGCAGAATGTACCCACTGGGCTGCATGTACTTGCTGCTGTGCGGGGATAGGCTATGTAAGAAGCAACAGTGTCTGCTGGTTGATCATGCATTTGTAAGTTAAAAGATCACAGAGTTACTGGGCTCTCCTACCTGGGGTCCAGCATGTGTTTTGGGACCACTTTCTCGCTAGGTTTTACAGTCTAGAATGGATTCAGTGCATCAGCCTACAAGACTGTGGGGAAGTTAGATGTTAGAGTGGGACTTTAATGGGAATATTTGCACACAGCTGTGTACTTTGGAATGAAAAAGTATTTTATGCTCATTGTGGCAGCTGGAAGTGTCGGTGCCTAATTTAAAGCAAGGAGGAGCCAAGGGAAAGCCATAATACTTATATATCAGGACAGGAAAAACCTTCTGGATGTTTCCTAAAGTAAGGTCTTCTATCACCGTGATTCCACTAAATTGACAGCCAGTAAATTTCCACCCCATTCTGTGTTTTGTTTTGTTATTTTATTTTTATTTATTTTCCAGCAGGTCCGCAACTCTAAGAGAATATGCATCATCAGTGTAAATATTATTTCCCTGTTTTCTGTGTACTGCTGCTTGTATGCCCTTGAATTCTCTTTGGAATACATAAATTTAATTCAGATGCCTTTTTCCTCAGGGTAAAACTGTTTTCGGTCTGGAAAACTTTACTAGTTTTTGCTGAAAGTAACAGAAGGAGACTTGCTTGGGTTGTATGAGGTCTTAAAAAATAATTGATTACTACCAAGTGAAAACAATTTTAATGCTTTCTAATAGTTCTCATTCTGGATAGAGGTTATCAGTGTTGACAGAAAAATTCAGGGAGTGAAGAAAATAGTAAGTAGTCTTTCAAAATGAAGGATTATGTACTTGTCCAGTAATCAAGAAGTTTAGATGCTGATAGTTCACCTTCAAAGCACTGTGAAAACTCAGATGGCTGCATTATACTTTGCTGTTCCTATTTCGTTCTTTAGGATTATGCCCAAGGATTAATGAGTGAACAGGCAAGGAGGAAGGTTTATGAAACTCTTCAATGATAAGTACAGTACAAAAAAGACAGGGATCTCTTGGAAAGAGTCCAGCGGAGGGCCACTAAGATGGTGAAGGGGCTGGAGCATCTCCCCTGTGAGGAGAGACTTAGGGAACTGGGTCTGTTTAGCCTTGAGAAAAGAAGGCTGAGAGGGGACTTTATACAGGTTTATAAATACCTGAGGTGTGGGAGCCATAGTGGTGAGGCTGGTCTCTTTTCAGTAGTGCATGGGGACAGGACTAGGGGTAATGGGATGAAAGTACAGCATAGGAAGTTCCGCACAAATGTGTGCAAGAACTTCTTTACAGTGAGGGTGACAGAGCACTGGAACAGGCTGCCCAGGGAGGTGGTGGAGTCTCCTTCTCTGGAGATATTCAAGACCCGCCTGGACGCCTACCTGTGTGACGTGGTGTAGGGAGCCTGCTTTGGCAGAGGGGTTGGACTTGATGATCTCTAGAGGTCCCTTCCAACCCCTACAATTCTGTGATTCTGTGATATTTTACCTCCATCATTCATCAATGATGGTGGAGAAGGTGGTAATGGCCTGGGATGCCATGGCCTGCGGATCATGCTGATTCCTATGATTCAGCCCTGAATGAACCCTGCTACAGAACTCCCTCCTGCCTTCCAAATTATGACATGGTGCCATCACCTTTTCCCTGCACTGTGACCTGGAGTGAAAAAATATGTCCTGTGATGTGCCCCAGGGCTGTACTTCTGAGCAATGATTTGCAGTGTGGAAGGAAACCAAGGCATGAGTAGATTTATCATGCACCTACACCCAGCAACTGGCCTGACTATTTCTCATACTGTTAGGAACTGGAGTGAGCAAAGATGATAATATCTTCAGTGATCACTAGAGTACAGCAGGACCCTCCTAAGTGGCATGAGTTCTCAGTTTATTGCATCAGAGAGTCAGCATCAGACTGGAGATGGAGGTGGGTCATGATTTGCCCTTTTTAATGGTAAGCTGGACTGTGCACACAAACATATCAGAAACAGCTAAGAGTAAAATGCTTTCCCATCCTCTGGCAGCCCACCACTTTATATTGGTGTTATTTGATTAACATAAACTACCACTGATCGTAACAGTTAGAGAAAAGTGCAGCTTCATTATCTGAAAGTTCAGCAAGATGGTTGTTACTTTATTGGTATGGTGATAGGGTGGAGAAATCTGTCTTTGGAGCCATGGTTTCCAGTACTGGGGGAGAACAGGACAGACAACCTGTCTATCTTCCAGTGCCTGGAGCAGAGGGATCTGGCTGCCTGGGAAGGGTTCCTGAAAGCCTCTGTTGACCCAAGTCAGAACTCAGGTCAGGATTAGATACAGGTAAATAAACAGTGTCCTCTGGAGATACAACTTTAGGTCTTCCTTAGGACTTGGGACATCAATAAATGATAACGTGGATCTATCCAGTAGGTGTTTTCCCTTTGCAAGGTCATTCTCTTTAAATCGCTTATTAATTTCTGTTAAATGTAGAATATTCTAAATATCTGGCAGTGGCTTAAGTCCACAGAAATAAGTATGAAATTTGTGGTTTACTATCCATGTAGACTAGCATCCTCTAGGTCATCCTTAGGTATTTTTCTCCATTACTTGGTGAAATGGAGCTGCATGTATGTGTTTGGGGGAAAACCATGTGGGAATAAAAGCATTCAAGCAGCTGAATATGCTGCTTTTAGAGCATACAGAGTAGAGATGAAGGACCTAAACACACCTCCTCACATCCTATGGGTAACAGATGGCACTTGTTACCATGTGCCTTCAGAGGTCTCCAGCAGAGCTATGGGTTTTCTGGCTGATACATGATTTCCTGTGTTGTACAAGGGATTGCAACAGATGATCAAAACTAAGCCACGCTGGCAGAGTTTCAGTCAGAGCTAAGATGCTCATTCTGATATGTAACTATCTCTTAAGTGACCCTCTGCACTCATCTAAGTCATTGCTAACATTTTTTCCCCCCACACTGCTTTAAAAGTAGTTTTATTCTATGAGCATGTGTTAGAGCGATACCATTCCACAGTCAGGTTTTAGGACTGGGGTTTTCTTCAGCTTCCTTTATATTTACTTGTTTGTTCCTCATAACACCATGTTTCTGCTTGGAAATATGTTTGGCTACGCAGGAAGAGTATCCATTGCAATTTGTTCTTCCTGACCCTTTGTGAATCTTAAACAAACGGCATTTTGGAAAGAAACCAGAGGCTCTCTTCTCTGTTCCTTTCAAACAAATCTGACCTTACAGCTGTGTAGTCAGTGAAATGGAAACAGGACAGAGTAAAATTTTCCAACAGTGATTTTTTATTTATTTATTTTTTTTTTGAAATTCAGTAATCAGATGCTCTTTGAAAAGACACTGGGTTTTTCAAACCTTTACTCTTACTGCTGATGATCCCAACTGGCTACTTTGACCATCCTGCTTCATCCACTCCACTTTTTGTTGCTTTAAATGAGTCTAGGGTTGCCCCCATCACCAGTGTATTTTTTCCCACTATGCTGGAGCCCTGACATGACTGGCGCTTATCTCTTTGGATTGCTAGAGCATAGAGACTGAGATGAGGCCTGCACAGGCATGGAACTCCCAATAAGCTTTGATGCCTTCTGCATCTGAGCTCAGCTTTAGTTTCTCCTGGGGAGTGATTTACTTTGTCTAGAAGAGAAAGTCAGCTGACCTATGTAGATAAATTCTTGCTTTTGCAAACTGGAGGTGTTTAGATGGAGACATGGTCATCGCACGCCAGAACATGAAGTCCTCAGTCTTAACTGTGTGCATCTGTGTTATGCAAGAGGCTTCAGATTGTGCAAAGCAATAAAAAAAATGCTCGCTAAAATTAGCAATGAACCATCCTGCACATTGTTGGGGAAAACAATGCAATTGGAAGAGATCAGGAAATGTTCCTTTCTGACAATTATTTTTAACAATGTGATACAATTTAGCTGAAAGTTGGGGAATAGCCGGGGGCAAGGGGAGAAATATTCCTCCCTTTGGTTAACCTTGCTCGGGAAATGTGAATCACTGAACTAAATAAAGTTTGTAAAAGATGCTTTGAAAATGCTATGCTACGCCCTATAATTCAGCCAAGAATGAAGGAGGAGGGAAAAGAAAACATCAAAAGTCCCTGCTTCTTTTTATATTGCTTCTTGGCGCATTCCTATTTCTTCTTCCTTCCTTTTTATTTTTTCCCTCTTATAGACAAGAATCCTCTTTCTGTTTTGTTGTTTTGACATTTTGTTTTTGCCTTTTTAATCCCTTTCATTTCGTGAGGCTGATACCATAACTTTAAAAACAACCTTGTTCTCTACAGACAACAGCAATGAGAAATGCCAACGGAGTCCTATTAGGAGGACAACAAAGACAACTTCTTTTTTTTTTTTTTTTTTTTTTTTTTTTTGTAATGATTTTATTAGGACCTCATGATGTACACATGAAAAATTAATTTCAGAACATGAGCTGCTCTTCAGATGGCGCCGTTTAAATCTGGAGGATGTTAACATTCCTGCTGCATGACAAAGGTCCACCACCCCCTGTGTTGATACTCATCCTGCTCAGAGGCAATAACATCTAAGGATGAACAGAGGCCGTGGCACCATATCCTGCTTGAAGGCTACTTTCACAGATTTATCTTGGGATTTCCTAGCGTTCCCTGTTGGGGCAGCATGGCCCTCAGGGCTAGGATGCATGGTTCTCACTCTTAGCAGGGAGCCAGCTGTTTCATCAGGGTTTGTATGCTTTGATGCCAGCAGCAGCACTGCATTTCTGTCCGCTGCACTCCTCACAAGCAGCCTAGAGAGGCATGCACCGGTCATTGCAGGGAGCTGGCTGCTCCCTCAAAGAGCTGCTGCAGAACAGACAGGGCCGTGGAAACAGCCCACCATCTGCTATTCCCCCTCTGCTCTGCTGCATAACCCCTGTCCCCTCCTCATAAAAACAAACCAGCTCAGCCTGACTTCCAGGTGCTCTTGCTGGGCAGATGCCCCTTGCAGCAGATGCTGCCCCAGGGCTGGAGTCACAGCATGCAGCTCAGGCACTCCCTGCGGAGTAGCGCTGACCTTTGGGTCTGCGGCCCCACTGTCCCCAATCCTGGTGCTTTCGCATCTGGTTTCTGCTATTCCTGTCAAGCCCTGCTGGCTTTTTAATAGCGAGAGGAGAGTTTCAATGAAGCCGAAGTCACTTTGACTCCTCTCACATCAGAAAACTAGAACCAGACAGAGCGCAGGGCAGCGTTTGTGGTGGGAGGTTATAACAGGGTGTCCTATCATTGCTCTCCAGGTGCTGAGCATGCAGCCACAGCGCAAGGTTCTTTTTGTGTGAGGGCTGATTTCTGGAGCTCATTTATGAATATGCTGCTGAGTAGACTGGCTTTTCTTCATCTGGGTTTTATGCCAAAATTCTTAAATACTTGTTCTTCCCTGTATTTGTATGTTCGTGCTGTCTGTGCACACCTGAAGTTGTCTCACATGCCCAGTCTCTCAGCTGCCCTGTCCCCGTGCAGAGCATGAGCAAGCACCCAGTATCCCAGCATAAACAAAGGAAGTTCTATATATCATTAAGGTCAGCAAAAAGAAATGAAAACAAATGACTTCTGACAAGTCCTTGGCCTGCAGATCCATCAGTAGCACAGAGACTCTGTGGCCAGCTACGTGCTACTGAAACAGCCCCTCGTCTGGCTGCTTTTTGCTCTGGGGCTCTGGCTCCAGATTGCTGCTGCTCAGCACTGGTCTCTTGATCTCAGGATGAAAGACTTCATCTGGATCTTCCATGCAGAGCTGGAGTGCCCTGCAGAAGAACTGATGATTCTGTCCTCTCCCACCATTGTCCCCCCCTGATTTTTTGTTCCTTGTTTTTTATTTCCTTTTTCCCTCTTCTACAAAAGAAACCCGGAGAAAGTTTGGAGGGAAAAAAGTAGTGTTTGCTGATCTCTTGCATAGCTTAGTGACAAACCAAAGTTGGAAGAGCATGACAAGGCATGTAAACTTGAGCTAATGGAAACTGATGTGCCAGCTGACTGCTTACTCAGACCTGTCATTGTCAAAAGGGAGCTTTTAACAAAGCAGGCATTTTTTGCAGTAACAAGTGCTCCATGAAGGGGAAGCTTGGAGTTCTATGAATTCACCTCCTTAAAATCAAAACTTAAAAAACTCTTGACCCGTCCTTACATGTCAGACTGGTAGTATCTAAATATTTGTTGATAAGTCTGCATATTTTGGGTTTAGTCAGGTTGGGTTTCTACAAGCAAACCCTGTCTTAATTGCATTGTTCACTTCAGTACTGTTGCAACAGTGCTACTTTCCCAAGCATATATCAGGCTGGATATTAAAAAAAGAATTCTTCTCAGAAATGGTGCCAATGGATTTGCATAGGCTGCCCAGTGAGGTGCTGGAGTCACCATTCCTGGAGGTGTTTAAGGAATGTGTAAATGTGGCATTGAGGGATGTGGTCAGTAAGCATGGTGGGGAAGGCTTGAGATTTGGACTTGATGATCTTAGAGGTCTTTTCTGACCTTAATAATTCTATGATTGCATCTGAACTGTCACCTTAAAGCTATGTCTTTTGCTACAACCAGTGATCCAAGAAAGTAGCAAATAGTGGTGTTCCTATGTTTTCTCTTTGCAGGAAAAATAATGGAAAGACAGCTTGTTAAGCGGGCTGTCATCATTGCTCTTCTGGATTTACAGCAAAAAGTCTCTCAGCTAAGCAAACAACAGCGAGAGTTTGTTTTAGTGAAATTCACTGATTTGTAGTTATTTAGTCAATATCCAGACCAACTATTAAACAGCATAAATGAAGCACAAAATCTTGCATTGCGGCTGCATTGGGTGTACACAAGAAATATATATATATATAATAAAATAAAATAAAATAATAAAATAAAATGGAAAAAGAAATAGACATCCTATAGCTACAGACCCCTGTCGATCTCACAGTCCGATATGGATTCTGGTGAACTGGAATCCATTGAACTGGGAGTGGAATTTGAAGCAGGACTAGGTAATTAACAGAGGTAATAAACTTTGTCCACACTATATAATTTAAAGTAGTATCCAAGCTTTAGCTGTGAGTCTTCCTGAATTTTATCATGGAATAATGAGGGTGGGATGGCACACACTGAAAATTTGGGATCAATCTGTTTGTGATTCCACTCTGGCCTCAGGCATATATTTAATTGCATCAACCCTTAGGGCTTTTGTCCTTCCAAAAGAAAAAAAATAATCAAAAACAGAATAAATTACACATTAAAACTAATAATAATAATAATAATAATAATAACACTTGCTGACTGATATCTTCCTAAAAAAGACACTGTGAAATTTAATTGTAAAATTGAACTGGAAGAAGGTAGTTATAGACTAGATACAAGGAAGAATTTCTTTACTTTGAGGGTAGTGAGACACAAGAACACATTGCTCAGAGACATTGTGGACATTCCCACCCTTGAGGCATTGAAGGCCAGGCTGGATGGGGCCGCAAGCAACCTGGTCTACAGGGAGGTGTCCCTGCCTGTAGCAGGGGGTTGGAACTAGATGCTCTTGAAGATCCCTTACAACTTAAACCATTCTATGATTCTATGATTCAACGATCTTTTGGAGAGAAGACCTTTCCAAAAACACATTATTTCTGTGAAAGGAAGCGTGTATTGAAGAATTGTGGGGATAAGAATGGACCCGTAGGGATCATCTGCTTTGTGCTGAATTTTGAACTGGGACAAAGAAGTACTACCATGAATGTTGTCTTGTTCCCTGATTGCCTAAGCCTTCTGTGGAGACTGCTGCTTTTATTGGGTACTGGGTAGACTCCCTCACAGTCTGGGTGAAACTGGTTTAGGGCTAAGCCTGGACATATTTGATGTGCACTGGTTCACTCACTAGATTCCTCCTCAGTGTTATTTAATTCCCAACCCTACAACAGAATCTATGGGAAGGCAGTCTGCTGTTGGAGATAACGTTTTAATCTCTCCTGTTTTCCTTGGCATTCCCATTGGCTGGGCACACAGGAAACATGTTTGAGTCATTTGTGTGTATGGCATTTTCATACAACCACATGAGGACCCTGCTTACCAGACTCAGCTCTTTCTTGACCAGAAACAGAACGGAATTTGTGAGCCCCTTGGGAGCTCAGCTTGCTGTTATTTGGAAACACATCAGTTGTTGTCCTTAAGGTCCTCTTAATACCAAGGTCTGAAGCCTGGATGTCATAGTCTTTGTGAAGCTAAGATTAAAAAATGTAAGAAGCTGCTCCCGCAAATAAATGAAAATGAAAAGAAGTTATGTATTTGTGTAGACAGAATGTGCACAGAAATTTAAGCTATCAGTAAGCTGCAGATGGAGGAAGATTTGCTCTCAAGTGTTCTAATTTTTCATTATCACCTCAACAAGTGAGCAAATTGCTGGCATTGGGTTTGAGGTGAATGTCCAGACTTCTGTAGGCAGTGACAAACTCTCAAGTGCTGTCTTTACCCAAATCCAAACTCCACCAGCTGCATGCAGGCTTATGTTCTGAGCTTGCTAGCAAAGTGCTTGGCTAAGTTTCTTGGCTTGTGTAGGCAGTATTTAATTGGGTTATACATGTTTATACTGGACAGAAATGAAACCCTTTTTAATAAGAACCATACACAAAAATGGTTTTAGGCAAAGAATCTGGTCTCAGGGAATATAGGCTGGAAAGCCTATACCTTAAGTCACCTAAACAAAACATCTTATTTCCTTTTGCTTTCATTAGGTGGTATCTTTGCATTTCTACACTGGACTTGTGAGCAGCATGAAGGTTACAGCATCACTCCATGTCCACGCTAGCCTAGCACAGGCTGTGTCCCAGTGTGCAGCTCTCGAGGCTCTCTGCCTCCATGCCATCCAGCAGGTGCTGGCTCAGCTACACTATAGAGACACACTTTCTAGTACATCCTCTTCTCCTCACTCTCTGCAGCACTTCTGATGGAGCTTTGCCAATCCAGAAGAGTAGGGCAATGCAAGGTGTCCAGTAACAAAGCTCATTGCTACCGAGAACTCAGTTTTATGAAGAATCTTTAAAGTTCCCAGACTAAAGCCAGATGTGCTTTACTAAAGGTGTTTTTTGCTGAAAGGTAGATTCTGTGTTAGTTATTGTCCAAGAGAGAAATGATGTCATCAGCGTACAGCAAATCATTTGTCTCCTGAAGGGTTAAGGCAAATGTGAGTCATTAGAATGTAATTCCCTTATTTGAAGCACACACTAAACAAGTATCTGGATGGCGAAGGAACAAAGCCTCGTTCTTTCATGTGCATTTGCTGAACGCCTTGGTGTCTTAGATAAAGAATAAGTATCTACCAGCGGATTAGCATTGTGAAAAAGTCAGGATTAAAAAAATAATTATCTCAGTGAGGCTGTGTAATTGAAGCTCCGTATCAGTTCAAAAGCTTAGGCCAGCAATCTCCTGGCTACCGACTAATTCATGTATTTTATGACAAGAAGGCAGAATGCTAATTATCAGGACAGCATATGGAGGGAGAAAAAGAGAGGTCTGCACGAATATTCAGTGACAGCCATCCCAATTTCAGAGGCAGTACAGAGGGCCATTAATGTATTCCCTTGCCCTGAGTAAGGGTGCTGACCTCACTTCTAATCCTGCCCCTCCAGGGTACTTAATTTCCAGCATTGCTCAACCCAGTCAGGCCTGTTTAACAATTTCTTTTCTGAGTTAGTCTCTTTGAAGAGGCCCTATTTTCTGTTCAGTGACATGAAAGAGATACTGATGTCGATTATCAAAGGCATGTGCTCCAAACCACCAAGCGTCTGATGCCCAAGGGAGGTAATATTATCTCTGCCTTCAGCGTTTACATCCTCCCGCCAAGAAAGATGTGGTGGTTAACTAGCACCTCTTTTTTCCTTCCTACTAATTTTACACAAGCTATTAATCAGAGGGGAAAATTAACTAATTCTTTGGCTTGTAGGTCATGCTAGGGCAGCACTCTTATCTAGATTAAAAGGACTGCGGACTAGTGCAAAGTCAGCTGTGCTGTGCTTTGCAGCAAGGTAGGTTTACGCTTCTTCTTTTCCCACTGCTGCATCTCACAAGTTTCACTGTTTTCCCAAAACCCGTGACCTTTCCTGCCTTCACCAAGCGACCACAAACAGCTGGAGGGTGGGCTGTCCCAACCTCTTCCTGCTGCTGGAGGGACTCTGCCCCTCTTCCCACTGTCAGGGCAAAGCTCAGGCACCTCATGTGGAGGACAGAAGTTCCCTGGACAAGGAGCTCTTGGGCACTCCCCACTGGGCTATGAGGCCCGAGGCCTATCTGTAGAACAATCATTATTGCCTGCGCTTTTAACCCAGAAACCCTTGAAATGACACTGTAGTTAGGTGGGGTTAAGAGGTGAAAAGGGAGGTGTTCCTCTTTCAAATGAAACTATTGCTTGGGATTTGTTTCCATAGGGTTTCCACAGTCACTGGCTGAGGAAATTAATCCAACTCCTGGCTGCGGAAAGAATTTTGGCTTAGTTTTAGTTTGTAAAGCAACAATAATTCGCATGTTGCTGAAACTCCTTTCCTGATGGCCAGATCTTTCAGTGAGTCCAGTGTTTTCCTGTCACACGAGCTTTACTGTAAAACAACAGTCATACTGGATGTGCAAGGTAAACATCATACCTTTTATTGTCAATCCAGCAATCTAGACTCATCGGATCAAGTGGTCTTAATTGGAGGATTACCAAGAAAAGAAAAAAAAATAAGAAGTTCATTTTTGAGATGAGAATTGAATACAAATCCCCTGCACCTTGTGATTCTCTAAAGGAGATTTTTTCCTTCCCTCTCAGTGTACATGCTGACTTCCAAGATGACACAACTAAGCAAACCCAGAAGGGTTGAAGGAAACTATTTAGCTGGATCAGCATTTCTTCATCTTTTGTCCATTTCAAGATGTGAAAAAATATTGCATTCAAAGAAGTTGTTTGCTTAAAATATGTACACAGGTGTGTACACACCTACGCAGTTAATGTTCTGAATTAAGTGATTTCAAGATACTTCTGTGTGCTAATAATGAAAACAGTGGTATGTACAGGTGAATATTTGCTATAAAATGTTGTTTTAAATTGGCAAAAAATGGGTCATGTAAGCAGCTGGATAGATTTAAAAGCTATTTAAGTAGGTCAAGTGCTCTTTTTGAGCTGAGCAACAAAAACTTAACCCTCTTGCCAGCTAAATATAGGCATGTGATTTCTAATAACATTTTACAAAAGAATTGTCTCAGTACAGATTAAACACTCTGAAGAGTCATTTTAACAGTGAGTCTGAAAACAGAATGAACTTGAACTTCTCCACTAGTGCTTCCAATAGGTCCATTGTGTACAACTGCAGTCACTTTGTCTTTTGTTCTGTGTTTTGTTTTTTGTTTTGTTTTGTTTTACTGAAGAGGCACATGTATATGTGATATCTCATGTAATTATTACAGCAGGATAAACACAAAGGACTCCTGGCAGAACAGTTACCTGATCTGTGTGCGTTCCTGCTGCAGTGCCAAGTCTATGGATGTCCTTCTGCTGGTTAGTTGAGGTTCTTTCCTTGCTTTATTCAAACCTCAGATGTTCATTGCTTTGCTTTGAGAACTGGCCAAAATATTTGCTGAGATTTTTGCAAAAAATATTCTGATTGAAATTTCAACACGTTGAAGCATTTGTTATTTACAAATTTTGTCCATTATTTGGAGAGCAAAATGTAAATAAAAACTCTTTTGTAATCTAGTTTGGGTTTCAGCTCCACACTGCTACCACCTAATGAGTAATCCCTTCACAATTAAACTTGCCCAGAAGTTTCTGCTAGGAAACAGAAAAAATAAAGGGCTTGGATTTATTCTTCCAGAACAGGATTCAGTAGCGTTTGTCTCAGTCTCGATTATTCCCAGAGTGAAAGAGCACCACAATGTGTTTAGACAGTTCACTTCTGACAGAGAATGATTTTACTCAATAGTGTGTTTATAAATATTAATACGTTTTACAATAACTGCACTTATTCTGCCAACACTTAGGCCTGGAACAAAGGACAATGGCAGTGGTATATACAAGCATGTGTGTAAAACTCTGTTCAGAGTTCTGCATGGGGTAGTTAAAAAAAATAGTGCCCTTCCCACAGGAAAAATATAAGTACGATTGCAGTTTTATCTTGATTTGGAAACCAAGTGGTGCTGGCTCATCACCAGCATCAGTCTTTTGCTCTTTTGTGCTTCTGCCTCTGTGAAGTCCTTCCTTGGACCAAGGCCACTGGGAAATAACTAGAGCCTGCCACTGATCCAGAAATGACATATGGCAGGGCTGGAGTTAACCAGACTAAATGAACCTCTGTTTCTCAGTCCAGACTTGAAGGGAACCATGGAAAGAGCTAACAGATAGCCCAATCACATGCTGAAAGTAGGGAAGGCCTCTGATGGCAAATCCATAAAGGGCTGAACCTTAAATACCATTACAACATTGGGTGATGTGTTTTCTGAACAATCTCTTTTTGGACTAGGAGATTAGGTCTTTGTTGTATAATGCTCTTAGAGTTCAATCATTCTTTGTTTTAAGCAAAGGCAAATAACTTTATCTCATTTTGATGTGAAGTGTTACAAATAATACTCGTCAGATCCAGTTTATCCCACTTGTGCCCTTGTGTGTGCATAAATCTTAAACATTTCATTTTCAAAATGTATGAAAACAGGTAAATTCTTTAGCAATTTACCTTGATTTGGGTTTTTCAGACTACCTGGGAACTAACTGAATTAATCTATATAGCTCTTAGGTTGACAATAGCAGACCTATAATGAAAAGAGTACATTTACAGCAACACTGCTAACAACATGCATTCTCTCTTGTCATGTGGCAGAAAACGAAAAACTCTTCCACTAGGCAAGCTGTGCAGCCCTGGTGGCAGTGTGCTCTTATCTTTCATCTATTGCTGCATAAAGCTTGTTTTGGAAATGAACACTTTTCAGAGGAGAGTACTGGTTTTAAGGCCAGCAGCTACATGAGTAGAACTCGGTAGCACACCTACATTTCCATTTCAATGATATTCATACAATTTTTGCTGACATTTTGTGCTTTATGGAGGAGTTTTTCTGAAACTGATTAATTCTGTAGAGTTTTTCTTTTTGCACTCTAAATACTTGACTGCTGGGCTCAAAATCACTGCAATACAAGGATCTCTGATAAGATCTCTCTGTTGAAATGCAGATGTGAACAGTCTAAATGATAAATACATGAATGCCGTGCAGACCTGAATAATGGCTGCTAGTAAAGCAGTATTTCTTATATTCTCTGGTATCCACCTTGTGTGGGAAACTGGTAATCACAGCCTGAACCTCTGATTAATCAGCTGAGGCAAGTGTTGTGTCAGCTATGGAAGCACAAGTGAGGGTAATTCAGCTGTGCTCCCGTAAGGGGTGGAGACTGACTCCACCTTTTCTGGACTTCATTTAAGGGTTGACCACCACTAAGGCAGCATCTCTTGGAGGTTGCCTCAGTGGTTTCCAGCCAGACTGAATGCTTCTATACTGGTGAGCTTTTCCTATAGATAACCTTTTGGATATTTATCACCATTCTTCCTGTATTATTTTCACCTTACACCACCTTCATTCGATTGATATGGTCAAAATGCTTCTGCTTTCTAATATTTTGTCTTGTAAGCATCATATAGATTTATCACTGGTGCAACTTCCACTACTGAGGCTGTCCATCTGGCTGAGTTAGGCACGTATTTGATCACTTGAGTGTCTATGAATCAGCTGATTAACCGCCACTGTCAATGTTGCCAGTGGAATGGGTATCTGTGAGCAATCACAAGGGACATTCAGGCAGAGTATGCTCTTATGCTCTTCCCTAGAATGAACTTATCTTCTGTGGGAATTCCACGTCATTCTTTTTTCCTTCCCCATCCCTTTTTCATAAAATTATTGAGTTCAAAGGATTTACAAACTATAAGCAGTATTCATCTTTTTCATTATAGCTCTGCCAGTAACCAGCACTCTGGAAAGTGTCTTGTAGAGTTCATGGGAATATAATGCCATTGTTTAAAGAGTTTACAGTATTTTATCCTAATAATCTTGGTTCTCTGGGCTGTAAAATTTTGCTGTTGTTCTTCTCAGTATTACTAAACAATGATTGCTTCTTTTATATGCTGGAAGAGACAGTAAATGGATTTATCTTTTAGTGTGAGTTGTTCCAAGAAGCACTGAGGTCAAGGTTAGCCTCAGAGAACATCCATCCCCTGTGCCCTTATGTGCTAAATTCATGATTAGTTAAGGACATCTGTGCTACTTAATCTTGAGTAGCTGTTGCTACCTTGTAACAGGATAGGCAGTTTCCTCTCCTTACTTCTGAAGCCAGATTTTTCTTTTATTTTCCCCTGGATTTGTTCATGTGACAGTAATAATCCATCATCATAAATTTCCATTATAGTGCTGTGCTTTTTTATGCCAAGCCTCCCCTCAGATCTCTGCCAGCTTCTTTTAATGGATTTATTTTACCAAGTATAATTAAGAAGGTAGTTTGAAGGAAACATACCAAAAATCACATTATTTTCTGAGACCACTTTCCTGTTTTTAAATTGCTAGGGACAGGTATGAAAAAGTATTATATGATTCATTGAAAATTCAAACTGATTTGGACAGTTTTTCTCTTTCCATTACACTGCTTCTTCAAGCTCAGCAATCATCAGTGAAGTTCTGGTGGTCTTGAAGATGAACCAATATGCTTTTGCAGTTGACTGCTTGTGATTAGAGACATGGTTGGCCCAATAACTCTTTTTTTCTGGGTAGGATTTTTACATGCAACACAAGTGGACAGAGAGTAATGTAACCATTCTCAGCCAGTTATTTCATCCTTAAGCAATTATCTTTCAACACTTCCGTGCAGTGTGAGATGACACTTGGATGGTATCAAACAGATTTGTTATTGTCATTCTGATTACAATGCAGCTAAGGGCTTTGATCTGCACAGTGGGCAAGAAGGCTGCTGGCAGTGTGGAGACGCCAAGTAAAAACAAGAATGCTCCTAAAATTAAAAGCTATAAATTCAAAATTAAACTCTGAAGCCCCCAGATCCTCTCCATAATTCTATTATGATCACAACTATTTAAGAAATAACATTAACAGAGGAACCAGGAATAAAATGCTAGTTCTGCATTATCTTACACCTTGAAATCTTATTGCCACTTTTAAATGCCTAAATTCTGAGATGCAGAATAGAGGAAGAAAAAAATTAACAGCAACACACTGCATCCTCCCGTGTGTTTGCTTATGAGAACTAGGCTTGCTAGGCTGCTGACCACCTCTATGTCTTAAGTATTAATGTGTCCTTAAACTCACACTTATTTTGCCACTGATCCTGTGGAATCTGCTTCAAGAAGATCTGAGTATGATCAGAGCTGAAAGGAAGTGCCTATAAGAAAATTAATATCTAAGTCAGTGGGTCTGTGAGTAGTTATGTGGCCTTATAAGCTTCCACGCTGTCACCACAAGCAAGGAGTGGAAGGAGGGACAGCTGGTTTCTGATAAAGCCTGCACATGTTAAACACCTCCTGGTGTGCTCATAAGTGCAAAGCAACCATCAAACTCTCACAAAAGAAAGGGATGTGGTCAAGCAATTGTATCCATACACTAAAACAGCACCTAGCCTCAGTAATAAAAAAAGGTTTGCCCATCGTGAGCTACAGGCTGGCTTTTCCTGCCAAGTCTTACAAGGAGCAAAGCCATACTGCTGTGGGAGCAGAGACAAGGAATTTCTACTACAGTCTGCTTGCTGTTTTACAGGGTGGTCAAGGATGAACTCTAGCCCCAGTGGAAGAAAGGAAGTGTGGTAATTCTAATGTAGGTCTTATGCATAAGGAAGAAGAGCATTTTCTGTGTGATCAGCCAAGCCAGAAGCTCTCCCATGAGCATCCATGCTGTTGGCCAAAACTTTTCTTGTAGTGTTTTATTCTGTCTGTGACCACATCTGAGTTTTTTTTTTCAAAGTCATTCAGTCATTTTTCTGGAACAGAGCCTACTCCTGCAGCATCCTTTCACGCTGCTTGCTGCTGCAGAAACCATCTCTGCCTCAGTGACTAAGCAGTAGTAATCCAAAGCCTTGCTGCAGACCACACACACACTATCACCTGCGGTTTTTGCAAGAGTCAGCCGCCTGTTTAGGGCTGAAACAATATCAAGTTCAAGTAGCTTCTGCTCAGTCCCCAAATCCACACGGAGAAAATACCAAGAGAAGCAGCTTGGTCTGTGGTGTGCGCTCGCATTTTCTAGCACAAAAGCCCTGACATAGCTTTGAAACAAACACTCTGGAGGCAGAGACTGGGGAGGCATTAATACTTTTGTTGCTCCTGTGCTTTTCCATTTTAGATGGATTTCACCACAGCACAGATGAGAGAGCTGTATACAGTGCTGGTTCTTCCAAGCATTTTTTTGCAATGTGTTTATGTGGCTCTTATAAGAGGGCTCTTCTCCTAACTTGACCTGTTGCACTCCACTGCACTTTATTTTTGCTGATGAGCACAAGAAGCTGTTGTTGTAAGCAGCCACAGGTGCTGCCAGGCTGTAGCCTTGCCAGCCGCAGTACACTTCAGGGCTTGAAAACCTCCACAGGTGTCTTTGCTTTTCACAATATCACTCGTCCTCTTCCTGAGGGAACTGGATGTGAGTGGCTAAAGGACAATGAAGCAACAAAGGAGGTGAAAGGAAATATATCTGGAAACCTAGTTTGAAAAAGGGGAATGTGGAGGTGTATAAGGCAGAAGAGCTTTGAGGTATGAGAAGGTGAGAGTAAGAAATGATCTATCTGTAGGTTCCCTAAGCTTTTACCTGTTTCTATGATTGCATGCTGTCCTGCCAGATACTGAGTACTGCAATATCTTGTAGACTTGGTGCAATAAGAACTGCTGGGGCTAAGGGTACAGCTGTAGCCCTGCATGGCTAGGGGAAGGGTAATATACAAATGTTACTCAGTGTTGCTTGATCTGTTTTCTGTCTGCTAGAAAACTGTTGTCTGTACCTAAGGTATGGAAATACACCACAAGGGCACTCTGAGAATCCTGATTGAACTGTGGGTGTCCCTGTTTCTTGCAGGGGAGTTGGACTAGATGACCTTCTAAGGGTCTCTTCTAACTCAAATGATTTTATGATTCTATGATAAATGGGTACTATGGAGTGAGAGGTGGGTAGAAAGAGAGCTTAAAAACTATGTAGGAGAGGAAAACAGAAGTCTATTATGAAAAGATGAGTACTGTACTGGATGAACTTTAAAGAGAAGTTCATGATATTTACTGATCACAGTCTTACCCCTCAAGTCTCCTCCTACTTCATTGTGAAGTCCTGTATTACTCTGTGTTCAGCAAGCTTGATGAGTGAATGAATAGTTTCTATGCAGTGTGGAATGCTAAGAACAAACTTTCATAAATGGATTCCAGTCCATAATTGTCCAATTAAGAAATTGCAGCAGCTTTACAAATCAAGTGATACTGGATTTGGGCAAGCCAAACAGTCAAAGGTACAGCCAAGCCATAGTGAAATAAGCCAAAAAATAGGACATCAGCCAGCAAAGCTGACTGAATACATAGAGCATGAAAAAGAAAATACATAATAGATAAATGAGGTCACTGTGGCCGCCAGGAAATGGTGCCAAAATGTTCTTGCTGGCTTAACTTCCCTTGGCTCTGATCTAAGTGCGGATGCTGATTTGAGCCCAAACTAGGCATCAGAGGTGAGCCTGGCTGCCTCCTTCATTGGCTCAGCAGTTTGTGCTTGAGATGCTGCATGAGCTGTTTTTGTTATGGAGATCTGCTTGTCCATATAAAACAAAGTGAGAGGTTTGATCTTATCTCCCCCTCGCTGCCCCTTAAATAAAGTTGCCTTTCAGTGTTTCATCAGGATCACATTCACTGATGCTATAATAGTAATTTCCAGTTCTTATTTTTCAACTGTGATCTGATTCCTGAGAGCCAGAGTTACTGAAACAAGCCAGATCTGTCTTTTTCATTTCATTTGTTGTTCTCTGTTCTCTTCCACGCCAGATATTGTAGATTTTGAAAAGTGTTGAAAGTATGATAAATGTTTCCAAAGGCTGAATGTACTCTGAGTGTCAAATTGAGGTTAAAGTATTTAATGGTGCTTTTAATTTCAGTAATGAAGTTCTTAATCAGCCTCTGTAGATGGCAGCAGGCTGGTTTTCTACAAAGTATTTTATTCAAGTACTTACGTGTTATGGCACATGCTGGTGTTTTCCACCAAGTGGGGAGAAAGATCCCCTGCAGGATCTATCCATGCTGAAAGGCGAAAACTAGGTACCACTCTTTGAAATTTCACTCAAGGACTGAGGGCATACTCAGGGTGTTTTATGACTGTAGACAAAACTGTCAGCCAGATGCTTTACAGTGAACATTAAACAGTAAAGAAGCTTCATATATAGCAGCATATTTCATATTTGATATTTGTCCATTTCTGGAATCCCTTCCTGATCCTTGTATTTTTATATATAGAGGGCGGCTAGTGATATAAAAACAGATAAGAATTTAAAAAAATATATATCTGAATAAACAGTAATGAGTCCTATGGGTTCTTCCCATTGCCATCAGAGTGTTTTGGACCAAGCCTTTCCTGAGTTAAAAAAGAGAAATGTAGCATTTGGCTCTGAATACAGATTTCAGATGCCTCAAAAAAGGAGGGGATTTAGATGTGATTTTTGATATGCCAAACAAATATTAAAATGATTAGTATTACATACATGATAATTGTTTTTCTTCAGGGTAAAACGGAAGAAAAAAGAACCATTACTGATCTTTTAGTTTGTAATTACCTTTATAGATACGCGATTACGTGTTTGACTCCAGCAATTAAAGCTGCTCTATTTGCCTTTCTTTGTGCATGTTGCCTATAATTACTGCATCTGAAGACTATGTTGTTGTTTTGTAAGACCAAAAGGACCAGGGGGCTTGTGGTTTAGTTGCTGGATAATTTCAAAGAGATGTTGAATGCAAGATAATTCCTAAGGAATTGCCTGCTTTGTTGCATTGCTTTCATTATTATTTTCTTTTTTTATTTTTAAATATTCTTATGGGCGTGGGGTGGGAAGAGAGATGGCAAGAGCTTATTGGCTTATTTACTACTCACAGAGGAGTTCAAGCATTTCTCTGTCTGCTTTAAGTATCGTGGAATGTTGCTAACAATTGTAACTTATTTTATGCTTATTTTGCAATCTGCTTGAATTGCATGACTGAAATCGATGGTTGTTATGCCATTGTCATGACTGGGTGGAAGCTGAGATCTTAACTAAGTGAGTAATGCTGAAGTGCACTTCTCTCTTGGTCACATGTAGGACTGCTGACAAATTGGGTGGTAGTCTGACTTTTGGAAAACAAAGGATGGCCTGGAAAAGATTGATTGTAATAGGAGGATCATGGCCAAGGGTGAACAATTCAGCAATGATAGTGCCGTACTAATGTTTCACACTTTCACTTTTTTGTCTTATTTTGAACTTGGAGGATTTAGTGATTCAGCTCTGTCTAAAAGACTTGCACCGTGCGGTAGCTGTGTTCAGTGGCATATTTACTCATATAATTTTAATTTTGTATCTGGGAAGGTCCCTTTTATACCATTTTCTCATGGTAAAATGGCCCAACACACAGGAATCCTTAAAAATCTCTAACTGATGTCAAGACTTTTAGCTCATTTATGTACATGCACTTCTTTGTATGCAAGAGAACTGCTATGGGTTGCAGCTTTGCCCATTTAGTGGAAGAGAATGTTCCTCCATAAAAACTTGTGTGCTGTACTGTTTTCAGCCAGTGGAACAAAGTCTCTCAGGAACTGAGTTCCTGCACCCTGAGTGTCTGCCTTCTTCAAGTGCAAAGCCATTTCTTTGATCTTGTTTTCTCTAGTACAAACGCACAATGACATGCGTAACACCAATTTAAAGCAGTCCCTTCCAAAAGAGGCACTTCACTGCTCATGTCTCTATTCACAGGAGAATGATGAGCACACAGATTGTATGTACCAGATATAAGTTGCTTGGGAAGCTCTCTGAAATGGCTTAGACATTATGGTAAAGACTGCAGTATAGAAACACAACAGTGTGGGAAAGGTTATAGAATCATTGGGTCTGCCAAGTTGGAAGGGACCTACAAATATCATTTAGTCCAACTCATAAATCCCTTACTGATGATTGGCAATAGTAAGATTTATTTATTTATTTTTGTCAGAACTTAGGTTTTCTCTGCCAGAGTTTCCCTCCTGGTTGTATACTGCATTAGCTAATATATCCCACTTTTCTTTTGGTGTCATGATAGCCAAATGGGATATAAACAAGAGCAATGATGAGCCCCAAGTCTTCTCTTCTGAATTTTGAGAATATGATCCCAAAACTAGGTTAAGCTGAGTCAGACTTGAGTCTTGTAAACTGAGTCATCAGTTTTGAGCAACTCCATTAACCTCTAGCAATTCACTCTATGATTGTGTCTCATATCAGATGAGATCAAATTCTGTAAATCAGCATTTGCTGCTCTCTTTGCATATGCATTATTTATAGGGTTCGCTGTATTTTGGTTTGCAGTCATGTGACACAGGAGTAGCTCTGACTTCTGTGGGAACCTCATGAGTACAGATTTTTGTCTGAATGCTGCACTTTCAAAAGCAAAGACAGTACAGAGTGTATCCAAAGAGGACCAAGTCCTCTATTTGGGGGAAGAGCAGATCAATTGCTTCTACAAAGGGATTTGCAGTTTCTCTCGTATTTTAACCTGGATTTTTCTGTGTATTTGTAGGGACTTCACACAGAAAGAAAACTGAGACGTATAGCTGCAATCTATCACACATCATTTTTGCCCTGCACTTAGCCTCTCCAACTATTTTCTCTGGGTAGATTTAGAGGGTTTCCAGGAGCATCTAAAAATTCTCAGGAGATAAACCTGACAGCCCTTGGACAACAAGAGGGAAGTAGTTCAATGCTATCATAGACTGCAATTACCTCTCCCCCAGGGAAACCTTTCTGGGTGCCCTTGTGACAGGTGGAGAGTCCTTTGAACCTTGTGGAAGTGCTCTCGGGCTGTCATGTCAGGCCTCTTCTTTGCCAGAGGGGCGGTGTGGAAGAAATGCCTTGAGAAACATGGGATTTTTGCCCCAGGTTGTAGCTAAGTAATATCTGGCCCTGTGTTATCAGTGAGGCTTCAAAAAGCTTATCTTTCATCTTTCTGTGCATGCATTTCTCTCTCTTGCCAGCCTAATGTTTTTTACATCTGAATGTGTAAAAAATAATCCCTTGAGTAGGTATGGATAAAAGAAAGGCACATTGAAATCCCAAAATATTCAGGGATAGATTTTTATCTTTTGTTACATGGAAAGATGTCTTCAGTCTGGCTTCAATAAAGGAATAACTTAAAAGGCAAAAAAAATAAGCAGTAGAACATCAGCTCTCACTTCAACGTGTAAACTTTGGAAAGGCCACCTGTCAGATCCCTGGTGGAAAGCAGCATTTTGTTTGGCATCTGGCTGATTGCCATGATGAAATGTTGAAGTGTTTGGAAGCATGTGGGACTCTCTTCAAAAGGCACACTTCCCTTCCCCCTTTCTCCAAATAATTAAATCTTAACTGTTCTGACTTGCTGATTTAAAAAAAAATAATAAAAAAATAAAAGATAAAACACAACTGCAGGATTCTTTCAAACACACCAGCTAATAATGTGGGGGCCTTTCATGCTATTTATTTTAGCTTTCTTTGCATAAAATACAAAAGAAATTGCCTTGGTGTCACCGTAACTTTTCATCTGATATTAGCCACAGATTCTGATCTCACTAAGGGTAGAGCAGATCAGAGGCAACTCCACTGAAATATGACCTAGCTGCAGTGCTTCATGTACTTATGCCAGTACAGAATTGACATGTGAATGTGATTCTGACCTTATTAGTCTTGTCCTGTCACAACACATGTTGCGCTCTGAAGCTGCCCCACGTTTCAGTGACTCTCAGTCACTACTCCCACATCCCCAACTTAAGCGGTGCAATTGGAAGCAGAATGAGACCCACAGATCATCAGCTCGGTGATGTCGGGTGAAAAGAGCCTAGAGTCTATTTGACAGCAGGCATATTTTGCTCTGATTGTTCATTCTGACTGTTTTCCCTTGTGTTATGCTGTGTTTCAGGGTCCTGTTGGAAGCAAATTGCTTCATGATTCCAGTACTTTTAAGAATGCGAGGCTCCAGATTAATCCCATATGTTGTTTGAAGATAAAAGATGCTGATATTGGTGGTTGGTTTTCTTTGTAGCTGCTGTTCTTTTGAGTAGCAGATATTACAGAGCTGCTCTTGCCACAGTAGATATGCCTGGGGACTGCCAACAAAGGCAAATATGCTCTTAAGAAATTGAACTCCCAAAAACTTTGTTAAAGTGTAATAGCATAATCTTCCTTTAACTGGAGTGAGAGTTTCTGGGCTTGGAACGTACTTGAGCTCACACGCACAAGCAGGGCTGCCAACATGTGGGCTCCTGATACATTTCAGGTATCTTGAAGCTTCCTGAGAGTGAAGAATGAGACATTGGTCTGCGACATCATTTCCATAATGGGGTTCATACAGTAGCGCTCATGGACAAAACTGTGCTACTGAAATAACTCCCTGTTCTCCAGCATGTCAGACATGCAGGGCACCAAAGTGACTGTTGCTCCTTGGAGAGATCTAATGTTTTGTCTTACCAGCAACAAGGCTGTAATTCTCTATCTGACTCTGCACAGTTCTGGCAGCATTTTGGTATGAACTCAGAGTCTTCCAAGTGCTTCTGGACCATATCCATCTACAGCTAGAAATTAACACATGACAAGGACAACTCTGAAAAAGCATTTTGGATGCAACTGTGCTGTATGGAGAGTAAGGAAATTCAGCTTACCCTATAGTTGTGCTGTGCCAGTTGTTCTCAGGGGCAGTGATCCTTGCATAGAGCTGGCTCATTTTATTTACCATTGTGCAGGAAGGCTGAGTGGCTCTGATATGCTCCTGAAGCTGCTCAGCTTCTAATGACTTAGACGATTGTGGGAGGCTTGCTTCTGAGTTCCTGCTGACTACAGGTCAGGATCAGCTTCTGTTGATCGCGTGCACTCAGCAATGAGGAGGTTAGCAGCATCTCCTTTATTTGAGATTCAGGCCAAGTATTCCCAAACACTGGAATACTTACTTAAGATGACACAATGAAGCTAGTGAGAAGTTTAATTAAGACAGGCCTGTGAGGATTCATCTAGAATTTCCTAAGTTAGTGCACAAATGGCACTGGAGTGGAATGCAGCACAGAGCCATAGCTGCTCATTCTGCTTCAAGTTCGATCAGACTGATTTGCAGAACCCCTGTTCCCTGCTGGTTTTTGGCCTTGGGTGGAAAGGAAGGACTGCAGTTTACCCCTCCTCAGTCTGCTGTCCCTCTTTGATACTCTCTTGCTTTCCTCTCAGACCTGCAAGTGTGAGGAGACATCTCAGTCTCTCATAACTGATCTTCAAGGGACTTATACTGCTGCTCTACTATATGGAAAGCTGACAGACTGTTTAAAGGGCAGACTTCTTACCAGTTAAGGATTTGGAAATAAGCCTTATGACATAGTCCCTGGAGAGAAAGCCTGTCTTTCTGCTGAAAATAATAATAATAAAAAAAAACAACTACAAAACCAAAGACATTGTGTGAAGATATTTTCTCACAAAGGTTTCCTGCTCCAGAGCTTCTTCCTGTGGGTTTAAACTACAATGGGGATAGTTCAGACCACTGCAAATGTTGATACAATTGAAGTGAAACAAGAATCTAGTTTGTCTTTTTCTGACACGGAGACATTTCTGCATGATGAAAGTGATGACTGAGCTCTGATCTGAAGAAATCCTGAATGCTCTGCAATTCATGTTAAGGAGCAAAACAAAAAGCAAAATTTTTTCTTTTATATGAGCATGCTATTGTGGTAACTTTTCAATGTGCTGTCATTTGGTGGCAACAAAGATCTCCTATCTCTCTTCAAAAGCCTCCCTTTTGACCTCATACTAATTAGAGAGCATGTAAAAACAATTGCAAATTAAAATGCGTAATGATCTCCATGTTGGCTAAGAAACACATTTCTAAAAGTAACAAGGAGTGGCACAAAGAAACACTAGGATGACAGCTTTGCATAAGCTTCTTGTGATTTGTAGATGTCTGTGGTTAGTCTGCAAACTCGCACATAGTTTCTAACCTTTGTGAGGCCATGCTTTACTAAGATTGTTAGTCATGAGCCTAAAAAGTAATGTTTGCTTAGTTTTTGGAGTATAAGACATGTAACTCCAGGACACGTGTTCATTCCCATGATACAGAGATGTGAACACAAGCCAAGTGGAGAGCATGCACATGCCACCTGAGAGGATGTAATATATTTGTGGATTACCCTGATGCTGTATAATACTATATCTTCTTGGGTTTCTGTGAAGAGATCTTCAGCTATCCACCATTTAAGGTTTGTAATCAGCTAACTCCTACTCAGATTTATGGGAACTTAATCCTCATAGGTAGTGTTGGTCACTCCTCAGCAACTATTACAGTGAGAGCACAAGTATACCAAGGTCCCAATCATGTTTTTGATGGATAGGAGCAAAAATTCCTTCAAACAAAACCTGGTTGTTTCAGCTTTGCATATTTATTTCTCTTTTTCTTGCTGTTGTGACATGTAATTCTTCATTGTTTTCTTCTCATGAGGCGCCTATGAAAAAGTGTGGTGCTGTAAATGTCTAATTTCAGTGAGCTGCTGAGATATACTTTTTGACTGGAAACTGGGCCCAAGCAGCCTATGGTGATATTCAGGAAGCCTGAGTGTGACGAGAATTTGCCTTCACCTTGGGTTTTTTTGTTTTTTTTTGTTTTTTTGCTTTTCTTTTTTTTTTTTTTTTGTTTTTTTTTTTGTTTTTTTTTTTTTTCCTAAGCTTTTAATTAAAGATAGCAAGATGTCCTTCTGTAAGCAGGGAAGGCTACTATGACTAAGCAAGCAATGGCCCAGATCCAAAGATGTACCTACTATCTTGCTGGTTTGGACTACTGAGAGTTCATAGTAGCCATGAGAGCTCAGCACATCATAGGACTGCATTTTTACTCATCTATCCTACTTCTCTGGCTTATGTTTCTATGTGTTAAGGATATAGCTTGTCATGTAAGGAGACCCAATGGAATATGAAACCTGGAAATAGGCAGCTGTCCTTCAACTGGCTTGTTGGGCTCTACCTGTCTGGGGCCTGCTCCTGGTGATCTGAGAACCAAAAGTCGACTGTTATGGCAGCAAAGATGTGCCCTTCTGAGTCACTCTGGGACTGGCTCCTGGAATATTTAGGAGCGAGGAGGACACCTCAGTTGCTTTATGCATTTACAGATCAACAGTATTCATGTAGTAAGGAACAGGTTGTGATGCAAGACTCTTCTTTCCATGGTCTTTCGTTAGAAGAAAATCTCTGTATCTTATATTTCATGCAGCAGTGACATTAAATGTATCTAGAAATGATATGAAGCACAGTCAGGAGGAAAAGTAACAGTAGACTAAAGATGTAACTACTGCTAACTTTTATTGCATCATCTGCTATGAAATGTTTTAAATTCATACTGACACAGCAGGTCAATATTGAATCCTAGCAAAAAGGCCATTTTTTTTGAATCTGTAATTGGTGAACAGCTTAGACTCTGAAGCACAAAAGCTGATGAATCTCATTTTCTTTTATCCTCGTTGGCATAAATGCAGCTTCTATTCTTGTTCTCTTAAGTGTCTATCCTTCTTTTTAGTCTTACAGGGCCACTTGATTTTGGTAATATCCTGCAGCAAGATATTACTTTGTGTACTGATACATCTTCTCTCAATCAGAGGTTTGTCAGATTAAAGATTAAATAATTCAGTGTGAGCATAAGAAAGCAAACTGCTGGTGAGGTTACTATGTTATTGTATGCCCAGAAGTCACAGTACAACAAAAAGAAGGTATGATACTGATTTTTATCTTAAGAAAAAACAAAACAAAACACTTCTTACTCTAAGTGAGTCAGCAATTTTAGTAGTTAAATATGAATAAGTATATTAGCACAAATAATCAGATGATCAACAATAGAAAACTGAATGCAGACATGAAAGTTTGAATAAGAAGCACATGTTGTCACAAAGACTATTGGGGGACTGGAGAAAGAAAGAGTGGAGAAAGAAGTATTTTCTTCCCTTCTTTTACCTTTTGGCAGAAAGCTTACTTAACTCGGTTGGTGCTAAGACTGGAAGAAGGATGCTCATGGTCTGTAATTATCTTCTCTTGTATTAGAACAATGCCTCCCAATGGGAATGCAGGAATGATACCTTCCCCAACACTGAGTCCTGTACCCAGCTAGTGAATAGGATGCAAATGGACTTGGTAAGTTTGTCTAATGATGCTGACCATTTCCCATTGGAATTTTCAAGCCACAGTGGATGGTTAGGCAGTCTGCAGACACAGCCCATCTCTGTCGTGGATTTTATTTCTGTGTAGACCTAAAGAAACTGCAAACAAAAAAAGTTGAAGACTTTTAGGTGTTGCTCTCCACTTCACATGGTATTAATTTAGGTACCTTTAATGCACTGTGTCATTGGTACAGAACAGGAAGGAGAAACTGAAGTATAAATGAGGTGAATAGCACAAAAACAAAACAAACAAACAAGAAAACCCTACAAAAATGGAATTCAGTAACCAGACCACCCTGGTGCAAAGAGATCAAAGATTTAATATAAAATGTTTGCAAGGAGAAAAGACCCTGTGGAGAAAAAAGAGTACCCAGGCTAGCTTCTCTTTCATAACCTTTTATTTTATATATTATGTCTAATATAGTGCTGCTCTGGATGCTTCTTTCTCTGGCAAGTTACCAGCAGAGAAATTGCTCTTCATTTGCTCAGAGTCTGAACTTGCCAGTCTTTGTTGTTCACATCCGAAAGATATGGAGACATATTTAAATGCATTTCTGTGCTCTTTTCCTAGAAATAAACACTTTTTTTTTTCTTTTTTATCTATATTTGTTGATGAAGGAAATCCTGCAGCTTCTTATTGAATACAGGATTGAGCTCTGTGCTGGAACATGTTTCCAAGTAACCTGTTCCAACTACAATCCCAGCCAGCAGAGAAAGTAATTCCCTAATTCTGTCTCACCAATGGGCACAAGTATTTTGCAAACCAACAGATAACATCCCTTCTGCAAAGCTGTTCCCTTAGGCATGTTACGGCTTTCCAAACTTCACCTTCTTTTCTTTTGTTTTGGAGTTCTGATTTGCATATTCCTGTTTTCCAGTTATCTGTAATTTATTGTTCCTTTACTTGTGCTGAAACTTTAAAATGAAGGGCACAGTTGCAGCTGTACACTTTATGACTTTTTTTTGCTTGAATGAATTATTTTGCATAGAAAACAAAAATGAACATATAGAGAGATTGAGGTAAATGTGACATCATTTGCCCTATACTGCTTCTCTTCTTATGTATTTCTGTTTACATATAGCTATGCCAGGCTTTGACTATGAAGGTTAAACTTGCTTGGACAACTTTAAATTCCATCCTTTGGAATGTAAAACTACTTGACGTTGCAATTTAATTTTATTTAATATAGGCTTTCTTGTGTTTTTTTTTGTTTGTTTGTTTGGTAATACAACAAGCCTTTTCTGTGAAAGTGAGCTTACTACTTATCTATAAACATATAATAAACGTCCTTGTCCGATACCTACAAGATGAGGCAAATACAGATGGGTAAAACAAAAAACAAAACAAAGAAACAAATAAATGGAGGAAATAATAAAAAAATAATAATTGAATCGGGTATTCCCAAGTCTTAGGAGTCAATGCTCAAATCTTTTCATTCAGTTGGCTGTAATTCTGCTGACAAAAGAAGCTTAGGAGGAGAATATAAGAATTAATCTCCCATTCCTTTTCCTTCCCAGCTTTCAGTAATGACTTATCTAGGTGCTCTTTAAGCCAGAAGTTCTACTTGCACCACTGCATTTACCAATGCTGCATGAACTGTTTTTGTATGAACTTGTCTAATTACATTCTAATTTCAACTTTGAGCTCCACAACAGGAGTTCCACATTTTAATTATTTGCAGAAAGAGTATTTCCTTTTGTTTGCTTTAAACTCAGTTTCATTAGTTGCCAATAAATTCTTGCACTTAATTGTTACCTATTTACTTTCCCTGAACCCAGTACTTAGTATCATGAAAGCCTTCTACAACTACTTGTTGTCAGATTTAGTTTTGGCTAGCTCAAATAATCCTATATCATTTGCAAACTTCATCACCTCACTCTTCAGTCCCTTCCTAGTCTGTTTAATGAACTGCCTGAGATCAATATAGCTCCCTTGGGCCTTTCTGGTAACCTCTTTCGACTGCAAAAGCCAACCATTTATTCTTACTCTTTCTTTTTGAACAAATTAATAATCTATTTGAACGCTCATATGACAGCTTAGTTTCTTTAAACATATCTGTTGAGGGATCTTGTTGAGTGCTTACTGATAAAATCACTGTATCAATGTTAGTCACAAGTTCAGTGACTGCATCAAAGAACTGTAATAGATTTATATGGTCATATTTTTCTCTAAGAGGCTTTATTCTCCTCTTCAAGCCCTTCCTAGACATATTGCATTTATCCATTTATGTAATTTCTCTGTTCTTTTAGAACATTTCCATTGTATTTATCACCTTATATTTCTCTTATATTAAGGCTGGTTTAAGCAATATATCATGCACCATAGTTAGTTCATAGCCTTCACAGGGAGCTCCTTTGGAGCACTTAGGTAAATACCACATGGTACTGCTTAACGGTTATTGTGTGGTTTACATTTTCTTCCAGGCACAAAAGTCCTTGTATCAACACTTCAGTTTGAGATAAATTCTCTCAGATTCTCTTTGTAAAGAATTGTCCTCTTATGAGAAACTCCATAAATTTCCCTGCAGTGAATGGCGAAGTCTTGGTGATGAATTTAATTTTTTTTTTTTACTCTAGTCTGATCTTTCTTGAGTATGCTTTTTACACATAGATCATTTTTCAGGTTCATTAGTTCCCTGGAATGTTTCCCTCTTTTGACTTTTGAAAAAGTTTGTATTGTTAGTTTTAATGCTCTTATGAAATCACATGCCTCCTGTTGACCCTCCTTATTAGGAATTTATGTTTATTTTGCCAATGTTTATGCTTTTGTTTTCTTATTAAAATATTCCCCTAGTTTTGAAAGATATAATTTTACTCCTGATAGCTCTTTTTTCTTTGCTTTTAGCTGCATTAGTTTCTTTGTTTTTGACTGAAGGATTTTGTCTCATAAAAAACATGTAGTCTTCTAACACAGTGCCCTTAAACAGTGCCTGCCTTCTTAGCATCATTCTCTGAAGTAGATGCTCCATTTGATTACTTTAGCTTCATCTGCTAATGACATTTCTGAGATACTCTGCTAGTATTCTCCATTCAGGGGATATGAGTGCAATTTTTTTTTGTCTAGCTTTTTTAGTCTGAGCAAAAAGTAGGTTTTTACCACATTATGGTCTTTGAGCTCCTGCTTGCTCCTCAAGTCTAAATCAACTGCAGTTTCTCTTTTTCATTATTTTTTTCCAAAGTGCTACTGTTTTCATCATTTAGAGTTTAAGTTCCTCAGCCTTTTTGAATCACAAGTCTAACTAGCCTGCAGTAGAGTGACTGAATTTTCCAGTTATTATTCCATTTCCATGCTAACTGGTTCTCAAATTTCCAACAATCAGTTGATTGCAGTTTCTAGGTTCTTGGTCACATCTTTTACTACCTACCATCTCCAGTTACTACAAAGCATGATCTGTAAATCTTGTTTAACATATTTCC
Source organism: Coturnix japonica (assembly GCF_054131305.1). Lineage (NCBI taxonomy): Eukaryota > Metazoa > Chordata > Aves > Galliformes > Phasianidae > Coturnix > Coturnix japonica. The sequence continues at coordinate 46,810,577 of NC_140664.1, forward strand.
ATGCTTATATATTCAGACCTGCTTTAGGAATAAAATGGTCTTTGTGTTGGCACTATACCTGTGTCTGTAAGCGCAGTAGCCATCTAATGTCATGAGTTCTGGTATCCTGCCTCTAACAACGACCAATACAGGTTCCCAGAAAAATTAGAATCCCTGTGCAATACCTCAGAAGAAATAATTCTTCCTAAACCTTTCTATAAACTGCCACATGACAGAGCCAAATTATTGTAGAGCTCTGCAACTCTGGAACTGATGAATTTCTTTTTTAATGTCTCTGTGTCAAAATAGTTTATGTGAATGTACTCAAGAAACATTCCAAAGCAGATTATAACAGTCTTCAGGAAGGTCAGCATTGGATATAAGATTCTTGGCAATGGGCCTTTAAAATTAAAAATGGCAATAGCCATAACTACAGATCTTAATTTATTTCATTGATGCACCTGAGCCTTGAAGATTTCATATTATATTTACAAATGCAGAGCCCATCCTTTGAAAAGCATATTAACATGAGACATCTCACAATTTGAGTAAATTATTTCTGTCAACAGCGAATGTCATTGACTCAGGTACATCTTTTTTTGTGTTACAGCTGTCTAAGTGTCATAGTTAGAGATTAAAGGAATAAATGAAAGAAACTGGAAAAGAAAAGATACAGGTTTAGGGAAGTGGAGAGAAAAATATTTAAGGATACGGTATTGCTGAGAGGTAATAGAAAGGATGTGAATGCTCTTAAGTGTGGATCTAAACTACTACAAATCTTAATGGTGAACATCAAACAAACACATTTTATTAACTGTTAAATGGAAAGCAAATGTACTATCTTAAACAATTATTTTTACCATCTGGCATCAGCTGTAATGTTATAGGCTTCCCTCTTCCCACTTTGCATTATAGCAAGCTGCATCTAGCTCTTTACTTTTTAATCTTGTTTAATTCCAGAAGGAAGTAAATGCCAAAATGGCCTGTTTCCATTCATTCCCCTTATGTTCTGGTTTTTTTGTTTGTTTGTTTGTTTGTTTGTTTTTGTTGTTGTTTTTTGGGTTTCTTTTCTTTCTTTTTTTCTTTTTTTTTTTTTTCTTCATATTGTAGAATGCGTTGGGTTGGAAGGAATCTTAAAGATTTCCTATTTCCAATCCCCTTGCCATGGGCAAGGACATCTCCAGGTATTTGGGAATGGTCCAAATCCCCATCCAGGGTTGGAACATCCACAGCTTATACGGGCAACCTGTTCCAGTGCCTTGCTGTCCTCACAGTGGAGAATTTTCTCCCTATATCTAATTTTAATCTATCCTATTTTAGTTTAAGTTCATTACCTCTTGCCCTATCACAACACAACTTGACAAAAAGGCCCTGTCTTGTAGACCCCCTTCAAAAAAAAGTTTGTTTCACTCATCTTTATAAACTCTCTTTAAGCATCAGAAGGCCACAATGAGGTCTTCCTGCAGCCTTCTCTTTTCCAGACTGAACAAGCCCAGTTCCTTCAGCCTGTCTTCACAGGAGAGATTCTCCAGCCCTTGAATCATCCTTGTGGCCCTTCTCTGAACCCTCTCCAAATGCTTCACATCCTTCCTGTGTTGGATTCTTTAAACTTGGATGTGGTGGTTCAGCCAGGGCCTCATAAGGCCAGAACAGAAGGGGACAATCACTTCCTGTCCCCTATTGGCCACCTCTCTTCTGATGAAACCCAGGATACCACTGGCCTTCTGGGCTACAAGCATACACTGCTGCCTCGTGTTCAGTTTTTCAACCACAACTCCTAAGTCCTTCTCTGTGGGGCTGTTCTCAGGGAGTTCTTCTCCCAGCTTGTATATATACACCTGTGATTATCATCAGCCCAAGTGCAAAACCTTGTACTTTGCTTTGTTGAACCTCATTAGGTTCACCAGGGCCCACATTTTGAGTTTATCATTTGCTCTGGATGGCATCCCTTCCTTCTGCGGTATCAAGCACACTGCTCTGTTAGGTGTCATCAGCAAATTTGCTGAGGGTGCTCTCAATCCCATCATATTTGTCACTGATAAAGATTTGAAGAGCTCTGACCCAAGATGGACAGCTGGGTGACACTGCTTATTACCAGCTCCCACCTGTACATAGGACCATTGTCCATAACTCTGGCTGTAACCTTCTAACCAATTCTTTATCCAGTGAATAGTCCACACTTCAAATCCGTATCTCTTCAACTTAGATATAAGAAAGTGGTGGGAGACCATATGAAAGGCCTTGCAGAAGTCCAGGTAGATGATATCAGTTGCTTTCCCTTTCGTCCACTGATGCCATCACTCCATCATAGAAGATCACCAATTTTCTTAAGCATGACCTTCTGTTGATGAAGCCGTGTTGGCTGTCTCAGATCACTTGCTTGTCCCTTATGTGCCTTAACACGTCTTCCAGGATGATCTGTTCTGTGATCTTCCCAGGCACAGAGGTGAGGCTCGCTGGTCTGTAGTTCACTTAGCTTAGTTGAACTTCATGAGGTTGGTATGGGCCTGCCTCTCAAGGTCTCTCTGGATGTCACCTTTTCCCTCCAGCATGCTGACTACACAACATATCTTGGCGTCATCTACAAACTTAGTGAGGGGGCATTCAATCCCACTGTCTGTGACACTTACAGTGATACTCATTTATTCTGTGAGGACAGGCTGAAAGAGATGAGGCTGTTCAGTCTGGAGAAGAGAAGGCTCTGAGGTGACCTGATAGCAGTGTTTCAAATATCTAAAGGGGAGCTATCAGAAAGAAGGGGACAGATACTTCAGTGGTGCTTGTTGTGATAGAACAAGGTGAAATGGTTTCAAGCTTAAAGAGGGTAGATTTAGGCTAGATATAAGGGAAAAGTCTTTTCCAGTAAGATTGGTGAAGTACTGGAACAGGATGCCCAGAGACATGATGAATACCCCATCCCTGGAGACTTTTGAGGACTGGCTGGATCAGGTCCTGGGTAACCTTATCTAGCTGTGCATATCCCTGTTCATTGCAGGGGAGTTGGACTAGATGGCCTTTAAAGGTCCCTTCCAGCTCTAAGGATTATATGACTCTATGCTGAATAGCCCTTCCCCAGTACTGCCCCCTGAGTAATAACACTCATCAGTAGTCTCTACCTGGACATACTGCTGTTGACTGCAACTCACTTAATGTAACCATCCAGTCCGCAGAGTGATCCATTTGTCAAATCAGTTTGTCTCCAGTTTAAAGACAAGGGTGTTGTGTTGTGTAGGACAGCATCGAATGCTTTGTACAAGTCCAAGTAGGTGATGTCTCACCACTACCACTACAGAAAGAAATGGAGGGCTTAGAATAGTATTTTTCAATCAACACTTCTTATTACTGTGGGTAAAACAGAGTCATATGTTAAAGGCGATACAAAAGCATTGTATGCTGTAGGTTCTACTTTTAGCAGCAGTGTTAGTATGAGTTGGAATTCATGGCTCTGGGTGACTCATGTTATCCTATGACTGTGTTGCAGGATGCGAGTGCACACAATTCCTCCTTTTGCCCTTCCCAAGAGATCTAGTTCTCTTCTTAGATGTAACCACTGGCATGTAATACAGTGGATGTTTTGAAAGTCTAAGTCCAAAGAGGGGCTAAGGCTTGAGGTATCATGAACACTAAGATCCAAGGACAAAGCCGTGATCCTCCACCCCATTTCTCTTACATTTACTCTTTTTCATGTACTCAGGTATTCTGTGGAAGAAAAGACTTCCATGCTTTCTTAAACTCTAACGTGCATTAAGGCAGAAAAACCTTGAGATGGATGAAGTACCAGAGAAACTGCTAGGCTCCTTCTGTGATCATTAATGTGGGACTTTTCCGTCAGCACACTGAAAAACATACTAGAATGTGTATATTCTGAAACATTCCCAATTGCATATGTCATGCAGATTATAAAAGAGTTATTTTGGAGAGCAGAAGAGGGGACATGTGAAGACATTCAATCATACTTTCCAATGGGAATTTCTCAGATAACTCATGAAAGGAATATGATTTCTGTAGTGTGTACCCAATGAACCAATTGCAAGATTGGTACCAACATTTGAGCTAAACTGTTTAAATCTTGTTCAAGGATTTGTGCATTAAAAAAATAATATTTTTTTTTTTTTTAAAAAAAGCAATCTAGAAATATCTAGGAACTGTTATTACCTTGAACAGATAAGCTATTTTTTTATTTTTAGTAGAACAAAAGAAAAACTACAGCCTAAAAATATTTATATAGGACATTGCAATTATTGTTCAGAATTAATGAGCTTTATCCCCTCCGTTTGGCTTAAAGAACACAAAATACCAATGAAAGGAAACAGATGTAGTTGTTTTAAGCATTTACAAAGGAAACTGCAGTAAAGCCTGAAACATCACTGTGTAAAAGCCTTGTATGTCATGGAGATGTTCTGATGTTGTTTTCATTTGCCAGCTGTGTGTAAAGAGGGAGTTATGTCTGTGGCCAATAGGTCTTCCCACATCAGAGCAGTAATAACAACAAAGCAGCGGAAATATTAGGAAAGCTCTAACTTTACCTCCAAATACGCTTGATTTTCCTAAACAAGAAACATGCACTAGGAATCAGTTCAAAGTAAAATGGTCAGAATTTATAATGCTCTCCTGAAAAAGACAATAATAGGAAGAAAGAGCATTAATAAGGTGAACTAGTCTAAAATGAGTGTGGCCAACAAATAAGATATCAGAACAGTGCCTTCTGGCTCGCCTTCTTAGCTAATGCTTCTCAGTCCTTATACACCAAGAAAAGTACCAGCACTTTCAGCGGGCCTGAAAATTGCAGCATAATAAACTAGTAAGGAATTTCTAGGGTTGTAAATTGGATGAGTCAAGTCCAGCTCCTAACTCTGCCTTTACCATTGGTATTAAGTGTCATTATTTGTCTTCTGGCAACACCTAAAAATCTCAGCCCTAATATAAAGAGACATTTCTATGTCAGACCCATAACAATATGGTTTTTACCCTGGAAACATCTGCAGCCTGGTGATATGAGCTTACTGTGCTTTGGCTTTCTTGACAGTTAAACGGGGAACTTCTGTATGACCAGGATGTCTGTATGACTCCACTGTGGGTTTCTAATTGATGTTCTTCACCTACTGTCTATTAAGCTGGAAAAACAACTATCTGAATGCTGCAGTCTGACCATTGTAGGTCCTAGTTTTTCATGCAGTGCTACACATTACAATAATATATTTTGACCTTTCTATGTATGAAGTCCAAGCTATTGAACACATTAAAACAAACAAACAAAAACAAAACATTAAAAAGAAAGAACAGCAAAGGGATCAAACTGTTTAAAATGCTTTTGGTCACTTATTTATATTACAGAATGATAGTTCACTGACATTTGCAAATGGGAACATTGTGGAAATATTAAAATCCCTTCTGTGAGCTAAAAAAAGAAATTGTGCATGAGCGATGTACATTAATGGCTAAGATCTGGAATGGAAAAGATGATAATTCTCTGAATGTCTTATCTCTGTCAATGGTTTATGCATGGGTGGCACCTAAAGTAATGTCTCCTATTTATTTTCGTGGAAACTACAATAGATGCAAAGAGCAAAATAATGCTGTTTGGTGGAGCGTGTCATAGCTACAAAACACTATTTTGCAGTGTAGTCACCACCATTAGCTATGCATTTTCATCAGCAATGAACAAGAGCCTACATCAAGACTTTATGGTGGACATGGTAGGACAGTCCTGCCAAGGCTACCAGTGTGCTTCACGGTCTTCACACTGGTTATGAAACCTGGTGCTACTGTGTTGCAAGACAAAGGTTACCTTCTCTCTCCTGGCTCAGGAGTTTCCAGCCTTCAATTCAGCGTTGCAGCGTAGCTGTCAGAGTTGATGGTTTGTCTGGGTTCCAGGAAATCCAGAAGCATTACTTCTTTCTTATCCCAAAAGACAGCTCACATCACTTTACCTGCTGAGGGCAGTGTCTTGAGCATTTTCTTCAGTGTGGAGTTCACCTGTCACTGCTCTCTGGACTGCTGTTTTGACTCCAGCTTATAGTGGTGACCCCACATCTCATTGCTGGTAATGCGTGATCCAGGAAACCATCGCCTTTGGCTTCATACTGGTTCAGTAGGTCCTGATAAACTTGCACATGGTGTTCTTTTTTTCCTGTGTGAGCATTTGTGGGACCCACATGGAGGAAACTTTGTGATATTCCAGTATTGTCACCATTATTTCCAACACACTGAAGCCAATATTCATTTGTGTACACAGTTCCCTGTTTGTAATTTGCTGCTTTATGCAGATGAGATGATTGAGACACCTTTTGTTTCACGTGTGACATCTGTGCATGGCTGTCAGGAACACGGCTTATCATATTATTGTCACTGCTGCTGAAACACACCACTCACTGTGCTCACATCCACTGTTCGATCTTCATGAATATTCAGCAAGTGTCAGTGATGTTCATTGGGTGCCATTTTTCCACAAGGAGGAATTCAATGGCACTCCTTTGCTTCACCAGCACTTCCATGTCAGACGCCATTCTGTCAGACTGCCCCTCTGCTGCCATCTGTCACACGACAACAACATGTAACAAAACACTGGTGGAAATATCCAGCTTCTACTGCCATGCTGCCAACATCTGCCTATAACATTATGTATCAACATGATAAAATATGAGGCCTATTTTTCATAGCAGCACTCCTATTTTTATTTAGTGAGTTTCTCTGAGGCTATCTTTCTTCAATCAGTTGAGATGCTGACAATGATAGTCACTTCTGTGACTTAGCTCTATTTATCCTAATCAACTTCTTTATTTAACAAAGGTTTATCCTTCAGTTTTCAAGAACTATGGTTTGTACTTCCTACACTGCATTTTTACATGGAGTCATTTTGCCAGATTGGTTCCTGTTGAGGTCATGGATCCAAAACCAATATCTCTGTTATGCTGTTGATATCCTTTGCAAGTTCTACATTTCAAAGAATGGCTTAGAAATGTAGAATGGCTTGGGTTGGAAAGGACTATAAAGGTCAACTAGTTCCAACCTTCAAACCCCCACCCATCCCAGACACAGACAGGATCAAGATTAAGGACTTTCTCTCAGTTCTGTGTGTGGTGGTGCATGGCCATTCTTAGTTGGTGGAGCTGCTTATCTGGTTAATTCCAGTAATGCTTGAGTCTATGGCATGCTGGTTACGTGGCACCTGAGCATGATGTCCACCTTCTTTCAGGCATTCAGACATCTGAGATTAAGCGGTAACAGGTCTGTGATGCCCTTAGTTATCTGGGGCTGCATGCACACTACACTGACTAGCTCAACTGTGTGTCAGCTTATGTTGGCTGGCATGGTTAACCTGTTGAACTCCATCTGTGATGGGGACTGAGGACAGCAATTATTCCCCATGAATGAGGAATTCCCTGTAAGTGCAAGTCATAAGATCATGTTGATAAAGTCCCTCCCCCTCCTATACATACTTGCATAACTGTCATAATTCTAGAGCTAATAAATGCTAACAAGTGTCAACCTCCAAGGATGCTTGCCCATGTGTGCATTTGAGTAGGATTACTAGAATATAAACAAAGTTAATGCCTTAGGAACAAGATCTTAGAATGATCTATTGCACATATGTTACAGCTAACAATTCAACACATTATACTTTTGAATGTACAGCAGAATACTTCCATACACACCTTAAACTGTATTAAAAATGCAGATTCTTTTATGAATGAATATTGTGTATTTTCATTGAAGGTTTGGAGGACAAAAAGTAGTACTTTGGAACTTTGTATCATTAGCAATATTGACGAACATACAAAAGCAAAGGGAAGCTAAGCATCACTGTTCTGCAGAGTCAGGAAAACCTGGTCAAATTTGTCAACAAGATCCCACTATATGCAAGACCTTACAGAGCCATGGGGAAGGAACCATCATGAGAGCAGCTATCAGCACTTAGTGGATTTTCAGAAGCTTGTGCTGTATCGGCACAATTCTTCCTGTCCTGCACCTATTTGGTTGTGCCAGCAGAACCGTAGCCAGCACTGGAACTTCCAGTCCCCCTCTCTAAGGATGGGTAGATGAGAACAAGACACTGTTAAATTAAACTGCAGGAAGTGGAGGCTCAAAGTAATGGAACTGCGCAGAAAGGCTCTGCACAGCTCTGTTTTGACAGTGTTTTTGCATGTGTGTTTTTGGACAGGTTGTGTGTGCCAGAATACCACTAGAGAACAAAGGTACACACTAAGAGTCATCTAACATTCAAGGTCAAACTTTTTCAAGATCCTAAAATAAACAGCAGTTGTCCTGTATCCATGATATAATTCTGCAACAAATACAGTATTTATTCAGCTCTTTCCCCTTTACAGCTTCCCCTTTCCTTCCATTTACAAGGCTAGAGAGAACTGCAATACATCTTGCATTTATTATGTACAACAACACTCTGTGTGAGATATCTTAATGTCTTTCTTCTGTTTTACCTGTACCTCTCAGTTCTGCATTTTGGCTCTCTACTTGCATATTTTCAACAGTATTATCACAAAGCTGACCCTGCTGTGAGACTATTCCTCTCCATTCGCCCGCAGTAAAGTTTGTACAGTGAAAGTCTATTTTGAGAAGGAATCCACGAATAACTGTTTCTAGGTATGATAGGACTGAGACTACATAAATTCACAGAGGTAAAAATCTACAGACTGGAAAAAGAAGTGAGTAGATAGTAAGAATAGACAATGTGCTTTACACTGTCTCACCAATGTAACATAGTAGCGTGGACAAGGAGAAAACATTCAGAGGTGTGAGATAGTTCCTTTTTAGGTTCATTAAATTCTTGGCTGTTGTTTAGTGAGAGTGCCTGGGTGGTTGGGTACATTTTTAGTGGAAAATACTCCTTAGGATGGATAAACTTGAGACAAGCTCTTAACTTCACAGAATCACAGAATCATGGGGGTTGAAAGGGATCTCAAGAGATCATTGAGTGCAACCCCCCTGCTAATGCAGGTACCTCCAGGTAGGTCTTTGAAGAAGTCAAAGTCAGCTCTCCTGAAGTCCAGGGTAGCAATTCTACTTATTGCTTTGTTTCTTCCACACAAGATCTTGGACTCCACCATCTCATGACTGCTGCATCCCAAGTTTCCCCCAGCCACTACTTTGTTAGTAAAAATAAGGTCAAGCACACCCCTCCTCATCAGCTTCTTCATCGCCTGTGTCAGAAAGTTATTTTCAACACATTGCAGAAACCTGGCCGTGTTGTTTATCCAGCAACTATCAGAGCAGTTAAAGTCACCCATAGGATCCATTGCTACAAATAGTTCTAAAAGCTTGATCTTTGCACTTTGGTCTAAATTCACCTAGGGACTATTGCCTTGGTTGAAGTCTTGTTCATCTGAGGTATATTTGTGAACAGGCTCTACAATTAATGAAAAACGAGGAGATGTTCCTACAAAGACCTTTGAAGGATGACCCAGGATTTATGCAGAAATTAGACATTAGAAACCTGCCCTCTTGCATACAGTCAGATGCAATGACATGCGCTGCAACTATGGCTGGATGACTTCATAGATGCAGAAATACAGTCTGTTTATTGAAACTACAAGACGTATAGGACAGAGGAAAGGGGCAGATTCTGTTCTACTTGTTTGTGTAAGTCCCAAAGAGCAGAGCCAGGTAAATCAAGGGGAATGTTATGGGACATGGACTTGTTCTAGCATAATGAAAACACCACTCTGTTGTAGCGTTCTTTAATCATCCTAATAAGCCTTCAAGATTTATGTATTTACTTTCAAATTTTCTATTAAGGTTACTTAGAGGGAAAAAATGAAGTCTGATCTCATTTCCACCAGCTGAATTCCAAGCTGTTATTTAAAAAACATAATTTTGTCCTTATCCTTCCAGATGCATGTTACAGCCCAGAGAAGAATATATATGGCATACTGTCATGTTCTGATGCTATGTCTCATTTCCCTTTCTGTTTACCAAGCAGATTTCCTTTTCAGTGAAGGCTGCTGAAAGCATTTTTCTTTCCCTGTGGCCCCCATAGTGGCATAGCTCTGTGAAAAGTGTCTTTCTTGTTGTTGCTTTTTATTCTTCACTAATCAGCATTTTCCTGTCAAATACAGCAATGTAAGTGCAGTCAGCTGGTATCAGAAGTAGTGCTGACTGAAGAGTCTGACAAAGCCACAACAATACAAGAGAGAGCAAGTCTGCACCCACGCAGAGGTTCAGGCTTTAATGTCCTCACAAACTTAAAGCCAAATATAATAATTCCCCAAACACAGAGGTCTTTAACATAATAGCAGTGAGCAGTCACTCATAAAGAAAACAGTTTAGTGTACAACGTGTGCACTTGTCTCTCGTACCTCTGAGAAGTACTGCAGACATACATATAACCAGGCTTATCCAAGTAACACAGGGGCATAGTGTCTGCTCCTGATGTGCATAAGTAAGATATGTATATAAATAAGAAGCCTGAATGAGCTGCAATATCAACACCAAACTTGAATTCTACCTAAAGTGGATGAATTGCAAATCTGGGCAAAAGGAGGGCAAAAAGACAGCACATCACTTAACCTAGCTAAGCCCCTATGGTATACATGTCCTGAAGCCTTGTATAAGAAGACACAAGGAGTACATAAACCCTATTTTGGTGTAAATGCAATTTCACATCTGGAGAGACCGGAATATGAAAAGTCCTTTGATTCAATCTGTTAACAGCTACAAGAGATAAACTGTATATGAAGGCTGCCTTTGAAGATGGAAAAGCTGCTAAGTATGAGCTGTATTCAGTATCTGAATACCTCTGTGTGAGTATATTTCCTGAGGGACAGCCCTATTCGATATCTTGTCTAGGATGTAGCTTTGAGCATCTATGCTCAGGTATAAGGCAGTATGTTCGGATGTTGCCAATAGTCTCACACACATCCCACCCTCAGAACTTCATAAGTAGAAACTACTAGGTCCTTAAAAGTCCAGCTGGCATAGACAGAGAAAAAAATGGAGACGTAGTTCAACATCTCTTCTAGGAATAGCTTTGGGTGAATGAAATAATGCCAGTAAAACATAGATTTGCTGGAGGAAGAAAAGTCTTTAAAATCTCTCAAAAAGCACCTGCTGGCCCTGAATATCATACTAGGATAACCTTCATTGTATTTTTTCTCCTTAAGAATTTTCCTTCTCGAGAGCAGTAGCTCTTGATTCTAACTGCTTCTGCATCTCTAACTGCTTCTCTGCTGCTTGTGCAGACTTTCCACTGAGAAATCTGTATTACTTTTCACACCAGCTGAAATAAGTGTTCTCAGGTTGTCTTCTCCGATATCCATCTGTACGGTATAGCTGAAACAAGCACAACTCAGTAGCTACAGAAAATTCAAGATGCTGAGTGAACATCCTTTAAAAGATCCTATTAAACTTGGAGTATAAGAGCTTTTCTGTCTGTTACATCACTAATATGTTAATTCCTTTGGTTTTCCCCACTGGAAGAACACAGCAAGAATTAAATGATGGAATTGAAGAAAGCAGTTTTTACTACAGTGCTTTCACTGTTTTTCTCTTTTTTACATGCTGAGATTAATATGCTGTGGAGAGATTAGAAAGCCAAGATATTTGTGGTTCCTCAAAATGGAAGCAGTGATCAGGAAATCTGCTATATAAACATGTCTGCAGGCCAGATTTGCTTAGCACCATCACAGCAGTACTGCAGTAACATGCTTGTTTTCTTTGTATCTTCCTGAACAGTCGTACAAACAAAATGTAGGATCTTTTCCAGTACATACATACAATAATCTGAATGATTTCAGTAGACTTTACAATAAAATTCTGAAAGGGAAAATCTGGTTTTAAGACAACATTTTCATGGTAATACTACTGAAAAACCACGTGATGACCTGAATTAAGATTTAACACAGAGCTCTGATCCAAACTTTGCTGAGTTCAGAGGATATTTTCATCCAAATTTAGGTCAGAATTTGCAGATTGTGATATTTTTGGTTTCTGTAATGAGATGAGTTCCCACATTCAAGGAGCAGGGACGTTTCTGAAGTTCCAGATTCAGAGCTTGGGTCAGTCTCTTCCAACCTGCCCTGCAGGTCCATCATTCCCATCATTCTCTGACTTCTTTGTTTGTACATGTGTAAGTGTGGCTTGAATTATTTTTATAACACTGCTTGCTGTAAAGAAACGATAGCTCACTTGTCAAAACCAGCATGTCTATAACATAAGAAATTAATCTTTTCCTGCTGATTAGCTGCTCTCTGTAGCAGTGATCCAAAGGAAAACAGCAAAATAATCCTTTAGTAATGTTTTCTTTCACCATGAACTTTTGAGAGGCGAAGAAAAATTAAATATTTAAGACTACTAGTAGCAATTAAGAATGTCTACTAAATCAATATATATATATATGTTCATATATATATATACTTATATATATATATATAAGTACAACCTCAACACAGTGGCATTCACAGAATCACAGAATCACAGAATTGTAGGGGTTGGAAGGGACCTCCAGAGATCATTGAGTCCAACCCCCTGCCAAAGCAGGCTCCCTACACCACGTCACACAGGTAGGCGTCCAGGCGGGTCTTGAATATCTCCAGAGAAGGAGACTCCACCACCTCCCTGGGCAGCCTGTTCCAGTGCTCCGTCACCCTCACTGTAAAGAAGTTCTTGCACACATTCATGCGGAACTTCCTATGCTGAATTTTCAGCCCATTACCCCTAGTCCTGTCCCCATGCACTAATGAAAAGAGACCAGCCTCACCACTATGGCTCCCACACCTCAGGTATTTATAAACCTGTATCAAGTCCCCTCTCAGCCTTCTTTTCTCAAGGCTAAACAGACCCAGTTCCCCAAGTCTCAATTAATTAATGCCACCACAGGTGGCCATCTTTAGACAAAAAAAAAAATTGTGACTTCCCTGGTTCTGTCTCTGAGAGATTTTCAGTGGTACTTCAGCATTGTAGCAAAGCCCACTTGTACAAGCCTATTTGTTTCTGTGGATGAATGACTGAATCCTATAATCCCATTATGTTATAGTTCTTTTCTAAACCACTGCATATCCAAAACATGATGGTAACTGCAGAATAAACAATTAAGATTCTCCTTCTCTAAACTGTCCTGCGATTCAGCTCAAGGTTATGTAACACGAAATGATACCATTTCTATTTAGCACCACCCTACGTTGCTTCCTAATATACGTTCAGATGGAGCCCTCTTGTGTTTGCTGGGTTTCCTTACAACATCCATTAAAACGAAGAGCTATTTCGTTGATCTGCATCACAAGACAAAGCTCCAGAAGGGACAAGTCAAGCCCCCTCCTCTGGCCTTTACAACATATTCTGTTGGATACTGTATCAAGAGACGTTTGGTTTTGTTTTGAAGATGATAAATGAGAAAGAATTAACTACTAGCTCTGACATTTTTTCTTAAAATCATAGTATCATAGAATAACCCAAGTTGGAAGGGACCCATAAGGATCCTTGAGTCCAACTCCTGGATCCGCACACAATCACCCAAAATTCAAGCTCTGAGCTCTACGCCTCAGAGTGTTGTGCAAACAATTCTTGAACACCATTAAGCTCAGTGCAATGACCACTGCCCTGGGGGGACTGTTCCAGTGCTCGATCAGTCCCCAGTTAAGAAGCTTTTCCTAAAATCCAACCTTTCCCTCCCCTGACACAGCTCCATGTGTTCCCTAGGGTGCTGTCACTGTCACCAGAGAGAGATCAGCGTCTGCCAAACTTCATTGTTTGATAGTAACCATTGTAAAGAACAAGAGCTTAGTAGTTACTATGAGTATTGCTTGCTTATGATCCACCCTGCATGCTTTCTGTATTGGTATTCAAAACTTGGCTAGGCACATCTGTAACAATGTATCTATTTGTTTTTGCAGTACTTTGATAGGACACCTTTACTCTAAGCAGCATTTAGAAGAAGAGTGAAGAAAGCAGCCTCTAGGTGAAGGAACAAAATCAAAAACAGAAGGAAGATGTAACAATGCAGGAAAGAGAGAGAAAGTGTAAGAAAGGTAGAATGTAGAAGAGAAATGCATAGATGTGAGACATGATACTGTTCTGAAATACCATGGGAAGGAAAGATATGTAAGAAGCACATCCATCACAGGGAAGATCTGGCATGAAGAACTGTAGGGAAATACTAGCCTAAATTACCTTTTCTCCCCCATAAATGCATCTGTAGCTTTTATTAATAATGTAGGTATGCAGGAGAAGCAGATCTGTAAGAGTGGTGATTGTTGAGCAGGCTTAGAGATAAAAAATACTTATATTTTTCTCTTTAAAAGGAGAACTAGATAGTTGATTTACTTAATTGTAGAATCATAGAACTGCCCGGGTTGAAAAGGATGTCAAAGATCACGTGGTTTCAACCCCTCTGCTGTGGGCAGGGCTGCAAACCAGCAGAGCAGGCTGCTCAAAGCCACATCTAGCCTGGCCTTGAAAGCCCCCAGGAATGGGGCATCCAGAGTCTCTCTGGGTAGTCTGTTCCAGTGTGTCACCAGACTTGGAGTGGGGCCACAAGAACTTGCTGTCAAGTAGAGAGAAGAGAGAACGACAGAATCACAGAATTGTAGGGGTTGGAAGGGACCTCTAGAGATCATAGAGTCCAACCCCCCTGCCAAAGCAGGCTCCCTACACCACGTCACACAGATGTCTTCTTGTTAAAGATAAGGAAGCTAAACAGAGCTTCAGCCCAACACAACACCAGCAGAGGCTGATTTAGGCACCCCTCCTTAAAGGTTAGAAGTTCACAGCAAGGTAGACTTTGAGCCTTTGTGAGGACAACTACTAGCCTTCATGCAATGACCACCAGATGGGGCCCAGAGACCCTCCACACATTTATGATGCATGCTCAGAAGGGCAGGACGATATGCCTCCAATTTCCTGCGAATGTAATTAATACATATATACTAAGCCTACAGATACGCAGCTGATGCTCCCCTCGGAGTGCATGTTTGGTGTAGTAATCCCCCATGCACCCAGTGCTGTATTAAAGCAATTCCTGCTTGACATAACTCACTGGTGTGTCAAGTTATTCTGTTGCATTTCCCAGCTTCACCTGTTTCCATCCCTCTCAGTCCCTGAGGTCCCCTCCTTCTATCTGACTGCTGATGGGTGGATGATCATGCCCTGCCTGCACCCTTGCCTGCACCCCCTCTCTGTGCTATCTGCCACACCAAGGCTGGAGTTGATTTTGTACTTGAAGTATGATGTGCATACACTCTGAAAATTAGGTAATTTAAAGCAGCCTTGGCTAGATGATGCAGTGGCAAAAGTCGCTGGATTTTGTAGTCGGTACAGAAGATGAAGGCAATGAATACTGCCATGGCTTCAGATACAGCATGGTAAAACAGACAGGAATTTCTGAGTTGTAATTTTTTGCCTGCAATTTGTTGCATGGATGTTCAGTGTGTAGTGAAACTGCCACGGTTTTCCATTTTCCATAATTTCCAAGGAAATTACATGTGGGGGAATCTTATCAACACTTAATGGTTAAGGCTCTTTAAGGATGGGGCCAAGCTCTTTTCAGTGGTGCCCAATGGTAGAAGACAATGGACACCACACAGGAAGTCCCATCTGAACTTCAGGAAAACAATTATTTACTTTGAGGGTGATAGAATGCTGGAATAAGCTGTTCAGAGAGATTGTGAAGCCTCCTCTGAAGATATTCAAAACCCATCTGGACACTTTCCTGTGTGACCTGGTTTAACAGAAGTTGGGCTTGGTGATCTCCAGAGATCCCTTCCAGCCTCTATGGTTCTGTGATTCTGTGGTTACCTCTTTCCTGCAGCTGAAAGATCTCTTATCTCATTTATAAGATCTCTTTCCTGTGCCGACTCTCTGCTCTTTGATAAAAGGTGAGCACGCAATGTAGTCTTCTGTTATTTAATTAAATGCAATCAGGAGAGAGAAACAAATCTCGAGAGAAACAGTGTTTAGTAATTTTAGCTATTTGTTTGCTTTCTGCCTTATTCATTAAGACAGGAAGAAGTAGTCTCACAAGCAAATTCATTCTATAGAATGACTCTTAAGACAGGAAAATAAAAGGTACTGGAACACCGAAGTGGTTTTGTGTATATTGTTTTGTGTATAAAAGGCCCAAAATGTGTCACATCAGTTGTTCATTAGACCGTTAGCATTAGTAGCAGTTTGCCCACAGATTGCTCTCCCTTCTTCACAAGCAATTTCCTAGGCATGGTACTGTAGCTGTTGTTATTGTAGTTATGACTCCAGCTCAGACACTAATAAATCACAACGTACAACTTTCCACATATGCTGCCAAAAGACAGTGTCAGACAGAACTTGGAAATCCAGATCTCGGAAAACTGAAATTCTCCTTCCAGATCCAGCGGAGCAGTAGATAGGATTCAGCAGCTGATTTAAAATACAGTTCACTGCAGTCACTCCTGACTTTCTGGACAAGCACGTGACATCTTAACAGCAAAGAAAAGTAAGAATTAATCAGGAAACAAATTTAACCACAGTCATCTTGACAATTTCTTACAAGAGTTCTCTGAAGGAATCCTTGTCTGTCCCTGCACTGGACCCAGCCACTGTGGTGGAAGATACCTGCCTCCAGCATCTACCCAGAGGTTACACCCCACAAACACACAGGTATTTTCAAAGCTCTTTCAGATAAAATGAGCTGTGATAGTTTATGCAGCTCAGTTTCAATAGTCCACCTATGGTTGATGTGTGTATGAGAAGTGTTGAGGTGGGAGACAGAAACCCTCTACAAGGAGTCGTGACAAACAGCTGAAGACTGATTGCTAATCAACAGCTGCTATCAGTGCAGCTATCTGCAGAATTCACATGTATCTAGTAAACAGAAGTTGTAAGCCTGCACTTATAAAAGCTTGTCATTCTGAATGCTATCCCTGTAAAAATTTGTCACACCGTGCCTGGGTATTTTTAAATACCAAATTCCAGTTCACAGGCAAGTACCAGATGCTGCGATATGATCCTTCCCAGATGTAAAATCTCTGGAGGTTCTGTGTCTACAAAATAAAAGCTACCCAGGAATATCCTATTTCATTTAATACTAGTCCTGGAAATGTGTTGTCTGGTCATTCCAGCATAAAGTGTAACCAGACAGTGCACGTGTGTAGCCTCACAAAAAAGTCAGCAGCTCTTTATAACCCAGGGAACACAGCTGGCCAGGAACACTACTACAAACAAACAGGAGAACAGGTTACTCACTGGGTGCTTCAGAAGCGCTCTCTGAGATTATTCTGCCTGTTAATGCATTAGCTTTATGATTTCTTTTTATTCACCCGCTACAAATGCTACCTTCTTTCCTACTTTGTTACAGAATACAGAATAATACATAACACAATGGGGATTTTCCACCATCTGCTATAGATAGCACCTCCAGGGTAGTGCAAGAACTAAAGTTAGAAGAAAAAACGTCCATATCATCAGGGGAATGCTGGAAATGGTAAAGGATAGGAAAGCAATTCAGAACGGTGTAACTGACACGTACATAGCATTTTTTGGGTGCCCCAACCCTGTAGGTACTCAAGGCCAGGCTGGATGGGGCCCTGGGCAGCTGAGCTGGTGGGTAGCAGCCCTGCCTATAATGGGTTGGGGCTGGGTATGCTTTGAGGTCCCTTCCAACCCAAGCCATTCTGATTCCATATCAGCTTTCTGACATTTCAGATTATGAAAACAAGAAGTAGCAGAAAATCAAAATACGGGCAGCAATGCAGACCTCAGCATTTTCAGTGCAGTTACCGAGTGTATAACTTGTGGATCACTGTAGCCCACAGAGGCCAGAACACCAATCATTTCTCCTGCTTTGGATGAGAGATAAAGGCCTTGTCATGGCAGGAGAGGTTCAGGTTGGCCATCAGGAAACATTTTCTCTATAACATCCTGAAGGGAGGTTGTAGTGAGCTGGGGGTTGGCCTCTTCTCTCGTGTAATCGATGACAGAACTAGAGGGAATGGTTTTAAGCTGCGCCAGGGGAGATTCAGGCTGGACATTAGGAAGTATTACTTCTTGGAAAGGGTAGTCAGGCATTGGAATGCACTGCCCAGGGAGGTGGTGGAGTCACCGACCATGGGAGTGTTCAAGAAACGTTTGGATGTTGTGTTGATGAATATGATTTAGCTGGGAAGTATTGGTAAGGGTTGGACTAGATGATCTTCTAGTTCTTTTCCAACCTTGATAATTCTGTGATTTCTTCTCAGAAAGAGTAGCACAGGTTGCTCATGGAGGAGCACCACACAGCGTCACCCTGAGGCAGTCACGTTACCAACAGCCGCCGTCAGCAGCAGATCCCGCCCCCCAAGATGGCGCAGGCGCAGTGAGTAGGCGCAGCTCTCATCCCCGCCCCCGGACGCGCCGTGAGCCCTGCGGCGTTCCGTAGCTGCAGCCACGATGGCGGCTCAGAAGATAAACGAGGCCCTGGAGCACATCGCGAAAGCGGAGAAATAGTGAGCGGGGGTTGGGCTGGGCATGTCGGCAACAAGAAGCGGGCGAGGCCGTGGGCGCTTCAGCGTTCGGGCCTCGGGGCTCCTCTCCTGCCCGCTGGGCTGGTGAGGCGGAGTGCTGTGGGAGCTGTAGGCTGCCCGTGATCCTCCCGTGGGCTCAGCAGCTGCCGGCGACGTGACCTGGGCTGGAAAGGGAGGGCAGCGGGGGATATGGCCTGTCTGAGGCGGGGCTTTGGGGGTCTGTTTGTTTAAGGGTGGCCTCAGTAGTACGGGCACTTTGCTTAGTGGGCCTAATGTCTACGTATGGCAGTTGGCAGGCAGCTTCAGAGGCTGCTTCAGAACAGCAGTGTGTGCCAGGTGGCTTCTTTACGTTACCTGAGCACTACGCCTTTTGGTGGAATTCATTTTAACTCATTTCGTTACTAAGCATGTAATGCATCTGAAGTGTCTGTGTCAGCGGCCTCTAAAGTTGTAATTTTGTATGTATGCCTTTTTTAAGGAGATAAGTATAATACTGAGGTCAGCACTGATGACTCGCATATTTCATGGAACCACAGAATGACTTGTGTTGGAAAGGACCTAAAATCCTGCCATATTCCAGTCCTGTGCCATGGGCAGGGCTGCCACCCACCAGCTTAGCTGGTCAGGGCCCTGTATTTGTGTATGTGTGGGAGCAGTTAGTGCCATAAGCTGCTACAGACCTATCAGGCTGTCTGATGTTTTAAATCTATATGAAATACTTCAGAGATGAAACACAAAGGCGTTACTCATTGCTAATAGTTATTTCTTCTTACATTTTTAGCTTGAAAACTGGATTCTTAAAATGGAAACCAGATTATGATAGTGCAGCTACTGAATACGGGAAGGCAGGTATGTGTGACTGTAAATATGGGCGCATGCTTTATGGTTTTATAGTTTTTAAGCTTCATTTCCAATAATATTTTAATTAGTTTTAGTATATTCCTGTATAAGTACAACTGTTGCAAAGACTATAGTAATGAGGAAGATAAATGTTCTTAGCACTGTAAAATCTCAAGTTGTACTTGGAAGTCAATACTAATTTCAAAAAATTTATTCTTTTCAAGTTTACTGCCTAATATGTTGAATCTTAATACATATCATAACATTAAAGCTTTCCTTTTTTCACTTGCCAACCCCCAAATCACATGATATTCCCAGATAACAAAAATTCTATTTGTTCTTAAAACTTTTTCACCATCATTTGGATTGCCTGACCTAAGAGAGTTTTAATAAGGTAGAGGCATTTTTAGTTTGTGGTGTAATTTCTTTTTCCTCTGGACATGGTAAGATTTCTTTCCTCCTTTCCTCTTAACAGGTGTCATACTGAATATGGAACTCTGATTTTTTTCTTCCTGTTAATAGTAATTTATACCCATGTACACTGGAAAGTGTACAGATGAGTCTTGAATGTCTCCAGAAAAGGGGACTCCGTGACCTCTCTGGCCCTCCTGTTCCAGTGCTCTGTCACCATCAAAGTACAGAATTTTTCCAATCTCATGTTTTGATGGGATTTCCTATGTTCCAGTTTGTGCCAGTTGCCTCTTGTCCTATCACTGGGGACCAGTTGGGTGGCTAATTCAACCCTGTGGTGGGATTTTCTGGCTACAATTTAGCAAGCCATTCAGTTTGTCTAAAGTGCCTGCTTGCGTGTTTGGATGATTGAATACTTTAGCAGATGTGATTAAAAAAAGAAAAGGCAGGCTGTAAATGAGAACTTCATCTTTGGTTTCTTGCAGCTGTTGCCTTTAAGAATGCCAAGCAGTTTGACCAGGCAAGGGAAGCCTGTTTACGAGAAGCTGAAGCACATGAAAACAACAAAGCGTATCTTTTCATTACTTTTGCTTTCCAAGAAGTTACTTGCTATTTAGAATTGAGTAGTGGGTTGAAAAATTAATATCTTTGCTCATGTTGTCGGTCTAAGAAGGCTCTCTTTCAAAGGACTGTGTGCTGTGAATAGGAAAGCTGAAGACCTCTTGATTCGAAAATCTGTTCTGAGTGATATACAAGCACAGAACTGTTTGAGTTGGCAGGACCCTTAAAGGTCACCTAGTCCAACTCCCTTGAAATGAACAGGAACACATCAGGTTGTTCACAGCATCCCTCAGTCTGTTCTTGAGTGTCTCCATGGGGCATTCACCATTTCTCTGGACAGCCTGTTTCAATGCCTTATTATCCTTACTGTGAAAAACTGGCTCCCTTACATCTAATCTAAATCTCCCCTTTTTCAGTTTGAAACCACTTCACCTTGTCCTATCACAACAGACCCTGCTAGAGATTCTGTCCCCTTTCTTCTTACAGTCCCTTTGTAGATACTGAAAAGTTGCTGTCAGATCTCCTTGGAGCCTCTTTTTCTCCAGGCTGAACAGCCCCAGATCTCTCAGCCTGTCCTCATAGGAGAGGTGTTCCATTCTCTGGGTCATATTTGTGGCCCTCTGTGTGCTCTCCAGCAGGTCTGTGTGTCTCCTGTACTGAGCACTCCACACCTGGATGCAGTACTCCAGGTGAGGTCTCACCAGTGTAGAGTAGAGGTGCCTGAAATGCTTATGCACTGCATTATAAATTTATATAAGCACTTTTAAGTATCTATGAATGGATAGTATTAACTAAATGTGGCTAACAATACAGTGCTTGTGGCAACATTTGGTAAACAGGGAGCATATTTTAAATAAATGTACATTTTTACAACCTTATATGTGCAATTATCTAATATTTTGCATTTATTCTGTCCTTAGATGCTGCTTTTTTTTTTATACTTTGCCTAGAGACTTAGCAGGTTCTATTTGCGTTTCTGGGTTACTTGATTTGAAACTAATACTTCTGTAAGATTTTGTATGCTGTTGATTTTTCTGCTTTATGGCATTTGTCCTTGACTTGACAACGTTACTTCCAGTCTCTTTCATGCTGCCAAGTAAGTATGGATGCACTGAGTAATCCAAAGGGTTTTTTTATAACTTATAGTGCAAGCATGAGCTGTCATTTTGGTCTCTAGTAAGTGACTCAGTTCCAGTGATTTAACTATTTCAAAATCAGTTTAATGAAAGCATGGGCAAGGAAAGTCTGAAAACCTGCAATGGCTCTCTGAAGAAATTAGTATTTTGACAATCTTTTGTAGATTTTTGTACCAAGTGCTTTTTCTTAGGTAAACTTTCTATAAATTTGACGTTTTGCACTGTTTTGCTTATATAGAAATGTAAATAAAGATACTTCAGAGCAAATGGGTGATGACAAATAGATTATTCAAGTATTGCCTGCAGGTCTCTTTTGTTTTGGAGAGCAGTAATTGTGTAGTTGAAATACTTTATTATGAAAGCTAATCATACATGTCTCATTAAATTAAAGCACTCAAAACCTCTTCAGTTTGTTAAATATTAACAGTGAAGTGGTTGCTGATGCAGGTTAACTTCTGCTGTGTAGTTACAGCTTGCTGAAATATACGGTGTCTAAATTGTCAACTTTTTCTCTGCAGAGCTTATGAACAAGCCGGCATGATGCTAAAGGTATTTTCATTACTAGTTTTTATTTAAAAGTTCTCTTTTACATTTTACACATATATGCAAGCAAACTGTATATGGCAGTGATGTTCTTTGGTTGACTTATAGTTCCCACCAGTACCCTCATGTAGTTTAGGGAAACTATTTTTCACAGAATCACAGAATTGTAGGGGTTGGAAGGGACCTCCAGAGATCATCGAGTCCAACCCCCCTGCCAAAGCAGGCTCCTTACACCACGTCACACAGGTAGGCGTCCAGGCAGGTCTTGAATATCTCCAGAGAAGGAGACTCCACCACCTCCCAGGGCAGCCTGTTCCAGTGCTCTGTCACCCTCACTGTAAAGAAGTTCTTGTGCACATTCGTGCGGAACTTCCTATGTTGAAGTTTCATCCCATTACCCCTAGTCCTGTCCCCACGCACTACTGAAAAGAGACCAGCCTCACCACTATGGCTCCCACACCTCAGGTATTTATAAACCTGGATCAGGTCCCCTCTCAGCCTTCTTTTTTCAAGGCTTTTTTCAATTTCTTTTTAATTGGAAACATTTTTGGGTTTTCTTTTGAAGAAGGAAAGGTGCCTTACGTTGGGAAGGAACTAATTACTACTTAGGTGAGCAGTGGATTGGAGCAAGAGAAATGAAAGGTCTAAGTCTGTTGCATTGTTTTCACCATTGACCAAATACTGTTTGTTTTTTGTTTTTAACTGATGTTATATCAGTAAAAGAGAATTCTGAAAAGAGGAGTGGGAGAATCAAGGAACTCACTGGAAGAGGATTATGTTGATCTTGTAATTTCTGAAAGGAAAATAAGTGTCTGGCAGTTTTAAGCTGCAGTGTGACAAGGCAGTCTTGTTTTGCCTGTTTGCTCCAGAAGTACTGGTTTCAGAGGATAGTGGAATTAACATTTTTGCTTGAGGTATTTATGTGATAGAAAAGGATTTCTACTCACTTGACATAGGGTAGGTGGTATGTCACCAGAATCTTTAAATGCGTGTTGCTTAGGTGCTGTGTAGCTGCTAGTTAAATTAGATTTTAAAGATGAAAAGATGTAAATTAAAGATTGAAAACGAGAACTTTTTGTTTATAATTATGACAAGATTTACTGAGGAAATCACCTGGTTACTCTGACTCTGGGTGTGAGAAGGCTGCCTGTTAGTTCCTCTCTCTGTGGTTATTCAAAAGAACATAAAAAGTGTATCAGAATCACTGCTAAACTTGTTCTTCACAAATATTTGATAATATGGAAGGCACGTTTCTGTACTGTTGTGTTTTGTCACTTTTTCTTATAAGCTGAAATGCTGTAATATATATGGTATACACCATGTATATGGTGTTATCGTTGTTTCATGACCGCAGTTACTGACAGCAGTGTCCCTCTGACTGTCTCTGCAGGAGATGCAGAGACTCCCTGAAGCTGTTCAGCTGATAGAGAAAGCCAGCATGATGTACCTGGAGAACGGGACACCGGATACAGCAGCCATTGCACTGGAACGGGCTGGGAAGTAAGTTTATAGTATTGGTGACCAGAATAAATGTGGGGCAGAGGTATCTCCTTGCTTTTCTTCTCTGTCTCTTTAATGCTTTTATCTGAGAAATGATTTATGTTTATTACAGGTTAATAGAAAATGTGAGCCCAGAGAAGGCTGTACAGCTTTATCAGCAAGCAGCATCAGTGTTTGAAGTAAGCTGGCTTCTAAGTTGTTTTTTTGACAGTATAGGAAGTCAGTTCTTTTCTCATTTTGGGACTTGACCAAATGTAAATTTTGTGTGTTGTCAAGTTTTTCTGCCTCGTGTTGGGCAGCCCAGAGGGTGGGGAATATGGCTGCTGTGCAGTCCTGTAGCTTAAAACAGTTTGAAACCCTTGGATGCACAAGAAGAAGAGTTTGCTTAAAATTCAACTGAATTACTGGATTAGTAAGTTTGCGTTGATACTCCTTTGCTCTCCAGATCCATATAGCAGCTGACTGTGTGACTTTGGTGCGCTAATACTCCTTGTTTTTTTTTCCATTGAGTATACAAACTGTTGGTATAGCGGAACAGTTGTTCTCAGTTACAGACAACATAGTTAGGTTAAGGTCTAATGGTCTTAATCCTGTGCAAAGAAGATAGGAGCATGTGAATTCTTTTTGCCCTTCTCTAGAATGAAGAACGTTTACGGCAAGCATTAGAAATGTTGGGGAAAGCATCAAGACTTCTAGTCAGAGGACGCAGGTATTTCTTATGTAGTTTTCTGCTTACATGTAGTTGAATCTGTATTTCAAAGGGCAGTTTCACTGTAGGACTTTGTTTCCTCTTTCTTTGTTAGTACAGCTTTAAAGGGTGTACATCAGTTTAGTTGTTAAAGAAGTTCAGGAGACTTTTTCAGGCACTTATTTGTAGAAAGAATTTGGAAGTCTTTCACAGCTATGGAATATAAAACAGGGAAATTAATCTTAGGAAAGTAATCTGTTGGCAGCAATCTAATCCCAGGCTGAGAATCTGCCTTGGATTCTCCGTGGCATCTTAATTGAAGCATGGATTTCTGTCACCAGACCTGACCTGTGGTTCAGCTTAGACTTGCTATATAGTTCTTTTATGAAATTGTTTGCATCTGTTTGACTACTCACAAGAAACTTTATTGTGCAGTGGTAGTTGGAAAGATAAATTTTTAAAGTAACTTTAAAATCTTTCCATGAAAGAGCAAGCCAATGTAACTTTAGTACACGTGAAATTCTTGCTTGCTCTGTTACATTGCCATTCATGTGCAATTGTGCATTTCAAGAAGTTTAATGTAGTGGTTAAAAGGAATTTTCAAACTAGAAAAGAGTTACTATGATTTCCATTGGTACTTCCTGGACATTGGACTTACAGCAACTTCATGACATACAGGAATCTATCAGAGTGTGTTATGAGGCACGTATCTTGTATGATGTTGTGAAAAGCTGGGTCTGAATTAATACCAAACATGATGTTAGCCTGCATGTATGTAAAAGGGATTGCTGACCTTATATATAACTGCTGTTAATAAGACCTGCAGCTGATTTTAGCTATGTTGCTTCTTATTAAGGAAAACTCACATGTGTATTAAACAGCTCACTATGAGCGCTGGGTTCATTATGTTTGCTTCCTGGCACTGGTACTCCTTGTTTTTGTTTCAATTTAGATTGGATGAGGCTGCATTGTCCCTTCAAAAGGAAAAAAGTATTTATAAGGAAATTGAAAATTATCCAACATGCTATAAGGTAAAAATCTAAATGATAATTTCTGGTGGGATATTTCAAGGTTTTCTGAACTAACATAAAGTAGTGGCTGAATTCTGTCTGACATTATGTATCTCTTGATTCAGAGATACATTGATTGCTAGATAAGGAGAATGTGTGGTTGTTCATGCTTCCTTAACCTCTTGTTTTTCACTGCTATAATGTTGATAGGATGCCATTTATCTGTGGATGCTATCAAAAACTCTGAATTATAATAATTGCTATACAAGCCTTCAAATTAATTTGAATAAGCCCAGTTTTCTCTTCTGGAATGCGAGTTGATTTATTTTGAAACTGGATGGGTGAGAACTGTGGATGTTTTTGTATTGCTTTTTTCTTTCACAAGGATTGTCTTCTGATCTGCATTTACCTTGATGTCATTTATTCAGGATTCTTAGTAGAAATAATTACTTTGAGTCCTAAATAAGAATTTTTGATTGTTTTGAGTTTGTAATCAACATATGACTTGTATAGGAAATCGCATAAGGAAAAAAGCACAAGCAAGTTTGATGCAAGAGTTCATTACAGCGTTAGAGGAGGTAATCTGTTTCATACCAGCTGAAGATTTGGGGCTTACTACTTTATCATAGTGTAGTTCCAACTGTCTTAATTTCATTCTAAAATTGAATCTGTTTTATGTTTTTTTCCCCTCTGTGTTTCTTGTTTTGTTTAGAAAACGATTGCTCAAGTCTTAGTTCACCTTCACAGAAATGATTATGTTGCTGCAGAAAGGTGTGTGAGGGAAAGCTATAGGTAAGTCTGCCTCATATTTTAAAATCTTAAGCTGACTGTTTCATTAATGTAGATTTATTATGAAAAACCAAAGGAAACCTCTGTCAATAAGTTCTGAGCCTCCAAGTCTGTTTACTTAAAGTATAATAGCATTGTCTGTTAGGTAGCCAGCTGTCAGGAAATTTTTTCACTCTTTCAGTAGTGGGTTCAGCAGTAATTAGCATGTGATAAAGTCTGTCATAAAGAAGCACTTCAGAGCAACAGATGTGAAATGAGATGTAGATTAGAAGTTCTTTCTGCTTTTTCCTTGTTAAAAACTTAAAAGCTGAGTGGAATACTCTTGTGGTTAGGATTCTTTTGTATGTCTTTTTCAATGGAGCAGAAGTGGACTGCCTGTTGTAAACAGAATCACAGAATGACCTGGGTTGGAAGGGACCTCAAGGATCATGAAATCCCAACCCCCCTGCCTGGCAGGGCCCCCAAACGTCCATAAACAAATAGTTGGGATTAAAAATGAGGATTTCTGGATGTTCTGATTTATTGTAATTATTATTAAAGCCTTTCTGTCTTGTTGAAGCCCTTAAAAATGTGTAATTTTAACTTTTCATTGTAGTTTGAGAGTGGAAATGTGGAATGCAGTTTTAACACTCATTAGTAGCATCCTAGTACAATCATTGGAACTGTGTACTATGGTAATTAGATTGAGGAAAATATTCATCTAAAGGTTTGTTGTAACAAAAGAAAAAGGTGTAGTATGGGAGTTACTGCATTTCTGGTTATGTTGATGTAGAACTTGCTCTTGTCATATGTTAAAAGAAAAGCAAGATTTCTTTATTTTTGCATTTTTTCATTAATAGTTGTCTGAACTGGAAGATGATTTAGAAAGTAAGAACTGATCCATTTTGATAGAAGGGATTGAACAACATAGTCCTCATACATCCAAGAGAAATTTCTGATGTCAAGTCTGGATTAATGTTCCTAGCCACAAACTCCAGAGGCTTTCATGCAGGTCTCTTGTTTCAGCTTTCATTAGGACTTCAGTAACAAAATACTGAAACGTGTTGTTTTTACTTAAACTATGTTTTAAGTGAAGTGACTTGAACAGATATCTAAGTTAAATCATTATTTTTCAAAGCAATTTTTTGAAGATCTGTTTTGAAACATCTTGGTCATATTTTCTATGTCTTCAATCTGCATTTTATATAGAAACTGATTACATATTTTTTTCCTGCATATGAATTGGAAGAAAATCTTATTGACTAGTCAGGAAAAATAGAAAAATTCTAATACTCTATTCTTGGCTTGACTATGATTGTGGTCTGATTCTCAGCAATCTAGTGTTGCTGGAAGTTGAAGCTTATGGATATGATCTGTGTTCCAGGAAAAATGAAAGTGGTTATGTTTTGTGGAGTAAGTAGTCCATCAGATTCTCATTCTCTGCCTTCTCGTCTGCTATTAATGAACATCCTGTAAAAATAGAACACCTGAGCACCAAGTAGATTGCTGAAATGTCTTAAATGAGCTGTTAATTTCCTTCAGTATACCTGGATTTAATGGAAGTGAAGACTGTGCAGCACTAGAGCAACTTCTGGAAGGATATGATCAGCAAGATCAGGATCAAGTTTCTGA
Source organism: Coturnix japonica (assembly GCF_054131305.1). Lineage (NCBI taxonomy): Eukaryota > Metazoa > Chordata > Aves > Galliformes > Phasianidae > Coturnix > Coturnix japonica. The sequence goes on from NC_140664.1 coordinate 46,838,067, forward strand.
AGTCTGTAACTTGCCTCTCTTCAAATACATGGACAATGATGTAAGTAGGCGGTTCTTGCAGATTATTTGTAATTTTATGGTACTTTTTGCTTGTTCAGTTTGAGAGGCTTTTTTTCTACTGTAGGAAGATAAGGACAGAAGTATCTATGTATTTTTTGTGACTTGCTTGGTAATCTTATCTTGTGAACTTTACTTTTATTTATTTATTTTACTTTACTGCCTGCCTTCTGTAGTCTGACACTGCTGTTATATTCTTATGGTGGGAAGGCCTAAGTAAACTAGCAGTTTGTTATCAGTCTGCAGAGTCTAATTGACCAAAACACAGTTTGCTTTTCATTGGTTCTTCATAGGGCCGGAACTTTGTTTTATCTCATAAATACCAATTTGGTGCTATGTGTGCATAAGCATTACAAAGTGAATGTGATGGCTTTGTTTGATGTTGGCTTGTTTTTCTTTTTATGCTTATTCTCTAGCAAATCATTAGTTACTGAAAGTTTTTCCATTTTAAGAAGAAGTCCATATTTTTTTTTAATGATCGCACTTTTAACTAATATGCAGAAAGTACAAGGGTAGGAAAGCCATAAAGTAAAGGAGATATTGAACACGGGGGTTATTCTAATCTTTATTATTCTGATTATTAATATACTCTGAAAGCTGCATCAATCTGTTTTCTGCGCTGAATGTAATAGTATAGAAATAAACTTGTATTTTTATTATTAGTATGCCAAGCTTGGTCTTACCTTGGTGGTCCCGGGAGGTGGAATCAAGAAGAAATCTCCAAATGCTACACAAGATAAAACAAGAGGACCAGCCACAGTGGGCTCTCATGCTGATGAGGAAGAGGATGAATATTCTGGTGGACTGTGCTAGCTGCAGACCTATGTTATATTAAATATCCAGTGTATTTGTGATGCTGAGCATATCCAAAGGTACCAGATTTACCAGAGCTTCATTGCAATTGTGATATGGGAATGCTGATGTTAACTGGGCAGCTTTTGGCTACAAAAAAAAAAAGGAGAAAAAGCATGATTATACCTATCATCTTGTAACATCTTTGAATTTCATTTCCTATCTGGTAGGAACTTCTTCAGTGCTCTGCCTTCCGTTGATGGGGAGAAAAATGGAGGGAAATTTTTAGTAAAAGCATAGTTTAAAAAGAAACCAAAGTTCTGAAGAGAAGCACAGGGTAAGGAGAACAACACAACATCTCAAGTACTGGATTTCAAGCTGACACTTTTTTTGGTGCCAATAATGTTTGTGGGTTTTTTTTTCTTCCCAAAGTTGAATGTAAGGTTATTTGTCTGGATATTCATCTCCTCTTTAATGTTATTTAAGGAATACTGGCAGACATATTTTCCACTAGTATAATCACTAAGAACATTCGGTTAACAAATATTCCCCGCTGTGGAATATATACTGGAATATATATATTCTAGTATCCTAAATATAGCAAGTAATATCCATGTGATTGTAGAAAATACTAAGCCAGCTAATATGGAGCAGTTTCACAAGCTTGAATATATAGCTGCACACATTTCACTTTAAGAAAATAATAGACCTAAGTCTTTCAAAATATGTTTGTACACAGTGTTTGTAATGTACACGTTAGGAATGGAAGTCATTGGCAACCTTTCTAGCACTGTTTCTGATGCACGTTGTTATCAAAAAAGAAACTAAAGGTAGCAGGTAATGTGTATTGAAAATAAAGCACTGGGGACAATATCTAGTGAAAACTTAGGTGAAATTTTCAGCACTGTGGTTGAGCTTAGTGTTTCAGGTGTTCATTGGCTAGTTAATCTCATCTGCAAATTTTTTCCTTCTTTCAAAGCAGAACAGATTTTACAATCCTCAAACTAGCTGAGTGTTCAAAATAATCATATTTTGGAGCATCTTCTCTGTTTTTATTTGATTACAAGTTGCTGTCTTCTGCGAACTTCTTTATTGTCCACATTCGACTGCTTTATACTTAAGTGTTGACAGCCCTAAAAGTTACATCTGTGGTCCTTTTATATATATATATATAATTTCTTTTCAGAAGAACCTTTCCAACCTTTCCAAGGTTGGAACCTTTCCAAGATCTGCTCTAAGTTGATGTCCAAAACTCAGTAAGCAGTAGACCACAGTATTAAGTGTTGATATAGTTTGTGCCACATTAAGGAATTGGGTGTCCTCAATGATATAGAGTGTATCAGATGTCACTGTGATGAAGGTGGACTTTGAGGGCTCATATGTTGCTTGAGGTGGATAGCATTCAGTGCAGTGGGTACACGAGTGGCTGTTAAAGTTTTTACTCAGTTTAATAGATCAGGTTTGTCTCCTTGTAATGATATAGTAAGCTTTGGTTTGTTCTTTTTTAAAAGCTGTTTGAGGGCTTTTTAAAGTTGCTTACCTTTGTTCTTTGTTCTGCACTGTCTGACAGCTAAATTTCCATTGTTATTAAGGATATATACAGAAGTTTTTGTACGTCTCTAGAATATCTTAAATGAAATCTTAGATAGTGAATTGCTTTTTCCGCCCCCTCCCAGAGTGATTACTAGTATGCAAAAAAGGTGGTTTTGAAGACTTCCCCATAACTCTTTTTCCTCACCATTGAGGAGACTGGAGTGATGTGTTCCAGCTTCCGCTTTCCACATTTGTTCAGGAAGGGTCACCATGCACTTTTTCTGGGGAGTTTTTATGACTTATTTTTTTTTTTCTTAGAGCACATTTAGAAGCACTGGGAACACTAAGTACTTTTCTTCAAGCTTTTCCTGCTGCTTCCGATTCTGAAATTAGTTTTGTTGAATGGTCCCAAGGAGTCTGCTTTTTTGTGTGTGCAGTTACATATATCTGAGAAGACACACAGGCAGTTTTGTATACTGTGGTAGAAGTTGCAGACTTTATTTGCTGTAGTGCTTGCAACAGTAATAGACCCTTACAAATACAATTTATGAGTTAGCATGCTCTTCATGTTGCGGGGGGAAGGAAGCAAGACCATTTTCTCCACTCCCTCAGGTTTTTTTCTTTTTAGCCTGTGCCAAGTGTGGAAAATCTGGGGCAAAAGTAGCTTGTAATAAACGTGTTCAGCTGCCGTTGAAATTAAAGGGGCTTCTTAAGATCTTGGGAGCAGAATCTTAATCTTTGATTGCAATGTTGCTGCGAAGACCAAATCTGCAGAAATGAAAGTGTCTGAAAATAAGATGGTCTATTTTATATAACTTACTCTCCTATTTTAGGCATTGAAAGTGTGATAGGAATGTTATCTGCCTTTTAGTAAATGTTTAACTGTAGAAGATGCTGTCTGTATATTATGTGTAAGTGTTTCTATCTTTCAAAGCAATTTGCACACTTCTGTAAATACCATTTAAGTGATTTAAAGTGAAAATATACCATTTTCAGCAAGAAGGTTTCTAAAGACAACGTTGGCTGTGAGAAAGATTATATTTGCATGAAGACCGGGCAATGATCATTGTAATGTATATAAAATCAGATGATTTCTAAAGTATCTGTAACTTATGACTCAATATGCCCAATTGCAGTGTGAAACCTGTGCTTCATTTGTTCCTTTCCAAAATCTGTGATGTATTAGATTATTAAAAGTGTTTGTAACAGTTCTACAGATGCTGTCTCTGAGAAGAGGCTGTGGTTCACCAATGTGAAAAATAAAACTTGAAACTGACATTTGTGCAAACTTTCTTGTTGTTGGGCAGGTCCTGCCAAACGCCACCATTTAAAAATGAATCTTGTTTTGTAGTCCCAAGCAGATTTTGTGGCCTTTTGTCTATGGCTTTTGTTGCCAGGTCTTGCAGGTATAATACGTTATGGTGGACTTCATCTTGGGAACCTTCTGACTCAGTTTTGGGTATTGCCAGTCATTGCAGCTTGTCCACTTTTGCATACAGTCCATGTCAGTGTTTTCTGCTTTTCTAACTGACCTCTCAGTACCTGTCTGCTGACTCTTGTTATCAAGGCAGTGACTCATCTTCTGCAATTCTCTCTGCTCAGAATAAAGAGGTACGTGTATGTTTTGCATCTGTAACATTTTGGTTGATTGTTGTCACTTCCCCAAGTTTCGTATTCAGAAAACAAATTTGTTTTATTGGGTGATTGTTAGATCTTAATTCATCTTAGAGTAAGAAATAATTGATCCTCCAAGTTCTTGATTTTAATTTGACTAGTTGATCATAAGAAAGGCAAAGCTGTGGTTTAGCAAAACAACCTTCTTGTGAGGGAGGATCTTCAGAGGTAAAGTTCTTGTTTCCATATTTGGACTGTTTAAATGTGTAGCAAACTCTGGAAGTCCTCTGGAAGAATACTCCCAGGTTTGCCTGAATATGCTAAAATTGAGAAAGTACCGAGGATATGGATGGAGCAGCAGAGGTGTGAAGGAAGCCCTGCACAAAACTATGCTTTAAGTATTGATACTGACTGTAATAGACGTCTCCTGTGCACCTCTGGACTCTGCTAGAGGCAAAAAGAAGTGCCTAGACCAGAATAATGGTGGGTCAATTGACAGTGGGGAAGGTATTCTAGCAATAAGAACAATGTTAATTTCTAGCAAGGATAGCTGTTTTGAGATGGTGTTTACTTTGCAGCAAGAGCACATGGAAGCAAATTCATCACTGTTTAAGTCATAGATGTTTCTTGATCTTTGATGTGGTGAAAGGGAAGATTAATTTGGTTTTGGAATGATTTATTCTTTGCCTATGGCATTTTGCTTGCACATTGGAGTGTCACTGATGTAAGTTCAAGCAGCTCTCTAGGTTAACTGTTTTTGTTTTCTCTCAAAGTGTAGCTTGTTGTCATAAGTAAGAGAGAGGTGTTAGAAGGGATGCTAACAGCATTGAATGCTACTTGTGTTTGAATGGAAACAGATTCTGTTAGAAGTACATAAAATAAATAGATTTCTGTATGCGCTGAATTTGTATGGAGGTAGTGAAGAGCGGATGCATTTGAAGTACCATTGGTGTGAATTTATAAACTGCTCTTTTAAAACTTTGGTTATGTGACCTTTATCTAGCTTGTTAAACCTTCTTATAGGTGCCTTACTTTAATTCTATCTGTTTTGCTCTTTTTTCTTTTCCTTTCAGTTTCAAAGCAAATCTGATAGTACTTTTAACGAGAGAAGAAGATACTCAAAGCTGTAAGTTAATGACAAGATGTATTTATATTATCATTCCAATGTAGCTTAGGGCAAACATAGTTTTAGTCAGCTCCAGAAATGTGGTTCTTGCCCCTTGAAATACCACAATTGTAATTTTTTCCCTTCTCTTTTTTTCCCCTGAGTGACTGAATTATTCTTAAGGAATAAGTATAAAACTCGAAAAAGGCAGTATCCAGTAGTCTCACGTGCCGCTGTTCTTCATATGTATCTTACTTGCACATCTTGTTGGACTTCATTTAAGCATCCTGCTTATTGAAAATGTTGTTTATGTTGGTCTTTATCTTGATAACTAAAGACAGCTCTGCTTCTGCTATCCCAAGTGTTGGAAGTTTGCTTTGAGGTCTTTTCCAATCTGGGTAATTCTATGATTACAGAATGATGTTCTAAAGTCAAAGTTGCTAGAGTACATGAAGGCTGAAGACTCTATGGCACTAAAGTTTTCCAGTGCGCTGCAAACCATTTCTTGGTTGTTACGACAAAGAAACTGAGGATGGTAATAAATAAGATGTTCTTTGTTAAACCAACAAATAGAACACTACTTTTAGATTTCTTGTTTCTAATTGTCTACGTATCTTTATATCAGAGTCAGCCATAATTTCCAGTGGTGCAGCAGTAAAGCTGCTAGCTTGGAACACAAGTAAGAAAAGCTGTAAGTCTGCATGTACATCTAAAGAAAGTAAGAGAGTGAGCTTGTCTGGGCTGTGATGTGCCCTCAACCAGGATGCTAATGGGTATAGCAGGGTATTGCATCTCATTAAAGTTACTCAGCAAAGATGTTTGTATACTAGGATGACAGAAGTGGATCCTCGCACCTGTAAAGTGAAAAACAGGTTACTGCTACTTCTCTTGAATGTTTTAGACATTTATGTTCTCTTATTTTCCTTTTTTTCTGAGCTTAGTCTAACCTGGTATGGACTTGTTTTCCCTGGAGAGCTGTTATTTTGTAAGCACTAGATGGTGCCACAGAGCAGGCAAAGGGTTTTCCTCCACAGCTAGAAAATGCTTAGGATAGAGTTTACATTCAAATATGCCCAGAGTATCGATTTTTTGTTAGCAACCACCACTGCTACTCATCACTTGCAGCACCAGCCTAGATGTCTGAAGCTGCACAGTTGGTGCCATATTCCTTGCTCGCACTGAGGGCAAATCCTTCGTGATAGCATGGCTGTGTTGGGTGCTAATGCATGAGACAAACACTGTATAGCCTTGCTCCTTTCTACCCATCTTCTTAATAGGCTGATATGCATCTCTGCTTCAGATAAATGGCACTTTCAGTTTCATCTGCTGTCCCTTTAGTTACTGTCAAATTTATGCTACCTTGATTTAATAGGTTTCTTCAGTGAAGTATCCAGATGTACAGCCAGCGAGTAGAGAATCTAAAGAAGTGGGATCCTGCTGTCTACTGTTTTGTTTCACCTTGAGTACTGTGTTCAGTTTTGGGCACCTCAGTACAAAAAGGACATGGAGGTACTGGAGCAGGTCCAAAGGGCTTGGAAAATCAGCCCTATGAGAGAGGCTGAGGGAGCTGGTGCTGTTTAGTTTGGGGAAAAGGAGGCTGAGGGGAGAACTTATTGCTTTCTTCCAGTATCTGAAAGGTGCTTATAGTGAGAGTGGGGCAGGTCTCTTCTCACTGGTGACAGGACAAGGGGAAATGGCCTCAAGTTGTGCCAAGGTAAGTTTAGGTTGTACGTTAGGAAACACTTCTCTACAGAAAGGGTTGTTAAACACTGGAATAGGCTCCCCAGGGAGGTGGTTGAGTCACCATCCCTGGATGTGTTTAAGAGCTGTTTTGGATGTGGTGCTCAGAGATATGATTTAGCAGTGAGTTGTTAGAGGTAGGGTACTATGGTTAGGCTGCGTTTGGACTTGATGATCTTTGAGGTCTTTTCCAACCTGAGTAATTCTATGATTTCTCCAGTCTATAAGATGTGTACACTTTGCAGCAGAAGCAAGAGTATATCTTGCATATATTGGTATTTTCCATTTCTTTTTCAGTTTGCCATGAGGGGAAACTAAGCCATTGCTCTGGTAGGATATTCCAGTAAATCTTTGCCCTTTCGAGTACTTTTTTTCTTGAGTCTCACCATCTTATTAAAACCATTGCTTTTAATTGATGCACTGTCAAACTTGGTTTGTACTTACAGAAGAGAAACAAGTAATAAAATGAATGTACTGTTATGGAGCTGAAGCTGATGAAGAGCTACTGGCCTCTGTCAGCCATCCAGAGTGTACTGTGTTCTGGTGGCAACTAAGCTAGCATTATGGTTCTGCTTTTGTTTTTTGTCCTCAACCAAATATAAGTGAGAATATAATTGTTAGATTTAAGTGAAGTCCACACTGAGAGTTGTGGTGGATTTAATGAAGGCTTGAATTTAAAATATACCAACTATTCTGCTGTAACTTTCCATTCTGAAGCAGACTTAAGTGCTGTCATATATCACTGAACTTTTTTTGACTGAGGAATTCATGCTCCTTTGAATTTACTGTGATGTGGTTCATGATATAGCATGTGTCATCTGATATGTAAAGTACATGTTGAGATGGCTGGGTAACATGCAAGTTAATTGCTTGAAATATGAATGTAATGTTTCTCATTAGTCTTCTAACTTCCATCAATGCACTAATTAGTGTCTTTGGCTCTTTTCCCAGTTTTCCTAAACATAATCTCTAAATGGTATTTAAAGATGATGATGATTTTGATATCCAAGTAAATTGTTGAAAATCTCTGGCAGCAATTTATTCTTCAGATGAAGATCTGAGTTACTCGTAGACAGCTGTGGTGTGTTTTCTGCTCAGACCATCAATCTCTAAATTACTTTTGCCCCCACGCTTCATTTTGTTTGAGATGACACATTACATATCAACTTTTTGAGTCAGACTGTGCTATTTCGTGGCTCTCCAGGCCTTCCAGGCTTTCTTGGCTGAGCAACTGGCAGCTCCCAGCTCTTTCACAACCTCTCACAACCAGGCTGTTGTCAGGTTATTCCCAGCAGAAGTCAAGCACGATGGTTGATTATAATCTCATTTCTACTGATTGAACCCTTTCATCAAAAGGTTTTGGTGGCAAGAATAAGAGGCTTGCTGCAGGATCTGGAAGGTACGTGTCCCAGCTGTGTGAGGTTAGAAGTGTCAAGGGCTTGAATGTCTGTCACTGATAGAAGCAGATGAAGCGCTGCAGCAGTCTGTGTAGATCCACCCACAACAGTGGCTGCATGTACTTCAAAAGATCACTTTCAAGAAAGGACAGAAAAGAGCCAAAATAAAGAGAAATTCTATTATTATTATTATTATTATACTTATTTCATCAGTGATGTAACTTTTGTATTTTGTTATTATGGATGTACCTGTAGCCAAATGTTGAGACTGCAGAGCTGGGAGCAAATCCTGATGTCAGGTTCTGGATCTGAGTCAGGAATTGAATGCTCCTGGGGTTCAGAGTGGGAGATGAGTTGGAATCCAGCATTCTGCAAGTGCATGTCAAGTCGGAGCAGTAAACTCTGCCTTTCTCCTTGCTTAGTGTACTTGCCTACATAGTGCAGCTGATCCTCAGCTGTGTGCAAGGTGTGCTGCCTCAAGGCCAAAATTCCTGCTGCAAAGGATTGTGAGCTTCTGGCTTTTTCCCCTTTTTCCCATGTAGGCCTCCATGGCAGAGAGGACCTGACTGAGATTCCTGTATGTGTTTACCAGGCACAGACCCTCCCCACTCAGGGGAAAGATATCTGCTTTCTTCTGTCAGAGTATTGAAGCACTGGTTCCTGTTGGAGAACAGTAACATCTTGTGCTGGATGTTACAGAAAGAGACAAGTGGACTTTGTCACTTGTGTGGCCAAGGGTAAGCTGGAGGTCAAAGCAACATCTACTGCTTGTCAAGGCCATTTCATCTCAGGCAGGTTCTTCTTTGAGCTTCTTAAACAGTGCTTAGTGGTGTTCAAGTTGTTACTGAAATGCAGCTATTTCCAGAGCTGGAGGCAGGAACAACATAATAACATTCAGAAACTCCATGGTGCCACTGTGTTGAATATGGGGCTCTTTAAATCCCTCCTGTAGTAGCATTTGAAATAGGAATTGGATGCTATTTAGCATAATTGCTGGGCTGATTACCCTGTATCATTGCTTCTGGTTCTGTTCTTTGCCTTCACTGGAAAGCTTTCTGTCAGCCCTGCTCTTCCATCACAAGCACTTATTGCGGTCATGGCCCTGCTACACCCAGCAACACTATGTTGGCTTGCTGTCCTTGTGTTTGTTGCACGCAGTTTGCCATATTTCACTCTGCTGATTTAGCTGCCTGCTATTAAGGCTGTTTCTAAGTAGTAGTGCCAGGTAGGAATAAATCTGCTAGACAGCAATATTGCTGAAGTTCTCCAGTTATAGTTAGTGGGTCAACAGCATTTGTCTTCTGCATTTAATGAAACTGGGGCTGAATGAAGTGTTCTGGGAAGGCATAAACTCATCTTAAGTATTAGTGTTCAGAAAAGCAACAAAAATGACCACCACCAACAAGCAGCCCTCAGAACATTATGCAGTGGAAGCTTTAGCGCAAAGTGATCGACTGTCTATTACAGTCAGTCTTTAGCAATTGATGGCACTATAATATTCCTGTAGTCTGACTTTTTTTTTTTTGTGCTTTTTCCCCATTCATCTCCTTTCTTTGCCCCACTTCCATGAAAAAAAGTGTGTGTAGGGGGTAGCTGCAGTTCTATAGTTTATGAGATGGTATAAGTTACTGTGGCGGAGTTTGTTGTCTGACTGCCTGTAACCTGCTGGGTATTTATTGGAAAAATAATAATTAATTTCTAAAGAGTTTAGTGAATCTTAATGTGAATGACTCTCCATCTGAAAGCTTGGGCTAGATTTATTACTCCCCAGTTACAAATGTCTCCCACTTCAATTCCAAGAGTAGTAACACTAATGTATTCTTAGGGAATCTGTCACCTAAAATGCAGATAGCAAAGAGCTGGAGAGAAGAGCTGGCAATTCACCCATAATTTGAAAGTCGTATTGGTCTCCAATTACCATGCTAGAAGGAAGCCAGAATCATTTAATGCATGACTTGCAAACCAAGAAAGGAGCTAAATTTAATGGGACATTCAAAAAACTGTTCAACCAATGCTGGTGTTGATGTTTGTGTTTTGAACAGGGTGTAACTGGAGTTGTTCAGTGAACTAGAGCTGGGACATTACTATCTCATTTCTTGTATGCTTTGTAAAGGTGTGCTGAGATATTTTGTCCTTTCAATAATTGTTTAGGCCTCTCATTATCAGCACAGGACTGGCAAGGTATTACAGGGAAGGGCCAATACTGCCTTGCTTCTTTAAGAAGGGCAGGTGCAGTTGAGGAGGAGGCTGTGCAAGCATGGGGTGTGGCTGCCTAATAGCAGCTCAGCATTCTCCTAATTTAAAACTATTAGATTTCCACTCTTTTGTCATGTCCTTGATGCTGCCATCTTTAAGAGCAGGGGGAGGGCAGGAGCCATTCAGCTGCATCTGCTTCCTCAGGTAAAGCTACCTCATAGAAATAGTGGCAAGCTGTCAGCATCTTTCCACTGGCCTAAATGGCCAACAGAAAGAGGCAGATAATGCTCTGAGGGGTTCTCTTACTTAAAAAAGAAATAAAATCTCTTAGGACTGAGGAGTCCCTTTATCTGAAAGATGTTTTCTTTTGCTCACTTGCTCCACCTTGCCTCCCTTCAGCCCCTGGAAGGAGATACAGTAGTGAAATCAAGACAAGGTTCTGTGAGAAGCTATGCTCCTCATATGTGGCAGCTGAAGAAGTCTAGCATCTGATAGTAATTGATTAGTAAATTAAATTTTAACAACCTAGAGGCTGCACACGGTCCAGCCCTGCTTCTCTAAAATAAATCATTCAGATTTGTAAATATGAAACACATGTTCTCTGTCTGACCTTGTCTTTTATGGAGCAGTGAAGATTGCAAATGCAGATGCTCAGGTTCATCTGCTTTCTTGGCTGCCGAGGCCATAAATGGCAGCTTTGCTCTCTGAGCACACGTTATGTTGATGTTGCTTTGCAAACTGAAGAACAGATAGGGCACCAGACACCAAAGCTGGATTAGATCCTGCTCAAACAGCTTTGCTCTCTTTAGTACTTGTTCACCTGGAGCAATATACTGACCCCGATACTGCAGACCAGCTCAGCTCTGTTTCCTCTCCCCACCGTAAGCAGGAGGACACAGGCTGCCTCTGTAAGACAGCCAGCAGCAGAAAGGCAGTCACCTGCCGTCACTGCCTGCAGCAAAGTGTGGGTTTTTGCCTGTTTCCTAACTGGTCTGGCTTAAACCCAGCAGCCTTGAGGCATGCAGTCTCTTACAGCTGGGGCTGGATAGGTCCTTTCTCCAAACTCCTTTTTTAAGCTGCAAGCTCCAACATGGACTTGGGCTCTGCCACTGCTGACACCGCTCAAGCTTTTCCTGCAGGTATTTAATGGCCAGTTTAATGAGCGATTAAATACAGTTTTGCCCTTGAGGACTGAAGCCAGCCTGCTTTTACTCTCCTCCCCCGAGAAAGGTAGGGCTCCACATGTACCATTTCTTCCCTTTCTCATCGGAAGGGCATGTCCCAGTCTGACACCTAATTTTTAGCACTCTTATTCTGGAGCTGAATTGGAGACTGCATGTTTAAAGCCTCAGATCTATTCTGACTGCAGTCAGTGGGAATTTTCCTATGTAGGTGCTAAGTATTATTCAGTGTAAGCAAAACTTGGCCTGTTACTTCTAGCTTATTTTCCATTATAAATCAAATCCTCTCTCTAATTTTTGCCTGAAGTCTTTCCTCCTACAGAGGAATTTGTTGTAGCTATAACGTTGCCATGAAATATTTCAGCCACGAAAGCTTGAAAATAGCTTTCTTCCCTTTGAGAAGTCATGTTTTTCAGGGAAGCTAGCTTGCTCTAGGACTTATGAATGTGGTTTGTTGTTGTATTTTGACCCAGAGAGCAGCTTGCCTGTTGCTGGGAGAGCAATTCGATCGTGTTCTGAAGTCAACAGCTCTGTAGGCTGAGTTGCTAGCAAAGCATTTAAAGATCTCTCTACATCCCTAATGAAGGTGCATGTTTTAATGACAACATATCTCTGCTCTCCAAAGCTTAATAAGACAACAAGGAAGATTTAGGTCCAAGCTTGAATTCACTTATACTAAAATAAAGCAATCCCAGGTTTAAGTGGAAGCTGGTGAGTACGTTCCTTCAGATGTGTTCTGTACTATGAAGGGGCACCTCAAGGACAGCATGTATCACCTCCATGCCTTTCATCACATTTTCCCACTGGGGTGTTAGTAATCTGTAGCAGCAACCTGTCCTAGAGTCCAGGAGAGAAAGTAGGGACAGTGGGGATGGAGGGAGCAAGAACCAGAAAACTGAAGATGTTTGGGCATAGAAGAGTGGAGCTGGAGCATCATTTCAACCTTGTGATTTGCTTTTAAATAACCACTGAAGACTCCTGGTGCTGCCTGCTCATACCTATCAATGGGATTTGACAGTAAGGATGTGCTGGAGAAACAAAGGAATCAATACAGGGAGCCTTAGCTCTAGCCTGGTCCTGTGGAGTTCCCCTACTCCCCCATGCCAGGCTATTTCATGCTTTCTCCCCAGAGAGAATATGATTGAAGGCAAAAGAGACCTGGTTTTATGGACTGAATACATGTAAGTGGCTACAGCAGATTGAATGCGTGCCTGCAGTGCTCCCTCTGCATTACCTTTCTACAACAATGATTCAGTTTATGTGCTGCAAAACCACCCTGTGATGCAAATCAGTTTGATACAAGTGCTTATGAAACAGCCCTCAGTCCTGTACTGTGGATCCAGACTACAACAGGATTGTGTTGGAAGCACCAGTGGCCAGCTATTTAAACCTTGTGGCAAAGAGGAGTCCCAGGAGAGCCCTGTGGTACCTTTGCACTTAGCAACAGTCAGCAAGAGTTTGACCTTAAAGTATTTCATAGTATTTCATGTAGTCTGGATAACTGCTTTAAGGTGGGAGAAAATCCCTTCAAGCATTTTGAAGATTCAGTTGCATGACAGCTAAGCATTGCTTTGGGTGTCAGCAGATCATCTTAGTCATGCTAGTGGTCTCCACATCTTAGTGGTTGCATGAGATATGTGAAGCTGCCACTATTTGGCAGCATAATGCTTTTCTGTTTGCTTCTTTCTAGTTCAGAATATTCAGCATCTTTGCACATATGTATGGAAGTATTATTGTTACTATTATTATTAATGTATTTGTTTTAAAGGATAGAGCTGCCGTTCCCAAGATAATGGGGTCCACACCAGAATTAAATGAGGCTTTAGAGTAGTCAAGTGTATGATGAGAGTGGAAATAAAATTTTCACCTACTGAAAGTTTTTGTTGTCAATGCCAATTTTTTAGCACAAGATCCCTCACCAGTCTTTTAATACATGCAGAATATGCTACTGCCATTAATGTATTTTGTAACAGGAGAAGCCCTTTTCACAAGCTGAAGGGATGCCCTTGGGTCTACACAGTCATTTCTATTAGAGGGCAACAATGCATATAGATACTAATTTTATGTAAGAAGGCAGATTGATAGACTTTTTCTCCAGAGCAACTGGGTTATGTTATTTGAGACAGTGTTTTTTATTGCTTATTTTAGGCTTTAAAACCTGATGATGTTGGTTATTAATGCCTTTTACTGTAGAGATTAAAAGCTAAGGTTCCTGTATGAATTGATGACAAACTCCTCCATTTCAGTATCATTTCAATTTGCACGTTGTTGCTGTCTGGATGCGGTTTCTAGTTCTGCATTCTTTTAAAGCAGTAGCCCTGGTTTTAATTTTTTTTTTGCCTCTGAGGGAAGAAGTGTTAACAGAAGCCTCATCCATGAAGTAATGCAAGAGCATGACAGCGCTCTCAAGTTCCTAGCTGCAAACAGTGATGCTTGCAAAGCAGTGTTCTCTCATCCAATACTGTGCATGGCCACCAGGCTCATGAAGCAAGACCTGCAGCCTACCAGCTCTGAGTTGTTCCCCTTCAGACAGCTTCACAGCTTTGTTGCCCTTCTCTGAACACACTTCAGGGCCTCGATGTCTTTCTTGTAGTGAGGGGCCCAAAATGGCACTCAAGGTGTGGCCTCAGTCATTCTTCACTCCTTAAATCTTCCTTCCATACCTACTTCCTGAGCTAGTTTTGCCTGTTAGGCCCAGCACACTGGGTACAGACACCTACCTGACTCAAGCATTTACGCCAGCAAGCAGTCAGAGCTGCCACTATGTTACTGTGGCTTTTACTCAGCACATTTTCAGTCAATGGCCTGATGTGATTTGGACACCCCTTGTTAGGCGTGGGAAGCCGAGTGGGACATCCTGAAGTCAGCAAGTTTCTTATGGGCACAGCTGAGCTGTGATCTACCATCCTGCCCTGGCAGCTGCAAGTTCCCCAAGCTCCCCACAGGTCCTCTCTCTAAGTTGTGTGATAACTCTTATACCTAAAATTATATGCATTTTTATTCTCTTTTCACTCCAGCTTCTGAGGAATCAGGAAGATAAATTGTATTTCATGTCAGCCCAATCATCTGAAACTTTGAGTGTGAACTGAGAGTCCCTGGGAGAGGGCTGGAAGTCCTCCAAACTCATAAGACCTGCAGACTTCAGGGAGCTGTTGCATGCAGGTTTTCAGTGTGGATTTCTTTGCCAGATCAGCTCTGAAACAGATTAGAAGTTGTCATGGTGAAAGCTGAAGAAGGCTGAATGCTAAAGAAAACATAACAGCTGCTGGAACATGAAAAGGTGAGGTCACAGCTACACAGGATCGAGGAGAGAGATCCAAAAACTAGGAGCTCATGGTCTGACACTCATTGAAATTATATGCTAGAGGACTGTATGATGTGACTTCTTCAGATAAGCTCATATTGATGTCAAAAACCAAATGGTTAGGTCTATGCTTTTCAAGTACTGGCTTGTGCCATCACTATCAGATCCTAGCTGAAGCCAGACTTCCATCTTTTATTATTTATTTGTTTATATTTACCTTCCCTTCAGTGTGTCTTGGTCTAGTGTTTCCACTGCTCTGTGCATTTCAGAGGATGGTCTGGCTAATGCTTCTATCACTTTCCTTCTGTGCACGTTAGTGCTATTTGCCTCATTTAGGCATTGGGGTGGATCTGTTCAGTTGGCCTTAGCTAGGTCTAGCTCTAATATTTCACGTTCACACAAGTCTTATTGATCTGGCTTGTCTTAGAGCATGGCAGCAGCAAATCAGCAGTGGTGATCACAGAGAGACTGGGCCATACAAACTCACTGGCTCTGGAAGTAAGCCTGAAAGTTAAATGAAGCAGAAAAATGGGCAACTCCCTCTGCTAGTCCTGGAAAAATGTTGGGCTGAAAGAAGATCTGGTCTTCTGTCTTTAAATTACAGCCTTTTTTGAAGCTCCAAGAATTCCTGGGGATGATTTCCAGCTTAGCGAGATGATCTGTGTGTAATCTCCAAGATCCAGTCAAAATTTAACACATCACTCAGCAGTAGCTCCTTTTTTTTTTTTTTTCCTGCTACTTTCTAATTCCTCTTCTGGGACATTACCTATCTCCAGGATACTAAAGAACTATCTGCATTTTATTCCTTGCTCATGGAAATGAACCTATCAATAATACATTCCCCTCTCTAAAGTAGGCTTAATTCTTCTATCAAAATTATTTCGAAAGAGTTAATGGACACAAACACAACCCACATCCCCTCTTTTCCATCTGTTTTCCTCTAAGGTCTCCTGCTTGTTCCATTACAAATGTTGTTCCCTGGGAGCCTGGCGAGGATGTATTGGTCTCCCAGCCAGAGTCAAACAGATTTGCCTAACCAAGGGTCTTCCCTTGTCATTGTACTTATAGTT
This sequence comes from Coturnix japonica, assembly GCF_054131305.1. Taxonomy (NCBI): domain Eukaryota; kingdom Metazoa; phylum Chordata; class Aves; order Galliformes; family Phasianidae; genus Coturnix; species Coturnix japonica. The sequence goes on from NC_140664.1 coordinate 46,854,056, forward strand.
TAGCAGTTTGCAGGTCATTTCTGCCTTATGTTACTGAAGAATGAAAGGATAAAACGTATGATTTGCATGACTCACATAACCTGCATTTTCTAGAAGCTAATTATTCTCCTTAGGGTATTTGCCTTATGCAATTAAAGCACCATTTTCCTGGTGCAGTATTTTTGTCCTTTTGGTGCAAAGCTATAAAGGCAGTCTAACCTTTGATTACTGGAGATCAGCTGCTGCTGGAGCACGTGGTATTTAGCCTATACTTGGTTAGGTGCTGAATCGTGCTTGGAAAGGCTTCTGTGATGATTCAGTTAAAATGAGTATTTTGTTGTTATTTGTTTATTTTATTTTACTCTATTTTTAAGATGAAACTGAAAAAAATCTCAGACAATTATTTCATGAACCTGTTCCACAAAATGCTGTTTTGCTCTGGGGCCTGTGTCTGTATTATGTACTTTAAGTCAGTAGCTGTCAAGCTTTGAGACAATACACTGAATATCAGTGACATAAAAAACTCCAAAGAGTTTACAACTTTAAATCTGACTGTTTCATGGCACCCATGGTCTTGCATGACCAACCTTTGGCTGAGGAATGACCAGAGAGCTGAGGGGCCCCTGAGAAGGAAACTGTTCCTCTCCTACCACCCTTCCTACGATGTCCTTGCTCACCTGCCCATACTGTCACATCTGCATTTCTTCTCTGCACACGGTGCGGCTCCAAACTCATCCCTTCCATCACTGAGAAAGCTCCCGTGGAGGGAATCTTGCCTGAAAAACCGATTTGGATTTCAGCATTGAGCTGAAATTTCACTGTGATTTCTCAACCTATTTCATTCTGACCCAGGGTGAAGCGCACAGCTCCAAAGAGTTTTATGGGATAGGAATGCCATAAAGAGTGGAAAGCCAAAAATAACTTTTTTTTCCCTTCTTCCCTCACAGCCAGTACACACTCAGGGCACAGAGAGGAAGGGAGAGGCGTGCTAAGACTGTCAAAAAGAGCAATGTCTGTAAGACCTTGAAAGAGTGGGCTGCAGCATCTGGTTTAGTTGCCGACTTCTGAAGAATTTCATCAGTAATAAAGTTTCACCCAAATGTTGTTTTTGACAGCACTGTAAGTCCTGTTGAAAACCACTCTCAGCCATTTTATCAGCTGTAATCAGCACCTGGACAGATTTAAGAAGTAATAACTACATCCTAAATGCAACCAGTCCTCTACAGGAACAGTCTGAAGAAATAACTCTTCCCCAGGAGATGGAGCAAGAAGATAGTGTGTTGCAGATGTCTTTTAGAACAGAGACTGACAGAGACAAGGGGAGAAAAATTAAATAGGGTAGCTTCACAGCAAGACACTGGGCTTTGGGTCCAGTGGAGCACAAAGTGGGACCCAGAGGTAAAGACCGCAAAACCATTTGGGTTGAGAGCACTCTTGGAGGTCCCAGGGCAGCCCTTGATTTGAGCAGGACCAGTCTTGCAGCTGCATTATGTTTCTTGGAGTCATCTGGCTGAGCCTGGCTTGCCTTAAAGGATTGAAGCGCTTCATGGTAGAAAACAACAACAACACAGAACAAAACAAAACAAAAAACCAACAACCATCACCCCAATTTCTAACATTCAGTGGGAATTTCTAGTGTTGTAACTTGTCTCTGTGTCCTCTCTTATGGTCACGGTGTGACTTGCAAAGGAGTCTGGCTTCATCATCTCTACAGTAGTTAGCTCTCCCTTTAACCAGCCCAAGTCTCTCTGTCTCTTCATAATTGTTCCCCAGCTCTGCTTAATATTGCTTCCAAAGACTAGACCTGAGGTCAGGAAACACCATTAAATGTACTTTTGTCCCATGAGCTGAATCCCAGCAAGCAGTGTGGGGACTGCCAGAAACAGAAGGGGAGTGTGCGGGTAGAGGGGAGGCGTGGGAACAGGGGGACTCCTGTTTTAGATCTTGATGCTGATCAGCACTCAACCTTTCCTATGGCCTGGAACATGAATCGCATCAAGTCTTGATAGTAATCGTCTGGAAGCTCGTGTTAGTGATTACTGCTGGAAAAGGTCAGCTTCAATGCTTTGTAACACAGCACAGTCAGGTCTTGTAGGCATCTTTTCGGTAATGGGTATTTAATTTTTCCTGCGGTCAGTGTTCTTAGGATGTGTGCATGATGCAGGACCAGGTGCAATAGTGTGTCAGCAAAAACAGCCTAATGAACAACTACAGCCACTGGGTGAGTCCTTTGGTCCTTTTGTTTTTCATTTCATTCATTAATGTATGACTGTGGCCATTGCAGGAGATATCCAAGTGAAGAGCGGATGAGTTCGTGCAGCATGCATGAGGGAGTTCAGCTGCACTTGTTTACTGGTTGGTAACAGCTCGGAGAGAAGGTCTAGGAGTGCCTTCCAGAAACAATCAGGTGCTTGCGCTGCAGTTCAGTATTTGGTTACCATTCCACTGGCTGCAAGTGTGTTCTTTCCAAAAAAATGGAACTGTGAATTGTACTGCATTTGTCATCCGAACCAGCGCTCTTCTGGTTTTATATGGAAGCGGGTTATGAGTTACAGTTGCTTTGGGAATCCGCACTTCAGACTTTTGACTTCTGTAAGTCTGATTTCTCGATCTGACTGTTCCATTAAACATATAAGCTGAATGAGGCTATAAAAACCTGTGAGTAAATGTCTTAATTGTTATGTCAACAACATAAGCATATATAGCTTTTTAAACTGCACAGAAGTTCAAATCTTCCTCCAAGTGGCTTGGAATCTAGCTATACAAATGAAAAACTTCTTGCCAAGCCTCACTTAAATGTAGTATACATTTTTTATTACAAAAAAAGAAGTGATTTGCCAAGGTTTATTTTTCCTCCATTAGGTGACAGCATTAAAACACACCTACAGAGGTGGTAGGAGGAGAGGAGCCCCTGTCCCTGTTCCACAGTCCATCTCCTGTAGCGTCTGCCTGTCTGAAAGCCGAGTGCACCTGGATCAGGATCTGCTCCCCATCAGTCTTGGCACCCTTGTGTCAGCAGTTCTGGGTACTCCAGAAAAGCTGGACTCTGTGTGATCATGAATAATACCTGCAGTTAATGCAGAGTCTCAGTGAGCTATATGAACATGCAGCCATCTTGGTCACCCTAATGAGCCATCCCTCATCTCACCCTTCCCTGTGCTATCATCTCATCAATTTCTTCTTCCTTTTTCTGTGGGGCTTATACAAGGTAGGAGTTACTCACATAACAATATGGCAGTTTACATCTGTTGATGGAATTCAACTATATCCATGGGAAACGGGCTTTCGAAAGTCATAAACTAAGACTGCTGGCTCAGGCTGACTCTTGGTAAAGTTCAGCCAAATTGTGCCGCTGATTAGGTTCAACAGTCCTTGATGTATTTTGATCCATCTCAATAGCTTTCATAAGCACAGGTTGGGAAAACTGATGAGTTAAAAAAGCTTTAGCTTAAAGGAAGCAGCAAGATGCAGTGCACTGAGAGCTGGCAAACCTCAGTGCTTTGTGGAGCTTCCAGATGAATGTATAATTGCAAAGGAAGAATGTTTTTGGAGATAGGGGTTGCCAGCTGAAACAGAAAACATGTTTCTGTAAACAGCAGTTGTTACATTTGATTTTTTTTTCTTCCCCTCAGAATTAAAGCTGATGTTCTTTTCTTTAACAATCCCTTATGTTTTTGCCTGGTCACTCTTGTGTCATTTTTCCATATTACCTGTTGCCATAGTATCCAAGTAACAATGCCAACACGATTTGAGATGAGTGAAACTGCATGCTGCTGTTTGCCTTTAACTTGGACAAAGAAAATATGAGAGAAAGCTGCACCAGATGTCTATAACTAGCAGGGCTGAGAACTGCGCTTGGGTGAGGGTATTCATGTACACAGCTTCAGGTCTGTCCCAAAGCCTCCTTCATTAGCATTTGGGCTCCATGTCTATTCGCTGGAGAGAGGTGCCCAGTTCAGAGCATGCCTGAGCTGGCAGTCTGCTTTGACCTCCGCATATATGGAGCATAAGCATAAGTGTTAATTGATCAGCCTTCTTTCCTCAGCACAAGTTTGTTTATGTGTGCATGTATATTGCCTTGTTTTTATAATCTTACTAGAACTTCTTGGGCTGAAGAAAAAAAAATGTACTTTCAGAATCTCACTCTGTTTTCTGAACACTTTATCTTGTTGTCCACGTGGATGTTCTGCCTTGGAGATGACCCATATGCCTTAAAATACTTTCGTCTCGGAGCAAGCACTCAGCCTGCAGGCAGGGAGAGGACAGAGAGTTGTTCCTGTGGAGCCCGGGAACATGAAGAGTAGACTTTCCCTCCTTTTGTTACCTGTAGTTGTGATCTGAGAAATGTCTCCCAACAGCCAAATATGTGCATGTGTTTTCTACTTCTAGATACTGTGTTGAACTGTGGCCTCAGATGCCAGTAAAATAACTGTCCTTTCTTGCCCACGTTAGGAACAGTTTTGGGGCAATATTAGGTGAAGTTCTATTATGCATACAACTGTTCACATACTGAATGGAGAGCAATGCATGGCCAAGAACAATAATACTTTTCAAAACAACTATGCTATCTATGAAGACCTTTAAGATAAGCACATTCCTTTACCTCTTTCATGGTAAATACACCTGAGCTGCAAGGCAGAAGAGCTCTTTCCTAGAAAAAGCTTTACATCCTTTCAGCTTGGTAGCGTTGGAGTGCTTGAGCCAGTCTGCTCCTTCCAGTCCTTTCATCCCTTTTCTAATACACTGTGCTTTTGAATTTGGGAATGAAGAAAGCCTCAGCATTCTGAGCTGACCTGCAAGGAAATACTCCAACTTGTTGCCCAGAGGTAGCTGATGGGGAAGATGCCATCTCTGTTGCTTTTGAGGCTTCCTCTTTAGCAACATAGAATCATAGAACTGTTTGAGATGGAAGGGACCCTTAAAGGCCATTTAGTCCAACTCCCCTGCAGTGTACAGGAACACCTACAGCTACATCAGATTGCTCAGAGCCCCATCCAGACCATTTCCCCTTATTGTGTCACAGCACACCCTGCTGAAGCGTCTGTCCCCTTCTTTTTTACAGTCCCTCTTTAGATACTGAAAGGCCTCTATCAGGCTTCCCTGGAGCCTTCTCTTGTTCAGACTGAGCAGCCCCAGCTCTCTCAGCCTGTCCTTGCAGGGAGGTGTTCCATCCCTGGGATCATTTTTGTGACCCTCCTCTGGATATGCTCCAACAGGCCTGTATTTCTCCTGTGTCGAGGACTCCACATCTGGATGCAGTTCTCCATGGGAAGTCTCACCAGTGCAGAGGGGAAGGATCACCTCCATAGACCCTCTGGACATGTTTCTTTAGACGTAACTCACAGGCTTGCCTTGACTGCCATGACTTTTCAAACATCACTGAAAGTGGCTTGGTGACTACGTCGGCCAGTTCTCTCAGGACTCTGGGATGCATGTCATCAAGATTTATGGGTGTTCAGGTTCCTCCTGTGATTGTGAGCCTGATTTTTGCTTGCTTACTGCAGGAGGGGCTTTGTTCCCACAGTCCCCACGCAGGAGCCTGAGATCAGCACATGGGTGGCAGTAAGCCTGGCCAGAGGAAACAGGACAAGGCTTTGGTCTGAAGATGTAGAAATGGCTTCTCCAGGCTGCTGCAAGGTTGACTGTGTCAGTGTTGATCCCGCAGAGCTCAGCAGAAAGCAGTGCTCTTTCTTTGGGCTGTCCATCTTTCTTGGTGCTTGCAGCCTCTGCCCAGGACATTTTGAGTAAACACACAGAACAGGGAGCACATCCCTGCATGCCTTTGGAAGGGATCTGGAGACATCTGAACCCACACTGTCAGCTAAGGTCAAGCATATGAAAGGATGAGCAGGGGAAAAGAGAAATGCATCCACCTTCCTCAGGCTGCAGCACAGAAGACTCAGCATCTGTCAGAAACCCTGGTGGAGACCCTGTCATTTGGCCTTTCCTGTCATTTGGACCCTGACCAAGACCACCATTTTTTTTTAAAATTTTTTTTTTAAGTAAATCAAAAGTAATTGAAGTAGCTACAGAAATCCCACAGCCCCGGGGGAATGGCTGTGGAGTCTGTTTAGGCAAAACAAGCAAGAGAAATATTACTTCATCATCAAAGTACTAAGTGTGTGTTTTGAATCCACACATCATGAGCTAATTACCAGATGCGCTGAATAGAACAAAAGAAATAGCTCAAATGATAAACATCAAAAAAGGATGATTCAAAAAGCCATCTGAAATGCATTTTGTCTCCTTGCTTACACAAATGACCTTCAGTCGTTTCATTTTATATGAATGTATCTTTTGCTCTGTGAGATTTGCTCAGCGTTTCACTGGGGCCATTTCACAAAGGTGCAATTTCCAAAGACAACTCTTGCTTGGTCTCCATTGGAGCCCTGTGCTCAACACAGCAGCAGGACCCTGCCTGTGGGACACATCACTTTGGGTTGGAGAGGGCTGAAACCATCAAGGAGGAGGAGCCCAGGCTCGCTGACTTTGGTTACTCTATAGCAGGGCCCTGGCAGCCATGAAGTCATGCAGATGTTTTGGTGGCAGTGAAAGGGATCTTGGTGCTGACATACATAAGACTTGGTTGGTGACAAGGGACAGGGGGCCCAGCAGTAAGTACCATCCTGTTCTCATTAGGCACAAGGAAGAGTGGGAGCAGAGGCAAGCCATGTAAACATGACAATTTTTGTCCTCTAAGTGCCCCTTTGAAGCAGATGTAAGTAATATACTTTATTTACAGCAAAGCAATTGGTAGATAGAAACATTCCTTGAGGTTCTTCACATCTATTTGTTCCTCAGTCTCCTTTCTTTATTTTTGTAACTTCCCCTTTGAATGAGATGGCCAAAACCAATTCCGTCTGTATTTCTGCTCATCTCTAAAGTCAACATCAGTGAGCATTCTGTGTTTGGCTAATGGTGAGCAATACACCCAGAATGAAAATAAGAGAAAGCATTAGTGCATAAACCCATTTGCCTTATTCTTTTTTCTTTTTTGGGCCAGGTAACATGGTTCTGTATCTGGAGCTCATCCTTATTCTGTGATACAGTACAGGGGACAATGTGATTTTGGACTTCTAACAGAGTTCTGTGGTGATACAGTCGTGTATCTTTCTGGGCAGTAAGATATCATGAGATACAGAATAGAATGAGGTTGTAAGGGGTTGCACAACAATGAGGTACTATTACTACGTGATGCCACGCAGAACAGCAGCAGTTTTACAGCACTGTCCAGGGATTAAGCAGTTTAGCAAGTCAGGAATAACCACCAGTTTACTGTCTGTCAGTAAATATATTTCTGTACAATACTATTATTTTTTATCTAGTGTGTTTTTATTCTACCATTTCAGAGCTTTTTCTTCCAGCAGCAAATACGCCTTCTTCAGTAAGGAAAAATTCTGAGGCTGAGGAACCAAAAACTGTCTGGACTTTTGATCCAGTGTTTGATGACCCCCGTGGTAGGGAAAATAATTTTCTTTATGATGTCTAATCAGATACTCTCTTGCTGCAATTTCTGCCTCTTTTCTCTTGGCACACCTACCCTTGTGTAGCTCTGTAGCCTGGCTCCTCCTGCGTGTCTCATCATCAGGTAATTGCAGGCTCCAGTGTTTTTAAGGCTGACCAGGGGCTCAGCTCCTTCAATCTCTCCTCATATGTTCTGTCCTGAAGCCCTCTGCCAGACTCATGCCTATATGACAGTCTTTCTCTTACTGGGGACCTCAAACCTGGATGCAGTTCTCCAGATGTGGTCTCTTAAGTGCTGATTGGAGGGGACTAATAAACTCCCCTGACTTGAAGCTGTGCCTTTGTAAATGAGCTCACAGTGACGCTGGCTTTCTTTCCTTCATGGGTACACTGCTGCTATACATGCAACATTCCTCCTCACCCCTCTCCTCCCTGCTGGATTTTTTTAACGGTGTCTGAAGCTCACTAACTGCATAGGGTGAGTCGATATCAGATGCAAAGCTTTGCTTTGCCTTATTTGAACTTCATGAAGCGCATGGTAGCTCATGTCCCCAGCATCCTTAAGTCCCTTTGAAAAGCAGTCATATCTTCCATTCTATCAACTTCTCTCCTCTTTCCCCAGAAGGGCAGTTGACATATATACATTAAAAGCAGCCCCAGATTTGGTGTGGTCCTCAGTCTCACTGAGAGTGTGCTCTGTGTTGTCTTCCAGACTGTAAATAAAAGACATTGAATGGTAGTGGTACTGGAACTGATTCCTTAAAGGACGCCATTAGAAAGAAGCTGGCAGTTCAGCTTTAGCAGGATGGCTGGATGGAGACTAGCGGTACAGTTTCTACCTGTTGCAATCCCTTATCCAGTCTACAGGTTGCAAATTTGGCTGTATGTTGTTTTAAAACCAAACCAAAACAAACCAAACAAAAAAAACCCCCACAACAGAAGAACACTTTTATTTTCAAAGTTTGATCGATCCATGAAAGAAAGGGCAGAACATTTCTGCAAAGCTCAAATAATCGTACAGCTGATCCTGCTGAGTTTTCTCACCAGAAAGTAAGTGCCTGTTTGTTAAAGAGAGGGAGCCAGAAAGCGAGCCAAGTCCAACTATGGCCAGTATGGTTCTGCTGCTGGTACTGATGCTTTCAGAACCACATCATGCCCTTCACACCTCTCTTCCAGTGCTGCCTCCTCAAAATCACTGAACATACAGATAAGGATCCATCTGACCACAAAGCGTCTCTGTCAGATCCTACAGCAGGGCTGCCCTGTACATTCTGTTTTTCATTCACAGGTTCTATGGAAGAAATGGAGCAAAACTCTCCACCAGGGAATGCTGCCAGCTTTCCATTACACTTAGAGGAAATCAGGTTGTCTTCCAGTGAGTTCCAGTCACCAAACAATTTTATTGTTACAATATGATGAAGCGGCTTTTATTTTGTGCACTTCGTGGTGCCCAAAATGTTAGTTTTCACAGTATAGAATGGATGTGACAGCATTTGTCATGGAAGCACTGAGCAGAGTATGTTGCGACTTCATTCAATTGTGCTGTTTTATGAACTTCTGCAGTAAAATGTGCCAGCAAATTATGTTGTATTATTTTCGTTCTGGCGATTAACTAATTATTCATATAATAAATACCAGCTAACTACAAGAAAGAGATTTATTTGTCACAGAGTTAGAAGAATGTCAAACTTTTCCCATTTCATGTACAAAGGCAGAGGAAAAAATACTTCTAAAATGACTTTGCAACATGTGCTTTATTTTAAGTCATTACTGAATCAAAACTACACAGTATATCCTTTTAATATACCTTACCCACTCAATGATTTTTTTTTCTCAATTTTTTTTTTTTTAACATGGAATGAAATCTACATTGCAAATGTAAATTTTCATGCTACAATGATCTCTAATGAGCCATTTGTGTCACTAATAATAGTAATTTAAGAAAAAAAGGCCACTTTGAAGCTCATATGCATGTCTATATTTGGGAACTTAAAAAAAACAACAACCCGTCTCAGATGTAAAAATGTGACTTGGAATATGTAAACATTTTTCTATACCTGAAACACTGGAAGAAGAGTATCAGCTAACAGCAAAACAATGGTTGCCTTAAGTCATCGAAATGGGAAAAAGCAAGTCATGGGAGTAGAGAGAAGCACACACTATTCAGTTTTTAAGGGATTATAAGAAATGAAGTAGCTCCTTAGGTCATTGAATTCACTTTCTTGTCTCATCTAATGAAAAGCAGTAACTCTGAAGAAAATGGCCTAGCAGAACATCCCAATATTTCACCATAATTATTCTAGCCATTAGTTACCCTCGACGAAATGTCAAGTTTCAGTTGCTGTACAATTTTTTTTCCTGAGTCATTGATGTTTGGTGGAAATGTTTTCTGTGACTGTACAAATAAAATAAGGCATTTAAAGAGATTGTAACTTGTATCCTTTTTGCTAGCAGAGGTTTGTCCACGGTGTCCTTTGTACATCAAAATCTCTGCTTTTCTACAAATGGGTATGGCTAGAATGTCTTCAGTTCCCACTGTTGCCCTGGGTCTTGGGTGTCCTGAAGGCTAGTCACCGTCCCATTACCTGTAGCTTGAAAGTCAATGATGTACAACAGCATATTGCACAATCCAATCTATATGACTCCAGAAAAAGTTAGAAAGGTCCTCTGGAGTCATTGGCGGGTTTACTCCTTTCCTTTCTCTTTGAGGGTAATTATTGTCTGGAAAATTAAATTAGCCAGACAGGGATGCAAACTTTTTGCTGATTAAATTACAAAGCAGTCCCCAGATTGTAGAGGAGTGGCACGTTAAAAACAGCAAATCATCCAACTTTCTTCGCTGTTGATCCTTAATTTGAAAGGCAGCATGAATTCCAAAGGCTGTAGCTTCCAGGACTCCTTCAGTGAAAAATGATCGCTACCTAACTATAAAAGGCTTAGCTCTTAAGAGAATATTGTGCTTTTCCTTTTTCTTTAAAATTCAGATGAAATCAACTTGATTTGCAGTGTGACACCAAAGAGATCAATTAGTTTTTTCCCTAGTCCACTTGATCATAGTCTCTGGTGAGCGATACAAGAAGATTAGTTTGGCGTACAGGTCTTCTTCTAGTTCCAGTTCTCCAGTCTCTCGTACTAAGAAAATGTCAGTACACAACTTCAAGATTCGGTCTACATTGGGTAGCTCCTCAAACATGATGGAGTGAGAGATCCCACTGAAAAACTCACGGACGAACTTCCCTATCACCAGGACGACTGACGCGTATAGTCCCATGATGCTGAAAAGAAAGAATGGAAAAAGTTCAAGCTGTGCCTGGAAAGAGAATCATTCAAATCAGAGGGAGCTCATCTACATGATTAAGTACAGTCTGTCTGCAGAGTGAACACTGATTTCTATTTAGGATCATGTTTCTTCTGTGCTGTAGGATGAAAGAAAATAAGACCTCTTCCAACATGACAGAAAGCTGAGAACATAGACATGAAGCTGCTGGCTTAAATGATTTAGCCTCAGTCATTATGATGGTAGTCTTGCATCTTGTCTGCTACAGCTTGGAAGCTGTAGGGAAAACTCATAACCTCTGGCTACTAAATGCAAGTGATCTGTCAGATCTCATGTCTAATTCTTTTTATTAAAGTATGCATAAGTGGTGACAGAATAACAATTGCCTGAACTTGCAGAATAAAACTCTTATGAGGAGCTCTCCAAAGGATGCTGGAAAGGAATATCTCTCAGGAGGCACAGTCTCCCAACTTCCTCTGTTTATGAAGCTGTATTTCATAACAGCTTCAGACAGTCTTGGCTGCTAGCATGAGATTGGGAAGGTTGCCCAAACTGATCAGTTTGGGCAGAACTTGGCTTTTAGTTTAATGAATGTATTTTGAATGATTTAATTTGAATAGGAAATTGGTGCAAAGAATACTTATTTTGCCTTTTTTTTTTCCTACCCACTGGAGTGTGGATATGAAAGGGCACATCATTCCTTAAAAATACAATGTATTCTGTAAATAACACTAATAGATGTGAAATTTTAATTCTCACAGGAGCCCTTTTCTGGAATTTAAAACATTAGAACAACAAAAAAGAAATAAAATAAACCCACAAAGCAAATGAAGTAACCTTCTATCTCATCTACAGTATTTTAATTTTATGTGAAGATTCCTTCTTACCCATATCCAGCCAAGAATCCAAGGCTTGGAGGACTGACTTTATCACTGAATATGAAGAGTTCAAGGCTCTCTTCAGATGTTTTGTATCTTTTTCCAAGCTGATTCAAAACCCACCACTCACGAACTCCCTCTTCAGACACATTTTTGACCAGGGAAACTGTAATGTTTTCCCATCTGCAGTCTATAAAAAAAAAAAAAAAAAAAAAAAAAAGGAAATGTTAACAGGTGTACCAAAACTGCAAAAGTCAAACTGATTACTAATAGATGCTTTGATAACTTGTGTGATAAAATAATGGAGTGATGTAGGAGTAAAGATTTGTTTTAACTCTCTTACAATCCCTTCTGCAGTATTTCTGTACAGAAGCACAGTCTATCTAGACTGCTATGGTTTTCTTTCTACTAATCTTATGTAAACGTGCATTAAATAAATAAATAAAATATTGACATAGAACTACGTTTTCTTCTGTACACCAGAAAAGTTATTCAAGTATTTTCAAGCCAATGCATCAATAACAAGAAGTATGTCTACATTTCATGTCTAAAGCACATTTAAGTTAGTTGGAGGGATAATAGTCACCTTCTATATGTCAAAGTGTAACTACCACTTACTTTTTGGTACAAAAGATATATCAAGAAAAGCATATTGTGCTATTATGCATACTGATCACACAGACAGGAGTTGAATTCTGGCTCTTCTTTCTGAGGACCCTACAATATCAGCATGAGCATTAAGGTGCAGCATAAGACTGCCAAAGTAAGAGGTGTTTTTAGGATGCATGGTGACTAACAACAGGGAAGCACTGGCTAACTTACTGCTTCAAGTAAAGCCAAATTCTGTCTCATGAATTATTTTTTCAAAACATGCTCACTCAACCTTGGACAATAATGAACTACACAATGAGCAAGAAAATGTCTGAGAGTCAAATTTGACCTCTGTTGAGAAAGGCATTCTTAGTTAAAGACTTTTTCCTGCTTTTCCAATCCAACAGGTTTTACATATGTACGTATGTACAGATGTATGTACTCGGTGCATCTATGAGTATCTAGACATTCTGACTGGATACTTTGAAATTCAATTATTTATCTTGATAGTATTCTTTTGAGTCAGCAAGGATGGAAGAACTAAAATCAGTTATTCAATATCATTATGAAGTTGCTAATGTTTGCAGACATGCAGTGCTAGCATTTGCAGTAAAGTACTGAAGAGATGTAGAGGTGAAACTTGTCAGGACATTCTTAGAATAGAAGGGAAGGCAGTTTCTGAAAGGCTTGAAAGAAAAGAACTGTACTTTTAATCTGTAAACTCCTTGCTGTTAAATACAAAGCTAAAGTATATCCAAATGCATTTTCTGCCTTGTACTCTTGTCTCTCCCCAAGCCTGTAGACATAAGGCAAAAACATCTGTAAGAGTATTTCAGTCCAAGGTGCTCCAGAACAGTTAGCAGTGGTGTTGTGCTTTTTTCAACTACACTCTGTTTTCCATGGCATGGATACATACCTGTCAATAGCTGCTTTATGGGTTTTGCCAGAGAATCACTAGGAGCCTTGATGTAGTACGGATACACTGTTTCTAATGTTCTGGAAAAAAAAATGAGAAAGCAAATATTTCATATTTTTATACCTTTAAAATAATTCAGAAATACCTAACAGGGCTATACACAGTTCCCAGTAATTCTTGGCTTAAGCTCTGATTTTATAGTGTTCAGATGTCACATCTGAAAGTTAGCTGGATTTATTAACTATGTTCTGTCAGTACTTCAGCAGGGAGCTCCATCCATAATGTCTCCTTTCACACACCATGAATCCCACACACCTGGGGCATATGTGTTTGCAAGGAATGTAAAACTTATATTCTGTTTGCCTTTTTAACAAAGCTGCTTTTATATTCAGCTGTATAAGCAGCACAAAGAAAGGCAACACATTACCAGTAATAAACAAGCTAGGAAAACATGCAGTGAGAATATTTATTATTTCTGAATTACAGAATGTTTAAATATTAACATCTGAAGAGTAAGAATTCGTCCTAGAATATTTTATTGGGAAATATTTTCACAGTTAGTATAATTTGGAGGATTTCAAATTAAAAGGAAAGATGTTTGTGGAAGTTCTTCATTGGTCTCAAAACTGAATCATCTGGGATGAATTATCAGCATCCAGAGAGAATTAAAGAATTCATTGCACGCAAAGATGCTGCCCTAAACTTTCTCTCAAGTGAGTGAAAAATTCTAGGAAAGAGGAGCTCTCAAGGAAGTCCTCTGACACAGCTTCATTGTATAGACAAAGCTATTGAAGAACAGAGGAGGCCAATTTAAAGCCTTTGTGATCAGGCCCAGGAGACAGGTAGGAGCTCAGCAGCCAAGGTGTCCCAGCACAGCTGTGGCAGAAAACTCCCTGCAGAACTTGTCACATGGCTGTCAGTTTCCACAGACATTTTTTCTTTGTGGCAAAGTTAAAGATGCTCAAATCAGTAATATTATTACAACACGGGCGAATACAGTTCTATCCATCTTCTATATTAGTGCTCATCTTCTGCAAGGAGAGAGTTACAGATGAATTACATCTTCCCACAAAGGAGGAAAACCTGCCCTCTTTGTCACTACATCACCCTAGGAAATATTTCGGTATCCTCACAAAGCTTAAAAAAATTATATTAAAAATCTATTTTAATTGTGACAATGAGATGTGCAGCAGCATTCTCTTCAGTTTCTTTGGGTGTACAACTCTGAGCAGGTGCAGAAAAGGTGTTGTGCATCTCTCTTCCACCTTCTAAGAGAGATGAACTAATCAGAGTTTTCACTCTCCATCTGGCCTCGGCTTTAACTTTACAATTCTTGTAGCCACAAATCAGATCAGGTGACCTTCAGGGATAATGCACTGGCCCAGTGATATTTAGAGATGACTGCTGCAATGTAAATCCCAGTGAGCTGGCAGAAGGGGAAGAGCCAGACTCTGTTCAAACTTGAGAGACATCACTGCTATTAATATTATAAGGCTACGTCCATACAGTAATGTTTGATATTCAGATGAAGAGAATGTTCTTATGTCTTGCAAATTTCCATTACAGGAAAATATCTGATGTCAAAAATGTCTGCAGATGTTACCTTTTGACTGCAGTGATTTAACACTTCCTTTCCAATCTAGTGCCATTCAAGAATAACAATGAGGAATGCAGTTTGGATTGTTATTTAGAACAAAACATGCATCAGTATGACTTCCTCAAATAAAGTTGAACTCAAGTAACTCAGAGGAGAGTTTAACTGTGAATATACTGTAATGAACTTGTGCTTATCTGATAAATCAAAGAAAAAGAAACCTAACAGCTTCACCACATTTGATGGTAGGGTTCCAGTATTCACAGACTTCTTGGCCTTCTTTCTTTTACTACAAATAAATAAGCTTTGACCATTATGGCAATGTTATTTTTCTGTGACTTCAATGCTTTTGGCTTTTGTAAATAAGATTACAATCTTACTTTACAGTATGTCTGAGCTTAGAGTTGTGGTTGCAGAAGGGTCCTAAAACCAGAAAGACTAGGAAAAATCCGAAGATTCTTGGAGTTCTGCAAACAATGAGGAAGGAGTAATGGCCTGAAATTTGAATATAGGAAGTTCCATAAAATATGGGGAAGAAGAACTTTACAGGAAGGATGAGAGAGCACTGAAATAGGCTGCCCAGAGAGGTTGTGAAGGCTCCTTCTATGAAGATATTAAAGACCCACCTGAACGCCTACCTGTGTGACATATTTTAGGGTACTTCCTTAGGAAGAGGTTTAGACTCAGTGATCTCTGAGGTCTCTTCCAACCTCTTCCTTAAGAAATTAGGATTAAAAGTAGTAGGTTTGCATATACATAGGCAAAGAAGGTAACTTACACCTTTTCCAAGGGCTTTCCAGACATCATTGTAGCAATATCTCTTCTGGTTTTCTCTGGTAGGCCAAAAGTAAGTTTATCTGATGCTATTTCTGCTTTGGCACCAAGGGTGAGATTTCTGTTTTAAGTAAAAAGGAAGACATATGGTCAGTCTACACTGAAAGCAGAACCTGAACACTTGTTCACTAAACACTAGGGCTGGTTATCTAAGTAGTCTGACCACAGTGATCTTGTCCATTCCAACCTTTGCTAAGTAGCAAGCATCATTCACCCTGTACCTGAGAATGAAGCTGGACCAGGGTAATTCCTGGTCTTCTGCACACTGCCTTTTTTCACGCTCTGAGGTCAAAATGCAGCAGGAAGGCAGGACAAGCCCTGGGCTGCTGGGGACTGCTGAGAAGTTCTCCAGCAGATGATGGCTAAGGGCAGAAAGCATCTGTGCTGCCTGAGTGATACAAGAGATCTTCTTACAGCTGCTTGTGGTCTCCTGGCCTAGGTGAAAGACAGCAGTTTCCCTTTACAGAGCAAAAGTGGGAGGTCACTGTGGCAAGCCTTTACCACTTGCAGTCATTTATGGTTGCAGTATAATCCACAGGATATAATTTGAGGGTGAAAAAAGTTCTCTTTCAAATCCAGAGTATGAATGTCTGTAGTTATGCAAGTATACTGGCAAACTGAGTAAAGGCATTACAAATTAATATAAGGTTCAGAAATGGATGAGGAATGTAATTCACTGGCTTAGTACTGCATGCTTCCAGAAAAATAAGAAGGGTCAAATAAAGTTGAATAAAGAGTGCAGATCTGTTACAAGCCTAGTTTTGACTGTGAAAGGACTGACCCAGTATATTCAAAGCTCCTGCTGTGATTCAGCTGACCTCTTCTTGAGCACGGTCTTTTGCTGGGGATAGCTATAACAACCAAATGTCGACTTCCAAAAAAAGCCAAACACCCAGGTAGATGCCAGGACTGCAATGGCAGTTCATTTCCAATTTAGCCCTGCAGTCCAAGGTGGCAGTCAGTAGCCAAGAAGCCATCCTGGTGACTTGGTGTGCTTCAGCCTGCATCCAACTACTGCATATATTTTAGGCTGGTTCTTGCAAAAACTTTTTTGTAAAGTCCTATTTCACTGAGGTCAAATTACCACAAGTAAATAGGTAAAGTCTCAACAAAGTGGATCTGTGCCAGGTAGCATAACAATGGCTCCAAGTACACGTGTATTTAAAAAATAGCTTTTTATCAGTTTGAGATTCCTTTAAAAAGAGGGTGTTTGTATTTCCTCTTTGGTTTTCTGCCTTAGCTATGTCTAAGTCTTTGGTTCCCATAAATGATTACTAGGTTGCCGTTTGAGGCAAAGTTTATTTGAACATCTCAATCTAAAACAGACTGAAGTGTTTTTACTTTTCCCTCCTCCCCCTCAAGTCCTATTGAACTGCTCCCTGCTTTTTTTTTAAAAATCATCTTGGAAGTGGCTCCATTTCTCTATTTATTTCTTGAGAATTCCTATGTAACAAAGTCACCACCTTCTGCCTCTCTCCCTCTTACTTTTTTAAATTTTATTTGCAACACGATAGAATCTGCTGAAAAACTAAACAAAAACATGCAGTGTGGAACTGTTCAGTTCAAGGAAAGCTTTGCAAATGATCCATCAGACTTACAGCAGTCATAATGATTACCTTTGAATGCTCCATGAAAGTACTACAGTGAACTCAGCTGAAAAATCCAGCAATCCCTGTATCATTTTCTCTCTACTGGGAGGGCTGATGGTCCACAAGGAGTTTGAATTCCCTTCTAGATCTGCAAGGGTTATATCTTCTTTTCCATAGCCCTCTAAAAACTGCAAAGCAGCCTGTAGTTGCAGAAAAGGAAAATAAACTTTCAGTGCCATGACGTTCGCAAGACATACAACTGTATTTCCTGATCAAGAAGAATTATAAATACTTGATTAATCAGAAGTGCATTCAGTTACACAGATTGCTCTGTCAGGTACCTAATGGGGCCTTAGATGAGGAGGGGAATAGACAAAGTCTAGCCAACCTAGGAAGACAAAACAAAAATGGCCCTGCAGTTTGGAGAATGAATACGATGGTCAAGTTGGCCAAAATGAATTCGAATGTTCATCAGGTATACCCTGTAAAGTACATTTTATCTTGAATCCTTTCATTTCTAATATCCACCTTGGATACTGGATCTCTGGATCCAGTAGGCTCTGCTGCTTTCAGTCCACACCAGTCTGACGTGTACCTCTGATACTTCATGCAGCTTCACTGAAACTCCAAATAGTACCAGTGATCAGGAGGGGGTATGACTGTTTATGAGGGTGGACAGTGATAGGACAAGGGAGAATGGTTTTAAACTGAGACAGGGGAGGTTTGCTTAGATATTAGGAGGAAGTTTTTCACTCAGAGGGTGGTGACGCACTGGAACAGGTTGCCCAAGGAGGCTGTGGATGCCTCATCCCTGGAGGCATTCAAGGCCAGGATGGATGTGGCTCAGGGCAGCCTGGTCTGCTGGTTGGCAACTCTGCACATAGGAAGGGGTTTGAAACTGGATGATCATTGTGGCATCTTCCAGCATGGAAAGATGTCTGCAATTGATATGGCAGCTTGAAACTATTGACTTTCAAAGTACATCACGATTACAGTATATATTACTGTTATAACTCCAGAGCTATTTGGTAGCATCTAGTATTAAGAAATGTTCATTCTTGAATGGGCTAGAAGGAAACACTTCTCTTAAAGTGGTATTTGATCTAAATACATTCACTTTAGTTAACACAACAGTTTCTGCAAAATATCAGTCTTTTTTTTGTTACAGAAAGTTGAGATAACTTCAGGCACAGCGCACCATGAAATAGGGAGACCATGTTTAAACAAAGATGTCAAAACTTTTCTGGGCCATACACAAATTCTTTGACAGCGTAATATCTCCCCACTGGAAGGAAGAAGTAGAGGGCTTGAGAGTGCCAACAAATAGTGTGTCCCCAGAACATATTTTGTTCTTTAGAAGGAAGGTTTTTATTTAGGTGACAGGAAAACTAGGACTTCTGTCTTCCATGATTTTGTGCAATGATGATTTGATTAATTGTACTTTCTCTCTTTATAACGCAGCCCATCTTGATAAATGATCTGCCCAAACCTGTACTAAGGACCCTTTACGTACACATCTTCCAAATGATTGCAGTGTTGTTGACCACTTGACTACATAAACAAACCAGACAAAAAGCCTTCACAGAAACATGCATAAATTTTAAAATAATGAAGTAGTCTACATTTCACTTACAGTGTTACCCCTATAGCCTTGCAGAAAATCAGTGAAACCAGTCTGATTCAAATCCTTGAGCTGACTCTGTTGAGCACTCATTGTAAAAATAGGCTGGGAAACAAAAGAACACACACTTGTCACATTTACTTCACATCAGCTGCTACACAGACAGTACAGCATCCTGTGCATCACAGTACACCAAACCAACGGAAGGCTATGAATGTACTCAGCTAATAAGGAAGCTGCCTCCACTTAATTATCTCGCATTCACCACAGGGACCTGCAGGCAGTTACCTGAGTCTCCCTGGTGTAGGATAATTTATTCAAATTAAACTGCCAGTAGGTTCGGCTTTAAACTGGCAAGCGAAGATAATATTTTACATCAATCATGAACCTATGTTTTTATATCCAAAAGGAATCACTCGTGGGAGTTTGAGTGTTCTCTTGCATAAGCCAGGAGAGTTTCAGTTGGAAAATGGAATGCATGGAATAAGGAACAGTGCAAGGAAATACAGTGCAAAAAGAGACTTCTTTTGGTCTGATTTCTTTTTTACCTGATAACCTCCTAGAGTTATTGTGATTGATACATCTAGAGGCTTGTTGGTGATGCCTGCAACAGATTTGATTAAAGACATGAAGAGCAGTGGGAACCAGACAATACAAATCAGCAAGACGATAATCATGCCACCCATTCCATACTTCACAACTTTCTTTTTCTTCTGGCCTCTTGGTTGGGGATATCTCTGCAAAAGCAAACAACAACACGGTAATGTCTTTTCCATCAGTGAAACACTTGGTATGATTTGATGGGTGAATGAATCTTAAGGACTCCAATCTCCTGCTGTCATTTGTTACCCGTCATTGGGCTGACTACTTTGAGATTTTTTGCCAAACCTGAACAAACACTGAATTTTGGCAACTACAGAGAAAAGCGCCAAATGAACCCATTTCAAGTATGTATCTGGTGTGAAAAATATCATAAACCTCTCCTGCTCTGATTCTTCATAGCCATAAATATGGGGAAAAAATGGGTAAAGTAATTCAGATGTTTAATCTCAAACAGCATAAGCATGAAGTTTCAGGAAACAAACAAAATAACAGCAGCAACAACATTTCCTCAAAACAGCAAGAAGAAGATGACCCCTACCAAACAAAGAAACAGACAAACAAAAATGAAAACCCAGCCCCAAATGCCACGATATTGGGAATGACCAGTTTTCTTGCACTTTTCTTTCCAAAACATTTTATCACAAACTTCATTAAGGCAGCATTTCCATCATAGAGCTTGAGATGCTGCAAACTGTTTTTGGAGAAAAATATATTCCTTTCCCAGCAGCTGACATGTACAACCTGTAGAACTGTTACTGAAGTATTCTACAGACATTCTGCACCTCACACACAGTGTTGCTAAGACTTGCTCACAGGTTTGATCCAATCTGTTCATAGTAAATGCTGCACCAACTGTACTTGAATATTGCCTCAATCTTTGTTGTTCTTTCTAAAATCTTGACAGTGTTGATGTGGGATCCTTCCCTTTCTTAGCTTCTGAGAACAAAAATGATCTTGCTTTTATCCTTCTCTCTAAAAAGCAGATAATATAGCAACACTGTTCCCTCTTGCCCATAATGCCACCACCCTGATACTGACCTTATGATTGAACACTTCTGTAGCATTACAATCCTGTAAAATACCTTATCACAACTAATTTACTGTAGAGTGCTATCTTGCAGAATTGAACACTGCACAGTGCTTTAGGATCTTGCCTTTCACACACTGCATACTACACATGCAAAATAAATATGCAGTGAATTGTACTGTACCTCATACGCATGCCAGGAATTTGGCTTCAGGAAATTGTTCTTGCTTTCCAACACGAATCCATAAAGCCCTCAGAGAGTATTAGATTTGTAATACAATGCTATATTTAAAACAAATTAGCTACTTCTCAAAAGCATTGTATCAAAGCATTTGTCTTGCACTGCAGAATACTGTTTTCATTAAAATATCATATCAAGATCGCTGAGGGGCATATTATTTGTCTGTATGAGATTAGTTCAGGTACCTTTAATGCTCTACAGAACAGCTCAGAGACTCTGAGAGCCAAGAACTTAAGCATACCACTCAATGTGAGGAGAGAGATAATTAAACAAGAGAATAGTACAAATAAAGTTGTTGGTAGTTATGTTGCTACATGGCACTAGCAAACACATGCAAGCTTAGACTTGGAGGTTCTATGCTAGATGTAATGCAGAGCATTACTTTGTTGCGGAGTGAAAAAATGCAGTATGATGGATGGTCAGTGTGGAATAGGATTTTTATTTCCAGCCTCCTGAAGCCTCTGTTGATGCTCTATTCATACTATGTATGTAATTCATACTGAGAAAGCCTATCTACGAGATTAATGGCCACTTCACTTCTGAGTTAATTTAACTGACATACTTGAAAAGTAGGAGCAATTAAGAGATGGGATTATAATAAAAGTAGTAATACGTCAGTAACACTTAAAAACACAGCTGTTTCATTGCAGATGGACAATTTCTGACTGGTTGGGTCACTCTTAAATGAACGCTTAATTTCTTTTTCAAATTGGCAAAATAAGCAAGCATATGGTTGCAATCTTTATAGCGGTTATGAGGAATCCAGAATTTGCAAGTTTAATTTGAGCTGAAGCTTAAATGATTTTAAGAGACCAAAATTTTAGTCAAACAAATGGTGGATTTATCTGTTTTTCTGCATTCCTTTTGGATGTGTGAGGACTCTCCCAGAATAAAGGAACTAGCTAAGTTCCCTCTGTACTTACATGAAACAAACATTCCTGAGACCTACACCAATGGAGGCAAGAACTCTTCCTTGACATGACATTTCTTTGGAGCTGTAATTTTACTGTGGGTTGCTCATTTAAGTAGTTATGGATAACGAGAGCATGTGAATACTGAGTCTTTCACTCCTGGCCTTGAAATTCAGGCATGCAATTAAACTAACAGCCACATGTTTGCGGAATTCATCTCAATGGCGGAAAAATCAGGCACAAAGGAAATTGAAATTTCACTTGCATTGACTGTCAGCTAACATAAAGAACCCAACAGTCTGAATATTTCCAAATATGAGCACCAGGTGTATCTGCTAACAATCTGCATTTATGGTGGATTTCCAAATTACTTAGGGACTTGTGATTACTTTCCTTTATTTCTGCACATGGGAGAAGAGACCTGGATAACTCATATGGATCTTCCCCACCTTTTCTGACTCTCGCCAGCACTTCAGAATGAATATATGAGCATAGATATCTTCCACACAGATCCAGCTGGAAAGACTGAGAGTAGTATCTGTCCAAACCCAGTCCATTACTGCTCTTAGCTCAGTCAAAAATGGAACCAGGCGGAATCTGAAAGGAGACCACAGCAGATGATAGTAAAAAATGGAGGAACCACATTAAAAAAGCATAGAAAGCATACATGCCAGAAAAAGGAGAACAAAATGAATACTAAAAAGCAGTTTAATTGGAAATTATGCAGTCATATTATGAGACACTGTGGCTAGTACTGGTATTTTAAAGGTGATGTTTTGCCGCAGCTCACATTCCTCTTGTATCCCTTGTGAGGCCATAAACATGCTTTGGCACCATTATACCCAGTAGCTGTGTAGGAGATACTTATGCAACAGTACAAGACAGACTTACTGTGTAAACAAATTCCTCTACTCCGAGAGCACAGAGGATCATGGCCTTTCTGCATGATGATGGGACTTCATTTTATACCTCTTTACACCAAGTGGTGCATAGCTTTCTTATAGTAGATGGGTACTCCTCAACTGCATATAGGATTGAGTTTCCTGACTCAGAATTAAGCAGCAGAAGAAGGTGGGCTAACAGGAAAGCAACATGCACATAACAGCTTTTCAAAGTACATCCTTTAGTACTTCGACATTTTTTCTGCTTGGCCAGGTCATAAAGACTGCTTCATGTGAAGAAAACTTTTTTCTACAACTTTTCCTATTGGAGTGACACAAGCCCATACTGAAAAAATTTGGAAAAGGCTGGGTGTATTCCAGCTTTTCTGTGAAATAAATATATGCTTTGAACTAGCTTAATGGCAACATCATTCACATTCTGATGCTGTCTGTTACTTGCACCAACAATTCTGAATCCTAAAGAACTTCAGATGTGCAGCACTTTACAAAAGGCACACAAAATAAACTTTTTTTTCAAAGTGGGGATTTGATTTCCCCTGTTACTGCCCATCTCTTTAACCTCCTTCCCACCTGCAGAGGTACAGTCTGTAGGCCTGCTCCAATTATCTCTTTTGGGATTTGATGCCTTATTACCTTTTAGCACTGCAGAACAAATAACATTACCTGTTGTCTAACAGGGCACGCAGCCCCTATCTTTGTATCTGAACGTCAGACTGATAACTCAGACTTCTAGCTTCAGGGTAGGAGACTGATATTTCTGACATTTGTGTTCCTGAAATTGTTTTTTCTGAACTACAGAGGACATGTGGCACATACAGAGGAATATGCTGTGTGAGATTTACTGTTTCACTTCCAACAACTTATAAGGAAAAGTCCGAAACAGTCTCAGCATCTGAAACTGGGTCCTCATTTTAAGGAAGACTGGAGGAGGGCAGAAGGTTTAGACTTACCCTTGAAATAAGAACAGGTTCACATAGTTATAACTTTTTGTGAGGAAGTTGCCAAGAACACGAGTTGGATATCCGCAGCGTATCTGATACGCTGATAAGCCAAAATAAACACATTTCACAAAATACCAGAGCTGGGCAACAGTGTTCTGGCTAAATTTCCTGTAACGGAAAAGACAAATAAAGGAAAATGATGAGCATCATATCTGTGTAAGACCAAATTAGCTGGAAATGTTTTGAGCTCCTGGCAGCTTCCCTTTCCTGAGAATATGTGAAAAGCCTTTGGCCTCTGATCTCAGTGCACTGGTGACACAGTATTTGAAAGAATTCGAATGAGGAAGTCTATAAACAGCTTCTGTTGTCACCTCGGGGTCACAGGGAAGAGAATGGGAACAGCAGCTCAGAAGAGTGAGGGCTCTAGAGGTGCCTAGACACAACACATGAGTTTCAACAGTGGCACATTTCCTGTAAGTCACGGTTTGACACCGCTTTTCTTCACTTTTCATAGAGCTAACATCAGCAATAACTACATAGAATTAATGGTTATTTTTATTCATGGATGTACGTCCAATGGTATGGACTCATACAAGAAAATGGTCTTTTAATACCATTTTTTCCATCAACCCTTGCTTGAATAAGGTCTAATTACACACAATCATTCAGAAGCTTTGAAACAGTACAGTTCTAAATATCTCTGAGGATGTAGATCTCACAGTCTGTCTCTCCAACTTTCTCCAGTGTTTGACTACTGTCCCGGTGAAAAGATTTGTTACTGTATCTAGCTGGAATTTCCCTTACTCCAACTTGTAGCCTCCTGCTTTATCAAGGTGCACCTTCACACATTCCAAAAGAGCACGAAGTTATAGGTTACTCTGAGTGAGACTTTTTCCGCTAAGTTGTCTAAATCAGTCTTCAGCCAGAAAAGCAAGGTTTCTTCTGAGAAACTAGGGCATAAAGGTAGGAAAGCATGACACAGGTAGAAGGGGGAAGGAATACAATCCTGACCACTGCTCCCAGGAATACTTTAGTTTGTATCCAGATACTATCATCTCATAAAGAATGTAAAATAGCCTAGGGAGTAGGGAACTGAATCAGTGGCCAACATTCTCTCAGTTGAGTACTCAGTTACAGGCCAGTTTTCTCTCACCTGCTTTGTTTTTGAACTAAGTTGAGAATATTTCGTTACATACTTGTACAATCTAGTTCCTTCCTCCTCAAATTTACATTGGCCACAACTAGTGCTGTGGAAAGGCACTTTTACATTCTGTTTAGGAATGAGACCAAGAAGAAATTTGTTCATGATTCCAAAGCTTAGCTAAAACTATCTCAAATTCATATTCAAATAGCTTGGTAAAGCATCAGTTTTCAATGAATACTGTATGATTACAAGGGTTTATACCTTTCTGTCACTCCAGGCAAGATAAAGAACATCCAGAAATGAATCCCAAAAACAAGGATGACTTGGAAGATGACCTTTCCCATGACAGTCTTTTTGAGGTAGAGTGCTCGGTCTACCACCATGGTACCAAACTGAATGAGTACCATCACCAAAAATGCCTCTGGAACCTGGTCTTCTGATAATGAAGAGGTAATATCTGCTGCTGCAGAGTGTTTCTGAAAAGAAAAATGTAACAGAGTGGTTGTGGACGACAACCACATGGTACTGAGCAATTATGGCAAGGCTCCCAACCAAGAATTTACATAGATGCCCTCTATGACATACCCCAAAAGCCCAAAATCCAAAGACAATGATGATGAAGTCCACTGTATCTGCGAGGAACATCAGCACATATACATCAGTCACTGCACTGTAGTCTGGATGAATGAGATTGTAGAAAAATTGTCTGATGGGCACATACACCTGGAGAGTCCTAAAACAACAATGACCACAATGGGATTTAACAATGCTGTGGCTTGCATTGAATAAAAGAGTGACTGGAGGTTATATGAGTAATGCTTGTAAAAATACACTTCTACGCTTCTCTGACAGCCTTCACAAACTTCACAGACATCAGTCCCTTGCTGCTGAAGCATCGTATTAGTATTTGTTCAGTTAACATAGGATGTTAAGCCTTTCATCAGACAGATGAACAACCCTGCAGTGCTGTTTGAACCTCTGCTCATTTGTCTAAAATCAAAAGTCCCAACATTATGAATAGAATATATATGCGTCCCAACATTATGAATAGAATATATATCCATTCATCCATTTGAATTAGAAGAAGTAACCTTCACTCTTTAAAACATTTTACTCCATTAGTCAGCTGTTTGGAACCTCCCTCCAAGCCCACCCAACTCCTCACACTGCTCACTTTTTAATTGTAAAGGCCTTGGCTTTGATCATTTGTTCTCGAAACTTTTCCATTAGAAGTTCTTTCCTAGATTTTTGCTTGATGCTTAGCACACTGCTTCCTTTCTGACTGCTGTTTCTTGTACTGGTGCTTCCTGAGAAAAAGGGGGAGGGAAAGAGAAGAGAAAGAAGCTAATTCAAAGTCAAAGTTTAAATGCAAAAATTAGAAGGTAGGAGATACAGAGAATTCTACCCCATAGCTAAGTTCCTTATAAGAAAGATGCTTTGAAATAAATTCTTATGATAATTTATTTCTGATATTTAAAACCCTGAAAACACCCAGTTAAAAGTTCTAGAAGAGCAATAAAGGCAAAAACTAGATTGGTCTGACTTAGTCATCTCAACTGGAACTACACATTCAGGCTACTGCAAGCCTTTCTTTTTCACAAGATGGGAAAGGTAATCCACTTTAATGTCCTTAACTAATTTTTTTTTTTTTCCCTTCACTTAAATTTCCATTGAATATAAATATGAAAAATACATGTGCTTTGAATTCCCTCTAGCTGGGGATTATGCTAAACCAGAAATTCTGGATCTGAGCCATACTGGACATTCCTTTCCCAGCTTTTGGATAATGTCATTTTAAAAACAGAGTGAATCACAAAGTACAGCTCTTCATTTGAACTTTGAGAAGGTTTGGAGTATGTTCAAACACAAAGATATTTTGCTTCATATCCAATTTCCTCACTGAGGAGCAACAGTATTCAGTAGTTATGGGGTTCTCCACAGCAAAAGGCACAAGGTTTCAGCAGTATCATCTTATGGGAAACGAACATTTGCTCTTTAAGTCCCCAGGATGCCACAAGGTTTACCTCTCTTAGATCTGTGTGAGGAGAAGCTGGATCTGTGAGAAAGCTGCGATGCACTGCTGGAGCTCTTCCTCCTGATTGCTGTCTGCTGCTCAGGGAAGTGGACATGGATGGACTCCACTGATGCTGCAAGATTGACGGACTTCAGAGACCCAGAAGAGTCTCTCCTGCCTCCTGGCAGAGAAAGCTCATCATCAGTATCTCCTTTATTACTGGAGTTGTCCCCTTTCTCATCTTCATCCCACAATCCATGGCACTGGTGGAAAAAGGAGAGCACTTCAAATTTGTACTTACTTTATTTATGTGTATTTATGCCACAGTGTTTATTGCAGGCATTTATCACAGTGTTCATCAGGGACACAACAAATTCATGGTGCTGAAATATAACACAAGTGACTGAAAAATTAAATACAAAATAAAAAATCACATGAACTCAGCTCACCTTTAAAATGGATCTGTGGAAAAATAAAGCAAGGAGTTGAACAAGATCATAGTGCACGTAGCCTTCTTTCTTCTCTATCCCAATAATATTGGGTGGATGATAAGGTTTATCTTTTGTGTAATCCACATGTTTATTCCAAGGAAAGAAGCCAAACTGGAAGAAGTACTTGATGACTATGGCTACCTGTTCAGAAACACAACACACTTTGGGTGTTTTCTAAGCATGGCAGCCTCATAACATTAAGAGAGAAATACGACTACTTTGTCAACTTTGTGAGATGATTAGCAAACGGTCATTAATGCAGAGGAACAACACTTTATGTTTCTTGAGTCATAATGCCATCAAGGACTAAATTTACCAACAGATGGTGCTCACTGGTACCTGAGATGCCACAGGCAGTGTATACTGCTGCTTGATTACCAGCTGTTTGTAAACAGGCTGTTTTTTGCGATAACTGCTTTACATACCAGAAAGGATGTTACCCACAGCAGTGAAGAAAAACACAAACTAGGCCTTCTCATGCCACAGATATTGGGAAGAACTTAGCAAACATTTAAATTAACAGAAAAGGCCAAGGGCCACTGGACCTTAGACATTAGAAATAGTAAAGAGACCATGCAAAGCTTACAGCTTAGCACTTCTGTGTCTGACATACAGGGGTTGCAGAAACAGAAGCCTACCTCAGTATAGACAATGGCGGTCATCCAGAAACGTTTGCTTGGTCGAGGGACAGACAGCATGGCCCAAAGGAAGATAAGGATGGGCAGCACCAGCGTTATCATAGAGGCAGAGATCATGTGGTTAAGGATGATCACAAAATAGCAAACCATTTCTGACCGGGCCACCAGAGTATTGTACAGGGCATAAATAAGAAGCAAGACTCGAGGCTGACCAACATAGAATTTCTCTGATTCTTCTAGCTCATCGTCGTGAAACATCCTGAGAACAGCAGAGAAGCGCAAATGAAATTCACAATAGCTGCTTTTAAAATTGATACTATTTATTTTATATAAGCTGTCCCTCAGTTAAGTTAGGCCAGAAAGCAGAGGAAGAACAGTGACACCACCTAAGACCACTGGCACTACTCACTATGTTGCCTGAGGGGCAAAGAGCGAACATCCTTATCCCTTAGGAAAGCACTCAGAAAAGTGGTCTCTGTACACAGCTCTCATATCCTACTGACTTTAACATATACTCTGTCAAAGGTCAGAGTTTTCTTAATAGTAATCCAAAATTAAAAGAGAAACATTTTCCCAGATAGCCCTGGAAGAAGCTTATTTGAAATCACAGCTGTCTGCAGAAGAGAAGCCCTATCCTGTTCACAAGGAATGTTTAGAAAAGCACTTGACCCCATTACTATTAGAGTACAGAAATCTGATGCTAATTGAAACAATTAGCTATGGTATCTGGGGAGAAAGCATAGAATTTTTCCAACATGGATTTGAATCATTTTAGAAATCTGTAATTAGAACAACTGCACAGGAAATGAGCTTCTTCCTTTGAATCAAACTTAGCACAAGGTCTGTATCAACAATATTGGCTTGCGTTGAGAGAAAAAAAAAAGGAAAAAGTCAAAACCTCAAAAAATTGGACCAAAAAATGTCACCCACTCCAAGGTCCTTACTTGTTGAGAAGCAGTTCACTAGCTGTTAGCTCGTGCGTCAATGGAGGGAGAATTGCATCATTAAGTCTGTCTGTCCGACTGTCATCTGGGCTCACCATCATGAGACTCTTTCCAGCTGAGTCATCTGGAGAGCCAAAAGGAAGATGCTCAAAGCTGACAGCTTTGCTATAGGAAGGTGGTGCTTCTGCATTGCTGTCCACAGTGGAGTACAATGGCGCATCAGTGTCAGGAGTATATGCAGCTCCTTCTGAACCCAGACTATAATCTTCCACCTCTTCTTCATCCTGCCTTGAAGTAGAATGAGCTCCTTCCTCTTCATGCTCTCCTTCTACCTCCTCAATGGTTTCTGTTGTCCCCTGACGAGAATAGAGCATGGTGACCTGTGTAGGCTCGCTGTCAGGGGCAGGATGAAGAGAGAGAACTGAGTTTTATGAGGCCCTTCACCAAACAACATTTCTTACTTGTACCTTTATGCATACACCTGAGCAACACCACTGCATTCCCAGGCCCTCAAAGTTCACATCATTCAAAAGAAAACAATACACTCTCTTCTTACACAGATGGACCCTCTGGGTCCATTTACCTCTGAAAGGCATGCCAATGAACCCACTGTGACTCCCTCTCTTTCCTCACCAGGAAAGGAGAAATTGTTATTAAGAAACTACACCAGCTTTCTGAAAGCAGTTCAAACACTCTGATCAGAATCAGAACTTCTATTACATTTATTTAAGCATGCAAGGTGGTGAATGATAGACAGCTGTCGTTTTCCTTCTAAACATGGTGCTTTTAACAAGTCTATGGTCTCTGTATACACCTGGAAAATCAATTGAAAACTCACATCATGTCTGATTCTAAGAACAAGTAAATTGCAAACATGGAGAAATACAATCCAGAGTACAAAGCTGTACCAGTAAAAGGGTATCTTGCTTACCTTCAGATTGCCCTATGTTCTTCATTACTGTTTTCATTTTTTACCTTACCTGCCTGCTTTTCTTCCATATGGGGCTATTTTCTTTTTCAGCTTTTCAAGCCCATAATCACTTTCTCTCCTAATGCTCTCTGCTCTGCAATGCAGCTGATGAAAATTCATGCAGCTTAATGACTCCAGATGGGAATCTGGACAATGTCGTATTTTACATATTTTTTTGGCCTTGCTTTTACTCTATTCTTTCTTCACAAGTACTTTGTCAACTCTCTCCTAGGACACAACTCTTTCTCTTTTTTTTTTCTTTTTTTTTCTTTTTTTTTCCCATCTCCAAAGGTTAGACAAGAGGCATCAACATAGTCTCTTTTGTTAGCTGGATGTTCTTGTATCTCAACAGAAGCAAATCCAAACTTAACACAGCTCTGAGGAAATGAATGAGGACATGACTTCACATAAATTAACATCTTTTAAGAAAAGCCTGCACTGGCTAAGCCAGTTGGCACTACCATCTCCTGCCAAAATCCTAAACAAAGTTCCATCTCTTTCCTTTTACACTTCTTCCAAACTTACTGCGGATACGTGAGACAACTTTTAATAAGAATTTCTAATGGTATTATTGGGATATGTGTTTTGATGTTCCTGTTAGCACTCAATCTGGTTAAAAATGCTGAAAAAAGTAAAATCCTATTGCTTCAGAACTGATCAACTGAAAATTTATAAGCACTTAAAATTCTGAAAAAGAATGATCTAATATGCCTCAAATTTCATATTTATATTACTGGTTCAAACACTGTTTTTATTTCACAATGTCACATAAATCCCCAAATTTGACCTGCTAAGAAGTGAGTGAGTGAGTGGCTCTGAACTGTTCTCTTCCGCTGGATATTAATAATATTCACTATCTTTTCATTGCGATTTTCCTTTTATTAATTCCAACACCTTGCAGACTATAAATCAGTGGCAAAGAAATCAAAACATTTAAAAATATTTCCTATGTGGGAGCAAACTAGGAACTGAAAGAACAGTGCCAACACTTGCCTATCTTAGTTTCTAAAATTAGACACCCAAGCCCATATTTAGGATAACCGATTAGCTGAGAAACTTCACTTCCAGCTTCCAGTTTCAAAAGGAACAGCCATCAACTTGGTACCTCTGAAAATCACACTCTTTTTTTACTGAGTAAGTACAGACTTAGAGGCCTGATTTTGTATAGCCATTTGAATGGAATGGAATGGCTTTTAAAAATACATGAATAGAGAATGAAAATCTAAAACACAGAATAAAAAGTGAAGAAACAAAGGAGTCCTAGATTATGGCTCAGTTTTAACCTCAAAATCATGCTATAACACAGAAAGCAGTTAAGCTTCCATTAACCATGCAAACCACTCTGTACACCACATATCTGCAAATGCACATTTATATACACTGCAGTAAGTATAATGGTATGGATAAAGGAGTGAATGAAGCATGCATGAGTTAAGCACCTTGACACTATACTGCCACTGTCAGCTGATGAGGAGGACATATCCATGCTCTGCATTTTACGAAGCCTAGGTCGAGCGCGCTCACTTGTTTTAGGAACAGTGTCTGGTCCATCTAAATCATCAAGGGTTGACTGCCTTGAGAACAGCATGGTTGCTTCAGTGTAGCAGCTAGCAGCGCAAACAGTTATAAAGACAGTGTTAAATACAAAAGACATTACTATACACAGTTCAGTAAATGAATGTGCTCGCCATGCAGCAAAACACAGACACAGAGACAAAAGTTCAGAGAGAAGATAAGGATTTGTATAGTCATCATGTAAAAAAGGTCATATTCATAAAAGGGCTACAGAAGGCAAACACCCAGCTATTAACTGTTCAAAGAGACATGAAACCAACATGTAATAGCACGTGGTTTCAGGGTGCACCTACTTATTTATAAACATCCTACCACAGATTTATTTTCTCCATTTCTCCCCTAGAATTTCCAAACTCCCCCCAAATGGTTTGGGAAGTGATTTCCTCTGTACAAACTATTTTTTATTAATGATATGCTATACTGAAGCTTTTTAGATAGGTACAAGCCAATTTCCTATAAGAGCTCTTAAAAGGTAATAAGCTTATACTCCACAAATAGAAAAATAGCTGTCAGATATTGGCTAATCCTCTTTCCAAACCGAAGAGCCAGACCGGATATGCTACTTAGCCAGCAGATGCATGCCAAATATAACCTGCTCTGCATGGGATAGCTTGCATTTTGATATTTAGTAGTAAGCCATGGTGATTCTTTCCAGAAGATCTCATTTATTTCAAACACAAAACTGTTTTAAAATGAGAAACATGTCCATCTTGAAAGGATACGATAAACCCTTATCTCCTTTCATTTATCAAATACAATGGGACACCAGAGACACACACCATACACTGAGCATTTATGTGTTACTACAGGAAAGAAGAACTGGATGAGTTATGAGGAAGAAAGTACATATTTAAATACAAGCATATAATATAGCAATAGGAGAGAAGCATACACATTAATGACATATGGTAGGTAAAATAATTATTTATCCTGTAAAAATCTTTGAAATCTTTGTCTATGATGTAAGTTGAGGGACCTGGTGTTTTAACACATGCAGTCACCTACGTTAATGTCAGAACTAATGAGAGAAGAAAGGATCCCAAAGTGTAGGATTTACATCATACTTTCCAACTTTCTTTTGGTTCCATCTGCGCATCTGAGCAACAGCAGTTGGGGATTTGCTTCTCTGGCAAACAACATGTCCAAAGCACAAAGTATGGGGAGAGAGGTCACAAGGGAAGTACAATGGCATTTTTTTGTGTAACTTTTGTCTTGCTAGCTTGAAATAAAGAGAAAATTTCTGGCAAAAACTGACTGTTTGCCACTGTTACACTAAAGCAAAAGGAGGGAAAAGGCTAAATATGTGCAGCAAAGAAGTACTTATTCTTAAGCCTACATACCCTGATGGTCTTTGACAGAGAGGACAGAGGTAAAAGAATACTTTGCTCCTAGACTGAAGAAATAATACCACCAAGACGCCAAAAGTACTTCAAAACCTTTTATTAAAGTAAATACTAACGGCAGAGACATGCCTGTCCTGTCATTTCATTTGGCTGAGACCCTTTACAAAGCACTTTATTATGTGTTGTGTAAACAAACGCACACAAGTGTCCTCCAGACTAAACCTGCAGGACTGTCTGCATGGCACAGCATTTTGGTGGGGCTGCTTATATGGGAATGGGAGATACATAATGGAAGCCTGATTCAGAAGAATGAAAGTCATTGGGAACTTTCTATTACATAGGGCGTGAGTGTTGCCGCCAGGATGTACTATCACTAACGTTTTGGTGCTAGAGTATAGGAAGATGGGAGAAGGTAGATAATTTACTTTTGTAGACTGCCTTTATGCCTGTGCGCTACAGTATTATCCACATGTCATTTTACATCTCAAAGGTTGAGTTTATTATTTTAAAAAGCAACACCTCTTCCTAGTTATTTTAAAAGAAAACACAGTCTGTCTGGAACTTTCCAAGCACCTGAAGCAGAGCAGCTATTGAAATCAAAAGTGGCTTGTATTCAATCATATATTTACAATAGAACATGTTTCATCTGTCCTTCATAACAAGTGAGATCCAACTTGGGTCCCTTCATCCAACCTGAATCTCCCCTGCTGCAACTTGAACCATTCCCTCCAGTCCTATCACCAGTTACATGGGAAAAGAGGCCAAACCCCACCTCACCACAACCTCCTTTCAGGTAGTTGTAGAGACTGATCTTCCTGAGTGACTTTTCAAATTCATTAAATTAGAGACCCTGAAAATTCTTTGCTTCTTGAAATCATTTAACAAATAGGAATTTAAAATTGAAGGTTCATTAAAAGTCCTGACTGAGCTCAAGCATTTTATATAGAGTTTATCGTGTATCGATTTCAAATGGGGATATAAATAGCAGAGATGCTTTTATCCTGTGTGAGTGTGAAATCCACTTTATGACTTCCCTTCTGTTAAATTTATCCTTCCCAGAGAGTTTAGTAGTTAAGAGATATACCTATACATTTTTTCTTTCTTATTCCATGTTAGTTACTGACTGGCATTACCTTTATGAGCAAATCTGCTTCCTACACCTGCCAACAAAGGACCCAAACACTAGGTCCAGACCCAAAACGATACTCTCCTGTCATAGTTTCTTCTGCCTCACAAGGAAAATTCTCCAGTACTCTTTCCTCCATGCCCTTCTTTCTCATGTGGTAAGGGAAGCACAGACAAAAAATGGGGTCCAATAACACCCCAACCACACAAGGGGTCTCACATTTAGCCCCCACAAGGGCCTACACACATCCAGAGTTGACAAATGCAGAAGTTATTTGTTAAGAAATAGAAATGAATATAAACTGAGACAAGTATAAAACTGGACATCCTGAAATCTGACCTTGGCTCTGCTTCTGCCTTCTATTTCATGACTGTAGATCATGAAATCTGCAAGCGATTTAACCTAAGAAGCAGCTTGTCAGTCAAGGCTCTGCCATGCTAGCTCTCAGTCTCTTCTGTTGGTGCTATTCAGAGCTTTTTAAAAAATAGCATCAGTATCTTCTTCTCCTGTCCCATACAAACATTGCACTTTGCCTGCAGATCACATGAAACTATATATAAAAAGAAAGCAAACAATCCTATTATAAACACATCACCAAATCTTCAGCTAGTATACAGTAAAATGACTGTGGATAAATCAGAGCGAAGTGCCCTCTAGTTTAAGAGAAAATCCCACAGAAGATAATCTGCAAAACTCCTTTTAGAGATATATGTAGTATAGGAACAACATCCCTGAATAAGACTTGGAAAAATCAGCTTTGAACTTTATAAGAAACTCGCAGCTCCTGCAACGGATCAGGTGAATTATTATCCCTGTAAATTACCCTTTAGAATCCACTTTTCAGAGCACTGAAGGCATACCTACAGCAATTCTGGTCATAAAGAACATGTGTTATTATAACAGAAAAGCTTTTCCGCTTTTGAAGTCAAGTTTTATTTCCAAACTTGCCCATATTACTCAGACCTCTAATATCTACAGCAGAATCTTGTGTAGGGCAACCAATGGATAATCAGAATAGTGTCTAGAAACCATCTGCCTCCTCCTAATGCTTTTCCACTGCAATCCTGGATCAGAGATCACAGGGATGCTTTAGTGGAAATTATTAATTTGAAATGCAAAACGTCCTCTTCTATTATTTGGACAATTCCAAAAAATATTTCACTTGATAAACTTAAATGAAGTTTAAAACACTTCACATTTCTAAACAAGCTTATAAACTATTTTGTAATTCCAGGAAGGAACATGCAAAGGTGCCCTAATAAACAGATGGCACAATCATTTAATTAACAGACACATTTTTTGCTTTCTCTAATTACTGGTCATTAATATTACAGCAGATGTGGACTATCTGCAGGTACAGATAGAGCAAAACATAACCAGAAAGAGAATTCAAGATAAGAGAAATCAGTCACAACACTGCTTTTGCTATTCCAGTGTTAATAGTTTCTGTGATATCTCCTGGGAAAACAGAAATGACAGCAACACGTTTGCAACATCTGCTGTATTTGCTTAAACTTCTGTTGCATAGCAGCTCCACAGAATCACTGAATTGCCTGAGTATTAAATTTGGAAGCATGCTCAAAGCGTGTTGACAAATAAATGATCATCCTGAAAATAAATAAATAAAATAACTGGATCTCAAGACTGGATACCATTTCATTGAATGAAAAACAGCAAGATTTGTCCTTCTTGATTATAATTTATTTTGGAATTGGGGTCTCTTCGCTTCTAGTTAAATTTCTTGCTAACACTGCTATATGGTAATCTTAGCTTCTTCTACCTATAGAAAACAGTGTGACCAAGACCTATGTAATGAAAACAGGATGGCTATTAGTATTCCTTATTTAATCGAGACTGAACTTTGTGGAGTTAAATTCTGCCCTCCAGATATCCAACTGACTCCAAGTGAGCTGGTAATAGAATTTGGCTTTACATTTTTCTCATGTAATCTGACTCCAATAAAACTTTGAGACAAAACACAAAGGTGTTGCTTGGTTGGGTAGCTAGCCACCAAAAAAGATTTGCTAGGATTTGATGTTTTTCCTGGAGTGAACCTCTCAAAGGCCAGTGTGCACCATGGGGAGCAATTTGTGAATATTTTGTTGAAGCATAGTACTCACAGGCACTCTCTTACACTTACTTTTCAATAACATCAGAAAGGAACGTAAGCCCTCATTATTTTTAGTCTGCTAACATGTACCCATATGTCATTAGTGAAAGCTGAGCATACATTACTGTACACAGAAGCTTCTTAATCCGTAGGGTACATAAAAGAAGATGTGACACTGCTACACTTCAGAGACAGACAGGACAGAGCAGAATGCAATGGATTATGAAATGGCTTCATTTCCAAAGCCTTCCTTTCTACCCCTCAAGATGTTGTTGCACAATGTCTGCAGTCTCTTAAGAGTCAAGAACAGCAGGGACACAGTGGGAACAGGCTGCCTCTGTAAGGGAAGGAAATGAACATGTGTGCCCCTGAGAGCATGGAGCAGCAGGGGCACTCAGTACACTCAGTAGTTTTGGAAAGGGACTCGACAATATCCATCTACAGAAAAGAATGAGGAAGGTGGATTTCATAAGCAAGTATATTTGTTTGATGTACAAACTGTTGTTCTGCTGGACTATAGTCATAATCTTAGGAAATCAGGCTCCCCAGATGGTCTGTGGGTGTGAGAAAAGGATTTTGTTCCTTCAAACCTCTAATTTCTCTCAATTCAAAGTTTTTTTGTTTTTTTTTTTTTTTACCTTGTGTGTAACAGAAAATAATCTTTTTTCCAAAGGCAAAATATTCATAATGAATGACGGTGCTCCAAACTCCAAGCCTGAATTCCTAACATAATATTCCATAATCATACTCATACTCAGCAGTCTCTTATTTTCCATTACTTTTGACAAGATCAGAAGACCTGTCAATGACTCCTAATTCTATGGGAGTGGTGAGTGTAAAAACCACAGAAAGCAATGGTGCAGTGGAAAAGGACTTAACTCGTCTGCTTAAAGGTGAGTGCACCAGTGTAAAGGAGCAGTAACACACAGAAGAATTGTCATTATTCAAACATCATGGATCAATCAAAAGAAGTGTTCAACACTTACTGGAAAGTTCACGATACTAAAACATTACCTAAAAGTATATCCATTGCACAATCCCCCAATTTTTCAAAAAACAGAAATAGTTGAATACCTGGAGATACTGTCTCGAGAAGCTGCTGAATCTAAACTATCCATTCTTTCAGATGTCTGCAAACCAGAAGCTTGCCCAGGATTTTTGTCAATTGAGTCCAGTCCTGACTCCTTAGAAAGTTTCATCATATGGTTCTGGTAATACATATGGATGCTCTCCCGGGTAGGAACGTTTCCCTGTGAAAGAGAAAAGAGGTAGAAGTACATGGCAAGGGGAGGTACATTCATCAAAAAGCCTAGTTAGGTGCAGTGCAGATCACTTAGTGTGAAAATGAGGTATGGACTGAAACCTGTACATAAGGCTTCAGCAGATTTGAGGCAGATCATTTAGACAGCTTCACCAAATCCAAGAACAATCATAGATCTTATTAGCAGCCAGTAGCAAATTTTTAAAACAGAAACAAATGAAACAGGTCCTGTGTAAAATGACCTAGACCTTCTTTTGTGTCCCAAAATAAGAATTTGCTCATGAAGTATGGATACATTTGAAAAACAGGAAAAATCACATAGACGATGGAAGCTATTTACTCCTGTTACGTGACTTCAAGATCATAAAAGGGTGGTTTTATTAACTGTCAACCCAAGGCTGGGCAAAGAATCAAGTCTTTCTGGCTAAGGTACTGCTATAATGTCAGAATGCTAAGACTTGCAATAAGAATAAAACTGACAATTTTATAGCTTATTTATTTATTAATTTATTTATTTATTCATTTATTTTTCCTGACAGAAACACATCCAACTCTATTAGTTGCATAGACTTCAGAAGATACACTGAAAGAAAAGATCGTTAGTTCTGAACAGTCATTGACTTGACATATTATAAACCTTATGCGAAGACTTTTTTGCAATCAAAATAATTAATCTACTCTAAAATATAGATCCTATTTCCTTTAATATTCTTACTTTAGTATTAATACTTCAACTCTAGACCTTGACACTGTCTCATATTGAAAATTTTCATAATCTGAAGTTGCATCAGAAAAAATTTAAAACAAAACCAGAACCTTGTTTTTTTTAAATAAGGTTAACCTGTGTACACACTTTGCTGTTTCTGCAGCAATAAATCTGTGTGCCTTTGAAGTTACAGCACCTACAGTGTACTATCCTTATTACAGGTCTCTGATAAAGGACAAGTGCTAGGACAGCAAAAGTGCCCCACAACTGATGAAATGATGATTCAATTTTAACTTTGTAGAGTTAAGTGTAAAACTTCAGGAAATTAGACTAAAAGAAGATCCTGAGGAATAACCCTAGCATCAAAAATAATCGAATAAAAATATTTCCAGTATTGTCATAAGAATCATCTGCCGTAAAACCACGCTATCAACAATTGATCAAGGCATAAAGAAGTGTAACTGGACTGGCAACTGGACAAAAAAATAACTTTTTTTTTTTTGCATTTCTCTTTATTGCAGAAAAAGTCACTGACATTGTCAATAGCCTGAAAATCATGGAATGGCTGGAGTGATTATTTTATAAAATATCAGACTGAGAACAAAACACTGACTGGATTGTGCTTACCAAAGAGCTCTGCGGGAAACAACAGCTGAAATGATCTAATTGACAGAGACAGAGAAGTTGATACTGATCTGAAGATTGATGGCATCAGGAGTGATCCCAAGTGGCACTTATAATAAATTAAGCAGCCATGAAATAAAGGAAACTATATCACTTGTACTTATCCCTCAGTAAAACACTAGGGAAACCAAAATGTTATCTTTTTTTTGTACAGAGAGGTAATCAGCTGGTCCTTCAAGGAGTTCTAGCATCTGTGTAAGGAGGAAAATAGTGAGGTGATAAAATTTCTAGATGAACAAAGAAAATATTTAGGATGTTCAGATGTAAAGTTGACTGAAGCAGTATTGAAGTACTTCATAAAACTAAGTACCTTGGTAAAAAACAGTAAATGAAATTTTTTTGCTAATGAAGGCAAAGAAGTGTAATGGGAAAAACAGCTTAGATAATGATAGGCTTTATGCCCAATTCTGTCTGTCTCAAAGATCTTGGAATCTGAGTGTATTGCCCCTGAAAATCGTTAGTCAATTAACTAAACATTGAAACACAACTCTTAGATCTTAATAGTAAAGGAAAATACACTTCTGTTCAAATTTGTGGCTCACCATTACCTTAAAAGTGTATATAATTCAGGTTGTCCAGCCTTAATAAGGCCATATTAAATCTGGATATACTACAAAGAAGGACAATAAAGATGATTCGTGCCATGCAAAGAGATGCTAAAGAGAACAGGACTTCGTAACTTAGAAGAGAATGACAGGAGAGGATTCTATGGAGATTTAGGAGGAGTAGAGGTAAAGTAAGAAGAAGACAACTCTTTTCTACAGGAGATCCCAAAATGATGAGGAAGTAAGTTTAAAATGAACAAGAGGAAGTCCACACAGTATGGAATCACAGTACAGCTTTATTGTAGGATCTTCTGGAAGCCAACAGTAGAAAGCTGATTAAAAAGCCTAACTCCAAGAATGTAGATTCTTTGCTACTATTAACCATAATGGTCCAGGTATAATCTCTGGTTCGAGACTATTCATTGCTACATACTGGCACAATTGCTAGAGAAGAGAAAGGTTTACACTAAGTATGCCATGTCTGTTTGTTGTTTCCTTCCTTCCCTCCTTTTCCTCCCTCCCTTCCTCCCCTCCTCCCTTCCTCCCTTCCTCCCTTCCTCCCTTCCTCCCTTCCTCCCTTCCTCCCTCCCTCCCTCCCTCCCTCCCTCCCTCCCTCCCTCCCTCCCTCCCTCCCTCCCTCCCTCCCTCCCTCCCTCCCTCCCTCCCTCCCTCCCTCCCTCCCTCCCTCCCTCCCTCCCTCCCTCCCTCCCTCCCTCCCTCCCTCCCTCCCTCCCTCCCTCCCTTCCTTCCTTCCTTCCTTCCTTCCTTCCTTCCTTCCTTCCTTCCTTCCTTCCTTCCTTCCTTCCTTCCTTCCTTCCTTCCTTCCTTCCTTCCTTCCTTCCTTCCTTCCTTCCTTCCTTCCTTCCTTCCTTCCTTCCTTCCTTCCTTCCTTCCTTCCTTCCTTCCTTCCTTCCTTCCTTCCTTCCTTCCTTCCTTCCTTCCTTCCTTCCTTCCTTCCTTCCTTCCTTCCTTCCTTTTTTTCTCCTTCTTTCTCTTTTCTACCTAACACTAGACATCTTGGGGAAAATAATCATAAATATGCATTAACACTGAAGCAGCCATCTCTTCTTAGCTCTGTATTTTATGACAGACAGTACAGGTTTTCTGCTGACCAGGAAAGCCTGTTTCTTGAACTTCCTGGGGTCACAGGCAGCCTGCTTATCGTGCCAGCAGGCACTGACTGTGGGTAGCCAGGACAGGGCTTTATTATGGTCAAAGATTCTAATGTGCTTATGATGCTTTTGAGCTATTGAAGTCTGAGATCGTCTGCAGCTTCTAAGAACTGAAAAGAACTAAAAATGAGACTTCTATGCCAAGTTTCCAGCAATAGTTGGGTAGCTAGTGACATAAGTAAAAATATCTGAACTTAAAATGAGAGCTTAAAACTACTGCAGGGTAATACCTACTTGCATTTTGAAGATCCGTACACATTTCTAGCTACACTGTTAATGTTTATCTTTGATAATAATGAGTTTTACTAATATATAAATAGTCTTTGGGGGACCACATATCTTCACTGTGAATGAAGAAAATTATGCTTGCAGGTTGTCAGTCATTTCCAAGGCAACGTGGCCCACAAAAAGCATGAAATATGAAGTCTGAGGTAGTTTCTGAGCTGTTTAAAATGCCATGCTTGCTCCTTTCTACTTGAATCTATCATGCCTCCTCAAAACCAGACTTTATCGCAGGACACTTTCAGCCAAATCTTATATCAACCTTTTAAATAATTATTTTTCCAGACATTTGCTTTGCATGCAGGTAATAAATCAAGTGATTTATTATTTAAATATTAATAAAATAACAAGCAGTAGAAGACTCCTGGTATATTTTTTAAATGTGCATTTAAGCGATGTTTTTACAATTATTCTCTTTAACATGGTTGACCTGAAAAGACAATCTTTGATTTTTCACTGGGCTGGAAATGGCATTAACAGAAGAAAAAGGCCAAAGACGTTACCTTCTTAATCTCCCTGGTCAGCATACAGCGTTCGATTCTCAGCACAGTAGAGATATCAATGTGTTCTCTTGAGATGGAATTAAGCCAAGCTGTAAAACTGTCTAGTGTTGCCAGAAAAAGGACCCAAGTGAACTTCAAAATATTAAATATCCTCTTGATGATGTTATCTAAGAGGGAGGGAAAGCAAAAGAAAGTTAATGAATGCAAATGTCTTTTGCTGTATTACTGCTTGGAGTTAGTTTCAATTTTCCTTTATTGTCTAATAATAGTCCAAGCTGAGAGATCTTGTCATAGTAAGGAATCTCCGAAGATGGCTGGAGGCCTTTTGGCTGTCTGGGCCATTTTCCTGCCTGCATGTCTAAGCTTATCATCTGGAATCCCTTTTCCATCCCAGAACTTCATGATCCCGAATCTTTAGTCATACGAGTAGTCCCTGATCTTGGACACCATATGTGTAGGTCTGCAGAAGTGAAACCCAAAGATTTGGGCATCTCCTGAGAGCTGCTCAACGTCCCCAGTTCCAGTGATCTTAACAGCTGTTCCTCCAGCCCCTGACTATTTACTTATGTTCTTTTTCTCTATGCCTGGCACTTGACTTCTGTGACTGAACCTTGCTTAGCTCAGTTTGAATGTCCAACTTGCATAAATAGTCTTTGAATCACTCCCAGTTTTCCAACTGCCTGAACACATCTTCTCATTTTTACTCTTTCTAAAGCTTCTCTTTTTTAAAAATAGATTGCATCATATCACCAGCAATCTCAGATCAACTAGTTCAGTCAGCACTAATCACATGAGGCATTTACAAAACATCACTCTTGCACTTTGCCAAAAAGGTACACTTTTCCATGAGCAGTACTTATGAGTTTATACCAGCAAGAATAGTTTTCTTTTGCTCAAGGCAGCAAATTCAGTTTTTCATTTCAGCGGTTCATATAACATTATTGACTGGACTTAAAAAGCAGCAGTTTCAACTTATTTTTTCTGTTATTCCCCAGCACATACACAACTCTCCTGTTTTTACACAGTGTTACACAGATGTTGAAAATTTTCTTTCCAATCCACTGAATGGAAATCCATCCACTAGCCCGTTCTAGGTTCAAAATCACAAGGCACCAGGCATATAGATAACTTTGAGAGGAAGCGGACAAAGAGACAACAGAAAACTGCAAATAATCCACCATGCAAGAACAAAATGCTTCAGGTGGATACTAAGGAGCCAACCAAAGCACCAAAGCAAGACGATTTGAACAACCTCAGTTCTTAACTGAACCACAAGATGGCAAGCAACACACTTTAGAGAGCAAGTTCACTCCTTACAAAAAATGCCAGGCTAATAGTGTATAATATTTCCTGTGGAGGAACATGCACGTATCTCTAGGTGTTCAGGCAGTGTTGTGTGAACATATGCATTGACAATACAATAGTGGTACATTCCAGTACAGTGGCTGCTCAAATTGCAGCACATCCCATTTACCTGAGCAATGTCATTTAACCAGCCCAGTATCTTTGAACAGAGAAGTTTTTGTGTCCATACCATTATTCCAATAACATTTTGC
Source organism: Coturnix japonica (assembly GCF_054131305.1). Classification (NCBI taxonomy): domain Eukaryota; kingdom Metazoa; phylum Chordata; class Aves; order Galliformes; family Phasianidae; genus Coturnix; species Coturnix japonica. The sequence continues at coordinate 46,896,488 of NC_140664.1, forward strand.
AGGGTTTTTTTTGTCTGTTTGTTTGTTTGTTTCCAGTCTTTTTCTATATCAGTTAAAGTTAGGAAGATCTTTTTTTTATCTAGTTAAATTTTCTTCACATATAGATTAATATACATATCTTGAAGCTACAAAAATCTTTTCACCATAAAATAAAGGTAAAGGTCTTTCTGCTCATAGAGGCATTCATTTTCTTTGAATTCCAGTTGTAATATTGTGAATAATTTCAAATAAAATTTGGCAGTCATACACAGAAACCTACAATATATCAGCTGCCTTTTTAACTCACACTCTCCCTCTCCATTATATAATTTCTGCTACTGACTTCAGGAGGGTCACAGCTCTCAGGTTAAAATAATGATCTTTACAGCTGATTACCACTGGTGTGCCATAGTCTCACAACAACACTTGGCCAAGCATTTCCATTCTAAGCTGAAAGGTCATTTTTCTCTCTGGGACGGAGGTGATTTAACATACATTTTTAATGATGCTGTTCTGGCAGCTTTGCTGTTCTCTGAAACTTTTTAAAAATAATCTTTTAGGGATCGATTGCATCTAGACCTCTTCAAAAAGGGAAACAAATGTTTATTTTCTGCAGAGATTGTTATTTTAACTTAAAGGGTCATATGCAGAGATGGTTTCTCTCTGCCTAAGAGTATGAGGCAGGATTTCATCCAAGGTTAATAAAGACATAACAATTACTTCCTAATTTTGTCAACTGTCTCGTTTACTACTTATTACCTAGTAATGGTTACTGCACATTAAATTGACCACTTCCAATATAAATTAATTACCAACCTCATTTCCTTTCCCTAACTCCTTTCTAGCACCGACTGCTTCCCTGGAGATGCATTCAAGTGATTCACTTTCATGCTTTAACACAGGTGACCAGAAGAAAGTAACAAAAAATAAAGACCTCAAAACACCATCAGAAAACCATGCTAGAAAGAAATGGTATTTCATTTTCATCTATCCTTACATGGTGTAGCTCACCCAGAGACAGAATTCTAACTGGAACTCTGGATAGCGATTCCAATAAGAAAAACAGTTTTTGAATCAAAGTTTTTGTTGTCTTTTACAGCAATTAGAAACTAAGATCCAAGCTTTGAGTTACGATTCATTGCACTTCATTGTAGGAAACCTGTCAACATGGGCAAGATCCGGCAAGCTGCTGACATTTCTGCTATGTGAAGCATCTTCAAATTTGAAAAGGGGTAAGACTGTGAAAATATCATTGTTTTAAAGGAACTACTTACACCTTGTTAAAGCATTATCTTATCGCTGCTAAAATATACAGAAAAATTGCAAAGTCACTGTGCCAATAATAAAACTTCAGATCCTCAAAAGCAATGGAGAGGGCAACACACAACTGAATACCCAGTGAGGTGGTGGAGTCACCATCCCTGGAGGTGTTCAATAAATGTTTAGATGTTGTACTGATTGACACAGTTTAGTAGGAAATACCAGTTGTAACAGGACAGTTGGACAGGATGATCTCAGAGGTCTTTTCCATGATTCCATGATTCAATGGTTCCATAATGCAATCAAGATTGGAAGCTAAGCTTGGGAATAAGATGTCTGTAATAAAATGCATTGCAAGTGATCCAGTTTGAACCTGCAGGTGTATTTATTAAAATGTAGAAGGGATAAGTGCAGTAATTTATATTCCATAAGTAAGATCTTATGCTCAAGACTTGTAAATCTGACAATAGGAAATCTGAAAGCTGTTAGTTCTCTTTATACAGATCAGAATGGATTTGCCAGCTTTTATGCTAGCCTGGGATCTCTGCAATGATGTCTGTGTCATCTACTGCTTATCCCACCACTCACAACTGCACTGTAGCAGCAGGGAAAACTTTTTTCTCTCTTCATACCTGGGCCATCAGACTTCTTCTTGACAGGTTCTTCTTCACTGTCTTCGCAATCTGCATCAGTACTTCCTGTTGAAACCAGTGAGTGAAACAATGAAGGTTATGTCTACTGAAGTTCAGGTGTAAATCCCATTCAAGTTAGAAAGTGCTCCTGTTACTTAGTAGAAGTGACTTTCTCTCACTACTGTGAGAGAAAGCACATCTCCATTTCTTAAGGACTCAGTTAAGCGGACTACCCTGTTGGTGAAGGTGTTCACAGATGACCACTCCTCTCTTGCAATTTCCAGTATCGTTTTCTTACTATGCTGCCTGCTGAGCAAAAAACATCTGCTATGTAGTAACCCAGAACTGCAGCTACAGCTTCACTGACAACTGTCAAAATGTAAAGCTTCAGGTGAAGATGACAAATGGAGGAACAGCCCATCTGATTCAGCCTGAACGGGCCCTCCTCTTCCCATCTTTAAAATTCTTATTTCTTTTCTTGTTTAAAAAGGTGCAAATATTGAAGAGATATGAATCCCTTATCAACTGATCTTTATTTTATTTTATTTTATTTTATTTTATTTTATTTTATTTTATTTTATTTTATTTTATTTTATTTTATTTTATTTTTGTATCAGTGGCACACATGTTTTTAAAGTGCTGGTAAATATTAGCACCTGTATGTTTTCCTTTTGATACCTGCTGAATTCATTGTGAATCCACGGGTGCCTGAATATTTGGGTTCCTTACTGTGTCTTACATGGAAATCACATGCATCTTTCTCTTGTCCTTTATCTCATCTAATGCATACTGTGTACAGGAAAAGGATCTATCTTGACTGGCCTTGTCATGGGCTGGAGCAGGGTAAGCCAGCCAGCTGGCCTAAAGTTAATAAATTTCGCCATGAAGAAATGGCTACAGACCAGTAAAGGTATGTTACAGCAGAAGGTCCTTTTCCAGTTTCTAGCTAGAATGGAGAGCATTTGTCCTCTAAAAATCAGCTGCCTTTCATTACCATGAACAACAGGTAGTACAGCTAACACGTGGTTATGCTTTTCACAACAGAGAAGTGTACATACCATCCCCATATACTTTACGCCTTCGCTTCTCCTCTTTTTGAAAACTTTTCTTTTCTTTGCGCCTCTGTCGTAGTGCAGTTTTAGGATCAGTAATCCAGGCCTGATAAACAAACTGGAAGGAAAAACTCATTTATTTTGAAGTTCTTCATGGCCTGAGAGTAAGCCATAGAAAAAGCCATAAGCAGGACTACAGAGTTTGAGTAAACACATTCAGATCTGCAGGGATAAGCAAACATTTTGAATCCCAAACCAAACACCTCTCCTGTGGATCTGCCGAGTTTTCATGTGCTATTTTTGCTAGCATAAAACCAAATGTGAAAACACTTGTGGGTGAACCAAGTTTCATTAGAACCCACAAAAATTCATGCTCTGAACTCTGGGAATTAATACCTTGTTGTGTATATGGGCTCCTTTACCTAAGTTGTTTCATTTTATCTGTCTGCTTTATCATTTTGCAGACATGATGCAGAGCAGTGTAAACTTTAAGAGCTGCCATCGACCAACTAAAGCATCAAAAGATGTTGCAGCTTTTTAGTTCAGGTATTTGTGTTTGTATGTTTGTTATACTGTAAGGGTTTTTTTTTTTTTTCCTTTTCACAGTGTAAAATATGTAGTTTTACTATCTCTGCAGAGTCCCAAAAACAGCACTTGAGAATTCCTCAAATTTACTCCTCAATTTGGGAATGGATCCCTTCGGTGCCTCACATGAGTCACTCACCAACTCTTCTGCTACTGTTTTGTTTTTTTTTTTTCCCAATTGAAAAATGGAAATGCTGATAGTTACATATATCAAGGGGGTCTAATGGGACCAAATCCTGCTCACAGCACTCACTCAGATCAACAGTCTGTTGACCTGTATGATTACATTATGCATGGAATTGATCCAAAATATTTATTAATGCTCTAGGCATTAAATATATATACATATATAAAGAAGTTACCAAGAACTAACTTGTTGAACAGTTCTGCTCAAGTTGTGAGGGAAGGCTGAAGAAAAAAAGCAGTAACACTTTTATATATATTTTTTTCATTCAGCCTAAAATGTGAATAACAGAAACTGAAATAACTGAACCTTATTTTCAGACACTGAGGACAAAAATTGTTCTTTAGTTCCTGTTACAGTTTCCATTTGAAAATGAAAATAATCTTTGATTGGCACTGCATTATTTTCTATTTCTAAACAACACAGACTGCAACAGAGATAGGACAGGGAGACCCAAAGGTACATGCATGAGGGTGAAATAAAGCACTGCAATCAAATAGCTCTATTAATTCACAAGACAAACATGCACAGAGTGACAGAAACACACGTGTATCTCAGAGAAGCTGGAGCTGCCCCTTACAGGACACAACAGTAAGTGGCTATTTGTATTATTTGTATTTTAAAAATTAGCATATAAATATATTAAAAGCAATTTCTAAACTGTCAATCTGACTTTTATTGAACATAAAGAGAAAAATACTTTGTTATTTTTTGTGCATGTGCACGATCATGGAGAGGAAATCATTTTGTTACTGTTGCTAAGAAAGTCCTCTTCCAAAACTCTTAAGATCTGTGTATTTAATATATCTGACTTGTCCAAAACAAGCACCACGTGTGCAAACGCATGGGATAAGTGGCATCAGTTCCTCTTTCCTTTGTAATAGGTGCTTGCCAATGATCTGAGGTGATCTGAGGGAATGGTGATCCTCAAGTGAAACAGCAACACATTACTCACTGAAAATTAAAAACTCAACATCTCCAATTGAACAGCTGGTTGAGATGGTGTATGCTACCCACAGTCACAGTATGAATAAATATATCAGAGATAAAAGGAAGATTTGGAAGAGGGTAGGAGATTAGAATGAATAAAATGTATTTGTTTAATAAATGTATTTATTTACATATTTACATATGTTCAACAGTGGACATTTTAAGAGATGACACGTATATTTAAGTTTTTACTGTTAGTCAAAGCTAGAAAATCACACATGTATTCAAGGAGGATGTGAAAATGAACAAATCTCTTTTATGACTATGAAGCCAGAAAAGTTGTCAGACCGTAACTTGGTGCAACAATATGTGTCTTTCATGAACTTTTTACCAGCTTTCTGAGATCAACTGCCACAGGGTCCATAAGAAGCATGCAATTGGATGTGACCATCTTATACAACAGTATCAGAAGAAATCAAGAATTTGGGTCTGCATTTTCTCTCCAAGGCTGCAATTAAGGCAAGATAGACTGCTTTCTTGTCACAATACCACTCCAAAAGTAAGAAATGCATTGCATTTAGTAGGAATGAAGATTTAACTTCCATTACTTTTTGTATCATTTATATTAGAGGAAAAATGCAGACAAGAACAGAGATGTATGTTACTCCAGGATGGGTCACATATTTAGCACTCACAAAATGTCAAGTACCTTAGCTGCTTTGATTAAATACTGAAGAATAGTTTTGGGTAGTTTAATGACAGACTTTGGCAAGGCTAAAATGGCTGAAGCAAATTTTCCAATAGCTCTCTATAAAGAAGGACAAAGCAAGAGCAATTAGTAGAAAATGAGAAGGTATTAATAGAACATATCTATTGCATGATAGTATCTAGATTATTTAAAAAGTATTTACATCCACTGACTCCAGTACGGAAAAAAGATCACGTGTGATGTCTACAATACCTGTATTATCTAACAAATAAAATATTAAAATCTTCCCTCGAGCTGACTATTGCAAACTATTTGCACTGAAAAAAGAAAATAATTAAAGTAATTCTTCAGCAGACTGTACTCAGAATAAGATCACATTGCTAGTATTAAGACCACATGCATTGTGATGGAAGGCATATGAAGTATAGATGATCTAATGATGAACAAATTTTCATAAACAAACACAATATTATTTTCCAGACAACTTGTCTCCTGCCACTAAACATCTTCATGTTTAACATACTGCAGAACTGATCACTCATCATGGAGGAAACTGCCTGCCCTTTCTTGGGCTGGGCTTTTGGTAATGCACCAGTTCTTGAGCAAAGTAAGCTCGTAAATGTGTGGAAAGGCATATCCACAAGATGTTACTTGTTTCCTTCAGATTTTACAGTTGAGAAGCAAAAACATTTACAGTATCTCTGAAATTCTTCAACAGCTAAAATTTCAGTTTTATAAAGATTAAAGCAATCTTATGTACATGAGTGTTTCACTGTCTTTTATCACTATATCTTCTAAATTAACGCAGTCCGTCACTTAAAATGCAACATGTTAAATAACACTGTCCTGTAAAAGAAATGAGGATGTTGTGGTTGCTTTATATTATAAGGCTCTCTATAACCCAAGGATTTTTTTTTCTGGTGCATTAACGTGTTACTAGTGAAAAAAAAAAAACACACGCACAAAAACAAAACTAAAATGTTTTTTAAGTATGTTAGGTTATTTTCCATGAGAAGTTGTTTATTTTTGTGTGATTTTTTCATAGAATGATTGCATTTACTCAAAACCAGAAAATTACTAAAGCATTCTATAGCAGGAAAGACAGCCTCCTTGCTTGTCTATACAGTAGTACAGAAAAATAAAGCTCAGATTCGGAAACTTTGTTTTTGATTTTTGTTTTCCTCTGGCAGAACTGAGTGAAGATATAATTTCATTATAGTTATTGTAGGAAATTGGCAATGCTTAAAGCAAGTAAAATTGCATTTTAAATTGGCAAGAAATTTCATTTCCAATACTTTTCAGATGTAGTTTATATGTACTAGCTGCTAGAACATACCCGCCTGTGTTAAGAAAAACCTAAATTGTTTTTTTTTCAACTGTCAGCTACCAAGGAAATCACACAAAAGTACCTGAAATGCAGATTTTTTTCGAGGCTCTTCCTCTTCTTTTTTCTCTTCTTCCTCTTCCTCTTCACTGTCCGTCTCAAACAAATAATAATTTCCACTTCTGACCACTAAGTGAAACAAAATATTTTCTTATTTTTCTGAGAAGTTCTATTCTGATCTGCCCCAAGACCTATAAATAGCCAAACAGTCATTTATGAACTCATAATCAGGAGAGATGATAATACAGAAGAGATGAATAGGTCTCAGATAAATTATCTGATGTTAGTCTATGACACTTTGGGGCATGGAGAAGATCGATGCGAGAATTAAGGAAAGACCGTGAGAAGAAAAGATAAGGAAATATCTTGACGTTTATCAAGTTACAAGGCACATTTTTTAGAAACAAGTGGCAGTTTAGTATGAATGAGTTCAGAAGTGAAGGTTATTTGAGGGAGTAAAAAGAGCCCAGCAGATAAATAAATGGATTTACATAAACCGTACCACTGGACAAAAAATAAAGGAAAGATCTTTAAAATGCTCAGGCATCCTTCAATCTATGGGATGGTATAAGTTAATGCTTTCTTCAGACTTTTAAGTTTTGGCGAGGTAATGGAAAACCTTGGTTTGCTTAGAACAGATCACTTGGATTCTATGAATGTGAACACAGATGAGTTTCAATTTTTTGCCCATGGATTCAGAAAGATTCTGAAACCTTGATACAATAAAGATGCACAGTGACTAAGCTAGGCCTTATATCCTTGAACAGAAGCAATGTTTTTATTTCTCAGATGGTAACAGGTCTATAGGAATAAACAAGGGAAACAAAAGGAACAAAAAATAAGATAATGAGCAAGAGAAAAATCAAAATCACAGCATTACATTCAGCAGTGAAGACTGGTAAATAATTTCTGCATTTGAGCTGAAATATTTAAAGGAACAGTTACTCGGATGGAAAGTCACACAGTTTGGGTATATGGAGCAATACATACTTATATCAAAATGTGTGTTTAACCCACATTACAGGCCTCTGGAAAACTGACGATAGCTTCAATTCTATTCAATCATACCTTGAATTCTACAGAGATGCTCTGTACATAGGTGGTCATACAAAACAACAGTAGAAACCTCAGGGTACACACAGTGTGAAATTTGCCAGACCTCCATTAGGTCATAATTTCAACATCTAAAATTCCCTCACAGACAAAATCATGTGCCTTGTTATGGCTTTGTAACACCCCTGAAAGCCTTGCAGAGGAACAGAGACTTCAGCAGTTGTAATTGTTGAACTGAGGTTAGAAGTCTGGAAATTTATGGGGTCAAATAAATCAATCATTTTGCACAGGGCCTTCTTAGAAAGCCCACTTAAAGTACACAGAGGATATAAATGTATTTCAAGAACCAGTAGTCTGCAGTTCTCTTCCATAAAAGAAGTGTCTCATAAGCAGCAGCAGAAACTGTCCACACAGAAGATCAGCAGGATAAGGTCTGGCATCTAGGAGAAACCTACACAACCATGCAGCTGTGAACAGGCTCAGAGCAGCACCTGCTCAAAACTGGAAGGCCCGAGCTGGCAGAAAACAAATCAGAAAGGATCTCCTTCCAAAATTTTTCAGTTAAAGTATATCTAAGGTTACACCATAATATAGCAATTACACCCCTTTTACAACTAAAGAGGGAGGTATGATTGAATAGCAATAATGCACTCTTGCACACATCAAAGTGGAATAAGTAGTGTGTCAGTCACCTGCAGGGATTATTACAGTGTCCAAACTGCAATGATAAAATAATTCATGGCTAGATTGGATTCAGGGCCCCTCTTCCTACTGCAGAATGAGATTTTCTCATACTGAGAAAAGGTACTTGCAGGCTTTGTGGAACAAGATGGAGGAGGCAGGAGGTGAGTCTTGCAGGTGAAGTCACATAACATTTGCATCTGTTTGCACCCAGAGGGAAAGAACTCCCCAGGACAGCTGCAAACTCCACTTTTTCTGCTTGGTCAGACACAACTCTGCACCGCAGGAGAAGCTGAGGACCTCTAAGCATGTGGCCCTAGCTCTTGCTGTTCTCTGTTTGGCTCCATATCTGATCCACAAGCACTAAGAACTCAGAGAGTATAATTGAGAAAAGCCTAATACATTTTTCTCATCTTTTCCACTCAGAATCAAATTAATGACTGCATTTTTTATTCCAATGAATATCAAATGAGGTATCTTTCTGTAGAATAAACTAAAATAAGTGGTATAAGAATGAAAACAATCTAAATTGAACATCAGAACTGGGATAAAACTTTGAGCTTTAGCAACCTCAACAGCATATATACAGCCACAACGCCATTTACTAAGAAAAACGGCCACTGGAGAACACTGCAGGGTTACAGCACAGTGTTTCGAAAGGACAGATGGGGTACAATATGTGAGAAATATAATTCTATTTTGTTTGTAAACTTGCAGACACCTACTGCAAGTGTCGTGTTTCAATGAGCGGGGAAGCAAGGCACATGGCAGGCAATCACTGTATGTAGGATCAGGGTCTATGATGTTTCCCACAAGGTTTTGCATTATTGCAGTAAATAATTTCAAGGTTGCTCACTATTTAAATACCAAAACATAAGTTGCCACCTAAATTAAATAATGAGGGTGAAAAAAGTAAAAGCCAATGTCAATGTCTCTCTCTGAGCAGTTTTTCTCACTACAAAACCAGTAGTGAATAAACAAGAGACCATATCCCATTCCTTCAAAATTCACCGTAAGTTGGAATTCTACAGCAAAAACTCACAAACTACAGTTTTAATCTGTTTTGACATTATTGTTCTTAGTGAAAACTATAGGAAAAGAAGTTTGTTTTCACAAGACTTTTGAAAAGGGATAGGTCTCTCTAAAGTGGCATTGTGCCCTTTAGAAAAATAAAAATAGAGACATAGTTTTATTTGTGACTTGATAGAAACAATCATCCAATATTCTGTTATACACTCTATGGCAAATATATATGCTGGAGATATAAACAAATATACAAACATAAATTAAGGAATCTGTAGATGTATAAAATTATTACTAGGAGTAACTCTCAATAAAGTAAATGATGAGGCACTATACAGACACTTATATTTAACTCTTGTCAGTGCTATTTATCTAAGTACTTTTAGAATCTTCAGAACATATTAAGTAGATTATATCTGATTTCCTTGAACAAAGATCCATCAGGACATGAGATCTGAGATTGCAGTCTACTCGGTTTTCTTCTATTTCACCCCATGAATAGTGTACAGATGAACTCTACTATCTGCTTGGACTGGGATGGAAAAACATTAGAATACCACAATGAAACATAATTCCTTGTGCATATAGTTTTGCTCTCAAATAAACATAAAAAAATATGTTAATAACAATATCAGAGATACTCAGCTGAGCTCTGTGCTATGTGATACGGGAGCAGTCTATCTGTTTTACTGTGGTATTCATATTTCTACAGCTGACCACAGAATCACTGAAGGACCACAAAAAAGATCTATGATGTGTGCATACGACAACAAAATTATGACTTTTCTTAGAATACATTATCAGACCTTCACATTCATATGTTAAGTATATTTTACCTTGCAGTAGGGGAGAGTTAAGATTTTTGAGGCCGAATTTATTGGTACTGGTTTGACATCTTTCTAAAAATGCCCAAAATGTCATTAGCTATGATGCCAACAAAAAAAAAAAATAAATAAATAAATAAATAAATAAATATCAAAATATAGTTAACCTTCCTATTTGAATATTTGGAGGTAGAAATTATTTGCTAAAATAGACAAGACTTCTATCAAGTCACAATCATAAAATCAGGCATAAAACAAACAGGTCAGGGAATGCCTTCATTCTGGTCAAGGATATAAGGGTTAAATCCACATATTTGTAAAATGATTGAGAAAACCTACTGGAAGCATGATCAACCCAAGGCCGCCACCACAGCTTTTTTTTGCCCTTGGCTTTCTCTTTGTCTGCTTCTCCTAAAATGAAATATGTCCAAACATTAATTTTACAAAATGAGAAACGTTAATTATACTGATTAATCACTTTTCATTTCTCTCAAAAGAGTAAAACTTCACGAGCACATCAGATGTTAGATCTACTGAATGTATTCAGTATAGAAGTCATTTAGAAGCATGACTACCCAGCACAAATGCTCTAGGTTATGCAGCAGTTTAAACAGAAACTTATGCTAAAACAGCTTAAAAGTTCAGTTTTGTGTTTTAAAACATACAGTCACATGTCACTGTTATAACAGTGAATGATCTTCTCTTAAATCCCTCTGAATTTCAGGTGCCAAAATTTTAGATACAGTAATTGTTGATCCTAAGTCAGTGCTGGAAATGTTCACTACATAGATATCATTTATCCATTCCCACATTTTAAACAACATTAAGAAAGCATACAAATATTTCAGCAACTGAAAAAAAGCCTCACAGCATCCAAAAAAACTTGCTGAAAAAATGTGAATTCCATCTCTTTGTAGCAATGTGGTTTATACACAATAATTTTGCTCAAAAAACAAACCTCTGCTGCTATTCAGCATTTTGCCAACAGCCTGAAGTTAACCAAGAGTAATGTCCAAACAAACTGCTTTTTCTATGTCTTCTTGTAATGTAAAACATCAGATTTTTTTTTGCTAAATTAAGCTCCAAAATTTTACTGAGCTATCAACATTGTACCAAGATGAACAACCTGAAGAACAATTTCTCACTTGCCCAACATTTCTATTGTCTGTTAGGTCCTGAGTGCTCAATTGCAGTTATGGCATGACAATGGCTAACGGTACCTTCATCATCTTCTTCCGAAACCTTCCGAATTTCAGGCCCCTCTGTGGAATCCTGAGTCATGCTTAGCATCCTCTCTTTACCCTTTTTATATTTTTGCTGCCTGGCTTTGATGCGATCCATTCTAGCAAAAGGAAGAATCTTATTATATTCTGGTCTTCACTCCTTTCAACCCACTCTGAAAAAGAGCTGTTAAAATTCATTCATATGCACACAAAGAATTCTACTAGAAGGGTCCATTACATACAGTCACTAAATCTTGCCTGTAAGAACAGGGAGATAAATGGCTCCGAAAGGGCTGGCTGGAAGGGTCAAGCCTGAATATTCACCCATGGACTCGATCAAAACTGAGTTGCCTGCTACCACATGATGGTTTTACCTACTCCCCTTCAACTATCCTCCAGTTACTAGAAAATGAAAGAATTGCTGCCAGGAGCTACAATGTAGCAAATAAAGCTCTGAGAAAAGAGGACTTCTGATTATGCAGTGGTTTTCCTGAAACTTCCCACTCAGTGAGGAATGGGGTGGTTCCTGCACAACTTGCGCTGCATCCATTGTCACCCATAATACTCTCATGTGTCCTACATATCTGTAACCACAGAAGGCTTAAACTGGTTTAGTTATGTTCAGATGCAGTCAGACCTCAAATTTTCCTTCTTGCAACCCTGTAAACACATATGGCTTGTTATGCACAGTCATGGAGGGACTTTTAAGGCTTTCTGCAGTTACTAAATAAGAATATTAGCTGGATACAACAAAAAAGTAGACAGCACAGAGAAAAATAATCTCCAGGACAGTTAAACTGAAGGAAAACATTTTCATTGAAGGTAAAATATATGTTATGTAAATTGCAACCATACACAAGCTAAACTGAATAAACAGGTACGCAACAACTTTTACTAGGAATTCAAATACACAGAATGAAATCCTATATTTAGTGCTTAAGTCAATGAGAATACTGTCATTCATTACAGCAAGTCCAGGATGTTACTTATTTGGCTTTTAAATATAGGTTTCCTAATTCAGCGCTTTGCTGTTCAGATTTATGCTCTTTCTAATCCAGCCACTATGTTTTAGTCTCCTATGTTTTAATCATCCATACTTGCTCCTTCAAGTGAGACAGTGTTAGTATGGCACTTCTTATTAATAAATGAGCCTACCATTATTAACAATGTGCCTTTTCATGAGTTTCACATTGGAACTGGCATTTCACTGCCCTCTTCCTACTTTTATGAGAGAAAGGGAGAGAGTAATCAAGAGAGCAGTAGGGTAATAGTGGAAGGGAACATAGAAAGATGAAAAAAAAAGATATTTTTTTTTTCGCATTTCCTCACATCACATGCTTTCATGCCACATAAAACAGGACAACCCAAAACTAGAGTGAGCTGGACAACTAGAAGAAAGCAAAACATACTATGTAGTAACAAAACATGTCTTGAATGTGGTCACATTGCTATGATACTCAACTGTGGAAGAGTTAGACAATGATCTTGTTTACTTGTCATCGATAGATTCTTAAGATTTAGAAGAACCTTCAGAATGAGTAAGGATGTTCACATCTTCTCTCTTTATTTTTACAAAATATTTGTTTCCATTTCAGTAGGCACATGAGAACATTTCATGCTAATTTTGTTATGTCAACCTTGCAACACTTGTCTTAGAACTGTGAGTCTACTTTTAAATGAAAATTAAGCCTATGCAATGTCTTGTCTTTCTAGGAAAGATGACTCTGAAACTGAGTAACACTCAATAGCCTAACATCTCTGAACACCCATAGCAACTGTTCTTTAGTTGTAAAAACTTCAAAAACTTCAAAAACCTACTAATCATTTATATAAAATAAGGTGCTAGATAAATACCAACAATCAATGAAAAACATAAAAACACATACATGTGAATGTATACACTTGTGTATAATTATAAATATATATATGTAAATACATACTGTCTTTTCAGTTGATCCATTGATTTTTTTTCCTCTTCAATTCTTGCCTTTACTGCCTTAACAATTGTAGCCTGGAAGAGCTCAGCACCCCTACAGCAGAAACGGGGGCAGAAGAAAGAGAGGAAAGATTGTTTCCAAGTTTCTTTTATAATAGCTAATCATTTCATTTGCTGGAAAGAGATAATCAATTAATATAGAATATTAATTCCTTTACAGTCAGTTATTTCAAGAGCTGGTGTCAAACACTGTGATTCCTACTTGGCCTAAAAGTTCAAAGAGCTCCTGTAGCTATTGATGGGTGATTTGAGTACCAGTATAGTAAAGTACAACAAAGAATGATGAGTTCTTAGCAACTTGATCACTCCTAAATTCTTATAGACTGTTGAAAACTGACACTGGGGAATGGTTGCTGTTGTCTGAAACACAATCTTATTTGGGTAAGTACTTTTTATTTCACAACTTTTACTAGAAGCCAGGCTCAGGCTGTACTGTCTGGAGGGGGGGGGGGAAGGGGGAGGGGGAGGGGAACAAAGAAATGTCATGATACACTTACTTCAAAATTTACAACTTTGCAAATAGTTTCACTTTGATCTGCCTTCTTATTACAAAACAAAAGACAAAGGAAAATAAACAAACAAAACAAATGAACAAAATCAGAATGGTTGTGCTAGTGACAGCTGTGAATGGATGACAGTGGAGAAATAACAGACCCAAAGTGACACTTTGCCACATCGCAGTTGGATTTCAATGATACAACACTTAGTGTCTTCCTGAATCAGATATCATTCCTTCTCTGCATTTTTCCTAGTGGGACATTTTTAGGAGATGTGATTTCTAAAACCCATTTTCTCAGATTCTGATCTCAGAATGTTTTCTTTCCAATTCTTACAACATTTGCTGGCATTTGCTCCTATACATGCTGATGCTGAGAGACTGCTGCAACATAAGTAGACTTCCACAGCTTTTAATTAAAGCTATGAAAGCATCAGATGCTGTTTGGTGAGTTTAATTTCTATCAGAATCCTAATGACTTGTTTTCTCATGTGCTGTGTCACAGTTGGAGCTGCAATTATTAATTTACATGGATTGTTTAAATCAATGTTAACTACCAGAACTCCACTGAAGCTATCTATCATAAACAGTAGGGCTTTTTTGATTAAGTCAAGCTGTTTATTTTATTTTTTATTTTTTTTATCCTAATGTTACCTTGATGCTAGAATCTGGGAAGCTTTTATATCTGCAACTACATGAAGGAAGTAGTAACTCATGAAGACTCTTCTTTGCAACAGGAGAAAGGCAAAACATATACTGTCCCAGATAATTCCTGCTTCTCCACTAGGTAGTTTACAGTCTGCATTGTTGGTTGCTGGAAAAAAAGAAATCAGTGTAAGAACTGTTGCATTAAGTATTTTTTATAATGTTTAATCATTTAAATAATGCCATTAAAATGGTTTTAAATAAAGCTATTAAATTGATGTGTATTTCTGTTTGATTTATGCTATAGTTTCTTTTAAAGCAATCTGGAAACCTTTGAACAATGTGATATCACATGAAAAATGGGAATTCACCAGAAGTGATGAATTCTGAAGCAAATTCTGTCTGTCTTAGTAAGTGTTTGGAAAAAAAGGAAAGTATTTTTTGCTAGCTTGGAATATTTGATTCCAGCAATTTTTAGAATGGTATGTTTCAAGGTTGTTTTTTTTGTCATTTCAAAATGACTTTTGTCTCTCATTTTTCTATTAAGAACAATATCATGAGAATGAAGTATTTTGTTTTAGTCAAAATAATCTTCTAATTGACTTCTACCACTTAATATATTTCATATTCCTCTCCACAACCCAGTTCACAGCAATCATCAAATATTTCTTTCCACTGCAGATGAGAAAAAGCAATTGAAACCACAAAACTGCTTCCTTTGGGATAGGAGGAGAAAGGCAGAGAGGAAATCCCATTCCTTTGGCTTTGGATTTTTCTTCCTTTATTTATTCTCTAAAGACAATTCTCTTGGGTATACTCAAAAATTAAAATGGTGTTTTTTTGTAGCTAGACTATAAACTGAATGGCCTACCCTGCCCTACAGAAGGGAGAGAAGGACTCAGAGGACAGACTCTGGCTCAAAGCTGGCGTTACAAGCAAGCCAGCCTAATGGGTCAGGAAGCTCAAGCTCCAAGAGCTTCAAAGCCTGCTGTGCTCATCCCCTGGGGAGTCAGAAAAACATGTCTAAGTTTCTGATTCTGCTCAAAAACTTTTGGAGAATATGAACCACCAGGCATTAATTATCTTGTTGATGTGCATCTTTTGTTTTTCCTATCCTTATGTTCTCTTATCTATTAGAGTCAGACACATGGATTTTTGAAATGGAAATTCAGAAGTCTGCTGCAGATTCACAGTTCAAACAGTTAAAACAGTTCTGTTTTAAATTCTGCTAAAAATACTGAAAAAATAATGTTTTCAGACTGTCAATTTAGGACAAAGTATAGAGCTAAAATAATAGCTCATTGAGAGGCTTGGGGTCTTGCTCCCCTTACCCCTTCTCACTTCCATCACAAACTTGAGAATGATCATTAAAAAAATTACCTAAGAACACTGTAAGAACACCACTTTTATGCTGGCTTAGGCTCTTGCCATTTCAATTAGCTGAACTGGTTTACTCATTTAGCAGCTGAAAACAAGGAGGAGTGGGAGTTTTCAGCTGAGTGGTGAACCCCATTTGGAAGGTGGAACCATACTCCCAATTATGTAATTAACTGCATATACAGGGAAATTGTGTTAAGCTCCAGCATCACCAGACATTACGTTTAAAGCACAGTAAATGTGTTTATGTGAGTGGGGGTCTTGATAGATCCCTTTGTATTTGTATCTCTTTTGATTCTATGAGATCACAGAATCACAGAATGATTTGGACTGGAAGGGACCTCAAAGCCCACTCAGTCCCACCCTATGCCATAAGCAGGGCTGCTCCCCAGCAGCTCAGCTGCCCAGGGCGCCATCCAACCTGGCCATGAGTGCCTCCGGGGATGGGGCACCACAGCTTCTCTGGGCAGCTGTGCCAGTGCCTCACTGCCCTCTATCATTTCCCCTGTCCTATCCCTATCTGCCCATGTAAAAAAAGTTGGACTCCCTCCTGTTTGTAAGCCCCCTTCAAATACAGGAGGGCCGCAGTGAGGTCCCTCTGGTATTTCCAGTTTCTTGCTACTCCCTATATGATGAAACTTGTTTAACTGCACTTACATGCAAGACGTTTGCACAAGGTAATATGTCAAGAGAGGACACAGCTTAAATATGTTAGAAGATTTTGAGATCATCCACTGTTTACAGGAAATTAAAAAGAAAAATGAGCTGTACTTACGGATACGGTAGCCTTTAACTGTGCAAGCCAGACTAAATGCCTGAATCAACCAGCAACTATTCTGAATTAAAGACTCAATGTAGCCACATGCTCCTATCTGGAAAGTAAAAGAACAGTTTAATCTAACAAGGCATAGCAGAAATAAAGATAAGAAACTTATTGCATCTCTTTTAATTATAATGCAAATACTTAGACTGCCACTGGCTGTTTTACATCACATTAGTGAAACAGAAATTAGTCAAAGGATGTCTTTACTAGGTGCACACATCACTTTAAATGCAAGAATTTGTTCTTTTGGTTATCCATTGGATAGCAGGTATGTGGGTTTGGTTTTGTTTTTTCAGAGTAAGTGATATGTCTGTCATGTGATGCAGTGTGACAGCTAAGCAGCTTCTATAAATCACTGAGTTAAACTTGAAAACATACACGGACAAGCTGAACATACTCACAGCCCCACTGAATTCCCAAGCATAAAATGAAGCACATATGTAAGCATTTAGAACATTTGCAAATTCAAACCACATATAAATCAACTTTATTTCAGTACAGTGACTTATATAAATGTAAAAAGAAAAATGTCTGCTCTTTTCAGCCCAGCACTACAAATGTTCAAAGCTAAAAGGCAATTGCCAGGAATAAATCTAAATTTATCTTTCATAAAGTTTTAAGTTCTGCCTTGTCTCAATCACCTATTAGTGCCACTGCAAAAATCTGATCTAAAGAGATAATTGATGTAAGAAAACCATTAATACTTTGCCGAAGTATTTAACCTTTAATTTTAAAATGTCTGTTTTCATCTGAAACTCACACTAGTTCTAAAGGAAAACAGAGTGCAGCTTGTAATGTTGTAGTCAACCTCACTAGCTACGTTACATCACACAACTGTACCTACTACTAGACTTGAAAATTCTGGTTTTAAATAAAAAGTTTAATTGAATGTGCACTATTTATTGGTGGTGTAACCTTGCACTTCTTACTCATTTCATTGAAATTTTCACAAGATTTCTAGGGAACAATTTAACTAGGCAGAGAAACCAGAATCTGAGCCTTTGAAAATGGCTTTCAAGCTTTTTCAGAGCCAGACAAGGGTGGCACACTTTCCTACAACATGCATGCATTAACATTATCTGAATATGCACTTGCAATTTCTGATATAAAATGGAACCTGCTGTGCATTAGCAAAAGGATTTTTAATGGCCATTCAGTTCACTGTGCACAGTTCATATGTAGTTAGAAATGCAGAAGAAATGCAGCTGCTGCTTACTGAGAGGATGTTCTTCATGGTGATCACAAAAACATTGTATGCAATCAACCAGTCCCAGTAGCGCAGGATGCTCCTGATGGGTTTCAGCAGCAGATCTCCACCAAAGAGAAGAAAATAAAAGCAGGCAACCAAGTAGCCCATACAGAATATGCTGATCCTCGTCGTTCCAGTTATGAAGATTATAGTAAGCACAAACCAGAAGAGGTAACTAAAGATTATCACTTTATACATATCTAGGTAGGACCTAGAAGTAAAAGAAGGAAAAACACTATCATTTTCTGAGGACAATGATAAATCTCCTTTATGTGCACTACCGGCTGCTACTAGTGTCTACAGACTGCTGAGGTTTTGTCAGCATTTAAGCACCTGTACAGGATTAATGCCAAAATCAGTGTCTGGTTCATTTGCTCAGTTCCAACTTGGTCATGATGCTCTGCTCAGTCAGGGTATTTTGCATTACATGAGATTAAGGGGGGAGGGGGGAGAATACATTTACACTAAACTTCATGGTGGTTTTAACTCAATGGAATAGTTTTAAACTGAAACAAAGGAGATTTAGGTCAGATATTAGAAGGAAACGTTTTCATACAGAGGGTGGTTAAACACTGGAACAGGTTGCCCAAGGAGGCTGTGGATGCCCCATCCCTGGAGGCATTCAAGGCCAGGCTGGATGTGCCTCTGGGCAGCCTGGTCTGGTGGTTGGTGACCCTGCACATAGCAGGGGGGTTGAAACTGGATGATCATCGTGGTCCTTTTTAACCCAGGCCATTCTGTGATTCTGTGATTCATGATAGAGTGATACTACCTGACAATGTAGTGTATGCAATTTAAAAGCTATCTGAGATCATCTTTCAAGAAGTCTGGGTATTGCAATAGTAAGTCTATTTTCAAATGCCAGCTGTAGTACTTCAGTGCAAACAATTCTGCATTTATCAGCGACTTCTGGGGAATTCAGACTAGTCAAAAGCCTTGCATTCAAAGACAGTAACTAAAAATATATTTCTCCAGTGGAGATCAACTGTAAAGGTTTTGAGCTGTAAAAAGAAAGTTTTTACAGAATGTAAATGTGCTAGAATTTACTGGAATGTTTGCCAGGAAGCTGTAAGACAGAACTATCTGAAATCAGCCCAGTGCACAATGAGAAAGAGTCAGAAACAACTTGGTATTTTCAGTCTTCAAAATCTTAACTTAATATTGACTCAGTGAGCTTCCAAATAAGAACATCTGCCAAAGGCAATACCAAATGCTACATATAGCTAAACACTGCAAAACCATCTAATTCACAGTTTCCCCTCATTTGGTGTTTAGATTCCAGATGCACTGCGTGCTCAGGGTCTGTTCACCCAAGCTATGAGACGAGACTTGTCAGGAAACCAGGCAGGGAGAGGGCACTGTAGGAGTACACATATACCTGAGCCAAACCATGTAAGGAGTAAATGAACTAACTGCAGTGGATGAGGCCACATAAAAAGGCCCCTGCTGCTTGATCTTCTCAGGCTCAGAACTTTCTAGGAGTATGTATTTATAGTCCTATATTTATATGCATACAGCTTGCCGAAGCTAACCAGAAAGTCATTTAATTAAAGGTAATGAGAAAGCTCCTCTATGCTTATTTCCCACAGACATTAAAGAAATTTATGGACTGCTACCTGTGAAGTCTAAAAATTTCATGGTTTTAGAAATTATGCTGAGTTTGGGGTGATAAAAAATTAACAAATAATTTACACATATTAGGAAAAATAAAGATGCACAAATTATCAGTTGAACAGAAAAAAAGACTTGGTATTTGGTATTTTTTTAGTATTAATCACTTACATGTCGGTTGGTTATGAATCAACTTCCTGAAAATGCAGTATTTCTTTGCCATTAACAAAGTGCATCAATATCTTTCAAAAAATCCACAAATGGAAATGAATTGATCAAAACAAATTGATCAGATTGGTTAAATGGGAATATTTTAATATTCTTTGACAAATATGAATTCTGATGCTTAAAGTACAACTGGAGTTGGCTGCATCCAAGCATTCCACCATATTCACAGTGCATTTGGTTGAGTCACGGTGCAACAGCAAACACTGCTCTCAGATTAAAATTTACAGAAACTAGAGAAAATATGAAAAGCATGACAACAACTTAGCCATTTTTTTTTCAATATGGCCTTAATAATTCCTTACATAATTAGCAGGGATTTAAAATATCAAATAAAAATTCTAATTTTTAAAAAATACATTAAGTATAATAGTTTTGGACATTGGTACATTAAAAAAAAAAAAAAAAAGGTATGAAAAGAAAATCCTTTCAAAAGGTAGGAGCAATACAACTGCATGAGGTTCTTAGAAGTGTAAATCTTTCTTGTTACTGAAAAGACACAATTACAAGCAATCTTAATGACAGAAATGACTCCCCAGACTTGACTTTCAAGTTGTCATCTTACAATATGTTGTTAGAGCAAGTCATTCTGGACACACCTAAACAATGAATTTCACAGCACATTTTAGATACCTCAGAGCTGGCCTAAGCAAAAAGTCATGGTGAACAGACTGGATAATCACAGGTACATAGAATTATTACCCAAACCACACTTATTTCAGTTGTAATACCCTCGTACTCATTTATTTGTCTTTTTCCAAAGATCTCCCTAATTTTCTTTAATTACGTACAACCTTATATGTGAGTCAAGTTCTCTAAGAGAGGGAAGAAAGGTATGTCTTAAGGACCAAAATACTAGGAATTTAAGAGTTTAATTTCTTTGCTCTGGAGGTTATAAAGTAATAGTGAAAGACTGTAGCACAAGATCACCTCAGAAGCTAAGAAGACCTTACATAAACACAGAGAGACAAGCCATGGGGTATAGCACTATTCTGATTTTTTTTAATAGACAGCAAAAAAAGCTTAGTCTTGGATAACATACACCGTAATTTTATACTTTCATTGCAGACCACACAGACAATTAGTTTAATGCCATGTAAACCTTCCAAACCTCACTTTTTAAGCTGTCATTAAATCCACATCCAACCTCAGGGAAGACAGGTCATCCTCAAGATGGAGTATTTGACAGTATAACTAGGAAACCTGAGAGCTGGCTTCTGCCCAAGGATCCAGTCTCACTTCCCAAAATTCCCTCAGCTGGGCACTACTGCCCTGTCTTTGGCTGTGGCTCTCAAAATTAATTTAAAGAAGTTTTTGAAAGCCTATTTATTCTTGGAGAGGACTGTTTTTCTGACTATTACAGCCTATAAACCAACTCACTACTGGTGTGATGAATGCAAGGGCCAAACAACAGTAACGGTGAGTATGTGTAGCTGGAGGCCAAGAATACAGCCACACTTGAGAGGAAGATTAGTCACTACACCACTGTACCAAGACCATCAAATCGTGGTTTTTGGTAGCCAGTAACTTCTACATAAGAAAATATGCAGAAGAGACCTGAAACATTAATAAAAAATAAGAAACTCTAATTAGTAACAGTGTCACTAGCAGACCCACTGATACTCTAGATGACTGCATCATCTTATTCAAAAAGAGGAAAACATTCATCTATCAAATCTACTGTAGCCTCAGATTTCTGTCTGTATCCAATGACCTATTTTATTTAATAAAGCTTTATTAGTCTTATCACGTTCACTTCAGTATTTCATTTCGACAGGGATTATTTTTTAACTCCAGTGCAATCCTAGTGAGCTCAATGGCACATTTGGCTGTGGCCAACCTAGTGTCCAGATATCCACCTACAAGCTCACCACCTCCATATAACCCCAAGGCTCTTCCCACAGCCTTCCTCTAAAGACTACCTTCTCTATCTTCTTCAGGAATGCTATTCTTATTACACTGATAGCAGCCTCTTTACCTCTACTCCCAAGATTCATCCCTCAACTCTTTCCTACCTGTGATTCCTTACATGTTTCACACACACACTGTAGGAGTTTGAGTCACAGTGTTTCCCTTCAAATCCCAACACTGCTGATTTCTCTATCTCTTACCAGTGAAATCCTTCCTTCATGATTCTATTTGCTTTAAAAATCCCCAAATCCTAAGCTGTGTTATTTAAGGCCATTTTATAAGCAACAAAATGTTTATTTGCTTTATACAAATATGATGGGAAGCCTGTAATGATGATTTGCAGATACGCTCTCACCAATCCAAGTTAGTACTCTAGTTCCAAGAAAAGGCATTACAGCTGCCTTTGAGAGACTTCTTCTGACTCACCTGATGATGGTTCCCAAGGGGGACAGTTCAATGACTGACTGTTAGTACTATTTCTGGTCTCAGGAGGCTAAAAGTAAATTACAATCCCAAATTATTTCCCTGTCAGTGTCTAGGAGAACACCAGAAAACTGCTTGGGAAATTAAATGAGAATTTTCTGGCATTAGAGACTGTGGGAAAAGATTATCCTCAATGAAGTTGCTTTAAATTCTGTTTCATTTTAAAAGCTCCTACTACTATCCCTCATTTTTATTTCCCTCTCATAGCCCTCCAGTTGTACTCTCCCTTGAGATTAAACATCTATCCCCTGAGGAATCTGGGGGTGGAAAGACAAGAAAATTTCAGGAAATCTCTTCCATAGACTGTATGTATCCTTGTTGTGCTCAGTTATTTCTCCAGAAGTAAGAAAATTAAGCATTTGTAAATTTGACCTTTTCTTGCAACTGTTTATGTTGCAGTTAAAGGTTTTTTAGCCATGCCTACTAGAACAGTGACCAACTGGCATCTTCTTGAGGGAACAGACACATCAAAAGGGTGCTCTAGCTTGCAAGTGCAGTTTTCCTTAGCAGTAAATGTACACTGGACTTAGAAAGCAAACAAATGCTAAGAAGTATTCTTCGAAGCTTTGTAATTTATTCATAACTACACTGCTTTCACTTCTTTGTTTCTTTCTTTCTGCCTGACTTTTGTATAAAAGCTATTTTTCATTTCACTTGCTCGGATAAGCTTTGAACCAGGCTGTTTCCCACATAATAAATATTGAGACAATTCTGAAATTTGTGAAACAAATTGAAAGAAATACTTTTAGACAAAGCCCTTTATGTTCCAAATTGTCTTGTATAGAGACTAGATACATACATTTCTGAGGTATATCTTCAGTGGGTTCTCCAGAGCTTGAGAGTCATTCTCTTAAAACATTTATAATCTCAAATGAAAGAATCAAAGTCACTTTTAATGACTGCACAGCCATTCTCTGGTGCTTCTCTGTAGTAAATCAAGCATCTAGGATCACATATCATAGTTCACTGTTAACACAGTTTAAAGTCTGGGAAAATCTGCATTGTAATGAAGACACTGAAGGGGATGCTAAAGAAAAGATTCCATCAAGAAGACAAGAGCTATTATGAAGTTCATACTAGAAAGGAAGGTCTTCTGATACCCATCTACATGTACTACAGGTATGTTCCCATTCAAACTGTCAACAAAAAGTTACAGCTTACCTGCTCCAGTATCTACAAGAAAGGATATCACACACAGGAATTTCTTCTTTTCCTGCCATTAATGAATTCTCTATAAATTTGATGGAATTTTCAAACAAGAAAAAATGTCACTGTTCTGTTTCCTTCTTTGCCTTTTTTTTTTTTTTCATTCCATTTCTTATTCACGAAACACAAAACTATCACATGAAATAGTTACACAGATTTCTGTATTTAGCTAGCACAAGTATAAAGTAATCAGAGGTTATTTGCTCAGCTCGCCACTGAAAATGTGATTCTTTGATTTTCTTGTGTTTTTTCTCTGTGATTGTTTTTGTGTCTTCCACTAACAATATAATTTACTCCTAAGCACAAGTCGCAGATTCTTAATTAAACAGCTGAACAGCATTATTAATGTATATACAGGTCTGTTTTCCCAGCACATGTCAAGTGAATGCATAAGAAACCACCACTGGCTTCAGCTTGATGAATACCATGCATATGAATAAAAAGACAGAACTTATCCCAAAGAATTGTGGAGAGGCAGCAGGCCAGTTCAGCTTGGACATTGCTTTCCATTATAAACCTGACTTTGATTCCCATCCAAAATCTTCAAAGAATATCCTTTGTGCTTCGATTTTTTTTTACTTGGCCATTTGGGAATATCTTCTACAGATGACTAGAAATACCAACTAGATTCCAGGGAACTTTGAAAAGATGCCAGAGGAGACTTTAAAAAGCAGTGATTTTCTTGCCTCTGTTTCCTTTCTGAAGGTAGTTTTCAAGTATAGTCTCATTGTTAATGAAGTTTTTTCACAAGTTTCTTTTTCTAGATTAAGATGTTAAAATAAGAACTTTCTGTCAGCAACTACACCATCAGTGAAGTTCTTTGCCAGCGACCAAGGTGATTAAGCAAACCAGAGTGCCTGATGCAATTGCTGAATTATCTTTTTTTACGTGTACAACATTACAGTGGCAATAAGAAAAAATCAGCCAGTCCTTCTACTCATTCGTCTCAACCAAGCCCTGTTTGGCAGATGTGTCTTGGAAAGCATCCCAACGCAGTGGAGTATTTTGAAAGGAGGTTATGACCAAGTCCTATTTGGCAGATGTCTCTTGGAAAGCATCCCCACTTGATGGCATATTTTGAAAAGAGGTTATGACTTCTTTCTCTGTTTATGTCAGTGGGTCTAGAGCATGGGGTTTGCTGTGTAGACTGAGGGGAAGAACTCTTCACCCTATGCTCAGAAGTGGCTATAAATCTCTTGGACAAGTTGAATAAACTGACTGTATTTCCATTGTCTCCTCTTTAAAGCTATTTCAAAATACAATTGGCAATCATTTCTAACAGAAACAGCAGTATTATCTTACTGATCTTGAGAATGAATTTTAGTGACAAAATTTGTCTGGGTTCACAACTGCACGCATATCAGCAACATGGGGATTATTGCTAGACAGGATTTCAAATTTTGTTATTCATTTCACACTCACATGTCTGCTGGTAATACGCATTTCAAAACAAACAATCTGACAAAACAGTAGCTAGTAAATTTCATTCTTTCTGTATATTCTTTTAACAATGCATCAAACTTTCAGAGACACTTTCAATTAATGTTATGCCCAGCACAACTTGGAAGGTCTGAACTAATCTCTTCTGAAGTGGTCACACAAGAATGGCTCCACAGCTTGAAGAACAACTGGAACCATATTCTCAGTCTCTGCCCCCTCTTAATATCATTCACCTTTCTACTTTCACACTAGAGAACATTATAAAAATGAAACTCTACAGTTTCCAAGCGTTAAAGATTCAGGTTTTACCGGCAGTGAATGAAGTCTGGAACAGGATTATGCTGGCTGAAAGATGCTGCTTCAAGATTCATACAAATTTCCACATTGTCTCCAGCCATGATTCGCACAGCAGCTTTATTTTCATCCTCGAACGTTTGCCTTTGTAAGGATGCACACAGCAGCAACATGAAATCATCTATGAGAAAGCAGTGGTTGCAAGGAAAAATTCAGTCATTAACTGAGGTGCAGGGAGTGGTGGCAATAGACCATAATTTAGTTAGCAGATTTTTCTTTGAATATCCAAGACTGTTGTTTTCAACGTGTTTAACACCAACTTGACATTTATTAAAGCGCTTGATTTTTTTCCTATATTTTATGATATTTATTGAAAAAATAAATTAAAAACAGAAAATAATCCATAAATTTTGATATTGATTTATTAAAAATTGGATACAGAGAAACAGATGCAGAAATTACTAATCCACTGATTTTTTTCTGCTACACAAAATGCCACACTCTGTATCCAGTCTCCCACAGAATATGACATCTTGCTGCTGGAAAGTAAATAAAAGTCTGGCTTCAAATTACACTTTGCAGATGTTTTAAGCAAAAGACACCTAAACACTTTTCAAATACGTGCTAAAATACTTACAGACAAGGAAGACAGGATTTGGTCTCACAATGAAGTCTGGAAAGTATAACCACTTTATGATATTTGAGTTGAAGTTGGCATTACCACTTCTCCATGGATAGTCTATATGACAGAAGCACATAAAAATGCAATCAGTACTTTACAACGATTACTTCATCCTTTTCTCTTGGATACTACTGAATACTTATCATTTTTTAGCACTTTTCTGTAAAAGCAAGTAGGAGCAACTGTCCATAAAAGGTAAGCATCCATACCTTTACAAGGAGCAGGTGGAATGCCAATACAAAGAAAATATTGGAATGTAATGATGCATGCCAGAAAACAGCAATACTTTGGCCAGATTTCTGCAATAGCTTTTCTTCTACGTCGATACAATACAGCAATCAACCAGAAGGCATGAATCATGGCATAAAAATCCATCCGTTGACCAATTACATTCACTGACAAAAGAAAACATGTCTGGAAAAGAAAGAAAGAAAAATAATCAACATTTGCAACCTAATGACTAGTCGATTTAGTAAGTATAAACTAGTCTGCATTTTAACAATATGCTTAGACACATGCTGCAGTTGATGCAGGAACCTTTTGCCAACCAACAAGCTACAGCACCAACCTCCCCCACTCCCTCCAACTCCCCAAATTTTCAGCACTCTTCTGAGAGTGTCATCTGCAAGAATACACCACAGGTTTTCATTACGTGATACAAAATGGAAAGAGCATTGCCACAGTAGTCTATATGTGAAATGTTTAATTGTTGCCAAGTAAAGCACATATTACACAGTCGTATATTTTGATAGCACTTACAGATGTGAGAAAGAAAAGGAACCACTGAGAATAACAACAACTAAAGTGTATCCTCATGTGGGAACCAGACAAAAAGAGAAGGGATTTAGACAATATAACTTCTTTTGGCTATAGACAAATCCAGCCAATTGCTGTAAGGCAAGTTTAGTTCTCCATTCTTTTTAAGACCCCTTATCCCAAACCATTTCTGTTCTCTGGCTCCACTTAAAGCAGATCCTTCCTCAGTGCTATGCAGCATGTTTTCATTCACAGTGACTCACTTATTCAGTATACTTCACTATTCTGATCTTCTGTCTCCTCAAATTAGGATGAGGTTACATTTAAGTCCTGAAGGAAACAGCTTGTTGATTAATTCTAACTTCCATTCATTCCTAAGCCTCAGACCAGCCATAAGCACGTTATCCTATTTATTAGGAGCAAGGAGTGATAGCATTTAATGCAAAGGTCAAGAATATCCTAATGAATAGATTTGGGGTGCTTTAAAACAGCAGCTGCTTTTCACAGATAGCCATCAAATATTTTGGAAAAAAAATATATATATATATTTATTCTACAGTCAGTTTTGAAAGTGCACTTCATGTATCTGTGTGCATACAGAGGAGGTGGGAAAACATAAATGAAGCTGTGTTATCATTATTATTATTTTTTAAATGCTTGTACAGCAATGGCTTGCCTTCATGTAGGTTCGTTTCTGATGTTTTGCTGCCAGACTGGGTGAAGCATTTAGAAGGAGTACATTAGTTGAACTTAAGCTCCATCTGGGAAACTGCTGCTGGGAAGGTAGACAAACATCTACAAAATGAGACACGGACCAGATACTAAGAATTTGTCATGAATCTTCAGAAAAATAATTTCACTCATGTATACCTGCCTTTCCTAATGTTCTGTTTCCTGTCTATTGCAAAGGTCTTTGGAAAAAAACTTTGTCTTAAATATGCTGCACAAAGCAGCGATAATCTTTGTTGTTACTTGCTCCTATAGACTGTTAGCAGTTACAGCAGCACGTATAAAAAAGAAGAACATGTTTGGTCAGCCAGTGACAAAAGAAGTCTGAAAACCTTTAAATGGAGAAAATGGCCTGCTACCCTCGGCTTTTTGCTCCTGCAGTTCCTAATTTCCTGTGTATTTGTTCATACAAGGGTATAGCTCAGTTCCATCCCTTGTTGCACCCATAATACCATTTGTCTGGTTAAGAAACGGCAAGCTAGGTCAATGAAAAACAAGTAGCAGAAGATGCAAGTTGAAAATCTCCACTAGCAGAGAGGTGGTAACTATTGCAAGATCTGACATGAGTGATAACTAAGAGGCATCCTGCTGGTAAGCACAGTTCAAACTAGTATTCAAAAGTAATACAATCTAGAGATTTGGAAAGACAGTCTATGGAAAAAAAAAAAAAAAAAGAAAAGAAAAAGAAAATAAAAGAAACAAATTAATTTTGTTATATATGCAGCATGCATATATAATTAACAAATTGTGCCTCCGGTGGTGCAGTGGTTAAGGACGCCACTTTGCAACACTGGAGGCCCGGGTTCAAATTCCCCCCTGTGGTGCAAGTGGTAGCAGTGCCGCTCTGCTGCACAGAGGCTCGAATCCCGGGGGTTGGACTTGATGATCTCTAAGGTCCCTTCCAACCCGCACAAGACTGTGATACTGTGATACTGTGATACTGTGATATATTACAATTTACCTCTAAACCAAACTTGTAGAAGAAGTAGTTTATGAAATACTTGACACAGTTTACCAGTCCATCATCCAGATGTGCTCTCGTAATATCATGGAAAATAGTTTTAGTTACAGGTGCAGTAAGGTTATTTCGACATCTGTAGTACTCTTGATGACGGTAAATTGTAACTTCAAAAGCCAGAATAGCCAGCATCAGTAAGTTA
Source organism: Coturnix japonica (assembly GCF_054131305.1). Taxonomy (NCBI): domain Eukaryota; kingdom Metazoa; phylum Chordata; class Aves; order Galliformes; family Phasianidae; genus Coturnix; species Coturnix japonica. The sequence continues at coordinate 46,925,090 of NC_140664.1, forward strand.
TTCTACAGGAGATACAATCAGAAGGTTACTAAATAATAAACAAAACCACAAGACATTACAAAACTTTCTGATAATCATAAATCAACAAATACTAAAACAGATATTACCATTGAGAGCTTTTGCACTCCAAGATGCACTGGAACTTATTCTTAGCTACTGACATTGTAACAAAGTGAGGTTCCTATCACTTGCTGGATTTTATACTGAGATGCAGATGATGAGCTGTTCGTTAAAAAAAATACTATAATGAACACTAGCTGTAGAGAAGAAGTTACAATGCACTGACCTATCCATTTTCCCTCTCATGTTTTGTAGTTTCTATGAAGGAGAAGGAGATACAAGCACCCACAAATTCAGTTTCTGCTGTTCAGATGGCAAGCACTAGCTTTCTAAAACCACAACAACCTTCGGTACTGCAAACATATCATGGATACTCCTTCAAAAGAACAATTGGTTTAGCTGCCAGTCTTCATTCAGGCAGAGCTCCTGTTTTCTGTCATATTAGGAAAACTTGCCTTGTTTTTAATGTAAGAGAAATACTAACCAGCTTTACAAGTTGCTTAAAATCCAGAGAAAGCCTATCAAGGAAAACACAAATAAAGTTGAAGAGGCAATCTCTGGATATCTATTCACAGAGAAATATTTGGGACACAACAGTCCTAAGACAGGTTCCACTGATACTTTCAATTTATTTATTCATTTGTTTGTTTATTTTTAACAAGAATTTATTTCTTTTTGCCCTCCGTGGGCTTCTTGCTCTTGGAGGCAGATATACACAATCCACAATAGACAGGTTTCTCACTTCAACACAGACCTCTTGAATGTCTATTATTAAGGGGACATATCAGAAACACAGTGAGACTTGAAAGCTGGGGAATTCAGGTCTAGACCTGGACTGAATTTCTCTACACAAAGAATATATTTTTCTTGATAAGACACTGAACACCTTCCTAGAACAGCATGTAATCACAAAGCATTATCTGTTTATAAATGTAAAGCTCCTAGCATCAAGCCACTTCATCCTCCATGCAGAATTCTTGTGTCAGCCACTGATCTTCCCAAATATACTCTTAATTGATGTAAGTGCATGGCTATGGAAGTGAGAGGAAGAGGTGCTGCAAAGGGCATCTAGTGAGGACAGAGGAACGTACTAAACTGACTGCACTTTTTCAGAGGGCTGGAGTACCTCTCCTATGATGAAAAGCTGTGAAAGTTGGGATTGTTTAGCCTGGTGAACAGAAGGCTGCCCGAAGACCTCATTGTGGCCTTCCAGTACTTGGAAGATTACAAGCAGGAGGCAGACAAACTTTTTATGCAGGTAGATAGATAGTGAAAGGACAAAGGGGAATGGATTTATAGTGAAAGATGGGTGGTTTAGATGTTAGGAAGAAATTCTTCACTGGAGGCAGTGAGACGCTGGCACAGCTGTCCAGAGAAGCTGTGGTGCCCCATTCCTGGAGGTGCTCAAGGCGATGTTGAATGGGGCCCTGGGCAGCTGAGCTGCTGGGAGGCAGCTCTGCCCATGGCAGATGCTGAGACTGAGTGGGCTTTGAGGTTCCTTCCAATCCAAGCCATTGTGTGATTCTGTGATTCAAACAAAATTCATGGTCACAGGGAAGAAATGAGGAATAAATCCACTGTTAGATCAAAGCCTGTTGTTCAGTCAACAGACTTCTGACTACTTTAAATTGTGTATACAAGACTTTGGAGATTCCTTAAATCAAGAAATGACAGGCAATGTTTCCCCTGGGAAACGATACATTTTTATTGCAGTGTTTTTTAATCAAGATAGGAATAATAAAATACTGCTCTTATGCATTAGCTAAAGAGAAAAAGAAAAAAAAAATTACTGTCTGAATGAATTATTACCTTAACTCATTACAGTTTCTAAACTGTGGCTATAAGGAATAAGCACTTAAAAAAATTAACAGTTCATAACATACACTGTTACTTGAGGCAATTACTCCAATTAGACCCATCAGTCCTTTGGTAACTGAAAGCTGTGCACCTCTTCATTACTTTGAGCTCTTAAATATTACATTTCTTGGAGTGCATTTAACAGACAGTAGAGTCAGAAAGCCATAACATCTACATGCAGATTGTTGTAATTGGTACTGAACCCCATCTGGAAATGTCCTATGTAACAGAAATGCATTTCTGCTGTTTCTTCCAGTCTGCAATTCCCTAATGTCAGTGGCTTTCATTAATTGTGTGTTTGTGTGTGTGTGTGTGTGTGCGGCAGATGATATACTTCAAAGACAAATAAGAAGATATCTCAATGCAGATTATTAAAGAAGTTACCCTTAAGTATAACAGTAGGGGATAAGACTTTCTCAATCCAACCCATTCTGCAGGATCAACGGGACCGCTGTAGAGGACTGACGTTTTGAGTTCTTCTAAATCAACCTTTGTTTCATTTTCATTAGGCTAAAAAGAAAATACAATGGTTTATAAAAAATCTGATAAGGTCGCTTGGAACTGGAATGATAATCAACAATAATATAACAGGAGAACTGTGATTTTCAATACTTGACATGCTTCCTTTTGCTCTTCTTCATTGAAGAAAGCAGCAGTCAAACTTTTTAATGTACATTTGTACTCACCAATGTACAGTTACTGGAAAAAGTGCTGGGATCAATAGATGTGAGCTGGTACAACATTTTGCAGACAATAATCACACATGTCCAAACAGTGCAGATACTTGATGCCAATGGGCGAAACTGAGCATATGGCAAAGCAAGAGCCCAAGCAATTAAAAACACAAAGTTAAACAGAGACACCTGGAAACACAAAAACATGGTGGAGAGAAATTACATGAAGCAATGAGAGAACTGAGAGAGTCTGACTTTTTTCCATAGTAATTAAAATAAAATCATTGAAAACAAAAGGACATAGAGAAAATGAGAAAAATCCTGGAAAAATCACCACATTTACAACAATATTCACAGTAACACAGACACAATGTGGTAAGTGAAGAAGGGAAAATTAATATTTTAGCAAGAACGTTATCTCACACAGAGTATGAATGCTCTTAGACCCACAGCATTGCATACCCATCCAAGTAACAACAAAAGTCAAGTAAAAGGGATCAGATATTAATTCTGCTTTAGTTCATATGAAACATAGATGATGCAGATCTACGTGTATATGGAACTCATCTTCAAAGTCTTGACATTTTTTCCCCCAAAGATGTGAGTAAAAGAATTTTGATTTTGCTATTTAAGGACTTGTATCCTACTACTCTGTTCAAGAAATGGCTATATCAGATAGAGAACTCACACTGCCCACACTGAAGGCACAGCTAAAGATGATGCTCCTTATTTTTTTAAGATGCAGTTCCACGTTGCTGTTTCTTCAGCTTGAGATCTGATTTAAGTAATTTTTCTAGTTGCTCCTTACCAATCTTCTACATCCTCCATCCCTAGCTGATTGCCAGATACTACTTGTGTGCGGAAAGGAGAACTTCTTTTGGATCCAAAGAACTAAACTAAACCTTAATATCTGGGGAAAAAAGGGAGGAATGAGAATATCTGGGCAGTAAGACTATTTCTGCAAGATGCAAGACCAAGGCAGGTCCCCAGCAGCTGATAAGCCCAGCTGAATGCCTCAGCTTCAGTGAGATCTCTCACATGGTCTCTCCCTATGCTTGGGTATGTCACTATGCAGCAGATGTTGACAAGCCTCCACACGGGTACGATTTTGACAGCAGGTGTTTACTTGCCTCTTTTACAGTGACCCAGATGATGTAAGAGGAGACGATTTTGACGATATGCAGCTCCAAAAGCCACCACACAAAGACTTGCATCTTATGAAAGTACTCCAGGAATTTCAAAAACAGCACTGTAAGGCGGTCAATCACCAGATGCCACTTGTTTCTTAGGTCTGCAGAGATTTTCAGGCAGAACCATTTGGAGGAGAAAAACAGAAGGTCTTTGTGAAAAAGAATATTTCACCAGGGATCAACAAGCTTTCTACTTCTGCTCTTCTAAGCCTTAGAGTAAGACACAAAGGAGATTAAAGGTATGGTACAGTGGTTAGCTGAGACCAAACATGGCTGTGATCTACTCAGCTATGATGCTTTCTGTTCTAACCTACATTCATACGTAACCTAACTTCTCCATTTAAAAAATGTTGGTGGTGTCTGGATAGAAAACTTCCATCAGCCTCATACATATTAGCATAAAGAGTTTTCACACTGTATTAGGGATTTCAGAAGCATTTTTTAAATCTCAAGGAAGGTTTCATATGCCCCATGAACATCTCTGTGAGGGAAGATGTTCCAGACAGGAAAGAGAAATAGATGCAGCTGAGCTAAGCCAAATACAATGACATCTGGCTTTGACATAAATCTCTATTTATGTCCTATAAAAATTGACACAAACAACTAAATCTGTGGTAGGGTGATTTCCAGACACTACAGCCTCCTTGGGTGTTAAATGCCATTCCCTTGTTTTCACTCATGGCTCATAATCCTAGCAGAGATACGGAAATAATTCATGCTAGGGGTTCATGCTAGCACTATCAGTGATGACAACATCAGCATTACCAATGTCTGCCCTTAAGTGTTTTTATGTTCATCTGGCATCAATTACACATTCCATATTCAGAAGTGAAAAACATGACACTAATGTGCACATGAATAATGAAGCAAAGCCATTTGGAACTTCTGAAGTGAATTGTCTTGAAAGCACATGGTGTCAGAGATTAAAAATGTATTTATATAATCCTTATTTTACAGAGATTTCACTCTAAAGTAGATCTTACTATTTGTGGTAACTATTAACACAATCCAGAACACCTAGAAGAACTTGGTCTTGAAAGAGCGATATTTTTGTTTTCATTCTCTCAGAATCCTATGCAAATAGTACATTTTTTTTCCCTAGAACATGCAGCAGCCTGTTGAATAATTGACAAGGAGCCATCTGCTCAGTTCAGGCTGTTTTGGCAAAGATTCTACATAAAATCAGAAGGAAAAGGTGACAACTGAAGTGAGCAGGGAAAACCAAGCATGAACTATCTGTTACCACTGTTATCTAAGGCTAAAGGAAAACAAAATTTGTAAACTATGAAGCTTACCTGTAGTTTCTTCTTCCTCTGACTCATCATCTGCATCATCATCTTCCTTCTCCTCATCTTCCTCTTCTTCTTTTCCTTTTTCAGACCTCCCTTTCCCTCCCTCCCCATCAGGCTCTTCCATTCTTTTCTCACCAGCCTCTTTCAGCATTTTATCCTCTTCCTTTTCAGTGCTGGCTGTTAAATTCATCATAGTTATGTCAGGCAGGCTTCCATCTTGATGCACCAGTCTGTTGGTAAATAATAACATCTCAGCAAATTGAGCAGAAATGACATTGTAGTCTTGATCTTTTTCAAGGTGTATAATTAGAAAAAATAAACAAACTGTTCATGGAAAATGCCTTAGAAGTGGAAAAGTTAATGATTCTGGTACTTTCTTCAAACACACACTGCAAATTGAGTTGGAATATATTAGTAATTACATTTCACTCAGATACTAAAGGTTAGTTAGTAATGAGTGGTATTGACACTTAAACTTGACATTTTCCCCGCTGGAGAAAATGGTCAGAGTTTAAGATGTAGAAGCATGAAATGACATCGCTTAAGAGTAAACATTTCATGACTTCACAGGGGACTTACTCATTTTGGTGGTTTGGTAATTTTTTCTTGAGGCTGCTCAAAATAATTGGAACAGAAAGAAGAAGGGAGATGAGAACAGAGGGGTTACAGAAGAAGGTAATCGACAAATATGTCATGCTACACCACAAGTAATAAAGCATTCTCATAGTCCATCTGCAGGACTTTATGATGCCAAGAGCATGCCATCATGACATTCACAGGGCACTTCTATAAAGAAATATGGAGCTGAAGCACAGATGGAAAGGGGACAACCTATTTACACCAGCGCCAAACATGGTCAGAGCTGTCCAATGCCATAAATATCACTTAATATTTAGTTATGCTATATTGAAATTGCTATATTCAGCATATTTTCAAACACCTGTTAGATTGTTTCTGCACAACAGTAAGTTTAATATTTTATGCTATTATCTCAGGGCTCTGTTTTTCATGATGTAAAATTCTGGCACATTAGCCTATAGACTGAATTTTCTGCCAATTGTAACTGGGGTTTTTACAGTTCAAGATGCTAAAATCTAGATTTAGCCATCTAATCATTAAAAAAATAAGAGCACAGACTTAGCAGTTAATGAGAAAGTCAAACAAGCAGAAGTATTACTACAGTATTTGGGAGTTGCCATTTATGTATTTTGGAGATTTCAGTAGCTCAAATCAGAGATAAGCCATAGAAATTAGACTGAGATATGCTGAAGAAGTAACAACAAACTGGTAGCCAAAAAGAAGAAAATATAGCTTGAGAAGCTTAATGAAACAGTTAAGCATGAAAAAATCTCACTGATTAAATACAACGATTACAAAAATTCCATATCATGACCTAGGCTATCAGCCTGAGGGTTGATCTGAAAATCTCTTTTTCTCAGCAGTATATCCAGCTACAGAAAATAAAAAATCAGTATACATGTACCAACAGAAGAGTAATAAATAAAGAAGAGAAACTGAATGTCCATTTCAATTTCAATGTTATGGAGATCTGCAACTAATACTATTAATCAGAGTCCATTTTAAAGACGATATCCAATGAAATGAAAGTATCCCTGTAACAAGACCGATTTTGCACTGGTGCAGTTGCATGGCAATGAAATGTCATCCCAATTGACCATTGTGATGGAAAAGTCTACATTCACACTGGTGTAAATCAAGTTCTCACTAACTTACCTTAGTGTACACTGGGAAGGAACATAGGAATTCTACAGGATTTTGTATGGGAAGCCTAATCCTCCTCTTGCTCATATAACTCCCATTCGTATCCAGGAGATGATGGGGTTATAAAGAAGGGTACATGCAGTGTATACCTGATGAAGCTTCAATAGGAGCTTAATTTCTAGTATGTCAATCAGTGACATCAGTACACAGAAGCACAGGAGAGAGTGCTCAGGAGATCTAAGTCTAGATAAAAAGCCCTATCCATATTAAAGAGTCTACCTGAAATCTTCTTTCCTAAACCTCCCTGTTTATTCCTAGTGTTGTTATTGCTAGCATTAGGTATCAAAGCGATTTCACTCTGAGAGTTTGCCACTGCAGGCATATCAGTGTCCACTCCACCCTCTCTGACCCCAGTGCCCTACTTTTACTCAGACATGTCGCATTGCTGTGGGTCTCCTGGCGGTTCAGTGAACTGTGGTTGACCCTTATGACCACCACCAGGCCCAACCCTCAGCCTTGCACTGCCAACTCCCCAGAGCTGAAAGCCCACCCAGTCTTGCCTCCTGGTCAGGCCCTTCTGCTCCCAGCTTGTCAGCTTCCAACAAACCACCTGCCCTTGCCACTTCCAACATTTCTTGCTACACAGTCTTCCTCAGGCTAAAAATATTGCATAAATCCTCCCATTCTCAAAGCTAATTATACTGAAGACCACATTTACTCCAGCCAAATATTCTGAAAGATATCTTCTTTATGGAACTGTTTTTGAGATATAAAAGGATAACTATTATAACAACGTGGACTTTTATAGTTTGGATCCTGTGGTGCCCAACTTGGTTCTACAGATTAACAGCCGTAGCATGCAGTGGTTTCAGCATACTGAAAATAAACATGTATTGAACATTTAATTAACTTGACACCCCAAATCACTTTCTGAAGTCCTTGTGAGGTGGACAAGGATGTGCGTTTGTGTGTGAGTTCTAATGCGTGCACATGCAGGCATGCATCATTCCATGCACAGACAAAGGGTAGGAAAACGAGCCTCCTCAACCAAGACTATTGTCTGCAGCCAATTTCAAATAGCACCAATTAATCCTGTGTTAAGACATGGGCAAAGTTTGAGAGAAGAATCCCAACTGGGAGATGAACTCACAACATATAAATATGGAGGAAGTGAATTAGTTGCTTCGTCAGCTCTAGAAGACTACAATACCCAAACAATATTATCTCTTTGTTTACTTCAGAGTATGGTGCAGCAAGAACATATTTTATTTGAAGGCAATTAAGAAGTTACAAACAAGGAACAGTATATCTTTTTTTAAAGAAAAGAAAAGTTTGAAGTACCCACCTATTTATTATTAGATAAACACGGCCATTGACTTTGGCATGGCTATGAGGTGGGAGATGAAACCACAGAAATGTAAGAGATGACAGTGGTAAATGAATTAGAAAGAGAGAAAAGGAAACTGTTAAATGGGAATGAACACACTTTCCTGTTTACCAAGAGACACATTGTCATGACAGAACAGTCTGAAAGTTTATTGCATTCCATGCAGTGAAAAGTCTGTGAAGACTGTAAATGTAATACCCCTGCATTTAGATTGTATGCTCTTTCAGTTAGACCTGAGTGCTCCTTTCAAAGACCCTCAAAATGTGAGGACAGCCTCCACTGCTTCAACTCAAGAAAGTCACAGATAACTCAGCACATTTTTTAAAAACAGATCTTTTGCTTCTGTTTATTTCCATTAGTTAGTTATTTCTCTTTAAAGGCGACTCTAATGAAGCAATGTACCATAGAAATTAACCTCTCTCATAACCTTTATCTCCACTACATCACAATTCATAAAGTTAAATTTCTTTTTCTCTTTTGCAATAGAAGCAACATTAAAGCACAGAAGGGTAAGCCAGTTTTTGAGTGAAAGCAGGTGTTTTCGAATTTTATACTGATATTTTCTTTCTTTCTTTTTTTTTTTTTTTTTTTTTTTTTTTTCCTGCTCCCAACAAGACATTGGTAACATTCAGTGACTTTAAAATCAGTGTTTCATCATTCAAGAACAGGGTGATGTTTGTTACAGTGATTTTCTTCACACCAGCACTTGGAGAACAGTGACTAAAATTTTTGCTATCTTTCATGCATATTAGATTTGCAAGTAGTGGTTTCACAAGCAGGAAGTGCTGTACCATGATGAGACCATCTAAGTCCTGTGGCCATCTCAGGTTTTGTTTCCCATTTTATGCCTATTGGATCACTACTCATAGGAGATGGAAGCTTTTTCTGTGTTAGCCAGCACAGTGTAAAATGTTTAGGCTACAACAGAGCTTGTGCAGTTATTTCACAGCATCGCACACTTCACCAGTTATCATAGTCCAGGAAAAGCCCATTTCAGCCTTATTCATACAAGCACAGCTGAGTTACTCATCACTGGACAGGTAAATACTTTAAAAATTGTGTCAAAATGAATTGCCTCTTGAAAGAATTAAAAAAGAGGTGCTGCATAGAGTATAGTATGAAACCATTTCTCTCTTTTGTACTCCTAGAGTAGGATCCTAGGACTTATTTTTTTATGTAGGGGAACATTTAAGATTTAGACATAGTAAAATTCTAAAGAAAGTGAGGTCCCAGTATCATGAAAAAACTCAAGTGAAATTTTTGATGAGAATACTAAGCATCTCTGAGCATAGCCTCACTACTATAACCAAGGGTCAGGACTCTAAAGAGCAATCACAGGCTTGGGACATTTCAGTTTATGACATTCAACTTTACAAAAATGCCTGATTGTCCAATGCGTACACGGTATTTGCCAAAAATCTCCATTTGGCTTTCGAAAAGGACAATAAAAAACTGAAGTGATCCAAATTAAAATCCATAATTTCTTTCACTGACAGGACTTAGAAAAAGGCATACATAGCAATTAACCATCTACCTCCCACAAAAGGTGAAAACCAACAAGATAAATGCACAAGTATCAGTGTATTTGAAAATGCATCTCTAAATGAGAAATCTTTGACAAGTAGTGGAAAGTCGGGGAAGACAGATACTTTGGTTGTGGCGTATATAGCAAAGTGCTGGTTGCTAAGGGATGCTTATTTATTATTATTTTTCTTCCTTTCTTTTTAACTCACATAGTTACAACAAAAGCAAATAACATCTAACAAAAAAGTGTGCATTACAAAACAGTCAGAAATAGCATTTTCATACAGAGAATGAATAGGTCAATTAACTTAGTTTCTTTACCTGTAAATAGTATTGTCCTGTTTGCTGGTTACAGCTTTTAAATCAGTGAGCTGGAGGAAACGGTCATGGAAATAGTGGAGGTGTAAGATACACGCCAGTAGGAAGGAGGTGGGGATAAAGATGCGAGTGAATAGTTCAGCCACAGAAAATCTTTTTAAACCAAGGTCTGCTAGTCTGGAAAAAAAAAAAAATAATAACCCGCTAAGTCATTTGTTCACACCAAAATCTTTTCCATGTCATGAGACAGTGGTGCAAATCATTTAATAATAAATGAGGAAGTAAGAGCTGGTATTTCTTATGTTGCTTTTAGATCTTTAAATTTTCCTAAACAAGAAAATTTTATAATGCAGATGTTTTGTATTGGGCTTTAGTAATTGTAGAAAGATACTGTAAATGTACAGAACCAAATGAATCAGTTCTGCTACAATTCTCTTTACAAGAACCAGGTGGATTGTCTCTGACTGAGAGTTCTGCATCAGAAGTCCGCTTATATTGTATAAAATTTCTTACAGAAACTCTGTTGAGGAACTCCCAAAACATCATGAGGAGGAAAAAACACTAGCAGGAATACTGGTCCATCTTTGTCATCTCCAGGCACCCTGCTAATTTGCCCTGTATCTCCCTGGATATTGCTCCTATGGTCAAAGACGTCGTGAGAAGTACTGGTGCAGCAGTGGGAAGACTAAGAAAACCCTGGCAACAGATAGGGGAAAATATGACTCTCAGAACCCTTCTTGTGCCCTTTTTCTCCTCTTTTGCTACTCCAATAAATCAATGGCTTCAGAGCTGAGTGCTTAGTCATCTATGTCTAAGGATGGTTTCACAATGTTTTTTCAATACAAGAAGGAAGAGTGCTTCCAGAGCACACCAGAAACAGAAGTCCAAGGGAAAAAATGAAATGAAAACACTTACTTGTTTTCATCCAGGCCTGTCATATTTTTCCACAACCCAGGGAATGACTCAAACTGGTATGTGTAGATGAAGATAAGTACCAACATCGTGTAAACAACAACTGACATCCAAAAGTATTTCAGAATCTTTCTCCACCATTCGTAGTGCACCTGAAAATCACACACTGAGGAATTTAAAAGAAGCTGAAGGCAAAGACACTGATAAAAACACTGACAAAGCTGTACTGGAAATAAACATTAAGAGTACTACTCTTCATTGCTGACCTGAAGTAAATAGCAGACACGGAACTTGGTGATGAAGTTCTCAGTCCTGGCACATGTGCCACTAATTACAGAGTTCTGTGTATAAAATGTCTGCTGGGACATGGACAAACACGAAGGCCAGGGACAGATACTGTCATTCTATTTCATAGCCTTTAGGTAATGAAGGTGCAGAAGGAGAGGGATTCCGTGATCCATGTGTGTGGAAGCCGTGTGAACCAGCCATCACAAGAACTGGTGCTCATGTGGGATGTGCATAGGTCCAAAACTTTCCCATATTGTTTCCACAGTTCTCAGTGATGTGTAGTGGAGTCTCACCAAGTAGGGAGGTCAGATGCGTTACCTAACAGCACCTAATTTATATCTACTTCACCTGTCATTCAAAGTAGAATCAACCCTTTCAAATAATCTTATTGCTATTATGCTGTATCTAACTAAAGAACAAACACACTGTTAATAATAACATTCAAGCTCCCTTACTACAAAGTTAAAAGTACAATTGCATTCAAGATCAAAATTCAGTTCAAACAGTTCTCACTTACCTGATAGAGGGCCACACAGAACAGGAATAGTACCATATAGATGATTTTGTACATGACAATTCTACCCTCAAAGCTGACAAAGAAGAACATGCCTCCACAGACGTAAATCCAGTACTTGATGAACATAGCCATCACCAGCTTCCCCAGAACTTTCATAATATCCTGTTCATCATCATCATCATCTTCCTGCTCCTCCTCTACTTCCTCCTCTTCATCTGCCACTTCTCCCTCTTGCAACTCTCCCTCTTCTGCAAATACACAGAGTCGCATTTGACTTCTATCTTAGGGACCTTAGTAAGAATTGAAATGGATGGAAGTAGATCCTCTATACACAACACAGAAACTTATACACAATATTCACAACAGACTGTATTTCTGAATCATCATCAAGCCTCCAAGCAAATGAAAGCACTTTATCATCATATGAGCCCCAGTCTGCTCCTAGAGCCATACAGCATACTAGTCTATACCTTGACACCACTCCTCACTTCATCTGATATGCAGGCAGCTGTAGCAGAATGTGAGATCCTAAAGATTGTATAATGGGTATCAGTGAAAACACTACTTATAGCAGAAACCTGGACAAGAGACATTTTAAACTGGAAAACAAAGAAACCACTAGTACCACCAGAAAACCTCACTTCTTGAGTTTAAAGGGATAAATGTCCTTAAGAGAATACTGTGGCTTCCTTCAAAAACCACAAGCAAGAAAAAGCATTAACACAATACCAAACAAGCTTAAAAAATATATGTGCTGCACTAACATCGTCTACTGCGCTTTTTTTTCTTTCTTTCAGAGAAACTACCGCTTTTCTTGTGGCTTCTACTATACCTAAACTACTGCAGAAAAGACCAACCGCTTTTCTTGTGGCTTCTACTATACCTAAACTACTGCAGAAAAGACCAACTGCTTTTGCCTTGTGAAGGGGTCAGAGTTTCCCAGTTACTCAGCCTGGGTTGCTTGTGGAGGAAAAGTTAGGTGTTCCCCCATTAGCAGGCACACATGAACAAGTATCTGGATAACAGGAAAATATACATGCTTATTTTCTCATTTGAATCTGTAGTTTAATTTCTGATTTTGCACAAGTTTTTACACGCATGCTCAGCTCACAAGGATTTAGCAATTGCTTTTTCTTATGTAAACTTTTATCCTCCTGTGGTTAATTATTTTTTCCTATGTAAACTTCTATCCTCCTGTGGTTAAACTCCTACCACATTTTGTCTTTTAGTTTGGGACACAGTTTGAGTTTGGGACACAGCAATAAACTGATTCTTGGAAAGTTCCACAGCATTTTTCAAATGAGTCACTGTATTTAGCAGTTCAACAGTAAGGAGAATTCTTATTTTATTTGATTTTCTGAAGTTCAAAACTGTTTGAGTTTTATATCTGCTGAGAGATAGTTACGCATGGATTTTGTTATATTGTGCTTAACTAGTAACAGGTATCTGCACAAACCTGAAAATGAGCTTTACTGCGAGAGTGACAGAGCACTGAAACAGATGGAAGAGAGATGTGGCCGCATCTCCTTCTATGGTGATATTCAAAGACATATCTGGATGCCTGCCTGTATCACCTACTGTAAGGAACCTGATTTAGCAGGGGGGTTGGACTAGATCTCCAGAGATCCCTCCCAACCCCTAAGATACTATGATTCTATAATCCATCTAATTGATTTCTGCATTAAGAAACACAGTATTTTGAACTTCTATTATGACTGAAGGACTCCAATAAAATGGATGTAGCTTTACCTTTTTCTTCATCTTCTTCACTTCCAACTTTGACCTCAGATAAAGTAGCTTCTTTTAGCTGAAGTGCTTTCTGTTCAGTGAGATGTTGCCTAAGCAGTAGCCAGAAAGTAATCGTGAAAAGAATCTGCAAACAAAAATCAAAACAGAAACAACAGGCTAATTGTATAACCTATCTTCTGCTAATGCAAACACATCTTAATAAATTTTGCATGATTTTGCTTTCTCTTTCTATCAGAAAATGGCAATGTGTCAAAGCACACCTTTCTGCAAGTAATCTAAGAAAGTCTGCATTAAAACTAGCATTGCTTTATTTGCACTTTTCCATTAACTTTTCACTCTGACTCTTTCCTTAAATATATTTACCCATATGGTTCTGTTCTACCTTCTTCTTCAGCAGGGCCACCCAAAGTAGGGAGCCCAGGCCCCCACCCATCCAGGTGATCTTCAAGGAGGAGATCCCACTGACACCCTGCTGGAGTAAGGAATGGACCAGAGGGACTCAGGGGGCTCTGCCCACCTCAACCTTTGTGTAATTCTGAAATTTACACTAACCATTAAAAAAAAAAATAATAAAAAAATAGGCATAATGTGTTAGTTTCTTGTGTGTGGCCAAATCCTCATATTTGCACAACAGCTTCCTTTCTTAACAGTATCTAGTTTTAGATATTTGACTGTATAGCTAATAAACATATGTCAAAGGCACTAATGAATTCAAACAGTTCAAACTTCCTAGAGATTTACAAAGCTATTTACACTGGAACTTGCAGAAACCCTTGAGCTTTTGCTCTCTTACTAAACCATTCCAACCTTTATAGGAGAAATAATACAGTATTCACTATTTTTCATATGCATTAAAGACCAATAAATGGCTATGCAAAGGGCACTGCCAAAAAGGAAGATCATTTGCTGAACAACTGTGTATTATAACTAGGAGGCATGAGGAAAGCAATTCACTTAGCTCAAGGGGAACACTGCCAACTAGCTCTATGCTCTCAGATGCCCTCTAGGGTACTCCACAAAACAACTTCCTATTGATGCATATTCTCTCCCTCAAAAGCACACCTGCCAAATACAGTGTCTTTTGTAGTGTATTCAAGACATCAAAGGAACAAATCTATCATCTATCATGCACTGAGGTCAACATACTGTTATTTTTGTCATGAATTCCAACTCATTCCGTTTCAGGTGTGATAGTAAGGAATTAAAGCTCAGTCGCAGCCACATACTGCTGCTTGTGCCAAATCATGAAGAAGTAAGTAGTGCTGACAATTGCAGTGACACCACAATTCTAGTTGCCAGCATATTCCAAGACAGGCCTGACATTAGAATCACAATACGCCTATTTAATCACAAGTACTGAGGCTGACTCTTTTTCAAGGCTTCATATTGTCTTTGCTCTGTTCCCATTGCAAACAGTGGATGTTTTGCCAGTGACTACACAGGTTTTGGTAGCCAGAAGCATTCACATGCAACATTAATGCGGAAGGATTCTGAAGCAGCTGAGACTCTGTGATCTCATCTACAAGAGGTGAGACTTAGGAGGATAAAAATTAATCTAACAAATCAGATTACAACTTTTTCAGATCCATTTTATAAAGCCAAATTTTTTATCCACTAACAATGCTCCACTAAATCATCAAGAAAATCCACATATATGTCTGAAAAACTTGTTTTGGCATTAGCTGAGTAAGTAGATTTCTCCACAGTGTTTTTTACTACTCATCTTTATTGTAAAACTGTTACTGAACATGACTATGTCAAATGCAAAGGATATGCTCTTAAAATGTCAAGCAATCTACTGTTTTTTTTTTTTTTGTTTGTTTGTTTTTTTTTGGTTTTTTTTTTTTTTTTGGTTTTTTTTTGGCACAATTTGTTCTGTGGTTTCATAAAAATCTCATCTGCTTGTAATACCTACCTTTGATGCCAACTCTCCAGGTTCCTTTCTTTCTAAAAAACCTGATACTTGAGGAAGCTCATCATTCTTGAGCTCAATACTCCATATATATTGTAATATTAGCAGTAAATTTCCGTAGAAAACCATGAATGGTGAACTGATCATAGCATATTTCCTTCGGTCTCGAATCATCCACAGTGTGCAAGACCAGATCAACAGCACAAAAGTCAGCCAGCTGTGATACGTGATACTCCATGCCTATGGAAAGAAGAAGGAGGGAAAAAATGTCCATAGATTCATTCAGGAACAACACTGTGACAAATTGCCAGTTACACTTAACTTATGCTTCCCTGCTTGATACACGTTTTCACATTCATGAGACTCTCAGCCATATTTATCTGCTAGTGGGCCAGCTACAATAAACTCCTTGGAGAACATGCTGAAAATTGATTGTTAAGAAGTACAGCTGAGAGCTAACCCTTCTTTATGCATTAGTTGCACAGCTGTAAGGACTGTGAGCAGGTTCACTGCTTATCATTGCTCAAAACAAACAGAGATAGATAGCTTTGGGGCACACAAGACCTTTTTGCTAAACAGTGTTCAGTGTAGCAGCAGTAAAATATGTCTCCATACCTGCCTGCATTTAAGGCCTTGAATGGACTTACAGAATCATGCAGACTCCAAATTGTTTTAACTTCTGTGGAATCTCTTTAAAATGGAAAGCAGTGGTAAGGCACACAGCTTGCCTTAAGAACATTTAGTCTATGCTAATCATGTTATGTTGCCTCCTGTACTCACAATGATATAATGTTTTAAATTGTTTGCAGAGAACAGTTTCTGAAAACTACTCGATAAAACACTTGGGGGAAATGATTGTTTTTTGAAGTGTTTTTTGCTAGCACTGTTATTGATTTAGGACTAAATTCAGCTATATGCTGGTATTACTGTCAATAAAATATTTTAAATTCTGTTTCTATTTAAAGGGAAAGTATTAAACATTAAGAACATTTCAGTCAGTCTAGTTCATCCTACTTGGAAATGATGTCTTTTAGAAGTATATGAATCACAGAACCACACACAGCATCACAAAGATTGGAAAAGACATACAAGATCATCCAGTCCAACCATTCACTCATCACCAATAGTTCTCACTAAACCATGTCCCTCAACACAGCGTCCAAACATTCTCTGAACATCTCCAGGGTTCCACTACCTCCCTGGGCAGCCCATTGCACTGCCTGACCTCTCTGCCAGAGAAGTAATATTTCCTAACATCCAGCCTGAATCTCCCCTGGAGCAGCTTGAAGCCATTCCCTCTAGTCGTGTCACCAATTACATGAGAGAAGAGGCCAACCCCCAGCTCACTACAGCCTCCCTTCAGGAAGTTATAGAGAGCAATAAGGTCTCCCCTGAGCCTCCTCTTCTCCAATCTGAACATTCCCAGCTCCTTCAGCCTCTCCTCATAAGGCCTGTGCTCCAGACCCCTCAACAGCTTTGTTGCCTTTCTTTGAACACACTCCAGGGCCTCAATGTCTTTCTTGCAGGTAGGGGCCCAAAACTGGACGCAGTACTCGAGGTGCTGAGTACAGGGGGACAAACACTTCCTTGTTCCTGCTAGCAACACTGTTTCTGATGCCATTGGTCTTCTTGGCCACCTGGGCACACATCTGCCTCATGTTCAGCTGAGCATCAATCAATATCCCCAGGTCCATTTCTTCTGTACAGTCTTCCAGCCACTCTGCCCCAAGTCTGTAGTGCTGCCTGGAGTTGTTGCAGCTGAAGCACAGGACACAGCATTTGGTCCTGTTGAACCTCATCCCATTGGCTTCAGCCCAGCTCTCCAGCCTGTCCAGATCCCTCTGTAGAGCCTCTCTACCCCCAGGCGGGTCAACACTTCCAGCCAACTTGGTGTCATCTGCTAACTTACTGAGGGTGCACTCAATGCCCTCATCCTGGTCATCAATAAAGACACTGAAGAGGACAGACCACAGCACGAACCCCTGTAGAACACCACCTGTGACTTGGTCTATATGACAAAAAGCAGCCAAACTAATTTATTTTACCTTTTTTTTTTTTTAATTTTTTTTTTTAATTTTTTTTTTAATGCACTATTAGGCCAGGAATCTTTAATGTTGATTTCATCACAGTGGAAACCTTTCTAAAATAGTAATAGTAAAAGCAGTATAGGGAATATAGGCATACATCTAATCATTACAGTGTAAATTTGCCACAGTGCAGCTCAGGGTACATGCATCAAGTGAGCTTAAAAGCAAATAATGAAATGAAAAATTAGGGAAGTAAGGAATATAAAAGCAAAACCTATGATAGTGACAAAGTTATATTTGCCTTGAGACCTTCCTGTGACAATAAAAGGTATATATATTTATTTATTTTAAAAAGAGCAATCAGTTGCATTTTTCAGTCTGAAATAGGAACTATGTTTTTAAACACTGCCCCACTGCAAACTCTGTATCAAGCTAGGAATTATTCATGAATAACCTATAGCAAACCCAAAATGTTACAGACAATGTATTGATATTTTCTAACCACGATGCAAACATTTACTGAAAAACAACAGATGAGATTACTGTTAGGAAAACATCAAGGAAACACATTTATTCATAAACCATCAGCATTATTCATTTATTGCCAATACTTACCATCATAGCTATCAAAGCACAAATGTAACTTTGCTTCATGATAAATTGGAAAACAGAGACCAGGGCATGCAATTTAACATTTTCTTTTTCCTCCTGAGTAACTTCTTCCTCCTCCTCTACCTCTTCCTCTTCCTTTTCTAAGTAGAAAGAGAAAATCTTATTTGCAACTCATGCTGGTCTAAAAGTAGTATGAGTACTGTCTTCAGGTAAGTAAAGCCAGACTGATTTTACTTGCAGTCACTCAGATAGCTCTTCTACATGTTAGCAAGCTCAAGATAGGAGCCATAAAAAATTATGTTTGAGCACAGTAAAACAACACAAAACATGCAATCATTGTGTTGGAGACCAAGTATTTTAGATAGTACGTGTCTACAGCCCTGTTCACAATACTGCCAAGTGGTAAGCAGTTGTTAAATAACAGTTATTAAAACTTCAGCAGGTCAAGAAGTTTACTGAAGCAAAAATAAATGTAAGAAGCAGTGAACTGAGATAAAGAACAAGAAAATCTGGAAATAAGAGTAATTCCCAGGCAATTCTTTTCACTACCTGACATGTCATCCGAGGGCTCCCATTTGTACTGTGGTGTTGAGTACATGTCTGCTTTGGCTGGACCATTCTCTAGTGGCAGTGTGGGGTGGATGGTGTGATAGTCAGCAGGGTTCCCGTTCACTGTTACCAGCAGAACCTGCCAGAAGATGGGACAGAAGCACTGCATTTAGGGCAGCCCTTATGAGAACAAAACTCCTGTGCTTCTTTAGTGTTGGACTGCCAACACTACAGCAACAGTAAAGGAGCCTAACTAATAACTTTTTTGGCTCCTTCCAAAGAAAGTGATACATTACGGCCATGCCACATGCAAAAGTAGCGCATAGAAGCTTCTCAAATTATTTTTGGTAGCTTTTCATGCAACATCAACAGATTTTAGCAAGCTATAAAATACTGCTGCATTTTGAACTTCTGCAAATATGTTCTTTAGAAGATTTAAAGTTTTTTTCAAATTCCCTAAGGCGTCACTTCAGTGTGCATAAGAGCAATCTGAAAAGGCATTAAAGTGTGGACACACAAGCAAAAGCGATCATGTTAAATGGCTATTTACATGCTCTTGGCCTGTCCCACCTATAAAATTAAATGGAAAGAAAAAAAATGTGTAAAGTTAACACATCCACAGCTGGGGAAGCCTAAGGCCAACTGCATGGCTCAGCACACAAACAGTAACTCAGTGAGTTCATGTTCCAGTACCCTGATGGTAGAAACTATGCACAGGTATGTGTGGGCTGATTCAGGCTCTCTCATTCAGACCAGTTACATTTAAGTCTGATCTGCAGTTACACAGTCTAAAAGGCTGTGGAGCACATTTAGATTTGGTTGTAGATGCTCTCAAAGTTCATCTGCATCTCTCTGTATGCTGAACAGAGCCGATGTTTCTGCGTTAGGATTGCAATAGGAGTTAAGACAAATAATGACCTACTGTTGGCTCAAGCAGAGATTTTAATTTTTTTTTAAAGTTAAACTCAAGTACTATCAGTCACTCTAAAAAGAGCTCAGCATTTCAACATGATTGAAAGAATAGGGCAAAGAAGTTAAATTAAGTCTCAAGATGGTTTGCATTAGAAAGCATATATTGAGATTGTATTTAAACCCAGTGAAATAACAAAGATCTTTTGCCAGTTGAACAAGTTGAACTACTACAAGAAGTGTAATTTCAAATGATCCATTCTAATGCTAATTAGTAGTTTCTCAGTGTAATCGTTAAGGAAGTAGAAGACAATTATATTTGGGAGAATCAAGGTTACAGGGTAAAACACAGGCTAACCAAAATAGAGAAGTTTTAATGTGCCAGCTGAGTGTGTATTTACATATATAAGTATAATATCTGTATTCACCCAGGTTAAAAACAATTACGAAATTACAAAGACTAGCAGTATACTAACATCCGATGGCTTGTATTCATCTTGGGTCATTGACAGAAGCTGCAAAAAGCAATGCAAGGACAAATTATTAAAGAAGCATGGCTCAAGCATTAATAAGTTATTTTTTGAATACAGGCATGCATATTTGCTGACTTTTGCAGAACATTTACATTAAGGAATTCAGGAAGAATTCTCCAAAAGTCAGTAGAATTGTACACTATACTCCATAAAATGGTATTTAGTGTACTAAAGCCATTGACATATCTTTACTGCATGTTTTCGTGAATTCTGAACAAAAAACCGAGACTTGCAGTGAAATTTTAGGTATTAGCTCAAAGAATTAATCAGTATTACGTAATACTGATTAACTGCTTTCTAATGTCTTTCTAATGATCCCTGTTTTATTTGATCATTAGAATTACTCTATAAAACTACATTCCATGTAATGTTTACATAAATATATGATGTGACACCTAGAATTACAATTGATAGCAATTTTATTTTCCTCAAGTAGAACTATTTTTCACTGAACAAAAATCATTGGCTTTATCCTGAACAATAGACGCTGAGTGAATGTGAGAACATGAGGTAACATCTGCAATTCTGATGTGTCAAAAACAAGTGCACTAAAGGATCAAAAGCTACATACAACAGTTTTACCTTTTTTAAAAATATCTTTCACTGTAGTCAGTAAGAAACTTTCACGGGAAAAAAAACCCCACACAAAACAACAGAACAAAAAACTGCACCTTTGAAATTCTTTTAAAAGCCCCAAATTCCTCTTTCTGTACCACTTTTTGGTTACTCCATGTTTGTTCGCAAAAGATTTTCAGTAATATTTTTAATGCCTTCTCTAGCTTTTCTGTAGTAGCTGTGGAGTATATTGGTATTTTGTAGGGAAAAATTAAAACTTCAGAGATAAAAAGGGAGATAGCTGAATGTTAGAACCTAGGAACTGCTGTGTTTCTCTCTCTTCTTTCTTTCTTTTTTTTTTTTTTTTTTTTTTTTTCTCCTTAGGGTGGGCTCAGTTCATTCATTTGCTAGTTTGTTTACCATTGCTATTATTATGATGCAATTTTGGGGAACTTAAGTCTACATGGCTTAACAGAGTATTTATATAAAATAAATTTATTTGCACCTGGTCAAATGAAATATTGCATTGGAGCTGCTCAGGATTGATGATAGAAATCTGTAGCTTTCTAGAAGCTTTAACAGCAACTGCCTTCCCTACCATGCCATAAACATCCAACAAGGGCACCAGTATGCCTGAAGGAAGATAAGCTAGTAGTTCCTCTTTATTGATGTGAATGGTAATTAGAAGTTACAAGGCAGATCAGATGTTTACATAAGCTTTGGGAATTTCTAGCTTTTCTTCATAAAGATAGTGGCCTGTTGACAAAGGACTTGCCCTAAACTTCTTCACTGTGAAAGTGAAAATCAAAGAATGTGTCGTTTTACTTCCTCAGACTGGCTCTTATTTTTGTTTTATTAATTTTCACAGAGTGAATTCCATACTCTGCCACACAGACTTGATATTTTAACTTATTCCTATAGTGACACGGTTCTTACTAGTGACCTAGCTGATGCTGCTTCCATTAATTTCAAAGTAATTTCAATAAAACTGTTATGGTTTTAATTACATTTAATGCAGATACCCTTCCCCTTGCAGCCTTACTTTTCTCTCATCAGTTGTATAGTGGCTTGCATACCACAGACTGCGTCTTCTCTCTGCTGTCATTGGAATTGGGCTGCAGGGTATTTCTTTGTCATCTTCTCTGCTCTCAGATTTCTCTTCATCAGGTATCTGCTAAAGAATGCAAACAACAAGACTAGTTAGAAATTTCCAAACAAAAACCTATCTCAAGAGAGTTATATTTTCCCCTAACTGATGTTCCTTCTCAACATATCTTTGAAATATCTATTACTATTTAATGCACAGATGGATGACTTTGACTGAGATGACATTTTCAAAAATGATGACAGAGCTTTTCTATAACTGCTAGTCCATCAATGTCAGGATGTCTCCCAGTGGCTACAATACATCAGAATTACACAAACTTCCACATCTTACCTTAGTATACAGTCATATCATAAGCTATTACAGAGATGTTTACTTTTCAAAACAGTGTATTGAAAGAAAGTTAACCCTTCTCAACTACATACATAAGTGAAAAGACAATTCTCCTTCATCAAATAGATGAGGAATTGAAAATACAAGATCAAAATCTTTTCAGGGTATCTAACTATTTAACCTAACTCAGCAATCCATGTCTCAATACATGACAATGTTTTCAGTGCTGGTCCTCCATCTAGGTTTGTCTTGGCTTGCTTCTGATTCAAGTCATAGATACTTACATGTGCATTCATTCTCACATGAAAAACTAAAAGGTGACTGGAAAGAGCCTACATGAATTTACCACAAGTAAAGCATGCTTGACCAACCTGATTGCTTTTTATGCAGAAATAACTTAGTGGATGAAAGACAAGCTTCAATTATTAAGTCATTTGATACTGTCCTATATCATCCTTGCTGACAAACTGGTAAGATACCTATTGATCAGGTGGATCTCAATATGGATGAAGAACTGGCTAAACTGTCTTGTTCAAAATCAGAATGGTAATCAGTTAAGAGTGTAGTTCCTCAGGGACTGACACTGTATCTGGTAGAATTCACTATCATCAAAACCACCTGGATGATGGGATTGAATGTACCCATACTTGTTTTCCTGTTGGCAAAAAGTGCTGTATTACTAAGCATATTACTAAGCACACAGGATTGATTCTAGTAAGAAACAAAAAGGGCTTTAGTGGGGTTCTACATTCCAGTTGAACTTACTGAAGCCCAAGAAAATCTTAAGTACCAGATTTAAAGAATTACTAAATTATGCTTTCTCTCTTCATGATCTCCACTAGTATTAGTCATTTAAAGTACCGAGCCAAAACCTCACACAGTTGTAAGACTTGTTGCTTAAAACCATGCCTACTCAGCTTCATAAGGCCATCTCTAATGAGAAAGTACACAATCACTTTTGCAACCTAAAACCCAGGGCCAAGTCTCACTTTATAGAGTTTAATAGGACTTAAGTGCAAAAGCTCTGCTGAGCTGCATTAATTTTAATAGTATTATTCTGAACTTGTTATCTACAAAATAACTGGCTAAGTCAACTAATTGTCACACTACATTTCGATCTAAAGAAATGGTTTGTGAGGATTTTTCTCCTGCCTGTTTTCAACATCTGCTCTCATACTTGTTTTACTTAAATCCTGCTTACTTCCAACAAAGACGTATAGTATGACATAAAAGCTAGTTTTCAGAGGAACTTGGTGTCTCAAAGGTAGGGTCTCAAATTAAGCTTTTTATGGGAACTAGCTTGTGGTAAGGGATCACTTTGCTTTTGCAAAATCAGTTGATGCATTAGAATAAATCAGGAAGCCGGGAAGAGGACTGCAAAGTTACCCATGGGAACAGAACATCTAAACATCCTAGCTGGTCTTGAAACTCTTCATTCCAGTCTTAACACTAAGGTCCTATTTTTTAAATCTTGACTTAGATAAACAGTGGTTATTAATTTGGTTTTACTTCTCAGACACAGTGGAAGCAAAATTCAGATATGATTGTGTATTTATATTTGATTGCAAAAGGGCATTCCTAGCCAAAGTATAAGAAGAAATATACAGACTTTGTGCTTAAAATACTTATGGCTGCCATTTAAATCTTTAATGTAAGTATGAGCCATAAAGAACTGTTTATCAACAGCATTTAGTTTGGCACAGGGATGACCAAAACAATACCAAAAGGCCTGAGACGTAGATAGTCATTTTAATAACATATTTTTAGCCTAAGATACTATAAGGAGCGATGGGGAATTTTGTTTAACCTTTATTAGAAGAAGAAAAGTTAGAAAACATGGGATTAGTCATAGAATCATAGAATGGGTTGAAAAGGACCATAATGATCATCCAGTTTCAACCCCTCTGCTGCATGCAGGGTTGCCAAACTCAGACCAGGCTGCCCAGAGCCACATCCAGCCTGGCCTTGAATGCCTCCAGGGATGGGGCATCCACAATCTCCTTGGGCAACCTGTTCCAGTGCGCCACCACCCTCTGTGTGAAAAACTTCCTTCTAATCTCTAACCTAAACCTCTCCTGCCTCAGTTTAAAACCACTATCCACACTCATAAACATCTGTTCTCCCTCCTGTTTATATGATCCCTTCAAGTAATGGAAGGCCACACTGAGGTCTCCCCAGAGTGTCCTCTTTTCCAGGCTAAACAAGCCTAGTTCCCTCAACTTCTCCTCATAGGAGAGACGTTCCAGCCCTCTGATCATCTTAGTGGCCCTCCTCTGGGTCTGCTCTAAAAGCTCCATGTCCTTCCCGTACCGTGGGCCCCAGTACTCCAGATGGGGCCTCACAAGGGCTGAGTAGAGGGGGAGATCACCTCCCTTTCTTTGCTGGCCACTCATTTATAATGCAGTCCAGAACACAGATGGCCTTCCAGGCTGCAAGTGCACACTGTTGGCTCATGTCCAGCTTCTCATCCACCAGGACCCCCAAAGTCATATGGCTACAACTCGTGGGAGTCCTTTGACTTGTCTAAATCTTCCAGTTCTTCCACTACTTGACCAACTCTCAAACTCCTCTTAATTCAGACAATCCTAAAAAGTTCTTTTATAAAAGGACGCTCCATAAAAATGCTTGAACTCTGTTGAATTCTATACTATTCTTTACCACTGAACAGATAAAATGAATGGGCCTTATTCATAAACTCAGTCCTGCAAGTAACAAATACAAGTTGAAATCCCCAGAGGCAGATCTATCTATAATTTGCAGAGGTAGAATTTCACAAGTCTCAAATTTAGAGCAAATTAGGATCCAAAATAGCAGGCTTAAGAAAAGGAGAACCTCTACTGACCTCCAAAGACATTCTGCAGAAGTAAGATCCATACAGAATACCACACAGACACACCATACAATCTGTGTGTCATACACACTGTGCATTGACAGACTATGGTGCACACACAAAAGGCCTTCACTTTGAAATTCAAGATTTGAAGTGAGCATTGTTCTTGTAAAATTGTTGATCAGCAGCAGGATTCAGAAAGAATCTCCAGAGCACACCTCAGATAGACCTCTTATTGAAATTCAGTAGGAGTTTTATTTTTAGGAGGACCTCAAGATACAGCTCATGCAAGAAGGATAAAACGCCAGGTCTACATGTCCTAAATTCCACATTTTAGAATCTAGTGCTCCTGCGTTACCTTTAGCTTTCGTATGCTTTGTGATTTTATGATTTTTGGTTATTGGTATTCCATATCATAACATTATGTAGTGCACTGGGAGTTAAAGAATTAATGCTCCTGTTCTGGGTACATATCCTGGAAAAGAAGAAGAACTACATACCCCAGAGGACTTTGCATTCAGAGAGGAGATAACAACCCTGGCAAGGTCACGAGACCATGCTTTCCTCCCTTCTGCTTGTTCCGAGCACACATCTTGCCTCAGCATTTGAGTAAGACCTTCAGCTTTCACACAATCTCTCATTATATTTAATTTATTAGCTCCAATTCTAATTGTATTTTATTATATTGTATTATAGTGTGTTATCTTGCATTCTGATATCTTGTTTAGTTTGTTTTTTCCTCAGATCATTGCCACTGCTTTGCTTTGGGGCCTATCTCTCTACCCTTTCTCCCTTATCCCTTTCTGGGGTATAGATCTGCAGGTCCCTCCACCCTGCTAGCCACTGAACTGGGCTGAAACAGCCCATAAACTATTGACAGTATGTCTTTTTTGACTGAGTTAGTATTCCATTATACCTAATCTAGCATACATGATTTGTTCAAAGCAAGTTTTGTTCAAGAGGTTCTTCCGAACAACATTTGTTACTGTACTTTACAGCAATTTACAGAGAGTAACTGTTTTACATTAAACAGCACATAACATATTGTCATTGTCTTCTGTGAATAAGCAGGCTAGTGATGAGGTCCTAAATCCAGAGTACTTTGAAATCACTGGAGGGTGAAGGAGGATGATACACCTGTAGTCTGCAATGAATCAATTGCGCCATATGTTCTTCACATATCAAAATTTTGTTCAATGAAAGCTGAAATAAAATTATTTCTGCATTTAAGCAATTGACAACAGTGACTAGCAGGAGAAAATCAGAAAGAGAACAATAAATTCCAGATCAAAAGCTTCAGTAAAGGAAAATCAAAATGCATATGGACAAAAATTGGCATAAGAAGCATGTTAAAAGTAGTAAGTTTTGCAAATCTCATTATTTATTTCCTTTCAATGACAAATACTTGCAGCACTGTACTACCTGCCTCAGAAATAAGCTTAACTTATAGGTTTTAACTTTTTCTTTCTAATCAATCAAGAGTTTTCCTTTTCAAACATCCATTTCTCTTTGCAGGGAGAATCATTTCCTAAGCATCTGAAGCTTCCTTGGGGGGGCGGGAGAGGGAGAGCGAGGCAAGATTTTGTACTACCTTTCATGTAGCCATGCTTTTGAGAAACATTATCTGTCATTAAACTACTCTCTTCTTATATTTACTCACTCTAATTTAATTGCTTGGAAATCTCTTCTAAATCAACTTATTTCCAGTTCTCAGAGACTGATTTTAGTGTCTCATGGTAATATCCATCCTATTCAATCAGAGACTGATTTTAGTGTTTCATGGTAATATTCATCCTATTCAACATGAGTTGTCTAAATGAAGTATGTGCAAGGAAGTTCACTATAGTTTCTCTTTGGTCCATGGAGTAACGTTCAGGATTCTCACCATCCTGTGTCAGGACAATTCCTCTCCACAGAAAAAGTACAGTAATCGACTTAGACCAATTACCAAACTTTAAAATGGTGAAAGTTGGATGAATGGAGCCTAAGGACTGGAAATAAATTCCCAGAGATTCAGAAATCACACAGTTCCCTCTAACTGCATTTCACATGTGGTTACTCCTCACGTTCTTGTGATTTTATTATGAAGCTTGCAAGATATAAAGTATTAGTTATGGCCCCAGTGCTAAAATCATGTTATATCTACAAATCTCAATTTTCATGTAAGTAAAAAAAAAACCCACAAAAACACAACCTTTTTTTTCCAGCTGCTGCAGCTGAAGAAAATAATAATAATAATACAAAAATTAAAGCAACTCAATACCAGAGATCACTGGATCACAAGCTTTTAAAATGTTGTGACTTCCAAAAAGCCAGTCTTATGATTTCTGGAAACTTAATCTACAACTTTCTAATAAATGAAGCTGGCAGTTCTGGCATCATTCAGTTTTTATTATGAAGTTTACCATATGTAAAACCAAAGTCTCAAACATCTAAATTCAGAGGTGATGTCTGCTTTTTTAAACACTGAACTGTAACATTATCCATTACATGAAGAAACACCCTTAAAATAAGAAAATAGTAAACATATTTACTTATTCCTACAAAAGACATTCATTCACAGATCAGTCACAAAGTACTTTCACTGTGGTTTGCAGCACTGCTATATCTAAACTGTAGAACTGGGGTCAAATTTCAGCGGATCATGAGATTAAAATAAATAATTTTTAGGATTATACTCTTCCATTTTCTAAATTGTTAAGATACATACAGATTCTTATTTCACTCATCATCTGAAACAGGAGGATTTAGATTAAATGTGGGGGGAAATTTATTACTGAGAGAGTGGTGAGGTGCTAAAATGTGTTGCCGAGATAGACTGTGGGTGTCCCATTCCTGGAGGTGTTTAAGGCCTGGCTGGATGGGGTGCTGGGCAACCTGGTCTAGTACCACATCCAGAAATTGGTGGCCCTGCTGTGGCAATGGGGTTGGAACCTGATGATCCTTGAGGTCTCTTCCAACCCAAGCCACTCTATGATTCTATCAGAAAGCCTGAACTCACGTTAGCAACTTGTACCTGGCTCTTTCCCTGAGCTTACTTGAATGCTTGCACCTCTGCTAGGAAGTACCTGCACAAGCCAGTTTAACAGTCATTAGTGCTAAAAATAGAGAAGGAAATCACTCTTACAATGGGCTCTTGAAGCCAAAGGCGGATCAGAGTTGCAAGGGTGTAGTACATCACCAGCAGTAAGACTGGATTGGCGTGGTGATACCAGTGTAACTCTTGATTTTTGATGATCATCCAAGTGTTTGAGCAATTTGTCTGTGTAAGAGAAGTGACACCGAACAACCTGGGGACGTAAAATGACAACAACCAAGTTAGAGAACAAACATCAAATCTTCCATGGTTAAAATACTGTTTGTTTCAGAAGTATTTGCTTACTGACAGTACTCTGGTAAAAAAAAAATGGATCTTAGACTAAAATGCAGTGAACATCTTCATCCCAAAATATTTACTGTTCAGGAATGGTTTTTGTTGTTGTTTTTCAATTAGATTTCAAAATAAAGCACCTATTATGTCAAATGTAAAAACTTTAAATGACCTGAGCCCTTTCAGCTCAAGGCTGCAGAACAGAGGGACAGAATCAAGCTGCATGGCCATTTGGCAAATCACAGCAACATGACATTTCAAAGCGATTTACTGAACTGACATACAAAGCCATTCCATACACTCTGCCAGGATACAGCTATAAAGCACATCTCCTCAGTACATCAAACAGTTTATTGAAAATTCTTTTTTTAAAAAAGAAAAAGATAAAACTGTTAATAGTGGTCTAATTATGGAAAAAACTTGTAGATGCACAGGCCTCCACTGAACACACAGCTGCTGAGAAGTTAAAAGGACAATATTTGGCAAAGAGTTAAAGCAACTTCTCTAGATGATCAAATCACGGAGAAAAAAAAATAATGAAAAATTAATTCCATAATTAGTATTAATATAGTTGCAGTACTAATATCAATGAGATGAGATGATTATTTCTTGTATAACTAGAATCTCACCATATTTCTATTAGGTAAGAAGCTTACGTTGGAAAAAGAAACACTGAGGAATAGAAAAACAAAATCCCCAATATTTTTAATTTTAGACAAGATGTTTGACGCTTTGTACCTGAAACAAAACAGGTAGAAAGTCCCAATTAACCTGGTCCTCTCAGTCTGAGGTATTTTGCTGAGTTCCAAAGCTAGTTCATAAAGTCACCATAGCATATGATGTCAGTATTTATCATAACAGTTTAATTTATTGACAACTTTCTACAATGTGCCTAAGCGTTTCCAACTGTTACAAGAAATAGATTTGATTGTATGAGAAGTTGAAGGAGAAAAAACATCCCAGACTTAGACTTACATTGAAAGAGTAAAACAAAAAATCAGAATAAATGTGGATTTTTGTAAAATTATTTTTTATTTTTACTGCCAGTGAATTTAAAAATAAATACTAATGTTTTAAAAGATTACTTCTTTTACCTAATAAAATTTAACATGGAAGGGAGAATAAATACAAAGTATGACACTGAACAGAGATATACTGCCTGAAATCTGCCCATTCAATGCTATTAAATGAAAATCAAAAGATAAAAAAGAGGTTGTTCATTCAGTGGGGATTAGTGGCGAGGGTATAATACCATTAACTGCCAGAACTTGTGCTCCATAGTATTTTATTAAACAGTTTATCAGCACTCCCTTCTCCTTCTGGTTGTCAGCAAGAGCCAAAGGCTATAAACTTCAAGACTTAGAGCTTTTGGGTGGATCCATGGTTGGAAAGAATAAGAAAAAAAGGAAAAAAAAAAAAGTCCTGGGTACAAAATAAAATGCTGTAACTTAAATGAGCTGACAGACCTGTGTTTGGAGTTGACCCAGATTCAAACTTCTGTATCATCCAGGCAAATTCAGAGCCGGTGTTACAGTTTGGCTCCACCTGACTGCAATACATGCTGGGCTGTATTCTGTTCATATTTCTATCAGCACAGAGGAACACTACTTTGTCTAGTTTCCTCTCAGCCAACTGACTTGTAATTTTGACTCCTCGATGATCAGGATTATTGAGCTCCATCTTTCATATAATTTCAGAGAGCAATCCTGCATCTTTCATTCATCTTAATCTCCTCTGTGTAAGCACAACACCAGTCACACCACTTCTCTTCATAAATGTCTGAGTCAGGTTGCAGCCCAATTCTTACTGAACTGAGACATCTTTCCTCTGACAGTGAATGCTGTGTATTTCCTACAGAAATCAGGGAAAAACCCTTCTTCCAGGCAAACCTGAACTTATTATCACATATACCATTCTCCTGTATAATGTACTGTGACTATAACGACTCAAAAGCTTGGGTTTTTATCTCCACTGAATTGCACATAATCTTACCAGTTGTGAAAATGTATTGCTTTGGTTAAAAATTCATTCTCCTAGCTTCATCTGCTCCATGCTTTCTACTAAGGGTATTAATTCAGCTCCCATCTGGTCCTGCATTCACCAAATGACAAGTCATAATGTACCTCTTCCATCTTAGCTGAGAACTAACCAGCAATACATTTAAGGCATTTCATCCTGTCTCATAAATCATTACTCTAGAAGAACTCCTGCTCATTTCTAAGGTCTTCTGAGCTACTGAAGATTGTTAGTAAGAAAGGTACTCAGTGCAAATTCCTCATGTCCAAATTCAAAACAATTTGATGTCTGGGAAATGTTCCTTTTGTCTAGAGGCCTTCAATTGGGCTACTCATTCAATATACACCCGACCATTATATTTAATAAGAACTGCTGGTGCAGAACATTGTTCAGTGACATACAGTCATCATCTCTTATTTAAAGCTTTTAAATAAACAGGAACAACTGTCATAAAACATGTAAGCATTTACAGTAGGCAATATATACTAGTGCATTATTCAGTTCTGCATATTTCATTCCACATTGATGAAATTGTGCTCAGTAGTAATGAAGTTCGGCTATATTTGTTACCAGCTCCAGTCATTGTTTGACTTTGTCTTTCCCAATAGACTTCCATACAATTAGTAAAGCTAGAATGCATCTTAGGTGAAGGAAACCAGATGCCAAACAAGACAAGAAAGTGCGTATCTGGATACAGAAGACAAATAAACAAAGACCCTTACTACTGGAGTCTGTTTACTTTCTGCATTTAAATTCATAAACCATTAGAGATTTGCAGGATGCAATAGATTCATTTTTCTGTTCTTGCAAAGAAGCAAAGTTTGTGTTTTTCAATGTTCTCATTCTGCACTTCATTTCAAAATATATAGCAGAAATAATTCGGAAATTTTTAGGAACTACAAAGAGCCAAGAGGAACTCAAATATCTGACTAAGGCACATTCTGAAATATCACAGTGAAAAGCATTTCCTACAATAAAGGTGGTATTTCTTTGCCTAATTCCTGCTCTATTCATCTGTTTTCCCAGTGAAGCTTCCTACTGGATCTGTGAATCAGCCTTCTGGCAGATGCACTTTCACCTTCTGTAACTCTATGGCAAAGTTGTGACCATAAAAACAAAACACACACACAAAAACCCCACCGCAAATAAATAAATAAATAAACAAATAAACAAATAAATAAATAAATAAATAAAATGACCACTTTCTGCTCTCAGTCTAGTATTAAAAAATAAAAGAACAGTTTTGATTAAAAAAATCCTTTTGTACTCTCAGCAGTTTGACTTAACCAGTTACTGAGGTGGTGCATTTTATGACTCCACTATGCAGATTGCTAAAATTTCTCCAACACAAATTATTTTAGTATGACTCCAGTATAGAAAATAATTGACATTAACCACTAGTCATGATAAAAATATGAACAAAAATGCTTACATAAGAAAAAAACAACAACACCCACATAAATATGTCTTTTGATTACTGAATTATCAAACACGGTTATTATGTATCTATTCAGTCTGTGAATTTTGCCCCTGGAAAAAAAGATCTGGGACATTTTTCTTTGTAAAAATGATTCTGTCATTTCAGACCCTGGATGTATCCCTGCTGCCATACCTTGCTGCAAATGTACTGGCATACTTGTCTGCTGCACTCTTTGTGATATATATTTGTGCTACATATCTGGTGTACAGCTGACTCTCTCAGGATCATACCCTCATCAGGAATGAAAGTGGGGCTATGTAACATTCCCACCACAGTGTATTCTCTCAAACAAGAGCTCATTTCAGACCAGGATTTATTTCACAATTTCCAAGATCAGGATGGAAATAATTCTGACTTCCTGCATAGCATAGGGGATGATAATTCTTGTTCTGGACAAATGATATTGTGGTTGAATTAAACTTTACAGTTTACAATGGCATAACAATTATCATTTCAGGTGCTAGCAAATCTTTTATTGTCATACTATTTTCTACTGCCATTAATTTCTGCAATAATCTTGTCTAGATGAGTTTTCCAGTTGCTGCATCTTCCTAAGAGTCTGTGTGCTACCTTATATAACACCTTTTACACTGCATTTCCCTATACAACAGACTAGAAGTCATCTTCTTGTATCTATCTTCTGAGCTTCACAATACACATCAACCTCATCCAATGATTCAGAAAATTTATAATCCACCTCCATCACACTGAACAGCTTACCACTGTTTATACAGCCCACTT
Organism: Coturnix japonica; assembly: GCF_054131305.1. Lineage (NCBI taxonomy): Eukaryota > Metazoa > Chordata > Aves > Galliformes > Phasianidae > Coturnix > Coturnix japonica. The sequence goes on from NC_140664.1 coordinate 46,957,552, forward strand.
TTTGCACTTGGATACCTCTAAAATATTAGAGTAGAAGTATGTAGGTTGCTCTGAAAGTAATGCCTCTTATTTATTTATACGGAAACTGCAACAAAAAGCATAACAGTATTTGATTGAGCTACATAATTCTCAGCTACAAAACACTATTTTTCAACACATTCACCACTATTAGATACACATTCTTTCCAGTGATGAGCAAGAGCCTGCATGCTGCATTCATGAACATCTGCACGAGCAGAGGTGACCCACTGTTTCACAGCTGCTATTTTTTTTCCCTTCTAATACCTATTGCTTTCACTTCCAAAGGAATCGTTTCATTTCTTTTGTTATTCCCAGCATGCTCGCCTGTTCCATAAAAGTGTCACTGAACTCTTAATGTTCTGAAAGCAGCTGAACAGTTGAAGGATGTGATAGTGGTAAAGGCAGAGGGAGAAGAGAAGCCCACTATGTAACAGGTGCTGGAAGCAGAACTTCACGACTACCAATGTTCACTTCACCTCAGCAGTTCACAGACTCAGAAAGTTTGATTTGAATAAAATGAATGTACTGCCCTAGAGATTATTTTAATTGTCTGAAAGATCTTTGGATGACACTAAAATCCTGACTGAGTTTGGCAACTGTTTCATTTGTTTAAGAACTAGGAATAAAAATTACATAAATTACATAAGTAATGCCACTTTAATTACAGAAGTAGCTGCATGCAACACTCATAATTATGCAACAAAATATATTAATACAAGAAAAACTTGCAAGTTCTCTGCAGAAAGCTCCAAAATAATAGCTTGCAATGATTTACAGAGTCAGCTCTGACTCACTAAGCGGAAGCAGAGGACATACAACAGCTTTTCTCATGAGTCCAACCTACTTCATGAAAACGTGCAAACCCCACATAAATAATTCATGCAGCACTTTTGATCAAAGAGTACATCAAGTGATTCACAGTGGGAGGAAAATGTCTCCCATTGTTTCCTATTGATCATGCTTCCTCTGAAGAGTCTGAGAGAGCAGTGGTTTCTCGGACTTGTCAGAAATTGTTGGACCGCTGTGAGCTAAATGCAAGAGCTGGTGAGACTGCACAGTGTTTTGCATTTAGCTCACACTCATTCTAGCTGGTCATCTATAAACGGCAACAGCAACTGACCAGTTTTACACTTGGCTAATCACCTTTATTGCAAGCACATCACTGCTTAAACCTGCACCCAGATTTGTCAAGCATTTTCCTAAAAACCTCCTATTCCAAATCATTCTGGTCACAGACATTGTGTCGATAAATTAACTGCATATGTTAATATTATGACACACTTTAAAATGTTCCTCCTTCACAAAATTAAGGAATGGAAAAAATGTCTCTGATACCTTAAAATATAATAAGAGATTGAAGATAAGAAAGAAACAAACCAATGGTTGCGAGACACGCAACTTTCAATATTACATTCTTAAATACTCTTTCTTCAAGGTGTCAGAGACACTAAACCAAACTGAAAACAGTTAACTGGCAGAAAAAAAGAACGAGAAGAAATCTGTGCAGCTATTGCATGCAACGCTTCATCATCTGTTGGATGCCAGAAGCTTCTGTTTCCGTAGGATGCAAAGGCAGGATGTCTGAAATCCTGGACTCAACGTGATTCTGTTATCAAGGGAAGCTATTACAATGTGCATTTTTACTGAGAATCGTGTCTTTTGATTAAATAGCAAGCAAATATATCCACTAAAAGAGGAACTATCTGGATGATTTTGGCACGAGAATAAATTGCTGTAATGGTTCTCTCGTTTTAAAGACAACCATGCCAATTTCTTTAAGGTTGCTAAATGTAGTTTTAGAGGGCTGTATTTTTTGTTTGGTTAATTCATTGCTTTTTGTTTCATTTTGTTTTATCTTTACTAATTTATTTATTAGCTGGCATTCAAAATCTAATATTGCAGCAGTACAACGCTGATTTCAGTGAATAATTTTAATTCAGTATATAAAAGCAACTTATACTTTCACATCCATTGTTGCTTTGGCAGTGCACAACAGAAAGGTACAGATATCTGCTATTATGAATAACATTATATTATGTATAATGTTATGCATATTACTATACAGAATAGTAATTGTTTTCTAAACCCTCTCATGCATAGCTGCTATTTGTGTATGTACACTGCATCACTAATTATGCAACCTGTAATATAAAATCAGTATGGAATACAGGAAAATAGAAAAACTATTTTTTTATTTAAACTATTATTTAACAATATTGTATTATTATAATAGTGTACTTAGAACACTACTACACACAGAGTTATGTTGAAAAGTATGAGATTACAGATGGCATTTCATAGCTTCTGAGACTTTTTAACACCTTTTTAAAGTCATCTTCATCCAAATATTCCTGTTACTGTGTGTAGCATATGAACATTTGCTTTTTATCCACAGAAAGCTGGCTGTACATTACAAATACTGACTTATTTAAGCAGGAAAGAGTATTTCGCAGCCCTTGCTTCCTGTTTCAGGAAAAGATTTACCATAGACTAATAAAATAAAATAAAATAAAACAATGATGCAAGTCTGCAACTTTGACATGGCAGCAGACTGGAAATTAAATCCAGAACAGGGCAATAAGGATTACAGTTTGAAGAAAATGTTTGTACCAAACCACTTCAGGAGCTGCACTTCCTGATGTAGTATTTAGGATTACCAGAATTTTTTTGCTGCAGCCAGTACACCTTGGATGGTTATTCACAGCAATGGCATCAGAGACTTCAGCTATCTGGGCTGGATTTGGGGAATCCATCTTTTTAGAACTTCGATTTTATGAACAGTCTGATTCTTTACATTATCTGGATATCTACTATTGTACATTTACTGCACTTTCCTTACATGGAAAGATGGGAGAGTGGTGACTGGGACTGTTAGAATAATTATTTAATAGCTGAGACCTAAAATGAAGATGCTATAAGTGATGAGGAGATAGGCATAGAAAAAAAGAGGAGAGGGGGAGGGGGAGAGGAGCACATTGTGTTTTATGCTCCAGGATACACAGCAGGGACACAATAATTTTAAATAAATAGCACAATATGGGAAGAAAAAAGGTGGAAAAGTGGCAGGGATGTAGTGCATTAAGTGCATCCTAAAGTGTTAGGGTTAAGATGAACAGAAGGCATTTGGTCTTGCATGGTTTTATAGGGGGAAAATTAATGAAGAGGAAAATTTGCATTTATCTTTTCAAATCATGTTATTTAAAAGAATTTTCAAAGATGGAGCAAATCTTTCAATCTTTTCCTCAGCTCAGCAGAACAGTTGTGCAGGGAGATACTGCAGACACAAATTTCAGACCACAGCTGGATTATTATTAAAATCATACTGTTAAAATTATTAAATTTATCAATTTCTGAGTGATATAAACTTTAAAAAGCATTGAAAGTATTCTTAGTGCTTAAAAGCCATAGACCCTAGACACAAGCAATTCAGAACTGACTAAATGGATCTGTGCCATATTAAGAATAAAAAAATATCTGTTTGTGTTGAGAATTATTATGATTAACTTCAGCTTAATAGTTAATAAATTTTTGGAAATATTTGAAAACATAGACCAAGACTAGAAGTGTTTTCCTTCAGAGTGTTGCTATCACAGTGCAATACAGTGCACACAGCGTATACACAACGAATATAGGCTAGGTGGATAGATTATTCTAACTTTTGTTTTAATATAATCATATTTCTATAGCTCTTTAGCAGATGTCTGTGCACTTATTTTCTACTAAGTCGCAGTTTCCATAGCTTTTATTGGATCAAAGTTATTCCAGCAATGACAAAACCAGCCCTGGTATATCTCCCACCCTCTTCTAAACATCAGCGACTTTTCTTTTAAAGGAGAACTAATTTCCAACACAAAGCCATTGCATGAGAAAACTCATGTAAAAAGAAAGTAATTTAAAACTTGTGTGCTAATGTCATGCATATAATGAGGACAGAGAGAAATTATGAGCCATTAATCCAGGAAGCTGCAGAGATGAAAGGATAGCTTTAGGGGTTGTGAACTATATAAGAGCTGGCAAAAACTCTGAATAGAATACAAATCTTTATTCAGAGAGAAAAAATAAAAGACCATAAAAGTAGCCACAATAAAATCACTTTACTGTCAAGTGAATTAATAACTTTAAAACGGGATGTTAAATCATATGTACTACATAACCTGTTTCTTTAGAGTAACCAGATAATGGAATTTTCTTCAAGACTATGTGACTGGAAGCTGTTACAGACTGAACATCCATTAAGAATGACTGAAATTCAGGCATTCAAATACTTCATATATCTAAAATAAAGCAGCTTCCCCAAGAGGAATTTAAGGCTGAACATAAGGATTTGTCAGATACACCACATTTCATCTGGTAATCAAACACTAGTAGTGACCTTCTACTCCAAAAACTCATAGTATGCTTTCATTGCCTTAGAGGCAATAATTCCCCAACATTACCATTAATAGTGGATGCAGGTATACAAATGCCTTGGTTACTAACACAAAATCTATCTCCAAATCTGACACAAAGATTTATCTTATCAGTGGATTTCCTCTTTGGATCCCCAAGCTATTTCTTGAGCTACCGTAGGGCTCAGCTATGCTCTGAATTGCTGGTGAATGTTGATATTGACATTGACCTTTTCAGCACATCAGTGAACTAGAAATGCAGTGATTTTGCTTTAGCCTTTGGGGACATTTACTGGGACTTCCAGAAGTGAACATCTGCTAAGAAAAGACGCTGAAGCACTGTCCTCCAGTATCTTTTTTCCCATTCTTTAATATCAGCCTCATAGATGAGCTGCCAGCATAGAGGGATCACCAGATAGGAAGGCAAGAATAAGGTGAAACAGGTATGAAGCTGTAAGTTGCTTTAGGGCCCCTGCCTGATTCCTAACAAGAGGCTCTCTTCCAACACCATCCTCCCTTATAAGCAGCAGCATCACTGCTTAGAAAGCAGCCCTGAAGCTGCCAATCCCTACCCCAGTAAGGCTGGGCTCCATAGCCCTACCCTAATGGCTCCTGCCGTTTCTGGGGCAGAGGGGACCCAGATACTCCCTTCTCATTTTTCTACCACAAAATTGCTCATCGAGGCATTTTCAAACTATTTCAGCTATAAACAAGGGTCATTTTGGGAATCCCTAAGGTTGTGGGAGCTGAGCCAGTGTTTCACAAAATCACAGGATTGTAGAGATTGGAAGAACACTCTGGAGATCACCAAGCCCAGCTCCTCTGCTAAAGCAGGTTTGCAGGATTAGAGGAGAGATAAAGAAAAGCCACTGCAAAGGAGAACTCTTGATGACACTGAGAATGGCAGTTTGACACCCTCTTCACTTCCATGCTCATGTACACACTCACTGCAATCCAAATGAAAAGCAGTTCCTACTGAACAGCACCATCTGGGGAAGAAAAACACCCACACAGCACAAGCAAAATGAAGTTTCCAATATTTTATTGCATTTTCTACTCAGAAAGGAATGAGAAAACAGGTCCTGGTTTCTACAGGGCCATGTGAAAAACAGAAGGAAAACTGAAGGCATGCTCAGAAACATCTCTGGCCACAAATGCTTCCCTTTGCCAAAGGATAAGCTTGGACACCTCAGCACACAGCAGGAGGCATGGCTTAATGATATCTGTCCATGCCAATTAGTAACTAAGTTTATTGGTTTTTCACAGTGATTTGGCAGAGCTGCTGAAGAAACAGGAGCCAAAAGTCTTACCCCAGAAAGTCTCACACATGCAGAGCAGAGAGGACAGCCTCTATCCTGAGCCTCAGAACTCAGTCAGGGAAGGCAGCCCACCAGCCTTCTTGTCCTAAGTTTGGATGCTGGGAGAAGGATGGATTTATGCAACAAGTCCACTGCATGTAAGCTTCAGCTGAAATCAAACAAAAGAGACCACACTCAAGTGGCCCTGGTGAGCTGCTGGCACTTAGGAGGGCAGCGCTACCTGATCAGAATATGCATGTGACTCAGTACACCAAGCAACCACACAACCATGCATCTGTTTGCCAGCTGAAGAGACTTATGGTCAGCTCTAAAAATAACGTAAGCAGAAGAACAGAAAATGTTCTAAAGTATAGTTCTGTGCTCATTTTAACTTTGGGGTAATTTGGTCTGCAAACTAAGAATCTAAGGACAGAGGCTGCAACCAACAGCTGTTTCTTTCCAGGCTCTGACTACATGTAGAAGTTATGAAATTCATTTTACTTTTTTCACCTATGAAAAGGAAGGATGATGATTTCCAGTCACATAGAGAAAGTCTGCTTGTGATGCATGAAGAAGATACAGATTTTCCAGTGAAACCGGACTGAAAGGAAAGCAAGAGTGATTGAGACCCTAATCAAAAGATTCTGCAGTAGAAAATTGGAGCTAAGAAGATATTCCTTTATATAGCAACAAATACACTAAGGCAGAAATGGAAGTTGTCCATCCTGATTATTTTTATATAGAAAAAAAGAATGGAATATAGCTTGGTATGGGAAGGAAGATAAAGGAATAATAAGCAGTATAGCATTCGGAAATGCCTAACTAACTAATTTTACAGCTCTAACTGTATAACAGCCATTTTAAAATCGATTGTAGATCGCAACTCATTGGTTGAGTTTTTATCTGTAAATTACCACCTTCAGCTAAATGAACACAAACTAGAGATGAAGTGCATCCTCACAAAGGAACTGCTGTGGGCTGCCACTTGTGCAGATAGATGATGATTCCCCTGTGTGTGCTCAGCTGAGATCAGGCAGGACTTTTTTCAGTACTACCTCTGAGAAATGTGCAACGATTCATTTGCTAATGTTTATTTGTTGAGTTGAAAACACAAAGAGATAGATAAGTGCTAAATATTTATCATCATAATTCCAGGTCATGCCAGAGTATGAAAATAAAGACTGGCAAGCAACAGTAAGGAGAGCCTTGTTATATATGCCAAGAGAAGTCAGCAATCAATATAAACCACACCTCCTAATGCCATAAAGCAGTAACAATCTGAATCTGATAGGAAGGGAGTTTAAATCTCTCTGTTATTCTGTTCTACTTTTAGGCAATTACTTAGTGATCATAGCACACAGATCTGGATTGTTAAAAAAAAAAAACAACAAACAACACACAAGAACAACAACAAAAAAACAACAACAAAAAACAAAGTTTCAATTCTTCACAGGCATCACCTGCATGTTCTCACAAAGCAGCCTGTGGCAGGTCAGGAGCCTGTATTCAAATCTGAGTGTGGAAATCATGAGTCGATTCACTGGGTATAGAAGGTGATTTGGCTGTTGCTGACAATGAGCAGAGCTTCTTTCACTGCTGAGCTGTATTGGGTACAAGTCATTGGACTAGATACAAAAGTGGGAGGGCTCTGTTATGAATTATTTTACACGCACTTCAAGTCAAATAAGAGAGAATGGGCAAGTTTATCATGGCCCATTGGTCCTTGTAAAGTCTTTGACACCTTTTCCCATCCGTTGCGCCTCAGCATCCCAACAAATATCAAGAAACTGACAACTTCTTCTACTCTTACATTAATGCACAGCTATGAGGTCAGAAAACAGCAAGAAGGTGGCAACCTTCCAGCATTATGTCATGCAATGGTGACCGGTTTTATGTTCGCGGTGTTAGCTCAGTTTACAGATACAGTGTATGTGTTGTTGGGAATGCCAAGACTCCCCTCTCTCCACTAATGAGAACCACCTGTGATAAAAGAAAACCAGTCTCTCCTGTGTGCTGAAGGCTGTTGTTTTTAAGAGCACATCTCTTAGTTTACATCCCTTGTTGTCTATAAAAGGCATTAGCATGTCTCTTATTTGCATTCCTTTTCTAGTGATGGGGAAGGTCGAGCCATCAGTCCCCAGTAGCACAACTCCAGCCACATCAGGCATGTACAATGCACTGGCCACATACAGCCCAGTACAGATTATAATGTGGCCACCCCCAGCCCTATGCCATCATGGTGGTGGCTTTGCCCCACTGAGCAGCTTGGCCTGGTCCTGGGTGCACACCCATCACTTAGCATCAACCAAACCATCAATGCACTACTAACGTTACCTGAGCTAAAACCAGGGCATGCAGAAGGCGCAGTGCAGTGCCATCTCAAATTCTGGCAAATAATTTTAAGCATTTTGATACACTGGTGCATTGGTGGTAACTATACAGGCGTTAACAAGAATGGTAACTACAAGGATGATAGTAGAAGTATAGAAGGTATGAGGAAAAAGGGGAACTCACCAGTGATGACGCTAGGAGCTGAGGCAATCTTCACTAGCAAGTGACCTCCAAGAGAAGCTGCCTCAGTGAGGGTCAGCCCTTAAATGAGGTCTCAAAGGAGGTGGAGCTGAGCTCCACCCCTCCCGGGAGCACAGCTACATACCTTTCACCTGTGCTCCCGCAGCTGACCCCACACTTGCCTCAGCTGATTAATCAGCGGTTCACGCTGTGATTATCAATCTCCCATACAACTGGCTAAATACAATCCTGTGAATAGTGAAAAATACAGCCTTGTGTTCTGTTTGGATAAAGGAATTTGTGAATAAGCTTCAAGGTTGATGAAAAGAATGATCAATTTTAAAATATATTTGCAACTCTGTTTTCATTCAACATAAATACATTTTTCAAATGGAATGTTTAGAGTTGCAATCAGACATTTAACTCAAAAATCTTACCAGACTTCTATGAGAGAAATACCCCCACTTCACAGCCTTATTCATGTCATTGCTTTTGGCGATACACACATTGGTGAGCAACTATTGTCAAAGATGAAGCACAAAAAGAGTAAAAATTTCATTAAAAGTATCTGATGAGCACCTTAAGAACTTGCTAAGAATTTGATTGATGCCATCAAACCAGACTGATGAGTTAGTTTCACAAAACCAAGATCACATATCCCACTGGTCACTGGCAACAATGACAGTGGGTCAACCTCTGCTGGTACAAGTTTTGACGAGTGTGGCATACTGGCTCCAATTCATCAGTAGTGAAAATGCATAGATAATGGTGGTAACCATAATGAAAAATAGTGCTTTGTAGCTGAGAATTTGTTCCATCAAGCAGAATTACTGCTCACTGGATCTGCTGTAGTTTCCATGGAAATTAATGAGGCATTACTTTCAGAGTGACCTACATATATGCAGACCAAAACAACTCCACTTAGTGTGGCCAGACAAGCCAAAAAAGTTGGACATGCATGAATAACATGATCAAAGTCATGCCTGCTTCTACTGAGACTGGCTTTGGTACTTGGTGGGGGGTGAGAGTTATGGAGGACACCAGTGTCTATGGGGATGGAGAGCCACTGTACTGACTGACAGAGGCATTGCTGCAGTCTACCTACTATTTCAGCTATTGCTTTTTTCCAGAGAATTTCAAACATGCTATAAAATCTGGCATAAACAAGAATTTGCTGATTTTAAGGAACTGCAGTACGCAGTGGAAAGAGATCGCTATTAATAACCAAGTGAAAACAAGCAAGGACTACAAATTCTCACTAACAATAACTGTTAAGTCTACACTCACTTCCCCATTGTCACTACTGGACTTGCACCAAAACCCAAGCTAAACATTTTAAATCAGTGCTGATAGAAATCTGCTTTAAAGTGATTGCAGAGTATTGTGTGCCAGCTGATAAGCGAATCCCCAAGGAATCCCTCCAAAGGAGCACTGAAAGAGATGGATTCATTTTGAATGTATCTCTGAATGCCCACATAATAGACACAAGGCTGGAAATCTCACAGGAGTGAGCAGGTTTGCAATATCACCACGTCTTTCCTGCTACAACTCACTGGAAACTCCACTTGTGTTTCTCCAGTTGCATTTGGCTATTCCAGACAGCGCTAACAGGATGGTTAACAGTGCAAAACTCAGAGTATAAAAGATTAAATTAACCTTCTGCAGTCTTATAAAAAGTTCAATTTTAAATTAAATTCTGGGCCAGGTTCACTCAATAGGACTATTTCTTTGCCAGTCACCTTGAGCAGTTCTTGATATAAACCACACCAGTTTGTTCCAGTGAAGTAAGACACAAAAAGGGAACTAAAGAATATTGGAAGGTTTGTTAAGAACCAATACATCTCCCTCGTAGGAATGAGAAATAAACTTAATGGAAAAGTTCAGAACTCTTCCTATGATTTTTTTTAGTATTCCTTGGTTTACTTTTTTCAACTCTTATTTTCAGCCCTTGTGCCATACTGCCATTAATGCATTTAACAGCTCACCAGCCTCAGCTACAGGAGTTTTATGTGCTGTAGGATGATACTGTTAATCTTTCTATTCAGAGCAGTCTGTTGTTACTGTCTGTCAATAAAACTAAAGTTTCCTCACCAAGTTCGTGTGACTTCATTTGCAATTTATTTACCCTTCATTGTTCATTAAAGCGAGGCCTAGAGAAACCAATCAGAGTTCAAAGTGTCACAGAGTATTTGCACAATCCATGAGCACTGGAATAAAAATCTTGCAACTTCTGGTGAGAAGAGACTAAGAGTAACATTTGACTTGATAGGATAAACAGTAGATCTTATGTATAAGATAGGTCTTACAAAATGAAATGAAGAACTGTCACAGCTCTCTTCTTCAAAGATTTCCTAGCCTTGTTTTGAGATTTTCCCTTCATCTTAATCCCATTGCATTACTCAACTTTGTTGTGCTGAACAGTACTGACTGTCATTACTAACAGCCATGGATTTCAGAAACAAAGTGTATGCTGTCGTGCTGCCTGTGAACAAGGGCTTTTATATCTGACCTTTTCCGAATAAAATCTGGTCAGCTTCAATTAGATTTGACAAGAAAGTGCTGGTATTCTCAAAAACATGAAAATCTGAGGGTTTTTTTTCTTTAAGTACTAACCCTGTAGAGAGAAGAGACAGTACAAGAGCCTCTCATGAAAATACCCATCCCACTCAATTAAGCACTTGTGTGCAAGACTGTCTCAACCGTGGCAGTCTTTGAATCATTCTGGACACCAGATATAAAATATTAGGTAGTTAATAAGAAACAAACGTTCAGCTGATAGAAAAGAATTGTTCATTTTAATAGTACTGAAATGTTTCCTAACATGATATTTAAAAGTTCACATTCTGTGGTGTACAATGTTTTGGGTCAAAACATCCATTGTAGAATCATGCAATTCAGAACAGCATTTATGGTGGGCTATCTATGTCCTAGTTTAGGAAGCAATACTTATTACAATAATAGCAAAAATGGTTGCTGCCTTTTGTCAACAAGAGCCTGAACTTGCGTTTCTGAGCTGTTAACAGAATAATTTGCTTCCTTTGTAAAATAATTTAAAAAAAATAAAGATAAGGAAGCTGAAGATAAAGCAGTAAGAAAGGATGTAAAGTAAAGTCTTCTATTTAAGTAGTATTAATAGTCTCCTAAGCAGTGTTGTGATTTAGCTAATATGAAGCTCAGCTGCAAAACAATAATACAACATTGCACATCAATCACCTAAACTGTGTAAGAGAGAAATCCTGGCTCTCAAAGCCAAACCAGACATAGTGACAAAAGCAGTGGCCAGTATGGCATGGATTGGTGCATGTTCTGAAAGAACAAATTGTGCTTTTTCTGTCAGAGAAAAACAGAAATAGAGCAAGGGCATAGCAGTGTCTTCACATGGCATGTATCCAGAGGTCTCTGTCCTGACAGTGTTATAGCATCATGGTGCTAAGTAGCTAAGAAATCAGGCGGAAGGCACAAAAGCCAAACCAGTAAAAGGGCAGCTCAATATGGGACACACAAATGAACTTCAAACACTCTATCTCACCAAACACTGCCTCAAGACCAGTTAGAGAGCAACTCCAAAAATCACATTTATTCATATGGGGGTATGAATACTCTGTCACTCCCAGGTGAGCTGCCCTGAAGGCAGGTGACAAAGATGGTCTGCAGCAAGGCCTGGTCATGGGAACAACTCAGGGGAAATGCTGTTGCCCAGCTTTCAGTTCCAACTGTGCTGAAAATGGAGCAGGAGATCGGTGCCTCACCCTGCAGTGATACATACATTGCCAACAAGGGAATCGATCAGCATTATCATGCTATTTTGGCAATATCTTCTATCCGGATGAGATTTTATTGGCACCCCTATCCTCTAATTTCAGAAAGACGATTACAGCTGAGTATTCCACCCCTGTCTGACAGCTCCAGGAATGTTCTGAGGCTGTGCTTAGACCTCATACTCTGAATATCCAGGGCCTTTGGCTACAGATTTCGAATGCAGATATTAGCTTTTTGGAAGTTCAGGTGAAAAACTTTGAACTGGACATATTTCAGATCAACCTAAAGAAAACTGGGATATTCTGAATCCATATCTGTAGAAATACTCCTCTCCTATCAAGTAAGAAGTTTGTTACCAATCACCATAAGACCTACTTAAAAATCCTATCCTTGAAGAGATTTATAGGCACCTTTCAGAAAAAAAAATTACCTGTTTAAGACAGCCCAAGATTTGCCTTCCCCACTCAGATTGCAATGAAGCAAATAGCTGTTAATTCTAGATTCACTTACAGAAGCTGTGAAATAATGTACCCCTGTCAAGTGGCTGGCACTCCCTGGACTCCCAGGTTTGTTTCAATTCATAAGGTTGATTTCTTCCTATAGATTAAGGCATTTTTATTTAAACTGTTTTGAACATTACTTGCCTGAAAACTACAAGGAATGTAAGACATACATGTAAGACCAATGCGAGATCTCAATCCCAAATACAGCACATAGGTTTTAGTTTAAATCTGACTGTGGGATTTTTAAACAAATAAGCATATAAGCAAAGTTTTGGACAGGAATAACTTTACTAACTCAAGATAAACTTCATACCACTGCACTGATCCTATTTCTTCATGTTGGCAAGGCTTTATCATTGCCCTAATTACATCCTTTTGCCAAAACAAGCTGCAACAGGAAGAAAGGAGGCAGCAATCTGAAAAATGATACACATTATTGTGTATTTTTTCAGGCTGTGACACTGCGTACATAATTTCTAAAGTCATTTTAGCTAATTGACTTGTTTTTATTAAATCAGGTGAAAAGAATTTTATGGCAGAAGTATGATATTTTCAGAATTTTGTTTTAATTGGGTAAAATGGGATGTTTTTCCATCTCTGTAAATCAACAATTCTGTGACCTATACAGCAGCAAGCCACAGAGGAAATAACTATTTTAAAGGTGTGAAAGGAGTGTGCTTGTTTCAATTTTTCAGAGATCAGGTAGTATTTAACCAGTGCAAACTTATGTAAATACATAACTCCTACTTGAAGGGATTGATTTGCCTTATTAAGACCAGTCCCCCTGCTCCACTCAGGTCACCCCTTTCCCAGGCAGTCAGAGCACTGCTTTGAATGATTGCTTCTCACATCTCCACCATGGGCTGGTTTGCAGAAGAAAAGCTGTTAAGACTAGACAAAGCTTCACTCAAGCTCTTCACTGACATACCTAACAGATTAGCTTTTCAGTTTTTCAGTGAAAGATTCAGTTTTTCAGTGCCCTACATATTTTCCAATCTGCACATCCCAGTGCATGCAAATGTGTGTTCATGCCATTTCTATATGCCCACTGCAGAACCAGAAAGCCACAACAGTAGATCTGAAACTTTGTGGAAGATCAATGTCTCCACGTTTGATAACAGAAATACAACAAAGTGCTGTGTTATCAAAATATCCTATTGAGAGTGGTGGTTATGGTATTTTGCTTGCAGAATCTCATAAGGTTCCAGGGCAGAACACATAAGTTCACCTAACTAGACCAGAGAGAATATATTTCCCTGGGTATATTTCAGACCATTCCTTTCAACAAAATTATTTTCCTCTGGCAACACTGTTCAATCACTTCTTACAATCACATTCATTGAGTTTTGAGTTGAAGTGTTCTTAAAAGGAAGGAGCTGCTCAAGCACAATTCAAACCTAAGCTGACAAATACTGACTTGAGAATTTTCCAGCTTGTCTGGGTACAGTGTAACTTTATCCAGTCTGAAATCAGTCAGTGGAGGGGTAAGCCGAGTATAATATTATTTAGAGACAACACTATTTCATGTAAACCTGGAACAGCTTGAAGATTTCTTGTGAACTTGAGATCAATACCCAGAAAAATACAAATGTTAGCCTTATGCTCTACCGAGAGGAGAAACGTCCACGTACCCCTGCATCTTAGAAGAGCATATACTGAGGGACAAGCAATCAAAATTTTCCAGAAAAAATAATAGCCCTTCTTCCCTCTGTTTCCCTACTTTGTTTGGGGATTAAGTTCCATCTCTAATTGCTCTAAAGTTAACAAATGCAAATACATGTATCTCTTCTACGTTTCTGAATACAAGGAGTTTTTTGCATCTGGATAAGTTCATACAACTGAGTAAAGATGAGGAGAATCTTTTCTTCTCCTTTTGCAAAAAGACATTAAATAAGATATTCTGGGTGAAAACATTAGACAAAAATACTGATAACCATTTTGTTTTTCCCCCCAACATGTAATTTACCCGTTCAAGACATCTGCTAGTATTAATGGGATTTCTGCAAACAAAGACAGCACATAAAATAGTGAGGTTTCAATATGTTGCTGGGATAAGAAACTCTAAAATATTTTTTTCTGCACCACACCAGTACATACTACTTTTGTTTCCTTCTGCTCCAGCTGCTGCTTATATGCCAGTCCTACTACGGTCATTAAAAGCTTCATGACTGGCTTTTCCTTATCCTCAAATTTGCACATTCAGGCATTCTGAATACCTGCTCTGATGCTCATCAAAGAGTTCTCCCTAAAAGCAGATTAAAGAAAACTCACAGAAGAATCGTGACTGGGGAAAGAATAAAATAATTACAGCACCTTCTGTTGATGATGCTGTCAGTGTTTTGTATCTATTTTCTGGGGCTCATAATATCATGAGATGATAACCTCATACCTAAACAGATGAAATGTGAAATGTTTTGTTTCTTTTATCAATACACGGAGAAAGCAATACAAAAGTTTTAGGGAGGTTGTGAGTATTTCAGCAAGTCAGAGCTAGAAATCACTCAGTCTCCTATATTGACCTCTAGGTGGCACAAAAGAACCTAAACGATGTAAAACTTTTTGTGACTTTCCTGGTAATCCTATGCCCTCCAAAATCAGCTTCCTCAAATCAGCAGTTCCAACATCACAGAACACACAACTATTAATCTGTACCAAATGACATGTAAAAATAAGTATTAAAGTACCAACTATTGTGGCTAACCAACTCTTATTTTTTTAACTGCTTTTAATCATGTGCTTTGAAATATAATAAATTAATTAACAGTACTTCTGATGTCCCTTTCCATTCAAATTACAATACTTACAAGGAACAATAAGCTTTCTAGAACAAAAATTAAGCTTTAGAATAAGTTTATTGTAAGGAATGGCACTAAATGGTGCACAACGGCACTAACAAATGTGCCCTGAAAACTGTTTGCAACCACAGCACAGAAGAAAACAAAAGGCATGAAATACATGCATTACTTTATCTTCTTTTAGAATACAGAATAAAAGCACATCAAGACATTAAAGGGTCACCAAATTCCCATCTATTCAGTATTTATTGTAGTAGTAACTAGAAATACTGGCATTTGACGTAAAAATGATGTGGCTGTTGATATGAAGATAAGATTGGCACATTCTGTGTGACCACAGAAAATATTTATATTCCCAGCCTAGAATTATACACAGCAGACGATATACCACAACTGCCCTGAGTCTCTGCACACGAGGATGGCAGATTACTTGAGCATTTTGCCTCAGTTACAACACTTCTTCATTAGACCTCAGAATATCTTCCCTCAAAGTTAAATGTGTATGAATACTACTCCTTTGTTTTAATTCCTGTCTTAACCAAATACTTGTCACTCACATGTGAGGATATACTCTGATAAAAACAATCTTCCTCTAGTAACAAGCCCCAGCTTTTGTAACAAATTTCAGACAAGGCTGCCACTGCTCTACTATCCAAAACCATTCAGCTCATTGTGCTTCCACTCTTCAAAGACCAAACAAGATGTTTTCCAAAGTTATGCATATAATTTGTCAAAGCAAAGGTCATCTGTTTCAGCATGTGATAACAGAGCATTGCATCAGATAGCCACAATTACAAAAAAAAGGAATTTCTCTTACCTGGCATAGAAGTCTTTTGGTGGAACAACCTCCTGGAAGAACTGCAACTGGTACAGATAAAGTCCAATCAAGTGCCCTGCACTGAATATAGCCATTAATACACACAGACAGCTGAATATCAGCGGATCAAATGCTTGGCAACAGGACCACCATGTGCACAGGCCCAAAAATACAAAGAAATATACAGCTGAGGTCAAGGATGGCACCATCATACCTGCAAAAACAAAAACGTGGAGGATTGGAAAACTGTGGGGAAAAAAACAACACCATTTGGTTAAATCTAACATCTGACAAATGCATTTAATAACTTAACCTAAATGTCTTTATGCTTTACAGTTAACTCTTAAGATTGTTATTAGTTGGGAGGCTAGAGGAAAAGGATCCCGTTTCTTGGGTGTTTTTTTTTGCTCCATTCACTTATTCTATACCTTAGCATTTGGAATGCAACCACTCTTCAGAAATCTTCTCTTACATTTGTAAAGATAAGCATGGAGGAAACCAGAAGTGCAGCTGCAAGACTGGTCAACAGCTGTGCAACCATATTAAATTTCAAAATGAACTGTAAGTACAAGATGCTAAAATGACACAGTGCATGAACAGTGAAAAGCCTTGTCATGTAAAGCCTGAGATATTTTGAGTTAGTAAAAAATGAAAAAAAACAACAACACCATGATGCATACACATCTGCACCTTTCACAGAACAGAGAAGGGTTCAGAAGACAAGGGGCTTTACTCTGGATTTTAGTGGCAGAAATTCTCAAAAGCTGGAGTGACCACATCCACATGATGCTAGGCAACATATATGTTGCCTGAATTTCATTATCACATCCCTTTACATCACAGAATGCTTGTCTGGCTTCTCCATAGGTTTACAGATTTAAACACATGGCAGGACCACAGGGATCATTTATTCTGACTGCCTCCATAATGCAGGACATAAAACTTCACCCAGTAATTTCTGCCTTGAGCCCCTGACTACTTATTTTCTTCCTTCAAAGAGATACTTTGTCTTTATTTAATCACTTTCAGTGAAGGAGAATATGCTATATACAAGAATAAGTTGTTTATAAGGCCAATTACTTGGGCAGTGAAAAAAATTCAAAATTTATTTCTGGTCTCAAATTGCCCAAGTTTAACACTTAGATATTGGATCACATCATAAGTTCTGCTGGATGAGATACCTGCTACAAAAATGTCGGCCCTTTGTAACTTTGTCAGTACTTTCAGACTGCAATCAAATCATCATTCATCTTTTTTTTTTTTTTTTTTTTCCCTGGCACAGTGACTAAGGAAATATTTAACTGATTAAACTTGAGGTCTCTCTCTGGAATATCTCTGTAATACAGGCTTCCAAGACCTCAGGCCCTTTTTATTTGTAACTCTCCTCTGAACACCTCCCAGTCCTCAATGTGTTTTGGAATTACACAGACAAACTGTCCAGTGCCGCTGAAGAAAATGCCTCCTACCACAGCCATTCCTCAGTTTCATCCTCCAAAAGGATTTTTATTTGCCTGTATCTATTGATCATTTTTGTTTCATGACACCTCTCTTCCCTGCTGTCAGTCTCCATGGCGATCCACACCACCACCTATTTTTTTTCCCTTTCAAATTTATTACTTTGGTTTTGTTTACGTTTATGACTGCTAGATGAGATCAACTTACTGAAAAAGCCTACCTTATCGAGAGTCACACCCCACCTGTCCATGTCATCCAATACCAGTACCAAACTTTCTACTCCTTATATTCTTGCACACGTCTATGTTAGGCATACACTTATATTTCATACGTGAGGACTCCTCTCAAACACTGAATAGGCTGAGAAATACTAATCTAAACTGCAGTAGCCAGTTTTAAATTCATCTGTTACAATCTTCAGTAATTTTGTGTATTTCCATTCCCTCAGTAACTGATTGTGTACTACTAAATCAAATGTCACATAAAATGTTAGATATATTTAAAAAAAAACAACTTTTACCAGCCAACATTAAAGGCACATCAAAAGCCATTGTGAAGCCTGTTTATTTCTTTTGTTATACACTGCAAGGTCTTCCTTTTAATCTTTACTATCAGTGTGAACTCAGTTCATTTTTATACTCTGAATAGACAGGACCAAATCTATAAATTCATGTCAGTCACTTGTATTATGCAACTGTTCACCATTTGGCTTGAATAAAAACTGCAAAAGACATATACAGGATGATAGGACAGCACAGTAGTACTAAAAAATTAAGCATTTCAGTATATGCCATTGCTTGCCAAAAAGTTAATTTAAATAAAATCAGCAGCAGTTTCTTTTCCCTTCAAAATTTCCATTGTTATTCCCGCAGGCGCTGAAGTGCTGAAAACTCATTTCTTAAATGCATAATGCAATGGGCTCTGGAGGAAATTTTTCAAAAGCACCAACCTGCTGAACCAAGTAAAATTGTAACAACAACTTTTCCAGTGGTTATTATCATGTTGCCAATAAACTCTCTCAGTTTGGATGCTAGGGAGGCAATTCTACGCAGCAGTTTTAATTTCATTGTTTCCTCAAATTCTGCTTCACCACAGTCTTCATCATCCAGGTCTTCTTCATACATCAAAGCATCGTCTGGCTCTAACTTTTCTCTTACAGCCTAATGGAGGAGGATTAAAAAAGAGAAAATGCAAAAGAGTGAGAAAGAGATTTTGAATTTTTAAAACACAGATATAGTATTTAACAATGGAGCCTTCTTATAATCTTTAACTAGGAAGATCTCCAAGGAACCAGAGTCATGAAAATTGCACTAAAGCTAGAGTTGCATACTGATGGCTCTCAAGAGAAAAGGATGCTAGGAGCTGTTGCTGAGAAATACTTCAGTTCTTCTAACATATATACAATAAGCCACAAATTCTATATGACATTTTATTTGGTTGGCAGAGCATCCTTTCCACCTTGTGATATATAATCTCAAATTCCTCTTTGGTTTAAGGGCTTTGAGTATAAGCTCCATACAATAACCAAAAAATACCTTCCTGGTTGAAGCTCCTCAGCTAATTCCACTTTTCAACCTTTCCTCAATGATCTGAGGCAGAGCAACAAGGGCTGAGATAAATGGGCAGATAGTTCATGAGAAAGGGCAGGCTGAGAGAGAAAAACTATACCCAGCTATACTATACTCAGGGAAAGAATCAGAAATGAGGCGGTAGGCAGTCTATGGAACAGGAGAGAAAGTCAATGAGAGAGAAGTAGTGAAAACATAAGTAATCTACAGAAATTTAGAAAATATGAGCAGGGGCTTAGCACTGCACAATGGAAAAAGGAAAGGAAGGAAATGGGAGAAGGTCCTTCATACTTGAATAGTTTGTTAGGGTTTGGCAGTGGCCTTCACCATCAAGCCTCCATCATATCTTGGAGACCAGAAGACATACAGAGCTCTTGAGCAATGCAGAAAAAATCATCGACCCACTATGAGAATCACCGGAAAAGTTAGTCATTCACAGACACGCAGTGGCATACATAAACATATTAGAATGTAGTAGTTTAGAGCCAGATTCTCACTCTGTAACACAGCATAGCTTCTTTGGCACTATTCTGGATTTACATTAGCTAATGTTCTGGCCAAGCAGTATCTCTGTGTAAAAATGGGAGACTATTGGTGTTTTTCATTAGAATGTCAATTTTGTATTTTTTAGTGACTTCTGGCAGCAAAAAATAAAAATAGAAATCCATACTGACAGAAAAGATTGCAGCAGGAATGGCCTGCTTAACTCATCAAAATTCTCCAGTACCATTTTGTTATACAGATTCTCAACGGGAAAAAAAAAATCTCATGGGCTCCCTTGTTTCACCTCTAAGCTTGGTGCCAACTTTCTCCTGCTTTGGAGCATTAACAATGTTGTGTTTGCCCAGAAAAAGCTCGCTCATTCTCAAGAGTATCTGCTTTACAGATGATGTATTAAATACAATAGGGCTGACAGAGGAAATGTACCTTTCTCTTGGACATATCCTGTTACTTCACTAACTGAATCCATTATAAATGGAGTAAGGTAACATCTTCATCCCTTTGTTATTGTCACCATTTACTCCCAGAGCTCTCCAAATGCAAATTATTAGATCCTGATGCAAAACAATGGAGAGGAGATGGCAGTCCAAATAGGCAGTTGACACATTCTGGGCCATTCAGCACAAATAAGTTTTATATCCGTTCATTGTTTCAGCTTATATCTGAACTCCTATCATAACAAGAGCTAAGTATTCAGAAACAGAGCTGACAGTAGTTTGAATGATACATTATGCTCTTACTTCTTGCAAAACTGCTTTAGTGAGAAAGCCATACAAAGGGCAAAAGTACTGATAACTTCTGCTTGGGCTATAATTACCAGATGAACTTGCTCCTCATCTAGTGTAGATATTCCAAGGAAGACTATGAGGACAAATATCTGTAAGATTATCATGAACCTATTTTGTAAGTCAAACATTTACTATAGCTTAAGTGAGTTGGCACTTAACCACACACATGTAAGAATAAGACATGAAAGTCTGAAGAATGACAAAAGAAAATAAAAATACTTTATCTGTAAGAAAATAGAAAAAGCTATTGAGGGAAAAGTAACACAATTAAAGTACTTTTAAGTATATATTTGAGGAAAACACATAATACTTTCAAGGAACAAAATAAAGAAGGAGAACAAGAGGTAAGAGCCAAGTTAAAAGTGCCCAACTTTTGTTGTCTTCACAGTTCTACACTGATAATCTGCTACTGACACACATATCACATAGCACACCCAGGGAGAAGCATTATGAAGAATATTTCACTCAATCAGGACAGCTCTGAGAATGAGATGACCAAAACCTTCCATGAAATGACTGAGCTGTACAGACATAAAATGTAGCAAGAAGCCTGCAAGTGGATGACTTACCCAAGAAGTTACTTTATCTTTCCACTTCTATTTAGGTAGCAAAATATGCACTTCAGGATCTACAAAAATTTCCCTATCTGCAAGCTTTTATGAATGATACTTTAGTTCTCTGCCTTATTCTGTCTCATAGTGGTGTCATTAATGCCCCAGTGAATTATTCCAGTGAAAAGACTCTGAGAGCTAAGCAACTATAGGTTTGACATTTTGTATACAAACATATCTGTTTGTACTTTGGTATCCAAGGTGAAGTGAAGTAGCTGAAAGGCCATGTTCCTTTCCTGAAGTAGCTGAAAGGCCATGTTCCAGTGTATATAAAGGAGACAAACTTTGAGTTCTCCCACTCTCATATCCACCTCGAACCAATTGGGTAAACTGGGATGGCTTTCCAGTTTTTCATGCTGAACTCTTCAAACTGCCAAAGGCACGCAAACGGTAAACAGTTCTTACATTCAGCATGGTGATAATGTGCATGTTGTTTTAACACTTTCTGATGATTAAACAGCCATGCAAGTACATGCTCATCACAGAACACCATTTCTCCAGTCAGACAGCTTTGCAAAGCTCTTTTTACTATGCGGATTAGTCCAAAGCTACAAACCCATGCTACGTAGGCAACAGTTAGAAAAATACTTTTACTTCCATAATAAATTACTTATTATGCAATTACAGGATCCCTGTGGATGCTGATTAAATCAAATAAACTTCTCCATTCAAGGAGTATAGAGCATTTGTGAAGTCATAAACATGTGTTTCCATGACCTTTGCTCTGTGGAGCAGGGCCCCAGGACTTTTTATAAACACACTAAATGTAGTTTAAGTTTTTCAGCAATCGTGTGGAAGTCCCAGGAGTATTTATTGTAAAACTTTTTTTTTTTTTTTTTTTTTTTTTTGAGAGAAAGAGAGAGAATACAGGCAAGGAAACAGTATTGCCTCTGTGGCAGCTACAGCAGCTACTATTGAGGCCAGGGCCAGAATGTCCATTAGCTACTTTGGGGGTTGGCTTATTAACATCTAAATTTTACATGTTTCATCTGGTACAGTATAAACACTGCTGCATAAAGATATCCTCTAGTCCCAGAGATATATTTACTAACAGGAAGCTCTAACTCCAACCTAAAGTCCATTCTTGATTCAGAATTTTCCTTGCTTTTCACCTATGCTTACTGCTATTGTGTCTGTGAACACAAATTTGCTCATTGACTTTTCAATTCTACAAAGGAAATGAATACAACACATCAAAAATCCAAACAACAAAAGAGCAACAAAACTTAACTAACCAGCCCTGTTACAACTAAGGATACATCAGTATCTCCCAATGCATGCCTGTGAATGTACTGTATTATCAACACCTCTAAAAAATGCACTACTAAGCTCACAAGTATAAGTTCTCATGAAAGTTCAGGTGCTTCCTCCTTCCTGTTGGCTGATAAATGCTGTACAAATAGCTTCTTTTGCTGCGTTTGGACATTTCCTCCCAGCTAGTACCAGGAAACTAACAAACATAGATGAGTGAGCACATGAAAAATAAAATGTAGGAAAACACATAGTTAGGTGATTTTTGCCAACATTTTATAATGTGTTGCTTCTAGAACTTTAAATAGAGGTTAAATTGATCCTGCTATGTCAGCTCTATTTATCTGTAGATTACGTGGCAATTATAAAAAAAGTTATTGAAGAACGATGTGATAAGCCTCATTATCCAAGTCAGTGGTGAGATGGCACTGTTTTCCAGGTGGATTACTGGTGAGTGAATGGCTGTATGGTGCTGAGCTCCTGCCAGGTTAAAACCACATCAAGCAGTGACATCCAAGATGGCAAAAATACCAAGCAGCCCAGCATCCCTGGTGCTGGTACTGCCTTGTTTTCAGGCAACTCAGCTATCTCCTGGCTGCACTCTGCACAGTGCCTCTGTGAAGGAAAGTCTGAACAACCTCTGGAGGTGCAAAAGCCCTTATGCACACTTATATTGTCCCTTACTTGCCATCAGGGCTTCAGAGTTTGTCCTGACAAGGAGCTATTGCCTGGAGCCTGAAATTTTCCTGGGACCCCTCCATAGCAGCCTTACCCTATAACCCTATAATTTCGTAACATTTAACTAAAGAAAGCTGGTGCACTCAGTTGAGATAGACCATATCAGAACATGGCTGAATTCCTACTTTCAGGCATACTTAAAAAGCCTTTTTTTTTCTTTTTCTTTTTTACCAAAAAAGCTCCTTATTTTTAGAAATCAGATAGTTACAGGAGTAGGAGGAATTCATCACAAACCTACTATTAAGAGCAGTATCACTAGATATACCCTGAAAATGCATGTAGAAAAATTAACCAGGGTAACACAATATTCTCCAGACAGATCCATCTGTGAGTACAAAAGCTGGAAGAGAAATTTAAGTGCTATTTGTTTTACCATCAAAGGAACTGCAAACCCTTAATGGGATATAAATGATCACAGGTTTAACCTTCAGTCAATACTAAACCACACTAAGGTACTCGTTCATTGCATTTCCAGTTTCTCAAGAAAGTGGAGAACTCCACAGTTCTTATGAAATGTCCAGCATATGAGAAGCAGTGTCTGTCTGCTTTTTCAACCACAGAATAGACACAGAAACTTTCACACTGACAACTCCTGTGTCATTCAACTTGAGTTGTTGCTCTCTGTCCAGCAAGAGCATCTACTTTAAGATATTTAAGATCAGATTTTATGAGATAGATGTGCTCAAATGATAACTCAGATGAGTCTACAGAACCTTTCTCTACATATCAGAGAGGAGGTAGGGCTGCAGATTACAAGCTCAGGCTGCCACAGAAACCCACTCTCTGGACTCAGCAGTCTATACCAACAGTCAGTTCTGCACTGAGTAACAGAGGAAAAGCCTACTAAATTAGCAGAGGTAATCAAATGTGTAACAATTGCAATAAATAATTTTGCTAGGTGTATTATTTGCACAGCATTTTAAAACAGATTATACCAAAGAGAAAAGTCCTAAATCAACTATAAATCCTATAATCTTAATGAATTTTATCTCTGACTGGTCTAAAACATTCTAAATCTTGGGTTAAATGCCTAAATAGTACTAAATAATATTGGAATAGTTGTACCATCTAAAATAACTTTCAATTCATCTGCAGATTTTGATTGAAATGAACTGAGTGCAATTCCAGAGTAAAATATCCTGTAAGAAAGAGTCATTCGTTACACATTAAAAAAATGATGCGGGTATACACTAGAAAAATTTAGGCACAAAGGCATTTAGAGATTCAGAGAAAATGAAAAAAGAAAAAAGAGGAAAAAAATAAAGCACAGGTTTGAAGCAGGATAACAGGAAGTCAAAATCATTAAATCCTGTATACAATTGATACTGTACTGAGAAGGCCAAAAATCATTTCACTTCCAATGTACCTACTGCACCTGAGCAAACATCAAGTGATTTCAGCACAAGACTCACTTAGTGAATATGGAAATAGAGTTTCACATTTCAACTTCAAAAAGCTGTCAGACATATAAGCCAAATGCAAAAGAGAGAGGAAGTCACAGACAGAGTTTGGTGGTTTGGCCTGAGATGACTAAACACGGTTTCTAGTGAAAAGGAAATAGGGAGGCTTGGGTTATGACTACAAGGCACAATTCAGTACAAATTCTAAATGACCTAGTGCAGATATGGGAAGCTGCATAGCACCCATATGGAATAATTCCTGGATGAAGAAGTACACACATTGTACCACTATCCATCATGCTGAGAAGTATGATAAATAACACTACCAGAGGCTGCCCTACAGAGCCACAGACTACCGGGATGAATAGGAGAACAGAATATCTAATCTATAGAAAGATCCAAAATTGCTTGATTTCTTTTATATAAGTGTATATATATATATATATATATATATATATATATATATATATATATATATATATATTTGCTCTCAAAATATCAGGGAAAATAAATGCTGGAGAAGAAATGATACTAAATCAAAAGTGCACAAAAACAAAATAATATAATGCAGTCTGGAGTACATGTACAACCCAAATTAGAGGGTTTCTAACCACCAGGAAAACAAACAAACAAAAGAAACACCAAAAAATCTACAAAATTTCAGAGCAGGGCTTTGTCAAGAGCAATGATGAGGAAAAATGGCTCGGTTTTAAGATGTGGTTTCCTGTCTTCCTGAAATAGCAGGAGAGCGAATTCAGATTCTTTCTTGGATTGTGTTATTCATATCTTAGGCTGATAAAGGAAATAATATTATAATATTTTGCTCTCCTGGTTTACAATACTGCAACTCCAAACCTGGAACTGAAGACTGTTAGAAGAGCGAACCAATAAGACCAGTGGCAAGCTGACACAAGAAGAATTTCATTGCACATCTGTCCTGTTTCTAACCAAAACAAGGCAGGTGCATGCTGAAGTTTCATGCTAAACAGGCTAACAGCATTTGGTAATACATAATGTATTGCACTATGTAACATTATCTAGCTGAGGCACTGTTGTAGTGTAATTGCGTATTTGTGTTAAGACTTATCCAAATACATGTGCATCAAACAAAGAAGCTAATGTAACTTGTAAACTTCTGACCCCAGTTAAGACAAGATGCATTAGAATTGTTACTGAGGGAGGCAGAGTAAGGTCTGGCAAACTTCACTACTACAAACAGTGCAGGCAAAAAGATAAGGATACTCTCCTTAAACCACATAAATAAGGTGTTACATCTTACTCTCACCACATCCAAAGCACACAAGGATTTTGACCAGCAGATCAGAGGTCAAAACAAAAGAAGTATTTATAATCTATTAGAAAAAGTGAGCAAATGTCATGCTAAATAAACTTGCTGAAGGAAAAAAAAAAAAAAGAAGAAAAAAAAAAAGAAAAAAAAACGGAAAGAAAAAAAAAAACAGGATGAAGTAAAGCATGAGAATACATAAAGAGGTGTCTTCATGAAGCTAAAAGAAACCAAGATATTCATTATCTCTCTCTGTTTCCTTCTTTATCACCTGTATCATCCTGATATGCTTATTTACCATCTTTGAAGAAAAGCAGATAGTGAAGAAACCTAAATTGCAGATGGGAAAATGTCTACAGAAGTCAGAGCCAGATGGTTAAGCCAGGTGAATGTTTGATACTGTTAGAATAACATTAGATGAAGATAAACATAAACACAAAGCAATAAACTCAGGAAAACTCAGCTCATCCCCAGAAAACAGGGCAGTCATCTAGACAGGGTCATGAGCACCACTGTAAATAGTTTAAAGGAGACCTGCAGGTGTGAGCAATTACAGGGAATGTGAAAACTCATCTTTCCCAGAGTGTACCTTCGTCTGAATTAGCGCTGCTCATTACGCAGGTTGTCCAAGTAGATGATGCACTAGTAGATTAATCCTACCCAACATTCTCTGATTGCAATCTTTGTAATCATACCATCATTTAGGTCACCTATATGAAATTCTGAGGCATTGATAATCGTTGTAGCTCAAAAGAATATTGCAGAACATTATCTGTTTCAAGGAAAAAATAATGAAAATGACCAAAGAAATGAATAAAAGAAAGAACAGGGATTGCTTACCTTTTGAAGGATAAATACGTAAGATAATAAATAACTTCATCTTCCTTATACCATCTCGTGCTGTTTTACAACATGTAATACAAGAGAGCTTCCATAAAATTAAAAGGTGTTAAATTAAAATAAAATCAGAGAGCAGTTATTAAGTTGTGGAAGTCCTTGCTTCATGATGCTACCAAAGCCAAGAAATTAATGAGGTATTAAAAGGGACTGGATAATTATATGTTTAACAAGACTATACAGAGTAGCTATAATTAACAACAACATTTTTGGAAGGGATATGAAACTGTATGTTTTAGGATTAAAGTCAGTCTCTCACTAGGCATGATCAAGATAAATAGCAATGAGATGGGGTAAAGGTTATTGCTAACTCACTTATTGTGGTAATATACAAGGTACCAGCTACTTCCAGGATGTGGGTACTGGTCTAAATGGGTAATTTCTAGACTAAGAAATTAGACAAAGCATGGAATGCGTATAACTCAGAGCTTGTCTAAACTGTCCTGTATATATTGCATTTGCACTTGGAGACTCAAATCAAAAGAAAGTTGTAAATGAACTACCTGCCTGATGCAGGTGTACAACAGATAGGCCAAATCCCTCAGCCTTATGATCAGAAGGGCAAGTTAAGAGACTGAGCATTATTACCATCCCAGTTTGCTAAGGGACACAGAAGCTGAAATACAGATGCAGTAAGAAGCTTCATTTTTCTGAAGAGCGTCAATGAGAATCAAGCTCGAACAAACAAGGCAGCAAGTGCCTTGGAGGAAGCGGCACTGAAGACTGCAACTGTTTATTTCACTTAACATCAACACCTCTTGTAAAGATGAAGTTAGACAATCTCACAAGGTTATTTTTACCCTGTCAATTACAATATCAGGCAACAGTCACGAGAAAAAGCTACTTCCTTTCTAATACCTATCAGACTGTATATACTGCATCTGCATTTTGGCATTTAAACCACCATCTGCATCAAATCAAAAATGTCATACTTTCAACTGCAGCTGGGAGTTAACTGTTCTCTCTCATTTTCTTCCACCTTTTACACCTTGTGACTGGCATTGTGCTTTTCGGCATTTGCAATCTGGGCCTTTCTCCAGCTGAATTCACCTGCTTTAAATTTTCTGAGCCCTAATAAAAAAGGCCTGCAGACACGTTTGCTCCAAGTGTGCAACCATTTCGGGGTGGTAATGAGTTGGACTGCAGCCTGGTATCTGGCAGACCTTCCTACTTCATGACTCACTGTTAATTAAAACCACACTCTTTGCTTATTTCTGGGATAGCGTTACTTACAAATAATTGAGAGTCTCTTACTGCCTTCCAACCTCGTATCCCCAGTTCTGTTCTGGAGAATACAGTTTTCTGATGAAGATCTGTTTCCCTTAAAGCTGGACACAGTGTAATGAAGAAGGACATCCATCTTTCAATGAATTCTTGCTGTCCTTAATTCAGACTCTGATACTTTTTCTCATTTTGAATTGTATTTAATCCATGAGCAATTTGATCCACTGTGCCCTATAGACCATTTCTCAATGCTACTGCCATGGCTATGTACACAAACCGCTACTCAACTCCAGGAATTTTCTCAGCGTGCCCAGATAAAAGTTGGAATACAATGGATTCATACAGAGCTTTGAAAAGGTCACTTTCAGAACTACTGAAATAATAATTTATCAGGGTTTCTTGTATTTAGGATTCAGAAGTAGAAGATACACTACTCTTCCTTTTTTAAATTTAGCCAATTTCCAAAGTATTCCAAGCTCCCCAAAAGCACAGATGTCTGAGAATTCCTCAAATTAAATAATTTCACACAAAATGTAAAGCTGTAAGATAAATTCTCTGTTTTTCCTGGAAGTCAGAGTGCTCACTTCTTGATGTTCAGGGCTACCTGTGGCTAGGCTTCTATCAATCCAAAAAGCTACCTCTCTTATCACAGGATGGCTTAGGTTAAAAGGAACCTAGAAGATCATCTGGTTCCAAGCCTTCTGCTACATGCAGAGGTGCCACACACCAGATAAGGCTGCCTGAGATCCCATCAAACCTGGCCTTGAATGCCTCCAGAGATGGGGCATCCACAATCTCACTTGGCAACCTGTTCCAGCACCTCACCAGCCTCTGGGTAAATTTTTTTTCCTAACATCTAACCTAAATCTATCCTCTGTTAATTTAAAACCACACTCCCTAATCCTGTCACTATTAGACTGTGTAAAAAGTCAGTAAGCACCCTTCAAATAATGGCAGGTCCCAAAGCTTTCTCTTCTCCAAGCTGAACTTGCTCAATTCCCTCAGCTACTCTTCACTGGAGAGGTGCTACAGCCCTCTGATCATCTTTCTGGCTCTCTTCTGGACTCACTCCAACTACTCTGCATCCCTCATGTACTGGGGATCCCAGGCTTGGACACTATATTCCAAGTGGGCCCTCACAAGGGCAATGCAAATGGGGACAGTGCTCTCCCTCTCCCTGATGGCTACTTCTCCTTTGACGCAGCCTAAGATATAGTTGGTCTTTCAAGCTGTAAGAGCATACTGCTAGGTCATGCCCATCAAGAGCCCTAATGACCTTCACCGCATGGCTGCTCTCATACAGTTTTTCTCCCAATCTGTACATGTATCCGGAATTGTCTTCACCTTAATGCAACACCATGCACTTTGCCTTCTTAAACGTCATTTATGGCTCTGTTGAATGAGTTTAAATCAGTAGATGCATTTTTAACAAAACTGCATACCATAGAAATCTGACAAGCAGTGGCAGGAACTCTCAGCACAAGCTCTTCAACTCTATAATTGGCTGTGGAACTGTTCTAATAAACCCAGGACTATTTCCCTTAGAGGCACAGTACCAAGCTCAACACTTGTCCTGAAGCGTTTGTTTGTAGGGCACTTATTTCTTTAACTCATTTTGTATTTTCTAATTCTTTGGAGTTACAGTACCAGTACAGAGCCACGGCAAAACAAGCATCAATTAGATAATGTTGAAGTCAACTGTTCACATAGTTTTTGCTTTTTCAGTGGGCTTTATCAAAGAGGAATTGAAAATTATCTCATAAAACCCACACAGTTTGGACTCATTTTAAACCATGCCAATATTTTTCCAAATTCAGACACTCGGCCGCATGCTCTGCATATGCATTAGGTTCCTTACAGTCCTGCCAATTCCTAGCAGATTCAGCTGCTTCTGCAGCCTCCTAACTAGCAGAAATGATTCCAGGATGTTATATGCAGACACCTACAAAGAGAAAGTTGAAGTTTGGAAAATATGTGTTTAACGTTGATAGAATTTTCCACTCTCCATTTTACCCCATCTTTAAAAACAAGCAGGTTATTTCAATGTAAATCCATAATTTCAGCCGTAAAGATCAGAATTCCTCAAAACACTGGGGATCACCTCACATGACAGTAAGTATTACACTTCCAAAAAAACCAACATAACTGTGGCGAAGTTTTTGATGCCACTATATCTAAACACAGCTGCAGTGTTCACTAAATAATCTATAATACACACAGCCCACAGAAAATAAATAATATTTCCTGGGTTTTGATGTGAAGAAGTGAAATATATTTATGCAGATTTCCATTTGCCCAGTATCAGTGTTTCTTTGCAGTCAAAGTTTTCTCTTTCTTCTCACCCCCACTCTTCCTTTGCGGATTATTCTGGCACCTTTAATTGTATCGGTGGAATGCCTTGAGGTAGCCATGTGTCCATGACACATCTAATTTAAAGCTGCCCTCTGTTCTGTGTGATCACCATTGGTTAGCTCAGGATATTATTTTTTTTCTTGCATTCCAAGCAGATCTATTGAGTCCTGCTTGGCAGACAGCATCCCTTGTTTCCATGAGACTGAGCTACCTTCTCCTGCCCAGACTCTAGGCTCTGAACTAACCAAAAAGTTAATATTTAAACACTATAATATAGACTCAGAGGAACTTCAGTATGTTCTTTTGTCTTTCCTCTAAGCGTCTGCTATTACATTACACCTATTTTATGCATATGCAAACACATTTTCTATCCAGGAGACCAAGGGCTTCAGAAAAGTCTTTCAGAGCCCACTTTGGTAAAATATAACTCTTTCAGTAAAGACAGATTAAACACAAAATGTAATAATTATCCACTTTTCTTAACACTTCTAGGTACAGCTACAGCCCTAGATTCTAGCTGCCAAATCCATTCTGCACAGCTCCAGCGATAAAGCAGATTTAAAGCAGGTAAAACAGGCTACCCAAAGACATGACAGAACCTTGTGTGTTCAGATGACACTGAAGTCAGTGTATCCTCCAACACATAGTAAAAAGGTGTAATCTTCAGGCAACCCTCAACTGCCTGGTGTGCACCTAAGAAATTACAAGCAATTGGATGTAAAGCACAGACTCAGTACTGATCTTTCTTGGGCTAGAAATTCAACTAGCTTCTGGCAACAACATGAACCAGACAACAGAGAATCACATAGAGATTTTTCTCCCTCTACAGTAACACCAAAGTGGGCAGCTGATCTCCTCAATGCTTTACCCATTTTCAAAGTGCAGTTTCTATTCACAGTGAGCAACTTGCAACTTTCTCCTGTAAAACTGGAGTTTTGAGGGTAAAAAAAAAAACATTTCACCCACATGTAATACAAAGCAGAAAATGAGATACAAGGCATGCTAGACAGTCTGATAAAAAACACATCAAGACTGGTACTGGGAATTTCTCTGCACCCTGGGCTAAATTCCCATTGCGGCTTTTCATATTATAAAATTGTTTTCCTCTTTATGTGGAATTTTCTGTGTTCATGATCTACACAGCAAACACATCAACAATTCCAGCTGTGTCATTCCCAAAAACTATCACCAAGCTTACTCGTCTGTTTGCATAAACACACTTTTAGATAATTCCCTCCCTGAACATAATGCACAGTCTCTCCTCTCTTCTGCTAAGAGTCATTTCTGATAATCACTTAGACTTTGCCGTTCTTCAATAGTAAGTTTGGAAACATGTACTAACTAAAAGGCTGAGCAATGTAGGTAGCAAAAATCCTTTTCAGACTTAACGAGAAGAAGCCCTGGTGAAGAAACACATGGTGGTCAGCCATCACAACTACCCATTAATTCAAAACAATTTAAAAATTCAGTAGCAAATCTACAATTTTTCATATTCTGCTCTGTTTTCTTGAGGCAATAACCACAGTAGCTTTTCCACTTTAAAATTAAGTTTTCAGTTTCAAGTAAGTACATTTAGCATATTCCACGCTCATTAGACTAACTCAGCACACAACTCCCAACAAGAACAACAAAGCTCACTATTATATAAGCAGTACAGACAGAAATGAGTATTTGATACCATTTCCTCATTTTCAAACTGCGCGTTGCACTGCACTGCATCCTCGGTTATTGCCTTCTGGACCATGTTGCGGCAGAGGAGCCATATTGTCAGGCTCGCAATGAACATCCCAATGTCTGGTACAAATAGTCTGATCACGTTGCCGGCATCAGCTCCTTTCACACTGTATGGAATGAAAAAAAAAAAAAAAAAAAAGAGAGAGAGAGAAAAAAAAGAACAAAAAAACCTTTGTTACTTCTAAGCACATTTTCAGTTGGAACAGAAAGTTAGCTCAAGGCAAAAAAAAAATCCCCAAAACCCAGTTGTAAGAAAGATTCAGAATACCGGGAATATGAGGAAGACCAAGAACTCTAGGCAGAGCTATTTTTGCTCCCCAGAAGTACAGAATAAGTGGTTATTCACTGGGAGCTCACATCATCATATTTTGCTGATACTTCATATTTTGATTAACCCAAGTCTGAATTGATTTTGCGGTGAGCAATACATACAAGAAACATTTCAGATGAGTTCCTAGGAGTACTATGTGTGTAAATGCAAATCTCTTTGTAGACACCATTGGCACAGGCAAGAGCATCCAGCTCCACCAAGCTGGAGTTCCAGTCACCCCTGAGGGGTGACATGGTTGGAAGGGTCTGCAATGTTTTAATGTGCCTTATTTTGTTAACATTTTAATATGTTAATGTATTTTCCTCAATCAAACCTTCTGAATATCTTTTTCAATATTTAAGTACGAGCACTTAAGTACTAATATTTAAATATTAAGTAAAGAGAAAGCGCTAGCTCCCCACCTTGAAAATCTTTCTTCTCCTCTGGATCATTTTTGTTTACAGAGGGAGTATCACTATTCTGCTAGGTAGATTTAATTGTTTATGCTGGAAAATATAACTTCAAGGTTTTGGATGCAGTGTTTGAAATTGTTTCACTCTTAAAATGGAGAACTTGGATTCAGGTTTAGTGGCGCAATGTTTTGTTAAGCTTATACAAGTACTTACTGAACTTTTAACTTTTATTAATGAGAGGACATACATAGTCTTCTGGCTTTTATTAATGAGATTTTACAACTTTAATGATTTCAAAGTGTACATTATGTACCTGCCAATCATGACATTAATGCAGTTCTGATTTTAACGTGTTTTAGGCCTTTGTTTCTATAATCATTTCTGAGGACAGATGAGGCATCTGTATAGCCCCTTGGGTTTAGGTGATTGAGGTAGACTAGATCTTCATCGCCTGCTACCAAGGTATAAAACCTTGATAGTTTATTTTACAGGTTCAAAATATATATATATATATATATATATATATATTATCCCTTCTGCCCTTTCTTTGCCATTAGCAGTATGAAGCCTGAAAAAAAAAGCTATGTGTGAAGGAGTTACCTGCAGCATCTTCAGTTAGCCATCATGCTAGTAGATCTGGACCTAAAAAGCCCTTGATGTGATTAGGACATGACCACTATCAGGAATCTTGCTGGCCTGCTAATCTAAATCCAAGTTCCTACACTTCCATTTTTGCCATCGCTACTGCTGACCCAGCATTTCCTCACTGATGAAGGGAAATAACTTCAACTCTACAAACAAGAAATTCTTCCTTGGATGCTCTTTACTGTTATAGATCAACCTGGAATAGTCACACGTTCTAGCAGCTAAGCAACTTCAAAATGTTTCATTAATAGCATAAGTATTACTGAAGCAGGGAAAAAAATTAAGTAACTGAAAAAAAATAAGCAAAGCTTGTAAAAGAATGAGGTGGTTAAGTCCTCAATGGACTGCTTATATGTTTTCCTGTGCTGCTGTTTCAAGGAAAATGTGCCATGGAGTTGTCTGGTGCATGACAGGACAGCCAATCTGTTTAATGTTACAGAAAACACAGTCTTGGCATGTCAGTTCATTCTGCAGTGCTGCAGTTCTGCCACTGAAGATCACCTCGTCAAGGCACTTACTTTACAGCATCTCCTTTGGCAGGAAGTACTGAAAAGTACGCTTTTAATAAAACAAACTCCCAACAACAATGTACCTGGGATTCACAACCATAACAGTGAATTAGCTGCGCTTATCCGAATTGCCATGCTACAAGCCGCCTATTAAGGCTGTTTTCCTAAACATGTGCCAACAAAATCTGAATTCTTGATTCTGAAAAGTATCACATGGTTGTTGTGGTTTTTTTGTTTGTTTTTTTTTTGTTTGTTTTTTTTTTTTAGAAAAAGTTCAAAAAAACTGAAAGCAGAGTTAGTTATAGGAAAGTATAAATTTGCCAGTGCTGCACTGAAAAAGGATATCCTACATGCAGGACTTTTCTGTACACAGGAATGGGGTCCCAATAAAAATTAGTTTTGCACCTCATCTGAACTTAAGGCACAAGTCAATCATCTTCACGGACGCAGGTGGATTTTCGTTTAAACCGTGACAAACCACTCCATTACAAATAAGTTAAAAGCCTTCATAACCAGCACTATGGAGTTGTACCAGGTTCTCCCTGCTCACACTGTACTCCCACGGAGCCAGGCTGGGTACTCCTCCTCCTTTAGCACCCCCAGAACAAGGAGACCCTGCAGGAGCACCACCTCTGTCACAGCTCACATTTCTTTCCACCAACCCAAACCAAGTGCCTCTGATTTTTCAAAATAAATCATTAAGTTGTGTTGTTGTGAAAGATGTAATGTGCAGCTCAGGCTGGCAATAGAGAGGCTGAGCAGTGATACTAACCACAGAACAGGGAAAAACCCTGCAAATGAATAGCTTATTCAGAACCATTCACAAATGCACACCGTCCCCAGCTCCCCATGAAAAAGAAAGCAAATTGACCTCAGTGTGACAATTAAAGAGGAAACAAAAGATCACTTGAAAATGGAGAAATGCATGTTCTTCTATAAAGCAGAGAAATAAGCTGCTTCATTTGACCCCAAGCAATTTGCTAACCAGTTTTTCATAACATCAGCTAAACCAAAAATCAGTTATTCCCATTTGTTATCTCTGGCAGGACAAAAAAGGAAAAAGGTAAATACTGCAATAATTCCACAAGTTGTTCACTTTATTTGCGCATTCACACATGGTCAGACTTCGTATTTGATAACAGCCTACACACTGTGCTTGTCCCTCCAAAGGAGGCTCTCCTGTGATGGGATTAAACCAGGAACAGCGCAAACCAATTCCAGAGATCTCCTGGAGAAACTGTTCATTTTAATTGCTTCAAGAATCAGAGGAAAACCAGGCATAGGCAGAGCACAGAACAGCTTAGAGTACAGAATTTACTACCCGGGGAGTTTCATTGCAATAGACACCTCTGGCTGAAACTTACACAATTTTTAAGACAACAATGTCGAAGATTAGGATAGCAAGAGTTGCTCTGCAGCTATGTGAAACTGTTCTATCATGTCAACAGAGACAACGTCATGCTATGGACGTGCAGCGTAAAACTGCTCTCTTACTTCACACACAGCCAGAGAGAATGCAAATGCATTGGAGGACCAAAGTGAGCATTATTTAAACAATATATTCTTCCTCGATGCTCCTGAAATAGCATTTGGGTTTTCTGAAAATAATTATATGTTTCTCCACTTTCCAGAATAACAATTTCTCACAAATTAGAATTACTAATTTTTTTCAACTGAATACACAAAGCTTTAATTAACAGTGAATTATTGTTGCTGCAATGTCAGGTCCAATTTTGCTCCTTAGGAAGGGTACCTTCCTTGCTATTTCAGATTTGCAGAATAAAAGCAGCACAGCACCAGAGTTATTTGGAATTAAAAAAGCAATGACTTCAATAGAATAAAGTACACAGTAATACACGTAGAAAGCAATATGCGTAATACCAAAGAGAAAAAAAAACAAAATAACAACTTCACACAGAGAATGAATTCCAATAATCTTTGAACTTTAAATATGTAGTATTTTGTTAAAAACAAAGACGTCGGGAAAAAACCTGTCTTAAAGAGAATTCAGATTAGCTCCGTATCTATCTGCAACATAATTTAATGTTAATTTTATGTTAAATGATAATGCCAACAATCCTAACAAAGCCTAGTAAAAAGCCAGATTTCATACTGAATACTTTAAAAAAAAAAAACAAAAAAAACTCAAAAATATTTTTTGCCATAATTTTACAAGTTCCTCCAAAGCCAATAACTGCATGCTGCACAACCTACTGTATGGAACATTCTTCAGCAGAGGGGAAGGCATGGACTTGACGACCCCTGGAGGTCTCTTCCAAGCCCTGTGATTCCATGACTCTTTCAGTTCCCTCAGGGGTTTTTGATAGTAGCTGTCTGCCCTCTAATGAACTGAGTTCATAAAACTAGGAAACGTAGGTTAGGTAATGTATTAAGAATTTATAAGTGATAAATTAAGGAAGAGATGCATAGTGTCTAAAACTTTCCATTCATCTTGTTTGGTTCTTGTGAGATATCTAACATTTTAAAGTGGATCTCATATTAAGGAGTAATTAATTCATCACCACAGATGTGTACAGCACAGTTCTCATTGGTTTCATCATAAACTAGGTTGGAGGTAAATCAAACCCAAGAATCACAAGCACAGTCCCTGAAAACTGAAGACTGCTAGTCTACAGTACAAGCTGTACTGTGAAGGAGCAAATTCAGCTGTTTATCAGCAGTATCCTCTCTGTGACCCAAAAAATTGTGGGAACTGAGGATGCCAAAGACAAGAAATCAGATTGCCTTATATATGTGCTTGCTTTTGGAACTGGATCTCAATAATGGTTGCAGCTAGGAACAACTGAAAGAGGCCTCTTGTCCCCTCTGCCTTTGAACTTAGGATGAAATGTCTGCCTCTGTAATTCCACTGTTCAGGGATCCAAACACAACCTGTCAGGATCCAAGGATTGTGGACCCCATAGCAGACACAGCCAACAGCTCTCTGGACACATGGCGCTCAACAGTCATTATTCAAGCTGGTGTGACTCATTCCTGCCAGTTCAAATGGCAAGTCAGATCTGAAGTTGGTTCCAAAGGCAGCTTAGATATGATCCTCAGGGCAAACTACACAGTTTGCTAAGTGTGGTTAGTCCTTTCCTTACCTCAGGCTCACCCACAAACTGAAGGCAAGGAACATCAGAAAAGCAAAATAGGGATTTACTGTCATATTAATATTAATGTCCACAGGGCTGTGCATGACCACTCTTAATCCTCTGCTTCCTTAATATAGCTGTCAAACGCCACATGTTTTATCCAAGATACCTGCAATTGCATTTTGAGAGAATTTTGGCCATGAAAAGTAAAAAACTGAGAGGAAGAGGGAAGCAAAAATGCAGAGAGAGGTAATTATGAAAATATTTATCATGCATTGACCAACCCAACATACAGGTTCAAAAGGCTCCTGAAGTATTTGTAAAATCTTAATCACTGCTTACAAATGACATTTGCATGAATTCAAAAACCAAAAGTACACTTCACTTTCTCAGGACAGACAGCTTGCAAGGAAGAACACTTTCTGTATTGCAAAAGTGCTTAACCACATATTAACCAAACATTTGCTTTCCAAATACTGCTGCACATGCAGAAGGAGCATAGCTACTTGAAACTAAATGCACATGGCAAGATTTTGGTATGTCACTGCTTGCACAAGCCATTCAAAATTAAAACATTATGGATATGTGCAATTTGTAAAAAGCCAGTTTATGCCAAGTTTTCTTTTTTAAAGCACCCTCTGTTTCTTGTTCATCATCACTGATCCTCTAGGAAAGGGCAAATTCCAGGTTGCCCCAGGCAGCACACACAAAGCATAAAATTTAGCAGGGATTTAGCAGCTATCACGCAAAGCACTCATTTGTGCTACTGCCAGACTCGTGACAGTACAACATAAAGCTTGCTTTGCCCGTGTCCTGCAGTTCTAACCGTGCAGCAGAGCTGAAGCTGCACAGCCAAGGAGGAAGTGAGAACATTCCCATCCACACCCATGGTGAAGCACGTGCCAGCCCCTGAAGGCTGTGGGAATGACAAGTCAATCCACAGGACAAATTATTTCAGGTCAGAATGGGAACACGATCCTGAACAGGGGCAGAGCCAAAATGAGCTGAAGAGAGCAGAGGACGCTTCAGCTGTAGGATTATTTTACTCTGGGTTCTTAAAAGAGACTTTCTATCACAAGAATGTACATTCCTCCCTTGCTTCTCATTTATACACATACTGTATATGGATTTGTCCAATGCACTAATTCAGGAATCACTGATCACTGCAAAACACTCACAATTAAATCACTCTGTCCATAACTCTCATAAATATGTGGTGAATGACAGCTAGCTGTTTATGGAAAGACATACAGATATGTTCCACAATACTCCTGATTAAAAGAAAGGGCTGAAAAGAGGCTGACATTCCGTGCTATTATTTCAACACATTTTGCTCTTTGCAGCTTTCACTGGTTGGAGGACAAACAGATCATCATTTCATACTGCTTTTTATTTCATTCTAGAGCCAGCATATAATGCACTCACAGAAAATAAAAGACACATCCAATTTTTTTCAGTGAGCTGTAGATACTTCCCTCTATTATGGCAAGTGACATGGTAAATTACTGTCATTCTACAGAGCCAGATTATCCTCAATACAGAATAAAGGCACTCAGCCACTAGCAAATGCTGCGGTTCAAGCTGGAGTGCCCAAAACATTTCACTGAGAGCATAGAGGACCCATCTGCACCCACTTACCTATTCCTAATTCAAAAATATCCAAGTGCTATCCCTGTCAAGTGGCAGGGATGGGAACATCCACAAAGACTGGACAGAAGAGAACAAGATCACCTTCACCTCTGCCACTGTGAGATAATCCCAATCCCAATATAGACAAAAATCCAGTTGATTTCCATTGAAACTGGCCAGAAGTAACATCTTTATTTAAATTTGGTGCACTTCTGTGAAATTCTAGAAATGAATGTCAAACTAAATATACTGATGTCCAGAGTTGTAACTTATTTTTCTTAACATGAAGCACACAAAACAGTTCCCAGGTGACTAATGTTCTACATTTATATGGGAGGGGAGAAGACAGATTCCCTGCATTACAATCACAGAATGGCTTGTGTTGGAAGGGAACAACCCCCTTGCTACAGTCTGGCCACCAACCTCTGGATTTCATACTAGACCAGGTTGCCCAGAGCCCAATCCAACCTGGTCTTGAACACATTCATGGGTGGAGCATCCACAGTCTCTCTGTTCCAGCACCTCATCACCCTGTGAAGAAATTCACCCTAACCTCCAATCTAAACCTCCCTTCCTTGAGCTTAAATCTTGTGTTTCACAAGCCAACTCACATTTTGAGGTCTAGCATCATAGCATGGCTTGGTTTGAAAGGGATCTTAAAAGATCATTCAGATCCATCACCCCTAAATGATTTATTCATGAACAAAATGCAACAATAAAATAAAATAAAATAAAATAAAATAAAATAAAATAAAATAAAATAAAATAAAATACAAAGCTAAATGGTTAAGCATGAATCCTAGAAAGATTCTGGATGCTAACTGCAATGCTGATTGCTCTCCAAATGAAAACAAAGACTGGCTCACATCTGACTACTGGTGACTTTACCACTGTATTGCTCTCAGCTACCACTGTACTGCAGGAGGCCAGGCTGTGCCAAGAAAAACATTGACAACAGACTCACAGTTCAAGAGCTTGAACAACACAGGCCATAAAATACCCTCTATCAGATGTTTGTTTCCTTTGAATCCCTAAATTAAAAGGCATGAGAAAAGTTAGCTGAAATTAATTTAGCTGAAAAGAAAATAAGAAAATAAGCAGATGGGGTGATATGAAACAAACAACACAATAACCTCACAAAAACAGTAGGGCAAAAAGTTTTCTATGGAACGGAGGTGACTTCTGAGAGGATCTTAAGGAACTGCTGATCCAGCCTAGGCCATCATATCAATATGATACCATGAAGTGCGCTTCAGAAGCACTAGAATCTTGCAGCAGAAATCATACAATTGTCCATATGCAGAGAAAATTTCCTCTTAATTGCAGTTGACAAGGAAAACATATCCAAGCTATAAAACCTAGAGAGACTGATCTATCATTACTCCCTTCCTTTGTTCCATGATGCTTGTAGACTTGTTGCTTCTTGTTTTAGTTTGTGGTACCTGCATTACATGAATCAGGTTACTCTTAGGGCAAAGTATCCAGAGCATCATAGCACATTCTTAGAATTTTTATTAAGCAATAAATATCCACTTTTCAGTAGTACCATAGCTTTTAGTTAGAAACAGAGAAATAGATTTTCTCATCACATTATTAAAAATATTCCTGCTCAACTTTAATTCGCCTTTAACCTCACTGAGTTGCTGACTGAATGCGTGTTGCAGTTTCTACCAAAAATTAAAATTACTTGTTTTATTTACATTTCCATATCTTACAATTCCTTATTTTGCTCTTTCTGTTTGTTTTTATCTGAGGTGCATCTATGACCATTATTAAGAGTTTCTTTTTTTTTTTTTTTCTTTTCCTTAACACTCCTCACAAGGTTAGTATATTAACATTCTCTGTTAAACAGGTTGCAATCAGCATATTGCAGACATACACAAAATTGAAGGTCATGCTGTGAAAAACCTGCTTAGAATTTGAAGTGCTCCCAGTAAGAAGAGTGTGAATGGTGCAAAAAGTGCCCCTAATCAACATTATCAGAGCAAGTCCCATAGAGGAAACAGGACTGAAGGAATAGGTGGGATAGAAGGTTTGGTCAATAATGAGGAAGGAGTTCAAAAGGGATGAGGCAGCATATGTTTTACTTCTGATGCAGAACTCCTTCCCAAGGTCTGAGTCTCTGAGCCAGAGTACAGACCTGGGGAAAGGTAAAAAATCTTGATACTGCTTGCAACAAACAAAGCTGCATCTCAGCTCATATGGATTATTTTAGGAATGTTTAGCTCCATTTGTTTCAGAAAGAACAAGGTTTACAACTTGACATAAGGTGTGCAAGTGAATGTGTTATGTGATAACACAAAAGATCCAGAAAGACAAATCCACGGGAATCCACAGGCTTTGTTATTCTGCTGCGTACTGTACAATTTATTCACTCTTGATTTTAAGTCATTGAGATCAGCATGTAGAGTAAGTGAATCAATTAAGTAATTTCACCTTATAGCATCAGTCTCTGAATCTGTTTCCCATTGTAGGAAACATGTCATAAAGCTTGGGACTGATGTCAAAAGTGACACAGAACTGAGGCAGGGCTTCAGAACACTTTGTGTTCCATCACTAAAGACATACCAGAAATAAAGAGAACAGATGGATTAGGTGGATGTTTCAGAGACAGCATTAAAAATTAATAGAGATCTTTGTCTTTCAGATGTTTGTCATCTCTTGGACAGTAAAAAGTAGGATGATACAGTTCCTGATTCACTCATTTTGCTGTGGAAAGAGAGAGCCAGATCATCAGCTTATACCAGTTATAAATTATTGGTCAAGATTAGAAAAGAAACATGAGGGCAAAGCAGCCTGATTTGTAGCTGCACTGAACTGGAGCAGATGTGAGCATCAAACCATGCACCCTATTCTATCCTCCCATGTCTTTTCCTTTAGATGATAGCCCATGAAGGGAAATCTTGGCTTCTCAGTGTTGACATAATTCCATATTTCACAATAACTGTATATATTCCTTTGCATTCTGACAGTGTGCAGAGGCTACATGAGTCCCTGGTGAACTGGGGGTGTTAACCTCTGCTCCATTTTTCTCATCATGTGCATATGGAAAAGAATATTTATTGGCTGCCTGGAAGAGTCAGCACAGAACATTTAGTCATGTCACAAACACTGTGAAAAAGAAATCTCACCCTTTCTTCTTTTTTTTTTTTTTTTTTTTTTTGTGTGTGTGTGTGTGTGTGTGTGTTTAATTATTCACTAATTTACACTACTACACTTTCACATTACGTCACTATTTGCCCAGA
Organism: Coturnix japonica; assembly: GCF_054131305.1. NCBI lineage: Eukaryota > Metazoa > Chordata > Aves > Galliformes > Phasianidae > Coturnix > Coturnix japonica. The sequence continues at coordinate 46,999,294 of NC_140664.1, forward strand.
ACTCTTTATAACAATCTTGTTTTTCAGTAGAGACTAAGCCTACTAAAATTTTCTGTGCATTTCTTCTTTTCATATCTACTGTATTTCTCTGAGTTTTTGAATCATTCTGAGTATTTACAGAGCTCTAAAGAAACAGGAAAGATCCTGTCTAATTACACTTCAAATGTTTTTTTTAGAACTAGAATACGGTGAGGCTCTCACAATTAATATATCATGATGAACATGCTTGAGATACACAGCTAATCAGTATTTTACTCAAATGTTATCAGCTAGAAGACAACTGTTGAATGAATGTGAAAAAATTCTATTACAGAATCAAAAAATCCATTCTTTTGCCTTTGAATTATACCAGGCTTTTTGTATCACTGCATGACCTCTTATCCCTGTTTTTTGCATTCAGATGCTCTATCCACTGACTGACTCTTGACTGACTTAAAATTTTCAATTTAAGAGTAACAGCCGATTTAATTGTTAGTTCAGAACTGCATCTGCTATAGCAATGAATCTTTTGGTAGTGCAGTCACTTGCCAATGTCATCACACAGCAGGGAGATGCAGTCTGATGGCAAACATACATACGTTCAAGCTGCAAGATGACAGCAAATAAATAAAATGAAACCAAAGTAGCTTTCACATGCTGAAGCAGAAAAAAGAAATTCCATGTCTCTACAGTGAGAATGGGAGGGGAGGGAAGAAGAGATGACAGATGGAGAAGAAGATAGATTACACTGTGGTTTGCAGCAATATGGAGCAAATATTAAAACTGTACTGCCATTTCTACAATGGAAGCTTGATTACATGCAATTTAATGAATTAGGTATCTAGTAGTTTCTTGTCTCATTCTCAGAGCACAGATATCACTCTAGTATATGAGAGTGGAAGTTAAAAACTATTTCCACATTAAGACTGAGAAGCAGTTGCATGATTAGTGTTGGAAAAGGGTCTTTCACAGCTTAAACATTACTGTGCATCCTATTTATTTTTTTTTTTATTTTTTTTTTTCCCACATTGTGAAGCCAAATGTGAGATTCACCAGCTTTCCCTCACAAAGAATATACATATCCATTTTCAGCCCTCATTGCTACAAGGATGAAAGGTGTGGCAAGTTCACTCTTAAAGGTTAGAAGCCAGGAGAAAAAAAACAAACACCGTGATTTCAAAATCCTTTCACTTCAATGTTATATGTGAATATTTCTAGTGAGGCGGTTGATGCCCCCATGTCTGTCTTTACTCAAGACACATCTGCATAATACCTTTAATAAGAGGCTTTAACTTATGATTAGCCCTGAAATGCATAGTCTGTTAGAACAGATGATCTTCAAAGGTCCCTTCCAACTGAACTAAATCTACTTCTGTTCTATTCTACTCCCATCTTATTCCATCCTGTTTTTGCCATCTGATTCTTTTGTCTGTATTTTTTATTTTAAATTTGGCAATAGAAGGAAAAAATACGAAAAAGATTATCTCAGAAAAACAAAATGATACAGCGTGGAAAAGAAAGACCATATATAATTTCTTACTGAAAATATACTGAAACATACAATTCTCTGGTACATTCATCTAAGTTTATCTAATACCATACACCTTCTTACAGGCAAAAAAAAAACCAAACAAAAAACAAAACAACAACAACAACAACAAAAAACCACAAAAAACCACCACCACCAAAAAAAAAAAAGTATATTAGAAAATAAAAAATATTCATGTTTTTCAAACAGAGTTACAAAGAAGTGGCTAGGTTTTCAAAATTATGGATATAGACATTCCATCTGGAAACTGAAATCTTAATTGGCCCCAAAATTACAGATTTACAGCGCCATGCTAAACTCAGTACTTCCCATTCCTAAACTGATTTACTTGCCCAAGTTCTGTTCTGAATAAAACATGCAGTATTACAAAGGGAGTATAATAAGAGATAGTCCTAAGGTGAAAAATTTGAATTTGCATTTTGATCCAAATTTCTCAGGTGATCTACCTTTAAGACTGGAAGCATGGATTAAGCATGGATTAATCCCCACTTTTTCATGGGGTATTAAATAATCCTGTTTCCCAAAAGCTACCCACAGGGTTGGATGCATTGGAAAGTAACCTTATAGAAGAATTTGGCGTGGCTTCTAAATAGAGATTTGGTCTACTGTTAGATAAACACTACAATGTGTAGAAATTACCTTTACGCAAGCTGATACATAGATGCTTCAAGATCTGCTTGAAGGGCTTTTCCAAATGGGGCATATTTCAAAGTTGACTCTTTCTTAGAAAATAAAAGACATAACAGATACAAAAGCCACAACACAAAGGTCAGTGCTCCATGATGTGTTTTAGGAAAAAGCAACAACTATGAAGTTTCTATGATGCTTAGCTACAGCACAGCTCAAGAGAAAACATTTTACATGGACTTTGCTCCAGTAGAATTTCCTATTTATATTTTTATGTGAGCATGACAATAAGAACAATAAATAAAGTAAAATTGTTAATTTATTAGGAACAGACATATTAGGAAGCATAAGACTAAGGGAAGTCTACGTTCAAAAAAGTGGATTGTTATTTTTGTCAAGAAAATGAACAAGGGTAATGAATAGTAGATACTTGGCTTCTGAAATACTGCAGTAGAAGTAGATTTAGTTAATACTTTCATTTGGAAAATTAGAAGTAGGTAGTTGATTCCGTAACATTCCTAGCACTTATAACAAAGATCATACATAGAACAATGAAAAGCCGGAAGGATTATTGAGTTACAAACTCATTTCCTAAAGGGACTCAGGCACTTGGGCGATGTTATATTGATGCTTTTAAATGTTAAATTGTTTGATTTTTACTGTTCCCACAGTCCAAGAGCACCTTCCTGTTCACTCCTTCCTTTATAAAAAAAGAGAAAAAAGGGAAAGGAAAAGGAAAAAAAGGAAAGGAGAAACTCTTCAAAACTTTATTGCCAAACTCCACAAAGTGGTTGAAATTTGAATGCAATCTTGTCATCATCGCAAACGTCTATGAAGTAGAGTGTCCAGTGGGAAGTGAAGACCACTGGCAAACACGTGGAGATAGATTTAAATATTTGATCTATCAGTAAGCAGGAAATAAATGGATAGATGAATAGATAGACAGACAGACAAACGAGAATGTCTATTCACAAATGAGGATGCCTATTTGCAAAGGATCCTGTAATTAATAATGCTGATGCACTTGTCATCTACTCATGGTCAGACCTGAGATTTACCACAGGTGTATCACAGAATTAAAAGATGGTTTATTTGCAAGATAACTGTCTCCAGGATGTTTGCATACCAGAGTTTTTTGTATGTGCACAAGAGGCTGGAAAGGAAAGAAAACTGTCATGCTTCCTGTGAGTGACTTCTTGACTTTTAGCATATCCATGCAGAGGATTAACAGACGATAGAAGTGCTCTATTTGAACAACGAGCAACATGATTTTCCTCTTGGCTACCTGGAATGATGTCCATCTCGCATTTTCAATCTCTAAATTCTCAATAAATTAGACAGTTTAAAATTATTGAAATAACCTACTAGATACATCTTTTTTATGTTGCTAAGAATCAGTTTATGCTTTGGTTTCCTGATGTTTACTTTTGTGAGATATACCCTTGAAGACTACAGGGTTGCTTAAGGACTGTGTGTTCAGACACCTCGAGAATTCACACTGCTGCTTTTAGTGTTGTTTAAAAAGAAGGTGTGAAAATAGCTGCAATCAACGCAGAGGAAATACCTTTCTTAGCATATTACAGTGATGTACTCTAGAGAAAAGTCATGATTGCAATAATTATTTTAGGCAGAGATTATTTATGTTACCATTACGATAATTGCTTAAACAGAAAAATGGGGAATTAAGAACTAGAAAATCTCTTAAATCTGCTCAAAACAAATCAAGTTATTTTAGTGAATGTTTATATCTTCTATGATAGGTGGTTTTATTTCTTTTGTTTTAATACGAACAGCTTTGAGAAAAGCCAGTAAGCGAGGAAGTAATTACTGGTCTAAGTGCTTCAGGCATATGGAGACCATCTCCAGAAAAACTTAGACAAAAAAGACTAACTTGGTGAATCTCTCTACCAACTCACAGGTGAGCACCGTGAGGTCTTCAAGAACATAAGTAAAAATATCTTAAAAGTACTTTGTGGCACGATTGCTAAAAAGAAATGTATTTCTTCTGCAAAAGGTAAGATATAACATTACAGAAAAACTATGCAAATGGCATTTGTCAAAAGTCAGTTTAAGTTTAAAAGTTAGATGACGTTCAAAAACTATGCTGAAAAGATTTAAAATAATTGTTAGAGGAAACAACAAAACATAAACTGTATCTAGCAGAAGATTTATCACCTTCTAAATTGTGCCTCAAGAGTTGTCTCAACAGCGCATTTAGCCATGGAGAACAGGATACTTGCTCACCTAACCCAGAAAGCGTTAGTGCAGATGAGCACCTCACTAACATGTAACAACCCCAGGCTTTACAGATACATGCTAGGTCTGGGGTTAGAAGCAGAAATTCTTTACAGGCCACAGCTATTAAGGATGTGATAAACAAGTGGTAAGTGGGATAAATCTAAAATGGGGGCTTGTTCATCTTGATCTTGTTTCAGTTTATACTCACTGTATAAGGCAGGGGGTATCCTGAAATTATTTCCTTCTCAGTAGGAGAAAAAGGGTTAGGTTAGTTCACACAGTACTACAGTATGTTAAATACAAGCTATTGTTTGTTAGCAGATGATTTGAAAAAGCTTTAGTCACAGTAGTTTTACATTTGAGTGCACCAAACTACGCGCTGCTGCGTACAGCAATACTGGAACGAGAAGTGGATGGACATTGCAAGGACATGAAGTAAAAACAATTATTTTTAATTTAAATATGTAATGCTTAACAAAATATTTCAGCTGACACAGTATTACAAAACAAAAACAACAACAAATAAAACAACACCACTGTTCGTAACTTTTTAAGCAACAGTTTTGTTCTTCAAAAATATAATCCAGCTCTTACTCTGGCTTTCTCTGTAATCCAAATTTCTCTTTCAAAAGTTTCACTTTTCATCAGAGCAGCACAGAAAACTCAATTTAGAAGAGAACCTTAGGCATGCATTCTATATCAGATGAAACTGAAAACACATTTCTTCCCCATTTCCCACATTATAAACAACATCAGTGCTTTGACACACACATGCACAAATTCCACAGTCCTGGACACTGCAAAATAACAAAAGAGGGCAAGCAAAGCAACCTCAACTATCACTGTCTTCTAAGGACTTGGGAGCCCGTGCTTCACTTTACCTTGAGACTACTGTGTGCATATGGGAAGCAAGCCTCACTCACTGGTCTTTGTTCCTTTAAAGAAATGTAGGCACTGGCACAGCTGTCCAGAGAAGCTGTGGAGCCTCATCCCTGTAGGCGCTCAAGGCCAGGTTGGACGGGGCCCTGGGAAGCTGAGCTGCTGGGGGGCAGCCCTGCACATGGGAGGGGGGTTAGGACTAGGCAGGCTTCCAAGTCCCTTCCAACCCAAGCCATTCTGTCATTTTATGAAGTGTCATCATTTGAAATCCTTCTGATGCTTTTTTTTTTTTTTTTTTTTTTTTTTTATTATTATTTCCTCAGATCCCTATTTATCAGTTAGATAACAGCCAGACAGAAAAACGACTAAACTGAGATATGACCTGGAAGATAATTCTGCTATAAGCAATAAACCATAGCACGAGCAAAACAAGACCCTTTTACTTATAGTCTCTGAAGGAAAGGTGGGGAATTACTGCCTTTAGAACACAAGAGCTGAAGTTGGGAGAAACACCTGGGCACAGAGAAGTTAAGTATTTGCTCAGGTGCTCTGTCCCCCACATTGTACCACTGTACCCATTTTTCCTTGTCATCCCAAGCTCAAATCATCTGACATTTGCAAAACACAGTGAATGTTCAGACTGCACTGTTTCTTTCAAAATAACTTCCCATGGATCAAGCTCTGCAGTCTCTCACAGCCCCTGGCTGAGGCAATGTTCCCAAAATGATGTCAATGGGAGCAGTGCCCAAGAAAGGACTGTAGGACTCAGCTGTATGTGAAGAAAGTGCTCAAAATTATGAAGCGAGCTATCAGGATAAGACTTCATATTTCAAACATATATTTATTCCCTTTACTAAATCACTGCAGAGTGTGGGAAGAGTGAGGAATGCCACTATAGATAACCATATGGTATTTGGATTTTCAAAGCCAGAATCAGGCATAATAAATATTTATAGAATCCAGTGGTATTATTTCTGTTTACGTGTCACCCAGAGAAATTCGGCCCAAGCACCAATCAAATATCACAGAAAGTTACAAGCAATCAAAGCATGGGGGAAGGAGGGAAAACAGATTGCCAGTAGGCTCCTAATTAGCAACCTAGACCTGGAAGGAGGCACTTGGGAAGCATCTCTGATGTGTCTGGATTCCATGCTCACCACACATCACAAGTGGTTTAGGAAATTGAGTTCTAAGTCTCTGCAAGGGGTAGAGAAGATATACACAGTGTTTTCGGCTAGATCAAGCAGGGGCATATGTGAAGCAGCTGCAAAAGCAGACATCCGTCTACATTCAGAAACCCATATAGGAAAAAAAAACGGGCATCTCTTAGTGACGACAGCTAGCTTGCTCCTCGCTTCTGCTGGGAATTCTCTGTCTCCTTACCTGCAGTATATGGGGCTGTTGCTTTTAGTTTGCTTCCAACAAAAGCAAAGCAGGTTGTCCTTATCACTTGATGATTCAAGAGTAGTTGAAGAAGGTACTGAAATGCACACAATAACTGGAATATAACACAACAAAAGGCAGTCTTCTTATGCCTGGATGGCCTAGGAATGGACATCTGCTGTCTTGTCATGGCAACTTTTTGCTTGTTTGTTTTAGTTTTGTTTTTGAGATATAAAAACTACCAGTTCCAACCTACCATTAGAAAAAAACTCTGAAAGAACAGTCAGGGACTGGAATGGGCTGCCCTCACTGGTAAGTAGTGGAGTTGTTGTCTCTGGGGGTGTTCAAGAAATGAGTAGATGTGGTACTTAAGACACGCTTTAGGGGGCAATAGTGGTGGTAGGTGGACAGTTGGACTAGATGATCTTAGAGGTCTTTTCCAATCTCAATGATTCTGTGATTTCCTTCTTCAAAAATAGTAGTAGGAATAAAAAACCTGAATAATAAGGCCAGAAGACAATACACAGCACTTCACTAATATGAGCAGCTTTCACTGTTGATCACACTCAAAACAGCTTTATCCAGAATCTAAAATGCTATGTTGCATTTTCTAAATAGATATTGCTTTTGAACAAATACTACAGGTGTTGTATTAAAATCACAACAAGCTAGGCAACTTCTGCATATATAAGAATCTCATTTAAAATTAATACGAAGTTTTTGCATTTCATGAAAATAATAATTATTTAAGGCCCAGTTTGAAGCTATCAGCCAAACAAATCCTGCACAATGATACAGAAAACACAGTTTTTAATGCAAGATAATTTATTTTACTAAAAGTTTTCTGGGACTGAAGTAGCTATATATTATGAAAAACATACTTATCAAATGCTGACAGAAGTGTAATAAGCACAGATGTTGTTCTTCAAATACATTTTTTAAAACAGTTGGTACATATAAGTAATAACAGTTATTAAATCATTTTTATGCCTGTCTTGTGGAACTTTAATGTAGAGCATTACACACAAGAGACGGCATAGAGACAGATGCAAACAGGGATTAATAGCTGGGCTGCTAGCAGCTGAGTAGTCTGTATGTGTGTTAGAAGTTACACCTGTAAGAGTGTAAGAGGGGGACTGGAAGTCTGTAAGACCTGTGGCACAGTGAGTTTTAAGAGGTTTGTTTAAAGTTTTACAATGATCAGATGCTTCTAGCTCAACAAATACATAAGATCAGAAGACATTCCTCTAATCACTATTGATCTACTAGGCAAGGATGTGAAGGCCCATCATCTGGTAGCTCAAATTAGAGATGTTTAAATTAAGTGGGGAAAAAAAGACTTTCTTTTGCTTTAACTTTCAGCAGTGCAGAAGTGGCAATTTTCCCAGCACTGGCTGTGTCCCTTTCCAAGCTCTGTGCTTTAAGTCCCAGAGCAGCTGCGAGCTGAGAGCAAGGGCTATGCTATGGAAGGCCAGCTCAACAGTTTGCCTCAGCCTCTCAGCTTCCAAATGTTAACAGGCTTTGTGCATCAAGTTCTCCTTTGTATTGTCAGAGTAGCCAGGAAACAAGCACAGTTGCTGCTAATTGCTCAGAACTAACCACAAAGGAGTCTGAAGGAGCCATTTCCACTGGGTCCAGCCTATGACTGAAAAAGCCAGTGAGAAGAACAATGCCTTTCGAAACAATTTTAGTCCCATTTGGAAGAAATTAGAATGGAGATTTCTGGACGTTTTAATGAATATTTGGGTGTGCATGTTTAGATGACAAGTAATGAATGTGGCAAAAGCAAACAACAACAAAACAATCATTCTATTTATCCCCAAATCTGCTTGCCTTTCTTCTCCCTTATCCAAGCAAGCTTCAGTTGTTAAACACATAGTGCAAGGTGACATTTTGTATGACATGCCAGTATGAACACATCCAGCATTTTAAAGTATTTTACTTGTAGGACAGTAAAATACAAAGTAACTTTTTTTTGCAGTTCTCTGAATTTTTCCAAAATATTCTGCAGGAACTGTTGTCAAGATGGAGTTGGACAAAGGTGATGACTACAACGACTACTACAGTATGTTACAATCAGCTTATTTGTAATGCCTCAAAAAACAATCAATAGCAAAATGACCTTCATTTAAATCTATCAAGCCCAAGTACACTCAGTTTAATTGCAAAGCTCTTAACTCCAGTCATTTCCTGGATATAAGGCTACTTTACTCAAGCTACAGCGTTTTTAATTTCTCTTGCACTGAAAAGCAGCATACTCAGCTCACAAGTAATGCTTCCATAAAAGCCTATCTGTCAGGTTTCTTGATGTCTCTGTGTTTTTCAGGATATGAAGACCACAGCACTGTAAGCACTCCACTATTGCAGAATAAATATCGCATAACCACAAAGCAGTGATGACATTACTTGTATATTATATAAGATGAGCTTTCTGAAATGTAAACCAAGTGTCCACATCTCTTTCTGTTCATCAATTCATCCAAAAGCAGCTTGTTTAGAAGAACTGATTTCGTATGATTTTTCCATCCTTTAAGCAAGACACATTCCTCCTAAAGACATTACTTTCAGTGGCTTTCCTTTTGTGTATCTAAAACTCTCACTTCCTCCAGGAATAACAATATCCTTGCTCAAACAACACGTTTAAATGCTACGGATATTTCACAGCTGACTCAGGTGGGCCTAAGTCAACAGCTAGCAGAGGATATGTTTTTAAACAGCAAAATGTGTTGCTGCTGCTTCTTTCTTTAGTGTTGTTATACAATGTATGAGAACAGCTGCACAGGATCAGATCTAACAAAGATCAGCTCACTATCTTGACTCCCTCTGGCTATAAGGGGATGCCCAGTGAAGAGAATAAAACTAAGGAAAACATGTCGTGATACATTCTCAAATAATCACTCACAATTGAGAGATCTGCAGATTTGGGATTTCTGCTTAAGTTAAGTGTGCTGCATCCAAGTATTACATATAGTAAGGCATAACCCATCATTTACTTTGGAAACTATTTCTTTAAGCATGAGAAATACTGATCTTAAGCAATCGTGCATAATATGATACTAAGCAAACACTGCTATAAAGAACTATAAAGCTGAGATGAAAACACTTTTACTTCTATGATTATATCTACCTTAGTCATTCAAATCTTCACCCCATCTGTGCTAATGTGTTGCTTCAGTTAAACTTATTCCAAGCTGTCTCTCAGAGTACAGAACTGTCAGCTTAAAGTAGTTTTCACACTGGAATGTATATAATGGAATCTGCACAGTAACCTTTTCTAAATATTTGACTCCTTTGAGCTTATCACCTGTAACGCAGTCTATTAAGATTTCCCTATGTTTCATGTGGTATCTACATTATGCATGTACAGGTATTATGGATACTCCTTGTTGTTTGAAACACCTCATAGGCTGGAAATTTCTTTCCAATATACCAGAAACAAAATTCCTTCTAAAATTCTGCTTAAATCACTTGATTATTTTCCATTAGGAGTTTCAAACCTAAGACCCAAAGTATACATTTATTCTGCCTTTCCTCAAAGCTTCTTAATTTTTCCACCCTGACTAACAGCAGTAGCAACTGCTAATTCTTAATAAAAAAAAAAAGAACAAAAAAAAAAAAAAAAAAGAACAAGGCAATGAAAGTATCATCATTTACCACTAAACCCTTCTGAAATGTATGACAACTTGCCTAATGAAATGCTCATCAAGAAACTGAATTGGATGTAACTTGAAACAAAAGCACAATCTATTAAAAAACAAAACAAAAACCTCAAAGATATTAAACCTTGTAAAAGATAGTCTGTAATATTCATTAATATTAAAACTTGTTCTTCTTTTAAAAACACTCTAAATAGACAACATCCAGTACATCACCGTTTAGGGATTTCTGTCTGATACGTGACTGGGTACTGCGTCATCACAAATCATAAATGCTTACAAACCTCAGTCCTTCCCCTGATGTTGTGCCGAAGTTGAATAGAGATTTGATATTCTGAATTACAGGTAGGAGATAAAATACTTAAGCATTGGTCTTGCTTTTAACAATAAATATATTTTATTGTAACAAAAAGTCAGGGAAAAAAAGCAGCTTGCCTTCTCCTTGTGAGAAAGTAAGCAAGAAAGTAGTTATTTTCTGTTTCATATGGTCAATATATCTATTGACTAAAAAGCTTGAATTTTCTGTGGGTTTTTCTGAGATGCCCCAGGCAGTACGAACAGTACAAACACTTTCAATAAGAAGAAGAGAAATTCCTTCTTGTCCAGTCAACAGTGATCCAAACATATTGATATACTGCAAACTACTCCATTAAGGAAAAACAGCAAAATGTTATCAGAGCGGGAGTAGACTTTTCTGCTTACTTTTTGTAGAAGAATAAATAAGAGATGGAGCATTTCAGCCTCAACACCAGATTAGTCTTTACTGGGCTTGGCCTAGTTTAAGTTCCAAGAGAGACATATGTTTCTGGTATGATGACCTTGTGGTTAAGTTTGGCTATAAGAAGTTCTTGCACCTGAGGAATGCTGAATTCTGAATTTTCCTCTGATGCTAAATAGTTCTCTGCCAGCTTTGGTCCTCTTTCAACTTCATTTACTTTTGTCAAGTAATATGTCACAGCTAAGAAGTTTCATGGAAAAAATAATACGAGTGAGAGCAATATTTTCATTCATAAGTAAGACTTCTGCCCAAACAGTGTGTCACCTCACCTTTTTTAATACTAACATGCTATATAGTTGCCAGCAGAAAAAACATAGTGAGCCAAGTTAATACGGTGAATAAACTGCTTCAGCCTGTAGACTGAAGAAACAGAAGAAGACATAAAACAAGAAGCTGAACATATATGTGCATGAGACTGCATAACTTCCTCTCTAATTTTGAGGTCACAGATACATCTGACCAGCTAAAATAAATAATTCTGTAAACTAACCCATGCACTTTTACTCCCTTTACTTTTGCACTGTTAATGAAACAAATGTAAGGCTTACCTTTCAAAACCAATCTGTCGTAATGTTTTCTCCCATGTGGAACCTATACAAAGAGGAGAAAAAAACAAACACCCTCAGTAAAGAGCCTTTACTGGACAAAGTCTCTTACTCTCCTGTTTCCACTGTGAAGCTGAAAAACATATAGCCAGGTGATTTTTTCACCCCAACAGCAGTACTTGTAAATAACATCTGTTTTCCCCAAGGTGAAGAAGTGTTAAGAGAGGCTACCACCAGATGACATAACTATGGAGGGGGGGTGTCAGCCTATATAACTCCTTCACACCACAAAGCAGCCCATGACTGCTACAGTTCACTGCAATTCCAGGGGTGGTCTCCTCTCCTCAGAGCAGTGGGATCTGTGCACGACTCCTGAAAGCCCTGAGCTGGCATCTCACATCACGCACTCTTCACATTTCAGCTTTTCATTTTACTGCAGCATTCGCCCGACTCTTGCTGAAAGCTTTACAGCTCCTTCTGAAACCCGGCCCTTTTATTTTTTCAGCAAAAGCATGAAGATGTATTTCTGCTTTATTGTTTAACCCTCCACAGTCATAAAAATGACTGCAGTGGACTCACTCACTCTTTCTCAAAATGATCAAGAACGCCGCCCTGAAAACTATTCAACTGGATGGATCCATTAAGGGATTTTCTTCAGTAGTTCTTGTGCACTAAACAAACCTTTACCCAGGCTTTCTCAAAAATGCTCCCCTGCCTTAGCCATAACCAGTAGGAGATCAGTTTTTGACTTATGCTAGTTTTTTGCTTTTTGTCAGCATCATTATACACACGAGCTACAAAGAGCATAAATATCTCAAGATGTACAGGTCTGCAAGGGAAATACATAGAGGGACATGAAACAGGGTCATAGATTGCTTGCTGCTTTTTCTCACTCCTGTGGGAAATGTAACAGGCCTGTATGCAATGAAAGCAACTACAGTTCTGTTTGAATGCTTCATCGTACTTAAACTGAAACTGGAGAACTAAGAAGAGAAACAAATATTAGGAACAAGCAGATTCTCTAGGGCTGATATCTAGTAGCACCAGAGAAAGTCCAAGACAAGCAGCTATGTTGCTCCAAGTGAACTGAGAGAGGAAAGATGTGAAGGAAGCAACTTTAAATGTACAGAATTTCAGCATGAAATGCACATTGTGCAGTGAGTGCCCATACAAAGACTGTAACAAATCCACAGATTAGTACAGGAAAAATAAGACATTAATATTATCAATAACAAAAAAAAACCCAACTCTGTAGATGTTTCTCATATCACCACTGTATTTGCATTCAGTTAAAGGCATCAGCTCAGAAATCAATGTTTGTAGTGTGATATTTATCAAATCAGCAACATGTTAAATATTTGCACAGGACCTAGTAGATAGTCCTTGAATTCACGACACTGCAGATCTAGAATCCAAAGACTCAACTTCTAGGAAAACTTAGAACTTATTTAAAGAAATAATACATTATTCTGTACAATTTTATGTAGCATTTGTCCCTGTAAATCACAATCTGTGCAAGTAAAAACTGAAGCTAATATAACTTGAAAATTTAGAAAGACCCTAAAAAACAACAACCTGTTCTAATGAAAATTTCAGGGCAATAGATCTTTTCTGTTCAGAACCATGACTATAGCCAGTGATTAATGTAAAAACACTTAGTTTTTGACCCCATTCAGTCCAAAGCAGACAGGGATTTCAGGCAGGCCCATACTCAGCAGAGTACACAGAGATAAAAGGCTTCCAAACTGAGGTGAAGGGAGGTCTACCAGGAGTTTCTACTGTGACAGTTATATTTGAGTGAGGTGAGGCAAGACTTCAGCCTGCACAACCACTGAAGTCACTTTTCTCCAACACTCTGCACAGATTTTTTGCAAAGAAGCCCTCTAAACACACCTTCAAAATCAAAGAAGCAGAAGCAAACCATGCATTCAATTCAAAATATGAACACACACACAAAAAAATCATATAGTACAATAAACTATCAACATTTCATTGGGATACATTAAGATCTGCTCCATTAACATGTTCTTTTACAGATTATTCCCCAAACCCACCACCTCCTGCATATTCTGGAGTATATCTGGTGTTATGGAGCACATCACTGCTAAGAAGCTGACTGTGCCACTCACTCCACCCATAAGCACAAAGCAGATGTGAGCAATTCTGCATGTAGTTTGTGTGCTTCTGCTGGCTGTTCAATCAACAGTTCAACAGGTTTTGAAGTCTGAAGATTTGAAGACTGTTGAAGAAAAGAAGTTTCAACAGTATTTCTTAAAGCACAGACTAATATTGGCAGCTTCAGTCAGTGTTTCTATTCTTTCCACTGTTTTGTATACTAGTTATATGAATTTTTCACTCAATGGCTGGCTACACTTCAGTTGCATGATATATAGAGCGTCCCACAGTTGAGAGAGAAAGAAAAAAAAGGAAAAAAAAGCAAAAGAGAAAAGGGGAATTGGGTCTCCACTGGTTTGAAATCATCTTTTGGCTGCAGCTGGTTAGCAGACCGCTCTTTGAATTGCATGTGGCTCCTCCAAGGCAAAGCCTGCCAAGAACACAACTAACATTTCATATTAAAAAAATATACATCTTTTTTATGGAGTCCTATTTTAAAATGTTTATGATCTAAACATTCTGTTTTAAGATTTGCCAGTTTCATTCTCAGTAGTATCAACTTCTATATTGCACTAACAGCCAAAAGTAAATACCCTGAGGTAACAGCAGCACTAAGAAGAATAACGCTATTAAAAGTCTAGAAAACTTATTATTTGATTTAAACCTTTCCCAGTGCTTCCAAAACATTAAACAAGATTTAAGTCACGTAACTCTCATTAAAATCAAAACAGGAGTTTTTCACGAATTAAAGACTTGATCCTGCTCCCAAAGAAATCAATAGGATTTTGGCTGTTCAGTTCAGTCTTTCTCTGCTGGGAACGTGGAAAACATTCACCTGTCAACTTTCTGCATCAGACCACTGCTACACTTTGGTTGCTAAGCTAATTTGGCTTCTCTTTGCTGTCTGTTTTTTACCACCATGACAAAAATACCAGATCTGTTTATAAGAATATCTTAATTTGGTATCCATGTAATTAAGCTTTTGTTCCAAATATTTGCTCCCGAGTGCCTGACCATTCCCATCTGTTCCAAAGATTCTGTTTCACATTAACAGAACTAGCTTTAAAACTCTTCAAAAAGATGAAGTATAATGTACTTCATGAATTACTGTTCACATATAATATGAACAACAGTAAAATGCACATCATGCTCACATATGATCTCTATGAAGTTCTAGAATGAGCACATAAGAATATGAGATTTAATAAGGTAAAATGAAAGGTATCTTGCGAAATGGAAAGTTGCTTTCTTTTACACATAGACTTTCATGTACATAGCAGTTTGTGTGTTTGATTTGATTACAACTACCTTATTAATCAAATGAGAGGACTCATCATCCACTGCTAGGCTACTTGCTTTTGCAAGTTCTTCATGACTTACATGAAGTGGCTTACAAAGCACAATAATAGGCTTACCAACAGCATAGTGTAATATAGTAGCTAAGTGATTTTCAGATACTGATGGAGGCAGCACAACTGTTCTCTCAGAGCCAACTCATTCTGTATGTGCCTGCTCAGTAGAGGTCTGTAGCTGCTCCTGGATAAAGCTGGCATGCTTCGTATTTCATCCTCAGGCAGATATATGATTAAAGTTTCTACAGGTCTGACTGCATGCAATGATTAGCTGCAGCCCCACTACCTTCTAACTTCTCCAGAGTAGTAGACTACAAACAAAAACGATGGCAATTTCTGCATTTTTTTCTCACTATGATCTGACATACGAACTATACAACCTAATTGAAATAAAAAAATAAAATAAAAAATTAAAATTAAATTAAAAAAAAATGACATTTTTCAATAAGCATTAAGTGAGCCTGACAGAATTCAAGAAATCAGAGTAGTACAAAGACCAACAATGACTGGAATAAATGGACAAAATATCTGTAAATTACATTAACTCAAAGGTGAAACAAAGAACAGCATAGGTTTCTAGGAGCCTGTCCATAGAGCAAGAATCAGAATCACACAGGCT
Organism: Coturnix japonica; assembly: GCF_054131305.1. Taxonomy (NCBI): domain Eukaryota; kingdom Metazoa; phylum Chordata; class Aves; order Galliformes; family Phasianidae; genus Coturnix; species Coturnix japonica. The sequence goes on from NC_140664.1 coordinate 47,015,014, forward strand.
CTCTGAAGAACCCACCAAGGTACCAGACATAGCACAGTCACACTAAGTTCATGAGGTATGTGTGGATTGGACCTATGTAACCCTACTATGATATTTTAGAAACAGGTAGGTGTTCTTGGAGCAGTAACTGCATTGGTCTTTTTTCTCACATTGTAAAGGAAGAGTTTCAGAGAATTGACTTCGTACAGTTTAGAATAATCCTACCAATTTCAGAATTTTGATGTAAAGCCTGGGATACTTACTGGGACATTTAGTCTCCAAATCAGAAACAAACAAAAAAACAGTTTGCATATCCAAGAGATACAAAACAGTGATACAGAATACTCCAGAAACAGAAAGGAACAACCTTTCTGCTGTAGATTTCACGCTCAACTCTTTCTCAAACACCTTAGCAGAGAACAGCATACATAATAGGATAATAATATGATAATAGTCTGGTGTGGGTTGGAAGGGACCTTAGAGATCATTGAGTCCAACCCCTAGGATTCAAGCCTCCTGTGTAGCAGAGCGGCACTTCTACCACTTGTGCCACAGGGGGGATTTGAACCCCAGGCCCCAGTGTTGCAAGGCAGCATTCCTACCACTGCCCCACCGGGGTACAAAGGACAGGCCAGTTAGACTAGTCAGGAACACAATATCTGAATCCACACCTAAAACGTCTCAACGAACTGGAAGAGCAAACTGGTTTGTCCTGACAGCACTTTCTTTTGCTAGAGACACTTGTACCACATAAACCATTTGAAGTTCCTCAATTTCTTTTCCAGGCAGTGCTGCTCTGCTGTATCATCTTCTTCATCACTTTATTACTTACAGACCTGTACTGCTAACTAGCTGAAAAACACATCACTGCAGCTGATAAAAGCTGGCATGTTTGGAACATACACTTTTCACCAACTTCATGTACTATTAATCAAATTTACAATTGCTTGCTCCAATTGGCAAACTGCTGTCTCCTCTCAGAAATATTTTAGATTATATCTTCCCAAATATCCAGTTGTTGTTTTTAATCAATATAAAAACTCTGCTTTTACAAAACAGACCAGAGGAATTGAATACAGAAACGCGTGTGGGAAGAAACTTCTTAGTTTCTCCGCTGTACCATAGAGATAATGAACACTTATCTGTCCATTAACTATCCAGTTGCTAGATGTTACATGCACTGCACCTCTTACAAAAATGATACAACTTGAAGTGGTATCAGACAATGCTGCCTTAACAGTTAGCAATTATCTCTCTATTTTACAAAACAAATCTCTCATGCACTTCCTCTTCCTTTGAATGGAACTACCTAGGCTGCATCCTGCACTCCTCACTCTGGTATTAATCACAGTATATAATCTGGGTTAATAACATGACATTCCTTTAAGGTGACGTCTTTTAATATGGCATGTTACTACTCTGCTGTGCCTATGCTAGTGTTTTAATTGAGATCAGAAAAGCATTTCTTGAGCAAATCTCCTGGCCATCTCCACTTTGCATGCTCTGGTTTGCGTGACAGGATTCCTTTCACATGAAATTAAACCACTCCCCAAGGACACAACCGTTGTTTTTCAACATTTAACAGGAATTCAGTCGGCATGACCAGACCAGAGCTAATCTGCCATAAACCCCACTTAAAACACATATGGCATGGCAGGCAGGGAGCACAAAGTGCTCCATTCCTACCATACAGAGCTCACTAATGCAGATGGGGCTTACACCACCACTTCCAGTCTGAGTATGCTCCCAGAAGAACCTTCTAGTCACAGTCAACTATGAGAAGGAAGGGACAGGAGAAACTATTTTCCTGGCCTGACCCAACGTGGGGGACTCTTGGATGCTTCATGTCACCATACTTCCCATGCAACCCAGGGAGTCAGTTCTTGAAGGCAAAAAGGACAGAGTATTTCATTTTGAGAACGAGCCTATGAGAAGGAATAAGAAATAAATCTTGTCTGTTACGTTTGCTGTAGACACTAAAATCACCAGTAATGTAAAAGAGGAGGGCCAACAGTCTAGGACACTGGCTACATGATGAAAATGTTTACTGAAAACATACCAAGTGAGAGGTCATACTAAGAGCAAAGACCAGACATCACAAGACTTTCTTCAAACTGGTTTTCAACAGGTTAATGACTGAATAAAGAGTACAAATTTGATCCCTATGTGATAACATTATGGGAAAGATTTACTGTGCGTTTTCTCCTGTGAGACCAATATCAAATTATTATCATGAGATACAAAAATGATTTTCCTATTGAAAAATAATTCTTGACTCATTCTATGTTAACTGCAAAAATAAATAAATAAATAAATAAATAAAAACCACTAGCTGTCCCCTAAGGACATTTTAATGAGGGGGAACTATTACTAATAAAAACTGAGCAGATCAGGAACACGAAGCAAAGTGCAGTAGAACTGATAGTATGCTTCTGCACATGCATGGAGCTGTCTATTGCTTTAAAATGAATATTAAAAAGACAACAACTATGGTCAAAAGATTAATAGCTGTGTCTGGCATTCTAGTCTTCCAATCTGCAGCTTCCCTGGAGCTCTGGGAGCCCAGAAGGATCAGGAAAACTTCCAGATAGGGATTCTAAATAAGGATGCCAATGGGAAACCTAAAAGCAGTTGCTCTGTAAGCCCAACCCCTAATTTTCTTTGATCCTGATTAGCATCAGATCTGGGGATATCAGGGAAGACCATTATTAAAATTGATCATTGAACTGAAAATAGTTAACCTGGCATGAAACAATCCCTGGGATATATGTGATCCAGCATCTCACCAGTCAGACTATGCCAAATGGAGGCAGGGACAAATCCAGCTCACTTTGGGTAAGGGTAAGACCAGTACCTCTGCCTGATCCATGGGCTATAGAAACAACAGGAATGATTTGCATCAAGTTTGTGGATTTTGATAGTTTGGCTGAATGGAATCAAATAGGAATAATGATTAGCAACAAAAATCCTGTTTAGCAGTAACACAAACCATAGTTATTTTTTCTACCCTCTTAAACTACTGATCAGACAAAACAGGGGTAGTGTTCTGCATATGATCATTTCAAGAAAATGGGAGTAGAGAAAGCAAGTTTCCTTTATTCATTAAATACATGGGGCAAAGCTTGCTTTAAATGTGAAGGTTATGTGTTTTGTATAAGAAGCACACAATATTTTATAGGCAAAGATGACTTGGTAATTAAACAGCAGAGGAAAAAATTACAAGCAAAAAAGAAAAGCTGTGAGAGCATGTTTGTTCTTCTATGTCAGACCAGTTTAAAAGGTCTCCAGTTAATAACTTCTATTGGCATTAAAAATAAAAAATAATAAAAAAATAACAGGTTTTTTAATACCGATATTGACTTCTTCTTTGGGAGAACTACTTCAGATAAAACTTTAGATAGTAAATAGAATGCTTTTGTTTTTTTTTAAATCAATCTATTCTTTATCCATTTGTTTCCTCTAATGGTTGATGCTCTAATATAACCTGAATTCATCCTGTCAGCTTTAACTTTTTCTAAGTAGGCCTGATCCTCTTCCTCATAAAAGGGTAAACCACTGAAAAACAAAATAAAATAAAAAAGATAAGTCAAAGAATCATTAAAGTTGAAAAGATCACCAAGACCATCTAGTCCAACTGCCAGCTCATTGCCACCATAATGATTTTGCATGTTGCACAAAGAATTCTGCAGGCCACCAACACAAGCTCACCTTGCAGGAGTAAGGCAGGAAAGAATCAGGTGGCATACATATAACCAATCTTTTACTTTTATAGCAGAAAAAGCCTTCAGGGCTCTGAAGACAAGTCTCAAAGGAAGGTGAGATTTTTTGCCGTTGCTGTGGGAGATGTCAAGCTCAGCTCAGAGAGGCACAGAGACCATCAAAGTTATGCTCAAGATCATTGGAAAAGAGGCCAAATAATAACTAAATGAGCCCTTTTTTCAAATGTGGAAGACTGGCTTTTCTTTGATTTTCAAAGTCAAAGCAAAAGAACTTAAAACTTGTAGTAAGTTTTATTTTTCGTAAACCTGGAGAAAATGAGATTTCTCTCCATTTTAGTTGGCAGAGAAATTCTCTCCTCTCTCACTCTAACCAACAGTGCTCTGTCTGCTAAATAGCATCTTAGAGGCAAGGTTTTCACTTTAGAGAGTAATTGACGGGCATGCTTCCAATTTATAGAGCTACCCTCTGCTTAGTTTTATTGTAACATAATATACTGTTATGAATTATAATGTCGACCTAGTTTCCTGCAGTGATGAATGTGTGTAGCGTGCCAGCCCAAGGAATTTACTTTTCATTGTCCCATTTTCTCTTTTCATCTCATTAGAAGAAGGAGGAGTTGGCTCTTTCCAAATTCTGTAGCATAATCATAGGGGAAGGGAAAGAAAACGTAGAAAGTATGTCTTTAGTAGAACATCCACACACAAGAAATTATGGACAAGAGAAATAAGCATCAGAAACCAGTAAACTGCGCACCGAAATAGGAGTAACATTAAAACAACAGAGAATCAGCATTCTAGCGGTAGTGTCTTTGACTCCGCTAACATTTTGTCGTGCATTCCTTTTCTCTGAAGTTGCTTTTTTGGAATACATTTTTTTTCTAAAGATAATAAAGAACAATTTCATGCATGTCTGCTTGCAGAAGAACACATGCGCTGTGTGATGAAGGTATCAGCACAGTGGTAGGACCAAGGAACTCCCCATCTTAAAATTATTAATTTAAAGAAAAATCTTTCAAAAAACATTTCAGTGGCTAAAATGACAGTAGGTACAAAAAGTTGAAGTGACACAGGAAGAACGATATCAAGAATAAAGATCAGAAAACTGGCTAGAGATGTGTACATCCTCAGTCCAGAACCTTCCATAGAAAAAGAAAACAGGACTTCCAAACTCTCTTTCTGTTTGTCACTAAATGAAGACCTCAGTGACTGCATAAAGCAGCAAGACATTTGGGGTATGAAATCTTAACCAAATCCATGAGACCTCTTCATAAGAGAAATCTGGATCTGGAAAGACGAGTTTCTTCAAGCACTAGCATTAAGGAGGCAGATTCACATTGATAACCTAGCACCTAGGCTGTATCTACTACAACTTCTTCCTCTGCACACCTGGAACAATTGGATTTCTCTTACCCCAGTCCCAGGTGAGCATCTCTCACCTCTTCCTTGCTCATGATCTGTGAAACAAGCAAGATCAAGCAACAAAGATGCCTAGAAAGATTTTGGCAAGAAGCAATGCTATTGCATTCAGTTTGGTCTATAATAGACTGCAGGATTACATCCAGTGTATTAGCAGATCATTTTCCAACACTTAATTACTTTTCATTAGGATTCCACAAATAGCATGAGCACTACCAACAAATTAAAGAAATCACTGTGTTGCCTAATCGTGTTCATTTTTAAAAGCAGTCTGTGCTATCTGTCTTGATGCTTCAAGAAGTTTACAAATAGTTTGATCTTTCTACAGTTATGTGCTTAATAAGGAGTATTGGAGAGCAATTACTCCTGCTTTGTTTGGCTATGGCTAATCCTTTCCAAATAAAATCAACATAAGAATTGAGAGGTATGCCACTCTTATGAGCTAACAGGTGACAAGAGTAGTCTCACACTTACTTAAAGTGTGGTTACTTAGTCCTCACTCAAACACATTTTAATTAAGGGCTTCATAAGGGCATTACAAGAGTTATATCGTTTTAGTAAATACTGAAGAGGATGATGAGTGGTAATAATTTCCCACTCAGTGGGGATTTTTATGTTACTGAAACCATGAGCAATTGAGACGTGTGACTCTCAAGTGCATTTTTAAGTGGTATATTTTATTTATTTATACACTACATGGTTACCTTTGGAAGTGACCTTCTATCAGGTCTAATAGAGAAGAGACAAACTGCACACTGTACTGTTCGCTCCCCCCAGATATATATGGCCAACAACAGCAGTGTTTCAAAATTAGTGCCAAATAGCTTATTTTCCTGGCCAAAGAAGATGTGAAAAAACCAGAAGGTCCCACAGTAGGATATTCAGGTGATGGAGTACGGGTGCAATCAATTCTATCAAAGTGGTTTATAAAATAACTTCAGAGGTATAATAGATATGGATTGCTGCACTCCAAAAATGCTATAGTTTAAGATCGATGACTTGCATGAAAGTTACTGGCTCAGTTTCTGAAACCATTTCTCTCATCCCACACACTTCTTGGTATCAATTAAAAAACAAACAAACAAAAAAAACAAAAAAAAAAAACCAACAAAACAAAACAAAAACAAAACAAAAAAAACAAAAAAACCCTATTTATACCAAACATACAAACCAGATCATCTTGGCAATGTTTTCAGCAAGGCATAAAGTCTATCATACTTTCTCATCTATGCCATCTGGAACATGTTAAATATATTTTATGTAGTTGCACATGGGAACTATTCACAGCAGCTGGGGACACTGTACCCACTACAGGCTGAAAGAGCAGTAAAGAGGTGGAGGACAGAAGAATATATTCAGTAGGAAAACAGGCTGAAATGCATAAAAGGGATCAGTTTCTAACAAAGAAGTAGTCACACATAAAAGAGCTGATTTATGTTGGAAACGTGTAAATGCCTCATCCTGCAGTCTATCACTAAACTAAAATTAATTAAATCATATTTTATCTGGAGTGACTTTTTAAATAAGACACTTTTTATGAGAAAAAACAAACACTCAGTTGTCAGGCCAAAATTTGTACAGCACTCCTAACTACTATTCTGGACAGGAGACTTTGGTTCAGAAATAAAAACTTATTTGCATCTCACTTAGTTGTGTTTCTATTTCATGTCAACACTTTGGTACTTTTTTTTTTTTTTTTTTTAAGTCAGTCAATGTAAAGTAATAAAAACACACTGGGGCTTTCAGTATTACTTCATCCAGCTTTAAAAATGTTTTCTATGTTCTCTACTGTAGATTTCCTGAAGTTTTTACATGTTTGACATCATCACTACACCTGCATGTGACAGAAGGGCAAAAGGAGACCTAATTGGCTCTGCTTATGGGAGGAAAGAGTTCTAAAGAAATAGTCAGAGGGCTTCACAGGTTGACAATTAAGCACAGAGAGATACAAGAAGGACTCAGTCAAAAAATGCTAAAAACTCTTGAATAAATTATTGACTTTGAGTATGTGTTACTAATCTTCCTAGCTTTGTTTGTGCTCATTAAACAAGGCACATCTCTGAGTGTATTGTTTAAAGGTTTACTAGAAATATACTGATCTGAAAGTGTACCACGTTCCTATGCAGTACAGAACGGATGAGATTTACAGTACTTGAGCTGGGTACAGTCAGGATATATCTGAGCATCAGCGTTTATACAAACAGTTTATGCACTGTCCACTGCTGCAGTGTAAATCAGACATGGAAACTACTCACACAGACACGGTTAACATCAGTATCCTCATTGATGGAACAGAAAATTGCATCACCAGGTCAAGTACTTTTGAAATCAGAGGAACCACATAGAGTAAAGTACATCTGGAACATATCATTTCAGAGGATTCAGAAATCTGTCCTCTGACATGGGCCAACCTTCCAAAATCTGCACAGATATTTAAAAATATAGAAAAGTGTCAATTTTGCAATAATTTTCATTCATTCTTATGGATGGAATTAATCACCAATTTTGGTGTATGGCTTCACAAATATTCAGTATAATAAAGACTTTTTCCTCTATTATCTAGACTGAAAAAAACTGTGACCAAAAGCAGTTACTTCTTGATGGATATTTGGAGGCCTCTATGAAAAATTCCCATCTGCCAGTGAATTTTTTAAAATGCCACTTTTGCTGTCCGCTGTGCATACCAGAAAAGGCACCAGAAGGCAAAAAAGGTTACTGCCTGGCTTTGGACATCTGAGTGGCACTCACCCTTTTCCTCCATTGCTAGTGCTGCTCAGCCCAGCCCCAGTATTTCAGCTGCACGGTGGAAGGGAAAACAGTCTTCACATGACTGTCTTGAAGCACTTTTCATGTCAAAAACCCAGAAGAGCCAAAAGCCTCAAGGCAAGAAGACAAAACTTTCTGGGGAACACCATGGGGAAACCCTGAGAACAATCCACAAACAACAAGCAACTCCCATAGGAAAACACATCACTCTGTTAATGTTGGATGGACAGGGAGATATGTAGGATGTATATAAGAAGCTGGAACTAGATGATCTCTGAGGTCTCCTCCAACCCAAGCCATTCTATGGTTCTACGACATGTCTATTTTCTATATTCCTGTTTTCCACCTCATTCCAAGGCCAAGAATGTTGATTTGGTCACAATCCCTGCAGCACACCAACATGCAGTATAATTGCTGAAGAGGAGCTGTATTCAAACTGCTCAAGAATTGTTCCTGTCTCAAGAGTTAAAGACTGACCATTCCAGCTAAAGAAAAAGAAGTAATAAAAAATAACCATTTCAAAACTACTTACATACAGAAAAGTAGAAGCCCCGCAGGTTATTCATTATTAATCCCACTTACTTTCTCATATGGTATTAGTTATGTGTTACTTGAAATTTTAGAGCAATTTTTAGTTTTAAGTAAATATCTGCTCAAATTAAAATTAAGGATTAATTTGGGGAGAGATTTTAGACTTCAAGTAAATTTTTTCCTATTAGTGCCTCATAACAAAGTAATTGTTGAATTAGTAATACATTTGTCAATCCTGGTAAGTAATTATAGGTAATACATATAAAACAAATTACTGCTTCATTTTAGAATGTAAGTAGTGAAAGTTTGGCATGAGGTTCTAATTATCTACCGAACTTGAGTCCTGCCAAAACCAGTGGGACAAATCATATCTTAACTCCTAATGCTAATGTGACCCCACTGAATATGGCTTCCCTGCATTATGGCACCAATCCTGAAAGTGTAGCACACTGTGGGATTTGTACAGGTGCAGCAGCTGGCTCGCGTTCCCAGAAAGTCAAAGGGTGAGGGTGTGAACTGCAAAATGAGAACCACTACAACAAGCCAGCTGAAAAATTCAGCTCCAGGGGCCAGACCTCTAGTGGGAATAACTAATAGCTTCTTCTCTACGCTAGGGTGAGCACGCTATGTCAAAAATAACACCCAGCACTACAAACTTAACTGAAAAGAGAGAAAAACCATAGGATGAGAAACATTCAGTTGACATGTTTTCAGACATGAAGTACAAAAGATGCTGAAAAATAAAAAGAATAGCTTGTCAGAAGGCAACCTTACTCAAATATCAAATTTTACAGAAAATGGAGTAGAAATAAATGCATAATAGGAAAATTAAGGGACATTTTCATATATTCCAACCCACACATCAAAGATAAACCATTAAACAATTTTAGTATTTTGATTTATGCACAGGTTCTTCAGGGGTCTTAATGACTTTCCTTAAGATATCTTGCATTTAACGCAATGCAATATCAGTTTCTGTGCCAGGAACCCAATTCTCTAAACACTTCTACAAATTCCAGGAAGATATTTTTCTTATGGGTTTGCCAGCATCAGCAATGTCTAAGAGCCAGGCAACAGTGGGAACCAGCTGGGCTGGGGGCTGTAAAAATACAGAAATGCAAAGACAGCACTTGCCTTGAAAAATCTGCAGTCCAAGACAAAGACTGAGGGAATTGTTAATATTCAATGAATGCATCAGGAAAAGCAAAGACAAAAGGAGGGTCTGGTTTATATTCAGCTGGGGTGAAGCAATAGATCATATGTTCAGGAACAGGGATCTGCAGCTTCTTCTCTTTCCTTAGCTGGAAGATTCTCTTCAACCAGCTCTCAGGTCACAGAAAGACCTTCCATCTCCTTCTCTATCAGACCCAAAGATTTCCTATATTTCTCAAATGTTCTTCCTCCTTCTTTTCTCTCCAACTCTGGCCTGACAGAAAAATAAGATGTTGGGTGTTGGCCATGCCCAGGAAGATGTCCTGTGCTTGCATGCAAATCCCACAAGAGAGAAAAATAATGAGCAACAATTTATGAATTAGTGTATACCACATCTCTCCCTGTCTCCATCCAGTTGTCTCTGTTAGTGTTAGAGGACACTGAAGAAGAGAAATTACAACACTTTATGATTCCCAGGAGCCCTGAACTTTGGTACATGGAACCTTGCGTGTGCCCAACATATAACAGAGCTCCCAGCTGTTGGAAATGTTATCCTGATATCTTCTGGACTGAGCTGTTGGCATGCATGCTTGAAAAAAGTTTGTCAAGTAGCAATATTAGGATTATGAGATTCAATACTAAAACAGCTACTCATATTTTCAGGAGGTTCTTTCAGTGACAACAGAAAGAGGCCATGCAAACACCAGGTTTTTTTTATGTGACAGAACAGTTAGCAATAGCACTTGCACTTCTGCAAGAAGGGCTAACGCTGGGAAACCTCCTGTCAATCCTAGGAAGCACATTTAGAAACGTAAGCAAAAGCAGAGATTATCAGGACAGGAAAAAATAAAAAATAAAAATAAAAATAAAAAAGAGGATATGTGTGGAACTGGAAGAGGAAATCAACTGCAGAAAAAATATAAGTACAGCATGTGAAGATATACTGGAATAAATGAATATAGATGCATCCAGTGAATGACATTTCAATGGAAAAGGGCTTATGCTTGGTATATGGATAAAGCAATAAGCCCATTAAGAAAATCACAGTAGATGAAAAGAAGTATTAAAGGCACAGTTTAATACAAAAGGAACTGATTTTTAAAGATAAAAAAAGAAACCATAGCCTGGTTTCTTCATGTTCAGGCTGCATAGCCATTGGATCCAACTGTACACTATACATCCTGGTACACTTGTCAGTGCACTGTCCTACTGTGACCTCACACAAATGCAAAAATACTCACGTAGTAAAGTCTGTATTTGATAAAAAACAAATAAGCTGAGAAAGGCCAATTAGCAACCTGACTAAGGAATGGGAAACTGACCCTGGAGAAACAGCTATTGGGTATGATGTGTAAGGATCAGCACCTCATGGAGCCAGCTGTGGTTTCTGGCACACTGACAGCTATCAGTAGGTGAACTGTGAAGAAAGAAGCCAGAAGGACCTCCCCATCAACGCTGATCAACAGAAAAATCTTGCTAGATGTGACAGTCTGAAGGGGCAGTCTGCACGAAAAGCCCTGAGATAACTCCCACTATTATTGATTATCCTGTAGGCACTAATATAAGTATTATGGTAAAACACACTAGAAAGCGGGTCACCAATTTATTAATACTCATATGAAGAAAACTTTCTTCACAGTGTCTGGCAAGCAAGACGACTGGTTAACCAAAAGATGAAAGCGTTGTCTTACTTGAAATTTGATACTTGAAATTTTATTCTCCCAGCAACTGGTCAGTCTTATGCACCAAGAAGTAATGACTCTCTACAGCCTCACTAGTCCTGAATTAAATACGTTGCCCTTCAATCATCTGTAGGTATGTGCACAGCAACGATGACATCATCTAACAGTATTCAGTCTAATTTATGATGTTTTGAGGGTAATAACATAAGAGCAAGGATCACACTTGATCCTTGTTGATGTTATTTAAAAGAATCTCAGACCTTTATTTTTGATATATATTGAACTTCATCTTAGTTGTCACTCAAAGCTTCTAATAAGGATTTTAAAAGTATTTCTACACTTCATCCTCATTCTTTGCCTTTCTGCAGAAAACACAGTAATTGAGAACTTCCACACAGTTTCTGGAAATATCAGAAAAAAAGTTGGTAGCAAGCTCACTGAATTGTCACAGACTCCAAGGACAATAACTACAAATCAATATGTCTTGACTGAATGCCGATTTTTAAACAGAAAAGCAACCTCTACTACTTCAGAGAGCAACAGAAGAGAGAAATCAGCCACAGCATTCTCTCAAAATAGTACAGGGTATGGGTGAAGACACATAAATGCTTCTAATGTAAGATGTTTGTAGCATGAAACACATTTAACAAACATTCAAACAGAAGCATCAAGTGAGATATTGTCACAGGAATTAAAATGAATAAACAGGGGAAACAGGTGAACATGTGCAAACATATGAAATGCACGTGAATATATGAAAACATACATTGGAGCCATCCATGTCAAAGCCCCATTATTTGACTCTACTTTGCATAAAGAAGCACAAGATTTCCCGTAATAGCGATCATCATTCACAGCCTGCCCAAACACTGGGAAACATCCAGGGAGATTATGACCTAACTATCCACATCCTGGACCAAGAATTTCCAAAAAGAAAATAATATTTTTATTTTTTTTTTAAATCTACTCACATTGTTATTTATACTGAAATATTACCCAACTCCTTTACCACTTCTGAGTTCCAAAATACACTTATCATCTTCATAGGAATATATTATTTATTTCATTTGAACAACTTTCATATACAACCTCCAACTGAGAAAGGGGTGATGAACAAAAGCATTTCAGTATGAAGTATCTAAGGAGTAGAGAGCTCCTGATGGGTTTGATTTACATCTGAAAGGATGTAGCATCAGCATTTGGAAATTGCCAAAGTCTATACTACCCTCTCCAAACTCGAATTTTGCAGCTCATAAATCTTTTGGGATAATATAACAGCTTGCTTTGCAGTGTATTCTAACCCCATATGCTAGGGGTTGGGTTTTATTAGTATTAATAGTGAATTGTAAGATTATATAAAACTTTCTGAGTACTGACCCAAATATAGAGGATATTACCTCAGAATTAAACACATCCAAAAAAAGATACAATTCCAGGATGAAAGTAGCTATTTGTACCACAAACAGTGAAAGCAGCATAAACCATAAAACCATCTGTAAACATTGGATGTCTTTGGCAGTGGCCCTACCTCACAGAAGAGAACATGACAGCGACTCTTCAGCTCAAGCTTTCATATGATGGCCTGAGCGGGATTAGCCATGATGAATGCAGTCACTGTGTGACCTGTCGAAGGCACTGAATGAAAGGAAGCAGAGCATGTGAGGAATATTTCCCCATTATCCATAATCTGTGGATTGGTCTTTTTTTTATTATTTTATTTTTACTTTTTCCTATCTACAAAATCAATGCCCTATTAGCAAACCTGAGGAGACCTGGCAGAAAGGCACACAAAACCAGCATTTACTGTTCCAATAACTGCATTACGATATAACAGAGTATAACTTTTGTACAAAGGAATAAAAATGACTGATTTTCATATTGGTGAAGATATTTTTTTCTTCCAAAATGACAGAACTGATACTTCAACCAACTTTTCAGAAGTCTTTGAAATCAGAAGCTGCCACAAACCTGCCTAAAAAGTAAGATTTTATGCTTTTCACTGAGAAAACCACATGCCAAAACACAGATGTTCATTTTTACCTTTTGATTAAATACATCACCCACCAATTCAATGCAACATATATTTTCAACTCCTGCAGCTGCTGTTTTATAGCCTTTCATTCTTTGCCACAGCTTAAAAAAATAAAAATAATTTTTAAAAAAGGCAAAAAGTGACAGGAACAACTGAGAGCCGTGAAGAAGAGGAAATGAGATCTCATTTTCTTATTGATATCCAGAACAACATAGGATAGACGTAAAAGCCCATCTTTACCATTTTCCAGATGTCTGTAGAATCTTATCAATATTCCAGCTTTTCCTTATATTGACGGGTATTTTTGTGAAATTATTCATTCAGGTTTTACTTTTTTCTAAATCATATATCAGTGAATTTTGACAGCACTTCAGCCGGGGCATGAAAAGTTAAAAAAATAACTTTAAAATTTGTGTATTGTAAGCACTGCACAATCTAATTCATAGAAAGGCTGTTGAGAGAACAGGACAGTAATGAGCGGGTGGTATTTTGCTCTCAAAGAAATGCAATTTAACTAGCTGAAATTTATTTTGGTTAACAGTCCTCATAAAAACACAATACCGTGAGATTACAGTAGCAGAAGACATGGTCAGTCCTGCTTGTCTGGTCTACTCTATGCAGAATCATGGCTCATAGTATAAGCCAACAAGGCAAACCTGATCGCAGTTATCTCCAAACATTTCCATTTACAGATTAACTTAGTGACACTTTTAGGTGGGTTTGACAGTGAAAGGTTTATGTGAACCAGCGCCATGACTGAAAAAATTATTCCTGTACGTCACTTTCCTTCCTCATATTTTGTTGAGGAAAGAGATGCGTGAAGAGCAGCACAGAGCTCTATATTAAATCCACTATATACCAAACCAGAGACTGGCAGGCAATGTAAATTTTACTTCCCTTCTTCAAGACTTCCCCTTCCCAGACATTTCCCTTTTCGTGGCTACTGAGCATCCAAAAAGTGCCCATTCAACAAATCACTTTTGCTTAACATCTCCCTTCTGCAGAAAACAGTCATTTTCTGCTTTATAGAATGTAAGTTCCACAGGTAACAACACTACAGTTGTTTCTAATTTCATAACCAAATCACTTCTTTATTTTTTCAGACCTCAAAGTACCGCAACCCTGCTATCTTACCTGTTACAGCTCTCTGCACCTTTTGGAAACACTCATTTTTGAAGTCGGACTCAATGAGTTCTTGAGGTCCCATCCATGCCCTGCTGTTCTGTGACAAGCTTAATCAAGAAGGCATTGCTCATATCAGCTTCCTATCTCAGTGGTACTTACTGTTTTTTCAAGAATTTGGGAAATTTTATTGGTTAAAAAACTGTGCTGAAATCTTCCCCTCTCCCCCAGCCCAACCCCTTAGCTTACCTATGTTGGCTAATTAGGTAATTCAATCAGCTTGAATTACAATTTGAATTTCAATTAGCTTCAATTACAGCTCCTGCTGTAAGACATTAAGCCCCTGAAAATGAAACATGTGTATGTTTATATAAACGGAAAGAGACAAACTCAATTTGATAGCAGTTTAAGGGTAATCTCATGTCTCACTCCCCACAGGGGTAACTTTAGTTTCTATTTTTTATACTTTATTCTTAGACAAAAAAAATATCAGTCAAAAATATGCTGAAGAATTTCCACAAAACAATGAGAACTGATTAAACATCAATGTTTTGAACCTGCTGAACAGCTGTAAGCACAATAGCAACTTCAATTATTATTAGTTTTGGTTTTGTTTTGTATTTGTCAGTTGCAGTTTGGGAGAGTCTCTAGCTCACATCTGCAGGAATATATATATATATATATATATATATACAAAAGAAATGGTTAGCCACAAAAAGCAGTTTTTCTCTCCTTTACATTAAAACAAACAGAAAAAGTCCAGACATAAATAAGGCTTTCAACAGTAGGTCTTGTAATTCCACAAGTTTTATAACGCAGCTGTATTTAATTAACACTGGGCCACCACACCCTCCAGATGGGAGATTTTGAGGACCATTAAAATCCAGCCTGGCACCTTGACTAAGGTCTGTGTTTCTAAGAATGATGGTTGGTTGCTAGACTCTACAATAGAGCCTGTTCTGGGTGTAATCTGAATCCTTTGATGTTTTTCTGATGGAGGTAGGAACGTGAGTTTTCTCGTGAAACATCACGTTGTTCACGGATAAACCTGTGAGGTCTAGAACAAGCAAGAAATTCTTGGCACTTGCTGCTTGGCCATGAGTGGCACTGCCAACAAACTATAGGGAAACAATCCATGATCAAGTCACATTCTGTTCGCTCTAAAGGATGAGATAAAATCATTCTCTTACATTTCAATATTCTTAATTTGTATGCCAAAATGATTTTATCCGGCTATGTGAAGTTTCTTGGCCATGATAATTTTACAGGTAAAGTGACTCTCGAACCAAAAAATGCATGAACTGTTAGCAGTTCTTATCACTGTGTCCTTTTTCCTGGGGGCTGGCTGACTTCTCTGAAATATCCGACTCTATACATAATAGACTATATACATAATAACTGATCGGGCTCTTAAATTAACGTACGCTGAGTTACATTACTCATCATATCCTTTAGAAAAGGACTGAAGTTCTGTTATTATTAAGAATGGCCTTTTTCCTCTTTTAAGAAGTACAGAAATAAACTGAGGATACATCACACAAAGCTTGAGCAAGTTCTCATCAAACACTTGTGCATTAGAGAACACATCGATATTCAGTTCCTGCAGTTTTAAAATAGGCATTTGATATCACTGTACTTGGAAATGAAGTCCATTCTCTGGTCACTGGACTTTGAAAAATAGTACTCTACTTTCCTTATTTCTAGACACAAAATTACAGTTTTGTCATAAATCCCTTTATTAAAATTTTCATTGATGCCTTTGAAGGTCTTGATAGATATAGTCTATAATAATTACTTGTTACAGCTCTGAAATCCAGTTTATTGATTCTATAAATTTCTAAAAGAACATGGCATGATAGAACTCAGTAGTAAGCATCATATGTATGGATGGAAATGGTGCAATGATCTAGGTATCAGGAAAATGATAGACATCTAATGAAACAAAAGAGTAATGTTTAAGACTGAACTAAAACGTTCCTTTCTGAACTCACCTAGCAAGTTCTCTTCCTTCTGTAGATTTGAAAGGTATTTTTCCTTCCACTATGAGTGCTAAGGAATTTTACTTATTTATTTTGCCCTGTGTTAAATGCAAGCATGACAGATGTGCTGCACATTGTTTACGCAAAAGTGGTAAGGTACAGTGCCTCCTCACATCCTCTGTGGTTGTGAGGAGGCACTGTAGATGTATATCTGGCAGAAATTGAGGGAAATTGTAAGGCATCTTCCATTTAGAAGTGGACTCAAAGCATACAAGTTCATTCAGCATTTGACCCATATTTTGGGATGCATCCTAACACACTGACACAGGAGAGCCCACCAAAGCACTGTAAGTCCAAGCCTGTGAAGAAAACTTTTTCTCTGCAGATGTCTCCATGCTATATTATGTGAATGACATCCTTTTCTTTGTATCGTGGTAATTTATCTTATACCACAGATTTCATGCAACTGCTCAGTAAACCCAGTCCATTCTTCTGATGTTAACCTTGAGTCAAGACCTGCCTTTTGTCCTGAGCAACCATCAGTCTACATTGCCACCCACAGTCAGCTCACCTTGTATCTGGGACATCCAGCTAGGGACTCACTTGTGGCAGAGCTGCATGGGTCAGCAGCTGTCATCACCTCAACTCAGATTTGCCATTCCCTTCCCAGGTGAGGCTCACAGCACACTGCCAACACAGAGCATCATGAGGCATGGCAGGTTCAAGCCCAAAGGTTTGGATCCAGGAACAAAAACCTGTTCTAGCTTACAGTGTAAATACATACAAAGCCTCACAGCATCATCCTAGCAAATCAGAGTTTCTAGAAAATACTCAAAATGAAGAAAAAACAATAGGTAAAGATATTAACAGCCTATTTCCAAAGATTTATCTCAATTTGAAGTGAAATTATTTTCAGTGGAAAGTATTTTTCTAAACAGTGTTCAATGCACAAATATATGGTTTCCTGTTCCTGCACAGTAACTCCAAAAGAATGCCTCCTGAAATATTTATGAGAGTGATTTGGATGATCTGCAAGAGAGCTTTTCAACATGATGTCCTGTATCAGCAAAGAGATGCTGGTTGCTATAGCACTACAGCATTGGTCTTAATACTCACTACTACAACAAAACACTGCAGATGATCCAAAACAATCCCAAAATAGTAGTATTGGTGTGTAAGGCCTATCCCTGCAAAAGGACATACAGCTCTGAAACCAACCATGTGAACAGCCTGCTTATGACTTTTCTGGTCTTCAAAACCTTTCTCAACATGTAAACAGACTTGCCAGTAATTTGGGATTTAAAAGCAGCTTCCATTGCATTCTAATAAGATTTTCATAGGAGGCCCAAGCATATAATTAGTTGATAAACAACAGAACAGCTACTTACAAAAACATACAAGGCTCCTTTTCACACACTGGCTTCTTAATTTACCAAGAGAATTGACCATGAATACAAATAAACAAGAACTACCCTTCTTCTTTGCCTTCCCCTACTGTGTTATGTTTTATTGTGTGCCTCAAAGCTGGCCTTAATCCTCCCACTTTTTTTTTTTTTTTTCTTTTCTTTTTTTTGACATGGCAAAGAAAACTGCCCAAGTCAGCATCACAGCATTAGCAAGTCCACTGGGTGCTTCCCTTGGTGGAACATTAGCGCACATTTGGAAGCACACTAGTTTCAGAAACAATCTACATGCTGCACCCAGTGGCTTCCCAACAATTCTCTTCAACGCAGATCTGACTGTCAAAAACACAAACTCTGTCTGGCAGTAAGAAGGATGACCCCTGCGTCACATAAATTTTTCTGCTTCAGTCCAAACCTTTCCTAAAACTTCAGCCAAAGCTTCAGTCTGTACTGATTTTTTTTTTTTTTAATTTTATTTTACTCTGGAATTGTCTGATTTTACTGACACTTGTCACAATGTACAACCTCAGAGCATACCGCATGATTCTTCTTCCCCTACATCAGGAATACAAAGAGGAGAATTATAAACTCTAAGAAAGTATCCAGAAATCAGTGTCAGACAAAAACCCAAACAAATAGCCTTTTTCAACTCATGTCACATTCAGGGTAAATAGTTTCACGTCAGGAAAAGAGTGAATTTGTATGTACGTAACCTGGAGTACAGGATTTATTTATTTATTTATTTTAAAAAAAAACAATCTTAAAGGAAAGTATGATATACTAAAATCGTTCCTGCGTGATTATATACATCATGCAGAAGGTATTATATGTCAGCACTGAAAAAAATATATATATGTTTAGAATATTGCTGGATTTTCACATGGCAGCCTGTGAGTCTAGAAATAAAGATGCAGTCAGTACAATGAATAGCAACTTTCTGAACTGTTATGCACTAACACTCCTTAGGAAATTAAGCAGGACTTATCATACATGCCTAAGAAGCAATTACAGAAGCTTCTGTTTCCTCAGTCATAAATTTCCTGGCTGCATAAAGTAACACCAGAAGTGTTGAAGCAATGTTGACATTCAGTGTGTACTGGATTAAAGTGAAATTGACTTTTATGTGCAGAATAAACTATTGTAGCTTTTTAATTTCTCTTTGGTCATGAAAAAAATAAAAAATAAAAAATCTCACAGTAAAACTTTTTTGTGATAAAAAGTTTGTCTTAGGGTGTGTTCCACATGATCTACTGCATGATGCTATAAATTCTTGACTCTTGGTAAGACTGAAGCAACAGTCAGAAAAGGTTATTGGTAATACTGTACAACTACATACATTTCCAGGATCTTGTATAATCACTGAATCATAGAATCACAAGGCAGGAAAGGACCTACAAGATCATCTAATCCAACCATCCTCCCACTATCGTTGCTATGACAAGCCTCTAAAATGTATCTTGTAGCTCCTCATCCAGACGCCTCTTGAACACTGCCAGGAATGGCTAATCCACCACCTCCCTGAGCAGCCATTCCAGTGCCTGACCACTCTCTGAGAGAAAAAGTTTTTCCTTATGTCTAATCTAAACCTCCTCTGGTATAACTTGCAGCCATGTCCTTGGGTCCTGTTTGCTGCCTGGGAGAAGAGGCCAAGCCCCTCCTTATCACAACTTCCCTTCAGGAAGTCGTAGAGTGCAATGAGGTCTCCCCTGAGCCTCCTCTTCTCCACACTGAACAATCCCAGCAGGGTCCCAGTGCAGGACCCAGCACTTAGCTTTGTTGAACCTCATCCCATTCACCTCAGCCCAGTGATCCAGCCTATCCAGATCCCTCTAAAGGGCCCTTCCTACCCTCGGGCAGATTGGCACCACCTCCCAACTAGGTGTCATCTGCAAACTTAATGAGGGTACACTCAATCCCCTCATCCAGGTCATCAATGAAGATGTTAAACAAGATGGGCCCCAGTACCGACCTCTGGTGGACACCACTTGTAACAGGTCGCCAGCTAGACTTAACTCCATTAACCACTACCTGTTGGGCACAGCCCTCTAGCCAGTTCCTTGTCAAAAGAAGGTACAGCTGTCCAGGCCACAGGTAGTCAGTTTCCCCGGGAGAATACTGTGAGAGACCACATCAAAGGCTTTGCTGAATTTTAGGTAGACAACATCAACAGCCTTTTCCTTGACTATCGGACTGGTCACCAGTCGTAGGAGATGAAGTTGATCAAGCATGATCTGCCCTTCTGGCTGGGCCAGAACCCATCTGAACCCATTCTGGCTGGGCCTGATACCCTGGATGCCCCATCTGTGCCATGTGATCTCACCCAAGATGACTTGCTCCATAACTTTCCCTGGCACTGAGGTCAGGCTGACAGGCCTGTAGTTCCCCGGATCATCCTTTTGGTCCTTCTTGTAGATGGAAGTCACATCAGCAAGCTTCCAATCCTCCGGGACCTCTCCAGATCACCAGGAGCACTGGTAGCTGGTGGAGAAGTCCTTTCTTATATGTGTTTACATGCTAAACCAAAGCAAGGATTTTTCAATCCACACAGCACCAGGCAGAGGGAAGTATCTCAAAGAATCGACATATTGCTTGGGCTAAGAAGGACAAACCCATAGATTAACAGTTAGTAAAGAACAGTAGCTTTCACAGTTCCCTTTCATTTCTTAAAAGAAATTATATTAACTGGTCATCTGGGAGCGTTTTCAGCTTATCTTGTTGAAAGAAAAGAATTTCTCATTGCCTGAAAAATCTAATGTCAACATTCAAGACTGCATCTTTTTTTCTACCAGCAAAGAAAACCTCCAGTTTTCTCTTCCTGCCCCTCATGCCCCACAAAAACACAATCTAGCAACTTCTCAGGATACAGAAAAAATGAAATCTCACTAGGTACCTGGTACTCACTCCTGGGAAAGATCAACTGCAATCCTGGGTTTCAGCTTTCAGTAAGAAACCTAATTTGTTTGTACTGGATATCTCTGCTTTCTAACATAACCAAAGGCTCCAAGGGACACACTGGTAATAATGCAAACACAGGATGGACATTTGGCCAATACATCATTTAAATATATATAAAGCAGAAAGTTATTACAATTCCAAAAAGGTGACATGCATATGTTTGATATGTTGGGGATGGGGAATAATCTGAATTTAGTTCCCATAGTCTAATAGGGAAGCTATCTAGTAAAGCTTTAATTCTATTTCAGTCTATTCTCCTTTTTATTACATGTAACAATTCAGTAGATAAAACTTCTGAACTGTACGCAGTTTTAAAAAATAGTTTCTAGTTATTAGAGATCCAGTAGTTCTATTATTTGATGTAAAATAAAAATATCCAGAATTGCTGTGAATGACCACTTTGATATTCTAACAAACACTGAATCCAAAATTAACGTTGATTAAAAATACATCATATAAAAAACACTATTTTTAATTGTATTTCTAAGGACTGGTGTTTTAAGTAGTAAAAAACAACAACAACTGAAAGTTTAAAGTAATCATCATAGAAAACATTGCTGTTACTGGTGGAAATGTCATTTTAAAAATTGTTTAAATATAGTCTTAAGAAAGTATTATAGCATGCTTACTGAAGAATGAGACTCTATGTTACCTTGTAACCTAATTTTTCACTTCCCATCTCACAGATTCTGTATGCAGCTGATATTGCTTAATCTAACTATTAGGAATTTATTCCATCAGGAGTAAAAGTTTAATTAATGAAATCTACGTCTTATAGCATGAGTACTACTAAATCTCAAATCTGATTCTGGATAGGGGAATATCACTGAAACAAAACTGATTAAATTGCTCTCAGTTGCTTAAGTTTACCACAGCTCACACTTGTATTTATTGTTTTCCTTCTCTACTATATGAACTCTGATTATTTTGAAACACTCTATTTAGGAGGTATTTAATATTAGTTCTAATCAATCCATCTATAACTAACTAGAAATGTTTTACTAAGATAAAGAGGACTCCTAGGAGCAATTAGTGCTAAGTAATATTCAGAAGATCCTGAAAAAAAAAACACAAACTAAACAAAATAAATAAATAAATAAATAACCCCCCCCCAACCCCAACCCCATGGTTAGCTGAACATTTTTAAACACCTCTATCAACCCATCAGTACACATCCACTCGTTATGTTATCAGCTTACAGATGTTTCTGGAGCCAGCCTGAAAGAGAAGGTGTAGACACTAAATGAATGATGGATGAAAAAATGAGAAGAAACCAAACATTCCAAGACTCACTTATTCTAAACACTATCAGTTCATTTTTAATAACTCCAAGATAAGAGCACAATGCTTAACAGTCTATCAAAAATTCTACTTTCTACTTTGCTCTTATAATATATGTATATATAACCATAAATCCTTCATGGTGGCATTTGCAGGTGTTCCCTTAATGAGGGATGATGAACAAATCGGAAGACAGAATTCAGAAGAGTCTTGTTAAACAAAAGCATCCTGGAAAAATGTGGGTAAGCACACATATACGAAGGGCTTATGTGAATATGAGATAAGGAAAAAATATATATATCTGCTTTGCAGAAAATGATTTTTCCATTACAATTAATTAAAAATAAAGTGTGAGACACCACCAATTGCAAATAAATAAATGAATAAGTACCATGTAGTAACACATAAACAAGAAGCTTCAGTTGTATGCAAGTGGGCAATTGTTATATTCATCATGTACTCTGTGAAATTACTGCCTTTTTTTGGGCACTGGACCTCAAGAAGTACATGGATCACTTGGAGCGAACAGAGGTAGACCAGCAAGTAAACATGACCTATGAAGAAAGTTTGGAGGGACTGAAGTTCTATAAAAAGAAGAGAATGAAAGGACTATATATGACAGACATGAGTGTAGTATTCAAGAACTTAACAGGAACCATAAAAGAAATAGAAATTTATCCTCCATTTCTACAGTACATTGAAGGTGACGGATAAGATATTTTTACTAAGGGAGTAACAAATTCCATTATGATAAGGATCAGAAGAGACTATATAATATTTCCAGAAGGGCATACAGGGCTTAGGAACTAAACAAACAGCTATAAAAACTGTTTCATAACAGTTGATCCTGATCTGGATAGGGAAACAGAAAACTCCAGTCTTCTAGTCCACACTTCTGCACTTCTTATTGAGTGAAAATAGTTAAATAAACATTAACAGCTAACTCTAACAGGCAGAGATCATAACATTACACAGACTCTATGGGCATGGTGCTGTCATTTCTCCAGCTATGGCTTAGCACACTGCTGTAGTCAATTTTGCAGAGCATTATTCATATAGCTAGGGAACAGGAAATATAGTAGGGCTGTTGTCACCAAATAATTACAAGCAGAAACTCTACCAAGTACTTTCCGAAGTGGGTGTTTTTTTCTTTTCCTCACATTCACAGTACCACATATTCTCTGGTGCCACTTAACAATAATAATTTATGTTATCAATTGATCTAACAAAGGACTTGGTATTTTCTGTCTCTTTCATCCACAACATCCCTTATATCTTCTTCATCTTCCTCTGCTCCCGGCAGGTCCAGTACCATGTTCCCTTCTTCATTGGCTTCATCTGAAGCTGACCGACTACAGCCATAACACTAAATAAAATGGTGCCAGTTCACTCTGCACACATATCGAGGCACTGAAATTCAACTGATTTTTTTGTATGGCTAGACTGTTAAAACAGCCTCTTGAACAACTTCTGTCAGACAGTTTTTCCCTCAAACAAGTCAGTCAATGTTTGGGAGTTTACATGTGACAAGTACCACTCCCAGCAGGGTAGGATGGGGGTCATTTCATGCTAACTGGACTCAGTGCTGGAGATCAGCCTGTGGCACCTTCATTTTACTACTACATCCACACTCACTGTCCTATGAGGTTGCATGTAAGGAAATAATTATTATAGCATCTAGAAGAGAAGCTGTTGAGTTTAGCAATATTAATTGCAGACAGAAATAGTATGTCCTCTCTTTCCTTCCCGCAGAAGTGGACTCTTGAGAATAAAGTAATCATTTAAGTGGGATTCCACTGTACAACCCAGTTCCCACTGCAGGACAAAGAAAAAGTGATGTGGCTACATCCCCATTTTGGATGATTAGGAACTCTCTACCCATACAAACAGCTTCTAACACTGATACAATTCACTATAATTTAAATAGAAAGCATGTATTTTTGCTATAAGAAGTTTAGATATGAGAAGTAGTCAACTCATCTGATTCACTCTATCAATACTAGGCATTTCTGGAAAAAAAGAAAATATGCTTTTTGATTCTGAAGGTCTGACGTGAACTGACAAAGCCTGCAGTCTTCCTGTTACGACTGATATAAACACGGTCATGCCTTTTTTATCAAGAAAGGTTTTCAGCTAAAAGCAAAATTGTAATGCACACTCCAAGTTTCCTTTGGATTTTGTCGCGTTAAGTGAAATACTTTACTTCGCAAAATGCTTCTTGTGTTTAATTGTAGCAGAACTGTTTACCCAAATGGCAGCAGCCTACACTGGGATAAGTTAAATGGACATTTATCAAAGGCATGTTGACAGTTTTAAATGTTAATCATAAGCATTGCAAGACAAGTACGAATAGCTTCTACCTGGAGGTTACATATCCAATTCAGTGCATAGATACTGTAATTAACTTCTACACAGTAAAGTACATTTGCTTCTGAATTATTGAAGAGCATTTCCTGAGAGAGGAAGATGTAAAACATCATGCAATATATTTATAAGTAGAGTTTACATATAAATAAAAACTGAAAATTCTTCTGCCTATATAACACAGGCAAGAAAAATGAAATACTGTTTAAAAATATAAATCTCGAGGTCAAGATTTAACTTTTAATTTACCAAACAGCTTAACAGAGTTCCACCAAACAGAGGCATAATATATGGGCAGAGGTTTTTTTATTACTATATTTCATTTTATTTTAGTACAGTGAATTATTAAATAATAAGGCTACAGTTCAGCTACCTCAAGTTCTGAGGGAATTTTGAGAAAGCCTAAAAGTAATCATTGCGAAACTAAAACAGAACATTTATCTAGTGGGAACAGAGTTAACACACTTGATTTCTTAAACCACTCTAGAATTTTTGCCCTAGTCACAGAAATTAATAAGGAAACAAACTAAGAAAAAGGAAGAAAAATTCATAAAAGCACGATGATAAGTGTCTTCCCATCAACCCTTCACCCCTCAAACCACTGAAGCATCTGGGCACTTAAAATGCTAATAAAAGCTAAAAGCTTTTACTCACAGTTAAAACCAGGTTCAATAGTTCTTCCAGCTTCAAGACTGTTTATTGTAATCTGAAAGATGATGTGCAGCAGCAGAAATGATAGACTGGTGAAACACAGAGATTTTAATAATCGTCCTGTATGCCCTAGAAGAAAAAATACATATATATATGTAGTTATTGATGCTGTAGATGAATTTCTAAGCATTGTTTAAAGGTTTTCAGTAAAAAAAAACACAAAACAACACCAACAGTGGATAATGCCATATCTAAAAGCAGACTTACATAAATGTGCCCTTCGGTATTCTTTAACTACAAAACTCACTGATTACTGTTGCTGATATTTCCTTCTGCTCTTCTATCAAAATAGTTTATTTTGTCTTCAAATAGCAATTTTACACTACAAATAATATCATTATGCTCCATGTTACCTGATACAAAGTATGTACAATACTTCTACTATTGAGAAAAATAAAAAAGCTATTAATCTAATTACACTTTCCAAAACAAATGGCGTGGAAAGAGGAATAACAACATGGGAACCTCATTTTGGCTCAGAAATAGAGACAAATTTTCAAGTGAATGCTTTGCTTTGTGTAGACTGCCCTCTTTCTCTTCCTGCAGTAGATTTTTTGAAAATTATTTGCAGTACACACTGAAGAATGCTGTGCCAAATACACTTGGTTTTAGCTCCTCTATGATTTACTGGATATCGATAGCCAAAAGCCAATATCAAGTGCTTGATGAAGACTTTGAAAATGCCTTACAAATCCTCTAGGAAACACTCAGCTTTATCACAGGCAGCCAAATTTGCAAAGGATGAATAAAGTAAACCATTAGTATTTCAGAAAATATGCAGCATTAACAGTAAGTTGTATTGCTGATAAAAGACAACATTACAAAACACCCTACTTGACCTATTCACAACAAAATTCTATTTCTTAAGTACCTTATACCTAGATTTTATCCCACCTACATCATGCATTTGAGGGTTATTTTATAAATTTACAGATTGAAAAGGGTAAACTGCTCAAATTCTTACAAGGGTTTATAAACAAAACCACGGCAACGGAGGGCACAACTAGGTGATTATACTTGGGAAATGTTTACCCTACACGCATCCTGTTTCTTTTATACTTACGTTGTGTGAGTTTATAGCTAGCAGCTTCTAGAAAGAAGGTGATGACCAAGACTGACCTTTGCTTTGGTTCCAATTGGATTACTGAGCTGATAAGTTCACTGCTGCATGACAGGGAGTCAATTGTGTTGTACTGTATTTTTTTTATTTGCTTCCACTTTCTCACTGCTCTTGCCTGTTACTAATAGGCAATAAATTACTTTAATCTCTCTATGATGAGTCTGTTTTGCCCATTATAGTAATTGGTGAGTGAACTCCTTGCCCTCATCTCAGCAACTGAGCCCCTTTCCTGTCATATTTCCTTTGAGCAGGGCAGTGAGTGAGCGGTGTGGCCATCAGGGCAAAACATCTCAGGCATATCATCAATGGCCAAAACCACAGTTTAAAAGTAAAGAATCAGATAAATGTGATTTTGTCGCTATAGAAAAATTTGTAATTCATTGCACTACATCAGACTCAAACTTTTGTTATGTTTGCTATCTTGACAATGCAAATTTTTATTACCAAATGCCTGTGATGATCTTGCTTAAAATAAATAAATAAATAAATAAAAAGCTTGAATAATTCAAACAAAATGAAAAATGGAAACAGCAAGCTTAAGTATGAAATCCTGAAGTCTGAAAAGGAAGTTCTATTCACTAAGTATGTGGCTTGCATGACCTATTCACTGGTTTCCAGTGATCGGAGTACTGGTCAGACATCAGAGTTCTCAGAAATGAGACAATCCAGGCTGCAGAGCATTTCAGAACAGAGTAAAGTTTAAATTCTTCATGTCAGAGGTCATTTTTTGTTCCATGTGTACAGACGTTGGCCTGAGAGCCTGGCTTAAAACAAGAATATCCAAACAGTATGAATGAATAAGTAACAAAATATCTCCTATATTCAAGGTCATGAAGGGAGAATATATAACAAGCTGCATGTTATTACATCAGTTTTTAAGTGTGCTGTCATATGTGATGAAATACAATGACTGGCAAGTCTCAATATTTGGTAGTTTTTACTGCATTACCAGATCCCAGGCTGCATAATCTGAATATGTATTTATTTATATATCTATTTTTAATGTACTTTAAAGCCGAAGACAAAGTATTTGACAACACAGACCCTATGTACCCAACATTTCTGTTCAAACATATTTGTAGATTGAATGATGGATTTAACAACTAACTGTGATTGTCTTCCTTTTAGGAACTGAAAAATGTTGAAAAAAGCATTTCTTGAAATGCTGAAATGTCAGGGAAACATCTGCACAAAGTTAAGGAATATTTTAAAAGGATAATTACCACGATAACAAATGAAGACTCAGCTCGATAGTGTATATGGCAGAGGAAATACACTACTGGAAGGCAGCATGTTTAGTGCAGATTACAACATTCCTCAAGGACTGTTCTCAGTGGGCCATCAGTAGGATAGGACCACCATAAGACCCTACTGATGAGCCCGTTGCATGCACCACATTCAGCTGTGACAGCAGAAACTAGAAGTTTTTGGAGAAGAATAATAAATACTCTGCCCCTGATCTCAAAAGTTTTGGAGAGACATCAACAACTTGGGAGAAATTGGAGTGCTAGAAAAAACAGTGAATTATTGGATATGTAATTTATGCCAAGGAAGAAGTGACAGATTTGGACAAAGGGTAAGTTTCAATTTATAGTGGTTTTTGGATAAACCCATTTGTCTATATTTTTACTTCCATATTTTTTCATTCTACTGAAAACTTAATTCTAAACTACACGAATGAAAAAATTAACTGTACAGGACTGAGTAGAAAGAAAAAAGGGAAAAAGTTCACACTGGAAATGAAAATACTACACTGATTGCTTTCCTTTCTTTTTAGACATATAGACTCATATGTTCATAAAGGTTGTTATAGGAAGAATATTCTCACAAAACGCCTGTATTTGTAGCTTTCAAACTGGGTTGTGAATTTACTCACACTGTTGTGGTTCCACCAGCTCCAGTAAACCAAGGTGAATGAGCAGAGTATGTCTCAGAACTTGCACAAATGATTAGAAAAATGGATCTGCTTTCAGTTGTAGTGTGCTGTTCCTTATGGTACTCTGTAGGACCTATACCTGGCTTTAGAAACGTCCTCCAGTGCACTTCAGAAACACAAGGAACATGCTTCCAAACTCTTGAGCCTTCCAAAAGGTCATCTTGTCCATCAACCCAGCAGGAATGTGGTCAGAATGCAAAGGCTTTATTAATCTTCTTCTAGCTAGCCCAATTGCAACACTAAATGGGATTCAAGCTTTTCAAACGTGGCAGAGGAATCAATTTTTTATTTTCCAAAAGTAATGCAGCCAAGAGCTGGATTAGTGATGGCATGTCCCCTCAGCCACAGGCATGCATCCTTAGTACAGCTGACTGTTTGAATGTGCCCAACTGGGACTGCTGCTGTCAACAAACACATGCATTTCTTCTCTGCCTGTATCTTGACTATTTGAAAAGATAGAGCCTCCACCATTTATCCAGTGTAGAAAAATTGAATGCTAATGTTTAGAGAGGAAGTTCTGTGATCTTTTTCTGCTACTCCTTTTCTCTACAGTAACAGAGTATGACAGAGTTATTACTACTTAATATGTTGAATTTCCTAAGAACTTCTTCCAAAAGGATGTGCTAAAAGGACATGGAAAACTGGTCAATTGTTACCAAGACCAACTTAAGAATCAAATATATTAGCTATTACTACAAAATCTGACCAGGAGCTTCAGGCTGTTGTAAAGAGCCTATCATATGGAAAACTCTTCAGTTGTTTGCAAGGTGCACTTTTATTCTACAAAGTTTTTTGTTACTCTCATTCATTGGGTGGGGCACCACAAAAAAACTGCTCGCATCTCTATCCTGATTTTTTTGGCAAGTACCATCATGCATCTATACACAGAAAGTGATAAGTTCAAAGGGAAAGTATGTACTCTCCTTGCACCGAGCTTGTGGTTTAGCTATAACCTTAATGTTGAACTTTTTCAAGTCAGTTGACTTTTTCAAGTCAGTTGCACCCTGAACTGCTGCTGCACTCTACTTTAATAGTTTCGCCTGAGCAATTTTTTCACAAAACACTATTTATGCAGCTCACAGCAGACGAAACATCAAAGTAGAAATCATTTTTCACATGATCTTTGATAGCACACAGTGAGTGGTAAATATTAATGGACACTTGTCTTCTGAACTACTGACATTTCAGTTAATAAAGATACTCAATTACAGACACTTCAGGATTAATTTTTTTTCATAAACCATTTCATCAGTTAATGACAAACATAAAACTATCTATCTCTCAACCAGTGTCTTAGCTGCAGAAAATTTGTTCTGTGGCATGGGTAGGGTCAGTCCCATAGAATTTGTTTCAGCTGGCAATTTTAGAACTTGATTTTATGTCAAGAACCATGGAGCTTAACTAAAATCAGAGTCTAAAAACTCTACTAATCTCCTACTCCGTGGCTCCAAATATGAGTCTGTCAACATTATCTACAGTACAATCAGGGGCAATTAGGAGTGGGAAGATAATAAAATTTCTGTCCCATGAACAAACCTGAAAGATACACAGGAACAAAAAAATCAGACTCTCATAATTTCCCAAGTAAAACAAATTCAGTATTTCATCAGCAATTTTTTAAGTACATCAAGATACCACAACTTATTTATGGAGATAAATGAATTATAAGAGCCCTGATTTGAAGCCTGTGCTAAGTTTCAGAAGCGATTAAAACTACAGTTGGTTCTATGTAATCTTCAGAAAAAAATGTCATCACGGAGTTCCTCCCGCATTCAGAGATGTTGTAATGTTTGACAGAAAAATATCCATGGATGCTTTCCTCACTTCAAAAGGCTATTCAATAAACTGTAGTTGCTATGTTTTTAAAAGATACAGGAACAAAAATTGCATTAATATCACTGTAAAGTTTTGGCCAGTTGATTGCTGAAGCACAATGAGGCAAATGTATATTAAAAAAAAAAAAAAAAAAAGAAAGGAAGGCAATTGCCTGGAATAATTATTGTAAGAATAAAATATAATAATATGACAATGGCATACCCTGTACACAGTACCATGTGCAATTACAAGTCACTAATCCACCACAGAACGCAACTGCATATTGGCTCCTCTTTACTAAGTCAGACATTCTTTGTAAATAGAGAAAAAGGTGTCATCCTTTCATTGCACAGCAAGCATAATCAGAACATCTAGACTCAGCTTAATAAAACAGATTCCTTTAAGATTCTTGTATATACTCATGTGTTTCCTTCCATTTCTCTCTTTTAATAACTACAGAGCTCTAGGAAGGAAAAAAAAAAGTTAGTTTAGAGAAGATCACTGACAGTTCCATGAATGCCAAACAGACACAGGTAAACACAGTCAAAAATGTTGTGTAATTTTTAAAAAAAAAAAAAAAATTTAAAAAAAAAAAGATGATGATGATGATTTAGAAATGAAAACATAAAAAGTGTTGCATGGGATAATAAATGCCTACTTATTCAAGCTTCTTGCAGGATTTCCTGTTTTTCCTAGAAGTTTTCATGCCCAGAATACTTCTAGAACTGAGCTGTATCCTCTGCATCAATACACAATACCATCGTTCAAGCTGGTTATAATCTCTAACCAACAAGTTTACACAGGCAATTTACCCATTTTGTTAACAAAATATTTGTCAGAAAAGACTCAGAACTTAGCCGTTCCTTTTTCTTTCCAGATGATCCTCATATGTTTTCAAAGCAAACAATGGCTACTTGATGTCTGCTTCTCAATTTGACAAGTGACTGTACCAAGTTAAACACAGGAAATAAATATCATCTCAGATATTAGTGCATATTAACACTGAGCAATTTTAAGGCAGAGCTGTTCAGGAGTATTTGAGGTTTTAAAACACATTTCCATCTGCTTCCTGTGAGGAATCTGAATCTCCATGTTTTCTACTGCAGACAATATTTATTTTGAACTCAAATTAATCCAGCCATTATTATCTGTCAGATGCAGTGCTTACAATGTACTTTACACATGGTCATAAGAAACAGGTAACTCTAACTGGAATTCAGTTCCTTCAACAACAGAGAGTCCAAACAACTCCAAAGTGATGGGAAATAATAGCAGGACATTTGCTACAGTTCTGAAATACACTATAAAAAAATCAGTACTTACTGGGAGGTAAATAACTCTTTTTCTATTAATACCTAACCACATGTGTTAATAAGCAGAAAACAATTTGATGCAAAGTACAGTGAGAAGGCTAGAAAGCTGTGTAAATAAGACTAATATAGCTATTGCAAAATAAACCCTAACAGACTATGTCTATACAAAGAACTAAGTGCTGAACTCACTGGAAACTGTGCTACGAATTTCTACCCTTCTGAAAACTCCCCAGAAGCTCAAGATGCTCTCAGCACAGGCAGAAGTCTTGCATATGGTCTACCATCTTTTTTAAGAATTTGCATTAGTTAATTTCTAGAAAAATACAATACAACTTCTAATTCAATAAAGGACCCATAAGTTTCATAGTTTCGTGCGGGTTGGAAGGGACCTTAGAGATCATCGAGTCCAGCCCCCGGGATTTCGAGCCTCTGTGTAGCAGAGCGGCACTTCTACCACTTGTGCCACAGGGGGGATTCAAACTCCGGGCCCCAGTGTTGCAAGGCGGCGTCTTTAACCACTGCGCCACCGGGGCACACATAAAAAGTTAAAATAAAGTTAAAATACATTATTCTTTCAATTTCTCTGCAAAAACTTCCTAAGAAATTAGGTTGTGAATTCTGTGTAATTCTGTGGAGTAGTAGATAAAAAAATACTGAAGAACTGCAGACTAATAAATCTTACTTGCACACTTGGGAAATTGTTGTAAACTTGAATATAGATTAGACTGAGAGGATTAGCTCCTGAAGAGGAGACCAGGTAACAAGAAGACTGTAATACCTAGAAGATCTTAGAAATCTGTGAAGAAACCAAAGGACATGTAGAGAATAATACTTTAGATGAAACAGTAAAGTCAGTTTTCAGTAAACTTCTGAGCTGTATTTCAGAAGAACAAATTTCTGTCAGTGACTCTTAGAGGAAATGAACCATCATGGTAACAGAAGTGATGTCATCTTGGGACATACCAGCTCTTGCTGATGGTGATTATTTGTCATCCAGCTCAGTCGCAATAGGTTCAGAAGTATTTTTTTTTCCTTATTAATGACAGAATTATTCATATTTGTTAAATTCTGTATAGTATTCATTTTATGTGTGAAACGGAATGAATGTAAAATACTATGATCTTTAAGGTTCCTTCCAACCCAAGCCATTCTATGGTTAATTCTATAATTATAAACAAAACTTCTATGCTTTTAGAAACATCTGATTTTTCAGGAGACGAAATCGTAACATCTCTTAATATTGCATAAAATGCCTAGACTAGGATGATTAGAACTCACTGAAATGCTGAAATCCTACACACTACTTTGAATTCAGGCTAAGTATTGACACTCTGATATCTCAGGCAGCCTCTATGAAGAAAATGAATGGTTGATGCAAGGTATACAGGTAAGAAAAGGCCAAGACAAAGAAATGTACTGATTGTCCATTCAGAGTGATCAGAAGTGGCCACAAGCAGATGTCCGGGGAAGCATACCAGTAGTTTAACACTCCCTCCAGGTCACTAACCATTTCCAGATTAGCTGAACCAGATTTATTTGGTAAATTTCTGCTTTGTGAGCTTCTTCAGCCTCACTCTGAGCTAGACACATTTTCAGTATATACAACATTCTTCATCTGGGATTACCACAGATCAGTTGCTCACAGAATTTCTGAAGCTTATTCCTGTTTACTTCATACGATGTTTCCTAGTTCTCATACCACGAGAAAATGTGAACTGTTCCTCTCTATCCATCCTTTTCATCCAAAGCATTACTTTGTACTTTTCAATCACACAATTTTTCATTTGCATATTTTCCTATCTAGAGTCTGAGCCTACTCAGCCATTCTTTAGACACTGCTGCATATACTTAAGTTATCCCCATCAATCCAATTCTGAACTCTTCTCCGGTTATACTACATCCCCTTTAGAGTACGGTGTCACAGCTACAGAAGACAACTATGTCATGGCTTTATACAGTAGAATAACACTGTTCTACTTCATCATGCATGTTGTTCCATTACATTCAAAATTCAGCTTCTGCTGAGACATTAAACTGATGGTTCCACAAATATCACAGGCATTGCATTATTAAGTGGCAATGTGAGCTGAGTGATCATTGTATGCATAGAAGTTACCAGAAGTACCACGTACTTTAAATTTTTTATATTTGTTTAGACATTCAGAAGACCTCCACTTCATAAAATACTCTTCAAAGTTCTCTTATCACATCAGAGACTTTAAAAAACTGTAAGTTTCATCTGCTTGCTTCTGCATAAATCACTTCTCAAAAAAGCCAAAAGACCTATTCTAATGTCTGGAACCTACAGTAAGGAAGACTGCTTAATGCTGACTTAAGTTTATCACAGACCGACTTATTTCATACAGAAATTAAAAACTACCTGAAGGGAAGTATGTGCTGCCTTCAGAGATAAATACTTCAGTTCTCCTTATCCCTGTAGGATTTTACAGAAGTTTTTCAAGATAGACATGTTTCTCCATTAAGAATAACCAAGCATTCATGGCAAGACATTGGCTTAGTAGTATCTGTGTCCAACTAGATCTAGTATTTCTGACATTTTGTCCTCTGGGGTAGACATAAGAGGATCAGTAGTTTCATTCTTCCATGTACAACAAAACTGTGGGGATCCTGCAGCCAAACATAGTAAAACTGCTTCAACGTTTGAAACTGAATTTGGCACCTACATTCTGCACACATGTAGTACAATTGTTGTCCAAGGAGTGTCTCAGGATCCAAGAGGCCTCTAGGGCAGAATGTGAGACGTCACTGGGATTTCTCACACATCTGCCTTTCTGCTAGAAGGATTTGGAATCATCCCCTACATAACAGTGGGGCTGGTGAGAACAACTTCCTCAAATCTTGCAAGAAGCACTACGAACTTCAGTATTTGCATTTCTTCTTTTAGATGTTCTTCTAGAACAGGTTGCTTCTTGAACAGTTTTAAATACTTTTTCCTATGATAGGAGATCTAGGTTTGGAAAGAAATGGCATTTGACTAACTGACCTTTCAGGGTCCATTCCAACTTAAACAATTCAATGATACTTACAGAAAATATCAATGTGGAGTAGTATGTAAAATGATGCACTGGAATATATGGATTACCATGTTTCATAGGGTACAGATGATTTCATGGTCTGAATTTTTTCAGTGATTATTGATGCTTCCTTTTCAAAAGAAAAACTAAAGGGAATGCTGAGTAACATAAAGTGTGGAAACCACAAAGGATATGAAGGATGATGATATTCCTGTGCTCTTCACAATTAATGGAAGTGATGACTCAATTCTTTACCATGAAGTGTACTACAAGCCTTCATGTAGGGGGGGTAGAAAAGTTACCTCTATCATTCTCAGAGACTGTGCAGGAAGAAGAAAAGAGTGTACCTCTGATGACTGCTTTGGTATTTTCATCACCCGGAAGGTTAGACAACAATCAAAGACACTCAAATATTGCAGACTATTAACTCTAAACAAAAAAAATCACCCAAAAGATAAGTATGGTTCTATGATTCTATCCCACGATTCTGTATTTCATGCCTTTGGTTAAATGATCAAGGGTAACAGAAGGTCCAAGTACTCTCTTCAGAAGTCACTGCAAGTCAGGGGAACTTGAGTTTGGATGCAAAGAATACGTAACTTTCTTATCTCTGCAAGGAAGCAAGATAAACAATTAAAAAATTCATTTGTATCTGTTAAGCCTGGAAATTCAAGTGTAGAAGACTTCTACATGACTGTAGGTCCATATGGCTACATGACTTCTGAATGTAATGTAGTGCCCAATCTGCAGTCATGACTATCACTATAATGGTTCTCTAGAACCATAATAAAAATTTGCCCAAAATACAAGATTCTTATGATTAGGGGTGAATGACAAGTATATTCTAATATGAAAGAAACTGAAATATACTACCTGTCCCCTTGCATATAGATCCATCTGTACTTTTGGATAACCTCAAAAACATTGCTACGAAACAGACACAAAGTTGGATTTTGAAATTGTAATGGAAAGAAAAATTGACTTAGTTTATCACTGCGCTTGTACATATATACAGACATACCTAAGAGAGCTACATAAAATTATCCTTACATAAATTATCCTGTTACAGAAAACAGATCGCAGATGCTGTACACTAGGAAAGCAAAGATTCTGCTTTGTAAAACATTACAACAAAACCACAATTGAATATAAATATAAACTAGCTAAGGGCCATTTTAACATTCATAACATTAAAAAACACTTAAAAATTTAGTCATATTTTAAAATAATTTACTGTTTTCTGTTTTCTCATACAGTATTTTGCTACTAGTTTAGAAGATTAAAATAGAGTTGCGTATCTTAGGAAGAAGCAATTCAAATTCCAACATAGTGTGCTAATGAGTGTGTAATAGAATGAAACATTCAAAAAAACATACTTCTGTGTATTTCTTACAACTATAGTTAAAATCTCTCTGAAATGTAATCAAGTGCAATAATAAAGGAGAAACATGTATTTGATATTATGTTCCAAAACTCCAACTAAAACACTGGAGTCCACTGCTTAAACATAAATAAGACATATTTCTTACAAATGCATACTTCTGGCATAAATCACAACTGTATCAGTGTAGTGTCAGTAGCTTGAGCTATTTTCCAGTCAGATAACTTCAGACTTATTCTACAACATACTGAAAATATTTGAAATGAAGCATTATTAAACAAAACTCACAAAAGTCAAAGTCTGAATCTATTTTTGATTTCCAGCATTTAATAATTCAGAGTGAAATTCAAATTGCTAAGCTAACTTTTACAGCACTTGGATGGAGGAATGAAATGCCACTGTTCAGCTCAGGAAATCAAAACTACAATTATTTAGTTTGAACCTACTAAAATATTTTATTTCTTCCTTATTTTTTTCTACACAGCAAAGTGAAAAATTTCCACTCCTGAAAATAACAACATTTCCCCATTTAAAAAAAAAAAAAAGCACATACTCCCTTCTGAAAAGAACATCCAAATTAATAGTAATACTGCACTGGGAATTTTTCAGAGGTGTTACGAAATCACAGAAAGAAAAAGATGTTTGAGAAAGAACAGCAGGAACAGGCAGCAATAGCGAGCATCCTCTGAGGTGTTAGTAACACTTTAAGGCAGCACCAAATTAACTATTTTCATACAAGTGTAATGTTGCTGTAATAGATGACGGCAAGAGTTTCTACAAGGAATCCAGGGCCGCTTGCTGAGGATAACCTCTGGAGCACATTTAGGGCTTTTTGCCACGTGTAAGTAATGCAGACTTACAAACCTATGCTAATATAACCATGTTTGTATTTATATAACTCCACGGCAACATTTGATCTCTCTACATAATAGATAGCTCTCTCTGTAATGTATATCTGAGAACACTTTTACAGGCGCAGTGACACTAACACCACTCCAAATTCATGCTGTCCCACACCTAAAAAGCTGGGGTATTAAAGAATAAATAAAATCAACTGCATTGCAAACATGGGTCACTGCTGCACACATCAGGAAGGGAGATGTGCCATCCTACATTGCCCAGCTCTGGGGCAGAGGAGACAGATCAGCCTGCTTTTCTCCTGCACCCTGCAAGGGGCACATACACCCTCCCGAATGTTGAGCTCAGTTCTGCTGCCAACACAAGCTAAGCTTCCAGCAAAGCAGTACAGATACTTTACTCCCCGACCCTCTGCTGACGCCCAACACAAACATTGGGAGCGCAACAGCCTGCCATGACAGTAGTTGAACAGCGATTTGGGTTTCTGCTCTGCTCAGAGGCAAGGAAAAGAAGTATTCTCCTTTATTATTATACCACGTTTCCTTGTATATGTCAACTGTTTCTTAGTTACAGAGAACTGAACTCTTTCCAGACAAGTGTAATGAATCTTCTGAAAAGGAGTAAATTTTATTTATTTTTTAAAGCATTTTAAAGAAACTCCCAAAAGGAATTAACATTTTTATTTACAGCCTTGTCTGGTCAGATGTGAACACATTTCTATGCAGCCACCTCATGGTAGCATATCCTAGCCATCTTGTAATGAAATTATTGTGAACGTATCAGTAAGACATGATCCCACATATTTAAGTCATTACAGAGAACTTTGGCATGAATCAAAATACATTAGTTACTTTAATTACAGCTGAGTCAATCTCCATTAGGTATGATTAACATTTGGCCTAACTTTTCTCTGTCTTGAAGCTAAAAGAGCCTCCTTTAAAGTTCAAGATTAAATTCATGTTTTTGAGGTTTACATCATTATAACAGCTCTGACTCAACGTTCCCATTACCATTATCTCTTATTTAGGTAAAATAAAAGGAATAGAACAGGACAGAAAATCAGTGTGGCCAACATTTGTTCTTTAGATCAATACAGTACCTAATTAATAACATATAGATCATAACAGTTCTGCAATTGCACCTTCTGGCCTCAAACGCCTTCAGATATATCTTGTACCATAAGCAACCAGGCAGATAAACCACACAATTTTTTTGACATTTGCACTTATCTATGAGCAGGGCTCTGATGCACAAACTCTTCCATGAATTGGTAAGTACTGCAGCAGCTTGGAAATTTCTATATCTGGACAAAAAGGATATTACTCCACAGTTTGAAAAACATTCAGTAATGGTTATCTACTGCCTCTACTTCAATCTCCTCGATCCCTTTGATATATATTTCTTAAAGACTTGATAAGGCTAGTCAGTGAATAAAGGTAGCTTCATGTGATTAATATAATGGTTCAAAAGAGCCTCAAGGTAAATATGACAAGTCCATATATCAAATCCTGAATTCTGAAAATGAAAAGCATCTGTCAGGGACACTTATTGATGATATCACTGCTCCACCTCTAAATACAAACGTGTTTAGGAAAATACACATCTTACTCCTCCCAGGCATCTAGAATATATACACCAGACTCTAGTAATCATGAAAGATCCCAGATGATCATTCTCTGAAACATTTGGGTTTTGCAGTACTGAAACTGTAAAATCCATTATTCCTTGCTTAATAATCTCTGTAAATCCTGAATTAATACCATGAAGATTCTTATTGTAGTACTGTGGTCAGTATGTACATAAACTCACAAGTTACCATAACCAATTGATTTACTGGATTAGGTGGGATCTGGATGGCTCAAATGTACTTCCACAAACGTAAAAGAGCATACAGAGTAACCTGAGATGATGCTGTTAAAAGTTACTAATGTTATGTTTAAACAAAGTCAACACAGAAGCAGGCTGTGAAAAGGTTGAAGGAATCCAGTAGTTCATCGCAGAAGTATATTTCGGTCTCAAGGACTGCTATTAGTGGGAGGAAAAACTGTTGAATGCACATACATATGCTGGTCACCTTCACAAATTTCACAAGAATACATGTGGGAGAAGGAATAAACAAACAAGCAGCATTTAAGGACTATAAGTCACTTTACAATAGGCAAATAAAACAGCAGAAACAAGTTCTGAACTATAGAAACACAGTACTAAAAGCAAAAAAGTTGTCAGTTCTGTGTCATGCAGAAGAAATGGCATAGTAAATAAAAGAGATCCTTTTATACCTGGAAATTGCAGGATACTGAATGAAGGAGACGGGAAACATTCTGGAATTTGGAATATGCTTAAAAGGCCTAAGAACTAGAACAGGTGCTGTCTGCCATCCAAAATGACTTTGAAGGGATGACAGACAATTAATGGAAACTCTGAGTCATCATCAAGTTTAGCCATACAGAAGTCTGAAGCAGAACACTAACTTATTTTCTACAACTTGAACACCTTCTGTTACTGAAATCTATGATCTTATGAAGCTCCACACACTGTAAAATCTGAACGCTGTAGAAGGATTAGGAAACAAGCCAGTCTATACTGAAACACCTGAATATTTCAAGATTTAACAGACACAGTGCTTCCAAAAAATAATTGCCAGTTAAATGCGAAGGGTGAATGCTTGAGCTGTTGTGAGTCAACATTGCTCCACTGAAGTCAACTGTACTACACCGTTCAAAGAGGCTGAGAATCCATGCTCTGTTTAACATAAACAAGTTTTAGGCAAGCATTCCCAATTTTCTTGAGAAATTTTACACGCCAGCAAGATCATGTTTCTTACCTCTACTTGAAGATTATAAATGAAGCAACTCTGAAGAAATTTCTGTTGGTAACATGAAGGCAAAATCTGGCAGAAGGAAGGCTTCCACAAACACTCAGCATGGGTTTTAAAATATTATTGCTTTCACACTGATAAAACTGATTTGTCTTTCGCTATCAGATGGACTCCGGTAAGATGAGTGAATTCTGTAAGAGAGATGTAGTGCCCCACTTCAGGCCTCATCCACTGAACACTACTTTGTGTTCAATTCAAATTGATTCAAATATGCAAGGGAAAGCTTGGTTTTCCCCCAAAACTAAAACAACAACAAAACACCATCTCACACTACTACTTTTAAGGGCTTGTTTTGCATTATCTGCAGAGAATTGTTTTAGTCAGCCTGTCTTTAAGTACCAGGGCACTCAGTTAAGACAGAAACTAACTAGGAAAATAGTTTAAAAAGTAAAAACCAAATTGGTAACTTCAGCAGCTCCTTCCAGTCCTTGAACTGAGTGCTCAAGATGTTCACATTCCTAAAGGTTAGAAGACCACAGCTGCTGTTCCTACCACAAACAGCTTGGGAACCAGACACATCATCTGTTATCTATCCCCCCCCCAACATCTTGTGAGACAGGTTTGTATTGCACAGGCCCAATCCTGGCAAAATAAATATTACTACATCCAGAGATGTAGGCAAGATCTACCTTCTTGCCTTCTACCAGCAATTCTGCTACTAGCACTAACATAAATAAATAAATAAATAAATAAATAAATAAATACGTATTTTACTGTCGGGCAATAATTAAATATAAATTATGAAGTGCTGCAAACACAAGCAGCAGAAAAGCAGGACAGGAAGTTAGATTTTCAATCTCCGATCCCTGGCATGACCATGGCAGAAAGAAAAGCATCCTGGAAGAAGTGAGTCATGTGAGAGGGCGAGAGGAGAAAGGACAACTCAAGTGTGCACTGCTGATATAAGCAGTGAGAGCTGGCAGTTGTAAACAACCATCCCTGCTTTTCCAAGGGTTTAGATATGGCATCTTGGAAAATCTGTCTTCTGCAAAGTCAAATACAGAGACTAAAAATGAGGGGATTAAAACAAAGTGGGGACATATTTTTAAAGTAGTATTGTTTCCAGATATTTAGTGTTCCACTTTCTTATTCATTAGATGCGTCTCCATCCTTGGCTGCCTGTATGTGTTTATAAGCATCCCTTTCACATTTCCTGTAACATTCATAACAGTAAAATAACTACAAGGTCCTTCCTTGTTCATCACCTCCCTTGTTAGCCAAAACAGTTTTAGCCATCTCTCTAACTGAAAAACACCACCTTAGGCTTTGTGTTTCTGTGAGTCATCTAGGTAGGACACACGCATCTGAGCAGGTCACTGACTTCAGACACAGTGTTTATGTTTTCCCTGTTTCTGTTTCTTGTCCCTTTTTTTCTCCCATCTATTTGGAAGGAAGTAAATTGAAGCTTTGAATCCAACTTTGTATGGCCAGGATCCCTGCCTAAGGAAGAAGTATAAATGTTGGGGTTTTTTGTGCTTTTATTGTTTTTGGTTTGGGGTTGTTGTTGAGATTTCAAGGCTGTGTACTGTGAAGAACAATGTAGTTGATAATGCCGTTCAAGTAGAATGCCGTTCACAGTAGAACTGTGCCGTTCTACCTTCAGGAGCGATTCTATCCTCAATAAAATAAAAATCATCAACAGCCCTGTGACAAAATATAATGCTGTGAAAACAAGGAGAGCATTGGCTTTATGTTTCTATCCTCAGTTTGTGCACAGTCACTATTCAAATCTATGAGTTATGGAGCTCATTATTAAATGGAAATAATAGTCTGAGCTATAGAAAAAGCAGCCACCCTGAACACTTGCAGCGCTGTTCTGATTTTGCTCTGCTTTTCCCTTACAGAAAAATAACAGAAGGGAAAAAAGCATGCTGGGGTTTAAACGTTTGCAAAGTTCTGTTGAAAACTATCATGGAATTAGCTCAAGTTTTATTTGCCAGAGGACTGAAGTAACTTTCCAAGTTATCGGATGCTGGTTCATCTGTCAGGTTTAGAGCATAACTAGCTTCAGTCAGCTTGGTGTCTACCATATTTATACAACGTCTTAAAGCACCAGCTACCTCATGGGATTCACTGGGAGGATTTTTCCTCTGCCCAAAAACCATTAAATACTTTCTCAGGCAATACTGTTATTTCCTATACTACTAAAACACGCAAGTATCTTAAAGCACTTAAAAGCAGATAAATTGGTCAGGCCTGGTTAATTTATGTCTAATAATCATGGGTTTGGTCTCAGATGAGGGACTCATTTTCATTTTTATCATCTGCTGGACATCATTTGTTTGTGTTGGCCTTAGTGCGGTAGAAGTGTGACTCATACCCCAAGATCCAGAGTCTCCATAGAGTTAAGTATCCTCATTCTCTCTCCAGTTCTGAAAAAGAAGAGTTGTTGCTTTGTGACCATTTTGCTCGCTGCCTTGTTTGGTATGTTTAATTTTTACTAGTAGTACTGTCTTGGTAGATTGTAAGGAAAGATACAGACCTCAGCAGCAAAGCCCTTGCTCACACCAACACAGGCCTAGCCTAAAAGTTTTTAATCTAAACAGGTGAAGGGCGGATGGAGGAAATGAGAAGTAAAAATGTGCTGGCAATACAGACATAAACTATTAACACCATTGTTACAAGAATGATAGATTCACCTACATCTGCTCTTCCTGAAATTTCCTCTCCATTAAAAAATAAAAATAAAAAAATCATTTCCACTATCTCATTTGGCAATCAGCTCTCCTTAGGTGCAGCACTAGGTGATCACTGACAAAAGAAATTCACTTGCTGTGTTTTTATGCTAAGTGAAAGAATCACATACTCACAGAATGGTCTATGTTGAAAGGGACCACAAAGATCACCTGGTTTCAACACCCCTGCTATGTGCAGGGTCGCCAACCACCTGGCCAGGCTGTTCAGAGCCACAGCCAGTCTGGCCATGAATGCCTCCAAGGATGGGGCATCCACAACCTCTTTGAGCACGGAAAAAGAGGAGATGACTTTCTAAGCTAAAATTACCTGTTATCAAGGAATAATGTCCCAAGAAGTGGAGAAAAAATAGATCTGGTTTTGTACTTCTTTGTAGTGATGGGTTGCATTTTGCAGTACCTGACAAGGGGCACACTGCCTGCAGCTTTCCCAGCAGTCTGGCATCAGCAATGCTGAGCACCACTCAAGAAATGTGTTGGCAGGGTTCTACTGCAGACAGCAAATAACAGATGTCAAACACAGCTCAGCCCAAACTAAAGAATCAGGAGCATAACTAGAATTATAGAGACATTCCCTAACATGAAATAAGACAGTGTTATCTGTAAGGTAAATTTTTACAGGAAAAAAATATTGGGGTTATTTAAAAGCTTAT
Organism: Coturnix japonica; assembly: GCF_054131305.1. Lineage (NCBI taxonomy): Eukaryota > Metazoa > Chordata > Aves > Galliformes > Phasianidae > Coturnix > Coturnix japonica. The sequence goes on from NC_140664.1 coordinate 47,057,788, forward strand.
TTGGGGACAACACTGTAGTTTGCTTTCTTATGTCTTTTTGGGTTTGGCTTTTAAAAGTGTATTAACTTAGTGAAGATAGATAACCTCCAAAAAACAGTCTTAGTTCACACACTTCCTGTAAACTTGAGCAAACACGGTAATTTTCAGGCCAGGCCAACTTTTTGACTCAATTATATTTGGCTTCAAGTAGAGTTAATAATGAATCCTGGCAAAAGTTTAACTAAAGAACGACCTTCTCCCATATATAAGCAAGACTGTTCTAAATGTGAGTCATTTGAAAATCACCATCCCTGAAATGGGCTGATGTTTCAAAATGAACTTAATAACATTTTAAGAAACCAAATCTGCATTTTAAAGTATGACCAGAACATTCTAAAAACTCAGCAGTTCGTGAAGCCTCACAGAAAATGTAATTGCACTGTACAGCACTGCACAGAAAATTTATGATTGTTTTTGAATGACAGTAACTCTAAAATCTTTTTAGATTTTTTTTGCATATGTACACCATTGGTATGTGCAGTATGTGTGCACATAAACTGTTTCTTTGTGCTCAGATAAAAAGAACTTAAAAAGAAATGAAGCAAATGCCGTGTGCTGGTATTTTAGACTTTCTCAAGAGCTCTCTCTTCCAAATGTGCTCGGATGAAGTTTTACCATGACAGTTGTCATATTTGATAGACTATCAAAACTTAATGTGCCTATGATGTGAATAATTTGTGAAATTAATGAAAGAGATGATAATTCCAAGCAAACCTGGAGAAATGAGAAATTAAGGATCCACAAATTTCTCCTCTGTAAACATGAGAAAAGACATGAAATTTGCCACTTCCAAAAGCACAGAGGGCTCTGTTAAGCTAAGCCATCACAGTTCTGATGAGAGAGATGATGCACTCAGGAAAGGTGGTTACGAGAGAAGGTCTCACAGTATATTTTAAATGCTAACTTGCATCCAATGCCAAAAATTGGCTAATCTTATGGTTTTCAGTGACATGTAAACATCATTCTTAAAATGATATTGTTTCCCAGATATCACTTTACTGCAGATTTAGAGCAGTGATGGTGCTGCAAAAGGGTACTGCTGTCAGCAGACTATCAGCCCACACCAGCAGAGAGAATTCCAGAAAAGGTTTTAGACTCCTCAAGACAAGTGCTTGCATTTGCTTCCAAGTGATAGGCAGAGCTTTTCAAGCAGTATTTACAGTTGCTGAATATATATAATGGTAAAAATATAACAGCGTTATAGAAGTATAAAGTATTTTCTACATGTATTTTTCTATGCGCTTTTCAGAAATCATGCTGTTAATATCCAGCCTGGTTTCCTTGAGCAGGCTATTATTGATTTTTAGAACAAAGAACCTACTCACAACACTTAATGGATACAGTGTGTGCACATGTGGACAAATGCTTTTCAGAAACTATCTCATAAACAGACAATAGGCCACAAACATGTCAAATACACATAAATCTTACATGAATTTTAATATTGCCATACTTGAGAATGGAAAGGCCATATACATATGCAAATTCTAATAAGCAAAGCAGAAAAAAACATGCTTTCCTAACCCTTACATAGGATATTACTCTCATTTTGGCATCCACAAAAGATTTTAACAGCAATAATGAGTTTTAATGCTGTGTTTCAACTACCATTAACCCTCATACAGCTTCTTACCCCATTTCAGTGAAGCAGCTAGACAAAGACACAGCCTACATCCGTCCTTTCACAGCTTTCAAGCTTTACCATTTAACTATCATACTGACCTGTATTATCTTTTTTATCTTGTTACTATCTTTTTTTTTTTTTTTTAGATGCTTCAAAGCTTGAGCAAGTACTCATCTAGCCATCTGAATACTTTCACTCCAGTAACAAGGAAGTTTTTGCATAACCACATGTAAAAAGTTTTTCAATATTGTATTAAAATACCTTTCTGATTTTAAGTCACATTCCAGTAACTAACTCCTTCCCACATGCCCAAGAAAATAAAAAACCCAAAGGCTGCTGAAGAGCGCATGCCCTGGAATTGTCTGCCAAACCTCTCTCAAGTATTTCTTTCATAATCAGGACATTGTCTCCAACCATAAATCGGTCACTTCTGTTTTGCAGATTTGGAAAAGGTTAATCCACCAAATCAAGAAGCAAAAGTAAAAAGTGGAATTTCTCTAAATTTTTGTGCTGAAATGAAACTAAAGGTATGAAAAAGAAAACTTCAAGTTTAGGATACTACAGATCGTCTTAATAGCAGATAGAACATACTTGTACTGCCTGCATAGTACTTCTCCTATATATAAAGTCTTAGTATGACAGAAGAAGCAAAGACCAGAGGCAAAACATCAAACCATCTTCTGTGCATAATGAAGTACCATACATTTCTTGCTGACCTTTGCACACTGCAACATAAATTACCTCATACGGCTTGCAGAGTGCTTATCGATGAGCAGCAGTATTAGCAGCAAAAAAATGAATAATTTTTAGAGGTTACTCTTTCTGGTTACCATTTTTCTCCAAAATTCAAAGATATAGCTCTAAGAAAGAGCTTCCTGGTCCTCACTGATGATGATTTGGCTCAAGTTTAGGCTAAACATTTGGGACATTTAATTGTAATAGTAATCTTCACATCTAATATCAAAATTCCAGAAGAAACTAAACGATTTCAAATTGTTTTGCACACCACTTGGTTTCAGGTTCAGATTGTTGCTGTTTCTTAGTATCTGTGGAGGCCAATTACAGTTTGGCTGACCTACTCCAGGCAAAAGTCTAGCCAAAACTGATCCCATTCTTGCAAAATGGAGAATTTGCTTTTAGGAATATATCGTACTCTAAATTCTTTTTGTTACGCATCTGAATGCAGTGACAGCTTGCCTATGAAAAGTCAAGGCAAATATTTTCCAAGCAGAACAGATATTATTGCATGAGAACTTTTAATGCTCTCAGTACAAAGAAATGGAGTGATTTCAGCTCATAACCTAGGCTTTATGTGAATTTGTGAGAAGCAACATCTTCAATTTCCTATCGATGGTCTGCCCAAACTGGTTATTTGCCGCCTCACTTGTGTAAGTATACACATTTTGGAAATGAAGGTGTGAGGAAACTGATGAAAATATTCACCAAAATACTCATGGTAAGAAGATGCTTCTGGAAAAACAAGTACTGCAGATAGCTGTAAGTAAGCACAGTTTCACACTAATCAAAGTTACTGTCTAGTGTTTGATATCATTAACTCTGAATATTCTATTCATCTAAATAGCAGTCAAGCAAAACAAAAGAGAAACATAGAAAAATAAGAATTTAAAAAAAAATTAAAAAAAAAAAAAGGAAAGGGAAGGGAAGGGAGGGGAGGGATGCAGTCATAGCAATAATAAAACAAAATGTTAGAGTATCACTGATGTTTTCAGCTGTTTACTGTCTGTCTCATTATATCAATGTGAAGTTTCCACCAGGAATTACTTGTTTTCAGTTGGTTATTACTGTACTAATGTCAGGATCTGGCAAGAGAAGAACAAAGCAAAAGCCAAAGACAGTCATAAATCACTCAGTCTTTGGCTTGTCCTATATCCCAATTAGTCTTCTATGATATTAGATATATTTCAAATGTGGATTTCAATACTTTGTCTTGACCTTGTAGCATTTCTACAGTTAATGGTTTAAAACATAGACTGCCATTATCAGGTTACAGTTCCTTTGCTGATGCAACAGTCTTCCCAAAACTATTTCCAGTAATAACATCTCTGTTTGGCTTACCCTGATTTAGCCCTTCAGCATAATTACTTCTTATCATCAACTCAATCTAACATTCAAAATTAGCAATTGATTTGCACATTTTGCAGACAAACCAGATGAACCAAAACCAGTTTAGGTAGGATGCATTCTTCCTTCCACACAGGAAGAGATGGTAAGGGGATAGCATAAAAAAATTGTGAATTTGTCTATGCTAGCCAAGATTTTTTACAAAAAAATGAACTGCCAAAACAAGATTTCACTGCTGCCTACCCATATTTATACAGAGGTTACTGTGAAGACTGTGCACAAAAAAATAATGCATTTTTACATTTTAAGCAGTCTCTTTTGATCTTTTAATGGATTCATAGATATATTTTCAGCACCTGTCCTTTTTGATTAGAAAATTAATATACCGTCAGTCTGATTACCTGCCTCACCATCTTTCACAATGATAAGTAAATACTCATCAGAACTCTATCTACACAGAAAAGTGTGAAGAAAGGTAAAAATCAAAAGTGTTGTAGCACCTAAAATTTCTGCATGACCACAGTTTACTAGCTTGAAAATGTCTCATTGCAGCTTAGAAGAAAACAGTTCCCAATCTGTTCAGAGCAATCCAAAATAAACCTCACATATATTAAATCAGAGTGCTCACATGGGGATCTACAGATTTAAATCACAAAACAAGATCTTTGTTTTGTAGTTTCTTTGGAGCCAAGCTATAGTTTCGGGGTTGAAGTAGGGATTCAAGTCAGTGACTTCATAGTTGAAAGGCTGAGGGCTTGGATTCATCTCTGATGAATTTTCTGTAAAACTAAATATCATAAACCAAACTAATGTATTATTAAAAGCATTGACGAAAAAAAGTTTTCTTAATGTGAAACCATCTTATTAATAGAAATCCCAGTGCTGAGCATGCTACCTTGCTCAAGATCTCACAGACTTTCATGAAGCTGCTTGTTGCGTAACTAAGTTTCTCTCAGCTGAAATGAAATTGCCTCCAGGACAGCACATGAGAGTTATTTTGCAAATCAAAGCATCACAACACAGATCAGCTCCCCTTTGAGGGAGCCCTACTGTCAGTAAAGTAAACATATAAAGAGTTCCCTCTACATAATAAATTTAGTAACATGTAAATACTCTATTAACAGATAAGTAAGGTAATACTCAAAATCAAATGCTATGTTTCAACAGACAGCTCTTCTGTTTAAGACTTGTGGTTCCTTCTTTGTAGTTCTTCATGAGTTCCTAGAGGGTAAGCAATGAACTTGACATCTGGTCAGTGAATTAAATTAGGGGAAAAGGAACTAATGGCCATAATTACAAGACAATTTCTCACAGGTTTTAAATAATGCTCAGGAACTTGGTCTAACACTTTTGTTCTCCGCACTTCTATATCCAGCACACAAACACACACACACACACACACACACAAATATACTACAAAATAGTTGCAAGATAACACTGTGAGGTGTGCATGGCTGAAGTAAAACATCTCTGTCCTATCCACAGCTCAGCTCTTTTGAGCCTTTCCTCCCAAGATTCAAGCCCCTGGCTCCAAGCAGACTGCTGTGGAAACACCTGGGCTCCTTCTGTGAGGGACAGGCACATAAAAGCACTCTCTCTTCCACACAGCAACTAATTTGTCCTTTTAAAATTAATTTAAATATTTATTAGTCTAAGCTGCCAGTTTAATTAAGCATTATTTGTGACAACTCCAAGAGTTGAAATTCTGGGGTTTCAGAATGCCTATGCCAAAATCCATTCAGCCAAATCACATTTTTTTGTTCACTGCCAGCTGAGTATATAGAATTTGGCTCTGAAAAATAGGCCAGAACCTGTAACACTGCACCACATGCATATGAAATGCCTGAAGGTGCCAGCAATATGTACTGCACACAGCTTGACTTTACACAATGCATATGTTCAAATCACCAGATCAGGACTTGGAGTAACAACCCCTCCCACCCCCCCTTCTCAAAATTAAGCCAGAAAGCGGTTCTTTTCTGTTATGGTTACCGTATCTGTTTCTGTCCTAGCAACATTAGGGTGCACTGAGCATTCCCACAATTACAAGCCAGGTTTATGCATGTTTGTGTATATGTAAATAAGCACTCATTCTTACCATTCCACACACATAGTTAAATCAGACATATTTCTTCAGTCTGCTTTTCATGCTAGATTGCAACACCCACTGTAGCCTAAGAAAGAGTTTTCACACCCACTGTCCCAGAGAAATGCAGGGAGCTATGACCAGAGCAGCCCAGTTCTGAAAGAGCCATGATACCACTACAAAAATAACAAAACAAAACAAAACAAAAAAAACATTAAAGGAGACATGTTGACTCCTCAGGATCTCCCTCCCTCCATACCAGTTTTCACAAGTGACAAATGCAGACATATTCAAGCAATGCCATTTATAAAACAACTGATTAATGACTGTATTTTCTAGCTCTGCCAGTGTTTAAATTCTGTAGAAGGAGCGTGAGACAAATGAGACCCTTCTGTGTATTTCTGAAAGTATATCACCACTGATTAGCAAGGCAAATGAGGGCACAGATGATTTATATGAAAAACAATTACAGTATTGGGAAGAGTTTACAAAATAGACCTCTCCCCTAAAGCCATCAACAACCACCAGGTAGATTTAGACATGGACCATATGCCAGAGGACAGCTGCCCTCCAAAAGCACAGGGCACCATGGCCTAAGTCATCATTTTTCATCTTTTTTTCTTCAAGCGAGACTCACGGGATTAATTACACAGAAGAAGAAAGACAGCTCAATTTAAGTATTATGAATAGCACATTCCAGTGCTAGCCTTTACTCATACACTTATCAGTACATGTAAGTTAACCTAAATTACTGGATTATGATCATTTCTCTCACCAGACTGAATGTACCCTGGAGGTACATTTATGCTGTATGTGCTGGCTAGCCATAACCTACCACTCAGCAACTAGCTCAAAGGAGACAGATTCAAGCTCCAGGAGACCAGCTACACATATCTATCTATGCAAGCATCGCACCTCCAATTCTATTGCTGCACTACGTAATTCATCTTCCATACCTTGAGGATCCTGTGAGGAGGAACAGAGCTGATCCCCTATTATTATTTATTCATTCACACAATTCTATCCACAGTAAATGTACTGTAGAGACAGATAAAGCCTTCTAGCAGCCCTTCACCCTCTCATGCTCCAACAGCTGTGACTATGGTTCAAGGCAGCTGCCATCCTTATGGCTCTCCATGGATTGCCCTGAGATAGAAAACACAGCATGCAAAGACAGGAAAGAAAGAACAAGCTGCAGTAAGCTGTAATACATTTTCCAGGCCAGACGACTGGCAGCCAGGTTGGAGGGCTATACCATGAAACTCTCCTTCTCACAGAGTCCAGCTTGATGGAGGACATATTTTAGCTCTTACAGATATTGATCCTAATGAAGTACACATGCTTACACTGCTTTTCTCTCCTGATTGTCTCATAAATCACATCAGTTCTGATTTCAAGTGTGTAAGCTTTCCTCTGTCAAGCAGATGGACAAGAACTAAAAATACATAGCAAAAACATACACCAGTCTTCACATGATATAAGGCTAATATGGATCCACCCACCCAGAGATCCGCTAGAGCAGCAGTGCTGCCTGAAGTATCTCTAGAAAATCCTGCACATAAAGACGAAAACTTTTCATGGATGGTGTCTGCTTTCTTTGGGACTTTTTTCACTGGAAAGTCAAAATCCCACTGCTTTCACCCTAAATGTCAATATCTCCATTTCTTGGTAAAAAGCACTACAGCTTTTCTAAATGGTAGGGTAACAAAAACCTGACAAGTTCTCAGTGTATTGATTTTTATCATAAAATATCAAATTTTCTACAAAGGCTATTCTGATCAGGGTAAGACTGAGAATACTCCACAGAAGAGATGCCTGCTTGTATGTAAGTCGTTATTTACTAAACACTGAATTAGTTAAGAAAGCTGATAATCACTTTTTTCAGTTCAGTGAAATTGATAGTGCCATGCAAATGGACTCCAAAGAGTAGTACATTATTTGTCTCATTCAACAGACATGGAAATATTCATTGAACATCAGGCCTAACAAATCTTATCTTTAAATCACCAGAGAATCATTTGCATGCTCCACTTTATTCATTCAATCAGGGATAATCTACTGCTGTATGGCAAAGGGTGGTGTTTGCACACCAAGCCCCCAGCTATACTACAGGGTCCTTAATCCAGAAGCATCTTCTTGAGCTGTGACACCTTTCTCAGTAAGTCAGAACATGGATCACAGAATAAAACACTGGAACATCAAACTGCCCCCAGTTAACAGATTTTTCCACAGACAAAACAGATAAAAGTAATATAGACCTATAAGAGAGAGATCCATGTTAATTAACAGCTCTTCACAAAAAACATTTTTCACAGGCAGATTTGGAAAATGGGAATTATCTGTCCATATGGCTTACAGTCCAAGCACACGCAGCCTCAGCCTATGTCTCCTCCATTGTGCCACTCTGCAAGCCTTCCAGCAAGCTGATTTTTTTCCTCCCACTGCTTATTTTTCCTTTTTTTCTTTTTCAATTATTTTTTCAATGAGAACAACAACAAATAACTTTAGAGAGCCCACCTGTTTGCACCTAAGTGACTCTACCCTCACTTCCTCCAACCCCAATAGATGAAGAAGGTGGACATGGCAAAATGACCTTACTTTTGAGCACAGTGCAGGCCAAGGTAAAGGCCCTAAATCCATTTGTAAAACACACTCCACAATCACCAAGAACCAGGAACAAAATGTTTGTGGTTTCAGGTTATTTAGGGTAGCGGAATACAGTTTGGTTAGTGGCGATAAATTTGGCTTATGTCAAACACGCAACCAATTGCCAAACAGCTGTAAAATATATACTGTGAAATTTATTGAGAAGTGCTAACTTCTGCAAAATATTTTTATTTGATTCAACTTCAGTGATATTCACCACCAAAATAAATCTATTCAGATCAGCAATAAGATAGAACTCACCTGACAAATGAGTTATCTTGATATAACAGAAGGAGAGCCACTGTTGATCAACATATAGGATAAGTGGATATTAGTCATGGAATTCAAAATACTTAAAGACATAATTAGTTAGGAAGAGAGAGTGGACCCAGTGGTCTCTTGTAAAGTCATATATTTTCTGTCCTCAAGAATTAATAGCTATGATTAATACTTTTTTTTTTTTTTCAGGTTTTTTAGTATAAAAATCTGCTCATTTTGAAGGTTATAGAATTCCTAATGATATACTTACAAGCTACCCCCAAGGGTTTTATTTAAGAGATATCAATAACTAGCACATGGAATATTCAAGTAAAGAAACTGATTCATGATGTGAATAAGCCACTGAGCAAAAGTTATCTGGCAAATCAGTTCTGAATATCCTGACTAAAAGCCACTGTGCTTCAAACAATAGAAATGATAGAGGCAGAGGATGAACACTGTGTCAGGGATTCCTGTAAAGTTGCTTCAGTGATAAGTCAGCATCACTGCCCTTCACAGTCTTAGTAGCAGTCTCCCTAATGCACAAGCAAAGGTGAATTTCTGATGTATGAATAGAGATAATGGTCTATCCTTGCTTCTGCATTATTGAACATGGTACAGAAATGGAGAATTAAGGGAGAGAAAACAGATTGTTGCCCCAAACACCAAGTTCCCTACCTACAGCTCCATATGAATGTACACAGGTGAAACAGCTCTAACCATGATATCAAATTCTGAGGTATTAAAGAAATACAGAGAATCATGTCTTGGCACCCAAACCCCATGACTTCTAAGACTTAGGTGCCCTTTTACAAATTACTTGCGTCACCGAACTGGAGTCTGTGTCATTAAAGAGGATACAACGCAGACTTTATTCAGGAGTAAGCACAGTTTTGTAGCCCTTGTTTCTGATTTTAGAAAGGCTTTACCACACCAACTACTACTGACTCATGGACAAAACAAATGTGGCATTAATGTCAGCAGCAGACTGGCTAAGCCTACTGCTTTCCCTACAAACTGCAAGTTTCTTTCCCTTTCTATGAGTCTGGAGAGAAATTACAGCAGTCTCTGTTTTCTTGATCTAGACCCAAGCCAGAGTTCACAGAATTTCTTAGGAAATTAAATGACAAAGAAATATCACCAGCAACAAAACGTTTCACAGAAAAAACAAAGTAAAGAATGTAGGAGATCTTACTGCGTGGTACAGGGTCAGATCATCTGCAAGCATAAATCATCATAACTGTTTGGACCATAATGCCTTTCCAAAAATTCCCCCTTTCTGCTATAGTTAAGCACATCTTTTTCAGGCATTTCTGCTTCAACTTGATACTTATCATATGCTTGATTCTGTACTTAATTGGAGGCTCAGGCAATGCTTTCACTAAACTTGGAAAAAAAGTGCATCAAACCTTCTCTATCACACTTCTTCGGAATCCCTTCAGCTTCTTTCTGACTGTTCTTTGAGGTCAGGAAAAACAGCTAGTAAAGCAGATTTATACCTGCAGTAAGAAAAAGGCTGAATATATATACATATATAACATTCCTGTAGTTACAGAACTGAGCTTTAAAATGCCAGGCTGATTTCTTCTGTGGAAACCAACGCACAAGCCCTCCAAAGCAGTCAGTCTTTTATGTTCACACTTCAAGGCTATGAGCATGAATAAATTCTAGGTTGTATCAAAAAGGTAATGTTCATTCTCATCATGCAACAATTTATCAAGGAAGAGCACATGAAATTACATGTAATTTTAAAATGCTGTACGGTGCAGATTATTGTATACTCTCTAGTATGAATGGAGTAAGGAATGCATAGAAGAAAATTTCTCATCATAGAACCTTTAAGGTTGAAAAAGACCTCTCTGGCTTACTGCTTACAAACATGAGTGTTTGAGCAAAATCCCAGGCTTGTGTTTATGTCAGAGAATGTTGGCAGCTCTACCTCCTATGCTTATCTGTGAAACAAAGAGTTACTATGATACAGTTATTGACAACATGTTTGCACTTGCTTGCTAGAAGCAGTCCACAACAAGTATCTGCCTCATGGAGGTGAACTTCAGTGTTTATACTACTTTATTTGTATGAACCCAACTGTCAAAATAAGCATGATTTACCAAAACCAGACTGAGTCCCAAACTGTACACCACAGAAGACAAAGATACCAAATACCCATAATTAAATGTTCCCATGATGCTTTTATAGCCCTGCTGCCACAGACCACCAAATGCCTGCAAAAGGTCCCTGTATGCTTGTCACCTGCCATGTGCCACACAGAAGCCTGTGGAGCAGGGTGCCATGAATTATCATTAAATGACATGGCAGTTATTACAGCAGTACTAATTACTGTGGCACCAGAGGCATCAAAAACCATGGCAAAACTGCTGAAGCTGTGCCTGTGGCACATGGAGTTGAGTTGCTAGCAGGGTGGAGGGGGTTGCAAGATGTCTGAAGACCATTTTCTTGCTACTTTGATCCTACTCTACCACGGCAGCATTAAAATCTCAAAAAAGCCTGCATGGACAAGTGGGCCATAAAGCAGCAGATGTGACCTGCTGAGAAGTGTTGCTCTTTCTAGACAGCACTGCTTTAGCAACCAGGCTTCATGACCAAGATCAGCCTGCTTTGAGTTACTTGCCTAATTCACGTCACAAGAAATAGTTTTGCAATGAATGTTGCTGTGAAGGAGGCTCTGAGGGAATTTGTTGTTTTATTCAGCACTTCCTTCAAGTTTACCTTGCAAACAGAGGCAAATTGTATCTTTTTTTCTAAGCAGAGAAGCTGTTAATATTAAAAACAAATCTGAATCTCCTACTGAGACTAGTTTTTATTTTATTTTTTTTTAACAGGAGCATCTAGTGAACCAAGACAAATATGTGAGGCTTGGTCCATGACCAGCAAAAACACATACTCTAAATATCAGTGTACTGCAAAGCAACCCTAACTTTTGCTACTGGTTTCAGAGTATTTGCACAGGACTTCAGCTTCATTCTGTTATATTTTTTACCTAGAATAAGAGACAAACTCACCAAAACAAACCTCCAATTAGAAGAGCCACTGTAAAAAACACAGATCCACAAAAGCAAAGGAACAAAAACAGATACTGCAAGAGAAATTTAACATACTCTTTGTATCCTCTTTTCTTGTGGCTACATGTGATTTTAAGTCGAATACTTTTCAGGGTGGGAATACTTCAGGGAAAACCCACCTTGAAGAATATGGAAGGAAAAAAACCATGAATTATTCTCAGAAATCAATTTACTGGGGGGAAAAAAACAACACAACAGACATGATAATTGTAGTTATCTTGGTAGAAAGCATCAGACCTATGCAATCTTCCTTTTACGAAGGCTGATAGTTCAGCAAAGTCACAATGAACACTGAAACAGTCCCAGTGGCATTGCTTCAGAACTACCATCTAAAATCAGAATCCTTCCTTCTCTTGCCATGCTCACCTGTTTGGCTGCTGAGCAGCAAGAGCAATCTTTGTACAAGAACTAGCATCTTATTTATTGGGGAGCTGTTCTTTTCCTACAGTAATACAAAACTTTATTGTTGTCTACAGAGGTATCATATGTTATAATACATCCATTGTTTTCTGTATTTATACAAGGGGCATTTGAAAGAAAAGTCAGAAGAAAATGTCTACATATCTATGTGAAGACCACTTCCAGGTATACTAAGGTACTACTGATGTTCTGCAAACATGCAGGTGCAGCAGAAAGAGGTCTTGTGCATTTCCCACAGGTGTTCTTCATGCAAACAACCTAAAGCACAAACACATCAGCTATAAACATGCAGTTCAAGTCATCCAAGCAAAAAAAGAATCCCTGCTGAGTTGTGAGTTTTACCATAACATCAACTTCTAGCAGATAAACTGTGGAGGAGAATATATACACTTGCACACTTTTGCAGTAACTTTTAGAAATAATAATGTCTGATAATACTATATTATTATTATTATTATTATTATTATTATTATTATTATTATTATTATTATTATTATTATTATTATTATTATTATTATTATTATTTTCAGTCTAAAACATACAGGAGAAACCCAGAGAAAGGAAGGAAGGCTGAGGGATTTGGGTTTGTTCAGTCTGGAGAAGGCTCTGGGTAGACCCCACTGTGGTGTTCCAGGACTTAAAGAGAGCTTACAAACAGGATAGAACAGACTTCTTACACAGAATGATAGGATATGGAGGGCTGGCTTTAAAATAAAAAAGGGGAGATTTAGGTTATATGTTAGGAAGAAATTCTTTACCCAGAGGGCAGTGAGGGGTTGGCACAGCTGCCTATAGAAGCTGTGGTGCCCCATCCTTGGAGGCACTCAAGGCCAGGCTGGATGGGGCCCTGGGCAGCTGAGCTGCTGGGGGGCAGCCATGGCACAGGGTGGGGCTGGGTGGGCTCTGAGATCCCTTCCAACCTAAGCCACTGAATGAAAACCACAGCACTGTGGGCAAGCATAATTGTCATGGTGGTTATGATGGCTGTACTACACACTACAGAGTGCTCTAGTATATATAACAGCTTTTTCAGTAAAAGCATCTAAAAGAGCCACGGCAAAACAAAACACTATTAAGGCCAACTTAAGATGAGGAGCTAAAGATGATATAATTGTGATGAGAGCATTTCAACAAGTACAAATCAATTGCATGTAGGGTGGACACTAGGAATTTACTGTTGAGACAACTGACTGAGGGCTACCTGCTCTCCTAGCTTTGTGGTATGAGGTCTCTGTGGCAAATGAGAGGCAAACTGCAGCCTCACTGTACCTCAGTGAGAACCCATTCTACAGAGCACAGCACAGCATGAGGACAATGAAGCCAAATTTCAGAGAGAAGCAGCAGAAGTTGCAGCAGCAGCAGAGAGTTTAGCAGAGTGACCCAGAGTGCATTCTGCATGGGACCAGGAGCCAAGCCAACCATCTAATTCCTAAATATATCCTCACACTTCAGTGCTGCTCAGTCAGTCTGATGGCATACTACATACGATATTTCTCCTTGCAAAATTTAAGACTGTAAAAGACTATAGCAAGATCTCAGGAAACTGAATGAGTGATCTTTCTGCTTGTCAGTATTTACACGCAATTGGTTTTTTTGCTTGTTTTTTTCCTAGATGCCAGTATCTGCATCTGATTGAGGGGGAAAAAAAGTTAATGAACACTTAGTTCTACTTAAAAGCAAATGCTTTCATTATGGACTAAACTCCTTACTGAAGACTTCTGTTTATCACTTGCTCTGTGATTACACTGAAGCAGACCGCTAACTCTAAACAGAACACAAAAATTCTAAACGAAATGCAAAGATCATCACATAATTTTCTCATGGCTAATGTGAAAAATAATATTTAGCATAGCTGTTCAAACCCAAAACACTCTTAAAAGAGATTTTGTTCTACATTATCAGTTTCTGTAGTTGAAAGCACTGAGTGCGCTCAGCCGTACGTTTACATCTCTTTATCATGTTTGCAAATTGGGCTTGCAGAAGTGATGTTAATGGACCAAGACAGACAGAACATGCTGGAGTTTATAGCATTGTCTAGTAACTGAGCATTCTTCAATTTTACTGTAAAAATAAAGAATTGATGAATTTTTAATTTACAGGTTATATTCTTATGGTTTTTACATATAATCATGCATAAACCTATCATATTGAAAACAGAATCCTCAAATTCAACTTGTCCATTTTATGCTGTCAATTTTGCAAGCAAAAGTACTGTGCTCAAGAATATGCTTTTAGTAATGTATAGTTGTATAACAACTACTTTCTGGGAGGAAAAGTGGAAGTCTCAGCACTACCCCAGAATGATCATTGCCACATTTCTTTTCTCTCTCTTCACTTTTAGAAGTGTTTCATATCGTAAGCTCTTCAAGTCAGTTTCACTCATGAGAGATTCATACTTTAAAACAGGAGAGAATTCAATTAACACCATGTAAACATTCAAATACGTTGAAATGCAATGAATCAGATCATCATTATCCTAAAGGTCACAGCAGTACACAGCTCGTTCCAGGAAAAGTGTCCTCTTTTCCTGGCCTGGAGTTCCCCTTGCTGAGTGCCAGAACACAGCGACCCCAGAGGGGCACTTCAGTTGATTTCCTGTCCTTCATCCTCCAGAGAGGAGGGAATGCTGAGATCCCACATACAGCAGCTGTGGAGAAGACACCACAGTGCCACCTTGCAAGAAGCAGCTCCTGCACCAAGCTTCCCATCACACCCCAAAGCTGCTGAAGTCTGCACCAAACCCAAACAAGCAACAATAACAAATTACTCAGTGAGATATATACATATATAATTTTTTTTAAAGCTGATTTTCCTCACTCATCCCAGCACTTCAGTATGCATAAGGACCAGCCAGCAGGGACAGTGCACACCATTCAGACAAAACTATTTTAGCGTCAGCAATATCCAACATAAACTTTGTGACTTTGCACAACATTCTTCTACAGAATAAACTCAAGCTGTCTGCCAGCAATAACCTATACGTTGATGTGGTATTAGCAGAAACTTGGAGGCTTCGCCTGAGAGACAAACTGTCAACCAACCGCTAATTGGTTTTTATGATGTGACTCATAGTTTAGCAATTTCCCAGAATTTAATCACAGTGCACCCAGAAAGATCAATTAAAGAACAGGCTCAGAATTTGTGAGAGCCCTGTGTGAGGCTGGGGAAGGCAATGACCTCAGCAGTTTTGCCACAAAATTTTATGAATGAACAAAGGAAGGATTTAAAAGGTAAGTTAAATTAATCTTGTGTTTCCTCGCAGACCCTATCATTGTTTTTCTAAAGGAGTGAGCTTTTTAAATGAATGGCTGAGATTGAAGGATTGTGTGTTGCGGCTACTGCTTACTTTACAACTTCATTTACACAGGTGACCATTATGCGTGTGACTTGAATTGCTCCATTATTTTTGGCTTCTTCTTTTATATCTCTGTCAAAAAAAAAAAAGGGGGGGGGGGGGGAAGGGGGGGAAGTAATAGTAGGAGTAAATGCCTTTGGATACTTGCACAAGTGTCATATCACATTATAGGAAATTTCAAACAAGAAATAAACCATTAATAAAACAGCCCTAACAATGGTCCAACACAAAAACAGAGAATGCTACTGTGGCTATGAAATCCTATGATGTCCAACGCCTCTTTACAGCTTTTCAAGCTTTCCCCATCAGCTTAACACAATGAAATCTGTTATTCTTGTTTCTGCTTTCCATTGCAGATTTTTTTCAAGAACTGCACAAAAACACATAAGAAAATAAGAACTCTTTCTTTTTTCAGTTCTGAAAAGGTTGTGCACAAACTGACTTCATCTGATCAGTTTTACTCATTAATTTTGTTGTTCTGAGCAAGTTAATACAGGGTTATTCCAAAAGTAATGCTTCCTATTTTGTGATCTTGGCACACAACATCAGAGGCAGATGGTGGTACGGCAGTAGAGGTTGAACCTTCTGTTACATGTTGTTGCTGTGTGTCAGATGGCAGTAGAGGGGCAGTCTGACACAGTGGCACCTGATACAAAGCAAAGATGTGTCAATGAATTCCATGTGGGAAAAAAATGGCACCACTTTGCATTTGTCAACCTTTGCTGAACATTTATGGAGTAGGTGGATGTATTCCTGCAGTGGTGACACTGATGTGAAAGACAAGCCATGCTCTTAATAGACACACACAGCAATTACACCATGAAGTGAAGAGCATCTTGATCAACTCATCTGCACAATTTGGCTAATGGTGACCACGTTGAAAAATAATTTTTCATAGCTGAGAATCTTCTCTATCAAATAATATTATTGTGCTCACTGTATCTTTTGTAGTTTCTGTGGAAATAAATAGGAGGCATTACTTTCAAAGAAATCTGCATACAATACAATTCACAAGAGATCTGCATAGCTATGGTGAAAGACTCGTTGCCTCCCTCTCTGTTTTTGTTTAGCCAAAAGCTTGTATTCACCGAGAGCTCTCATAAACGGAGACTAAATTTATTTTCCTGCCCACACTAGGTGAAAAAAGACTACATTGACATGGTCTGAAAAAGTGAGAATTTTGGAGAGATAGCAAAATTCATTGTGATTATTTCAAATATTATATAAATATTAAAGCAACAAAATGTAAAACTGATGTTTCCTTAAAGTAACAATCAGAGAGCAGAATCATGCATGTTACATTCTAAAACATGAGGAAAAAAATAAAATAAAAGGAGACTTGTAGACACATGTACTCTCAAAGAAAGTACAGGAATACACAAGTTGGTATTTAGTGCCTTAACAAAAAACATTCTGTAAATTTTTCAAACAAGAGCTTCAGATCCTGTATTAGTCAGACATATATTACAGACTTACTAGGGAATGGGAAGAGAGGATGAGGAAGAGATCATGATTGCTGGAGCTGCTGCTAGGATTTTATGTGATTCACAAACCTGTTACATGGACATGTCATAAAACTCAGCAAGAGAAAGCCTTGAGCATCTTGAAATTCTCCCATTTTCTCAGATGAATGCAGCAGCCACTCAGATGCTAGAAGGACATCAGGAGCTGGAACAGTGCCATTGTATGAGAATAATCAAATATTTAGGGTGAGGGTTTTGAAGGAAAACAGTAGGAATAGCAGAAAAGCGCTGTTAGCCAAGTGCTCTTGGGATACAGGAGAACCAGATTCAGGTCTCTGCTCTGAATTAGAACAGGATGTTAACAAATCTGCTTGGGTTGGATTCATCTTAGAGTTCTCTGCTTCAACCAGAGGCAGAGCAGAAATATGTGAGTAATGAGAAACTGCACACCTAGCTCTGCATCTGCATCAACAGCTTCATTTTCAAGAGTTAACTGCTCCCCCTAAATCACATTAAGACCAGAGTTAAAATGCTAATTATGGAGCATGTGCATATTAATTTTCTGCTTCCTTCTCTCCGTAAGTAATGGGAATGCTTTTAAATGCCGTTCATTGGGTTTCTTATGGGCTTGCTTGGTTTCTTAATATATTGCAGGGCACTTCCTGCACGGCTTACAGAAGCAAATTTCCCACTGCTAGTGAGTGTTTTCCCTGAGTAAGGTCAGCAGATTTGGTCCCAGGGGACTTTACTGATCTTCCAGCTTAGTTACACTTAAGATCCAGTGGAAAGCAAAACAGATACAATTTTCATTTAAGATTTGCTACTATATTGTGCCCTTCTCAGACTCATCATCCAACACAAACAACCAGGAAATGTTTTGTTGTAATAATCCTTTCAATTAGGGTTCTCATTACAGTGAAACAGCTGCTGTCTACAATATATCTTTGTCAGGGTACTATTTATTTCCCAGAAAACTTTTTTTTATTTTTTAAGACACATGCAATAAATCAGATCCATGGAAGTAGCAGAAATCAAAGCAGTGAGCAACAGCTGACCAGCTGAACATTTTTGCATTGAAAAAGAGGTAATTTCTGCAAGACCCCAATTTATTTTTCTTTTCCATCATAGAAGAATAAAGTTCATCACAATGCCAATGAACTACATCTGAAACTGCAGTAAGCCTTCATGTGCACATCATTAAAAAGAAAGCATGCTAAAAACCTGTCCTCCTGATCAACAGTGGAGTTTGCACAGGTGCTTAAAAGACTTTTGGAATGCCAGTGTGATAAATATTAGACAGACAACCCCTAGGTTAATGACAGAGTCGGGCAGTGCCGCTGGCAAGTCAAGACAAATGAATCAGCATTATTACTGCTTTCATTTCCACACATACATGCTCACATCCCCCCCCCTGAGCAGCCCGCTGCATGCTATCTATTTATCTTACTATCAAGTCCAACTCACAGTAACTGTCACTGGAATATAAACAGTAGTGACAAAATGCATTATCATGAATAATTTAATCCAAGCATTTTGAGTGCTTCTAAATGAGCAGGCTTCAGACTCAGTCCCTGTGATTTCAACTCCAGGCAACTTGCCAACAATTCAGACAACAGCAATAAGAGGAGGAAGGAATGTTCTTCTTCCACCTGCTTTTCCTTGTGGCATTAAAACCTCCTCTTACAGTGACCTGCAGTTAGGAATGAAGAAAGCAGGGAAATCAAGATAAGCACATTCTGGTGATAAGCCAGGTGGTTCATAAGGTGCCCAAGAGGACCAGGACACTTACATCCAAGACCAGCACTGTATTCCTGTTTTCAGCCCTGATCCTTTCCCCATGATGGCCAGACACATTCTCAGGCTGAGTAGGGTATCATGTATCTACCACCTACACAAGCATTTCTCTAGATACAGTTCAAGATGCCAAGCTCAGTGCAGTACTAAATATTTTCAGAACAATTGGAAGCACAACTGGTAAATATTCAAGAATCTTCTAGTTAACTCTTTTACTTTCAAAAGCATTGAAACTCCCTGGTTCTTACTTCTGTCTCACTTTCAGTAGCCCTCCTTTTTTCAGCCTTCTTCCCAGCAGGCACTTTTGCCCTTTTTCTCTTTATTTATTTACTTTCTTATTGAAAAATGAAGCACACTCTTCTTTTGACCACATCTAGACAATGTTTAACTCCTATTCCATCCTTACTTTATCAACAGCCAAGTTTTTTCATTATTATATATATTCATATATATGTAAAGAACAGTTTTACATTTTGTTTCCATTTCTTTTGCAGGGTTTAAGTCCGCTTGACTTCTGGCAAATCTCATTTCATCTTTAAACTTCCTGATCTCTAAGAAGCATTTCCTTATAGATTACCCTTCCCTCCCTTTTACTCACTGCTTGCAAATTCTCTGTTTATTTTTAATTATATTTGTTGGAGTGACTGGTCACAAATTTAGGTCTGGAGTTCACCTGTAAGAGACATCTGCGCCTAAGATAGGAGTTCCAAAAATGTGTCTGCATTTTTAACTACAAAATGTCACCGCACTGAAATGCTTGAGATCTTCACTATCTACTTTCCCCAGACTAATTTTGCAATTAAGGTTAAGAAAACTTAAAGGCTTTTTTTTTTTTTTTTGTTAACTTTGGATTGTAAGAATGATGATGGCCAATTCTTTCTGATGTTACTGTCCCTGTAAAACCAAATTTAAAAATAACACTGGTTCTGCATAAGTCAATAATTATTTGAGAAACTGTTTGCAACAGGGAAAGATTTGGCCACGCAGCTATTAGGATCACTCATCTCCAATTCATAGTATCCCATAACAATTCCACATTTGCTATGTTATTAGCATTATCTAAAACCAGCCAGATCTTATTAACCTTCTATAAGCTTTTTCTTTGGGGTTGAAACTAGATGATCATTATGGTCCTTTTCAACCCAGGTCATTCTTCTTGCAATGTAATTCCAAGACTCTACAGTAGATGTAGATCACAGAAAGATCACAGAATGACCTGGGTTGGAAGGAACCTCAATGATCATGAATCTCCAAACCACCCCCCCCTCCTCCCCGCCACAGGCAGGGCCACCAATCTCTACATTTAATACTAGACCAGGCTGCCCCAGGCCCCAGACATAGACACATTCCTCCTCTCTGAGTCACACAAAAATGTATATAACATAAAGTCAACAAACTAATATACACATACCCCTTCTGGTCACAACCAAGACACATAGAACTGTGAGATTCTGCAAGCACTTGCATGCGCAACAAGCTAAAAGAAGTGCATACCATTTCACTGAATATAAATTATTTCTTCAGAGTTCAGAAAACATAACAAAATCTCAAAGTTTTGCTTCTCTGGTATACTGAGCATTATTTCCTTTCCATCAAAATCTGTGGACTGACTGATCAGTTAAAGGACTAAAGTATACCATGATACATACTCAAACCTATACTACATCCTAAAATGTTGCTATTTTTATATGATTTTTAAAAATCTGTTATTAAAATGTCCTCATTCGATTAAGTTTAAAAATATGCCGCATGGTCATTCAGAATTTAAAATCCTTTCTCATTCTCATTGAGCCACTATTGGTTCCCAAATTTGAGGAAGCATGCCCATTCAGGACAGCATTCTTGTTAGCACTCAGCTTCCACAACTAGGTCTAAAGAACACTTTTTATCTTTGTCTTCCTCTAAATCATGCAGAAATTTCTTCTTATGCTTTAGTGGTGTTAGCCAAGAGAACTGTTAGCTTAGAAGGAGCTCTCATAATTTACCATACTGTTTCTAGATTAGGTTCCATTTTTATCCTTTCAGCTTCAAAATGTACAAACAAGAAAAGGTGTTGTGTTTTTTTGGTTTTTTTTGTTTTGTTTTGTTTTTTTTATTACTTCCTGATGAGGAAGGCAATTGATCAGGTTTTTATTATTTTAGCACTTGGTCTAAGAAGAAGAAAAATACACTTGAAAACTAACTTTTACAAGCTGTATAAAAATAAAACGTTGCAAGCACTCCCATAAGAACAGTGATAATGAAAGTGGGACACACGATCTAATCAACCACTTAATGAGAGTCCTTGTTTACATTTTCTTTTGTGGAAATGACAAAGTAAAGCAATCCAGGAACAAGAATCAGCCCCCTCAGATAGGAATAGCCTACTTGGGAACAGCATTACAAAGCAGCGATAAAGGCACAAGTATTTTTTATCATTAACATAAGACATGCAAGAGTCCTGGCCCCAGTGCTGCCAGCACAATACTTCTTACGAGCATACTTTCACTTAATTAGAGAGATTTTTATCTCATTTCTTAAGAAAACATTTTGATAGCAAATAGTTATGGAGCACACTATCATGTACAGGGAAGTTTTCTGGCTCAGTAGATGCAAGACGATTTTTGAAGTTGTTTAATTTAAAGGTATTGCTTCATTTTCACTTGTTCATTTCTAGAACGTCCATGTATAAGCACTTCAGGATTTGGCCCATGGATTATAAATCATGCACACCATTGTTCCCTCCCAAGAGAATACTTATGATGTTGGAAGTGAAGAAACCTAGCTGAGATGGACTATTTTCAGCCAAAGGATGTTTATGTAGCAGCTTGGCACGCCTCCATAGGAAAACACACGCTCTATCCAGTAGAAACCCATTTTTAATTGCTGAAAAGCATTTTCTGAGTTATAAATAAATCTCCATACCAATTCTTCAGGCTTCTACAAAGACACACAGTAATTCTAAGGACATCTTAAACAGCTTTCTGCCCGCCATAATAGAGAGTCAGCATCTCTATTATTGCCCAGAGTACTTTCTACTGAGCACTTAAGGGTAACAGGTAATAAATCATTTTTGTAATAAAGGAATAAATCACTTATGTGGTAAAATATGGATGATAGCATTCTTGAAAGTATAGAAACAGTAAACACAAATGGAACAGGGTCAAAACTCAAGTGGAGCCAACCAAAAACATAAAGAATTTATTGAAATATGTTCTTAAGGGCTAAGTAAAACAATAAACCTATCTTTCTTCTTTCTTAGTGTAGCTAATTCCTATATTTTAACTTACAACAAAATCACGGCATGACAAGCCTTCAGGTGTACAGTTAACTGAATTTCATTTCAAAGCAGTCAACAGAAACCATGGGAGCATTTTTCTTCCTGATATCAGCATTGACAGCTCCACCTACAAATTCATTCTTTGATGCATACAGTACAATATTCAAATCCTATTAATAATGATGCTATAAAAAACTGTTAGAACTGGCTTAAAAAGAAAAGATCAAAACATTTCTTTCTCACTTTTTCAATGAAGAAAAAGATGTACGTTTACAAACATCCCCACTTAACAGAAACAGACATTAAGGACAGGTCCATTCTGACTGTTACTGAAAATATTAAGATGCTACGTTCCATAAGCATTTCATTCTTTGTGAATATACTTGCATATAGCTTTAAATATCAAATTTACCATCAGTAGGATGAGATTTTAAGACGACTAAGGAGCTAAGTGAATTTTGTTAAAAATTTCTAAATAAAGATGGAAATCAGCATTTTAGCTTTGGGAGTTTGGCATTTGTTTAGTAGTTAGTTGGGATTGTTTTCTAATTTTTTTTCTGAAGCTATGTTCAATTGCTTTCTGCATATATACTTTGGGCAGCAGTTCTTTTGCAGGCAACATTAAGAAATTCCTGAAAACTGAACTGGGTGTCTGTTCTGAAGCAGGTGTAATTTTGTACAACAAATCATGCAACCATGAAGTGCAAGCATTTACACTTGGCAGTAACAATACATTTTCTCTTTCATGAGTATCACATGACAAAGTTCACTTAAGTTACCCATCTTATTTATTTATTTTCAACGCCATATAATGTAGATAAGATTTAAAACTGAACATCTGATTCAAGATATTTGGACTCAGTGGATGTGCAAATTGTCATCTCAGAGCACCGTCACAAGAAGTCTACTATTCAGTGGCTATGTAGGCTGACCCAATCCATGGATCAGCATGGATTGGAAACCCTTTCATATTTGCAAAACAAAGTGACTGATTTAGAAATAATTTAAGTAGAAAACCAAGTCACATGGCTCTACAATACAATCAAATAAGCAGTTGCCTAAAAAGCAGTTCTGATCAGCACCCCTTGAAAAACTGGTCTACTCAAATTTTAAAGTACTTCTAGAAACAAAAACATTATTTGCAATGAAGATTTTCTTATACTTGTTTCATGGAGAGTAATACATTTTGCTGTTTAACCATCTTTGTAATCAGTGATATCAAGGATTACAAGTAATAGACAGAGCTTAGCAAGGCAGTTAACCTAATACATTTTCAGCTGCGCATAAAAGTTCATGAATACAATTTCCCATATTCAGCTAAATCTATGGACAATTAAGTAACACTTCAGAAAACAGTACGATCAGCCAAAACTCAAATAACTCAGAGTTTCAGATCTAACTGAAGAAGTATGTATGGTATTTTTAATGGGTAAAGCAGTGTATTATCTTAAAGCTCATATACTGATCACATACTAACAGGAGGCTGAGGCTCTTCTCCACAAACAAGGATTAATAAAGTTCTATCTTAGTAATTACAGTTTTAAAAGATATTAAACATTTAAGGAAAAAAAAAAAAAGGGGGGGGGGGGGAAGAAAAGAAAAAAAAACACAAAAGTTATTAAGATGTAAATATTAACTGAAATGTTTCAGAGAATATAGATTTTTCCCCAGTGTATCTAGCTGTTTAGGTTTCTTACAAAACAAAAATTAATCTAGGTTGATATCATCCACTTCAGACAATGATTACAGAGTTTATAATTGTGTTCTATAGTCTTTTCTCTATTGAGAAAACCCTAAGTGCAGCGGATAGAAGTTGCATAAAATGAGTAACTGCTTGGTGTGAGGTGATGAGGTGAGAAGAGAGAAGAGCAAGGGGTAGGAAAGTTGGTCAGAGATTGTGACTGGGGAGTTGAGTGAGCCAGGAGAAGACAAGAAAGAAAAAACATTCATGGAGGGAAGATCAGAAAACTCGAAAGATATTCTTTTACAAAAGACTTGATCAAAGGCGACCAAGGCTTCAAGAGAAACAATGAGTTAAGCAAAACAGAAATAGAAGAAAAGACCAAAAATATTATTCATGTGAATGAAATGGAATTAAAAAAAAAAAAAAAGTAATAATAATAATAAAAAATACAAGTATAATATATAGCCACACAGTGGTTTTGAGCTCTTTAGTTTTTGAATGAAGTTTGTTTTACTCAACTTTAGACTATTTGATTTAATGCTGGTTTGGCTGGTTTTAGTTAAAATAGTTATAGATTTCCTTTATTTCCCATCCTCTGGACATGAAAAATAATCCTTACAGATTTTCTAGAAAGACTCTCTCTCACACACAGAGAGAATTAGAAAAGGTTAATGGTAATAGTGGCCCAAAATGGTTACATTCAGACATACTGAATTGACTCTGAAAAGGAGGAGATTAGTGTGCCTCTACACAATTGCTCTTGGCATAAAAAAAAAGTCTCTGTTTGTCCTGTCAGTCACTTCTTGTGGTAGAGAAGAGGCAGCAAAAATAAAGCGCACAAAAACAACAAAGTAACTGCACACTACACGGGAAGCTGCACCCAAATTCCTCAGTGGACACTTCCCTCTCATCTGTCACCTTCAGCACTTTTAAGAGAAACTTTAGCCCACAGCGCTGTAAAAATGACTGACAGCCTTACCTAGAGTGGGATTTCCTACCTTTTATGCTTGTTTTATTTATTTTTAGCTCTATTATTACTGGCCGAAAGTAATACTGGATACTTACACAGTCAACATCAGCTGCACCTACTCAGTTGGTACAGGTGTTGGCCCAAAGTCAATATGTTAGTTTTTTAGATTGACCAATAGCAATGGGGTGTAAAATGATGTGGGGAAGTCAAAGAGTATGGAAAGACATGACAGAAATCCACGAATTAAGGTATGAAATACAGATGCTAAGCAGATCTCTTTCACTCCTGTACAGTAACACTTCACAGTGATGGCTCCTTCAAATAGGGATGACATATTTGAACTCCATAGCTAATAGCCAAATCTCAAAAGAGCCCTAGTTCTCAATTTATTCATAATTCTGCCAAGACACTTAAATGCTCTAAGACTCAAAATTTGGTCTAATTCAGATTTATCCCTGCCATGGTTTTTATTGGTATTCCATATCATAACATCATGCTGTAAGCTCTCAGTACCAGGGGCAGCTGTAATCAATTCTTGGAAATCTGACTTAGATCTATCCATTACTTATATCCCATTTATGTATAAAAACTAGGAATACTGTTACCTTCATGAAATAATTTGCACTTCTTTACCTTTAGTTCAGGTGTAAAGACCGTATAAACTACATTGCAGATACCTCTGTCAGTTTATACTACTATAGCCACAGGAAATAATTAAAAAGTAAAACCAAAAAGAATGCTAAATGGGTTAATTCAATAGAGATACTCATCTAAATAAAGTAAGCCTGTGGCAGGATATAATTTTGGTAAGTTTTTCAAATATTTAAAAAGAGGATCAACATCCATCCTAGCTAAAAGAAATGAAATACAGTGAGTCATCATAGTTAGGATAGATCTGCACAGCATAAATCTAACTGCCTTGCTTCTCTCAGTGAGAATCTGGAGGTGGTCTTATTTATATGCACACCCCCCCATCCCCCCTCCCCCACCCGCTGGGGTAAAATTTGCACCAGTAGAAACCTTATACACAAACAGGTGGTTCTCTTTATTTTTCACTCCTTTCTATTTACACTAATGGTTAATGGAAACAGTAGTAAAAGTTGGTACAATAAAAGTTATATTTCCACTTGTGAAAATCAATATTGGTACTGCCCCTATAACACATATTAATTAATAGTTCATTAGTTATTTCTGAAACTTCTCCTTGCTTCTCAGTAAAAAGGGAGGCAACGCACAGCATCACTCTAAAGCAGAACAGACTCCCCAAGAACTCTTTTCACAGAATTCAAATTTCTTTTCTTCGGGAAACAAAATCAATGTTTATATTCATGTGCATGATACAAAAATGAATGCTTAAAAGGAAGACTGTTTATTACACTCTAGAAAAGTCCGGACTCCCAACAGCTGTGGTTTATTTTTCCTTTTTTTTTTTTTTTTTTTTTTTTTAACGAAAAAAAGAAAAAGGGTAAGAATTTCACAGAGGTCCCGTAAACTCATAATACTATGCTTAAAGTCTAGATTTTCCAATTTGTTTCTTTTGGAAACATTGATGATTAAAATGGTTAAAAATTATAAAAATTTCCCACAGCCATGACACTGAATTTGTGAGTAGAATTATGGCAAAGTCAGCATCAGAAGTTCTTCATGTGTTTCTTTTTTGTTGGTAGTGTCGAGGAAACCAGACTGTTCTCTAAGGGACATCATCCTTCACACTATTTGCATCTAAAAGATGAGAGATTAGTCCATTTTATTTTAGCACCATGTAGTATTATTTTTCACTGCAGTCTGAAGTAGAATCAGGAAAGCATGAACAGAAATGAGTATGTCACATTAGTACACTGAAATTCAGTCATCTGCAATCTCATCCAAGAGGCTATTAGGGGAATAATATGTAAATATATCCTCACTGTAAATTCCCCTAACAGACTGCAAATCCTTAAGTTTCAATACTGTTACATACACATCTCTGCTCTTTCAATAACTCACTTCTTTATGCAGACAGAAAGTGCCTTATGAACAGCAAGAATGTAATATTTGATAGAAACAGTTTCTGTCTTAGTAGGTTTGTACAATTGCTTTCATATTTACAATTGTAAAAGTCAAATAGGTATGTAATACATGGATGCGACTTTTCATCTCTACCAAAAAATAATTTATTATTTTTTACTAAGAATGTTGAATAAAGTCAGGGTAACAACAGTGTTTAAATAAATGCTTAAAACATAGCTGAGTAAAAAGATGGAGATCACATTCAATTCTTAACTGTAACTACAAATCCAGCCCTTTAGGCACAGTAAGATGCCTTTGGAGACTTAATTTTTCCACCTAGACCATTTCACTATTCCAGGTGAAACAGTGTTATAAAAGAAATTCTCAGTACCCAGCTGCACCCTGTTGGGAGGGAAAATAAACAAAACACAAGCATCAGGCTTGAAAGTCCTTCAGCACCTAAAGCACCTGAGCCAAGTTACAGTTTAACTACAAGTGTCTGAGTTTATAGCATGTATTACAAATTAGCTCACTTAAAGAGGAAAAAAAAAAACAAGACTTCTTCATATACTACTAACCAAGCCTTTTGCAGGCACTCTGTCCACAACAGATTCTTAAAAGTTAATCAAGGAACGTCTTACCTTGCATCGTTATTTTTGTGGGTTCTGAAAACAAAGGAATGAGCAGGAGGTAGATGAGGTAGACAAAAGAGAGTCCATTGTAACGGAAAGCACAGGCTGTGAAAAAAGAACATAATGCTTAATCAAGATAATATAATTAAAAAGTATAGAATAATCACAATTTGAATTTCTTATTTATCATGGCAACTTTTCACCACTTTTAATATAATTTATATACAAGTCTTAAAGGGTCTGCTTAAAGGAAGTGATGAAATTAAAACTCTCTTTTAAGTATTCTTATATTAATAAACATTTTAAGCTTAGCACTAAAGACTCAAGCTACAAAGACTTTGTATGGAATGATGGACAAAGTCATTTGCTAGCTCAAAGTTTTATATTTCTCATCTGCAAACTCAGAAAACCATCTTCCATAAAAATATAGAGAGATGCATAAATCAGAATTCATGGGTACTCTTTAAGAACATACCAACACTTAAGGCAAAGGATCAGTGTTCTCAGTCAGTCTAGTACCACCAGCGATAAATTTCTGAGAGTAACAAACAAATAAAAATAACTTGGCTGTGACTTAAGTTCAGTACATTCCCTATTACCATAGCTTGTTTCTTGATCTCCATTCATCAAGTGTATTTTTTCCTCCAGAGATTAGTTTTTTAAAAAGCTACTGAGCCACTGCAAAAAGCTATAATCAAACATATACATAGCAAGATAAAAGATTTACAAACTGCAGTTGTGTAGTTACTGTTCTGCTTTGTGACTTTACTTGACAAATACATGGATTCTTAAGTATAACAGAATCATTTGTAAAGGACCTACAAAGATCCTTGAGTCCAATATTATTATGAGTGTTATCCAAACGCCTCTTAAACATGCAGAGGCGCAGTCCTCCAACCACCTATCTAGGAAGCCTGTTTTTGTCTCTAACTAGCCTCTCAATAAAGATATTATTCCTAATGTCTAGTATGAGCCTCCCCTAACACAGCTTTGATCTATTCCCACACATCTTGTCACAAGATACTAACAAGAAAAGATGAGTGCTTCTCCCTCCAATTTTCTTCCCCTCTAAGCTGCAGACATTAGAGCTGCTTCAGATCACAAAGGTCTCCTTTTCAAGGCAGCTGTAAGCACCACACCTGAGGTCAATGAAATGCAATCAACAGATAAAGCAACTGCCCAAACGATTTCCTAGCAAGCCACATGGCACAGAAATTTCTGGATATTTGGGTTACATTGGTCAGTTCTGTCTCAAAGTTACTGCAATTTTAGCATTTTAGGTTTGTTACCTCCTCTCAAAACTGTCTAATCGATTAGCAAAATTAATTTCAGAAGAATTATTCTTGAACTATATTTACCTTTAAATTTACTGCTTTCTATTTCCAGAACTGAGGAGACTGTGTACTCAAAGCTTTTTTTCCTCTGCAGCTATATAATCTGGCCTATTAAAAACCATTACTTTTCCATAAAAACCTTCCCTTATCTTCATATAGTTTCTTACAAAGTTATCAAAATATTTTGAAGATACTCCTTTGTATACATACATATTCATAAAGGTGTGTATATTTCCTGAATTGAAACTGATAATTTTGTTAGTACCAAGGAAGACCTTCGGTAAACTCAGCTTTTTAGAATAAGGTGGGTTATGTTTTTTAAACTTTAGTGCGCTTTCCCTTGGGGAAAACTGAGTGCTCTGTAATACAAAATTCTCCATTCACAAGCAATTATTTGAAATATTTTTGTTTTAAAGAATAACACCATAAGTATATCTCTGTATATAAATAGATATCTTTAAAGACAGAATCACAATGGCATCTAAGACAAAGCTATGACAATTTAATTCATCTTTATGGTATAGTAGTCAGAAAATAAATGTATAGGGAAAAATATCAGACAGACTCATAGAATTTCCATAAATTATTTGTATCAGAATATAAAAGATAGCTGGAGTATCCTACATTTCTTTTATTCAATCATTTGATCAAAGAGATAAAAAATAATCACAGCCAAGTGAAGTTCATATTTCACCACATCTGTAAATGTATTCATAACTTTCCCACTGTATGTAATATACATTTTGAAATCGTGTATATACATACCAAAAAATAAAAACAAAAAAAAAATCAAAAAAAAAGAAAGAAAGAAAGAAAGAAAGAAAGAAAGAAAGAAAGAAAGAAAGAAAGAAAGAAAGAAAGAAAGAAAGAAAGAAAGAAAGAAAGAAAGAAAGAAAGAAAGAAAGAAAGAAAGAAAGAAAGAAAGAAAGAAAGAAAGAAAGAAAGAAAGAAAGAAAGAAAGAAAGAAAGAAAGAAAGAAAGAAAGAAAGAAAGAAAGAAAGAAAACCATTTCTAAAGCCTACTCTGCTTATTTCCAGGAGTAAAAGTGAACATAAATCACCTCAAGAATATTTTTAAAAAATACTTTTATAATCTTTTGAGAAATGCATGTAATGATAACCTTGTACAGTAAAAATAAATCAGCTAAGAGGGTTAACTTGATTGTAATACAAAAAGTTTCCAATTATGCTACATTCACTATAGCAAATATTTCTGTTTAGTGTATTTAAAAAGTCCCTAAGGAAGAACAGAAGTATTAACATATAATTTCTATTAGATAAGTATCTCAGAATTTATTATGTTGAAGAACCACTCCATTGCCAGCCTTTTACTTGTTTTTGTTTTTCAGCTGAAGAAGAATAGACATTACAGCTGGGAATTCATAGATTACTAACATCTTAAGGGTTTCTTGTGCATTTCTTGGCATTGTCAATAAAAACAACCAATATTTCTGCACTAAAAGACAGCATTCCTAATTGTATGTTGCTTTATCCTAATTTAAAACAACAAAAATACCTGGAACATGCCTTTCACTGTGGTTGCACAGTCATGGTCTAAAGGTATGTGAAAAGGATATATTCCTAAGTGTTGTTCCTAACCTTTCAAAATTAGGGTTGTTTTTTTTTTTTTTCCTTTTTTTAGGCAATACAATTTTTAATGTCCCAGACTACCTGCTCTGTAGATTTGCACTCAAAATCAAAAGAAGGTAGAGAGAAAGCTCACAATTCATCACTCACTAGGAAACACTGATAACATTTGATCAAACTATTTTAGTGTGAACCATATCTCTAACACAGAAGTAGTATGAAAACTATTTTTTGCATTTCTGAAAAATAAAGACAGAAATTTTAACTCAGTATTAGTATAAACACATGCTGTACATCGAACCACCTCACAAAAGGAAATTAATTTCAAATATTCTGTCAGTTATGGCTTTGGAGGTCTGTAAGCAAACAACTAAAACCTAATTTGGTTGACTGAATTGGGCTAAATTAGACAATCATTTCTTTTAGATACAACATTGTGAACAAGACACAGGTGTATACCAAGATGACACAGTCCTGGAGCTAAGGACCAAACAGTAAAATAACTGCTAAATCAAACACAGCTCCTGCAAATCAAGATGCTAAACAAGGCCATCCTTGGATGTGTGCAATGAATAATCAATTCTTACATGAATACAAGACTCCCTGGATCATCAATCAGATGCTGTCCCAGTGACATAATGATTAGGCCTCTTCACTTGTCCTCCAGGAAGACATTATACAGAAAGTTTCCATGTCTTTAGAACATTCAAAACTTTAGGACCGTTTTTATGTGAAACTATATACATTTATTTTAACCTCAAGTATTTTATCGATATCAAAAGCAACCTAATCAAGGCGAGTAGTTCCCATATTAGGCTCCAGACTGCCTTATAGCGGCAGTCCACTAAAAAGCTCCAGAACATCTTATTCTTCACTGTCCAGGGCTGTTATATGCTGAGTCATGACTTAGAGAAAATTACTCCAGCAGGCAAGATTCTCTGAGGTTTTGCAGTGAAGCCACAGCCTCAACCTGTCCCCATGCAGTTCCCTGATGCCCCTGGTCACCCCACTCCTCAGTTGGGGGGGAGGGCAGGGCCTAACTACCTGCCCTGAGGAGATGACCACACAGCCTTTGGTTTATAGTTTAGGGAAAGACCTATTACCCTGTACAGTGGATGCACATGCCTTCATCCACTCCATGGTTACAAACAAACTTAGTTCTCACTGGAAATAATGCTCAGTTCACATATTCTGGGCAACATTTTGCACAAGTTCGAGAAAGAGAAAATTCAAAATTCTAAAAGAGAGAAAGACATTTCAGATTTATAGAATAAAAACAACTCCAAATAAAGGACTTTGAAAGGAAAATGAGTTAAAGAAAATACATATATATATATATACACACACACTATTAGATATTGGAAATAGGAGGTCAAGACCTGAGTAGGTTGTTTCACTGCTATTTAGAGCTGAATACACTTCTATTTTTGAAGCTTTTTATTAATACCCTATCTTAATATCAACCACAAATGTGAGAAGAAATGAAAACAGAATTTTACTTCTTTTTATATGGGTTCATGCACACAGTGATCTTGTCAACCTACAAAAAATACAGACGTGAGCTTACACAAAATATTAGTAAAAGAAAAATTAGTAAAAATTAGTAAATTGTCCTTCATTATTTAGTTACAGTCTCAGACACCTTCCCTGCTCAGAGAGGGGTGGGTTTGAGGAGAAAGCCTATAAATATCCAAACTACAAAGCCTAAGGGGCTGTATATGGCTTGTGCTTTTGTCTATGCAATATCTACATAATCAAGTGGTGAAAAGACAAGCTTATTCACTGTTGGCTGGATAAAATGATCCATTATTAAACAGGCACACAAATGAACCTCTTGGGGAAAAAAAAAAAAAAAAAAAAAAAAAGTAGCAGTCACTCTTATCTCCATCCGTCCAGGTCGAAAGGAAAGCAAGACCCACATCTCTGTTTCAACTCAGAGACAAGGGCAAACCTTATTAAATCTGTTTTGATTTCTCACTTTCACCTGACACAGATATGACCGATTGAGAGCAGTACAAATAACAAAAGAAGTATACTTAAAATTAACTTGGTTGGTCTAAGAAATTTGTATCACCAAGTTCTAAAGAAGAAATTTAAAGACGAAATGCATCATTCTCATTTCAGTTTCAGAGAAACTCTGATTTTTTCCTACAATATTCTTTACAATATCAAGGAAGAAATTGCCACTCATTGTAACAATAGATATAAAATGAAAATAACTAGAAGGAAAAAAATAGGAAAAAAAAGAAAAAAAAAAAAAAAGCCACTACTATTTCTGTGAAGAAAACTTTAAATGTGACAAAATATGTCCTACTTCCTGAACTCAACATTACAAAAACCTTCAAGGATCTGACAGGCACAGTTCCCAGTCAGCTTTAGCTATCTGTGAACTTTATTTCTTCTTTGTGAAATTCTGAAGAAGGAGATAACTCCTGGCACAGTTTAGCTCTCAGTCACTTCTGTGTAACTCCACTTAAAATAATTCTTATGACATATAAGATTGGAATTAAATACTGCTGTCCAAAATAGTTGAGTGAAATACATATAACCTTATCATCCCTTTAGAGCAAATGAATGCTTATAGCCTTATAGCCTACAGTGTGCAGTGCAGAACACAGAACAGTGCTAGCTCAGGGTAAGTTACCTCTTGCATCAACGAATACTCCTTCCACATGGTTCCTATCAGCACTTTTATAATCACTTTTTTTCAGTGTTCAGTGTCCATCAGGAGAGATGACTGCTGGACAGTGAATATTTCATGGTATTTATTTATTTGTTTTTACTCTTTTTTTCCTCCTTCTCAGAACAGCAGTGTCAGTATACTTTCTATCAGAAATCATCTGGAACTAGTTATAACTTTGTGACAGTCTGTCTGGGAACTGAATACAGGGAGAGAAGTCAAAATTTCCTTCTCTTTCTTTCAGCTCTAGAAATATATTTCTGGTACAGCAGTCTTACTTCCCAATTGTTTTTGAAATAAGAAAAATGAACAAAACATCTCAGGTGTGAGCAGAGCACAATCACCTTACTCAGAGTAATGTATTTTAAAGACAATCACAAACAAATCCAACTTCAATAAGCTTATTTGACATGACTAGCTCTACAAGCATTTCTGAAGTAAAAATCATCACCATCATCACTAAGTCTGATCATCAGAAAAATCTATAGAACATTATAACTCACTTCAAGTTCAATTGTAGACTTCTACTGTCCCTTTAGATTTTGATATTTCTACATTGTGTTTTTTTTTCTTGTTGCTGTTGCTTTTTTTATTGTTGTTGTTCTTGGATTTATGAATTTTATATATATATTTATATATATATATA
Source organism: Coturnix japonica (assembly GCF_054131305.1). NCBI lineage: Eukaryota > Metazoa > Chordata > Aves > Galliformes > Phasianidae > Coturnix > Coturnix japonica. The sequence continues at coordinate 47,091,418 of NC_140664.1, forward strand.
TACATATATATATATATATTTCTTTTCTTTCAATTCCAGTCTTTTCCATCACAGTGGTTAAAGCTCATTCCAGGCACTCTCCTTCCTCTTCGCCCACCCACCTTGCATGGGTAACACACGCCAAAATAAATTCCATTCTGAAAACAGTGGTCCCAGCCTCTGCCCCCAAAAATGGGGTTGGCAATGAACTTCCTTTTTTTACATGACAAAATTAGCAGGCAAATCTGGGATCTATGTCATCCTCAGAATTCACAATCAGAACAGAATGCCAGCCATCAAAACAGTGAACACTCAACTTACTGAGCTCAGGAAGACTGCCCAGTTCTCATCCCTGCTCCAGTAGCTGTTTAGGAATTTTATCTGATGACTGTTGAAATGGTAAATACATAAACTCGTTTTCTCTCTCCAAGCTTTCCATTCTCTGTCTAGGAAAGTAACTGGGAACTAAACAAACCACTCTGCTCCTCATTCATCTTCCTGGGATGAGAAAAGCGTGTTCCTTGCCCCCTAGATTCACAGAAAGAGCAATCTGCTTGTGCTGCTACAGTTGCATAACCCTGACAAGACTCAAACTAAAAATAACAGCAAACATGGAACATAGATGACGAACAAACACAGTACTGCTAAACAACATCAACCAAGGACAGATATAGAGACACTTGTACAACAGAGAGATTTCCACAAGCAGATCTCCACCTTCATTTGCAGCCACTAAGAATCTGTTAGTTACCAGGAACAGCTGCCATGCCAAATTCTCCCAGCAATTAGAGGTGAAATTTTCAGCATATGTTTCTAATCCTCCACAGCTATCCAAACTCATCATCTTTTAAAACACAGAAGTTGCCATAAATCAACTGACAGAAGATGCAGAAAGAAGCATAACTTTTTTTTTCTTTTTTTTTTCCCAGCTGTTGCTGATGCTTACACTAGTCCTAAAAAAACTCTGAGTCAGAGGAAGGACGTGGCAAAAAAACTAACGCAGACAAATGCCTCTAAGGAATATAAACATGACTAAACATCAGAGAGGTGTTAACACTAAGAAATATAAGTGTCATTAGTGAAGTTACAAGTAGGAATGCAGTGTTTAAAACTCCGCCATTATTTATTCCAGTAACAGATAGATAGACTTCCTTTCTTGGTCCATCACTGGAAAAAGAGCTTAGAAGGTTGAAACTGAAAGTCATAAATCTGGGTGATGACAGAATGCTTCAGAGTGCACTACAGAGCCTCTGAGTTTACCAGAGGAAACACAATTTCAAAAATAGTGATCTCCAGGATGTGTTATTTGTGTAAAAAAAGACTAAAATTCATAGTTTTTGTAGTCGCTCAAAGTTAATGTTTCTTGTATAAAATAATATTTGTTGTTGTTCAAAGAGGATTTGTTAATATCTTTCTTCCTTTAAAAATATGCTAAGCATTCTTCCCTTAATGTGAACACATCAAATTTTAATATGCTAGAAAAACATGCTCAGGAATACCATGAATTGCCTTGGAAACTATTTGCCCTAACAAGGTATTTGCAACAGATTCTGGGGAATCTGTAGAATTGTGGAATCCTGAAAGATGTCGGGAGACCTTATTACTGCAAACCTGTTTTGAACAATAAAATTATTATTCAAACCCAAATCAATTGCACCTGAACACAATCATAGTACATACTATGAATGTGACAGTAAGCATGTAATCATATAAGAAAGCAGAAAATATCTTCATTTTGCATTCATTCTGAGTAGAAACACTCCCCAAAAATCACAAGGTACATATTAAAACTGTATCTGTTTCTATGCTTATCACTCAAGAATTGCTTTCTGCATCCAAAGTATTAGAATCTACATTTGGTCATCAGTTCAGGTTGCCAAATCTCTGGCACTTGTGGGAGGTCTTCTGTGTGTTGATACTCCATTACCGGCCATCTGCAGCAATGTTTTATTCCCCTGGAATAATAATTGCAGAAACTCCTCCAGACCTTAGATAAGCTCCCAGCCAAATTTTAAGAACAAGACTGGAAATTGAAAATGATTTAATGCCTCCTTTGTGTTTATATAACAAACCATTGTGTCCTTATCCAAGAAAATTTGAATGTGGGAAATTAAGAAGTTTAATTTGAAGAAAACTTCCCACGCAGTTAGTAATTCTAATATGTTTATAACTAGGCTCAGTATGAAGTCTGACTTTGGAGTCAGGCCTCTGTTCTGAAGATACCCAGTGATATTAGGCAATACTATTTCAGCACAGAAAGAAAAGCTGTCACATCCCAACAAGAAAATTAGGATTCTGGATTCACCACTACTTGAGCTTCAGTACTCTCAGTGGAGCCAATCACAAAAGAACTGTTTGTTACAGAGTAATAAATAAACAAATTAATTAAAAAAAGAAAAAAAAAGAAAGAAAAAGAAAAAGAAAAAGAAAAAGAAAAAGAAAAAAAAGAAAAAAAAGAAAAAAAAAAGAGAGAGAGAGAGAGAGAGAGAGAGAGACAGTAAAAACTTGTTTCCATTAGGTCTGCTCCAAATGCATGAAGACAAGTAGAGGTAAACTTTAAGGTCTCATTCTGAACCTTCATTCTCAAAATGCAATAGTGCACTTTTCTAATATTTTTCTTTTAAATGCCTCCAAAAAACTCACAAACCCCTCAAAAAAACAACCAAGCAAACAACAACAAACCCACCAACACAGCATCTCTTTAATTGGGCAACATGTCAAATTTAGAGCAGTGAGTCCACTGAGAATCTCAGAAGATCCTTTTCTTGAGAAAGAGCCAAAGTACACATCCTGAAGGATTAGAAGTAAGTGAAGGGGGCATTAAATTTGATTTAAACATATCCTGAAAATTTAAGAAGGATACAAACAGCAAGCTGTGTTTCAAGCAAAGAAAAAAAAAACAAAAAAAACGTGTTTTTCTTTGCAGTCTCAGCAGAGAAGCCAATGATCCCTTACTGACAAGGGTCCTATATACAGTGAAGATAACAGCAACATAATTACTTAATTCCTTGTAACTTTATTTATAAGCATTCTTGATAGCATAAATTTTTATTTCATGGAGAAAATATTTAGTCAGTAAACCTATGAAAATTTATACCAGTTAGGAATATAAACCAATGATTTCAAAGTGGCCTTTATCAGTAAACTGACCAGTATTAGTCTTGGATTATGTTTATAGCGCCACAGAAGAAATATTCTAATGTAAGATTAATGTCGGGTTTTGTGTGAACACAAAGGATTCCCTTCATAAACAATTAGATCAGTGTACAACAGCCAGTCAGCTTGTCAGGACTATGTTTATTTGTTTCTCTAGAAAAATAACTAATTTCTGCCTTTATTACAGACAGTTAAAAGACATAAGTGGGAGAATGAGGAAAGAAAAACAGCAGCCAATATCTTGAGAGATACCTAACTTAGCAATACTGTTGTGTTCAAGTACTGTCAGGCCAAAATAATAGAGATTATTGGAGAGACAAGAGGAAGTTCTTTATTCCTAAAAAGAAGTCGTATTAGCAGCGGTAATCATGGTTTAAAAGAATGAACTGAAATAAATTGATTTTAAAACCAAGAAAAATTAAGTTTATTCTTCAGTTTTAAAAGGGAATAAATAATGCCTGAAACATTTACAGCACAGAAGCTGCACCTGTTAAACTTTTTCCCACCTTATCCATTCCTACTAGTCTCCCTCATAACTACAGTTAGCTTATGATCACTGTAGCTCAATTTCAATATTCAGTAGTCCTGCTATTTTCTTGCCTTTTATCACTAAATGAATTTTCAGAGCTAAATTGTTCTGAATCTAAAACATCCAAGTTAACCATACCTACAAGAGAACACACAGACACTTAAAAAAAAAAAATCCCTTTGATATGAATAAAAGTGTATCAGTGGAAAAATTAATATAACTCACCAGTTAGCATAAAGTGGGCTAGGAGATTAACATACATTAAAGAAAGCTAGGATCAGTGTGATTTCATAATCAGCAAGAGACTGTAAGTATATGATTGCAATAATTTATTTCTTATTTGATTAAGGCATCACTGACTACTCATAAAATAACAGCTCTTCATTAAGAAGAGAAACACTGCCACCAAATTTCTACAAATTTAGAAGATTCTCAGGATTCCAATTTTAGAACAGTTGTGGCACAATCCTGCCCAATTTTGATTCCTATTAAATGCTCTAACTTCTGTTTTTTTAAATAATTGCTAAAAAATATCCAGAACACTACTCACTTATTTTCAGCTTGTATATCTGTACATGCAGAATACATAGAAATATTCTGTAGTATGTTCAGAAGCACAGGCACCAGTTTTCACACAGCCTACAGGCAGGAAAAAAGTCTTTTTGGGGGCCAGAAAACAAGAATACATGATGATATTTTCACTTCAGTCATTAAACTAAGGTAAAATTTATACCTTATGCACATCTTCTCAATGCTCTGAAAAATCCGAACTACTAAAGATGAAGACTCTTAAAAGTTTCCTTGTCCCATCACCAGCATGAGTACAACACAGCACATCACTGTTGAGAAGGTGGAGAGGGAAAATATTGGTGGCACATGAGCAGTGAAATAACTGTGTATGTAACAGCCTTTAGGCTTTCATGAAAAGTACCAAAGTCAAATCTCTCTCCTCAAATCAAAGCAACATTATACATTTTGTTTCTTATCCTTCTTTATCCTTTTCCTTCTTGTTTATTTCTCCTCACATGGGTCCAGATTTCTCAGAAGAAAGAACTTTTAAGATCAAAAGGAAAAGAGTAAAGCATGGAAATCCCCAACACTTTCATGGGACATTCCAATGAAAAGCATTTTATAATAATTATCAAACAGATGCACACACAAAATTGTCTCTCTGAAAGCCCATGGAACAGAAAAAAAGTACATGGAAAACCTTTTGGTGTTTCAACCATGATTAGTACCTTGTTACAGGGTACTCCAATGTGCCTGAAAGAGCAGGCATGTCAAGTAAAGAAGACTATTTAAGTTATAGAAAAGGCAATATCCTTACCTGTTTTACACATATAATAAACAAAACCACACAAAGTGAGATGACTTAACCATGTTTATATGGTAGCAAACTGACCCCTAAACCTAAACCTACAGTTCCAAGAGCGCCAATTCTCAAGAAAAAGTATACTCTTGCCTCTTCTCCAAAGAGGTGACAGGTCTATGGACAAACAAGACTTTTACACCAAAATGAATTATTTTTGAAACACATAAAGCAACAGGAAATTCCAAAGTAGTAAAATAGCTCTCCCAGTCATATTTGAACCACTTTTCTTCCCTTTATCACTTGCATCATTTTCTGTATGAGCCAGTCACTAATTCCTGTTCTGCTTATATTCTTAAGCTATGCTGACCACTGCAGCGTCTAACCACCTTGCCCAAAAAGATGCATACGTGTTAAACACTGCCGTGATTTTTGAGATAAATGGAAGTGGTAAGAGGAAGAGTGCAGTCCATGGATGCAACTCCAGCACTGGAGGACAATGCTACTTATATGCCCCATGATGACAGAGCTGACACTCTTCACCCGCCTCCAAATGCCTTCGTTAGCAGCCTTACACAGGTTTTCAAGACAAGGTGGTCCTATAACCAGGATGCTTTCATTAAAGAAGAAAAATATGTGAGAACATTTTTGTTAATTGTAGACTGCATTACAGGAAACCATTATTCTAATATTAGATTACTCAGAATCCTCATCTGTACCTTTTCTAAAACCTATGTTTATTTCTGTCTTTATGATTAAGCTTCCAAAATTTTGGCACTCGCCTCAGAATTGTGCAGGATGATGCTGATTTGAGAAATGGGTGTGTTTGCTTTCCTTGTTGTCTTGCATTTTGAGGTAACAGGCTAATTCATATTTGGGTTTGGTGTCACGAACCTAGTAAGAGAAGATTAGGTTTTACAGAGACAGTAGAAGGAAGTTCATACTTTATTCCAAACAACTAAGGGCTTTTTCTTCATCCTCTAAACTAGAAAGGAGTTCATGAGGTCTCTCCTCTTTGTCCCATCTTGCTTTATTCCTCCAAACTTCACAGCTATTCCAGACACATCACAGTTCCAAATTAAAGGATAAAAGTACAACAAACATCACATAATTATCTGAAATAAGCTAATTGCAGCTATTAACACAAAATCTGATGCAAGGCTTACCTGAGCCTCAAGGAAGCAACAGGTAGTACAAAGAGCTCATCCAAATGAACAGAGTTAACAATCTGATTCTGAACTCTTGTATTTCATGGGATAGGATTATAATTCGATTTCTACATTTTTGTTTATTTAGCTTATCTCTCCTGCCAAAAATGCAATTATTTTCCTGAAAACGAATGCCAGCCTTGTGAGCCAAAAGCCATTTATCAGTTTGTAACTCAGGAATATTTGAAGAGTTAAAAAAGGCAAGTATTAAAATGCTGATTGAAATGTGTATGAATGGTTTGATTATTACATAGAGTCCTGGAGCAGGGAGAGGGGAGCACATCCTGTTTTGTGGTTAGGAAAAGTTGGCAATCTGAATCTGACCCCCACCCTTTTTTGTGTGATCTCTGCATAATAAATCTGACATTTCAGAAGAAAGCTCCCATTCTCCTCCAACAGCCCTGTGCAGACGAGTAAAGAAAAGTGGGTTCTCCACTCCATTTCTTCATTGGTCCTCAGGATTTCCAAAAATAATACCCTGCCCAGATGTTGAATTACACTTTCAGTTTATTTGCAGGCAGCAGAATCAGTAGATTTCAAATTAGCTTCAGATGCTGTGAGTGAGGAAATATCACTTCCCTCCAAATTCAACATCTAAAAGTTTTTTTGTGTTTTTATGCTTGTTTTTGAAAAATTATAGGCCAAGAATTAGCCAAGCTCTAAATCAATGCTCCTTTCAAGATCAAAACTTTTAAACTCAAAGAAATCCTTAATCTTGGTAAAACTTGGGTGCAAATGGTACCCAAACATTCCAGCTTAGCCCCATCTACACTTTTTTCACAGAAGGAAAAAAAAACACAAATAAGACTGTAGAAGCTAACCACTGTACTGAAAATGACAGATCATCTCAGATAAAATTATGAAATAAGTCTGTAGCTTTAAGTCAGCATCAAATGAGTAATTCCTGATCCTATCCAGCATTACATTTTTACCTAATTTACCTTCAGAATAGTGAAAAAAAGATGCATTCTGAACCTCTGATGGTTTATTGGTGTACTTCAGCTTAGAAGAGGAGGCAGGAGAAGAAAAAAAATCCCCTTCACAACAATACAAATCTCTCCACCAAGTAGGCACACCATACTACTATAACATGGGGTGTGTTTGCCACAGGAGAAATACACTTTGTGGTTCAAACATCTGTGATTTTTTTTTAATTTTTTTTTTTTTTAGTATATTCAGGGTATAAAAAAACACAATTGCAGCATATTCTCACATATCCAAATGCTTCCATTAGAACGGTTTATGTCTGGGAAATCAAGATTTAAAATAAATATTGAGCCAAATCCTTAAGCCTTTAACCTGGGAAAACTTCCATTTAACAAAGTAGAGCAAGAAGTCAAATTCTTCTCTTTCAGATTTAAACAGATTCCTCCACATTTCTTTAATTCAGTTCTGTGCTTCTGAAAGACCATCCACTGATACAAATGGAGTACAAGTCAAATTCTGAAATTATAGCCCAAGACTATTTCAATACAAAGCCTCAGAGCTGCTAAGAATACAGCACCCAAACAAGAAAACAGACCGTAAATTAACACCACAGCACAGTCATTAATTCAGTGTTCCTGAACTAGCCTGTTTATTCCTTTTATTAATCCCATAGGAGAAATAACAACTTGACAAAAAAATACTCTTTGAAAAACTGAGACAATAAATTTCAAAAGATGCTCTGAGTAGTGGTTTTTGTATGTTTCTATTCAATGTGTTTCACTACAAACACTCCAAGACAACAACAGCATGTTGCTGGTTGCCAGAAAGTAGTGACTTCTCTGGTTCATAGGGATACAAATGAGAAGTGGATGCGTCCCTCCTCCACACCAAAGGTAGATTCTGCCCACACACATGGGGACACAAAACACCACAAATACAGTCAACAAAGACAATGCAAAACATGCACTGACAAGGCCAGTTAGTTTTAGATAATGCAAACGTATAGCTGAAGGAAGATTCAAGGACCCCACAGAGTATCTCTGGGAACTTTGGAGAAATATGTGACTGAAGAATGAAAAATAAAGGATGTTTTTTATGGAGAGGAGGGACATTGAGCATCAAGGTTAAAATAAGCAGAAATCAATTCTGCACTTAAGCTATTCCTGGAACACTTTTTTTTTTTTTTTTTTTCCTTTGTGTTCTTGAAACACCACCAATGGCAAAGAAACAGAATGCAAATATCTCTCTAACAAAGGTAAAAAATAATGCGTTGAACCATGTACATGTGCTTGTACACACTGCAGACTAAACCAGACATTCTCCTGCATCAACATATTTCATGTAGTCTAACAACATGTTTGGATGCCTCATGTAATTAGAAACCAGGACAGAGAGACATGGACCTGCTGGAGCATGTGTAGAGGAGGGCCACAAAAATGATCCAAGTGATGGAACACCTCTCCTGCAAGGACAGGCTGAGAGAGCTGGGGCTGTTCAGCCTGGTATAGAGAAAGCACTGAGGTGATCTTTTACTGAGAGGGTGGCAAGGCACTGGAGCAAGTTGTCCAGTGATGTGGTAGATGCCCTGTCCCTAGAGACTTTCAAGGTCAGGCTGGACCACACTCTGGGTGACCTGATCTAGCCATGGATGTCCCTCTTCATTGCAGGTGAGTTGGACTAGCCAACCTTTAAAAGCCCATTCCAACTCTAAGATCATAGAGTCCTTATGAAAACTACTGGAGTTCCAAAGCAATTGTGCTTATTCCTGTCAGTTTGTTCTCTAGGAAAGCAGTGACCTCAAACTACTGGGCTTTCTCTTCACAGAAATACCAAGCAAATGTCGTGATCTCAGAATAAGAGAACATAAACCTTTACAAGCATTCCAAAAAAACCCAAACCTCCCAAAAAGCCTACAAGAACTCTTTTGAGATATTTATACTGTTATTCATCATCACTACACAATACAAACTTGTGACATGGTCTGTGTAATCTTTTTCCATCACGTTATTTACATTTAAATCATGTTTTATGTGAACTGGCTCTCAGTTAAAGAGTCTGTAATTGCCCCATGTATATTTCTCTTGTGCCATTGACTCTGGATGTAAGCATTTAGTTTTGGACTGCTTGAATACTAACAAAACACTGGAAGTAGTTCACAGAGTATATTGCTGGGGGAGTGAAGTTAACTATCTTTGTCAAGATTAGGAGAGATTAACTGTATGATTAAGGAAAAGCTATAAAGATAGATGAAGGGCAGGGCACACCAAGCAGGAAGAAGTAGTCCTTTATATGCAGAATTATATTAACTATCTGAAACAGAAAATTTTGTTTCTCTCTCAGCAACCCCACCTCCAAAAACAATACAAAAAGCATTTGTGACACACACAGCACAGTTGAGAAACTAGAAATACATATAAGCTAATCAGCAGAAATTCAATGGAAAAGTATGATCTTTCATTTTGTATAAAATTCTGATGGAATAGGGGATTAAAAGGTTCACTGTCAAACAAAATAATTTGCTATAGAAAGCCTGAAAATTCAAACTTGGGAGCTCAACTTGGGCATCATGTATAGCCACAGCACCCAAACCAATATCTAGACTGATTAGGGGTGAGAAGCCAAGGATGAGCAATGAACCTAAAGATCATTTACCTAGAGTGATATTGGGCAAAACACAGTTGCCCTATCTCCTACCTTAGTGGAAAACTAGTAAGCCAAAGGAAAAGTGGGTTTGAAAGTAAAACCTCCCTGAACTGCATTAGAAACTCACAGCAGTGGATGTTGCTCACTGGAAGCAGATAGAAGGGGTACTGTTAGAGTGAACTGGCAACTCTCAATAAGGGAAACTTATTTTAGGAAATTTCCCAACTAGCTTTTCTAAAGAGAAAAACTTTCTGTTTAGGAGAGTGTTCTGACAGACTTCTTCATTGTTGTTTTGTTTCATTTTTTGTTTTACATCTCTGCAGTCTGAATCTGTGATTAACTAAAAAAGAAGAAAAAAAAAAAAAAAAGAGATAGAGCAAGTTGCCATTCATAGTAGTGTTGCATGTCAGATGTCACAGAGGGACAGATAATCTCTGCAGGGCGCGAAATTTCAACGGCAAAATACCAGACATAATGTATATGGCTATACACATTATGCAATCGGATCCTGTTTCTTCTATTTTTCCTTTTTTTTCTAAAAAAAATAAAAAAATCTAAGCTAGGAGGCTGCTCTGAAATTCCTGTTTTATGGCGTTAGCTCACGATATCAGATGTAGATGTTGGTAGCATGGCAGGAGAGGCTCACCAATATTCTGTTATGTCATCACGTGACAGATAACAGTAGGGGGCAGCCTGACAGAGTGATGTCTGACATGGAGGTGCAGATGAAGCAAAGATGTGTCACTGAATTCCTCCACGCAGAAAAAATGTGACCCACTGACATTCACTGATGCTTGCTGAATTTTTATGGAGACCAAATGATTATTTTTGCCTTAAAAATTGCACAGTTTATAGTAATGCTTTCCTAAAGTAAAACATCACCTCCTGACCCTTGACAACGCATGCAAACAAGAGTCCTGACTGCAAATCTCCCGTTGAGAGATTTTCAAGCAAGAAGTTCAGATACTTCATTGGTATTCTCAGTGAAAATTTGAGTTAACTCTTTAAAACAGACATGAACACATTTCACTCTGTGAGATCCATGATTTTAGTTTAAGCCATTAGACAGATAAAGCAAATCAAAAGCTGTGATCCCCAAACAGCACTGTGCACAGAGACACATTTCTCAGATACAATTACTGTTTGGGCTCATCCCTAATTTGTATCATTATTGCAATGAATATACGCATCAATACTCACCTGGGATTTGGTTTACTGAATAGAAACATGCTGCTCAGAGAGCAATGCTAATAAGGAGTTTGTCTTTAGATCAATATCTGGATCCATCTGTGGACATTAAAATAAACAAGAATCTGTAGCTTCTTATCAGTATTTAATATCTTATTCTGTTCTTGGCAGAAGCAGTATTAAAACCTACTGATTAGTATAGCTCCATATCTTTTTAAATGAAAATGAATTCAGAGATACCTCTGTAGTTCTAAATACAGTGTCAGACACATGCCTTCATATTACTGTGTTCTATTCAGATTACTCTTTAACCACATTGCCGTCCTCCATTTTATATCTCCTTGTGTCTCTGCGAAGCTTTCCTTCATCACTACATTTTAAACCACTCCATAGTAGGTAAAGCCAATTCCACCTGCAAAATCTAATGAAAGCACCATGACTATGAATCTGACAACTTCTCTTGACTAATTTTTCAGCCCTCCCTTTTCATTCACCATCTCTTAGTCCTTTCTCTACATCATTGTAAATCAAACCACACAGAAGACATGATTTGTAAATTCAGATTTTGAGGCTTGAGAAAATTACAAACAAAGAAACAAACAAACCACCAAAACACCCCGCAACCAACCAACCCTACCTTCTTGCTTCATTTCATACAACCATTCTTTCAGCTATTTCATGAACAGAAGCCATTCTCATGTCTTCCTCATAACCCCCTTCACTACCTATTTCTTTCACAACAGAAAATCTTTAGGTTTGCAGTAGCCTGCCTGTTGCTTCAAAAGCTACCAACTCTCTAAGTAACTCAAGACGACCCTGCAGCTGGAGCTAAGTAAAAGAACAAGTAGGAAGAACTAATGAACCTGCAGAAGCCAGGTGACCTAGGGACATAGGCATAACGCCAGCATTACCACTGGGAATCCACTGGCACCTTCTTGTAGTGTACTAGTCCTGTCTGGCCATTCTCCAACAACTGTTCAAATAATGGGCTTTATTGGCTTTCAGCTAAATGAAAATTCTGGTAAAAAGCCACATGTTAATTGGCTAACAACAAGCAAGCAACAGATTTTAAGATGTTGTACAGAGAGAACACAGATTTAATCACATTTTCAACAAAATAGGTTTTTTAATGATATTTTTAATAGAAAAGGAGTTAATTTTTGTTCATCCCTTTGTAAGCTGATAATAATTTAACATAACTCCTCAAATAACATTAATCAGTTCATAGCAATCTATGTGTAGTGTTCATGTAATTTAGAGCACCAAAGCTGACTGTGAAATCATGGTGGAACAAATAAGCCTCAGCAGAGTGCCCTCCCATTAAAGCAACGATTCCTCTTTGTCATTCTAATACTCAAAGCAAATATTCTAAAGACATCAATAGAGTATCAGAGAATTCCTTCATTTATGTAAATTACCTTCTTATTTTTATCCAACTGCAGTTTTATTCCAGACTAGGATTCTGGAATATTAGAAGGGGGGGGAAAAGTGATCATAGTATTATGAAAATTCAGTACTATCTATTATGTACTTATTTACAAGACTTCCAAAACTGCTTTACAAATGGCTTAAAAGCCTGATCATGGATGGGCAAGACAGGAAATACCAAAAATATCAGTCATCATCCAAAAGTAAGGTAATGTAAAACAGAATTTGCAAGAATACAGAGAACAGCACAAATTAATATAATTTAATCCCATAGCACTGAAATTTAGCCATATTTGGAAGTGCAAAAGTAAGATAATGCTCTAAGAAACTACAACATATATGGAATTTAGTAATTAACACAGTTACAGCAGCGGCTTGTAAAATGTTTGTATATCTCATGTAGCTAGCCAGTAAGAAAAATTGTACACTCCTCTTCCATGCTAAATTAACTATTTTTACCATGAGATGAATCAGACACAAAAATAGTACATCAAATCATAGCATTGCTCAGGCTGGAAAAGATCATCAAGTCCAACCATAACCTAACCATACTACCCTAAATCTAACAACCCTCTACTAAATCACGTTGCTGAGCACCACATCCAAATGGTTTTTAAACAAATCCAGGGATGGTGATGGGACAACATGAACATGGGCAAGAAAACTCAGTGCTCACATTTCGATTTGTACCAAATGCCGTAGCAAGTTCTCACCCTAACTCTTCCATGACCAACATTAAGTCTACTATCATACTCACTTTGCTTCAGTAACGCAATAATTCCATTTGTTCCTAACATGCATAGTTTGCTTTAATACAGATTAAGACAAATCTACATTCAGTGCCACATTTTTGAGTGATGGGCCATTTGCTCACCTACAGGAAACAGGTTTTTATTCAGATGATCTTCTTCGTGCAGAAAGCATGAGAACAAGAGAAATATACAAAGCATAAAAAGGAAACAGGTCAGAATAAGTAACAGAAAGATAAACTGGAAAGGAGGGTTATAATCTAAAAATTCTTGTATTTTGGAAAGAACATCTACTGGAGTGCTTCAACTTTTTTATGTCTAAGGCTGTGTGATTTAAAGCACTTTAGAGAAAACTCAGAAAAAATACATCAAAACTCCCTAGTCTACCTAAGAAGAATGCATATTTAAAGTAATATAATAAGCTAAGGAAAAACACATTTATAAATCATCATATTTTTTTCCATCTTGTCTAGTTCATAGCAATGATAAAGAAATTTACAGCTCTTAAATCTACCTTTCATTTAATTTTGTCCATCCAGTGGCATACCGTAAATTCTTATTACTGCGGCTTATATTAAGCAGTCTGGATCATAACATTGTAGCCTGTCACACTCCTTGCCGAATACATCTCTTCATACTGGTTACTGGCCATAGCCACTTTTCTGTGGAAGACACTCACACAGTGATGTAGGCCCTGAGAAAGAATACTAAGATATCCAGACCTCTTTCCTTATACCAGCAACCTTGACAGGAAACTTTCCAAGAAGACACTGCCACATAGGTGACATCACACGATAAAACATATTTTGACTGGGAAAAGTTAAGAGAAACTTAACATTACCTATAATTTACTATCCATTGTATCTAGAAGAGGCATGTATATGAGTTAATTTATTTTATGTAGTGATCAGTACAACAGAGACAAGGTACTATGGATTAGTTTTGAGTGGGATGTGCAGCAAAACGGATAAGCATTTCTACCAAAAAGCTAGGTAACTGAATGATAACCTCAGTGATCCAACATCATATTCTCCATGATGAGATCTAAAAATTAAAGAAGATGGCAAATGTTGAAAAAAAATAAAAAACAGGTAGAAAATTATAATTAATATGATCTATCATGTTCACCTTGCCAAGATTAACAGAAAACTGGTAGAAAATTGATCAAAATAAACTATATCATAAAATAAATCTTTTGCATACATTCTCACCTCATAGAAGAAAATGTGATACCCATGTAGCAATAGTTAGACTCTTAAGAAAACAAAATTTCTTAATGCCAACAGCATTACCCAAAACATGAAATGCAGTAACAGTTCCAGGGAGCCACTACTACACCATGGAGCTATGCAGATCAAGCTAGTAGGAGACATTTCTTGTAGTCAGTCAGTTAGTGTGGGATCTAGCACATCTCTGTGGCTTACTTTTCAAGACTACAGACCTCTGTGAACATGAATAATTCTTAAGTATCAGATGGCCGAGTTGTCAAATTGAGACATTTTCCAACTCCCAATGAACTAATTAACTGAGAAGACAAGAAAAAAATCCTACTTTGTATGTTCCAAGTCAGTCTGCAGAAAAGCAAAAACGAACATACTGGCCAGAACTAAGCCCTCACTTTGTTCTGCATGAACTGACTCTCATGGCAAGCTAGCTAAGGTCATGCTCTTCTCAAAACCAAAGTTTTCTCATATAAGGCTTGTCTCTCACCAGACCCACTGGTAACAGTGAGACATCGCTAAACAGTTAAGTGCTAGACCTACATTTTCTTGCCCTTCAACCAGACTTCAACAGAAGAAATGGAGTCGAAATACCATCTTTGTCACAGTATGCATGGATGAGATGAGAAACAGAAAAGAAAAGCATCTGTGTGTTCTTCTCTGACAAATGTAAATTGAGCAGATATTCAAAAAACGCCACTGGGAGCCTCAATCCTTATGCCGTGCCCATGTGCAAATATTTATCTTGTACTTTTGAGTTTATGTCACTTGTGCTTGCAAATAAGAGGTTTGAAAACAGACTGAAACACTAACAAGTAATATGTAAGCCAAAATAGTTTAGGACTGGGATGTATTTCATTCAAAACCAGAATCATAAAATACCACTTGAGTTAAGAATAACCTTTGTTAATCTGGATGACCTTACTGCAGTATTTTACAAACAGAGCAAGGACAGATTTCAGAACTAGGCAATACTTCAAACTGCCTTCTCACACAACACATTTAACATAAAACCTAAACCAATCCCTCCCTTCAAAAAGCACTCCTCTCCCTCCCTTCCTTCTTCCCCCATCTCATCTCCTCAGACACAACCCTCTACTGCTCCAACTTTACTTGTATTCTTCACTTCCAGGCTCTCTGGAAGGAAAACAGAATCTGGGAGGCCACACAGAAGCCAAGTGGTCACAGATGATAAATATTAAAGTATTATCTGTGGGGAAGTTACACTTGATCTCCCTTCTCATGTCTCACTTGAAAGAGCCAAGACTGCCACCTCCACTTATTTTCCCTGTAAGAAAGTAGGTGTGAGTGCAGATGAAAACTAAATATTAGTGGGAAGAATAACACCTCTAAGCAAAGATCTTCATGGTGACAATATTCACACAAACACATCTCAACACAAGTCTCCAAAAGCAAAATAAATAGAAACTAGAGATGAGCTTGTAGCCTCCTTTATAATGCTTACTCAGAGAGTTCCCAAATCTACACATGATAATTCTTCATGGCTAGAAACAGCTTGAAAGATACCTAGTCAAAAGGCTTCCTATGAGCTTCCTGCTCTGCAGGAGTATGAAGGACACTGCCCACAGCAGAAAAGATATGATTTTTTTTCTCGGCAGTACTTTGGACAGCACTGACACCTACGGCCTGAGACCCAACAAATTCACTGGTTGGGCAGCCTTAAAATTGCAAAAAACAAAGAAGATGGAATAGCAAATTGTCAGAGCCTTCTGACCCCAAAATCTAAGCTTGTTGGCTATTATCAGTACGTCAGTGGCTATACAAGCTGCAGCCTCCATCTTCTGTATGGGCACAGTTTTTTAGGGCCTTCCAAATTTCAAATATCACACTCAGAGTTAGATACTAACCATTAGAAGCGTTCAAGTATTACTTTACCTTTGCATTTTTAAATAAATATTTAAATCAACACTGGAAAAACAGATATGAAATGTAACAGAAAGCTAGAACTTCAATGGAGACAAGCCATTACTGCTAATAAATTATACTCTGGATAATATCAGATGGATGCAAGACAAAAAGCTAGACACAGACATTAATCGTATTTTTTTTAATCTGTAACTTGAGTTAAAAATAAAGGGCTCACCCTTATGACTTAAAAATGTTCAGCTGCACTAATACAACTAAATGTAAAATAAATATAGATGTAAGGCATATTTTAAAATGTATGTTAAAAGACTCAGAACTACATTTCAAATCTCTCCTGATTTCCCATGCTGACACTTCAAAAGGCTTGCAAATGCTAAAGTTTAAGTCTTTCTCTGTCCAAAACCTACATTTTTAATATTAGCCATTAAAAAATAAAAATAAAAAATCCATCATAGTGTTTTGCTTTGGTGGTTTTTTTAAAAAAGGTATTTTATAGTTTTCAAATGAAATACTGTAACAGACAATAACTGTCAGTCACTTCCAGGACAGCTGGTTTTTAAAATGAATGCTATTTCAATTACAAGGTCTCTTTTTGGTGACTCCTGTGAATATAAATATGTTCTGATTAATTTTACAGATCTGCATGAAGTGGTAGGGTTTGTGAAATCACTACAGTATTATCTCAATGTCTCAAATGAAGAGCAGCTCTAATTAAGAACAGCAGCTATAGAAGCTTAATGAAGACCAACGATTGTGACATCTGACGCTATACTGGTACAGCACAGGCACTATCTGATAATGTAGCACAGGAGACTCGCTGGTAGCCAACATAATAAAAGTAACCTGAAGAAAAAAAATGTTGATAACAAATTATAAACGTAATTAATAATTTCTACTTATTAAAATATTCTTTTAGACTTGAATATTTTCAAAGGTGGTTTGGACAATTTCTATACAATAATGGCAGAGGTAACATACCTCACTTTTATAAACACCTTAACACAAAGAGAAGTTCTAATAAGTGCCCTGAAATTAAGACTACAAATGAAAGCAGTATTTCTACCTGTTCATAAAACCATGTATAATGTTTGTAGTCTCACATTACAAATTATTTGCATGCTGAGTATTGTAACCGCCTTGCTTCACAGGTGATAGTTTAAACTACTTCCTAAAGCTATCTTTATTTTACATGCAACTGTTGTTCATAGAATCATTAAGGTTTGAAAAGACCACTATAAAACCATCAACCCATCACCATCCTGCCCACTAACCATACCCCTCCATACCACATCCACAGGTTTCTCAAACATCTCCAAGGACAGTGACTCCACACCACCTCCCTGGGCAGCCAGTGCCACCGCCTCACCACTCCTGAGAAGAATTTTTTTCTAAAATCCAACCTGACCCTCCCTGGTACAACTTGAAGTCATTATCTCTTGTCCTTTTGTAATCTTTAGGATAACATAACCTTTTAGTTTTAAAAACCTTCATACCTCACTCCCAGCAACAATTTGCCCAAAGACATAGAATAGTGAATCATTCAAAACTAACTGCAAGATGAAAAAGTAGCAAGACCACCTTTAGAAGAAATTACACACAATCCTCTAATTACGTTGCACTGAAAAACTAACCCTTTTGATATCAAATGAAAGCTTTAAAAGACAAATTAGATTGAGGATTCAAAGAAGATATTAAAGGGCTGCAGGAGAGGGAAGAGGATGACGTTGCTTTGCAAAATTCACCACTAAGCTCAGTATCAGTGGACAGATCAAAACGCTTCTTCTGCCAATACTGTACTAATGCAAGTGACCTGGGAGTTACTGCAGGCACTGGAGAAAGGCCCTCACCTCACCTCAATCTCATTCCCTGCCTGAACAGAGGATGGGGAGCCATTTTGGGAAGCAGGAGTCTGCTAACTGCAAGATGAAAGAGAAGGTCCATGAGCGTAGCAGGAGTTTTTGCTATCAAATTATCACTGCCTATCAGGAAAGTGTTACTGATGCTCTGTAAGACAGCTAAAGCCCAGGCCATTGCCTTGTTCTGTAATGCACTAAACACATAATTTCAGTCACAGCAAGTGGAGCCTGCTTGTAATTAAACTAACATCTGTTGATACTTAATCCATTTATTCAACTCCTAATACATGCACGCTTTTTGCATTTAATCTCTTATCCATGAGTTTGTTCCTTGACCTGTTCTTTGGCATTAGGCAATTCAATGTTGACTCATCGTAAGAATAACCTTAGACCCTCTGTGTTTTGGAAGTGCGTATTTGCTCTGGGATTAGTAGTTCTCAGTTTATCAAATGCCACAAAGCTATAGCAGTTCACTGCACTTGTCAATCTTTTATCAGATGCCCTGTTTTAAGTAGAAATATTGCATGCTTCCCCTTGCCTTCACAAATCATATTTCCTGACCTCCAGCGCTAATAAAAAGCAGCTAAATTTAAACTGACAAGCACATATACATGTATCCTGTACCCCACAGCACATTAGCAAAATATTACAAATGCAGAGTTTAAAGAGGATAGAGAAAAATTCCACAGTGATTTTCACAAATTTTATCTCCATCTCTGATGAGGATTTCTCACATGAACATCCCCCTAGAAACACATTCACCAGAGGACTTTTGCAGGTATGTTTAATTCTATTTTGTTGAGGCAAGGTGTTTTGTTTTCTTGTAGGATGATGAGATGCTGTGTAAAATGAGAAAAGACGACTACATCAAAGGCAACTGAGGCAGTTTCTGATGCACAAGTTCTGTCACCAGAACAAGAATAATCAAAATACTAACTCAAGATGAATAAAGATCTTGTAAAATAAGCAAAAGATTTCTGGAATTTTAGGTTAGTAGCTCACAGAACATTATTGGCCACACTATCGCTCTGTTTCTAAAATGAAATGAAGAGGATATAACACGTCCACTGTAACTGTGGATGAGATTATATACATCAGCAACTATGAAAAAAGCACTTTGTAAATAAGTAAGTAGAAATGAAAGAATATGAAGAATAAATAGATGTTAATTCAGATTTACTGTAGTTCCCCTCCAGGAAAAAAAAGGTAATATATTCATTGTGCATTCATGTTGTATTTCCCAGCACGCAGCTGAAAGTTATTGGAAATTTTCTCTAAGTTTGAAAGATGCGTTTGTCCATTCCACATTAATATGCAGTTGGTTTCATCTTAGAGCACATGTGTAAAAATCTGAAGGCTTTTTTCATAGAAAAAAATAAATCTTTAATCTTGATGCAAATTCCACAACACAAGTTTTCAAGTGCTTGTCTTATTTACAAGAACTGTACCCATAAAACTTTACAAGAAACCTCTGCAGTCACATGTCAGAAATGTGCATCAGCTTCGAAGATCACAACTTCAAACGACTACAATAAACAACACACATGCAAGTAAGACACAGGCAGAAAAAAAGGCTGTTCGTGTTATCTATCAAGTTTACTGGAATTTTAAGATACAATATTTACCCGAGAGCCAGCACAGCTGTGGGAACATTCTGGTGTGGTCCGAACAAAACTCAGGAATATGTGCAGAGGATCACACAGTACTCACACTACCACTGCATCACTCTTCATTGCATTAAATCCAGGTACAGGAAGGCTATACCCACCCACTGGCCTCCCTCTATCAGCCCTGACACCACAGAATATATCTAACATTCATAACACGAGAAAAATTAACTTCGCTCCCACAGAGGCAGAGTTTACCCCTTTTACTTTCTAGAGCAAACAATTATTCAGAAAGATTCTGTGTGGGAGCAAACCTGTTTTTAAAAACAACGAAATGCACTTTTTCATCCTCCAGTATACAGCTGCAATCAGCTGCTGCCATATGCAAGCTGCATTCATTTTCAATACTTAATGACATTGAACTTTCCTATGGCTATCTGAGTATAGCCATACTCAATAGAGTATTTTCACGTTGCTGCTTATACAGGTGATTTAAGAACATAAATTCCAGGTTCACATGATTGAAAGACAAAGCACTGAAGCCACAGTGAAATGGATTTTTTCCACAAAGCCAGCCCAAACACAAAAAAACTAGTAAGTATATATACTTACACATATATACACTTTTTTATATATATATTCATATAATATATATATATGAATATATATATACACACATTAAAAATATATATACACACACATAAAAAATGACTTTTTCATTGAAAGTATTTACTTCTAAATTCATATACTCACATACAAACTTTTTTCTGTTGCTACCTCTTGCATAGGATACCAACCTCAAGAAACCAAACACAATGGACAGAAATTACACTGAGCACACAAAACAAGAAAATAAAATCCTGTCTGCTTATTCATTCCCCACCAAAGAAAATATACTGAAAAAAAAAAAATATTGGCAGTATATAAGAAAAAATATTATGGACTAGTTTAACATAGTTTGTTAAGTTTCACAGAATCACAAAATCACAGAATTGTAGGGGTTGGAAGGGACCTCTAGAGATCATCGAGTCCAACCCCCCTGCCAAAGCAGGCTCCCTACACCACGTCACACAGGTAGGCGTCCAGGCGGGTCTTAAATATCTCTAGAGAAGGAGACTCCACCACCTCCCTGGGCAGCCTGTTCCAGTGCTCCGTCACCCTCACTGTAAAGAAGTTCTTCAGCACATTTGTGCGGAACTTCCTATGCTGTACTTTCATCCCATTACCCCTAGTCCTGTCCCCACGCACTACTGAAAAGAGACCGGCCTCACCACTATGGCTCCCACACCTCAGGTATTTATAAACCTGGATCAAGTCCCCTCTCAGCCTTCTTTTCTCAAGGCTAAACTGACCCAGTTCCCCAAGTCTCTCCTCTTAGGGGAGATGCTCCAGGCCCTTCACCATCTTAGTGGCCCTCCGCTGGACTCTTTCCAAGAGATCACTGTCTTTTTTGTACTGGGGAGCCCAGAACTGGACACAATATTCCAGGTGAGGCCTCACCAGGGCAGAGTAGAGGGGGAGGATCACCTCCCTCGACCTGCTGGACACGCTCTTTTTAATGCACCCCAGTATGCCATTGGCCTTTTTGGCTACAAGGGCACACTGCTGGCTCATGGTCAATCTGTCATCCACCAGAACACCCAGGTCCCTCTCTGCAGAGCTCCTCTCCAGCAGGTCTTCCCCCAGCCTGTACTGGTGCATGCAATTATTTCTACCCAGGTGCAAGACTCTACACTTGCAAGATTTAAAGGTTTACTTTAACATAAAAAACATGGATTTTGTAGAATCATAGACATGTCATGTCTATTGTGTTGTGACATCATAGCTTGGGTTAGAAGAGACCTCAAGGATCAAAAAGATCCAGCTGCCCTGCCACAGGCAGGGCCACCAATCTCCAGATCAGGTACTAGACCAGGCTGCCGTGGGCCCCATCCAACCTAGTCTTGAACACAGGTAGCATCACAGCCTCTCTGGGCAGCCTGTTCCAGCACCTCACCACTCTCCCTGTGAAAAATTTCCCCCAACATCCAAAGCTGCTTTACAGTAACTTTATGCATATAGAGGAAACTGAAAGACTGCTCAGCTTTCCAAGTCAAATTCTGTTTTCTGCTCCTGAATGATAATCAATGAAGTGAAGTTAGAGCCAAGCAAAATTGCAGCTTGATGCTCAGCCATTACTGCTCTTGGGGTGGGAAATGTTATAAAAGGGACTGTAGCTGCCCAGGCAGAATAAGGGGGAGAGCAAATATTTCACCTTGTTCTCAAGCAACCTTTCTGGTTGACTTTGAACCAATCAATCTTCACTGAAAAATCCTATATAAGCAGGATCTCTCCCTTATTGCAGAACGGAAACCTCACCTGCTTCAGACAGAAGAGAGATAATAAGTCTGGATGAGAACTTTCCCTAACTATGTCTTTAATTGTTAATGCTAGGAAGGTTTTCTTTTCAGGTGGTTTTCCCAGGTAATTTGTTCATGCCATCTGTCAGCACCTCCCACCACTTTAGAATGGCGGGGTAAGCTGTTAGCACATGGAGGTGCACAGCTGCTGATGCCACCTTTGTTTTCATTGCCCCTGGAGGAAATGAGAGCATGTCACCTCCACAATTCAGCAGGTTAGCAATGACAGCAAGTAAATAGCCTGCAAAATGTAAGAGATACACATCTGACAGCTCAACTAGCGTTATTCAGCAGGTCTGCAGCAATATATTTTACTAGTGTTTTTATTGCCATCATGATAATTTAAGCCTGGTGAAAAGCTCCTCTGGCCAAAAGAAGGAGATATGGAGGAATTAGCTCAGTTCAGTGACTACACAAATTTAAAGAAAATAGCATCACCAGCTGGAGAAAAAAATATCTTGGTGGAGATCTCCTATAAAGATCTTTATCTTCTTTTAATTTGGGACATGAAAACCAACCAAATAAAGAGCTATATCATTGTGTATGCTGGGTTAATAATAATAATAATAATAATCTGTTCAAACCAAGAGGTCAAATAAACTCTATCTTCAATACAGGAAGAATTAACAAGCAAAGTGCAAGCAATAGCAAACATCAGCTTTTCTCAGGAGAGGTAGCATAAGAAGAGAAGCAAATGTATATGAAAAAAAGAAAAAAGGGCTGTTCTAATGTTGTTTGTCTCTTTAGGATTCAAAACAAAAGTTCTGAAGGGAAGGATAAGATATGAAGTTAGAAAGCTCAACTGCAGGCTCACGTAGCAAGATCTACATAACATTGCTCTTAACCAGCCTAGACAACTTCAGTTAAGTCTTTGTTGTTATTTCATCTTCAGTAAAGTGGTTGATAATTCATTCCCCATGTAATTTATTCAAACAAGGATTAAAAGTGTAAAATGGAAGTGCCCAGAGTAGTGCTGGAAATACTTTCCAGCTGCAGAAAGGTTATTAGCAGAGTTCCTCAAGGACAGATCTTGGCATGGACCTTACTACTTTTTTTAGTTGACTTGGCCATTAAAAATATGAATGATATTGAAGCTTGCTAATAACACAGAACAGTCAACATAAAGAAAAGAGCCTTCCAGAATAACTGGGTGATAACAAGGACTGAAAAACAGGAAAGGGATTACATCTAGTAATATCAAAAAAAAAAGGCTACATGCTTAATGGCAAAACACAAGCTGGTGCACGCGGTAGTTAAGTGGCTATAAACAATGTTTGCTCTAATAGTACAGCAAATGACAGCAGTATGACATAGCTATACTGGAAGAGAGCACGTACTAGCAGATAACCTCACTGCTGCAGGATAGGAATGCCATTATGCCAACTACCAGTAGAATCCATCCAGACATATGCACATGACTTGGGTTATCCTTCCTCAACCCAGAGTAAGGCAGAGGACAAGAAGACTTACAGAACCACAAAAGAGCTCATTTTTTTTTTGTCAAGCAAAGGATGGAGAGGCAACACAGGGTGTCTGTTAACACATAACAGGCAGAAGAGTGAAGATGTTAGTGAACACTGAGCAAAAGTTATTTATACTAAAGGAATACTTTTACACAGCAATAAAAAAGGCACAAGTTAGCTCTGAATAATTTTTCATTAGAAACTAGCAGGATTCAACCAATGCAAGGGTGATAGGAAGGCCCAGAAAAGCATTCCCAAGAAACCTGGGAGAATGGCACACAAAAGTTTGATTTTACAGTGAAGCTGGATACGTCACTCTGGAAAACACATATTGTCTCAGTCTGTGTTGGCTGAACACATAACTGAAGGGCCCTAGAGAAATCACTTTTGTGCCTGGTCTATGCACAAAGAGAAGAAGCGTGGTAAGCGTGGTCACAAAGTAAATCTTAAGTGCAGAGACAATATGCAAGCTAAATTAAAAAACAGAAGTCACACTTTAGGGAACAGGAGAGAAAAAGACTTAAAGACTTTTCCTTTTCTATTTCTTACTTTCTTTCGTTCTTTTTTTTTTTTTTTTGGCTATAAGATGTTCTGATGTTTTACCATGTTGGATCCTTTCTCTAAGATTAGAGTACCAGGTTATTGTTGCTTTGTTTACAGCTCCTCTGCTTGCTGTAGTTCCTGGCAGTTCATGCATTTTTCATAGCTCTCTGTTTCTTGTTAAAACATACTGTACTCCTTGGAGACCCAACAAAAAAGGGCACTTAGTTGTGGCTAGCATTTTGCAACTTTATCTTAACAACAGAAGCAGTAGCAAGGACGGCACCTTCTGAAAGTCTAGCATGACTACAACTTATTTGTGATGAAAGAAACATGACAGTTCAACAGCATTCCAAAAGAATGGCTGAAAAGCACAATTTTCAATGCCAAACCACTGAGACACTGGTAACACAAATGTACCAGTTTTAATCCTTTTTTGTGCAAAAAACAAAACAAACAATAAAAACCAAAAAACAAGCAATCAGTATAATGCAAATCCACTAAAACAGGTTCACAAGCAAAACCAGTTACTATGCACCAGTAGAACCCAATCCACATCCATAGTTCTATACCTGGCCTGAAAAGTGATTTAAATATACAAACCTGATATTTTTAGAGGCAAGAATCAGAAAAGAAGGGAAAAAAAAAAAAAAAGATAATACAGATAAACCCAGAGTTTCTTATAAGTAACTCCTAAACAAGCAAATTTGAAGATGCTATAGATGCTTTAGTACATTTAAATAAATCCTTTTCTTTCAAAGCTTTGTTCTTCCTTTCTCTCAGACACATTTATTGACTTCCCCTGCACACTCATATTAATATTCTCCCATTAGCTTCAGCATTAACTTACTTCACCCTCCAAGCACTTCTGGTCCCAGACTATTCACCCTCTATGCTGTGACAGAATTCTTCTTTCCTTTCACAGGTTTCATCCTTCTCCATCAGAAAAAAAATTGAATAACTACGGGTGAATCTACTGTCAGATCAAATTGGAATGATTAAGATGCACCACTTGGAACTTTCAGAAAAGCTGGAGTCATTCCTTTTTCAACACTCAGTTGTTTGGTTTAAACATGAGTTCATTTTGAGGTTTTGCATGTTTCACATCAAAGCAACATGTTTAGGTAAAACTGTTCTAATGAGCCTACGCTAATATTCATAGCACTTATGAGAAAACAATTACAAAGAAGGAAGGAAAAAAAAATCAATCCATTTATAAAAAAAAAAAAAAGATGCAGCTTCCCAGTAGACAAAATGCTAAGGAGTCCCAAGAGCATTGCAGCCCTAGCTGCAACAGTTTATGTCATTTCAGTACTTCACAATTGTCAAGATAAACATGTCCAAGCTTTCAAAAACAGTAACATAAAAGACACTCAAAGGAAATATGTTTAAAAATCTTGTGGTTTTTCTCCCTCCCTGAGATAACAACAACAAAAAAATCCATTTTAACTTGTCTTAGTAAGTTCATATTAAAAAAAAAAAAAAAAAGTAGAAGTAAGAAGACAAACTCATGTTACAATTTTGATTTTTTTTTTTTAGGAATCCACAGATAGCAAGTGAATCAGAAGCGTTAAAGAGACAAGTAACTTCTTCCTCTCTGAGCAAAATAAAATAATACAAGAATCAAAGCTTTAGGGACATACAGGAGTTTTCTAAAACTCAAACTCAACCAGCGATATCATGAAGCACAAAAAAAATGCCTTTGCATATACTCTTTCAGTGTATAACAGCACTGCTTAATGATTTTTACATGTCTCCTGGAAGAGGAAAATTAAAGATTTAATTGCAGCACTAGCATAATAAGGTCATAACCCAATGAGATATGAGATAATTAAGATAATATTTCCAAGAAAAATCAAATTTCCTGAAAAATAGGAGAATGTAGTTAATTTATGAGAAGTATCTCAGTGTGGTCGTGACTTTTGTGTAATCCTGTTACAAAGCATAAGGAACATCATATTTCTGTTAAAGCAAAAAGACTAAAAGATGCATCAGAGACGTAAGACAAAACTGAGTAGACCCGACACACAAGGCAAGCAAACCCCCAAACATCATTACTGACTGCCCTTGACTTTAATGAACCAGAGACCCACTGACTCATTAAAGAAGAATTTGACTCACTGGCTGACTGCCTAATTCAGAGCTTTCTGCATCCAGAAACCTTGGGTTCACTGTGAAATACACTTAAAACATATGACTGGGACTGCCTTATCCGGCAAACCATGATAACCCAACCAGTTGCCATGACTGACCAATACGGAGCCAGGGTCTCCCTCTGCTGAGGATGTGGCAGGGGCTACTCCAGGAGCACCAAGGACCCAGAGCTGGGGGAAGAAAGTGAGCGCTCATCTCTACTGAGAAGATAGACACTCACACTGCCTTCACAAGTACTCAGCCCTGGGCACTTGAGCACTTGGGACTACCATCCTTGCCAGTAACAGTCCTTCAGCCCCTAACAGCCCAAGTGTATGAAGCATTGGGACCACTACCCAGGGACATGGAGATCACAAGGTGGTCAGTTGAGAGGTTGCTTGACCTTGCTTTTAATGCAGCCACTCCCATAGGCACCCACCCCACTGCTTTGATCAAAATTTGAGAGACCAGTCCTAGACCACCTGAGCTGCTACCTCAGCTCTACACTATTCAGCACAGAGACAGCAAGTGTCAAGGGACAGGGACAGCGGTAGTAACACAGGCCACTGAGAATCTCAAAAATCCCCACTTTTCATACTCCATTTGCCTTCTTTCCCACTCTTTGCTTAACTGCCCTGGTTTGCCTGCCTCCAAGTCCTTCATAAAATGAGCTTAAACTACTCTGAAATAAATGATCTAATTACAATCACGTTATTATATAATTATCTTCCTCATTAATGATTCTCTCCTGTGACAACATTCAGTAGGTCAGAAAATTACAATCCATTTGAATTTTTTCAAACATAACTCAATTTGCTTCCAGAGAAGGTGACTGTTTTTCTAGAGTGACAGCAATACAATCACCACAACCTTTTGCTTTTGAAAAAATCACCACAACTCAGAAGCAGACCAGCTCCCACACAAAGGCATGTGGTTTCTAAAGGAGAAAGGCAAGACACCACCAAAGTTACAGCTTTACACAAGCATTTATTCTTCTAAAATCTGTCCAAAACAACGCTCATCCATGTTAGTTTACATTAATACTTTGATCCGTCTTGATTCTTCACAGAAGAACCTCATAAAGAAAAAACAGATATACCTTCAATAGATAAAAATCATAGAATCACAGAATCATTGTATTTTTTGGGTTGGAAGGGACCTTTAAGATCATGTCGTTCCAGCCCCCTGATATAGGCAGGGATACCTCCCTCTAGGCCATATTGCTCAAAGCCTCATCCAGCCTTGCCTTCAATGCTTCCATGGAGGGGCTATCCACAACCTCACTGGGCAACCTATTCCAGTGTCTCACCATCCTCACAGTAAAGAATTTCTTCTTAATATCTAGTCTGAATCTACCTTCATCCAGTTTAAAGCCATTTCCCCTCATCCTGTCAATACCTGCTCTTATAAAATGTCCTCCCTAGCTTTCCTGTAAACCCCCTTTAGGTACTGGAAAGTCACTATTAAGTCCCCCTGGAGCCTTCTCCAGGCTGAAGAGCCCTAACTCTCTCAGCCTATCCTCGTAGGGAAGTGCTTCAACCCTCTGATCATCTTCATGGCCCTCCTCTGGACCTGCTCCAACAGCTCCATGTCCTTGTTTTGGGGACCCCAGAACTGTTCCTGTACCACTTGGAAAAGGAAATTATCATCAGTGTACTCCAGGAAAAAATTTGATTGTGGTGTCCTGCTGTGTTGTCCTTCCAACAAATAATGGGGTGCCTGAAGTGCCCCATGAGAACAAAGTTTTGTGAATGCAAGGCTATTCTTATCTATTTACAGAGGTCCTCATCCACTCAGTGTTCCTGGTCAGGTGAATTAAAATGATTAAATTCTGTATACAATAAGAGAAATAATGTAAAACACTTATGAACATGTTATTGTATATTAACATGTACATTGGCATCCACCACAGAAAACTGGCTTCAGGTCAGGAGGCACTGGTCCTCCTTATTCAATCTCTTCAGACAAAGTCAAGTAATCATGTTTCCTCATGGATGTCGAAAAGATCAAATAGATTTTGTTCCATAAACAGGAGCATCTTCCAGGGCATGCAATGCTAGGATACAAGATATATCTATCTATCTCTATTTCTCAGAACCAAATTACCTATGATTTCACCATGGAAAACTCTGAAATATTTTAACAGACAAGATCATTCATGAGTTGATAAAAGAGAGATCTATGGAGAGAAACACACTCCCCATTCCACAGCCATTCCTAAGTATGGTTTTAGAAGAGACTGAAAGATTAGGCAGATACAATGCCCAATTGCACTGGGCACTAGTAGAAGATGCAGCAGACACTTAATTCACCTGGTGGTCATTTTCTGCATGTTATTATCAGTACTCAGGTCTTAGTCATGTAAACCTAATGAATAACTCTAGATTATTAATTTCACTTTGTGTTTCATATTTATATCCAATTCATATAATTAAGTTTTCACATACTATTTTTCTTATAGCCCTAATCCCAGTTTCATATTTTTTTGGGTGGATTAAAAATAATTCCTTTAAAATTACCAGAATTCCACCAACATACCTAAAAAACACTTCAGGGTAAGGTTTCACATTCTTACATACACACTGGAATAGGCTGCCCAGAAAGGTTGTGGATGCCCCATTCCTGGAGACATTCAAGGCAAGGCTGGATGTGGCTCTGGGCAGCCTGGTCTGGTGGCTGGTGACCCTGCACATAGAAAGGGGGTAAAACTAGATGATCACTGTGGTCCTTTTCAAGCCAGGCCATTCTATGACTCTGTGATTTTCCCCTGCCTGTTAAATACAGTGGACTCTGATTTCTCTTACAAAAGTATCATTTAAATTATTAGGATATGGCTGTTTGTTGTTAAATATCCAGTAATTCTGACAAAAAGAAACGTCATCCATTGCATCTTTACTACAATAATTTTCAAATTATAAGACAGTTCAAGTAGTGCTACTCACTTATATTTTACAAACATCATTTCAATAACAAACAGAATAAAACCAGTGGGTACTTTGGGATGCTGACCACTTAAAATGGTCAAATAAATCAATGAAAGATACAAAGATTCAAATGCTATATGGGCAAGGCTTTCAAAACATTTTCGTTTTGTTACCTTCACCTTACTAGTAATTGATTATTTATTAGAGGCAATCTAAATATATGATTAGCTTTACTATCCCAAAATGCAGAACTGATAGACTACAATGAACTGGAGTGAACTACAACGAGGGATGCAATCTTCACATGGTTAATTTAAAACAAAAAACAAAGCACAAAATAAAAACAAAAGAAAACACATAAAGGAAAGTGCAAAGGAGGATATTAAATGATGGAGGCAATTGGCTTATGTTTTTGTTCAGAACACATAACATCCCTGAGGGCCATGAATCTGTTATTGCGGATAGAACCAGACAAGAACAGAAGAAGAAAAAAATAAAAAATAAACCCACACACACAAAAAAACCCACACTAGACGTGAAGGTTATTTTGCCAGTCAAAGGAAAATTTTTAACTTGTTTGTAAGGGAAGCCAATAATACGGCTTGTAGCAGCAGCCCTTTGAAGGATGTTTTCTACCAGAATTTTGTTAAAAACCAACATGAAACAAACAACTTCACTTAAAATGCTACAACAGCTTTACAAACAATAGATAGTATCTCTTCCCACAGTTTTGATTAAACACTTAATGAAAGACACTTTCCTTTTCTTGTGCTCAACGCTGCCCTTCCAGTATCTATCTCCACTGTGCACACTCATGACATCATTCATTTGTTAACATCTTGCACTAACCACAGACCACTACTGTTGACTTTAAAGCTGAATATCAGATATTTCTTATTCTAAGTGTAAGAAACAACCTGATTAGATACACAGATTCCTCAGGAATGAAGAGAATGAGAAGCTGATTGCAAGTCATCTCAAGTTATACACAACAGAAACAAAAGCAGTTAATTTTGTTTTGCATTTTCCCCTGATTTACTCAACTTTATCAAGAAGGAATGGCATGTTAAGTGTTACCTAATTCACAGGCTCAAGACACTTTCCTTCCCAAGTAACCTTCTGGCATTGGCAGCTCTTTTTCTTGGACAATTGACTACGGGATGATTACTTTTAAAAGGAAAAAATAATTATTATTAATAATAATAATAATAATAAGCACATATGTAGTGTACATTAAAGAGTCAGCGAGCCTGATAGGTGATATTTTAAAATCAATTAGGCAATCTTATGCGTACCAACCTTGCATCCCAAAATCAAACGGCACATGTTTGATTTATCTTACTGCCTTGAGTAAAAACTGAAGTTTGTTAAATGCTATTAATGAACATGCTCTTTCTGCCAGCTACACAATTTTGACTCACTCCATACACACAGTGTCAAGGGCAAATGGGAAACTTGTCAGGTCTGTTTTGCAGAAATGATGGGTTCCTCAGGCAAGCATGATTCAGTAAATTATACAGAGTCTGGCAATTCTGAGAGTTGGGAGCATCTTCTTCAGCTCTTTGTCTACCACTGCATGCAAGAATAGGCACAAATGCCACTTACTAGAGTATAAGAATCACATTTTTGTTTACACAGTTGTTATGAAATTCGAAAGATAAAATCACTATTTTTGCAACACTATTCAAAACGCACTCTTATCTTGATATTAATCAGCATATACAACTTTGAAATGTTTTCTAGTTAGGAGAGAAAGTGTTCATGCAATAAAACAACATGACTACCAAAGGATGAAATAAATACATCGTCAAAGAAGTACTTGACTTTGTTGCTGATGCAATGAAATTCTCAGCTGAAATAGCAAGCATTTTATTTCTAGTGTCATGGAGGTGAATGCTTTTCTTTTAACAAAAAGGAAGGAGCAACAGATGCAGGCAGTGAAAAATGCAAATACTAAGCTACAAGGTAGCGTGAGGATGTTTCCCACAATTATGGTAGTTAACAGCATAAATAGCCCTCAGGAAAAGTCATCTGGGCTGCTACAAGTATACCACATCAATTATTGTCCTCCTCATTAAAATTGTCTGTTACCTAAGGGCAGAACAGCAAGCAGAAAAGCCAGCTGCATGCAACCTGCAATAGCAGTAACTTGCCTTTTAACAATGAAAGGTTAGCTACGCTACATGTAATGAGCAGTTCCGACATCTATATGGTTAAACTGCAACTTCTCCCATACTTCTTTTGAAATGAAAGAGATCAGGGAGGAGGATTTCCAGCATATACTAGATGAACCCTCTAAAGACAGCAGTTAGCTAAACTGCAGTCAAATAAATAAATAAACCTTGTGGTTTTCAGGCAAAAGTTTGGCAGCAATTCATTCTTCTGAACCTATAAGCCCAATACGACAGGTTCTCTGAACTCTCTCTGACTAGCACCAAGTGTTTCATATATCCAAAGTGCGAGCCAGCTTCTTGAATACTTGTTTCAAAATTGCAACCCTACAGGAAAATAACTACTGCTAGAAGTAATTTGTCAATCCTACATGAGACAGAGATCATCTAGGAGAAAAGAATGTAACACAGAAACATTCAGAACAGATTTTTTCCTGTGGTTTTGAAACAAATTAGCTGTCAGTGATTTGTAGGATAACAAGAAATACTGACTAATTAAAAATACTAAAGTATGTGAGCATGATTTCTAGAAAAAATCATGCCAATAATTTACTGGCTAGTTAGCTCCTTTCACTCTGCCAGCAATGGACAGTTCTAGAAATTAAGAAGAAATGGTGTAGACCTATTAATTTATCATTTTGTTCATTACAAATCAGTGACAGATGACTGTGCCAATGTTGCAGAATAACATTCATTAATAATCATCACTCCCAGCTAAGAAACATATGTTCAAGCTTTTTGAGCCACTAGATGCATATTGTATGTGTTAAGAAATGGCAAATTATGTCTTACGGATAGTAGTTGTGGCTATATGCCTTTTATATTTATTTGTTTTTAAAACCAAGAGTGAAAATTGGGACTTTGAGATTTGAGGTACCATTGAGCCTACAGAAAGACAGGAAACTGTTCCTCATAGCAGTATTTCCATGACCTGCTGCTATACATTTTGAAAACAAAGTCCAAAAGCCAGAACCAAGACAGCTTTCAGAGCATGCTTGGGCATCTACTTCCATGGGAGCAGAGACATTCTAGGACTTACTGTAAAAGCTAAATAATTTAGTCCTTAAATCAAAAATGAGACAGAAAAATTCCTATGAGTTCTCTCTGAGTACAAATGCTCTCTGTTCAGATGTAATACCCAACACCAGTCTTTTTTTTCACTTATGATCCTTTGATCTAAGCTTCTAAGTTGTTATGTTTTGTATTTCTTTTAGGAAGCAATAAAAATGGCCACTATATACTCTCTTTTGAGAGTATATAATATATATGAGATTTTACTTATATGAGATTTTACTTTGGCATTCAACTTTAACTGCCAGGCTCTAACAACAGCAGCATGCAGGAAGGAAATGATTATTCTCCTCTATTAAGCCTTTTTTAAACCACACATGGAATGAGAAAGATCACACAGCATGTGTGGGATAACCAGGGGATGAAGAATTGCCAGCATGGGTTCACAAAGGGCAGGTCCAGCTTGACCAACCCAATCTCCTTCTATGATCTGGTGACTTGCCTGGTGGATGAGGGAAAGACTGTTGATGTGTTCTACCTTGACTTCAGCAAAGCCTTTGACACTGTCCCTCACAGTATTCTCCTGCAGAAGTTGGCAGCCTGTGGCTTGGACAGGTACACTCTTGGCTGGGTAAAGAACAGGCTGGAGGGCCAGACCAACAAAGTGGTGGTGAATGGAGCTAAATTCAGCTGGCAGCTGGTCACAAATGGTGGTCCCGGGAGTCAGTATTGGGGCCTGTCCTGTTCAGTATCTGTACTGACAACCTTGACCAGGGGATTGAGTGCACCCTCAGTAAGTCTGCAAATGACACCAAGTTGGCTGGAACAATTTATCTGTCTCAGGGTAGGAATGCCCTTCAGAAGGATCTGGAAAGGCTGGATTGCTGGACTAAGGGCAACAGGATGAAACTTAAGAAAAACAAGTGCTGGATCCTACACATTATCTACAACAACCCCAGGAAACACTACAGGCTTGGGGCAGAGTGACTGGAAGATTGCGTGGAAGACATGGACCTGACAGTGATGGTCAGTGCTCAACTAACATGAGCCAGCAGTGTGCCCAGATGGCCAAGAAGACCAATGGCATCCTGCCTTCTAACTGAAACAGTGTGGTTAGCAGGAGCAGGGAAGTGACCGTCCCCTTGTACTCAGCACTGTTGTGGAAAAAGAAAAAGAAAAAAAAAAAAAAAAAAAGATTGTGAGAAAAATTAAGCACTGGAAGACACCCACAGAGAAAAAGGCCTGAGCAGCCAAGTTTAAATTCACTGTTGTCCCTGCATTAAGCAGAAGGTTGGAGAAGAGGCCTCATGTTGTTCCTTCCTGCCTGAAAAGCTCTAGAATACTGTGAAGAGAGAGACAAAGAGACAGAGCAGAACCTACCTGATAATCATCACAGGAACCTTGCATGGGGAGTAGCCAGCTTCAAGTGCTTCAGAAAAATGTGTTTGAAACCCAAAACGAGTAACTAAGGAATTACTTGCCCTTCAGGAGAATATTATCCTAACTCCTCAGAACAAAAGCTGGTTTTAGTGACATAACGTGCTCATTCTTTACTGTTTTAAATAACTAGTATATTCTTATTTCAGTGTACTTTGACAATGATAAATGTGCTAACCATGCAGGCAGGATACTCTGGTAATAAGATTTTTTTTTTTCCTTTCTGCTTGCAATATTGTGTAGTGTTGGAATAATCCTATCACATTTATGTTTCAAGGGCAACAGGAAAACAGCTTCCTCCACAGAGGAAAGAAGCAAATGGAATTCCCCCAAATATAGTAACTGGGGATAGAGCTGTCAGGAAATAACCAGATCTCTCCCTTCTGCGCTTCTAGAGATCCAAACTACTTCATCCTCTGGGGCACACCAATGACACATTGGAGTTTCTGATATTTCTTTCCTACAGCCAATACAGCTGCCTATTTGCATGAAACAAGATTCACACATCACCTCTTCTCTGCATTTTAACATGTACTTCTTTATAGTAAAGGATAAATTGTTAAATGATTAGGCCAAAACTCACTTCTAGACCCTGAAGATGGAACAGTGGGGCTCTCTTATGCTCCTTAGTATGTCTGCATGCTACAATTGATATATAGTAGGTATCAAGAGTGGCTTATTATTGCTTCCAAAAGTTGACAGTGGTTTATTATTATTTCATCTAAGGCTATTGTATATTCAAGGAATTTCTTTATAAAATCGCAATAGCATGATAAAACACAATGGTTGGCTGAAACATACAGAAAAAAGTGTGTTTACCCTTGCAGGAAATTAATGAGAAACAGTCATAGAGGTCTTTGACCAACTGTGACCAACCACTGTATCTGCAGATGGCAATGAAAAGCTGTGAGAAAGTTCTTGATGTTTATGCACACTAATGGGCATAACAATTGAGTTTGTTGATTCAGTTCAATGAGAATAAATGGATGACAAGCTGAACAGTACAGAAGGGTATTTTAAGATGCATCGTGGCACTAGAATTTTATATGTATGCCTCAGAGCATACACATAGACACTCTGTTTCAAGATCAAACAAATCAAAAAATCGGAATGTGGGAGGAAGTTGTACTGGGTCAAGAAACTGTAAAATAGGATCTGTTTTCTCCAGTGTGGGACCTCTTCCATGACAAAAGCATCCTTTGCAGAAACATGAAGGAGAATAAATCTCTCTGATCACTAACCCTTATAAAAATTACAGAGCCCACAGTTAAAAGGAACCAGCCAACAAACAAGGGGATGAAGTCAAATATTGGATTCAATTTGAAAGGAACTGGTAACAAACTTTGGGTTTGTGTGGTGCAGAGTAAATGTGGTTTGTGTTGCTGACTAGGCTTTTTCAACCCCAATACATCATGTTTTCTGTGCTTTAGCTTGAGGAATATGAAGGTTGCGTAGCTGTCAGCTGAGACTTATGGTCTGCCACTATAACAAGCACAGCCAGGCTGGCATAAGAAAGGCTTCCAAACACACACCAGGGAAATGAAAAGCCCTGTCCAGGCAGCATGAAGGGAAATATGCTTTTATAGTAATATGGACATGAAAAATACTGCCCAATAAATACCAAAGGTCCTGATCAACATATCACACCATAAGTAAAAGAAGTTAAGAAAAAGAAAGATTTGTCACACTAGGCAAGAAGCAGAAGTTCACTTATAGAGGGAAAGCAGAAAGGCTTTCCCAGGTCAGCACATGTATGAAGATGGTTAATAAAATGCCTTTAAAATTGCATAAAAGAATTTTGTTCTGCCTGTTAGAAAGGGAAAGTAGATCAGATCGCAGAAGAAAATCACCAACAGAGTCAGAGAAAACGTGACATTAGACCTATACAGAGGTTTATAAGAAGAAACATAGTGAAAAGAAGGAGCTATAGAGATTAGATTCCAGTTAAAAATGTATTTTCCACAATGTGCAGTACTGCACTGGATTGAGTTTTTTTGTTGTTTTACTTAATTTGACAGTGAAATGTTGGAAGTGCTATAATTGACTTTAACCAGGAACTTTGTTTTCAAGAACACAGCAATAGTACTTTATCCAAAGCTTTTTTAAAGAGTTTAACGATTTCCCTTTTTTTCAGCCTAGAGAAAATAAGCTATGGAGGTGGCACTTATGTATTTACAAGGCACTGTACTGCAAATACACACACCTAGCATTAAGCTAACAAATAAGAGACATAGATCATGCTTCATAGAGCTTGGTTATTCTATCAAGTAGTAATTTGATGTGTTAAATGCCTAGATAAGAAAAGGAGAAGAAAAGAATCAAAAACCTCATGCAGCTTCTCAGGCTGATGGCACAGGAGAATCCTTTAACACAGAGTACTTTAACTGGAAGGAAACCAGCATTTAGAGGTGAGGAATTTCTACACAGATAAGTAGAATTTTTGCCCTCAAAGAAAATGTCCATGTTATCAATGGCTCATGCAAAAGCATGGAAAGGAAATCTAAACCTGCACTTCCAGCATAAAGAAAATCCCTCCTAAAAGATGCCTTGCAATACCCATGTCCCGGAAGTGATTTGGTTTCTGACAAAGCTTCAAAATGTGATGTTTTTCAGGCTGTTGTCTTGTAGAAGCAGTTGTAAGTATCTGTGTTACGAAAATGCAACTTTAAGGAATATTAACATGACAGGTTTTTCAATTCTAGGCATTGAGAGAAGGATGAGTGAGTAGAAATATATTTCAGCAATTGCAGAGCAGCTACAAATGTTGTATAACAATAGCTTGTGAAGGAGGCCAACAGAATGACAACATGACCTAATATTTATTTACAGCTATGAAAGTTTTCTACATAAATCAGGATTTCTGGAAGACAAATTTCTCTCACTTGCCTTTGGCTTATGAATCAATCTATTCTCAGCAGTTAGGAAACTGCTCTTCTGGAAGATGTCATAAAAAGTCATGAGTATAACAAGGGAGAAAAAACACAGCACACCAAACAGGTGCAGCCACTATGCAAACATGCTTCATATCCCAAACATTTTCTAATTTATGACTGTGTATTGAAAAGAAATTCAAAGTAAATGTCACTGTATTTGATTGCTAAAGGTTAGCAGGTGATTTGCCATACAATACCAGCGACAGCAACAGTATAATCAGCATTACTTTTTACAATGGAAGATTTATACATTCTTTTTCACTGATTAGTCCTTGCTTAGTCTTTCAGCCTCCTCCTGCATTTGACATAAGCTCAATCAAAATTTAAGGCGAAACTTACACTTGTATCTTGGATTACATGACTCCCAGCATGTGGCATTTGATAAAATTTATTTCACATAGTATCCAAGATCTCGTTTCTCTTATAACATCTCTTCTACCAAAACCAACCCTCAGCATACAGTTTGTTGAATGGTATAAGCATGGCTAGGGATGAGACAGCACTTGTTTAGCACCTCTCAACTGAAGTAGAGTTTGTGTATCCTTCAGCAAAGTGAGAATCCTGCGCAAACATCCTTATCAGTTAGAGAAATAGTTTGCAGTCTCCTCTGTGACTTCTGAACAAGGAGCAAAACTGACCCTTACTCCAAGACCACTTAAACATTTCAGTTTTAATTTATGGTTCAGTCAAGCTACATTAACAAATTACTGTCTTGGAAACAGTATGTAATGTCTGCAGTCCTGTGCTTTGTAATATTTAGCCAGAAGGGGAATGATTGGTGTATCACTCACAAACACACAGACTCACTTCTTCAAGCTTTACTTCATTTCCAAGAAGAGACTCCAAACTGCAGATTGCATGAATGAGCTCAGAGGAGTGATGCTACGCTGTGCCGTCTGATCATTCCAATTGTAGAAGCCGCCTGTCCCAGATCTCCATATTTGTGGGGGCGGTTTTAGTGCAATCCTCATCTCTTTCTCTTCAAAATTGGACAACTGATAGGAAACTCAGAGCTGTTAATTTCTACAGTTAATCTTAACGGTTGATTTTATGCCTTGTAAATGTTATTCTAAAGTGTTAGAGTAAACAGAACACTAGACTGTTGTTGATTTAAGTGATTATACATACTTTTTCCCATCCAAAGGATTATTTACTGAGGCAACAAACTGAAAACGAATTAAAGAGTATTCCTTTCTATTTGCAGCAGAGTTCACCCACAGTATTCATTGCTACAGGATATCATCAAAGCTAACATCACAGCTCAGAATTAATGAAACATAAGAAATCAAGATACAGAATAGCAACCTTTACGTGACATTCGGGTTTTACTACTGCCTACTCAGGACAGGAAATGGACAGGTAAGACTCAGACAAAGTCCATTAATTCAACCACATCCTGAGCATAATGCATCAAAGGGTACACTCCAAAATAAAGATATTGTATAACTCAACTCTTAGGCTTTTTCTTTTAAATATTCACAATTTTAGCTGGCTCATCTGACAAAGCAACCCCCACCGTGCCAGTTCCTCTCAGGACAAGAATCAGTAGACTCTGTCCATCACATTCTTGCCACCAACACATGAATGTTTTCTGAAAACTTCTTATCTGCATGCTGCTGGCTTCTGCCCTGCTTAGCTTCAGAGATCCACTGGGATGACAGCATGAGGAGCTGTGACCACCACAAAAGTAATGCTGCAGATAACTGTTTCACCCTACATAATAGATAGGAGACAACTGAGCTACAAATATTGTTCGATCTGCTACAGCACAGGATGAAAATAATGCTACGCATCCTTTTAGTAGCTTAGCAAAGTCATACTTAGAGTATCTTTGAACCACCTGAAGATATAATTAGAGCTTAAATAATCTATGTGGCTACATGGGCTTTTTTCTTCATTAACACTTGCTGACACAGCTCTCCATGATAGGAAACCTGTTTCAAACAGGCTTTTTCTTGAAGTTCCAGAGTCCAACAGAGGAAAATCATTATTGGTATCCCCCATGAGAAAGGTTACCCTCAAAACAGGATGCTCCAAATTCTCTAGGACTCTCACAGCAGTTTGGAAAAAGAGATGAAGAGAAGCTGCAGCATGGGCATCCAGCTGTTCTGTATGCATGTGCAAGTGGCTTTACTGCTATGGACTGCAACCTCTGAAGACCCTCTCAGACACCATCTCACGAAATACTCTCTCTCACCTTCCCACAGTTGCAACAGAAGCACCAGCTGGACTGAAGCCAGCCTCCTTTGCCAACATTTGCAGCAACTCCAATCAACACCCTGGTAGGGATGTACCACGCAAAGATCTTAGTGCTTAGGTGGTTACCTGTCACATTTTCAGACTTATAGCAAAGTAGTGTAGCTACACATGCACAAGTGTAATAACAGGGCTGTTTTTGTACCTCAAAAAAATTACCCCCAAAGTGAGCTTTCTGCTCCAAAAATAGATTCAATTCTATCACTTCATTCTATGTTTTGACTGACATAAGAACCAGATCCTGGCTTAGTTTCATACCTGTGGTTCTACTGACAGAGAAGGAACATGACACACAGCCTGATTTGCAGATGACACCCATGAGCTCCAGCACAACAATAAATCATAGAATCTTTTCAATGGAAGGCATTACTAAAGGCCATCTAGTCCAACTGCCCTGCAATGAACAAGGACACCTAAAGCAAGATCAGGTTGCTCAGAGCCCCTCCCTCCAAGCCTTGCCTAATGGGTAGTATTACTTGGTAGTAATGGTGATAGGAGGACAGATGGACTGGATAATCTTGTAGGTCCTTTCCAACCCTGTGACTTCATGATTCTAAAGGGTTGGTGTGCTCTTTCCCCAGACCCTGCAGTCACCAGGGCAGTCACTTGCTCTCTCCAAGAAACTCCAGAATCAACAGCCTCCCACTGGTTTCTATGCCAATGTTCAACACTGTAAAAAAGACACCCACCAGGCAGACTCCGAGTAGAGCAAATTTGTAGCTCTGTAAGTATTTCACCTTAACCATAATGTGCATTAAAACCACTTAACCGAATTGTTAGGATAAATAAGTACAGGTGGTAAGAACTTAAGGTTTCATCCCCATTTTCTGTGAGATGTATCTTCAGAGAGCTTTCCCTGCCCACATGCCAGATCACGGTGCTCACAGTCACCCTGAGATGGCTGTAGAGAGCCATAGAGCAGACAGATGCTGCCTCCCCATTCTCCCCAGAACACTTCTGTTTGGATTTTAATTGACCTAAAATGGAAGCCAATGAGATTTTAATGACACTTGTTTTCTGTGCATAAGAAAATCTAAGCCCGTCCCTACCAGCATGGAAAATACTCTTCCTGCAAGGTTGCATAATTTTTTTTCCCCTTGACACCTTTCACCTGCTCCTACTGAACTAGGTAAACAGCAAAACTTCCCTTCGTAAAAGAAGCCAGATATACCTCTAAAACACTTGAAGAGGGGAAGGAAACCTAGCAGCCATTTTAGGATCCCTCGTGCAAACTGGCATTTACATCTATCAGGGTTTTTTTAGCTTGCTACCCATTAAGTGCTTCCTAGACTTTTTGTTGATGTAACCAACATTTTTATGAGTGTTCTGGGACAGCAGCAGGGTTTTAAAATGTAACAGGAAGTCTATGTGAATCTCTCTCATGCTGTTCTCTATCATTCTTCTCAGAACACCATAATAAATATTCTCCACTATAACAACACAGATCAGTTTGGTCTTCCTTTGCCCTTTTTTCAGTAGCTGGACAGTTTTAAAGAGTAACAAGCAAGACGTTTGCAGCCTAGGTGAAGTTCATTTGAATATTAAAAATACATCAGCATCTTTTGATGCTTGTGTATACACATGCATGCACCCCTATATACTGTCACATACAATGTCACTGCTCAGATTTTCCTCCAGTCTGAGTGATCCTGCATCACAACCTGCTTTGTCATCACCATGGCGTAACATCACCTGTATGAGCTGACACACAGAAACCACACCGTTGCCTGTAAACTGCTACACCATGTCCTGTTGTAGCAGCATTTTTAAACAGCCAGCTCCAGGCACTCAAAAAATAATAGAGCATGACACAGTTCACTGCCTCCACAGTCTTGCTTTAATGTTACATAGTTGTCCAACAGTTACTTGTTCTGTAGGGAAAAAAATAACATAACATAATAACAACTCAAAGCATTAAAGCATACAGGGAGGTGCTGCTTTCTGAAATACTCTTTAAAGCACATAATTTAAGCAGCATTTGAGTACCTGCTAATGAAACAACATAGGTATTTCCCCTCCAAAGTTTCCGCTTGTGCTTGTTAAATTAAGCAGAAAAGCCAAAGAGCCCCACGCATACTGGAATCTATTTTTTTCCTTCAAAGGCAGAATAAACACCTGGATCCCACTGGCTGTGCTCAGGAGGCCAATCCATCAACTGAATTTGTGAATACTGTCTATGTTTACAAAAATTCAACATAATATACTGTTGATGTCCTGAAGAGATGACCATTCTGATTCATCCAATATCTGCCCGATGAATCACACTCATTGAAAGGAGAACTAAAAGCAGTTCCACCATCTACCAGGAGTTTGGAGACGTGGCTTGAACAAGTGGAAACTTCCAACTAAGAGCTGAACTTTGTCACCCACAAAAACTCTTTGAGATGTTTTCTTCTAACCTTCTGCCGCTTACCAAACACTAATACCTGTGCTCACCCCCTAACAACAAACAAATCCACCAACAACGAAGGCAGCGCTCCCAAAGCTCCTACAGTTCTTACCTCATCTTGGTTAAAATTCAAAAGTTCAGAGAGCAAATGCAGCTTCTGGGAAGTGCCTGGGCTGGAGCTGGCTTTCCAAAGCCAATCTGGGGATAACGTGCAATTCAGCAGTCAGAAACCAAGGGAAGCTTTTTTCCAGCATTTTTTTCTGGTGCACCATCTGAAAACACTAATATTTTCCTTAAAACAAAACTAATGAATTGTGCGTGAAAGAAAACAATTGGAGACAGAATAATTAAAAATTGTTATCAAGTGATGTAAACCACAACATTGTGGTTCGAGTCTTTATGAATCAAGAAAAGCAATTAGGGAAAGATGGTTTGGATATCTGAGTTCAGACAGAGACAAACAACGTTTTGCACATTCAAAGTCCATATGAGCAACAAAGAAACTCCAGGCTTATGTTTAGACTCAAGCTTTAAATAAATAAAATAAAAACTTACAAATAAAAACTTAATAGAAAACTTAACTGAACGCTTCCCACCATGGCTGCCAAAAGCCCTTTGGCCCCTGTCCCCCCAATTTGTCATTTGTTTGTTCAGCATTGTATTACTGCGATACAGGGGCATATCACATTGCATTAATCTCACTAAAAACAAGCATAGAAACAAATCTCTGTCTTATTACAGAACACAGAACTTGATTTGCAAGGAAGTTTAGTGTTCCCATCAGTTGTTTTTCAAGCACTAGGTCTGCATCAGACTGAGCATAACATTCTGTAGTGAAAATAAGAGGACGGTGAATTAGCCCTGAAGCCAGAAGGGGACAAGCAGTGAAAGCTGTCCATTTGGGACATCTTATTTCTCTTGTCTTCAGCAGCCACCCCAGACACTTCGCTCTGATCTGCAAGTGAACACACTGAGGGTTCCCTGCACAAGGTGACACTCCTCAGCACTTCGGATCTGATCCCAAAATGCTCTTATAATAAACTGTGTACTCCCAAGTACATGCTGTTTTCAAAGTTTGGAAAGTATTTCATACCAACAAAGGTGGCATGCTTTATTTTAAAAGTAAATCAAGTTGAATACTGAAGAATTAAGGAATTAAAGCATTAACCATTTTTTAAAGTATTTAAGGACTAATATTTCATCTTGGCATATGTGTGTTGTTTTTAATGAGTGCGCCCCAGCCGCCATTCCTTTCCACACACATCCTTGGGGCTCTCCAGCCCAGTTAGAAACAGAACAGCAAACCCTACCCCAGTGAGAGACTGCAGCCATTTATCATTTTAAATCACAGCCACATGGACCCCAAACACAATGAAAAGCTTCGCATTTCCCCCTCCTGGCACAGCTGCACGCACTCACTGCCCAGACAGGGGCAGGAGACATGAGGCATCGCGGCGCAGTGAGTCCTGGTGGCAGCCGTTCAGCTCCGGATGTAACCTCACCTTAAGCAGTACAAATAACCATCACTGTGATATATTGAACTCTAAGGAGCCTTTTTCCAGAAGCCCATGAAGCACTTCCTTGAAGCTTTGGGAAGAGCAGTCTGTTGGCTCAGGGCCGCTCAGGTGAGGGCAGAGAAGCAGAGTGGTGCGGACAACAGGGCCAGGCCTCAGCCCAGCGAGCGACCTGCTGTAGGGCGGTCACAGGGTGAGGACACAGCACCTACAGGCACTGCACACTGAGGTGCATGGGAGAAGCTGGTGTCCTGTCACTAATTTCTCTCTCAAGTCTGGCTGAACAAGGTCACTGGGTCCAAAAGCTCTGCAGAAGAATTTCTGTTCATACTCAAGGTGGTACATAAACCTTGAGGGTTTACACTTCAATTAATCTTCAGATGAAGATTTATGACCATATGCAATTTCTGACATCGGTTCTCAGCGGTGGAGGCATTACTGCAATGCGAAAGTACCTCTGCATGACTGAGCATCAGGAGTCAGAACTGCAAAACCTTTTTATCCAAACTTCTTGTGATACAGAAAGAGCAGTGAGAGCCAACACACATGTGAGTGCCCAGCAAAGCAACTCCTCTATTGCTGCAAAATCACAGCCAGATACCACAGTGTCAGGAGACACCAACAAAACCCACCTCAACACAATTCATTTTCTAGCATCTTCCCCTCTCCCTGCATGGTTTTCCATAGCATTCCCACCCATACTCCAGCCATCTCCTGCTTGATTAAGGAAAATGCGGATGAGCCCTGATGAGTCTCAATCACGGGGTGTCCTACACCCTGCTGGGAGACCGCCTGGCACCACCATTCTGCAACCTTAAGACCACCCTATTGCCTGCCCCATCCACCACCCAGCACACCGGCCACCGAGCCACTGACCCATAGGCGTGGGGATGGTCACACAGCAGGAAGGGGCCCCTCACCTGCTGCCAGCAGTCCGTGGATTCATGACTCCTCTAGCACTGTCGGTGGCCACAGAGCCACCTTCGGAAGGGGCAGCGGGTGCTAATAGCTGAGGGAGATGTTGGGGTCGCGGGGCTCCTCGAGGGCAGAGCTGTGTGCTCCGGGGCCGCTCGCTGCCCACCAGCACAGGGGAAGCCGCAGCCGACGCTGGAGAGCGGCCCTTGGGCTGCACTCACGGCTTAGGCTCTTCCCGACCGCGGCCCCCGCCTGCCCCCGAGGGCCCACCGGGCTCCACAGCGCGGTCCCGCCGAGCGGCCGCCCCGCTTTCTTTCTTCCAAACTTCGCTTTGAATAAAACGCGGAGAGCAAGGAGCAACGTGAGCGCGTTCAACCAAGGCTGGGCACCGCGGTTCTACGTCCAAAAATAATTCCTGCTTTGGATGGCTGCCTGCTAAAGTAACGAGGTTTAATAAACTGCAATTTCTCTCTCTCTTTCTCAAAAATAATAAATAAATAAATACAAGATTTAAAAAAAAAAAAAAAACGAAAAAACAGAAAGAAAAAAAAAAAAAGGAAGAAAGAAAGAAAGAAAGAAAAAGAAAGAAAAAGAAAAGAAAGGGAAAAAAGAAAAAGAAATCCTGAAAAGCTCCGTAAATCAGAGAAGTGCTCCGTGCTTTCCCGGGTTGCTGCGCGCAGCCGGGACGCCCCGCACCGCTCCCACGCCGGGGCACGGCAGCCTGCGGAGATTTTACCGAGCGGAGGAGCCCCGGCGGCGAGAACGGACGGTAACGACAGCGTCTCGATAAGGCATAACGAGAGCGGCTAAGAAATAGGGGGAAGAAGCGAAGTCGAAAGTTTGTCGGGAAAAAGAAGTGCGGGGGCAGCCGTGTAGAAGGGAGCATCCCGGCGGGGCGGAGGGACGTACCGGCAGCCAGGCACACGGGCAGCAGCAGCCTGAAGGTGAGCCCGCACAGCACCTCGGTGGCCATCGCGCCGGGGCAGGACGTCGGCCGGGCGGCCGTGGAGCCGTCCCTATGTGCGCTCCTCTAGGGCCGGCCGTGCGCGGAGCCGCCGCGGCGGCGGAGCATCGCCCGTCCCCGCC
The DNA here is from genome assembly GCF_054131305.1 of Coturnix japonica. Classification (NCBI taxonomy): domain Eukaryota; kingdom Metazoa; phylum Chordata; class Aves; order Galliformes; family Phasianidae; genus Coturnix; species Coturnix japonica. Next base: position 47,136,275 of record NC_140664.1, read on the forward strand.
TCAGCCGCCTCCCGCCTCCCGCCGCATCCCGCGGCAGCGCCGCGCCGCACCCGGCCCGCCTCGGGGCTCCGCGCCCGCCTCCCGCTGCCCTTCTCCTCCTCCTCCTACTCCTTCTCCTCCTCCTGCCCTCCGCTCGCTCAATGGAACCAGCCCCCACCTCGATACTCCGTAGAGCTTGGGAGCCGTCCTCAGCGCTCCTCCTGGGGGTTCTCCTTCTCCTTACGTGACATTTCGTTCATTTTTTTTCTCCTTCTTTCACTTCTTTTTTATTTCTTTCTTTCTTTCTTTCTTTCTTTCTTTCTTTCTTTCTCTTTTTTTAACTTCAATTTGCCTGTTTCTCGCCCCAGGCTTCATCAGCCCAGCTGGCCGCACAAGAAAACTGCCACCTGGAACAACAAAATCAAATCTGAGGTCGCTGGGAACTGGGGTCACTCCAAAAGTAATGCTTCCTATTTCTTTCCGTGGAAACTGCTACAGCTACAAAGTGCACAATAACACTGTTTGACCAAATTCTCACCTCTGTGTTTCAATATAGTCCCTGCCATTAACTATGCATTTCTGCAAGCAACAAATGCGCCTGCATGCAACAGCACATCAACATCTACACCAGCAGAAGCAACCTACTATTTCACAACTGCTGTGACCATGTCATTGCTAAGAAACAGTTGCCTATGAAGCCTAGCTTTCACTGTTTGGTTCCCATAAATGGAATATTGGTGGGAAGGTTCAACCTCCACTGCCATACCACCAGCATTTGCCTCTGATGTTGTAGGCCAACATCACAAAATAAGAGACATTACTTTTGGAACACCCCTCATGTTTGACTTCTCTGAAAAGCTTTCCCCTGTATGCAGCCTACTGTTAGTTTAAGTGCTGCAGTTTTAAAGGGGGCTGCTCTGAGGCTCTGCTGGTGTCCCTGGGTAAAGTGTGCTGAGTAAAGTGGGGGCTGAGATAGCAATGCTGTAGAGAGCCATTAATGATGTTAATAATGCAGATCAAAGTCCGCTTAATCTTGGGCAACACACTGCAATTCCTCCCACTCACATGAGGTGAGTGCAGGCAGAATGCCCTTGTAGTGGGGCAGTGCTAGAGGAAAACCTTTATCCCATCCCTGGAGGCATTCAAGGCCAATCTGGTTGTGGCTCTGGGCAGCCTGGTCTGGTGGCTGGTGACCCTGCACATAGCAGGGGGGTTGAAACTCAATGATTATTGTGCTCTTTTTCAACTCAGACCATTCTATGATTCTACGATCCCGACACAAGATGAGGAGAAAGCTGTGGATAGTGACCCCATGGGGCACCATGTGAATCCTCAGTGCCCCTTCCTGGTGTTGGGCTTCACCTCAGTTCTGAGGTGCTCTGCATGGTCCCTTGAGTTCTGGCTGCTTGGCTCTAATTCACTTACGAAAATAAAAAGGTTCTACTAAAGAACAAAAATAAAGTGTGATTCTGGAGTGCAGATGGTATGTGCTGAACCATGTGCACATGTGAGTTTTCTCTTATGAATAATGGCAATTACCTGCTCAAGATTAACTGGCTCTGATATTAGGGTGTGTGGAAAGGAAAGAACTCCCAGTATCCATCTGTGAAGCTAAGAAAAGGTCAGCCAGAAATAACAGTCTGCTCCAAGCTCAGCAGGTAAATGTGGGTTCAGGCTGACACCTGTCAGCAGAGACCAGCAGGACAGATGCAGTGGGGCACCCTACTCTTGTCAATGTGCTTAAGGATCAATTCTGCAGTTGATAACAACACTGGCATCACACAACACTTACCTCGCTAATGAAGCATCCCAGCAGTAGTGATGTCACTCCCAGAGCCCCTTCTAGAAGGTCAGGATCTGTCCTGAAAACACCTTACTGAAGAACATCTCTCTCCTTGCCCTGGAGGCCCCGAAGCAGACAGTCAGGAGAAGCAGTCTGCATGTGTAGGACATATAGCTGATGTGTTTTGTGCACTTTGGCAGCACATTTGCAGGTATTGATCGCTCTTTGGTTGTTGTTCTATTCGGTCATTCGGGTTCACTAAAGAAAGGATAAAGTATTTATTACCTTCACAGTACAGTTACTAAAGTGGTTGCTGCTGTTATTCTCGTGTTCGGGCGGTATTAAGTCGGTTTTCAAGGCTCACCGATCTCAAGGTACAAAACGCGGAGTTCGAATACACGGACCGAAGGGCTCATCAGCGTCTGCGGGACCGCCGATCGCCTCGAATCTGTGCAGCCGCAGTGCCACCTTTTGGCTAAATCGGCCTTTGTGTGAATCCCACGTCCCTTCCCACCGGCTCCGGGGAGGGACCCGTCTGCACGCACGTCTTTCGGATGGAGCCGCAGTCATCTGTCCTACAGCGGTACCACTGCGGGATGGGAGGAGCGGCTACACACGGTACTCAGAGATGAGTGCACACAGCTTTGTGAGTTCAGCTGTGGACGGGACCAGCAACAGCATGAACCTGAAAATCAGAACACTGTTAGCCAGAGTGGGAACGATGAAGCCCAAGGCTCTGACTAAAATACAAAACAGAGAGAGAAGTTAATGAGAAAAGTCTCACTTGAGTGAAATGTACATGAAGCAACTTATTGATAGAGAACCCCGGATTCAATTAGAATCCTAGAACCACAGAATGGCTTGGCTTCAAAGGGACCTCAAAGCCCACCCAGTCCCAACCCCATCCTGCGGGGCAGTGCTGCCCCCCACCAGCTCAGCTGCCCAGGACCCCATCCAACCTGGCCTTGAGTGCCTCCAGGGATGGGGCACCACAGCTTCTGTGGGCAGCTGTGCCAGTGCCTCACTGCCCCCTCAGTAAAGAATTTCCTCCTAATATCTGTCTCCCATCTTTCAGTTTGAAACCATTCCCCTTTGTCCTACCACTATTAGATCTTGTAAACAGTTGGTCCCCCTCCTGCCCATAAGCTCTCTTCAAGTGCTAGAAGGTAGCCCTTCTGCAAGGGACATCAGGAACAATTTGCATGCAAAACAAGAGGGCTTCTCCTCCCCTGAGGAACACAAGTCAGAGAAAGTGTACTGGGCCACATCATTTTCCTTCCTCTCCACAAACCAGAGGACACTGCCAAGCCCTGGGAGCCATCTGGACCCCAGCATATGTGCTCACAGCGACCTTCCCACCCACTAGCATATTTCTCCCTGCCTCTCAAGCACCCACTGTGGTGAAATCATTTCAACAAGGGGGGGGGGGGGGGGGGGGGGAGGAAGGCCAAAAGACATAGCAAGGAAAAAAGAAGCCCCAGCATATATCGTGTTCCCAGTTCTGTTATCGTGTTCCCAGTTCTGTTAAGCAGAATGTAACAAATCAGAACTGCTGGTTGAAACCCGCTTTGTTTATCTGCCCAACTGTCTCAATCAGGGCCGTTCACAAACATCTTAATCACTTCAGCTATCTCATTTCTTTGGCTGCTGTAATCATGAGCTCATGGTGTCACTACAACATCCACAGAGTTGGGATAAAATAACAAGCATTTGTATATACATGTATATACGTACATAGGCTTATGCAGTTACCACAGGAAGCTCCATAAGTCAGAACTAAGCTAGCTGGAGAAATAAAGCTCACCTGTACAGGAAGAGGCAGGAGAAGTCACCAAAACCTTTTCATGGCAATCACGGCTGTACAAGAGCATTTTGTATTTGTTATTCTTCCAAAATGAGACTCCTACTTTGGGGACCTGTGGGGAAGAAGATGGCTTTAATATTTAACAGGGTGATTAACTGGTGTGTTTTGCCTATTGATCCTTGCTCTGTAAGGCTTCAGGAAAACACAGCGCTCCTCTTACCTCTTCTAAAAGTCCTTCTGATGCTCAGCCCTCCAGGACCATCCAGGGCAGAATCTCAGCTTAGCCCACATCCAACTTGGACTGGGGGAGGTGTCTCTGCTTATAGCAGGGGGCTGGAACTAGATGATCTTAAAGGCCCCTTTTAACTCAAACCATCCTATGATTCTATGACTGAAGCTGACATTGTTCACTTCCAGCATGAACTCAACTCATCTTCAAGACAGCATTCAAGTTTAGTTCTGGTTCAGTAAAAGTTTAAAAAAATATCACACAGTTCAGTGGCATTCTTGGTTCAGAGTCAGTTTAACTCCCCTGCACCAGCAGTAGTCTGTAGCTAGTTCATGTTCTTTAATTATAAGCTCGCCCTGCCTTACAATAAGGAAATTAATTCCACTTTCATAGTCATCCTCAAAAATGTTCATTGCCCCAGCAGAGCTCCCAGTTCCCTGGAAGTCTCCAAATTTCCCCATGCTGGACTAATCTACCACTCACTGTCCCATAATTTCACCACCCATTTCAGTTGACTGGCCACAGGGTCTGCAGAAAGCTTTCTAAAATCAGATGCATTACTAAAGGTCTGGGCTTTTTTCCCTACTGGCCTTTTTGCTGTTCGTGTCACTGTGTCTGTCTAGATTTTTTGTCTGGCACAGCAAAAATCTATTGATAGAAACCTTTGTATTTCAAATGCAAATGCTGACTGCCAGCCTTGTTCTGTGGGGTTACACAGTCTGATCAGTCAGGAAGCAGACAAACATTATTAGCGTTACCTCAGAGCAATGTAAAACACCACAGAGAGCCCCGACGCCAGCTGAAGCAGTCCTGGTTTGGTCACATTCTGTGGGACACCAAACCTGGCAGAACCCAAATGTTTCCTCAAGGCACCATTAACCCATAGCAAGAAATGAAAGCTGCTCCCAATGACTGAACACTTCCACATGTATCAGAAAGGAACCATTAGGAGCAGTGCTAGTAAGGAGTCATTAGGAAAATGGCATCGTCTAGTGGTTGGCACAGCAGATCAACAAACAGAACTGAAAAAAATAAACTAGGAAAAAGAATTCCAACTCATCACACATGCTTACTTGTCTGTATGCAATGACATTTGAAATGGAGATCATTTTGAGAAAGATTGTGCAAATCCTGAAAGAATCATTTCCTAAACAGCAAACTCTGAATTTTCCCCTGTGTGAGAGGAGTTCAAACAAGAGCGGTACACTCAAATAACAAGCAGGCATGGCACATAATTAAAACTGTCTGGTATGAGTGCATAACTTATTGAGATTCATTTTCAATCTGAGGAAACTGCAAGCAATAAACACCCTAGTTGTCCTTGAATGAAAGTTAACCGTTCAGGGTATTTTTGAATACATCTTCACTTCATGTGTACTTTAAGAAAATTTTAAAATAAGACTGGAACCGTGATATAAAATACCATTGCTCTTGGTTATATTCTGTAAGTGAGGCTATTGGCTGTAGCTAATTGTAAAGTGATAACTGTGGGATGCGCTGAAGCAGTTCCAAGACAATCCTACGCAGATTGCTATAAGCACACAGCTATGCAGCAGATCTGAGCTATCTGGAACAAAAACACCAAGCGTGGCTCTGGACTCCCTTAGTAAAATGCTGCTCTGCTGTGGTGATGATGTGAGTTATATTTGGGGTGATGGCCAGGGAGCGCCAGCTCCTCACATCACAGGAGCACCATCACAATTTACACTTTTGCAGGCTGCATCAGCTCAGAGGAACAAGAAATGAGGCTGAGAAGATCACAAAGCACAGTGAACCAAAACCAGAATTCTCCATGGGGCAGTAGAGCAGCAGAATAATAGATTTATGACCCAAACGAAAGAGCAGACATCGCTGCACACACCTGCACTTCAGCCAAAAGTCCTTCCTCCAGCTGAGCCTGCGCCATCAAGGAAACCACTAACTCCTCCAGGTCCTTAGTTCAAATCCAGCTTGGGCAGACTGTGACTGAAATGCATCATCCCTGACAGCTGGGCAGTGGGCAGCCATGTCCCCAGACCTCCTTCCTTGCTCACTCAGGGCTGTTTTCCTTGAATGCCAAGGAGGTATTTCCTTGAGATGCTGAATTGCCTCCAGCCTGAGGGTCTGGCTTGTGTGTCCCCCCATCCCTTCCACCTTGTCACCCCATGTCTTCCTGCAAAACCTGCTGTCACAACACACTTTCTCAGAAAGGTCTGCAGAAGCAGAGAAGCATAGAATTTCCCACATAAGGAAGGTTCCCAGCTCCACACAGGACCACTCAAAATCAGACTCTATGTCTTTTCTCCCTGTGAGGAGCTACAGCCGCCATCAGGCCTCCCCTCAGCTCCTTGGCTCTGCACTGAGCAAACCAGGCTGCAGAACATCCTCTCCTCTTTCTTCCTATTAACCACATACTGAAAAAGTCCTTTTGAATATAAGCATCAAAGACAATGCTTGTAATGTAGACAGCTGCTCAAAGATTGAAGCATCCAGTGGGTTTATGCTTTGAATGTATGTTTTGATATCTTAAGTCTTTAAGGCCTAGAAGGGAATATATGACTGCCAATTTTATTTGGAATACTTCCTATTAACACCAAATTCCTTGTGAAAGGTGGGCACCCAGCCCCTTCTCTGCCCTCTTTTCTCATTTTTCCATTCTTGCAGGGTAGCCCTCAAGAACCAAATGTGAATGTGGGTTGGGACATGGGAGGCAAAAAGAGGATGAGAAGGAAAAAGGATTGGAATGAACAGGAGAATAAGTTATTTGACCAATGGCTCCAGGCAAAAGAGAGAAGTACCTGGTAGTGTTGCTCTGCACAACAGTGTGTAGTTAAAAATAATTCTTTAAACTAAAATATTTGGATAGGGGTATCTGTCCCCAGAGCAACCAACAACATAAAAACAAGTAACAATAATTTTCCATTCCAATGACCAGTGATATATTTAGATAATGATGTCAGAAATTTAGTCCACTTTGAGGTGAAAGGTGAAAGTCATACATGAGGCTCAACAACTACAAGAGAAAAAGTCACTCTGATTCATTTGCAAGGACCGTTCCTGAGGTCAGAAAGGCATCGGTGCAGGGAGGAAAATTCAGCTGCTCTCACAAAGCCTGTTTGCACCAGCAGCAGGACTGCTGGTCACTGCTCCAGTCTTGGGGATCTGGCTGATAGGGGTGGACCATAGGTTCCAAGCCAAGGAGTAAGAGCTGGAAAATGCTAAGTCCACTGGCTAATGTGAGATAATCTTTAATGCCACTGTGATACCTCTTTTTCGTGGCACAAGAGGGTAAGCCTGTCTTAGAAAAACATTGCATTCATTCATAAGCAAAGAACGCCACTGAAAAAGGAATATAAAACTTATGCAATGCATGACTGGAGTGCAGAGGATTTTTTTAGCTGATCAGATGGCAGAACCTCAGTAAAGACAAATATATCTGTATCCAAACTGCAGGGCTCTGGGCTTGGAGCTCCTGCATCTGGGTGCAAATACCCAACCACCATCTCATCAGTCTTCAGCCCTTCCACTCCCTCAGCCTGTGCCATTTTTCAGGCAAAAGGATATCCAGGAGTGTTGCCTGGGAAAGAACAGCGCTGTAACAGACTGTTACAAACAGTCAAGGGAAGGGGGATCTGCCGGCAGTATAGCAACACTATGAGATCAAAACTTTTTGAAGGAATCCTAATTTAGATTCCTTATTTTAAAAACAAGCTCAGTTCTAAGCCTTCATTCAGAAACCAGTTTGATTCAGCATCGCACTGCAGACTGAACAGTAAAAATCCAAGGAATCTAAAACAGATAATCCCATGGCCTGAGATTCAGACTATGATTCAGATGCCCAGGCAGCGCAAGCTTTGACCAGGGGAAAATATTTTGTATCCCACACAGGAATCCCCAAAGTGGTTTATTTAAAAAAAAGGGCAAAATTTAGATGCAGCACTATTTTTAGTGTTTTGTAGCCAGTGGAGGTTCCTCACTGCTTCTGAGTCTTTTGGATCGTTTTATCCAGAGAAGTCAAACTTTCCATTCGTGTTATAGACAGAGCCTAAACAAAAAGCTTTGGATTCCATTCTTGGAATAGATGTTTTATGCTATCTAATGAGGATTTGTACCCACCCTGGTAGCTTTTATTATGTTATTACATTAACATCATATTTTTCTTTTCCAATTATGTTTCTACCCTCAACATTTAAGAAATAAAATAAAATAAAATCTTTCTAAAAGGAAATAATAGTAACAGTGCATTGTTGCGTCTGCCCAGTAAAAATAGAAAAGCATGTTTTAATACAGCAAGTGAACTCAGTCTGTGAGCACAGTCCATTACTGCTCACACTGTGGTCAGGTCAAAGGAGCACAAGGGAATCTGCGGTACTGGATTCAAATGCTGTTGAACAGAGACCTGCCTTTGTGGGAGTTAGAAACTAACTGCTCTTGGTTTTTCTTTCCTCTGAGGAGAAGTGTGCTGGCACATACGGCAGGTCCACTGAGTACTAACTGCTGCAACCCAATCACAACTTAGTCCATTGCATCTGTCCTGCTCCTGAGGACTATATGTGGAAGTATTAAGCCCCAAAACATGCACGTTGCATTGACAGTAAAGCCAAAGTATCTGCACCACTGCACCTTCTGAGGCTTTCATGCTGCTGTGCAAACATCTGCCCACGTGTTGGCTTGTTTGGTAATTGAAACAGGGCACCCATATGGATTAGATCTGCAATTAGCCTAAAGTAGGAATGGGTGTTTTCACCAGTCATCTTGGGAGTCCATTCAGTAATGTTAACAGTGGGCATCAGGCACCTCCAGAGGGCAATCCAGAGCTTATAACCTGGTGGCAGCTGGGGTCCTCTTTTGGGAGTGCTGGATTCTTCTCTGTTAGTGTTCATCTCTCCCTCCACTAAGCCCTTAAGCATAACTAGGGAGGTGACACTGAGTGGCCTTCTTGGGTTACCTATCACAGGACCCTGTGGGCAGTAATCAGATATGGGTGGTTATTACAGCAGGCTGCCAGGGCCTCCAGCTGTGGCATCTATTGCTACAAAGTCCTCCAGCATTAGCAGTGACCTAATGCTGAAATTTCCTAAGACTACAAATGGTCAGTCCCACTAAGGAACCTCATGATGTAATTTACATTCACTTCCTCTGCTTGTTCAGAAGAATCCCAAATGATTATGGAGAACATAGTGACATTTCAACTAAAGATTTGTTCATAGAATCATTAAGACTGGAAAAGACCACTAGAACTATATAATCACACTGTCAGCCCACCACCACCATGCATGTTAACCCATGTCCCTAAGTACCAGATCTACACTTGAAAGAACCAGAAGGATAAAACAGAAAACACAGAGGATTGAATCAAACATCAAATTTTACACCTGTCATTGTGTAATATATTTTTATTTCCATAAGGAGGAATTTAACTGAGTGTAAGGCTAAACTTTGTACTTTATCATCTTACCTAAAAGTGCTGGCTTTTGCAGCTAAAGGATACAAAAGACTAACCCAGTCTAAACCATGTGACTAGCCAATAGGACTCTGAAGCACAAGGAACCAAGATGAATGGGCTAGATGCAGGATTTGACTTTGATGTTGGGTTCCTGACTTCAGCACTGTGGTGAGGTACAAAATTCACCCACACTGAGTACACAGTGAGAATGAGTGTCTTCAAATTCCACAACAGATGGGAGAAGATCTATTTCATCATTCCTGGAATGAAGCTGGAAGATCTGCACTTTGCCCTAGGATGGGGGTGTTCTTAACTCCTCACATCTCTTATACGCATGCAAGTATATCCGAGAAGGAAGTCACTGCCCTTTCTCCAATCCCTTCTATGCATTTGCAAAATACTTACAAACATCTTTGCATGGTCATGTTCTAGGCTGTCCTCTTCTCACTCTCTCCCATATCCTTGTCAAAGTGGATTCTCTTTATGTAGAGTATAGAACAATAACCTGCAGAGGAGAAGAATCGTTTGGGATCCATTTTTTCAGTAAACATATGGAGCATGTCTATTTGCAAATGAAAGCATGTTAGATAAGAATGAACTTCAGTTTCTACTTAAAGAAAGGTTTTCCCTTCTTCTTTCCTGTTTCTACTTTGCTTTTCTGTTTAAGTAAAACTTTTATGATAACATTAATCAGATTGCTCATTGTAGAACTTGTAACAGCACAAAGAGCTGTGAAATAACTCAAAAGCATATTTCAAGAAAAAACATTTATTATCAATGTAAAAACCATGGTTGGTATGGTTATTAAACCACAATTGTGGAGGAAATATTTTGGACTTAATTCAGTGCTCTTATTTAAACTTTCAAAGCACTCTAAAAATAGGATGCAAATTCCCTGTGACTCGTGTTTGGTTTGTACTTCCCCTGCACACAAGCTGGAGTATTTAGTGAAACACACACTTCTAAATTAGTGCAGTTTGCATTCCCCAGGGCTTATTATTACCCGAGTGTAAGGAAGTCAGCAAGAGCCTACTCAAGGCTTAAACCCCATTGTTAGAAGACAGTGGTTCCTTCATGAACAAACAGTTCAAGTTGCAGCCCTTCAGCATCTGTATGAAAGTTACATCACCTCAGAGGTACTGCATATCTGGCAATCCACTACCTCTGCCATGACATGAATTGCTGGAAGGGTGAAGACAGTGTTTACTTTGGGCAGACACCTCTAAACATCCCTTCACCTCCCTCATGCACTCAAATGCAGATTACATCCACCCAAACACAGGTGCCAGACATCAAGGTGTGAGTGTAGTATATCGGAAGGAAAAGTGTCTTCAAGCCAGGGTTCAAATCCCATACAAACAGCTCAAGGTCCCTATCCACACTGAGCTGCAGGAACAAGGCACAGAAGCTGCTGACGTCATCAGCAGTCATACTGTACAGCTGTGCTTGCACCAGGGCAGCAAAAATATTCTTACAGTAAAAGCGACATTTATATGCTTGCAGCAGTTCTACTCAGAGACCATGTAGTCAAGATCACAAGACAAGAATGGTTTCGCCTTGACATCACTGCTAATTCTAAAATTGAAAAGGATTTGTTGTTTTTCTCCCTACCTTAGAGAACTCTTCCCAATATTTTTAAGGAACTATCATTTCCTGTAAAATTATGTTTATGATGGCAGGCTCTCAATCTTTCTTGTTTTTTTGGGTATTTTTTTTCCACAGGGTTATTATTTATTGTAGCTGCTCTTTGCTCTCTTTTTTTCTGACTTTCAGCAGGACTGCCATATGCCCTTCCAAACTGCACAGACTTTCTAGCTGAAGTGACTTTGAAGCACTCTGTCTAAATGGTATCAGACTTTGGTGTCCATCTTAAAGAGATTGAAATGTGAACATGAAAGGAAAAGGACTCCATCCCTTTCATGCTCTAATTTTCAACCCCCTCAAAAAATACTCCTAAAAAGACCAAGAATTAAAGCAGCTCCATGTTGTGCAGAGGTTTGGTTAAATAGACAGCCTCTCTGAAACCACACTAGCTGTGAAGCTTTTTTCTTAGATATTCCTATGTCTGTCCCACATGCTGATTGCTATTAGGGCCATGCAGATGGATAGTGTTCAAGTCACACACCATTCACAATCAATTTATATACATTTATATATTGATTCTGAGGACACTGACATGACATCAAAGATTCCTGTCATCACCACATGCCTTAGTTCCACCTCTGCCTCTTCTGGATGAAGCTGCTGCTCATGTAGAAGATGTAAAGAACTCATACAACAGAATTCACATCTAGATCTAAATTTGCCAGAAGGAACCTGTATCAGGTTAATCCCAACCTGAAACCAGTGTGCTAAACTAATATGCTTCTGAGAATAAGGAGCTCTCTCCTCATTTGGGAATCTTCTGAGTTGTGAAAGGATCAGGAGGACATTATTTGATCTGATTGCCCTCCTCTATAGTAAAGCAGTTTCCAGTGGCTGCAGAAAATTGTCAGAATCACCTGTTGTGGCAAAATGTGTGCAATTTGTTAATGCAGTTTGCAGTCACCACAAGGAAACCCCATGTCAACAATGACTTCAGGGAACAGGTTATTGGTCAAAGAGATGAAAGAAAGGAATGGAAGACTCAGGTTCCGCTCTTTCCCCAGGAGATTAAAAAATCACTGAAAGCACATTGTGACCAGCAATCTACTGGGGCCGAGATAGCGCTGTAGTGCTACTCACATGCATTGGGTCATGAAAGGTGCTGACAACATCTCCCCAGAAAGTGGAGTCAGGGAGAACATAAGCATAGTATTTGGCTTGGATTTTACTAGGAAACGCAGATACAGCAGGCAGCATTCTCCCACCTTCCCTCTGCTCTCTCTCACAGACACTTCCTTTGTCTGTACCAGCCAGGTTATTAACAGTATATTGTTTTTCATTCCACTTCTCTTCCCTTTGGGCTTTCTATGCTTCTGGTCATGGAGAAGAAGGTAAATAAACCATTTTAATTATATAGACTGTCAAAATTTCTCCACACTCACCCCATATATTAGATTATTATTATTATTATTTTAGTACTTCAAATTTATTTTTAACCCTCATTGATTAAACTCAGCATTTTTCAGTTTGTGTCTGCTTGTACCAACAGAACAGAACACAACCTGTTCCCTACAGAAACCCAGAAACAATTCTTGCAAGACACATTTTATGAGAATGTCTCTTTTTTTTCCTTTGTACAGCAGAACCGCTATTCCTACAGACATGAGAAATGGTCCAGAAGGGCAGACATTCAGACTTACCTTCCTGCTGTGCAAAATATTGTAGTTTTCACATCAGAGAACCAAATGTTTGGGTTACTTGTCAGATGACTTTCACAGAAGTAGAAAATCTATTTCTTACTTTCCAACTGGACTTAAAATGTCAGTAAGTTTAAATGGTTGATATTCTACAGACCAAATTCTGAGTACAGGGGGAAAATGTAATTTAGTATATTAGCTTCCAGACGAGCATTACTTTAGCTTTTTGAGCTGAGTTGAATTGGTGATGAAATGCGTATTGCTGTGACTGGAGGAAAAAAGCATGCAATACTTGCCTTGTGGCATTCTAAACACAGGGGGTGGAGTCAAGCAGCATAAATAAGTACAATGACAGCTTCTGAACTAAAAAGGAAGTAAATTCCTTATTGGTAAGCATAGTGGCTATTAGATAGGGAAGATCAAATTGTAGATCTCTTCTGGAGGTACATACCTGCATATTTTCATTTATTCACCCACTTCCTAGTATACTCCTTCTGTTTATTCCCCTCCCTGAAACCACCTCTTCTCCTCTGACTTGGTGTGCTGCCTGAGACTCATCCTTTCCTGCTTCACTGTCATCCACAGAGCCCTGAGAACACAAAAATTCATGTGCTACATGAGCTCTCTTGCATGGTTGCTGGTTATCCAATAGATTCTCCACTCAAGTAGAGTTGCCTGTCAAGGTTACATGTGAGCAGAGACTTACACCTTGATATCAAGATGCCTTGCCTATACAGATCCTTGGTAAGTGACTTAGTAGTTTAAGTTTTGTTTGCTTTGCTAAGATTCAATCCTAGATTGATTGTGCACATATAATTCCTCAGGCCTAAACTGCTGACCAAGTGTGGGACTAGGAGTGGATCCAGATTGCACCTAATCTCCTTACCTCTTTGGTTCAAGGAGATAAAAAAACAAAGAGGTCTGCTCTTAACCCCAGGACTCATTGGGAGGGTCTTCTGGATGAGTGTGTTCAGCCCTAGCCTCTACACTGTAAATAATCATATGTATCCAGCCACTTTGAATCTTGTTAAGTCACTCTATTCTTTGTTAAATCACCAGGTTATATCTACATTATATCAATCAATACATTTCCTGCCTCTCTCTCATGAGTGAAGCGTATGGTTTCTGTGAATAGTTTCCATCTGTAATGTCATAAAAACAAAGTAAACAGTGCAGAGAAGTCATTATCAAACGAAGATACCCAGAGGTTTACAATTCAGCTCATCCAGGCATCTTGGCCACTGAGAGAAAAGTAATGTGTTGTACACAAGAACAGTATTGGAGAGTGAAAAAATTAAATGTTTTTTTAGTAGTGTGAAAGGGCAGCTTTATTCCGATGGGGAATAATATGTAATCTTTTTCTAAAATCCTGAAAATATACATATTCTGTTAAAAGATATACTTTTCTTGTCTGTATACATACAGATCATCTGAGAAAGTAATAACCTCTCCATACCTTTTTAAATTCACCTAATAAAATGAGAGCTTAGTGCTGCCAGCAGTGGGTAGGCTACCTATCTAACAACCGTGTTCAGACTCAAAGACAATTTCCTGGTGCCTCTCTCCTGCCTCCCTTCCTCCTCCAGGAGAGGCCATCTGGGTATAGAGCCAAGGGCCCTTCTAGCCTCCAGAAATGCAACTTGTAAAGCTGAGACTGATTCTGCTCCTACCTTCTGTCAGCACTTCTGCCTCTATCCAGTAAAACACTGTTTTTGGCTAAAAGCAGGAGGTGATGTAGGCTGGAAGCATCAGTCTAACCCCTCCTCATGGCCATGCTTTTTTCCTGCATATTGTTCCCTAAAACTTCAAATAGGCATGGCAGAATGGAAGAAAGAGGGCTGTGAGTGCTTTTTTTTTTTGTAATTACTTGTGTGTATGCTTTGGTCTCCTGATCAGTAACTAAAAATGAATCTATTATGTGTGGTTCATGTATTGCCCATTTTAACAAAACAAGGAGGTGCAGCTGATTCCCCTTACCTGCAGTAGAAGTCCCCATTGTACTGCTCCCAGCATTTCTGTGCTCCCACGAGGCAGCTTCCTACCTAATCCTTCCACAGAAAGGGATGCTTATTGGGGTAACAGACCAGGCCAAGCAGTGGGCTAAGCACTGTATGTGATCCAGCAGCTATGGGCTGGCAGTAGTGGGAGAGGAGATAACAGCCTGAATGTGAAAGCAAAAAGGAACCAACTACCAATGAAACTGGAAAAAACCCTGAGTGTCAATTCTAATGTCACAACAGACAGGCAGCACTGTGGCCGCTGAACAGGATTAACGTGGTTATTGTTGTGCCCATTGGAGCAGACTGTAGAGAATTCACAGAATTTTTTGGCTTTAGCCCCAGTCTCTTGGTGGAGGAGGGTGAGAATGGTGATAAGTAAAATATCTTGGAAACCTACTGGCTCGATAAGAAAAGCTGTGTAGGAGGCAAAGAAGAGTTTATTCACATTGCTGGATTTCCCCCCCTCTGCTGAATAATTTGACTGCAAAGCCCTCCCTGCGTGGTCAGGAATGGAATGCCATCATAGCCCGGCAGCTTGGGGCCAGCCAGCCCATGCCCCAACCCTCCCAGGTTAAGAAGGCTGTAAGAGGCCTGCTGCTTCTCGCAGCCATTTTTAGAACAGAGCTCTGCTCCCTGTCAGTGCCAGGGCAACCTATCTGGACTGTGAGCAAGCAAGGAGATAACGTGGTCTAACGCCTTGCTGTTGTTTCATGCACATGGATTTCTGTGGTGTACACAAGTTCTTAATTTGGGGAATACTGGGAATGAGCACAACAATACCTTTGTGCTGAATCCCCACCTGAAAACAGGCTTTAAAAACAGGTCAGCCACACTGAGGATTAAGCTGTCATAGTTTCCTATTATGTAAAAACATGTGCATACAGAAAGAGCTTTGAGGCCTTTACTCCCCTTTTTGCATTTTTGATATCCTCAAGCAAGCAACAAAACCCCCAAAAGGTAGATTCTTAGAACCAAAAATTTAAAAAGGAGGAGTTGCCTTCAGGTCTTATTATATCTATATGTTTTACAAGACAAAGATTTAGCAAGTGCTCACTTTGGGGAATCGGTCATCTTCATATGGGTGGTAACACCAGAGTACATTTAGGGCATCGATCAAGTCCTGCTACTATACATGTGTGAAGAGTAAATAGTCAGTGAAACCCATCTTCACTGAGATGCACAAGGGTAAAACAAACAAAATAATACTCAAAGCCTGAAGATGAAGTAATGCAATCACCATAAAAATTTGTGATCATGTTTGGCCATTCTGGTATCTTAATTATTAGAAACTTTCCTAGATCTTCTAGGAGGATACAGACACCCTGATGTGATTGTGCCTGTGGAGCTATACAGTAGGAAAATAAGCACATGTTCCAACAACCTCTAGTTATGCCAATTATTAGGCTGAATCAACATGAATTAATGACTGCCATTTCAATTCAGTCAGTTCAAAAATGCATACTAACTGTCTCTGCAGAACAGCTTTGGTGCTATGTAGAGAAAGTTTATGTCATTCTCGAGCACTCTACATCCTGAAATTCTCTAACTTCAGCGTCTCTTTTGAACTCACAAGTTGTAACTGAAACCAACAAAAAGCTCTATTAAATATTATCCTTACCTAATTGAATATATTAGTTGTACACAGCAATCATGTTCTCCTTTTTACAGTACAGTAAAGCACTTATGGTACAATAAAACCTACCACACAGAGCTCAAAAGCCCAGTGTGTTGAGCAATTCAGTTTTTAGTGTCCTGTGTAGGTTCAGAATTGATTTTAATTGCCTGGCATAAATCATACAGTCCTACTGTTCAGACCCTCGCGGACAGGCTGGTTTTAAAACCTGCAGAACAAAAAGAAATCAACCTTCTGAAAGCTTACTTTTGAGGAAGAGTGATGTGTTCTGAATTCAATTAAAATTTAAGGAATGCTGTGCACTTTAGGCAGTAGTATTATCACAAACACAACAGTAAATAAAAGTTTGTACATCACTAAATCTCACTGCAAATGCAACTGTGTAAAGAAGGGAAGCTTGACTAACTACGTGAAATTTAAAACAAATTTGCAGTAGGGAGAAGATCTGCCACATCTATTATCCACTCTCTACCTATTACACCCATAAACATTTGCATTCATTCTGCATGTGTGTTTGGCTTTATGTTAAAATATGTTATGCAAGATAGATGCATTCTCTCATGAAGTTTGGCTCCATTTGTACATTTTCTGTGCCAACATAGTTTAATCATTTGTCTTTGCAGTAACTTAAATAAAGCAAAACCAAATCCTCATATCAAACTAAAACATTGTGTCATGTGTAAAAAAAAAAAAAGGTGCATAAGATACACGTAATGTTGATATTGTACTTAGAGTTATTGCTCTGTTAAGCTTTGTTTATCAAATTTCGACCTCCAGAAAAATATCCATCATTTTAAAGGGTGCAACTGAAAGGAAACAGGATTGTGAGCCACCATCTAACTCATGCATTAAAGGTTATTTTTTATATATATTTAATATATTAATATATTTCTTCCTCTATACTAACACAGCAATTCGTGAGAAATGTGAAGATTAAGGGAAAGAGCTTCAAAACTTGTGCCTTTGAGCAGCTAGATCCCAAATTCAGGTCTACTCAATACCAATTGGTCTTTTTGTAAAAATATCAGATATCTGCAGGTTTAAACTAGCTGCCCTCAGCACTGCTGCATTTTGATATGAATGAAGGGGCAGAAGGCATGCATTCAGATACTGCAGAAATTCAGTTCAACATAAGAATCTAAAGGAACATTTACTCTGGTAGTTATCTTAGGTATGATTTAGTTATCAGACTTCTAAGTAACTAAAGGTTCAATACCTATTTTATATAAATAGAAAGAACAGTACTCAGTTAAAAAAAAAAGTGAAATAATTTGCAGAGAAAAAATGAAAATATCATTTGTATGTAATTAATTCCACAAATTCACCACTTCTCAAAATGTTTCATTACAGCTCTCAGTGTTTTTTGCGACCTTTTGTTTTCATTATTAGGCTATCTGCTGCACATTTATCGAGTCTGAAAGGCTAGAGCATCATTTTAAAAACCACATTATAGAAGAGAAAGCTAACCACCACACACAGACTGGATTCTAAAGTTCACAGCGCTGTTATAAAGGTCATGGTGATACTCAGTGAAAACTGAATCACACAGCAGTCAATACAAAAAACCATACTGTCTCCCTTCAATAAGGAGCTTTCAATGCAGTGCCAGTTTATTTACCATCAAACTCTGCAAAGTCAGCAAGTTAATAAAGAATTTAGGATTTATTGGCCCTTTAATTCAGCATAGAAAAACTAGCCAGAAAGTGACAGACTAACAGGCCAATTATCTGAGGAATATTTTGTTTATTTGGCAGAAATTACAAGGAGATGCATAATAAAAATACCTTTGGTAACCAATTTATTTCTACGTTAAAATAAACTTATTCACGACTACTGTGTTACAGAAAGTACCATTAAAACATTCAAAGTTCTTCCCTGATGCCAAACAAAAACACTTAACCAGGGCAATATACAATATTAATATTGTTTTATGGTCAATTTATGTCTAGACACAAGCAATAAGAGGTGGAAGGATACTACAAAAAAATTACAGCTTCTATACAGGAAACAGGAACAAAACCCCAAAGGACTACATTTGTGTTTGCCTTATTCCAGATTTAGAAATTATTATTTTTTCCTTATTAGGTATGGCTCTAAAATACTAGCTGTTTTCTTCACATGAATGAGCTGTGGACATGGAATAGTCTGACAGGTTTTTTAATTAAAAATACTCAAACACAATTTTGCTTTGTTTTAATTAGAAAGTGCAACTTAATTGTACTGCACTTCACACTGGATAACAAATGAACTTCATGAAGCTAACCAGAAGTGTTCACATATCCCGACTGATTAAAATAATGTAAAAGACCACGGGCTACATATAACTGAGAAGTTTCAGTTTTTCTCAGAGTTGAAGAAATGCAGGCTACAAAGTCTATAAAGGAGTTAAGACTGTGGTATCCTCACATTTTCTGATTCTACGGGTTTCGCTACAAGTCATGAAATAAACCACAAGCCCTTTTCCTCATATATTTAATTTTTGGAACATTTATGCATTAATAATCATAGGAAGGCAAAATGGTACTCTTTCACTTATGAAAGAAAATAATAAATTCCCAATAAAAATTTCACATATAATTAATCCAATACATTATCTCCTATGAACATTGACATTACTAAAAATAATATAGATAAGGAGGTAGTAGCTGTACGATCTCCTTAGAAGGTCATGGGAAAAATGTTGTTACAAAACAATGCTTCATTCTCAGGATTTTCTGAAATGACCAGCAACTCTGAATGCCCTAATTTGGAGCATTTATCACTATTTTGGCTAAGAGTTTTGATTGTTAGATAATGTCCTCTTTATTTCCTAAAACCAAAGATTCTTCAAGATAACAGAAGCTGGACATTCACATATTAAGATGTGTGCATGACTTTTCAAGATTCTGTCTTAAAGATTTCAGTTCGAGTTGGGAGAAGAAAGAAAAAATAGAATCATAGAATCATAGAATCACCAAGGTTGGAAAAGACCTACAAGATCATCCAGTCCAACCATTCACCTATTACCAATAGCTCCCACTAAACCATGTCCCTCAATACAGCATCCAATCGCTCCTTGAACACCCCCAGGGTCGTTGACTCCATCACTTCCCTGGGCATTCCAGTGCCTGACCACCCTTTCTGAGAAGTAATATTTCCTAATGTCCAGCCTGAATCTCCCCTGCCGCAGCTTGAAACCACTCCCTCTAGTCCTAAATGATAAACTAATTCCAGTGGCCACTACACAGTTCTTAGACTTAGCTTGTTCCCATGAATAAGGAAACAAAAATATTTTGTTTATAGCAGATTGTCACACAGAGAATTATCATCTTTTCTTTAAAAAACGTAAATTGCTTTTCCTCTAAGAACTCAAATTTTGGATCAATTGAATTCATGGCTGAGGTACAGAGTAACCTGCACTATTCTGTTTGACTTGAGAAGTTACTATTAGACTCAAGAATAGTGTTTGCTTAAAGAAAATAAAGTAGCACATAGACGTAAAGAAAATGTTTTCAGACTGAAAGTACAGTGCTAAAACAAGTATTTTTCACTTGGAGATAGCAAAGCACAAAACAAAAAAGATTTCACAATTATGTCACACCTGTGCTAAATACAAAACTGGGTCCTCTTCCTTTGACTTTCATGTCCCTCCTTGCATCTACAGGTGCTAATGTTACCTAAAGAGCTGATTTTAAGCATTCGATTGTTGGCTGTGACTTGGCTCAGAGGTGGTATGCCATCTCTCCCCTATTCAGTGATCCCATTTATCTAGTACAGTTCGCAGTAGTGCAGTTCCAGTTGCTGGAGTAGCTGAGAGTATACTGAGGAAACATATTGGTCTGTGCATAAGAATAGAAATAGGTGTTATTTTCTTGAGAAGCAGTAGAAACGCACTGGGATGAGATGGAAGTATTCCTTTTTTGTATACAAAACTTCCTGTTGTTATACTCATCTACTGAGTCTTCAGTATTCCACAATGAATGAACATGATGATTCACAAATACAGGTAAAATCACCAAGCCCTTTCACGAAAAATCAGCACAAAATTTATATCTTTAAATGAGGGTACTGAGCAATTTTCCAGAAAAAAATAGTCATCATTGAGGGGGGATGGGAAAGAGGGCTGGCATGTGCAGCTTCAGTATGCCAAAAGTTTCAATAAACAGGCTTTTCAGTAAGCATTGGCTCCAGAAAGGAACTTTTATGGAGCGAGGAAATGGTGTAGATGCTGTAACCACTGAAAGACTGAAATCATATGTTTATGAAGGAAAGACTCTACAGAGGGGAAATGAAATGATAGGGATGCCTCTCACTCATGCATTTCTATGTGCAAACATTTAATGATGAGCCCATAACAAAATAGGTTATAAAGAGACATTTAAGAGATTTAAGGAGTTTCTCCCCTGGTGTATGGTGGGCAGTTCTGCCTTTGCCCAGTGTTAGGTTAAAACAGAGCCCAGTCCTGCAAGGGCTTGCCACTAGTAAGGGTGGACCTCTCAGCTCCATGTCATTCCTCCACGCTTGGGAGGCAGGGAACTGTGGGACTGCTGCCAAATGAGAGCTCAGCAATGCGGCTACTGTCATGGCTAGAAACCAGGAAGGGTCTTGGCAAGTTTTCCCATGCTACTCCATCTCAATTGCTGCATATAAAAGGGGTATTTTTTTTAACCAGGGAAAGACCAGCTCTGCCCATGTGCCTAATGAACTCCTGATTCCTTCAGAGGCTGTTGACACAGCTGCCAATTAGCTCCATTTGTGATGCACACTAACGACTACAAAGTCTTTACACAGGCCAAACAGCACGTGGCCTTTCACTCATTACTGTCATAGGTTAAATTAAAGCTGGTGACAGGGAACAGACGTGAAAGGTTCTTTAAACTTGAGCTTTTCCATTCAGTGCTGAAAGAAATTCCAGGGCTTTTTTTAAGGTCTACACACCAAGATTACACTGCTGAAAAAATAATAAAGGTCACCAAAGGTTTGTCTTCTAACAGTGTCCAACCAAAGCTGCTCTTCTGACAACCTTTCTTCAGATCACTTGAGGTACTGTTCAGTAAGACTGTATCTCTGCACTGATCAACCCCCCATAATAAGGAGGATGCCAACAAGATCTGAGGAGCCTTAATCACTGTTGTGCAAGTCAACAAGAGCAAAAGGATGAAGAGATGGATCTTCTGTCCCACTGAAATAGATGAGGAAGTGATAGGCATGGAACACTCCCAACTTATGAGCCCCAGATCCCTCTGCAGTGCTCCTGTTACCTTATCTGATTCATAAGCATAGAGCAACTATGGCTACGTTCTCAAGATGTATTTAAACTATTGTACTTGCACTTCAGCCTCAAATTCCCTCTGTCCTTCCATCTGCTGTTATTTCTTTGCAACTAAAATAGAGACAGGAATTTCCTCTTCTGTCTTCCTTAATTTGGATTTTAATCCTTCCTTAATGAGGATTTTAATCTGAATCCTCAGATAACCATAAAGACAAATAAAAAATCCAGCATCTTTTACGGAGATAAAATAAAAAATAAAAAAATCTGATGCTGGGTAATGGCACAGTCTCTAAGGAAGGTATTCTTTACAAAATGGAGGAGGAATTTATACATAGACATCATCTCTCTTCCAAGCATTTGGACAACAGATATTGATGTAAAAGGGGTGAGACCTTGATCTCCTGGATTTGGACAGAGCTAGGTGTCTCTTAAACCAAAGCTGTTTGCACTTCTGACTGTTACTATCCCCACACAATTGTCTTACTAAGTTGCTTCCATGCACATCTGTGTCTGACAGGTTAAATTCTCCAGAGTACTGGAAAAAATTCTTTAAGGCTATCTCTGCTGTTTCATTTCCATTTTGAAGATCACAGAATCACAAAATCACTCCAGCTGTCCACCAACCACCAATATTGCCTCACTAATCCATGTCCCTCAGTACAGCATCTGAACATCCCTTGAACAATTCCAGGGACAGTAACTCAACCACCTTCCTGGGCAGCCCATTCCAGTTCCTGTCCCCTCTTTCAGAGAATAAATTTTTCCTAATATCCAACCTGAACCACCCCTGGCACAGCTTGATACTATTACCTTTAGTCCTAGCACTAGTTATGTTGGAGAAGAGGCTGACCCCTACCATGCCATAGTCTCCCTTCAAGTCACTGCAGAGACCAACAAGGTCTTCCCCGAGCATCCTCTTCTCTAGATTGAACAGTCCCATTTCCCTCATCCACTCCTCTGTGCTCCAGACCCCTCACCAGCTTTGCTGCCCTTCTCTGGACACACTCCAGGGTCTCAATATCTTTCTTGTACTGAGGGTCCCAAAACTGAACACAGTACTTGAGGTGCAGCCTCACCAGTGCTAAATACAGAGGGATGGGATGATCACTTCCCCACTCCTGTTGGCAACACTTTCATCTCTGCAGTGTCATCCTACCCTGAGACAGATCAGCTCTTCCTGACAACCTGGTGTCATCTGCAGACTTACTGGGGGTGCACTCAATCTCCTTGTCAAGGTCATCAATACAGATACTAAACAGGAAAGACCCCAGTACTGACTCCTGGGGAGAACCATTTTTGACCAGTCACCAGCTGGATTTAGGTCTATTCACCACTACTCTCTGGGACTGGCTCTCCAGCCTGTTCTTTACCAGAAAGACTGCACCTGTCCAAGCCATGGGCTGCCAGCTACTCAGGGTACATGAGGCTACTTACAACAATAAATCCTTTCCTGATGCATTGATTTAATTTCACTTTGTTTCTTCTACTGGCAACCAGGTTAAAACACATATTTATGCATTAATTTCAAAGATCTTTGGCTTAGGCAAAAGGTTCTACATCTACAGAAAAACAAGCAGCCAACAAATGGATTATAGAGCAGTTGCCAAAAGTTTTGGGCCTGTTGCTGAACATCTTTTTCCTTTCAGTTTGGATACTAGCCCACAGTCTGCAAAATTTATATAGCAAATATATACAATGATCTCCATTTTGTCTATTCCACTGTAAGCACATCAGTGAAAATAACAACAGAATAATTTTGCTAAAAAACAGCTTTGCATCTTGCTTAAAAAGCATATATTGATTTCATAGAATCACAGAATAATTTTGATGGAAAGGGAAGTCTGATCCAATCCCCAGCCAAAACAAGGCCAGTTTGAAAGTCAGGCTATGTTGCCTAGGCCACCTCCAGAGAAGTTTTTATGTTCTCCAAGGATGAAAATTTAGGTCTCTATGCAATCTGCTCCAGTATTTGGAGCATCTGCTCTTATTATAATGAATTCCATCTTGGTTGAAATTTATTAACTTCTTTTTGTTTTGTTGGTGGGTTTTGTTTGTTTGTTTGTTTGTTTTTTCAGCTTTTGTCCATTGCCTTTTCTCTTTTTGCTGTGCTGCCCCAGAAAGAGTAAGGGCGTATCTTCTTTATTACTAGTTCTTATGCAGCAGATTTTCCTTCATCTTTCTCTTTCTCAGACTGAAAAAGTAGCTCTGTTGGTAGTATTTCCTCCATCAAAAAAATGGAGCACAGTGATTTCAGTTCTTCGGATGGCCCTCAACAGACCTCCCTCCAGCATGTCAATGGCTTTTTGCTAACACCTATGACAACAGTATATTAGTGCTTTTCATAAATACTGTGATCTAATACAATAAAAATGGTTTCGTGTTTAAATCTGTGAATAAATTTGGTACGAATAAGTGAATGATCATAAGTAGCAGCCAGATATTTTGCAAGTAGAATATCAGTTCATTTGTTTTCTAGATATATGGTGCATCATGGCATTTCCAGTCCAGAATATGCCTTGAAAACACGATGTACACATCAGGTTCTTTGGAAATAACTTACTTAAGGCAAGGAAGTGCACAAGAAATCAAATTTGTAGGTCTCAGTGAAATTATCAACTTATTGGAGATGATGGACTTAATAAGCAGCTGGCATTCACACCTTCATATATTAAAACAACAACAACCAAACAAACAGAAACAAAAAACACAACAGTGTCTCAATCTCATAAATAAAGCAAAACTAAACACTAAACTTCTCAGAAACAACAATGAAGAAGATAGAGCAAATCTTGCAGTGAGGAGGATACAGGTATTTTGATCATCATAGAATCATCGTAGAATCTCAAGGTTGGAAAGGACCTACAAGAGCATCTAGTCCAACCATCCTCCTATTACCGTAGCTACAACAAACCACTAAACCATATCTCATCTCATATATCTCATATCATATCTCATAACCATCCTGCAGACGCATACCATTTCCTGCCAGGTCTGACTATTTTGCAAAATTTGAAAACAAATTAAAGACCACAAGCTTGTTTAAAATTTTTTGTACAAAAGATCTTCAGTAGTTGTGGAACAGCCCATGAACACACCATATCTAATTCTATGTTTTATAGAAAAGGCATTTTCTATAATCCTGATGCTCTTAATCAAGTTTTACCCTGAGGTCTGCACTCAGTGTTGTTTACTTGCTTTTTGGATGTGTAGCACTATTTTATGTTAATGACAGACTGAATCCATCTACTCTGGGTCCGTTTCTGTTCAGCAAGGAAACATACATTGTCTACATTAATAATCCCAGACTCCTAAAAAAGCTATGCTTTCACCAAAATGCATAAAAATGTTGAAGATTTGCTTTCTTTCCTCTTTTAGAAAGAAATCTGTCTTAAATTCAGGCACTAGATTCATGTCGATGATTCAGTTAATGCTTCTAAATCTTTTCAGATATGTTGTTGCCTGCAACAGTCAAGAAAGATTTTTATCCTCTTTGCTGTTGCTTCTGTATACTCTAAGAGCTTGTGGTTAGAATGTCAGCTACAGTTCCTATACAGTTATTATTTTATGGATACTATGAACGTAAATTCTTTCTTGTATCTCTGATCTGACAGTTCTCCATTACTTTTACAATTTAATCAAGCAAAAAAGAGGAAGGGAAAAAAAAAAGCCTAACCCAACTCCTTCAAGCTTTCTATCAACGTCAGCTTGGAAATTACTGTTAGAGAAAACTATTCACTTCATAAATTCTACTTATATTTCATTATAAATTGCTTAGGAGAGCAAAATTGAAGTACCGTATCAATTACATTTGCACTGGTATTTCTTTACAAATAGCCAGCCTTGATGTGTATATTTACCTGATATATATCTTTCTGCATACATCATCTAAAGTTATTATCTGACATTCCACTCATTGGTTGATAGGTACTCCAGTGAAAAGAACTGTCTCCTGTATAGAGAGATTCCTCTTTCTCATTAATTAACTTTCTTTTCAAAAAGAATGAAGAGATTAAAATATGTGAAGAGTAGAATTGAATTCCAAGTAGGCAGAAGCATCATCATAAAGATGTTTTCCAAATACCTATCTTCCCTTTGTGACTGAACTCCTGAAGGAGGGATCACAGTTTTTTCAAGAGTGTTTTGTAACACTCCTTAATCATTTGATTCAAGTTTCACAGGTCTCTGACTCAGAAAGAAAATAAATGGCATGCCTTGCTAATGCATTCAAAGCAAAACAGAAAGGCAGAAACAAAAACTTCATCCACTTGAAACAGCCATACTAGAAAAAATTATCTAAACACAAAGAGAAAACTTTCTTATTTTTTCAATTACAAAGGGACTTTTTTCCATTTTCTCCCAAAAGAACAAATATTCATATATCTAGATTTCTAGAAAGTGAATTCTTCACATTAAAAAAAAAAAAAAATCATTTCCTTTTTTGCTACTCTAATCTAAGAAACAATAAAAATACTTTACTTACAAGAGCAGAAGACCCTTAAGCTATCTGTAGGGTCCACAAAATTCTTAACAGAACTAGCAGAATTGTTTGCAATCGCATCACAGATCCTCCCTATAAGGAGGCAATTAAACAGGTAATCCTACGCCAAGTAAGCATTAATGAGGACACAGGAAGTACTAGAAGACTTGGACTAACACTATACTATACAAAATTTCTATTGTAATGTCAAAATATCATCAACACTAAAAGGACAAGAAAGACCTCCATTTTCAAAATGAAAAATCAGTTCTAATTTTGTTTTACAGTTTTAGTTAGTGCTATCAAGTATCTATGATACTATTTAGTATTATGGCATACTAAAATACTGTTTCAATGGGAAGTTGAAAAGGTACTGTATATTGTGCACTGGCACTGAATTCAATATATGAGCTTTAAAAAAAGGTTACATATGGACGGTGTCTATTGATGTGCAGACTAGATAAAGATTCCAGGTCAGCTAACACAAACATCATCTTTTCCATCAAAGCTCATGATTTCTTCAGAGCTGCCTCATTTCAGTATATGAGGGAGAGAAGGGCTTATTTCTAACTCTGGATCCAAAGTTTCCATGTGTTTCAATCCAAGATTTGGCTCTTGGCCCATTTTGCAACATATCAGAGCAAAGCAATGAGATACTGAGTAAAAGAGGATTCTGGAATTCCAAAACAAAAGTTCTAAAGCACAATTGGAAATGCTATCAGTTATCCTCTATAATCATTAACTCAGTGTGTTCCTTACTCATGACCTACTCCCTGGTCTGATCATTTTAAAAGGGCTCAGAAACTACTCCAGTATCTCTGGGCATTTTGGTGACTGCTTTGTGTCACAGCAGTGCTGAGCAAATTATTTATGACCTGTATCTAATATCTCATATGGCACACAAATAATGTTTTGGCAAAACCTTCAGTATGCATATTATTTTTAAAATTAAAGTGTTTCTGGTAACTGGTCATATTTCAGTAAATGCCTTGGACTAAGTTTTAAAATACACAAGTTGGTAAGATGTTTAAAATACATTTATTTAGTATTTATAGCACATAATTTCCCTACTGTTAAATAGTAATATGATATTTTATTTACTTTAAACTCATTTTTATGCTGGAGCAATGACCTCACTGCAAGAATACACTATTGCAATATGGTATCCCTGAGACTCAAGATTATATCATTAGGCCATTATGGTGGCAGAACACCCCAGTGAAAATCTATGAAGGAAGATCTCTAGTATGATGTCAAACAAACAAACAAACACAAAGCAACCCAGAGAAAATCAGTCATCAGCAGTGTTTGATTCACACACTGTGCTTTACCTAAGCTCTGACATTTTGCATGCCAGATAATCCTCACTCTTACATGTAAATGGTCTGCCAGTACAACCATGAAGCCATGATCAAAAGCATAACAAAGTGTTATCTTTGGGACTAAGCACAGCTGTCATCATGTCTTCAGGAACTGATATGCTGCTGTATTTAATTATCTGCATCTCACCTCCTTGTATTTAGTATCTGCTCCCTACAGTAAATCTAATAATCTTTAGTTATATGAATATTTTAGTATCTTCAAGCTTCTAAAGTTCACCTGCAGGTTTTTCAGAAGAACACGTTACCTACTTTCCAGTTCTTTTCAAAACAATCAAAACAAAACAATTTGTGCAGTCCATACAAAAATATAAAGTCTTCCTGCTCAATCTTTTTTTTTTCCCAAGGAAGATACATAGTTAGCTACCAGGCGTTTTTTGAAACGGTGAAAACTCCGTGAAGTTTAACTGTTAGAATTGCCTAAGTATTGCTTATTGTACTGTAGATCAAAAGATATTAAGTGGAACTATACTCTGGAGTATAGTTCTTTTGGTACTTTGTTGTCTACATCCATCCAGAGGAGCTAATATAAAAACTGGACATGTGACATAATGGAATTAAAGTACAATCAAGCTACAGAATATTGAAAATGCTTTTGCAAAGTGAAAAGCAATTTTGATTAAAACTACTCAAAAGTACAGGTCAGTTCCAAAAAGTGACTAGAAATGAAATTGAATTATTGTACCTCACTGACTGCTAGCAAATGCACCACATTATAGTTGAAGTGAATTCCAGCTTTTTCACAGCAGACAAAACCCTGAGCATTCTTGCATGCATCCCACATGTGTACTTGTGTATTTTTGATGACAAGTAAAGATTCATTCCAATGGATGCACGCAAATGCAACTGATCGACTAAACAAATGCACAGTCTGTTAAACAGCTATGCTGATAACAGAAAACTTTTACATGACAGGTTTCTCTTTCCTATCTAATTGTTTCTACAGGAATAAGAAGAAACTAAAAAGAACCCAAGACATATTTTTATTATGGAGACTTTGTTTGGAGTTTTATCCTAAACACATAACAAAATTCACTATACTAGGTAACGTCATTGCAATGTTTTTTGACTTTCTGAAAACTTTCTGACTGCAGAATGTTCTTGGAAGCGTACTGCAAGAATTCAGAAAGTACTGCAGCATAAGGCTATAGTGAAATATTCTTTTTTTTTTTCATAAATTACAATCTGTCAACTTCAGAAGAAGGCTGAAATTTAAAATATTCCCCAAGTCCAAAGGTATCTGACCTGGCCAGTCATAGGTGTAGGGTGGGCATGGTCTCTCATTCCAGGCTTTCCCATTGCACAACTAGATCTTCCCTTACAGCAGCCTTGCATATACACAGGCACCTCCAGGCATTTAAATTTGAAAACCATAATCCCAATCTGAATCCTGCCCATCATAGATCACTGTAGCATCTGATTTTCTAAAGACAATTTCAAACACTAGCTAGACCTACTAAAGTCATTAATAACCACTAAAAAAAACACAGTTGACTTCACAACAGTGATAACAGATTTGCCTCAGGGTTTTAATCAGACCTAAGGAAGGCAATTTTTAGCTATAGCTTTGAATGCTGTCTATCTGAAGAGAGTAACTGAATTCCTCAGTCAAGAGGTCTCTTTGCAAAGAGTTGACACAACTCTTCAGGGCTTGGCATCCCAAGGAAGTGGCAGAAGCTAATGAGCAGTCCCGAGTTTGATGTCTGATCTCTCAAGACTCACCTAAGTGTCTAGAATCCCTTATGTTGTGCAATAAGCTGATCTGTGTCATCCTTCAGGGACACAGAAAACTCCCTCTTCACTTCTTAAAGTGCTTCCCTGCTTGCCTTAGGCAGCTTGAATTGCCTTGTGAGGGCTAAGACAATCACTTTTCACCAGTCTGAGCAAGGGTCACATTTGCTTCATGTCAACTACCTCCCTCCTCAAGGAAACTATGTATGCACTTGGCATTTTCTTACTGTTACACGTGCATTTATATGAGTTTGTGACAGACAAAACGAGACAGCAGAAGGTTGTCTGGAATTCAGTTTGGAAGATGTTTAAAGAAGGGGAAAATCCTCCCTATTTCAGTACCAAGATTACAGGCATTTTTTCCAGTAAAGAGATTCTTATTTTGCTTTGTGTCTGGGTAGAGGATGATGTTGAAATGACTCAAACAAAAAAAACAAAAAAAAAATTAAGTCAGATTACGGAATCAAATTGTTCTCTTTATTTTCATTTGAAAAGCAGCTGAAGGGAAGAAATATCCCATACACCATTCAGAACATTTGCATTTTCTGAAAACTACATTTTTCAGTGGAATGTTTGTTGGTGATGTTTTGTAGCTGATAATTTCCAGCAAGCCCTACTGCAAATGCATGAGAACTGCAGATAGTAGATCTAAGGAAAAAAAAAAATCAAGACATTATCGAGAAATCACCTTGAACTGCTATATAGTGGAAAATGCTCGAGTATGAATATAAAAAATAAAAATAGTACTGGATAAAGAAATTACTCGCAATCATAATGAAATAGCCTTTTCCATCAACTTGTTCTTATCAGCTCATGCCATCCATCACTAAGACAGACTGCAGTTCACAGAAAGGAAGCTATGTCTGGGTTCCCAACAAAATTAATTTTTCTTGTTTGAGGTTGGGAAAGACAATCAGCAAAAGCAATCTTTATCCTTATCTACACTATAGTGAAGGCACTGTCACTGAAGCTGTAACAGACTGCCTCTCCCGCTACATTTCTAGACACAAAAGGAGGAAGAAAACTTTATACTTCTTAAAGCAATTTTTCTCCATGTGCTATTTTCATATAGACTTCCCCGGAGACATGCAAATTCTTGCCTGTAAAATAGATTGTCTTCACTTTTAATTCTAACTAGTTTTCTTTAATACAGGAAAAGAAATGAAAACATGTTCTCATTACAGCACTTTATCCATCTGGAAAGCATAGATTTTCCTCTGTGGCATACCCATGATTGTAAGAATGGAAACAGACAAAATCAGGTACTTTAATAAGCTCTTAAACCCATTTTAATTAAGGAAAGCCTACTGAGCTCAGCTTTTAAACACTTGCAAGCACATGAGATCTCTGTGCTTTTCTCCTGATTCCAGACCTTTAAAATTTGTCACTATGCTCAGCGTACATGTATTTCAGTGACAAGAAGAAAAGAGTTTTCTGTTCCTTGTGATACAAAAACAAAATAAGACAATACCTCATAGCTTAAAATACTTCTGAATGTGAGCTAACTAAAAGGATCATAAAGGATCTTAAAGGAGACTAAAAATCCATACCAAGAGAAGCACTGAGACTTCATAGAAAGCTGCAGTAATGGATCATAATACATAAAAGGTAAGAAAACAGAATCACTCTTACAAATAACATAGAATAAAATATATAGAGCTGCTCAAGACTCCTAGACACTCACTTATATTAGAACTACTGGACAGGTAGTGCAGTAGAAAACTAACTTCTTAGATTAGCCATCAGTGGATACCACATACCAAGACTATCTACATATGCAACCTGCAAAATCAATGTGCGCACTATTAAGACATCAGAGATGTTCATCTGAAGGGCAAATCTAGAATGTATGCAGTATTTTCACACTCCATTAACTCTGAGGGTACATTATGTTTCTAAAATTAACGTCTTCTGTTCAGTAATCAATGAGGAGTGTAACATATATTTCTAAGAATCATTGTCTTATAATAACACCAGCGGCTGTTAGGCTACTTGGATGTTTGCCTCTTTGGAATCAAAGCTAGGGATAAAGCTTGGAGGGAAGCAAGTTATGTTCATTGCAGCAGTCATAGACAGGTACCTGAGGAGCAGAGCAGCAAAGCCTGAGCCTTGTGCTGAGTTCCAAGAAACATTTGGCTAAACATAGCTATGGGTCATTAAGAAAAAGATTAATCTTATTGCTAACACTACTAAAATACACCAGTGAAGAGGTAAAAACTGTAACACTGTAACAGGCAAACTGTGCTAACTAGTTTCAGCAGCACAAAATGTTAGTCCTCTCAACGCTTTTTTGTTTTACCTGAAAAGAATGAATGGATATTACCTAAGTGACAAAGCTTTCAAGATGAAGAGTCACTCAGATCAATAATTTATTCTGCATTCTCTGGACAGAGATCCTGCTCAAAAGGTGTATATTAGCAGTCCTGCTTTTAAACAGTGACAACAAAGACCAGGAAAATGCTGAAATGTGAAAACTCTCATACAGCCCTCGCATTACAAAGATTTGCAATTGCTCTTCTGACACTCTTCTGATGATGTCAGATAAGAAAGAACTAGGAAGCTTATTGAAAATAATGTTGCAGACACAGGAAAGAGGAGGAAGAACAACTTTGGTATTTCTCCTGCAAGAAGCTTCTTCCAGAAGGCTTAGCAGGAGGGCAGAATAAAATTTGGCAAGCAGAAGATCGATAACACAACAGAAATGGCACTGGAGAAGAAGGAAGATATATACTAGCACACAAGACAGTATAAGAAAGAAGTAACGTAGGATTCTGTGATCTTCAGACCAGGGAATAGAGATACAGTGATAGAGGAAAAGGCCTCCTTATCACAGCATGTAAAAATTGATTTATGTGGTATAGCATTATCAAATCAGACAGCCATCCCACTGACATCCTGTATCACTAATCTCCTAGGGTACTGAAAGAGCTGACTTAGTCAAAATAAGACTTAAAAAACAAATAGGTTTTCTGGTGCCTCTTTTGTATCAGGCCCAGAGAACAGCTATCACACAGGTGTATGCATGTCCTGATGAACCTCATTGGGAGTACTTATACAGCTATTTAAAAATAGGATATACTAAAACACCCAGATCAAATTTTCCTGTGAAATAATTCAGTTCCACTACCTGTGTTGGGGCCTTACACTCACCAGTAAGCCTCAGTGGCCCAGACCAGCCTCATTCAGGACCCTCACTTGCATACTCATTGCCTGTTGGCAATGTATGATCTGAATTTCAGCTCAACCCTGGGTAGTCCATCCCTGCCAGAGCTATTCCATAGGAGTGTCAGTCTCCAGCCCTGTCTTATGCTGTTCTTTACTGGACTCCCTGGATGAACCCCAGCCCAGGCTCATCACCTAATCTAACCTTGATTGCTCACTGTCCACAGGACAGTCACCAACACATCTCTGCTGAGATGCTGTGGGACTGCAATCCTCTTGGAGACATCCCCTGCATTTGGGAACCCTGCTGCTTTTCAGTCATGCTTCTTTTTGTCATATTCTGCCCTTACTGCTCCCTGGGAACTATCATTATGTCAGTAGCACTCTTCAATGAAGTACCTCTAGAAGAGTCAAATCCTATAGAAGAAAAATAAAATATAAAGTAAAATAAAATAAAATAAAATAAAATAAAATAAAATAAAATAAAATAAAATAAAATAAAATAAAATAAAATAAAATAAAATAAAATAAAATAAAATAAAATAAATAAAATGTTGTGTTGCCAATTCAAGAAGAAATGAAGTTGTACATTTAAGATACAGGCAAGAGGTGCTGTGGCACCTCTAGATATTCCAGACTGTGTAAGAAATCAATTCAGAGAGAGAGCAAGTTAGTACTATATAACACAGCAGCTATAATGTATGATCTGAATAAACACTGAATATCTTCCCTCACCTTCCAGCAAAGATTTAATGCAGAAGTCTGTGGTGAGCTGAAATAATACTTAGATTTCATCTTATTTACAAAATACACCACAGATCATTTATTAATACATGAAGTATCATAAATAATTAAAACAAGTCTGCAACTGTCTAAATCGATGCACAAAATATATTAGCTGATTTTTGCACTTACACTGCATTTATTTGCTTAGTCATTAATTTGGAAAAGATCAATTTGAAGCTGATTGCACATGTAATAATGTTCTTCCATAAATACATTTTATAAACTAAATTATCAGTTAGTAACAGAAATCTAAAGAGTCACTCACACTCTGACGAATTCTCTCTTGTCTTCAAAAACAAAACCGAATCTCTCTAGTGTCTAATCCTAGAAGTTCTTGGCTCATGGAAAATTCCCCATAAGCGCTGATGGAGACAGCAGATTAAATCCAACAGGAATTTTACATGAATGAAGACTTTGTGAACAGTGTAGATGAATTTTCTCTTGTTGTTACATGAATGTACATCACAGGAAAGGATAAGAAATTCCCTTCCCTCCTTCTTCATGGCTCCCTTTTGCAAAGCCTTTGCCAGAGCAAGCTATACAAAAGAATATGTGCAATTTGGAGAAAGCTGCACACCAACAGATTTCTCATTCACACAGAATTATTTGCTTTACAACACTTAGTTTCCCAGTACATTACTTACTAGTACATTACTTATTAACTATACTCAGAGGTATATGCTTGTCTCATTTATTCAGCATCCTTCTAAAGTTCATTAACTATGGTCTTAGGCGGATGTAAACCCAAGAGATGCTGTGAGGGGAAATGGGAAGAGGAAGAAGAAAACCTTTCCAAGTCTTCCTAAGCATCATCCATCCAATTAATAAATTACAACCTGTGAAAAGCATAAACCACACCTGTGTCTTTATATACCAGCTAGATCCCAGGAGGCATTCTCTGTGCTCTGGCATAACTTGGCATCACTGGACAGCTACCATCGCAGAAGGATGGATATGACCTACTTGTAAGCCCCCACTGAGCCTTAAAGAAGATTTTTGGCCTTACATAACATTTTAGCAACTAAAAAAAAGAAAGAAATGCTCCACAAAAATAAATCAATGTAAATACACTGACTTCCATAGAATGACTATAATTTAGTGTAGTTGAACATCTTAGCTACTCAGAGTATGTTCTGATTTCCAGATAAATCTCACTCATGCTCCTCTGTTTGATCCACATTATGACTTTTAGTCATGCTTTGGAAGTAGCAACCACAGCCATGATATGTCATATAAGTTATGATCTAATATAATTGACTTCAAAACCTGCAGAGTAAAATATCACCTTGAAAGTAAGCGTTTTACTGATAGAATGCAGGCAGCAAAATCAGAAAACACCTGTTTTTTTCTCCTAGATAATTTCTGGACTTCACTTTCTCCAAAGCCTCTCACATCTGGGCTGTTTTCAAGACTTGCTAGTTTCCCTTTGAAACATCTCCAAATATACTCTATTTTTCCCTGTCCAGATTTACCAAGCCACTACTCATCTCATGTCCCAGCTGTCTGTCTTCCAGGTGTAATCTTTGTTTCCCAGTATTAGCCTGGCTTCCCTAAGCCCATTCAAAATGTTGCTGTCAAAATTACCTTTCTGCTTTATGACCTTTACTATGATGAATCATGTGCATCCTCATTTACTTCTCCAGTGAGTAAAGGATTCTTTTCTAACACGCTGCCTTCTGATGCTCAGGGTAATTGAGATATTCTTTGTGCTGGATATTGCAATAAACTTCCACAGATTTTAGCAAACCAAACACAGTGTAAAATATTTATTGAAAAAAAATAAAAATAAAAAATATTTTTTTAAAAAATGCTCTATTCCAGTTTAAACCAGCCCATTTTTAAACCAGACTTCAATCTTTCTTCTTTTTTTCCCCATTACCCTTACCATAAAGAAGATGGAGTCAGTGGCACACAAAGATGCTATAGGCTGAACTTAAAATACAAGAAATTCCATTCTCAAAATAAAAAAAAATACATATTTTTTTTACCACATCAGTGATTTTATATTGGAACAAAATACTGAGAGATGGCCCTGACAGATTCCGTGGAGACATTCAGAATCCATTTGGGCATGGCCCAGAGGAACCTGCTCTAGTTGGTCCTACTTTGAACCAGGAGTTTGTCTGGATGATCTCCAGAGGTGCCTCTCAACCTCAGCCATTCTGTGTCCCTGCCAAGACTCTGCTCTGAAGAACCATAATAGTCCAAAAAAATGAAAGGCTGAGAGACAACCGCCTTGTAAAAGCTTTGTATATTATGCTTCGCTATTATTTGAGACCCTTAAGTGCCTGGTTCAGATCAGGAAATCAGGGCAGTGCCCAGAAAAAGATGTGCCCAGGGGAGTATCAATCCTGGAACAAGTCATCTCTCTTTCCCCGAAATACTTCCTGCTAATCTTGCCTGATGAACTTCTCCAAAAGAATGCATTTGTGTAGAAAACACTGACATGTCAGAAACATCTGCTAACAACATTTCAACCAGGTGCACATATCAGTATCTCATATCACATATAATTCCATTAATCATTAGAAATCACAGACAGAATATTCTAAAAGTGCAAAGCAAGATGACTGCAATATACACTTCCATGCATCTGTCTTACCTAAACTATGCTCGCGCCTTTAACACAAGGTGAAGAGGGATATGTTATCCAGTCTTCTTAAGCATGAGAATTCTTTCCTTTACCAGGTCTACTTGCTTCTGGTAAAATGGAAAGGGACAATCTTGTCCTCTTATATCTCTCATTCAAACAGAAACAGTACATCTCTCCTATAACCAAACTGTCTGATTTTCTTTAATCTTGCATCCTCCAACATAATTTGCAGACTTTCTTATACATCATTTTTCTTCTCCATCATGCTCTCTACATACTTTTTCTGAGCTCGTACTGAAAAGGGGCTTCTGATTTTATGTATCTATCAACATTTATCCTTTCATCTAGTGCTCATGTCAGGAGTAACGTTCATACTGGAGTATCAAGCCGTCCTCCAGCACCACAGACCTGTTGCCATTCAGATCACCAGTTAAGAAAAAGATTTTACACTGAAGGCTCTATCCTAGCATTTTCATGCACAAGAGCTAAGAAGTCATGCTTGAGGTAGTCTTGCTGTGCTTTAAGGGTTAGATAATTTTTCTTAAGTACTCTGAATATTAAGAAATAGGGAGAATGTTTCCTTAAATTATAGACCAAAAGAGACATATACTTATCTTGGAAAAAGTAAGTATTTGTTCTATAGGTGGACAATACTTCTGACTTTCTGTGTATGTAGTACAAACAGCATGTAAGATAGCCAGATGTGTGCCAGTCTTTTTATATTGCTGCCAAAGCTTATTAGCCAAAGCTGTTCCAAAGGAGTTAATCTGTGAGAATTAGAATACAACAGATAGTAGCTGCGAGCCAAGGAGCTAAAATCATCACATTGCTTCATCCTTTTTTGCATTTGGAAAGGCTCTGCACAACTCCCAATTCATTGCTTTGAAGAGACACTGACACATGTTTTGCTGGAGAGTTGCTGCAGCACAGCATACTCGATGTTGGCTTTATTACAGGACTTTCCTCATAGCAGACTTCCAGACAAAATGTTAAGAGAACAGAGGTTGAGTTGCTGCAGCAAAACAGACACACAAGAATAAGCACTTAACCGATGCTCCTTTCCTTTCATGTCTGTTTAAACCTAGCTCTCCATGATCAACCCCAGTTATCCTTCAGCTAGTACTTCACTGAGCACTATTTTTTCTCTTTTTTTTTTCTTTCTTCCACAGAATAGTTTCTTTAGAAGAGAGTTGAAGAGAATAGAGATAGCTGCCAAAAGATTCAGTGAAAATCGGAGGCCATTTGGGTGATCTTAATCCTTGCTGTGCAAGGCACTGGGACAATCCTAGTTTGTGTCTACTATGGAAGGATGCATACTCTGGCTGAATCCTGCCTTACGGATGAACAACATGTGAAAGCCATTTTCTCTCATGTCATGACTTCCACAGGGAAGTCATTGGATGAATGGCCCAAAGAAAAGCCACAGTGAACTCCAGCAGGTCCACGACTGACACTGGCATACCATGTTCTGTGATATAAAATGGCAGATCACACTTTGAGACACAACACTGCTTTACTTGACAATTCTCATTTTTGTGAAATCACATCTAAACCTGGCAGTTTACTCTCATGCTCTCTCTGTATCACTTCTTTTGTCCCAAAATAACTTCAAGATAAACATAAATAATATGGTTTTTTAAAAAAAATGACAATGATATAAAATAAACTCTAAGTACCTCAACTCAAACAAACAACCTTCTGAAGCATTAGAAGAGAAATTGGTAGAAATGGCATCATCAACAAGAAGATCCAGAAGAACAGTAATCATTATAATGCAAGTCTCTATTCCAGGGTGCTCCAGTTCTCAATAGAAATTTAGTTTAAAAGGGAAAATGGAAAAAACAAGCATCTATAGAACCTTAACAAGGAATCAAAAGCAGTGGTTGTAGTTACAAGATATACAGTTTGAGTTTTCTGGAAGAGAAATCAAGCTTTAAAGTAGGATCTTTTTTTTTTTTTCATTTCACACATACTCAATGCCAGGCAAATCCCCAGGCATTAAAGTTTGCTTTTCTCCCAGCACTCTTAATGTAGTCATGATCCTTAAAGAATACTCTGTCTACACCTCACCGAAAAACCCCAGGATGATTTTGATAGTGGGCTGTCCAAGGTATTATATCAAATGAATCAATTTCAAACTAAACATTTAAATAAATAAATACTCTATAGGTTTTTGCAGTCTAATATTTTAAAAGAAATCATCCTAAAGTCAGAGAGGTTAAAAATAAATCAATACGAGGAGACAACATAAGGGAAAATTGTTCAACATTTAAATAAGAACATGACTGTGAACACAGAGGTTAAATTAAGGGTTTCCCTTCTCCCTGTGACTCAGTTAGGCTGTTACACATAGATGCTTCTTGTATTGCAGTGCACTTTCAAGAACACCCCAGGACACACAATCACCTTGCAGCCCACTTTCTGATTAAACTCACCTCCTGCAGTCAGTTTCTTATGCCATATATCTTCAGTTCGATGTTACTTCATATACAAATGATCAATTATAATACACAGAAAGCAGTCTATGTCAGTGCCCCAAAATATTTCCAATTTGCTGTGACAACCTACGAACAGAACTGAAGAAGGAAGCTACCACTGGTATGTGGGGAGGAATATGTAACCAAATGGTTATATCTGTAAGCACATCTGTACAATCAGTATTTTTAAATTCATTTTATTTTAGAAGGGGCTAGGAGGGGTCTGAGTTCATCTAGAGACAGAAGTTTTGTACTGCACTCAGCACATCAGACGCTGGAATAAGATGCACAACCACAGGGACATCACACTGCTCGCTACTCCCATTTCCCTTCATCCCCTCCCCAAAAAATCCAGCTGAGCTCTGGCAAGTTCATGCTTTCCTCTTCAGAGGAGTATAGAATGCAAGGTTTTCCTGTGACAGTTTCACAGCTCCCTCATTTTCTACACATGGAAAGCAAAACTGCATGGAAAGAGCTGAAGGACAGACAGACTTCCTTTTTACTCAGGATATTGCTCCTGTGTTCATTTCATGGCATGTCCATGCTCATGATTTGTAAAACAGTGTGTAGCAGTGGCATAACAAGCACCACACAAGTAGATCTCTTAGAAAAACAGGTACTTGCTGGAATATATGTGTACATATCATCAGTTCCTCTGTGACTCCACTTTGCATTCAGCCTGTAAGTAAGTCAGTGTACCACATTTATGTCATAAAGCATTTCCTTCACCAACATGTCAGAGAGGACTAGCCCCATCCTGAGTTTTGAAAGCTGACATCAGGTACTCGATAATGCTCACTGTGGCTTCCATTTGTACAATACAGGCAGCATTGCTTAGGGAACTGATAGTTATGAGCTGCTTTCAGTACATATGAGCCCCACAGCTATTGAGCTGATGAGACTGAACTGAAAGAGCAAAACAGGAACAACTGAGGTACAGTGTAGCTGCAGTCTTGCATTAACCTGCCATGAGTGTTCACATGAGCATATAACCAATCACACCTTACTAACATGTCTTTTCTTTGGAACTTCTGAAACATGATGTTGCTCTTGCTTTTGTTTTATATACCTCCCAGACACTAAATAAACAGCAAAGAACAGTCATGCCAAGGATACACTGAATATTTCAAAATCAGGCTGGAGTCATCTGGGACCATATGCCACTCCTTCAGGATTCATCTTTCTCTTTTAATGAAGTGTGCACTGGTGATGCAGTCTCCAACACGGATGGCCATTACATGGAAACTGGGTCATTAAATTGTGACCATAGACAAGATAAAGAAATTCCAGACAGCTGGTCAAACTGGGCACTGGGCACAATCCTGAAGTGCTGAATTTACTCATCAAACTCTATGGGTGACCCAAGGCAGGTCCTGTCCCACCACCCAGCCAGGGGAAAGGCAGCCATGGGCATCAGGCCAGCTCCCTGGGGAAAGAGATAGGTTGAGACAAGGGCCAGACATTTCTCCATAACCTTAGTGGGTCCTGTGGGTATACAGAGAGCTATGGGTGTGCTTTTCTTGCACAGCTTCATGTGGAAGTGGTGGCTTCATGTGGAAGACTGCAGCAGCCACGGAAACTCCAGGGTAACAGATCAGTGAAATAAAAAGCTGTTGCTGAGAACCTGATTTTCATCCTCCACCTCATTTCAGGAGTTTTACTACAGGCTGGGCTGACCCTAAGTCCTGTGGGCTGAACCTTTATGAGCAGGTGGAGCACACATTCACTGGTTTACTTTCATCTAAACCAGAGTTTGGTCCAAGCACTCTGGGACTAGCTTCCAACGTATGCAGAAAAATCAGGAATTTTTGCTTCAGGAGAGCATCTCTGGTGTGGATATAAGTACTAATAAGGATGCACTCAGTATACACTGCTGTTTTTTATCACTGGCTCCAATTTGTCTTGTTTTTTTCTAATTTTTGTGAACAGGATGCTTAATGAATGGCTTCAAGCTTTCCCATTGTCAGTTATGGTAGCACATCATGATTTACTATTGCTAAAATCCAGCATTATTCCCCCACCACAACATACAAAGCGGAAATTTAAAAATAAAAAACTGTGCAAAAATATGGAACAAGCTACTTGTAGGAAATTATTGAAAGGTACTGAAACCAAGGAGCTTTAAAAGCCAGCCTCTATGCAACTCGTACTGAAAGTTAAAACTGGGGACTATCTCTTCAGAATTCAGGCATGAAATGTCTAGTATCACAGCGCTTGCTTCATGCAAGTAATGACTGCTTGGAGAGACATTACAATAATTTTGCTTCCTGAAATTTCCCCCAGCCCATTTTTTAAAACATGTTTTAAATAAGTAATACATTGTTTGTAGTTGTCTACCTTTGAAATTTAGAAACTGAGGCAAATAAAAGTTAAATGAATT
Source organism: Coturnix japonica (assembly GCF_054131305.1). NCBI lineage: Eukaryota > Metazoa > Chordata > Aves > Galliformes > Phasianidae > Coturnix > Coturnix japonica. Next base: position 47,176,645 of record NC_140664.1, read on the forward strand.
GTTCAGAGTCCCATAGAAGTCTGTGGCAGTTTCATTTTCAGAGATGAATTATGCTGTGCACATTAACAACATAAATTGTAGTGGTCTGAGTTGCCATTTAGCCTTTGCTTATATAAAAGCAGGAACTTTTCCTATGTGACTAGGGAGAGCCATACAAAATATCTGTATTCTGGAGAAATGCTCAAAATAATTCCCATTTCTGCTGAGTCTGTAGTAGTTCTGTAAAGCTAAATCATAGGGGACACCCATGAGTAAGGGATCCCACTGACAACATTGCTTGCACTATATATCCTCATAGGAAATCTTCAGGAAAAGACATTTCTTCATTAGCATTCTGAGAGAAAAAGATATGTGGGACAACCCTATATGGAAGGAAAAACAAACCTAACATTGTTTTCAAGTAGATTTTAAAATATAGGATTATTGTATCCTACATAATTTTGTAATTACTTACTACAGTGCCTTACATGTTTAAAAATGTCAGTTATATTATTTATGCATGGATAAAGTTTGTGCTTATCTAACAAGTAGCTGACCTTGAGGATATAGTGAATAAGTTCTGTTAGAAACTATGTGAAAGTTCATATACTCTGTTGATGCATTTAAAAGTACCTAAATATAAAAATATAGGCCCATGTTCCCGTCCTCCATCTTATATTCTCATCAAGATTTATCACTGTGGAAGTCACAATTAATAGCCCAGCATAGTGCAGCACACTCTTAGCTTGGACTGATGAGGAAAATGCATTGAAAGACAGAAACAGGAATAAAGACATTCTTCTGTGTACCATATGTTACACTATGGAATATAAGTTACCTGTTTCCAGAAGAGAAAAGGGGGATGTGCCCTACAAGAGATCAGAAGGAGACAAAGACAGCCTGCCATCAGGCAGGTACACAATTACAAATGAATAAGTCCTGAAAGATCCACTCACTTGCAATAATTTTTACTGCTTAAAATTAATTTGAAAAACCTATAGCAATGCCTTTGCCTGTGACTCTTAAGATATTACTACTGCATCATCAGACACCATGCAAAATCTTTTTGTCTAACAATTATTTAATGTTGACCTCAATTAATTCAACGTGAATTAGAGATGAACATCACAGAGCTGATATGTACTTAGAACAGCCACAAAACCACCATAGTTAGAAGAAAAAGAAAAATCAATTAGTGCTACAAACCCTCAAGACTTCAAGGCATCATCAGCTATTAGCTGATGAGCTTTGGAACAAACCTTCTCTACAAGCAAGTAGTGCAGATACCTGCAGCCTCCAGCTATTGGCAGCATCAGTGTATCAGATGGGATGAGCTGCTGTTTGAATGCAATGAGGCATTGCCTCTGCTACACCTTTTGACTGAATTCAAAGGAGTCAGAGACAACTTTCAGGTTTTTGGTTTTTTTGACATTTCACATGTGCATCAGTGTCAATGCTAGGAATTTAAAAGAGGGCAGACAGAACATCCTTCATTCAGGAAACCCCAAAATCCTGCATAAATATTTTACGTGCTCTTTTTTTTTTTCTTTTTTTCTTTTTTTAATAAATAGAACAATGTCATCTAGCACAGAATTCTGCTTCTTCTGGAGTAGCACACAGTTAATCTAAATTAGTGCATGATTTCATGCAGGAAGTAAAAAAATAAACATATCCTGTTAGAACTACAGGCAAATTTCAGGTAGGCAAAATCTAATTACTCGACATGGAATACAGCCAGTGACACCAAGTAATGCACTTATTCTTGTGAAATGTGCTGTAGGATTTTCTTTTAATAGTTAGACTTGCTCTGAGCCTTCATTTTTTTTATTTAATCTGAAAGATGGAGAATGTGCTCATTTGTGTAAAATCAGTTATAATGGATATAATGAAAATTTACACAAGTCTTGTATAACTGGATTTAACGGCTAGGATCTGAAGTCTAGGTTCGGACAGCAGTAGGCCACAAAGACACCTTTGTATAGAGTTGAAATTTTTTGGCAGAGACTGGAGACAAGTGGCAATAAAAATTTAAGTGTTGAGACTGTCTTTTAAAATACTTCACACACTTCATAAATAATACTCTGTATTTTTAGAATATTAATAAAACTGTCCTGCTTCTGCCCCTCCACTTTTAGTATCCAGCATGTCCCTTTAAAGCTGCGACCCTGAAATGGAGAAGAAGGCAGAAAGCAAAGGCAGTAACAGGGCTCACATCTTGAAGAAACAAAACCAGAAAACAAGCAAAATACCTCCCACACCAACACTTCAAAGACTATCTGTCTAATTCCTAAGCAGGACTAATTTGTGTGCATGTATGAAACTAATGCCAACAAAATGACATAGGTAATTACATATGATTTCCGCATTGCACAAAGGTATAGGTGGCCCATTGAACCACGAGCCAAATTCAGTGAATTCTTTATGTGTGATGGCAAGCATTTGGCAGCTTAGCACTGTTGATCATTGCAATGATTAACATCGGTGCTCTGTACCAAGAGTTGACATTACTAGCTTTTAATTCCTACCTCATGCCTTTGGGGTAATTCTGCTGTGAAACCACCAGCTTCATTAGTTTGCCACTCAAAGGCAGCAAAGAAAACTACAGTGTAGAGCTAGCAAGAGAAGAAAGACTGGAGCAGTAGGAATGGGTGCACCAACCTCTTGTAGAAGAAGCACTTTGGCTTACTCATTAAGGCTCAATCAAAGCAGGAGCTAAGGAGATCCTCTGCAGAAATATTAATATCCCTCACCATAGTATCATTAAAAAAAGTGAGAAAAATGAATAGCAACAGCATTTTTTTCTAGTTCTTGGATCTTTCCAATATGTGAAGAAGTACAAAGCCATGCCCCGGGATAGTTCACATTATAACTACATCTATCTCACACCTCACCCCTCTTTATCCATTCAGGTTCAAGAACAAATTAAATCCTCTTCCACTTGTTGATAAAAGAAAATTTCTTCAGATCCATGTTGCTTATTTAAGAGATTATGACTAAGGAGACCCTTGGTTATCTCTGTAAAATTGAAAAGAAAAAAAAGGTGCCTCTAACACCTAGATGTGAGGAAAAAAGAATTCTTGAGCTGTTGGTCTCAGCAGCCTCAAGGGTTTTATTATTGCAGAACCACCAACAGGCCCTGCTGATGTAATACATTAGAAGTTATCATTTTCCGTTCCAGATCTTGAGCTGACAACATCTCATGAGTTACACATTCTTCTGGTTCCCATTCTCAGCAGACAACACTGACCAGGCCCCAGTGGAAGGCAGAAATGTCCCTCAGGGCACACAGCAGGCAACCTAAGTGACAGGAAGCTGACATGGGTCTTAAGTACCATGAAGCTAATAAGTAGAGGATGAGGTCAAGAACACCACATTTTCTGTGATGAGTACTGACATGTTGATGATTGAAGATCCTTAAGGTCTCTTCCAAACTGAGTGATTCTATGATTCTATAAACCATTTAGATGTTGTGCTCAGGGACATGAGTGGAGTGGAGGGCTGTTAGTTAGGGTAGTATGGTTGGACTCGATGATCTTTATGATCTTTTCCAACCTGAATGATTCTATGATTCTTTGTTCTGCAGCAGAGGTGCAGGGGAGCACCTGGGCCTACTCAACTGCTGCTTCATTTCCCCTGAAGCTCCTGTAACAGAAGTCAACTCCCTCTGACTCAAGCTAAGTATATGCAGCTTGACATGAGTCACTTACAGGCATTTTAGAAATTCAGCTCTGTCATCTTGGAACTGAGAAGGACCCTGTATGTTGAAAGACCCAAATCTTCTATGAGTGAGACCAGGTTTATTTTATTTTATTTTATTTTAAACCAAATTCAGTAAATACAAAGCTACATGATATCTAACTGTATCAATTAGCCTATCTCACCAAACCAACCAGTCCACTGATATAATATTATAAAACCAGATATTTAGGCAAGTGTCAAAAAACTGTTTGTCGAAAGTGAGGAATTCAGTATATAGGTATTTTAAGATTTGCATCAACAGAGTATCCTCCAATTGAAGCAATTCAAATCATATGTACATTGCCATGATTTAAATTCAGTTAGTAAAAATAAATTACATATTTAATGAACAAAAGTAATACTTTGGAGCACATATTGCTGGGATAAAGGGCATAGTTAAGGTAATATCATCAGGGAGCTTTAGCCAAAGCCAGAAAGCACAAACTTGGAGCAGACCCCTACCTGTGTTTGGACCTGCTTAGAAGCAGAGTGTTTTTATTCAGGTCTCTGTGGAAATTGTTCCTGTAAGCTCAAAATCTGCTCTTTGACTAGCTCCTAGCACTTCAAAGCCTGGGTTCGTGCCACAGGACAAAATAGCTATTGAGTGAGACAGGGAGCAAAAGCTTTCTGAAGCCATGTTGCCAACATGACTCAAAACAACTATGAAGGGACCATCTATAAAGGCCTGGAGGTTAGTCCAAGCTCTCTTCATGTTGTTGGTTTTTTGCCTTTCTCCTGAGGCTACCAAAAAAACATCAATTAATGCTTTAGAGCTGTTGGCATCCCCAACTGGCATGAAAGCCTCAATTCACCTCCTGAAGGGTAGCAATATTTTTCACCCCTTTGCTTACTGCAACTGTAAAAATTAAGCACCACATGATCTATGAATTCTTCATATTTGTCCTCAACATTATTTGCTGTAGCAGGAAAATGACTGCATCACAATCAGTGAGCAGCTAGACAGTAAAGAAAATGTTTTTACAGTGAATAAATTATATACAGGACAGGGGTAGGTATGAGTTTATTTCAAGCGATTGAGCAATTAGCTGTTGTATGAATTCCTGAAAGCTGGAATCATCATCTAAACCATCAACAGCAGAGGTTTTTTTCTTCAAAGTAAACAGGTATTTGTATAGGGGACTTCCTCTAGCGCCTTACATTCTACATTCTACAGCACTGGCAAAGCAGCTGATAAATGAAACAAAACGTACACTTTATCCAAAGGTAGGCTGTATTAGTTTTCAGATGTCATTTAAACAAATTAAATAACAAAAGAAAAACAGTGGAGGTAGGAGGAAAACAAATAACGCATGTGCTTGGATTTAAAGACTTGCTAAGAAGACCATAACTACATCTTAAATGCATGACAGAAAAAGAAGAAAAAGTTGATTTCATGAGTCAAAATATCTGTTTCTTTTTCTAAAAATCATAGATGTATCAAAGCCTTTGCATTTCATGTTTAGCTACAGAAGTTAAAGCCACTGTAAATATGTATTTTGAAAAACATTTTGTCTGTTGTGGAAACAGGCATTTCAGTCACAAGATATGAAATGTGGAATTTTGTTCACATTCTGTCCATGTCTTTTGTTAGCCATTTGTCTTTTGTGGTTGGCAACTTTCAGCATTAAATATGTGTAAATTACTACTTTTGCTAGAAATATCAACACATTGCAGTCATCTAAAAAGCAAGAATAGATATGGAAATAGGAATATTAATCAATCTGTGCTCCCACAGCGTCTGAATGTATGAAGTATTCAGTTTGACAGAAATAATCCAAAGTATGCCAGACATTGCTTATGAATACAACCACTATCATTTTCAAATTCACTAAGTTTTGACTGAGTCATTAGTCCTAGTAGTTGTTATGCTCTGTCATTCTGGAAGTTTCTTACATTATTCAAAGACCAAGTTGACAAGGAAAGGTTTGGAATCTCTAGATTCCAAACTAGTCTTTTATAATCAAAGAAAGTATTTCTGTTTTGTTGTCTAGATAAAACTGTTATCATTTCTTAGAGTTTTGGAGCGCCAGAGCACTATGAGAGAATTATAAAGTGCATAAAGTTGGGGAAAAAAAAACTCATATATATTAGTTCATTTAAAGTCATGAGGTCATGCTGTGTTTGGTATTCCTGTTTCTTCCCAAAAGATCATGACTTCCTTAAATATTATTTGCCTTTGGAATTTCTGTCTCAAAGTCATCAGGAGCTAAGCTGGGCTGGTGCTTTTTCTTCCCTTTTAAAATTAAAAAGAAAAAAGACCAACCCTCTTTTGTAGTATATAATCTGTGAATTCCTAGCTTACCAAATTGATAAAAACACAATCAGCAAATGACAACTGCCCCTTAATATGATTTTAACGTTGAAAATGTTTGATTTAAGCAAGAAAACAAATGTTTTAGTAACAATAACAAATGCTGATTTTTTAAAATAAGAATAAAATCATCAAAACAAACACTTTGTGTTTTCCTTTACTAGAGCATACAAAAAGACTATGGGAAAAACAATACCTTTGTGAACTCACTAGATTGTTGCAAAAGCTTTCTCAAGCAATAAAATGGATCTTTGGCCAGCTGACCAGAATGAATAACACTATGGTTAAAATGCAAAAATTGTACAGATGCCAAAGTGGTGGTAAATGGAAGCTTCACTTAGCTACGCATAGATCATATTGTAGTAGACAAAGGAAATAAAGCTGATTGTATGCATTTGTATCTGGTAGTGATAGCTTTATAATTCAATATGTGCAACCACCAAAGAGAGACAAAAGCATGCCAGACTTAGTAATCAGTATGGAAGATATCACCAAAGAAATGGCATAGATAGCAATAATATCAATCAAAACTAGCTTATCAGATCAAGGTAAAAATAAAGTCTGTTAGGAAAAGAGACGGCTATTGAGGTCTGTAAAGACAAGATTTTGAGAATTTCAGAGCATTAAATGTTCTTGGCCTCTTCTTCAAATAGAAACTTGCTTGATCATCAATGGACTAGAAATCAGAAGATCTGAACACTCTTCTCAGCTTAACCAAAAGAATATGTGTATGTCATCAGACTCCTACTTTGTCTCTAACATGGAAAAATTAGTTCCAGTCCCACTGAAACAAGACTGAGTGTAGAGCATAAAGAGGCAGAGGAGGACAAAAGGGGGGAAAAAAGATTGGTGCACGGTTGGACAAGAGAAAGATCTGAAGCTGTAAAAATTTCTGACCCCTACTGCTGTAATTATCAGAACAAAACATTGCCAAATCATGACACTTCTCTTAGAAGGTATGGAAACCAAAACTCTGGTCTAACACTGGCCATAATTAAAGGAATTAGGCATAAAACCCATTCCTACACCCCGAGTCAAATCTCAGTGAGAAGGCCACACACAATCAAAGCTTGTGAGAAGTGCAATTCCAATGTTATAATACACTCTCCTTCCTTTATTCTTCCTTTCTTTTTTTTTTTTTTTTTTTTTTTTTCTCTGTTTCCATATCCAGAATAAGTCTCCTTGAAGGGGAAACCTGACATGAGACTACTAGCCAAGACTATTTCTGCACTTATTTTATAAACAATATAAAATTATTTATATGCCAGAATTGGAAGTTCATCCAAACTGATGTAAAAATCCTCCATGTTAGCTACTCTAAAATAGAGTCTAAAAGGCTTGGAACTACCAAGACATGTGTGTCTTACATGCTCTTTTCTAATGGCCACAGAATCCACAGGGACAGAAGGGAAAGTAAAGTATTATAACTCGCTTCCTGAGAGAATGAACCATGAAAGGCATGTATAATAAAAATATGATTTGGATCATAATTAATCCCTTTCAAAGAATACATAATCATATTTATTTACAACCATTATTTAAATAGGGAGATCTATACTGTTTGTGGAGAACGCAAGATGAATAGGTGTTGTGGATTTTCAGACTGTTAAACACAGGCATTTTTATATTACCATATAAATGTTCTAGAACAATTATCTAGTGATTTCCTGTTGTTTTGAGAAAATATATTCTTAACTGTGACACAAAGCCTTGTTATAGTAAGAAAACATTTAAAATACAGAGGTCTTGCTGCTTAATTGAAACAAAAAGAGAACCCTGAACATCGCAAATAAGATGAGAAGAATGAATAGGGGGTAAATATTTTGTATAAGACAAGAACACTCGGTGAAACCACTAGGTGCCAGATTTTAAGCAAACGGAAGGAAGTACTTCTTACTATGATGTATAATTATGCTGTGGAATTCATTGCCATGGAACACTGTAGATGCCAAAACTATAAATATATGGCAGACAGGTCCATCAGGAGCTATTAACACACCAGATGCAACCTCCAGTTCAGGAAGTCCCAAAACTTCTGAGAGCCAGAAACTGGGAGAGCATACCAGAGGAAGGGTCATTTTATTGTTGCTCTACTTCTCATAATCTTTCCTTAAACATTCATGTCAGAAGCAGGATGCTGGACTATAAAAGCTGTAAGTCAGCTTACATATGGGCATGCTTCACATATGCTTGGTGTAGAAGCCCCTATCAGAAGGCATCACGGCTGGTCTCAAGAAAAATATTAATAAGGAACTTGACTCAGTGCGTCTGGAAATGCATTATTTTGAAAAAGAAAATGGTGCAATAAAGGTCTGTAAATTCAAGTATACAAAAAGACTACTCGGTTCCTTGAAGTCACAGCAGGTTTAACTGAAGGATGATATCCGTGACTCACAGAAATTCATTAAAGTTAATGGAATAAGCTAGTGGTGGAAACCCTACTATCCAGTTAAAGTCCATTTAGGTGAGAAAAGCTTTTCAGGAAATAGGTTATCAAATGACATACTGGACAGTTGCACAGTTTTTAATCTGACTACTTCAGGGATAACAAGATGTTAAGGTGTATTGATGAGGGCATTATCCAAATGCCTCTTGAACACTGACAAGCATGGGGCACTCAAAAAGAGTAGTCTCACAAAAAGTTACTTGATCTTCACTGTGATCTAGTTGTGTTTTTTTTCACAATTGTTCTTTTGTCATATATTTGCCTCTTTTATATTTTTTGACCAGCTTCTAATTTTTATACTTCCTATGTCATCCTTCCTTGTCCATGCTTTCTCAAGTAGTATTTACCAATCATTCATAAACCCAGCACACATATTCTTCTAATTTCCACATCATCACAATCTCCTTCCTGCATCCATCCTCCAAGAGGATCCTCTCTTTTGTAAGGATAGCCCTACTTAAAGCACTGGAGCAGGGAGCATGTCAGAGAAGATCTGGTTTTCCTCTTTTTATGTCTTCTTATCTGCTCTCTAAATAAGCAGTCAAATATATAAAAAGAGAAAATAAATAAATAAATAAAAAGTTCTGTAAAGTGACAAAGAATCAAGTTAATGATTTACAACTCCTTTATACTGGGGCCTGCAACTATTAATGATTTAGTGACAACTAACTGCCTGCAACTAACAATTTGTACATTTAGTACAGCAGCAGAGTGGTTTGCATTTACAAGTAATTAAAATTTCTTAGATTCAAGTAGACAAGGTTAATGATGTGTGCGTTCACTATGATGTCAACCATGCTGTATGATTAAGACACGAGTAATGATACATTGAATTAATACTGTAAAGTCCACTATTGGTGACCATATATGATTTTTCCCATTTATCCTTCCCTTTAAATAATACAAATAATTGTTTCTAAAAACAGTGACTGTAAATGGGCCTGCGTGCATACTAAGTTACCCTTCCTGTTCAGTTGGTATCACTACATTGTCTAAGCTGATTACTTTTTAATATATCTTCCTTTGTATGGGATTCAAGAAGCAAGACTCTTACAAATCTGCTTCAACTGAAGCTACAAATGTGCAACAAAATACACAGCATAAGATAAAAAAATATATAAATAACTTTCTGTGCAATTCTATTTTCTTTGCACCGTTATATTTAAATTTTTTCTTGGAAAGAATCAAGGGATTATTTGTCAGTTTGTTAGCCAACCTAACTCCCATCTTCCAAGAACTCATCTTTTAATTAGAGTGAAATTTTAGTCTCAAATTCTGCACTGCCTGTGAGGCATTGCTTGTGGTGTGGAGAGGTGCTGGACAGCTTCCAGTCAAGTCGCTGCTGATTTGTAGTGCCAGTTGTCATATCCAATACTCCTACAACTTGCCTTCTCTGCTCAATATGAATCTTATCTCGCTGGACACTGATGAGTGGGCTGAAATGTTAGAAATTTGGATCTGTTTGTGTACAGATCTTCCATTCTCCCATCTGGACTCATTGCCAATAATGGATTTCTAAGTTTCATAGAAATAAGCATTTCAGGGTTTTGATTTTCCAGGCATTTCACAACGAGTCTTTAGGAACTGTACAACAAGGGTTGCCCAAGAGTCTTTTTTATTTTTATAAAATGAGAAAAGAGTCAGCAAAGTTGGATCCATTCCAGGTACACTTCTGAAATGGTTTCACAGGCACAGGAAATCCTTCCCCAGCAGCAGTCTCAGCCCCACAACAGCAGCTGACAACACGCGTGCTCAAATGCTGAGTGCTGACATGCAAACCTGGCTCTGCTTCAGTTTGAGCGTGGGTATCACCAGTGGTCTCCCACCTCCCTGACAAACACTACAGCCAGAATTCAGCATTTTCCTTTTAGGTGTTGGATCCCTTCTGTTTTTAAAATATATTTAGCTATTAATTCAGAGAGGATAGAGGCAGCAAGGGAGAGTAACTGAACTTTATGGCCCACAGTCAGAGCGCTCAACTGGGATGCGGGAGATCAATGTTCAAGCTGCATGGATTAAAGTAGGCTTTCCCACACTGTGGATGGAAGCGCTCAGTGACTGTGCCAATAACTATAACATACTTTCTAATTTATTTTGTAATGTCAAGAGTATATGATGCATGCTATTTTTTCTTTTGCCAGTTTGGCTGGTTGTTTCTTTTAATTTATGAGTTTCAAAGACAATTTTCTGCTGTTCATTTTAAAGTATTGCCCATGTCTGAGTTGACATCAGACAATTTTGGGAAGGCTACACATGTTTAGAGATGCCAACTAGTTCACCTACCAGTGTCTGAGCACTACCAGGCCGTCTGCCAGGCCTTGTTGTTACACCACTGTGACTGCTGCTCACTCTAATTGAGACAGACGAGGGGAGTTGCATTTGAATGCTCTACATGTTAAACTAAGTGAATAATATTAGGATTAGCCATAAATTTAGAGCACTGTGAAGGGTGGGTAAGCTGAGAAATTCAGCAACATTGAAATGTCATGGAATTCCTGACCATTTATTATTACCGTTTTAATCCTACCACTTCGCAATGTTTACTCATAAGAAATTATTTCTTTTGGTAGCTTCCATGTCATCTATTGAAAATTCAGTGTTATCTAATGAAAAATGGCCTTATATTGCTGCTAGCCCTTCCATTCATTACTTCTCCAGCCATTTTCTTTCTTTTCCCCAAGTTACAGATAATCTCCACTTCTAACTGCCCTTGCCTCTTTGCCCAGAAAAAGGTCTTTGTGTTCCTGGTCAGAGAGCCTTCATATAGCAGTCAGAGCTCAGGGGAAAAAGATTCACAGCAAACTTATTTCCCAGCATGATTCTTGTATAAAGCAGCATAGCAGATGCTGCTCTGATTTAGCACTTTTCACACAGTGTGCTCTGAGCTACTTTTTAAGAGGTGCCATATTGTATGAACTTGCTGCATTTTTACACCAGAAGCCCCAGCAGAGTGGGCTGTGACTAGGATTTAGTGCAGGATGATCAGATTCACCGGTCACAGTTTACATTTTAGTCAAACAGCACTAGGGCAGTTCCAGATGTTAAGTTCTCTCTTTCCTACAGGAAGGAAGGACAAATCCTCAGTTTTCTTAAAAAAAGATGGATAATCACCTACCTATAGCCACCAAAGTCATACTGAATTAGTCTAATGGTTCATGGAGTACCCCATCTTCTTTACTAGGATGGATTTCTGCATTAAGAACTTCAGAGAACAGCACATGAGTAAATAACTGGAATAACATTATCAGGAAGATTTCTCCCACTGAGAATATTTGTTTTGAATTCATAACTTGGGTAGGAAATTCTTAGTCTGCAGTTACACTACCCAAATCCATCCTAGATTCTAGGTTTTTCTCTCCAAAGCATATCATCAATCATTTTATGGACTATAGCTTGCAAGCTTCCGCTAGAAACCCAATTCTATTTCTCTGTGGACAAGAAATGTCACAAAACTCGAACAAAGAAACCAAGATTAGAAGCATCTGAACTGAAATGATTTATTGTTAGCTATGCATGACCCACGTAACAAGTCTTCAGAGAACATAAGGCAACACCAGTTTGTCTTTCTTTAGAGAATCACCGAATTGTAGGGGTTGGAAGGGACCTCTAGAGATCATTGAGTCCAACCTCCCTGCCAAAGCAGAACATCAGAGAAAATTGTTATCATGTAAATGATTTTATTATAATTCACACAGTATTCTTTGTTTCTTTTTTTTTTTTTTTAAATCCTAGCTCTTACAGTGGAGTTACGTGAGATTTCAGTCTCATCTATGCATTTTATTAAGAAGACATGAACAACTACAGGGAAACATTTATAAGCATCATCTGTAAGATTTTTTAAAAAGAAATAATAAGAATTATTTCTTAAAATCTCACCACTTTACACTGCCTTCAACACTGTTCCACAAAATAGATGAATTGAGGTTAAAATTGTGAATTGTGAAACGTACAAACAGCAAGATAGTTACACCTATTCTCATTTCTGACTCAAGAGAACCTCATGTTCTTTTATAACAAAAACATTTTTAATTTGCTTTATTTTAGCACTCATTGTTTTGTTGTTGTTGTTGTTGTTTATGTCTTTCTTTGTCACATCGTATTGCTCACTTTCCAGTTACACAGTTCTAATCTCCTCTCATATTTAACTAAGAAACATCTTCCACCTTCCTAATCTCTGAATATATGCAACTACAAGAAATTTCACTTTTCCCCACTGCAGAAGGGAAACATACTGTACCAATTAAAGAGCTTTCTATGAAGAAATCTAATTATAAAAACACAAGGCCTGACTCAAAGCCTATTTTAGTCCATGGTAAGACTTCTGTTGACTTCTTTGGGCTTCAGTCCATGCTCAGCAATGGTTAAATTGAATAAGAATAGACCTTATTTCCAGTTAACAAACAATTTGTGGGCATGCTGAATGCAATATGTTTACATTACTTCTACATCTTCCATTAAAGAATACAAATTTTGAAAATATGGTATTGCATTAGTTCATACGAGAACTCATATGTTCCTTAAATGTGGGTCTTTTTTAATACATCCATCCTATACATCTCTGCAACAGAATGGATTTTTACAGGAAACATATGGGATCAGGAAAGTATTTTCTACTGCGAACATCACATGATGGAGATGCACAGTCTGTTTTCTGAAACATGAGCATTCTTCAAGTACTTTACAATTCCTCATCCAGTACCAGTAACCTTTTACATCCAGACGTCTAAAGTAGTTCCTAATCAAAAAGTCTTAGGCTGCTCTTTGTTATCCGTGGGCATTTCTACAGCCTGTAAAACCTGCCTCCATAAAGAGGCCTAAACACAAAAATTACAGAGAAGACTTTCTTCCTCTCTACCCTGACAGAAAGACGGTGGAAGCAAAGGGATTTGCTCCTTCCTTGCATTGCCTATTTTATGAAAGATGCAGCAAGGAAGCTATTAGTATGTGGAGCTGGCAGAGAAAGGACTTTCTCTGGTCAGTAATACAGACTACACCTAGATCCAGCCTCTGTGCTTGCGGCAGCTTGCTGTGCAAAAGAAAAGTCTCTGTGTGGAAATCATCTCTCCACACACTTTCTTTCTCCCCTGTGTGAATTCAACCTGTCTGGGAAACTGCCAGAGCTACCAGCTGAGTAACTCAACAGAGGAGAGTTAGGTTTGAGTTAAGGAACAGGGTCTGTAATCCAGCTGATCTTAGCTGTAGGAGCTGGAAATAAACCACAAATACTTCTAAGCTTATGCTGTTGACTCCCTCAGTCAAAAGAATTATATTTGCTCAATTTTGGCCATTGATACGAATGGAATGAAAACTCCATTTCCAGCTTTTTTCAAGACAAGTAGTCAAGTAGTAGCAATTACATTGTTGAAACAAAGTCTGCTAGGAAACATGCATGGATATACTGAATGTCAGCCAGCACAATCTTTAAGGAAAGGTGTGAATTTTTTTAATCTAGTGAGACCATAAATAAAGTAATAACTTCGGGTATGTATTCTCAGAGCAAGCACAGTATGTGCAGTTTCAAAGTGGAGGTGAGCCCGAAAGAGACAATTGTTCTTATGTACCTGCTGAATTCAGTGTAATTTCAGAGAACTTTGCAACATGGATTTGTTCTTTCTTAACATACATATCAACATTCATTCACCAATGTACATACTGAATACTGCTGGCCAAAACAGTCTTTCCACAATTTCTGCTGAGAAACATCCTCCCTCCAATGCATTTGCATCAAAGTTAGATCTGCAGAAAGAAAGATCCCTTCTCAAAGGTGGTTTGCACCATGGCACCTTTACATCAGCAAAGTTTTATCAAACTAAGTAGCCTATGTTGCTATTGTACATCCACAGTTCTTTAGGAAGTAAATAAGAGCAATAAAAACAAAAAATGCAATGCAAATATTCAAGCTTAATAAGGATAGGCACTGGCATAATAGGTCTTGATTGATGTTTCTGGAAATTACATCCATGTACGTAATAATATAAATATCTTAAACCCTGATTATTTGTGTGCATGACTGACTAGAATGTTTATTATAGAAAGAAAATTTATTATAGAAAGAAAACACAGCAAAGTCAATGCATAAGAGAAATAATCACTAAATACATAATGTCTGGATATGTTTTTGAGTAGTCAATCAACTCAGAACATTTCTCTTGACTGATTTTACAAGATTTATTAAAACATGAATAATTAGTTCCTTTATCACCCAGCTTCCCTGTTATCTTTCATTTGCCAGGACTCCTCCTGACAAGTTGAACTTTTTGAAATACTCTGGAGATATCAAGTCCTGTAATCATGTCATGCATGGAGATGACATTCCCTTCTTGCAAAAGGCAAATGAAAACAACATGAAAAAAAGTAGGCATGCAAGGAAGAGCACTCTGAATGACATTATCTGGTATGGAAATTCATATAGGTTTTGTTCTCTCCTTTAATCAAGGATTCAGTCATAGCACATTCCCAACTTGTGTTCTTTTCAAGCCTTCAAACACAAAATTGTTTTTCTGTTTCTTAAACAGAAAACAGCATTTCAGTGCTCATTTTGTGCATGGCTTGCTATCTCTGAGCTTAACATTTCAGTCTTCATCATTGTTGCAGCATAAATATTCTACTATGTTGTAAAACAATGAACAGTTGTAATTCATGCACAGCTGCGTTATTAAGAAAACATGATTTCTACATGCTACAGACCCACTCAAAGATCCAAAATTCTAAATTACAGAAATCCACAGTATGTGAACCACTTAAGATTTGGATTATCTTTTAAAGACAAATCAAAGCATATTAATGTGATAGAAAATTTTGTTTGCTCGGAAAGACCTGTATACAGTAACGCAGATAAAGAGGTGAATTGGCTTACAGTGGTTACTAACAGCCAGTCAGAAGGAGATCAGATGTCTTAAAAAAGGAAGGAGCAAAATGGATTGTGAGTAGACAGTATTAAATTAATCAGATAGGCAGGAATGACTGTCATATACGTCTAGACCAGTCAGATGAAATTTGTTCATTTTTTTCCTTTCTGTTATCCTTTAGTTGGTTACTGGATCAAAAGCCTAAAGAAAACTTCAAAAATGCCAAGTGGCATATTTCTACTAATTTCTGTGGACTTTGTATCAGAGCTTTAAAAGAGAGACTGGATTCTTCTATCACCTCCATCATCCCCCCAAGAATATCAAGAGTACTTGATGGAATACATTTTATCCCTCTTGCATTCAACTAAAATGACACTGAAGTGTATCACATTTATTCATTGCTGACATATTTTAAAGAAGTTGAAGATCAAAACAAATGTTTGCATATCATCAGAGCACAGCAAGCAAAAAATTAAACTGGCAATACAGAACTACATGCTGAGATGCCAGAATGAAACTTTGCTACATTATACACTGATTGCTTTAGTATAAGAACAAAGGCAGGTAGAAAATGAGAGTAATAAATATTCAGTATGATAGGAAAATAATGCCTTCCAATATTAAAAAACACCTACTTTGTAGAACAAGTAGATAATCTGATTCAAACACATTTGCACAAGACAATAACTCTAAAATCTATATTATTCATTTCTTAGTGTTTTTAATGCCTATTTTCTTTATGACATTGCATACATTTTCATCCAGTGACTTTGTCTGCTTCTCCATTCCCTTAATTAAGATAAGGACCTGAGCTTACAGTGCTCTAGACCAACTTCCAGGGAGGCCAGTTACTAGGAAAATGAGAATCCTTGTGGATGCCTTACAAGCATAAGTGCCATTGCTTTCGAAAAGGATAGGAAGCCAGTAACAAAGGAAAACTTAGAAAAATAAACCCATCTGTTACGTGCAGGCATGAATACTGCATTATGCATGTGCCTCTCATTTTACATAGATGAAACATTATTCTTGACCTTGACTCCACTTAGTGCACTGGAGGTTGAATGAGTCTCGTGCGTTTAGAGAACTGACCCACTATTGTATTGCGGAAACAGAGTGGGAGGGGAAGAAGCTAATCCAAGTATCCCCTCTGGTTTTGCTTCGTTCTGTCTCTGAGGAGTTGCTGTCTGAATTCTTTGGTCCTGGAAACATTCCACAGCAATCAGACAGTGCATCTTCTGAGACATGAATTTTTGCTGAGCTTTGTTAGCATTTTTTATTCTTTTCTGCTCATTAATAGGGAAACAAAGCTCAGTGCTGTATCAAATGCTAATATCATTTTTAAGCAGAGAAAAAACACATGGATCACTGTTGGTGCCAAATTGCCAATGCAGCTAGCCCTTTCTCTTCACTTCATCTCAGATTTTTAGGATGCCCTGAAAGTCTGTATGAAAATAATCTATCATCAGTCAATTTCAGCACTACTGAACAACAGAAAGCTCATTTTTATCTGAATTTCTTTTTACTGATCTTCATATTTGATTGAAACATTATAGGATCAACAAAACAGAGGCCAGAATCTGGATACCAAATGTATTCAAGAGTCACGTGCTAGCTGACAAGTACATTCAAACAGCTGTTCATTCAAATTATTGCCTGTCTGAAAATTTTTGTGTAAGGCCTCTCATATACAATCAAAACCAGGTAATGCCAAATCTAGAAACCTTTATTCTTAAGACACTTAAAAACAGAAGTGCTTTAGATAAAGCAGAAGAAAGGTGAAATGTTAGCAGTTACAGACTATGAAAATCATCGCCTTTCCTTATGTTTTAAAAGGCATCTCTTTAAACTCTGACAAAACATCAAGCTAATGAAGTTAAGGTCTACAAAGGCCTCTTTACATCTTCAGAATGACTTGATATATCTACCAAAACTTTGTCTAGAAGCAAGCAGCACAAACAAACCCTCTAGATACTAGTCTCATAATACTATACTTCTTCAAATGCCAGCACACTGTTTATTATAGACTTATTAAATCTCATTCTGTCTGATGTACGGTAAACTGGCTTACTGGTAAAGAACAAATAAACTGGCACACTGTTGAGTGGCACCAAGATGGAATATATCGTGTCTAGGCACAACCTTCACAATTCTGCTAAAAGTAACTGCTCTTTACTTTTGCTGAACCTGTGAAACAAACTTCAAATAAAAACCAGTCAGCTGGGTGTGAGTTTGACTGAACAACATTTGCAACAGAAATGTAACATTGATATATTACTGCTTGTTTTCCTTTTTATGCTTGTCTAAACTTCTAGCTACATGGCAATCTTCCTTATTAGCTAAGTGTGTGTTTTGAGAGAAAAACTGCATTTTTCAAATTGTCTCCATGTATTGCAACAAGTTAGCAAGTTATATTGCCACTAGTCTTAGCATCAGCAGACAAACGTTTTGCAGCAGCCAAACAAGTGGACTGTGAGTGTTACAGTGTCCCTTTTCGGACACGATGAAATACTGAACATGGTTTTAGGCTAAAAATACAGAAGTATAGTGGAGTTAGAAGAAACTGCTTCAGGGCTGTAGCACGAGGACACCTGTTTTCTCTTGAGACTTCTCCCTGGTCTGATCAACTTTGCCAGGTTTTACCCCATCTAGCAAAATATGATATGTATGCTGGTGCTTATGCAAGAAATCCTTCCTACAGCAAGATAAAATGATGATATGCTTAAAAAGGAACACTGTAATGTCACTGATGAGAAGCAGAAGTAAATACTATGATTTCAAAAGTGACATGCCGCAGTGCCCACTTATCCTGTGCCCATGACATACCAGGAATGACATATTTTGTCCTGCACTGGTCAAGGAGTATTGTAACACATGTCCAGAGCATAGCCATAGTGAATGGCATGCTCAGGAAACATACATAATAAGCACAAAAATGCCACACTCAGGAAGCTGGAAGGGTTTTACCATCAAAGCCTAGAATTGCCTACTTTTTCCTAGACACTGCAAGTACATTTTCACTTCCTGCTTTTATTGCCTTAATATAAATTGGGCTTTGCTTTCCAGCAAAAAGTAATTGTCTTGGTAGTGGACAGATATCGCTGTAGCTTTCTGTTAAGAAAGCCAAGTTCTTCATCCATGGCCACAAATCTTTTTTTAAGGGAACAGATAAAGCACAGCCTTGGAGCACAAGTACAGTGTGGCTTTTTTGGTACCATTTGCACTCTCACTGCTTCCTTCATTTGCCATCTTTCCTCATGTATTTCTTCACATCACTCCATGAAACCATTTAAATAAAAAATTATCCCTCGGTACTCAACATCTAAGCCTCTGAACACAGGCTTGCCATGATTTTATTTTACTTTATTTTAAAACAGATGAGCCATTAATAAGTCAGTTTCTACAGAGGTATATTACATTACACCTCACTGCATCTACTGTCAGGAGGAGAGAAACAACAGAATTGAACAATGCAATCTCTATCCCAAAAAAAACACCCCAAATTCTAATACCTGAAAAATCCTTTATCTCTGTCAGTCTCCTGGTTGATCTTCCACCACAAACAGCAATTAAGCTACCCTTTACTTGAGTAGTTTTATGCTGAAACTCCAAGGATATAGCATACCAAGAGGTTTCTAGCAACTAGCTAAACCCTAGGATTGTCATGAAGGAAGATAAATGGGAAAGTTGTTAAGTCTCTCATTTTTCTGTCTTGACATTTTAGTATAGCAAGAAGTGGGTTTGCACATGCTGAACACAAGCACTCACAGAAATAAGACAACACAGCATTTTAATCTCTGTCATAACTCTGTTTTCTTAAATCCCAAGACAGTCGACAGCATAAGGACATAATCGAAAAGACATATCTTTGTCTTTTGTCTCTGGCTGAACGTGACTTCTTTTTCTTTTAAGTAAACCAGCTCTGCACTTATTTTCTGAAATTAAAATAGGAATGCTCATGCTCACTAACATTTTCAGCAGTATGTCTTATGCTTAACTAACCCTATAGATACCAGCAGACTTACTGCAGTTTTGTAAAGATCTCTTTTAAACTGTGATCACCATTCTGGCTGTTATTTCCTATTTAATGCCAAAATAGTGGCATTAGTTGATGCTTCCTTCAGTTACTAATGGCAGAACTGTTATTTCAGTGAGAAATATATGTTAAACTCAGCAGACATATTTAGCACAGTGGAACAGTTCTGTCCATAGATGAGGAAGAGTCTGAGGGGAAAAAAAATCACCATTGTTATTCAATTTATTGAAGTCAGGAAACCAATGCATCTGGAAATAAAGGGACTTTTCCAGCATCACAGAGCTGGCAGCAAAGCCAAACAGATCTCCTGAGTCATAGCCTAGTGCCCTGCTTATTCAGCTTTTTGACCTCCCCAGGAGGGTTTTCCAGTTTCTAAAGAGGATTTCCCAGACAGAAACATCAGCACTGTACAAGTGACTTGCACACCACTGTACATACAGACTGGCCACAGCATGCTTGTAATATTTACAAGCTTGGGCACGATGGATGTGGCAGACTTCCAGTCATTTCACAGACCCTGCTACTGTTGCTTCTACTCAGGCTGCAAGACATTCTCCAGCCCTAAGTCAGTGCCCAAGAGGGAAATAAAAAAAAATATAAAAAAAAAAACAATGAACTAAAGACATTCAGATATGGTAGCCCTAAATTCATCATGTATGTAATCCTTCAGTTTTATTTCTTCAATTTGTCAGGAAAGCACTGCTTTGATCAAACCTTGTAATTGGACTTCACATGTATATTCTGTCTTCAGAAATACGTAATCAAGAGATTCATGATGTTCTGTTAAAAATATATGCAGATTCCTTCATGCCTCCAGAATACATATGGTTGGGGGTAGCATGGAAAAGCGTTATTTCCCTAGACAACAACGTATTAAAATTATAGTGTATTCAACTAACTCAGAGATAAGAATAACCATAGTTATTTCAAAAAGCAGTAAATACTAAGCCATTGCAGGCTGATACATAGAAGTTCTCAGAGCAAGTTTGGCCAAGATAACAGAAACAAATAATAAAGCCAGATTCATCTACTACAGTCAGTATTGCCTGGCAGAGTTAGGGCTAGGGGAATGACAATGGGATATGGGGTGAAGCAAGGGGCTCTGCTGAAGTGCATCTACACCAATGCACACAGCATGGGCAACAAATAGGAGGAGCTGGAAGCCACTGTGAAGCAGGAAAACTGTACTTTAATTGCCATTATAGAAACACGGTGCGATCACTCTTAGGATCAGTTGTGCTGCAGCAGATGGCTATAAGGTTTTCAGAAGAAAGAGTCAAGGAAAAAAAAAGGTGTTGAGCTTGAGACTAATAAGATTGAATCTCTATGGGTAAGGATCAACAAGGTGGATGTGCTGATGGGAGTCTGTTATAGACCAGCTAATCAGGATGAAGAGACAGATGAGGCATTCTAGGAGCAGCTGGCAGAAGTTGTGCAACTGACATCCCTTGTTCTTGTACGGGACTTCAACTTCACTCACATATGTTGGAAATACAGCACAGAACAAACAGCCTAGGAGGTTTCTAGAGCATGTGGAAGATAACTTCCTGATGCAGCTTGTAAGAGAGCCTACCAGGGGAGGTGCCCTACTAGACCTGATGTTCACAAACAAAGGACTGACAGAAGTGGAGATTGGGAGCTGTCTACAACAGTGACCACGAAATGGTAGAATTCTGGATTCTTGGTGAAGTCAGGAGGGGGACCAGCAAAATTGCTACCTTAGACTTCTGGAGGGCAGACTTTGAACTGTCCAGGACACTGGTAGGCAGGGTCTCTTGTGATTCAAACCTAAGGGGCAAAAGGATCCAGGAAGGCTGGTCACTCCTCAAGAGGGAACAGGCTACCCCCTGTGCCACAAGAAGAGTTTGTGGGGAAGAAGACAAGCTCCCTGGATGAGCAGGGAGCTTTCCCTGAGGTTCCAGGGAGAAAAAGAGAATCTACCTCCTATGGAAGAAGGAGCAGTCAACTTGGGGAAAGCATAAAGAAATTGTTACTTTGTACAGGGAGAAAATTAGAAAGGCAAAAGCCCACCTTGAACACAACTTGGCAATTGGGATAAAAGAGAACAAAAACTTTTGACAAATACGTTAACAGTAAGAGGAGGGCTAAGGACAATCACCACACTTTACCAGATGCAACAGCAAATGTGACCACTGAAGACAGGAAAGAGGTTAAGGTTTTCAATGCTTCCTTTACTTCTGTCTTTAAAAGTGAGATCAGTTATCCTTGGGGTACTCTACCCTCTGATCTGGCAGTCTCAAACAGGAAGGAGAATAAACTTCAGGTTGGACTTCAGGTGAAACATCTCTGAAAGAGTAACCAATCTCTGAAAGAGTGATCAGGAACTGGAACTGAAACAGGCTGCCCAGGGAGATGCTGGTATCACTGACCCTGGAGTTATTCAAGTGTTTAGATGTTGTACTGAAGGACATGGTTTACGGGAAAATATTGGATAAGTGGACAGCTGGGGTACGTTATTTTGGAGGTCTTTTCCAAACTTAGTGATTTGTTGAGTCCAATTTTTACAACAATATTTCAATATTATTTAGGAAAACATAAAGAATTTGCAGCGGAACCCAAGAGGAAAGTTTATTCATACTATTTATGACACTCAGATTCCTACAGCTCTAAGGATGTAAAACAATTCCAGCTTTGGGCAAAAGGTTATTTATAAGGGCAGTTCATTTAAATATATCAATTTTGAAGGTGTTCAGATGAAGATTTACTGTTGCTTACTTCATTGTGTGAATAATTCATTATTTTCAAGACAGACATACACTCATTTCAGAGAGGAAATATCTCCTAAACCACATTTATTGATTTGAGGATCAGCATTCACCAGGCAACATCAAGATACATCACTCACAGTAGGGAATCAGAAGAGCTCTGAGAAGCACACTGAAATGAAAAAGTATTTCCTCTCTTCTGGTCTCAATAAATAAATAAATAAATAAATAAATGTTTCTGTGACATAAATATGTATATTTCACATTAATTTGTGCCAAAATTCAGAATGACATTTTTGCTGCAGAGGTGAGCAAACACTACTAGGAAATCCAGCCCTACTCTACACAATGACTGGAGCTCTCCTTCACATGGGAGGGTTAAGAGGCCCAGCAGAGTGTCCTGCTCTTGGAGAAATGCAGCCAATCACTTTGGGGGCACAGCCAGATCCAAATAACTGTTTGTGGTGTTTGGCTGTGAGCTCTGAAGGACCACACAATGCTCCTTTCTTAATTTTGGAAGCGGAGCACTATATATCTATCTTCTGCATCACTCCCAAGGTGACTGCCTGTGGCTGCACAAGCTAGTTAGATGTCATTATAGATACTCCAAGCCATTCTTTCTGCCAACATCAAAAAAAAAGAAAAAAAAATAAACCTTCAGACTTCTCTATAAAATTTTATACTCTGATTTATAGTGAAAATGAAATGAGAAATTTGTTCATTAAATGAAAGGAACTTTGGAGTACTTGTGATAGACACAGATTTCACCGAAGTCCAAGAATTCAGCACATTCCTAAAGAATGGAAATAAACTGCACACTGATGTAAAAGGCATCCAATCACCAATAACCTAATTAGATTTGTGAACGAATCTCAGAAAAGCATGGCTTGAAAATCACCTCAAAGGCCACCCAGCCCCACTCCATGCCATGGGTGCAGGGTTGCCCCCTAAGCAGCTCAGCTGCCCAGGGCCCCATCCAAGCTGGCCTTGAGCTCCTCCAGGGATGGGGCACCACAGCTACTATGAGCAGCTGTGTCAGCGCCTCACTGTCCTCAGTGAAGAATTTCTTCCTAACATCTAAACTAAACCTCCCTTCTACCAGTTAAAAGTATTTCCCCTCAACCTATCACTATTAAACCATGTAAAAAGTCTGTCTATCTCCATTCTACAAGCTCCCTCTGAGTACTGGAAGGCCACAGAGGTTTTCCTGGAGCCTTCTCTCTGTAAGGTTGAACAAGCTTGACTTCCTCCTTTGTTGGAGAAGGGCTCCAGCTCTGAGCCTGCTGCTCTTAGTATACAACAGGAAGAACTTTGGTCCTCCAACCTTGAAGGTTCAGAAATTTGAGAGGAAAGAAAGCTAATAATTATCTGGATGAGATGATATTCTAGACGCCAGAGATTTATTTTCCACTGTGCCAGAGTCCTATGCACTCCGCAGAGCTGGGGCTAAATCCAGGTATACACATTCCTGTGCAGCAGCAAGGACTATTTTCACTGTTATCTTTATGGTGTCTTCTATCATACTGGATTTAGTGCAGTTTAACAAAAAAAAGTATTTGAAATAAAATTATTCAGATATTTATTTCCTTCAGCTTTGGAGGAGACAGGGAAGGAAGGAAAATCTTAGCTGTAAATCTCTATTTGGTGCCCTCAATATCATTTCATATCTTCTTTCTTTTGTCCTTCCAAACACATTAAATAATTTCTAATTCTCCCATCAGCAACAAGATCATGACAAACTACAGTGCAATTCTGTAAAGCAGTGTAATCTCACAGCTCACAAATTCAGTTATCATACTGGTGAAGCAGCCAGAAAGCTCAGCAATGTCAATAAATTGTATCAGATACGTCATAAAAATACTTTACATACTTAATAGCCAATACACGGCACATATTAAAAATAGGTGACATTATCAGTGCTAAAACCAAGCATCAGAACACATCTCAGTATTAACTATGACAAATAGAAGTATTTTTGTGAAAACCTTTATGACGTCTTGATGACTACACACTCATTACTGCAGCGTATTCAGCTCAGTAGTAATATTTTTCAGTCACACCCTCAGCAAGTGAATGCCTTCATAGTTGTTGAAGTAGACTTTGTGCCTGCAGAACATCTGATACCCAGGGGAGAAGTGGAGAAAATTGTTAACTTTCAATCGGAAGAATAGTCGCATATGTTTTTATGGTGATATTTATACAAGTAATATTGCAGTTTATTAATATTTGCAAGGAAAACATTAAAAGCCCCTCCTCCTGGTTATAGTTAATTGTTGTGAAATGGGATGATTGTATGAAAAGAACCATAAACAAGTACTTACAAATGATATTTAAGAATAACAAATACCCTGATTGATGTACATTGGCAGGACTGAGAGCAGGCCCAGCCCAGACACATGAAAACAATGCCAAAGTACTCCTTCTCGTCAGGATTAGACAAACACTGGAAGTGTTGATGTTACAGAAATCTAAAGTATCTATTACAGAACAGTAATAACATACACCCTCAATCCAAACTATTTCTCTTCGCTTGCTGGCAACTGCTTTTGAAGAAGACCACACAACTTCTAAGAACACATCCACAGTCATGTTTACTCCATACTTCTACTTATATATTTTAATTATTCTTTTTTATTTCAGTTATCTGTGGACAAAACAAGAACACTCACTGTGGTGCACACTGCATGGACATAAGCCAGAAGCACTGCCTTGATGAGCCTTTGTACAAAACAGGAAGTTGGCTATGTATTTCTATAGCACAAATGTTCTTATGCACCAACACAGAGACAGCCATGAAAGGGACTTATTTTACAAAGCAACCAGGAGGGAATGTGCCAAGTTAATATTTCAGAACATATGTGAGCTCATGTAGTTTCAACATAGTTGTAATATTTTCCATTGTATTCATCAAAAATATGTTCATGTGACTGTACCTAGTGCTTGAATACAAATAAGTGGACTGGCTTTCACATACTACCAGATAACTTCGAGACCAGTTCAGCATTTGCCATAAAAGCAGCAAAAGCTGTTCCAATATCAATATTTTTTTCCTGTTTTAATCATCATTATATTTGCTCATACATGCTTTGATTCTGCCCTTTATGAATCTGGTACAATAAGCTGCACATTTATATGAAAATGAATAGCCAAGGGAAAAGATTATTTCCTTTGGCTTTCTCTTGCTGGGCAGAACTATTCTTGACCCAGTTTTATAGGTTTCACAGTTGGCTGACCTATTCATTGTCAACTGATACGGATGTTAGCTCAAGAGTGTCCAGGCAACCACACAAGCATACAAAGATTTGAAGGAACTCCAGGACTGAAGCATTTAACCTGAGATCTTCCATTCAGTGTGAGTTAGACAAGTGCAGCTAATAACATGAGCTAGCATGGAATAGGCAACAAGCTGCTTTAGAAAAACATCCTCTAGCGTAGCTGGCTAAAGCACATTTCACAGCATATTTCTAATGACTGCCTGATTAATAAACTATGTAAAGAGTTTACGTCCTACCCAGATATAGTGTTTATCTCATGTTCCTCCCTCCACTGTGGAAGGAAGCAGAACAGAAGAGGCCATTCTGAAGTAAGAGCACAGAATCACAGAATGAAACGGGTTGGAAGGGACCTCAAGGATCATGTAGTTCCAACCCCCCTGCCTAGCAGGGCCACCAAACATACACCTTTACTAGATCAGGTTGCCCAGGGCCCCGTCCAACCTGGTCTTGAACACCTCCAAGGAACGGGGCATCCACAACCTCCCTGGGCAGCCTGTTTCAGGGCCTAATCACTTCCCCCTAACATCCAACCTAAATCTTCCCTCTTTTAACTTAAAACCATTTCCCCGTGTCCTGCTATTGTCAGCCCTTTAGAAGAGTTTACTCCCCTCCTGGGAGTAAGTTCCCTTCAGGTATTGAAAGGCTGCAATGAGGTCACCCCGCAACCTTCTCTTCTCCAGGCTGAACAAACCCAACTCCCTCAGCCTGTCCTCATAGGGGAGGTGCTCCAGCCCCTTGATCATCTTTGTGGCCCTCCTCTGGACCCTTTCCAAAATCTCCATATCTTTTTTGTACTGAGGGCTCCACACCTGGACACAGTACTCCAGATGGGGCCTCACAAGAGCAGAGTAGAGAGGGACAATCACCTCCCTATCCCTGCTGACCACCCCTCTCCTGATGGAGCCCAGGATCCCATTTGCTTTCTGGGCTTCCAGAGCGCACTGAGTCTTTCATCCATCAGAACCCCCAGGTCTTTCTCTGCCGAGCTGCTCTCAAGGACAACTCCTCCCAGCCTGTACAGGTGCCTGGGGTTCTTCCGGCCCAAGTGCAAAACCTTGCACTTTGCTGTGTTGAATCTCATTAGGTTCACCCGAGCCCAGCTTTCCAGCCTGTTGAGGTCCCTCTGTATGGCATCCCTTCCTTCCACCGTATCAACCGCACCACTCAGCTTGGCGTCATCAGCAAACTTGCTGAGGGTGCTCTCAGTTCCCTGCACATTGAGATACAGCTCTTTCCTTCCATGAGCAAACATTACGGCTTATGTAGGTTCACAGAAGCTGAAACTCTCCAAGAACAGCCATGGTGACCTTGATACCACCAGAGAATTCACTGACTGAAGGTTCTGTTAACTACACCTGCACCTCTACCTCCTTTTTTAGCTACAGGTAACAAGAGGAGACAATGACATGCATCAAACTCAGGTTATAGGGGGAGCACTGCTGTAAATAATTTTAGTTTATAAAAAAAATACTATGTACTAAGTTCAGTCATGCAGTAAAATCCCCACTCCCTGCCCACAAAGCTGATTTAAATTACCTGAAAAATCAGAATAAGAAAATAGAAACTTCATCTTATTTAAGCATGTTTGACAAGTAGAAAAATTCCCCAAAAAAATGGCTTGTGCTAGAAAGAAATTTCACTTTGTTATAGTGTCAAGAGTTTATAGGTGTTACTTTGGTAATTCTTCTAACAAACTCCACATTGTACTACCTTAGCTACTTATATTCATCAGCTTTTTTTCGTTAATTGATTACACGTATTTTTAGGTCTCATTTCTTTATGTCTCATTTCCTACATTGTGTGTTCTGGAATATCATCTTGCTCTCTCATCAAAGCAGCTTAGATAGGACCACAGTTCAACTTGAAACTTGCCTGTCTTTCATTAAAAATTAAAAGCAGTTTTGCTAAAGCCAGACCACTGAGTATAATGGATTGATCAGTCCAACAATCAGACCAAAGTACTGGTGTCAAGCTTTAATTCTTGCCAGATACCAGGATTTCAGTTAATTATGCTTCCATGTATATGCTTTGGCACCCTTCAGCTTCATGACCAAGGACATGGTACATGATCCATTTGATTTTGCCCACAGCACCATAAAAAAGGAGGAAGACAAAAACAGAGATAGCTTATCAATTGTCAGAACAGTGTTAGATTCCTGTACTTAGAGGTGATACAAGTTTGTTTCTCAAAGGAGTGGTGAACATGTACAGTTCACATATAAATACATCAGAGGAACAGAGATAAGAACCATCTCAGTGTTGTGCATGCAGGAAACAAGTATCCATATTGCAGATTCTTCCAGATATCTAAATTGAGTTGGCAGAGCTAAATTCTGCCACCCTAAAGAAAAGAAAAATGCTCCCCCTTTGGAGACACACATTTAGTGGACAGCTTGGTTACTGCTATACATGGCTCATTCTGGTTACTACTTCTGGGTGTTAAGCTGCTCTACATAGCTGCAAGTTAGCTTGGTATTTTGCTTTCCCAGTGCCTAGCTAATATTTGAGCTTGTCTTGAAGTCACAAAAGGGAATTTTACCAGTATTTCATAATCTGAGCTTAGGAAGCTGAATATCTTTACAGACTAGCAGAAAGTACAGAGTACAAATGAAAAACTGAGGAGGTTGTTTCACCTGCAATTCTAATTCCTCAAGATACAAAAGAAGCCAGAGCTGGTCTGGGGATGAAACTCCCTCACAGGTATCTCCCCCACATAGAAAATTTAGCCTGCGAGTTGCCACCAGTGTACCATGTTCATCTCCTCAAGTAGCAATCACATCTTAATCATATTGTCTTTCACTGTGTCCTGCAGACAAGGAGGATTTCAAAACCTACACCACAGCAGGAATAAAAAACATTTCCATCAGCTTCATTTCCATTGCAGTTGCAACCCAGGCTGGGGAAGAGCACACAGCAGACTAAAGTGCTATCTGGATGGTTAAGGATGTTCTTTCTGCAAACATATCTGCCGCAGGAAGTCTAATTAAAGCAGGTCCTAAGGAGTCCAGTTTTAGATGGAATTCACAGCACTCACTGCTGCTTCTGCAAAGTCTGTTACTGCATTCTCAAAAACTGGCCCATTTATTTATCTTGCAGGATGCCTACCTATGTCATACAGCAAGCCAGGTGCTGCTGTCAGATGTTACTCCAACACAGAGCAAATAGACAGTTCTTAGGGTTATTATTCAGGTACTATTATCCTTAGGGCTGCTTTTCAGGTAGCTGGAATGAGAATAATACAGATCAGTATGATAAGCAGAATCTGGTGTACATGGATTATCTGTATTAGGTTGTCATGGATTACCTGAAGGCAATGAGATTACGTATCAAAATCCCTAGCAAGAAAATTCAGCTGCTGCTTTCATATAGAGCTTCTGAGTCAGCATTTGCTATCAAACCAACAAAGCTCACACTTAACAGTTTCCAGTTTGCATCTGATAAACAGGATCCATTTACGCTACATCTATTGAGTCAAGTGCTCTGGAAAGGGTACAGTTATCACCTGAGGGGATCATTCATTTATTGGCAACGGTATGCTTAGCTAGTACACAACACATGAAATTAGTTATGTCCTTACAATGAGGAGGCTGGAATCAAAACAGATAGATATAGAAAGATGGTACCCACCAGGAATTCCTTGTTGACTTGTTTAAAATGTTACATTATTGCAGAAATTGAATTGAATACTGCATTGTGGATAAAGGTTACTATGCTGTAACTGATGACACAACCCTAAATGAAACCTTTTAAATGCTGAGTGTGGTAGAGGATCATTTCAGTCAGTAAGTTAAAACTTTGTTCTGACAATATTGCAACTATGTATAGGGTTAATTTTCCAAGTTATAAAGCTGTGAAGAATACCCTTTTGAGATTAATCACATGTTGTTACTCCAAACAACATTTAAGTGAACTTCCATCCATTGAGTTCATGCATGGTGACACAGATTATGCCTTCTGCATTCCTATATTCCTAACATACCTATTTTTGTTGTGGGCTAATCCCAGTGAACAGTTAAGTGCCACACAACAGCTTGCTTTCCTCATCCAGTGGAATGGGGAAAAGAATTAGAAGAGAAAAAGAGAAATCTCCTGGAGATAAAGTTTACTAGGCAGAACAAAAGCAGCACATGCTAGCAAAGCAAAACAAGGAATTCATTCATCCCTTCCCATCAGCAGGCATATGTTCAGCCTCTCCCAGGAAAGGAGGGCTCATCATGCTTAACAGTGTCTGGAGAAGTCAAACTACATCACTCCAAACATGCTGCCTTTCTCGTTCTTTCCCCAGCTTTCATTGCTGAGTACAACACCACACGGTATGGGACACCCTCCTGGTTAGTGTGAATCAGCTGTCCTGTTTCTGTCCCCCACCTAGCTCCTTGTACCCCCCACCCCTTGAGGAGCAGGAAATCTCTTGGCTCTATGCAAGCACTGCTCTGCAGCAACTGAGTAATTGGTGTGTTATCAGCTCTGTTTGGATCACAAATCCAAAATACAGCACTGCACCAACTGCTATGAGGAAATTAATTCTATTCCAGACAAAACATGAGCAATTTTTAATAAGAATTATTGATGACTAATAAATGCTTAAGTAATACTCTTTTCAAATAAAATTGAGTTTTTGTCAGACCTCCTCTGGCAGTATAGATAGAACTCTTAATTTTCATGAGACGACAGCAAGAGATTTTTCATAAGTGTTGAAGTTTGAGAAGGAATTGAGATGTACTGTTGTACATTTTAAAAATGAACATTCATAAGAAATTGTAGAAAAAAACAGTGGTAAAACTCGTATATCCAAGTCTTCAACATACATTACAATGAACAGTTATCAAATGACCATTTCACCTTCTAATTGATCGATACTGTGTAATAATTTTGTGGAATCATTCTAAATAGAATTAGAAAACATTGGCCAAAACTGATATTTCAGATATCACGATAATCTTTTTACTGAAGCATCTCAAGATACAAACACAACTCCTGAGACAAATTGGCAGGTAAATACTACCTAATGCTGCAAATTCATAGCTTTGCAGACTTGTCTTGTGGATCTGAGAAAGACAGCAGCGTTTTCTAGTCAAGTCCAGGTCACAATTTTGCTTCAGCAATGAGGCAGATATAAGAGTCAGAATGTAAAAAAACTGGAAAATGGAAAAACGAAGGACAGCTAAGCTCTCACTGCACAGCAAGTCAATGCAGAGCACCAACACTAGGCATGACCAACCACCCAGCTGTGGTTGGAAGCAGGTTCCTGCTTCTGTCCCCATCAGAATAACTGATTTGGCTCACAGGATGCTTTTGGGAATAAGCTGAGTAAATGGGTTTAATGGGCCACATGTGGTCTATTATCCTCAATTTTAATCCTTCTGACACAAAGCATTTCCTCCCACATATATTAGGAGGATGCACAAGGAAGAGTGCACACTATAAAAATGCATGGTGAGACCAAGCATTAAGCATGTATTATTAATTTTTTTTACAAATTAATGTATTCATTAGAAAATTCAAGTGATTTTTTCAAGGAGAATTTTTCAAGGAGAAAGGGCAGTTGCTACACTTCTCTAGAAATAAATTCCTAGTTACACATCAAAGACATGAAATAAGCTACAGTTGGTTGGATCAGCATTTCTTTATTCATAGACATAGGAAGTCTAAATCCTCCAACCACCAGTTAACAAGCTAGTAACAGAAAAGTCAAGGACAAGCCAGACAAATTATTTCTTTCCAATTCAACTCCTGGTGCTTTTTAGTATTTGAGATATTAGAACCATAGCTAAATAAGCCATAAAGTGATTTCACAACAACATCAGATGAACAAACAAGGGGCAAAATAAAAAATAAAAAAAAGGAAGAAAAATAAGCAGGTGTCTTACATCTAAAGGCCAACTCCTATTTTTGCTTTGATCCAAAATGACAATTCTCCTCAGTTTAGAGGGGAGAATTCAGACATTGGTCAATAAAACATTCATTTAAAAAAACCCTGCTCCTGTTGCTGTACGTGGAAATTTTAATGGCAAAACTACCTCAGGTAAACATAATTAAGCCAATCTTCAGTTTCATGCTTCCAACTAAGAACTCTATGTTTTTACAGCAATTAAAATTCCTGTGGTTCAGAATAGCTGATTTCACACATGTAAACTCCCTTTATTTTCCTAATTTCCTCATCCAGATTTTCATTTTTGCACTAGCTGGCTTAAAGTTTAATTTTATTGGAGCTCATGGTTCTGTGAATATTTAATACAAAACATGTGTTCATTTCTTAACCCCCTGAGAACTCCGAAATCAACAAGGAATTTTGACTGCAGTCCATTCTCTCAATTCACCATGAATTCTTTGCACCCAAAGTCTCAAATCAAAAAGATAAGATGCTTTCCTTAGGCAATGATACTAGCACAACTCATGATGTAGAAGAATTGTTGTTTTCCCTTTTATGTGCTCAGTATGTAAATGGTCTATAAAGTTCCTCATCCACAGGCCAACATCAGAAACAAAAATAACTTCTTGAATTTCTTTCACAAGCAGTTAATTGCACAACAACAAAAAGAAAAAAAACTTGTTTTTCTCTTAAACTAAAATACCATGTTATTCTCAAATGTACAAAATGAAATATCATTAAAAAAAAAAATCTAGAAGCTTTAAAGGAACAAATTTTCAGTGATATCGGGAACATTTGATCAATACAAATGTTTTGAAAGTAAATGCTTTCAAATACATTGTTCAAGCAGTAGGCAAAACAGTCCCCATTTATAAAATGGTTCCTTATTTATGGGAAGGAAGGGAGCACCCACTCCAGCTAACATGCCAGTGGCTGTTGTTACTCTGCCATTAAAACTTACACTCAACTCATAAATAGATCCATTTCAATTTAAATGAAAAAAAAGGAATAAGTTATAAAAAAAAAAAAGAACTTGTAAAGGATGAGACATCTTGCAAGGAGGTTAACTGCACTAGCTTCTGGTTTCATAAACAATAGGGCTGTTTAACAGAAGCAAAACCTCAGGCTATAATGACTGTAGCTCAGGCAGTTTATGAATTAATCACACATAACCTTTTGCTACCCAATAAGTCTTTTTAAAAGCTAAAATAAAAGTAAAGCACATTGCTGAGAGGATCATAGCAGCTCCCACTCATCCAACCACTTTTTAGGCTGGAAACAAATATAATAAGACAAGACAAAATATAACAAAGCTTACAAAAACTGTTCTAGCATACTTTTGGCACGGTTTTAGGCTTTGTCTAGCAAGTTATTACTAATTGGAATTCTAGTTCCTTCAGTAGTTAACAGTAACCAAAAGCACAGGTGTATCTGGCAATATCATTTACTGCTTCTGCAAGTAGAAACCTATCTTCAGATTAGTAAGTATAAATTTATTAAAGCAAGCCATATGACAATGACAGGGAAATTGATTATTGATAGCACTGTCAGGTACTCCTGCATCTGAATGAGCCCGATAAATGGTAGCATTAGGGCTGGAATGGCAACATATGCTACAGCTGTTTCAAACATATGCTTGCGAATGATTTTTCCTCCTGGATTTGCTTCTAAATTGCTAGAACAATCTTTCATAGAAACTAAAAATCTTTAAAAGTGATTGTTATTCTCTTTCCTAATGACCATTCTCTTTGCCTCTTTAGTAGACCTGTGGCTTCTCCCTGAAGAATTTCAACACTTTCAATGGTATTTTTGGTGGAAAAGATACTACTTGGTGGCAGCATTCTGACGGACTGGTACAGGGAAAAGGTAGAGGAACTACAATAAAATAATGTTTACTGAACACAACTCTTAAAAGCATATTCTGCAACAGCTCAAATCTCTGAACATAACTCAGTAACATCTTTGGAGTTAGGATTGAGTCTGAAGGGTGTTCCTTGGATGCTATAAAATAGAAATCAAGATCTCCGATTGGAACTCAGTACTTTCCCAGGTAGGTATGTTGAATGAATGTGAATAAAAAGAGAGAATCTTCTTTTTATACATTTTTTTACCCCAGGGAATGATAATCAGATGAAGAAGCAACAACAAAAAGACAGCATTAACAGTGTAAAGAGTTCTCATTCCAGTTGTACAATATAGCGGGGACAAGTTAAAAAAGGTAACCTCAACATTTGTGAATGGTCACTTTGTTGACTGCTAAAAGCTGAAAGCACAGCCAAATTATAAAACAATTTGGTTTATGCATGTTAATGCCAAATAAATTCTATTCACTGGTACAAGGTCTGCTTTTATGTGTAAGAAAGACTCTTCTACAGGAAACGGGCAATTTTAAGATCACATGACAAACTTGGAGCACTCAGTCAACTGACCTGAAAGCAAAGCATGGGGCAGTTTGGAGCTGGGTATCCAACACAATGATGTAGATCATCAACCTGGCCCACACTGACCAGATTCCAACTCCTCAATTGAAATATAGAGAGTTTTACACCTACATTACTTCCATGATATACCGTCAAGTCTGAAAATTCCTGATTTTTGATCAGAACATAGTTTTGTGAGGCATTCCAGTGCAGATAAGCAAGTGTATCAGCAACCCACATTTACTTATTTCTGTGCAAGGATGAATGGACGCCATCCCCCCAGGCTCCACAGACATTGAACAATCACTTCAATACAGGATTCTTCTGGATTATCAATTTATTCTCCACTGTTGTTTTGGTTTTTTGTTTTTTATTATTTCTAGACTTTACCTTCCCGATAACTTTCTCATTATAAGATCAAAAAGTTGTGTTTAAAAGGTCAGATCATGGATCTGCTTTTAGAAACATTCACTGGACAAATATTCTCCTTAACTAGACTGGAACAACAATATTAACTCTAGCAAAGTTGCACAAATATGAGCGAGAGCAAAACTTGGGCACGCAAATCCAAATCAACAACAGGCTGGTCCTAGATGAAAGCATCTGAATAGACTTCAGTGATCTCAGCTCCCTTGCCAATTCACTGAAATATGCAAAACTAAAACATAACACAATCTCTGGAAAAATCTTTCAATAAAGTATTTAACAAGAATAATTACACAACTCATATAAATAACAAGTCGATAATAGTCTGTCCAAAGGGAAAAGAAAAAAAAAGAGAGACTAAATCAAACAAATGGACTGACTCCATATTAGAAAACATGAAACTACCAACTGAAAGCTTTCAAGGATCACTTTAAAGCCACTAAAAATCCATGGTGATGTAATGTAAATAACATTCTCAAATTCCAGTTTCATCATATGTATCTGTACAGGATAAGAATTACATTACCAATAAACACTCTCTTATTCAGAAAGGAGAACAAGAATTTATAATTGCTATATAAAGAAACTTAGTATGAAGCAAAGAATAGTTTGATTGGTTTAATCAAAATGTTCTATTCTGCTTTTTATGCCCACTATTCTAGATTTTCATGTTTTGCCTTTAAGAACGTTTATCCTTTCTGAAAGCTGCTTACATACTAGAAAGCTTCTTCTATTTACCCACATTGGTTTTTATCACAGTCAAAGGATTTCAGAAACACAGAATGGTTTTGGTTGGGATGGATCTTAAAGCCCCACTCCTTTCCATGGGCAGGGCTGCCCCTACCAGCTAAGCTGCCCAGGACCCCATCCAATCTGGCCTTGAGCACCTCCACAGATGGGGCTCCATGGTTTCTCTGGGTAGCTGTGCCAGCACCTCACTTCCCTCTGAGTGAATTTAAAGTTGTATCTACTGCTTCTTATTCTGTCACTTTGGTCCTACTAGGCACCTTTTTTTTTTTTTTTTTCTTTTTTTTTTTTTTTTTTTTTTTGCGTATCACAGAAATGCAGAGGTTAGACATAGACAGAAGCTCTAGAGATCATCAAGCCTAGCCCTCTGTCAAAGAAGGTTCCCTACAGCAAGTTACACTTAAATGTTGAAGGGAGCCTATCTCAGTCTTTTCCAGACTAAATAAAAGCATTCTCTCAACCTCTCCTTCCATATCATGTCCCTCTCCCAAGCTTCTTCCACTCTCCAGTTCTGAATGTATGATTGATTATCAAGCTAGCACACAGTGTATAACAAAAACCACGCTGCTCAAATATCATATCTAGAAGATTAGTGGAATGTGATGTCTCAGCTAATTTACCCACCAGTTCAGACACCACATGGAAGACCGCAGCTCTGTGAACTCTTGACAGAAAATTTTTCCCATGTAAAATACATAGCACTGAAAGTCTGGACAGGAAGATGCACTTTAAAAAAAGCATCTGAATGCAGGTAAGAAGAGGAAGATGACAAAGATTTAAGGATGCCAGTAATGGGGTTTTATTGTAGTATTGGCCAAAACTAGAGTAGATTTCAATGACTGAAGCGAAACTGAACTGAAGAGAAAATCTTCTGAATCTTGGAAGGTTCAGTGGAGGAAAAATTCCCAGGATCACAGAAGAAAAAGATTAAAGCCACTGGATATTTCTAGATTTATAAGGAAGATTTATCTAAAAACATATCCTTCCACATAGAGACTAGGTCTACTTTGTTTACAATTTAGAGAGGTTGAAAAGTATCTGAACACTGGAGCTGGATTTGGCCCCTGCAGATACAGCTATAGTTAGATAGTTATATTGGTTAGCCTAGCACTAACACTGACACTTAGTCTAACTATCAGGAAATTTAAAAAGTAATCTGTTTCAGGGTCCCCACAATGCTTTTAAAGATACTTCTTGACTTACAATACGAAGTCTAATATTAAAGTCCCAATTCAATAAAAAAAAAAAAAACAACAAAAAATCAGACACACATATTGGAGATCAAGCACTCAGGGAGAAGGTGGGAAAAAGCAGTCCCATGGAGAACAGGAAGGCTCCTTTGGGTGGCACTATGTGTTTAGATTGGCTCACACCCCTTTTGAAAAACCACACCTTCACTCTCACTAACCGTTTTTCTTCCCCAGAAGAAAGAGCTCTTTATTTTACTGTACACTCTAACAAGAAAAGAAGATGGTGACTTTTTGACCTATACCATATAAGCAACTCTATTCAACAGAGAAACAAACCAAAACATTTCTAGATCTAGCAATAAGTGACTGTGTGAAAATGCCCTTTCATAAATACACATTTCATAAATTGCATTCAGTTCTATCATTTTAGTCACTGGTATGATAAAATTCATTAAAAATATTCAACTACTAAGAAAAAAATAATCATTTCTGCCTATTAATGCTTTAGCAAGCAAGCTTCCTGACCAAAAAACACAAAAGAGAATCAAAGAAAGAATATGGTTTTTCCCCCTCTTTTGAAATGCACACTACCAAACACGTTATTAAGGGCTATGTAACTAATTCTGCTTGTATGTAGAAGTTAACAACCATTTGTATAATATCATTCAGAATCACTGAACTAAATTCTGAAAACACAGTATTTCAAAAATAAACAAAAACTTCCTGTGCAAACAGATTTGCAGAAATCCTATTCCAGAACCTGAGTGGTTCTATGGCTAGAAGCCCTTTCCAAATTTCTTGCATTCTTTTGTCCACAACCAGTCCAGATGTTTCACTTGTGCCAAAATATTATCCAGGTTAAAGAGTTGAAACAACATATCTTTATTCACTTTCAATGTAGCTTGCCGGCCTCCTCAGCTACAGGGACATGAGATGGATAGACCTCGCACTCTAGTAGAAATTAAGGCAACTCCTTCTTCTGTTACCACAATATGAAAAATAGCACACCAGCCCTCCTGAATCTACCTGAAATAACCTCAGCAAGGGAAAAGTAGAATGAGAGCAAGTAAGCAATAAATTTTGTCATCTGAAAAAACCACCAGCATTTTTTCACTCCAGAAGGATGGAACAAAAGTTTAATGCCACATCTATACACAACTTATTTGGATGAAAAACAGGCTGACAAGATGATTGATTTAGAACCATATAGTCTGAGGTCTTGTTTGTGGGTAGTTTAGATTTCTTGACCAACCTCCAAGAAACCATCTCATCACCACTGTTTAAATAGACATTGCTCTCAAAAACAACGTCTGGAAGAACAATAGCATTTCTAGGAACACTTTCATAAATTTTTCAGACAATGTAACAGAATTAAAAGAATTCCTGTCTTTTAGGGAGATAGGAAAACAAAAGCCTTCAAAAACTAAAGAAAAAAGAAAAGAACAAGGACAAAAAAAGTCAGTCTTAAATTGCACAGGCTTAATTTATGGGACACTGGTGGATCATCAGAGCATAAAGAAAGCCACACTGATATTTTCAAGGCTAAACTAAGTGGCTGGGGAACATAACAGGCTCCAGCATTTCTTCCCTGTTTAAATTCCCAGTTTGTTCTTGATCTCCTCTAAAGCAGTGAAGTTCTATGACTTACAGAGGGATTAGACTTTCAGTTCAACTCTGAATCTGTCACATGTAGGATAAAAGATTTCCTTCTCATTTTTTATCGTGTTTGGAATGAATGCTGCATTTTCAGCTATCTTATCGGCTAGCATTGCAAGACTGCTCTCACTCCCATCTCAGGATGTATTATTAATGATAGAAGAGCGCAGCAGGCAACAGAATTTTACACAATTGATGGTGCTCAGTACCATGCCAAGACATTATTAATGCCCCTTTTGTGAAAACAAAAACAGAGTTAAAATACAGCCTGTAGCTCATGGGACCACGGTTTAATATTTCAGGACAGGAATGTTCTGTTACAGACATTTTGATTCGGAACAAAAAAGCAAGATGTCTCTAGGTCAGCATTGTCAGTTTCTCTGGTCCCTTCCTTCTCTCTCCAAATCACTGAGCCCTTTCAGTATATCACTGATGATTTATTTTTTTTCTCCCAATCTTAAATCCCACATAAAAAGAGAGACATAGAATCATTTTGTTTTGAAGTTCTGTAACAATCCCTCAAAATAGTTATTCAATTGGAACAAGGATGGAATTTAGTTTCTTACCCATTCAAGACTTGGTTTAATTGCTAACCTTTATTCAAAATAAAAGCAGAATCATTGTTTTAGCTGATTTTCTTAATTAGAATTTGCTGTTCACATCACTTTTGAGGCATAAAAATTCCAAGTAAAAGAGTAAGAAGAAATAAGCAAGTCCATCAGCCTATGATCCTAGAGCTTGCCCACAAAGACCTTGACCCCAGGCTACTAAAATTATCACCAAGAAAAGGTATTTTGAAGAGAGTCTGATAGTTTGGCTAGGAGTACGGCCACATGAAGTATCAGTTTGTGTCTAGCAGGAGTCAGATATCAATGTTGCTTTTCTGTTTGCAAAATGCCCATCACTGGTGCTGTGGCTTCCCTAAAGGAATTTTCTCTCAGCGGTTTCCTGAAAGCCAGAGAAAGATGAACTTCATTTCCACCAGTGAACTGTAACGGGAGAGCTCTGATGATACATTACACATAAGAAATGAGTCATGCTGTGGTTTCCTGCTACAGTTTATTGAACGCAGAGCTGCTTGGCCTTTTTCTCCAGCTCTGACCCTTGTCCTGCTCAGAAGCCCTTGAAGATAGCTCCTTCCTTTCCCAGTCTCCATAGCTACAGTCAGGATCAAAGATATAAGTATGCAAGCTCCTACTCTTGGCTCAGAGGCAAAAACTTACACCCACATCTTGTAAAATCATGGTGGCCAACAACAGCCTGAAGTACAGACAAGAACAACAGAACTATACAGCTGGCTAACAACTGCACCAGTGTTTCAAGTTTCTGTACTTTTTTCATCCAGAAGTACCCTGAGTGTTGAGTGTTATTATGGACATTTCTTGTGAATTATAGCTAGCTCCATAGACTCTCTTGCTGATGTCAGACTCCTCAGGAAACCGCAGCATGTTGACTATAGGCTGATGAAACATAGCAGGGCAAGAAGTTCAGGCACTCTGAACATAACCTACCAATTGATGGGAAATTTCTGCAGTGCCCGACAATTCTTAAATCTAAAAAGGCAATCTATTCTTATATGTATATGCATCATAGGAAGTTGGGAGTTAGACTTGATGATACTCATGTGTCTCCTCCTTCCAAATTGGGATATTCTAAGACACTATGAAATTAGATGCTTATATTAGATGCATACTCCAAAGAAAAAAAAAATAGCTTATATCAAGTAGGTATAGGAATGGAAAGCCATTCATTAAGTGGAAGTGCCTAAGAGCTAGTCAGAAAAAATCACTGTTTAACAGCATAAACAGGAAGTTAACGAACAAATAAAATGCAGATGGTCCATTTTGACCCTGTGACATATGGAACATTAGTCTGTGGTACAAAGCCATGGATTTCCCTGGAAACTAATCAGGCTACTCCAGTTCACACCTATTTGAGATCTGGTTCTTGACATCAATAATCCTACTGGCTACAAAAATCAAAAGACTGAATTGTCATGTTTTGACTAAGTTTAATACTTTTTTAATTACACTCAGTGTCAGACTGCAGATTAGCTAGAGTAATAGCAGATATTTCAGAGAAATTTTCCAAATAAATTCCTAAGAAGTGACCAGATATCATTCTTCTGACCAGATCTCTCCCATCTCTCTGGTTGCTTCATCCACAATACCACCTTTTCATAGTTTCCCTCATTTTGTCTGATATTTTTGAAGCACTGTCTTGCGTGCCCAGGTGGCGCAGTGGTAGGAATGCCATGTTGCAACACCTGAGGGCCCGGGTTCGAATCCCCCTGTGGCACAAGTAGTAGAAGTGCCGCTCTGCTACACAGAGGCTCGAATCCCGGGCTGGACTCAATGATCTCTAAGGTCCCTTCCAACCCGCACAAGACTGTGATACTGTGATACACCTTCTCATAAGCTTCATTAAGAATAATTCAGATTTCTCTGAAA
Source organism: Coturnix japonica (assembly GCF_054131305.1). Classification (NCBI taxonomy): domain Eukaryota; kingdom Metazoa; phylum Chordata; class Aves; order Galliformes; family Phasianidae; genus Coturnix; species Coturnix japonica. The sequence continues at coordinate 47,216,762 of NC_140664.1, forward strand.
TTCCAGATTCAACAGATATCATGGTGGTCTCTCAGCATTCATATCCTGGATTTCCTCATGACAAGGCATAAATTACAATTAGAATGACAGTTATGTATTGGGGAAAAAAACATGCTGAAAGGAAGCAAACTCTTTACATCTATTGGGGAATACTTGAAGAAGACATTCACTGATGGGAATAGCTAAATTTTCTGGGGTCTCTGTAGTTTGGTTTCTAAGTGCAGTCCTAAGTGGTGCTGAAAGCCCTGCAGGAGATAAAGTACTGGATGCATTAGAGTCTAATAGCACCCCTTATATAATGTTCAGTCTTCATACAGGAGCAGCTTTAAAGGTTAGATCATCCTTGAACATTCCCTGAATAGACATATTTTATGACAGTGGTGCACTGGCACATACCCAGTCTTGCTTCTTGTTCTCCTAAAGCTGAAAAGTCACATTTCCCAATGCAAAACTCAGAACCGGTGACTGTCATTGGCCTCAATCACTCAAATACAAATGAAGATTCCTTGAGTACTTCCCTCCAGACATCTACAATATAAACTTTATTCATACTATTAAACTAAAAGCCTTTTAATAACTCTCAAAAATACACCTGGGTTATTCTTTTGCTTTAATAGTCATTACTAGTCTTTGTTGTTTAGTTTTAACACAGTCTATCATCTGTCAAGAAAGTTATGAACATTGTCTCCTTGAAATAGCTTGAAGGGGAGGGCTTAAATTCCACTTTAACAACCATTTTTTGCTAGATACAGTACTATAATCTGCAATGAGACGAGGGAAACAAAACCATACCAAGTTTTTCTGCTGTAACTCCTACTGAAATACCACTGTTCATTTCAACTGAATAGGGATTAAATCTGTACATACTATAGTAAACCTAAGCCATCCTCTAGTTATGCCTGCAGCTAAACTGGGGCAAATGATATTGAGATATGAAACATATACTTAGAGAAGAAGTGAAACATCTTTTTCAAATGACAATATTTTTTTCTTACTACTTCTCCTGAAGTTTCATGAATATTACAAAGATATGAGCTGCAGGCTTTCTAAAATTAGCAGTGTTTTTTTTTTCTTCACCAGCTGTTGTCTGGCATGCATAATCCAAAATGAGACTTACTAGATACATTCTGTATGTATGTTCTCCTTTACATCTATGACTGAGAGAGAATAACTTTTCCAAGAAATTAACTGATTCTAAACTCAGGAAGTATAAAGATGCAAAATCTGAAGACAGTACTAAAAATTTATTCCTCAGAGGAATTCAGTGACAGATCTTTGCCTCATACACACTCCTAGGTCAGCCTCCATTGTGTCAGACTCTGCTGTCAGTCACACAGTATCTAAATATAACAGAATATTGGTGGGAAGGTTCAACCTCTACTACCATACCACCAACATCCACCTCTGACATAGCAGACCAACATCACAAAATTGGAGGCATTACTTTCAGAGCAGCCCTCATGCTATTTTTAGCATAATAAGTAAGCAGAAGTTGGAAAGATGAGTATAGACATACAGATGTTTCTACTTTTTCTATTTATGGTTGTGAACACTTAATGGGTTTTCCTAAATGCCAGCCATATTTTCAGCACCAAACCACACTACTCAGGCCTGAGAAGATACAGTGAGAAGCTTGTACTATGGAATATATTTCTCTGCAATGTCTCTGCTGGTTATCCTACCAACAAAGCAAACTGCAAGGACATTCTTTCCAAAAGTGCCATCAGCCAATTACACTCTCCCTGCTCAGACAATTACTGGCATAATGAGGATCGCGTCAGGCAGAAGAGTGAATATGAATAGATGTAAATATAATCTTTGTATTGCTTTCAATTGTCTCTATTAATCACTTACAGATTGAGTGTATTCTTGTATACTGGGTGTTCAGGATATGTCTAAGACAATTGCTTTAGGAATGTCCAGTACAGACAGACAATTTTATACTGTAGTAGTTTCCTGCAAATAAATAAAATATTACAAAAAAAGTGTGATCTCACTGGAGAAATAATGTGCAACATACAAGTTAACAGGGGAAGAACCAAATGTTAGAAGCTGTAAACAAGTCTTTGCAGAATGGATTTTAAGAAGGATTAACACATTAATGCTTTTCTAACAATTTTACAAATTAGTAACTAGAACTGACAAATTGAACCTGATGCATTTCAATTTTAGGGTCTTTTTCCTTTTGAAAATAAGCATATTTCATCCAGGGATGGGATGAGGTAGGTTCGGATGGGTTGGGATGGACCAGAAAGAGAAACGTGGGCTGTGACATAATATGTCATTTTTTTAGCAAACATATCACAAGCACATGAAAACTTTACAAGTCAAATACAGATATGAATTTCTACTTTGAAATATGTCTATGCATCATTAAATGTAAATAATTCAGGAATTAAAGCCTGAGATCATCTCTTAGAGTTTCGCAAACAAGTCAGAGAAAAAGTAAGGAAAAGGTCCTCCTTTAATCATAGGGTGTTTTTTATTTCCTCCGTTTAGTGTAGGTAAGGATTCAACATATTTAACAACACCTTGCTTCTTTACCATGTTTGAACATTTATACACCTTCTTGTCATGATGCCACGAGTCAAATATATACACAGTATTTTCATCATCTTAATTAAAAGTTATTCACTTGCACAATGACTGGATGGCTTCTTATAATACCAGCACTTGATGGTCACTTGAATGAAGAGTCTGGATTTAAGTCAGTATAATGACCCCGTGTACTACAGGCTGTTCAGCTACAGGTAATACATCTAAAAACCATTATTAATTTATTTACTCTTTCCGTAAAAAGACTTTAAATCTTTAAAACTTCTCAGAAAACACCCTTGCAAGAAAGCTCCTTTAGATAAAATTCCATTAGGTCTTTTACCCTTAAACTAATGCACAGAATTCCTCCTGGCTCATGCTTGCTTTTACCTCACATGTAATGCACTACAGTAATAGTAAGACAGGAAACATCACTTGTGAGACTTTTGTTGAGCTATGAATTTGTTCTCACACTTCAGAAAATCTGAAAAGACAAAAGAGATGCACACTGCTTGGTCTTAAGTTATCCTGCTTTGAATGCAAATTGTTTCTTGAAGAAGCCTCTTCCAGCTGTTTCCCTTGTGCAAGATATGCCTTGCCAAGGAAATAAATCACTCCTATAACCTCCAAATATGGAAAAAGTCTTAAGAAAGCTTTGAAAATTAATGAATAGCAATCAAGAAAGTTATGAAAATATTTAAGGCTTCTTTTTCTTTAGCTCTGCTTACCTTGTGCACATTTGATTGGTTGATGATCAGACCAGATAATCTTAATGCTCTTTCTCAACCTTAAAGATTCTGTGATTTGGTTATCTGTATTCTCACTTTCTCTTGCTTTCTCTCCCTAATGTGAGATTTAGAAATGTTTCCTCAATAAATCAAAACCAAAATTATTGTTCAACTGTATGACTAAAGTAGTTGGAAGAAAGTAAGGAAAAAAGCAGCAAGTCTTAAAATTAGATCAGGAGATCTGGTGGACTTGGTACAGCCACTGTTTCTTCTATTTTTTTTCCACACCAGCATCTACACAAAGATGCAGAGTAAGCCCACTGTCAGCCCTACTGAGCAGCCAAGATCCCTGCCCTCACCACTAGTTCTAGACAACAGCGGCTGCACCAAGTAACTCACCAACACTTCTGAAATTCAGTTTAGCTGCCTCCGGTTTTAAAAACCTTGTCTTTAGGTTCAAAAGTCTACACGGCCATTAAGTCTCCATTCACCCTTTTCAGTACTTTAAGAAATTATAATACTTGTTAGCCACCTTACCTATGTAAGTGAATAGAAAACACATGCACTGCATTCAGAATAATACACAAAAGACTCAAGTCACATTTCCATGGTAGCTTTAAAAGAGTCAGAGAAAGCTGACATCCAATTCCTGCGTAGCCATCTAGAAGTTAATTTAAGCAAGGAAATCTAAAAGCAAACACACATACTGTGTGCACACACCCAAATGTGAACACTGGGATGACTCATTTCTGTGTGTAAAACTTCAGCACCCTGCACTTCTGCACTTAATCTCCTTTCATTCTTCCCACAGCCCACACTTAATACATCTAACTGGAGAGAGACAGCAGTGAGAGCCAGGGTGCCTGCAAGTTCATACACACATTTTCACTGATGAAAATCTTTGCTAACAAAAAAAAAAAAACTAAAAAACACCTCTCTCCACACTCATAGAATCATTTCAGTTGGGACCTCTAAAGATTATGTTGTCCAACCCCCTGCAATGAACAGACAACTTGGACAAGATGGTTTTAAAAGGTCCCTTCCAACTCAAGGGATTCTGCGGTTTAATGATCTCTCCACCTTCTCTGCTCTCTCAGTTGCAGGAAAAATAAGCCTTCTTGACTTTGAAAGACATCGAAGTTAAATAAGATACTGGAGTTAAGTAACTCTTAAGTGAAATGAGTAAAATAATACTATGACTCAAAAGTTGCCACTTTGTGGTTGTCTCACACAGAATAGGTCACACGTTATGACTTGGTTTTCTTTCATGATAATTTAATGGAAGGCTCAGGCTGAAAGATAAAGCAGAAAAAGAAGTCTGCACAGCTACCAAGAGTCAGCAACTCACAGCCATTTACAGCTGCATAACAATGCCATAGGACAGGGCTAGTTTGAAATCATTAAGGAGACCAAATCTTGAGAGAGGAAATTGTTGCAAAACTGCATTATTTATAGAGTTAAACTATTCACTGGACTGCATCCAAAGTAGTTGTTATTAAGCACTGAAACTTTGCCTGCTATGAACAAGCTATTCTGCTCTCATATCAATATTACAACAGCTGGTTTTAGTAAAGCTTTCGGTAATGAATTTTGGCGCTATGTAATTCACTTCTGATCAGCTTTGTAAGCTCATCATTACTACCACTTTTGAAGGAAATTTACATACATGCACAGACCTTCCAGCTATAATTACAGCAATTTCAAAAGAAAGAATTTTAAGTTTCATCTGTTAGCTCCCTACTTCGAATTTCAGTGTCTCTTATCAGATGCTTTATAGCCTGAAAATTCCCTTAAAACCTCTCTATAAGTTTGATTTCTAGGTTTGGTAGTCAGTTCTGTAGAAATGATATCACGTGCAGAAATGGACCTTAAAATCTCATAATTACCCCATGGGAGCGTGATTTTACCAATCCCATAAAGCTTTCCCTTTTCAAAAATCCACAAGGAGATCTGCAATCACCCAAGGCACTGTTAGATGCTAAACAAGTGCTCTAACCTTGATTTAGGCTAAAATGATAAAAATCATTTGCTGGAGACAATATCATCATGCACTGTGTCAGAGCCTCCTGGAGTATAGCACTGAACAAGACATAGTTGGAAAGATATGGGAACAAATAAGAGGTGGAGAATGACAGTAAAGTAGTATGATACAGGGGTTTCTGTTTCACTTCTCTTCTAATGTCCTTTTATGCTTAAGAGAAAATGAAACACTCTTGCCCATTTCTACGAACATATCAGGGCATAAGATGAGGATCGAGGAGAATAAAGGTACAAAAGCAACACTTCAGTGCAGAAATGGAAAACTCATCTGAATAGACTTATGAAGGGGAAAAAAGTACAGATACTATTATAGCCTACTATTTATTATACTACCTTTCAAATAGCATTCACAACAGTTTCAGGCTCTGATGGACCTCTCTTTGACCTCCATAAAACCTTGTGGAGGTCTCGGACCATGTCTGCAAGGAAAATATTTCAGCTCTCCTCCATCCCAACAAGCTCCTTCAGAAACCAGATGAGGAACCATCAGGCTGCAAACATGCCACCATACTAATGATGCTAGAGCTGGCAACAGAACACACTGTTTCCAAGAAAGGAGATCTCTAAGAAATCATTTTGCTGAGATTGATTTCCCTATTACACCAAGCTCAATTGCTCTAGAATAAAGTTGGTATTGTTATGAATGGCTTATAGCTTCTCACATGTCCTTTATGTAGTGGCAACACAGCAGAATGAGGAGCTTATGACTCAGGGCTTTCACTGCACTTGTTGCTACCTCAATGTTGTGGTTTGGAAATAGGATACCATTCCAGTTTTGATAATCGAAGGAAGAAAAAGAAGAAGGGCTATGCCTACACTTCTATACAAATAGATCAAATAATTGGTGTTATAATTGTTTTCATCTTCCCATTAACAAAAGATTAACTGCGCCCTTTTTTAATCTGAGTATCTTCATTTTCTGGAAGCAAAACATTTTGTGATTTGGTAGTAACCAAACCACAGTACATAGATTTTGACTTTTATTATGACAAGTACAGGGGCCATTCCCACTCAGTATCCACACCCCAGTCCTTGTACATAACTAGTATTCTGAAAATGAAGCAACTTGCTCAAAACATAAACATGGAAGATGACAAATCAAGCATCTGCTGACCTGCAGACATATCAAAAGCTGAAACACTGGAATCAGCCCTTTTGTCAGTGTACATATACACTTCATTTGGAATGTATCTGCTATAGATACAGATCTACAGAGAAAAAAACAAAGTGAGGTTGTCAAAAGGACAGAATATTTGATAATTTGTTTTCCTTAAGAATAACCAGATGGATTAGTTAAGAACAACTATGATAGATAAGTGGTCCAAATCCTATAGCTGCAGGAATGCTGCCCATACATGGCATGCAAGCAGATAAAGACATTGGTTATAGGATTTTTGAAGAATAATTACACTTCTGAGATGTTTTTCTCAATTTTTAAATGCATCTTCAGGAAAACAATAATCTAAGAAAAATATCACTTTTCTACAGAAAACCATTTTGCTGAACAATCCCTTTAAGTAAATGCTTTCTAAATCATACAGAGAGGGCAAGAGAGTCCCCTGTATCTTAGGTGATCATTCCCCTCCACTGGATATAAGAAATACAATCGTTCACTTACCACCATGAAATTAAAAATGAGGAACAAGTGAGAAGCATACTAAGAGCACTTCCTTGGAAGCACAAGGCTAAGATTTCTGACAGTTAAAACAGGCATCTACATAATGCCAGTCCTTCCTTAGACAAATCTGCAAAGACTGCTTTTCAGAGGGAGAGAGAAGGCAAGGGAGCAAAAGCCCTGAACAGATTATTTGGATTTGAGGCACTTACCAGTTCAGATTCATCTACTAGAAATATTTTCTAAGTTTTATTTATTTTCCAGGAGAAATGGGACACCACAGAATAACTTTTCTATAGGTTTGACATATACAAGTGTAATATTCATTGCATATCAGGAAACGTCTTGTTCATATAACACATTTTTCCCAACAGGCATCATAAAAAGCTTTTCTAGCATAATTAACATAATTGAATAAGAAGAATAAAGATCAGATTTCACATGCACAGACTTCTGGTTAAAAGCAGGAGCTGGAATATGGAATTATTTCCCAAGGAGAATACTCCACAACAGAAAGTACTAGAAAAACCACATGAAAAAAAAAAAAAGCATGCTGTGAAAGTTGATTGCTTTCAGACAAATGTATCAGCTATTCAGTGTACTTCCTGCTTAACCAGGGTGACTACTAAAATGGTTTTTCATCACTATCCATATAAGATAATTATTCAAAATCACTCAGTCTTTAAAACCTAACTAACAGTACTGCAGAGAAAATTATAAGGCTCAGAAACGTGGGACAAACCTGTTTCTGCTAGGCTATTAAATTTCAGTCATTTTGATTTACTAGTTGAAGTCAATTTTAAATTGCCACATGATTCTCTCTGTAAAGAGTTTATTCTCTATATTGCACGAAGAAACAGAGCCCAGTCACCTCTACCAGCATGCTGTTTGAAATGCTAACTCAACTTCAAGCTGTGGGACACACATAGGTCACTTTACAAGAGGCCAGGTACAACCACAGGGCAAGATGGAGACTGAGCTGCCATTAGCTGTTGAGCTGTACAAGGACAGGCTGAGACAACTTGGGCTGTTCAGCCTGAAGAAGAGAAGGCTCCAAGGTGAAATGACAGCAGTCAACTAAAGGGAGGGCTGTAAGAAGGAAGGGGACAGACAGACTCTTCAGCATGGTCTGCTGTAACAGGACAAGGGAATGCCCTGTCCCTGGAGACACTCTGAGGCTGAATGGGGCTCTGGGCAACCTGACATAGCTGTAGGTGTCCCTAATCTCTGCAGGGGAGTTAGACTAGACGGCCCTTAAGGGTCCCTTCCAACTCAAACAATTCTATGATTCTATGCCAAAAGTAAACAGCTCATAACAGTGCAAAACAAAAAGGTTGTAAACCAAAATCACCTTGTGTAAGCAAAAGCTTTTGGAGATGATTCCTGGCATGAAAAGCAGTATGCACAGCACATACAAAGCCTTCTGCTCGTGCCAGGTGTCTGTAATGCTATAACAAGTTAGCCAAAGCAGGGAGGTAGTTTGCCTTGATCTTCTCTATCAATGGCTTTTCCAAAGAAAACCAAGAATTTTAAAGATAAAAAAACTACTGAAATAACCTAAATTAAATATATATATATATATATATATATACATAGAACCACAAGAACCTGTAAGCTTACTGAGGATGCACTCAATGCCCTCACCCAGGTCATCACCAAAGACATTAAACAGGACTCCTATCCTCTCTTCTTTCTAAGCACATTGACAAAATGTTCAAAGTCCGTTCTTTTGCCTTACTACAAAAATCTAGCAAATACCTAGATAATAGACAGAAAGCAAAGTCTACAGGTAGTAAACATTTTCCTTGCCTTCCCTTCCCCCTCCCCATTTCTCCTACATTTAGTAAACAAAATTGACGCTTACAATTACATTTCAAGATGCAGAGTTTTATCCACACTCACAGCTCATTGCCAAAATTAAGACTATGATACAACTAGGAACTCAGAATGTTTATCAAAATATGCCAAAGTATTTTTCCTCCTGTGCGTTCTTGACTGTTGCAAAAGCAGTTATAGAAACCAAGCAACAGTGCCATTCATTCCACTCAATACTGACTGTTATCTCCATCTTGAAATAACTAGCCAGCCAGAGAGGAAAAAAAACAACGTGGAGGGGAATGAGCAGCATACTTGGCCAGCTACTTACTTGATTTTCAAGTTTTAATGTGCAAACACCGACCATCTGGTATTGAAAAGAAACTACGCACATAAACAGACATAGATCCAAATGGATGGTCAAAGACTTCTGTTTCTGCTGGTCTGTCTTATTAAATGCATCTACTGGATTTTACTGCAGTTTCTCATACCTCAAGTGAGACTGCTCCACAGCAGGCTACCTGGATTGCTAGAGTCTGGAAAAGGGGATTCTTTCCTCTACAATGTTACATGCCAGAAAAAAGCTTGATGTCCAGAATATCTATGCCTGTCTAGCAGACAGGCACTGGCAGTCACAAGCATGTTAGTTATATTCAAGGTCATTTCCCCCCATCAATGCAGATGTTAGTCACCTCTCCACACACAGTTAGCAGGAGCTCTGCTTTTAGTTACCTACTATAAACTTATAGAAGAGCATCTTTTTGGCCTAAACTCACATTTCACTGCCATTTGATAGTTGTTAGTAGGTCTGGACAGCTGTGCAAGAGTAATACTTGTTCCAGAAGGCAAGATAATCTAAGACTCTGTACAACTGGGCTCACAAACAGCACTGAATAGAGTTGATTACTAGTCTACTCAGCATATGGTACAAAGAGACACAATATTGCTTAGGAGTAGTTGAGAAGTTTGGAATAAGAATCCAGACAAGATGATCCCAGGACTGTAGGGACATTAGAAAATTAAGCAGCTTGATGTGAACAAAGAGTTGTGCTGTGTCAAGCAGCTGGTACGCTGTCAAAAAGCCCTCTGCTCCAGTACACTATAGAATTCTGTGCATCCACAGGAAGCTCAACATTTGGTCCAACATACTTTCAAGTAAAAACAGGCTAGGAATAGGTTATCATGTCTCTATTAAGATGAATATTTTGAGTTGATGGGAAAAAAAAAATACTAAGAGAAACAAAGTGACCACCAGGATTAATCAAAGTACATAACACATAGGATTGAGAAAATGCATAGAAAAGTATAAGGCTTTAGCAAGAAAGAATTCTTGTAAGTTAGTCACATATTCTAGCTCCTAAACAGTAAGTGTATTTAAAGTACATACTATGATTCATTCTTAAAGTGCACTGCAAAGTTTACAGACATTTTAAAAAGTTTAAATATTAAGAATATTAAGTAGCAACATGAAGAAGTTTCCAGTGCTCCAAAGTTTAAAGTCAAATATCAGGCTTTTAACCCAGCAAATGTAAGTATACACAATAAGAAATATGATAATATTCTGTCCTTTGAGTAGTTTTGAATTTCAAGTTCTAACAAAGACAAGGATTTCCTTCTTATTTTCATCACTGTTAAATTTGTAACCTTTTTTTAAATTAGCAGAATGGTTAAGACATGGTATCTGCAGTACAGTCATCTTTAAAGCTGCTGCCTCACAAAACAAGTCAAAATTCACATTTGAGGGAAGAAAATTGTGCATAGGACACCAAAGACAACAGAAGGAAAAAATCCAAACATGTCCCAAAAAATGCTTTGACTTCTATGCACAGGAATGCCCTAATGCACCAGGGTTTGGAGACAAAAGAATAGATCTCTTCACAGTAAAGGTTAATTCTTGTGTTCTAGGAAAAAAGTTATACAAATGAATATTGCTACCTGGAAACAGGAAATCAGAGATTAGCTTATACCTCAAAATTCTTTTCAGATTAAGCATTTTGTCTATTATCAAGTCCTTACCTAAGCCAGAATAGCAGAGCAGAAAAAGCATGTGCTCATGCTTTATCTTCCCTTTGTTTGCTTAAAAGGGTTTTGATTAGTTATCGTAAGAAATAACTGCTAGCTCTGATTTCCTGGGGAAAAGTATGCCCTTTGTCCCATGTGGGCAGAAGCTATCAGTTGAAATCCACCTAATTATTTCTGCAAGTGACATCATTCTGTAAGGGTTGATTCTCCCAAAACAGAAAGACAGAAGTAGCTAATAGTAAAGGGTAACAAAACAGTCTAATTACCTCATAGCCTAGTATACCTCTTGTGAAAGCTTTACTTTGTAAGAAAAAAAAAAGGGGGGGGGAGGGGAACCCTGAAAAGGAACAATTTCCCATCTAATTTTATTGTGCATGCACAGACATTTCTAAAGCTTCTTCGCTGTGGTTTTATGATTACTATTTGCTACCTAGCAAAAACAGTTTATTTCACAAACCACAAAAGCCCCTTGATATCTTTTCCAGTGCAGCATTAATAATGTATTCTGATGTCCTGAGTATCATCCTAGAAGGTTTATCAACAGGAAATTAACCACATAGTCTCATTACTTTCTGCATATGTTATCAGCTCCTGTCTCTACCACATCCATTTTGACTGAGAAAGAAAAGCACCACCATCTTACTTCTAACCAGTGGTTATCAATGGTAGTCTCACCTTGGAGACACATGGATGTCACTTCTGAGACACTGTAAGGAGTTCTACATATACAGCATTCAAAATGCAATTTTGAACACACGTAAGGCTGTAATTCCTAAGACAACACATCTGGATTTCTTACTGCAGCATCATTTCTTACAATCTTGCAAAATCCAAGAGCTCACTTGCATTCATCAAATGTATGAATGACAAAGAAAAACAGTAAAAAAACTCTCCCCATCCTTTGCAATGCCTGTTTTTTAAACTCACTGTTTGACAATGAAGGGAGATATACAGCTGGCAACACATCTTCTGTTTTTCTTCACTGCCTGATACCAAGGAACATTGGTCTCCATACCAACCCTAAACCATCCATAAAAAATAAAAATCAAAAGTCAACAAATATCCAATTGTTTAGACCACAACTCCAGTCTCCTTCATTCATTTTACTCCAACAGTCCTTGTGCTTTCTCACAGCTTGTTCCTCATAGTCTTCATCCCAGCAACAATAAAGTAACTAACTACACACAATTCTCAAATTCACCCATTTTCTCCTTTGGTGTTAAAAAATACCCAGAAAATATGATAAAAACAGATAATCCAAGCTATAGCTTTGACTTAAAATTCAGTTCTTTATATGCTATGGTTCATCACTGTTTCAGCAATTCATGTTCTGAGTGTACCTTACTTGCACATGAGATCTCAGGAGAAAGCTAAGTTTATTTTGTTTGATAATGAGCTGACTATTCACAGAGCTTTACCAATCTGACAGCTACGCACACAATTTGTGTTTGACAGAAATGTTTGTGGATATTGGCTTGTGTTCAAAGGTGATTCAAACACTTGAAACTGCACCTCTTTTAAAATATACCTTAGAGAAGGTTCAAAGCCTAATAACTAAAAGTCTCTATGTAATACAAATCTGACCTACTGCAGTTTAAAGTTTCCACAATGTCAATTTTGTCTCTCTTTTTTTTCTTTAGATATTCACATCACAGTTTGGACTCAAAATAACTTCAGTTTTCTGAAGAGTCTCATGTTGGATTACACCAGAAGTTCTAATAAAGCCTCTAGATAATTACCCACGGTAGGAAATCTACACATGATCACAGAATGGCTTGAGTTGGAAGGTTCCTCAACAGTCATCAAGTTCCAAATCCTCCACCAACAGGCAGGGCTGCTAGATCAACTACTTGATCAGATTACCCAGAGCCCCATACAGCCTGGCTTTAAACATTTCCATGGACAGGGCACCCACAACCTCTCCGGGCCACCTGTAGCAGCACCTCACTGATCTCTCAGTAAAAAACTTCTCCAACATCCAAGCTAAAGCTTCTATAGTTTAAAACCACTCCCCCTTAACCTATCACCATCTACTCACGTAAAAAGTTAATTTGCCTCATGTTTATAAGATCCCTTTAAATATAAGAAGGCCACAATGAGGTCTTCCCACAACTTTTTTTTTTTCAGGCTAAACAAGCCCAGTTCCTTCAGCCTAAAATCAGCCTTAAAAAGCTAAAAAGTAAAATTAGAATACAATAGGTTTTCTGGGGATAACTTCAAAATCCAAACAATGATCTGAGCAGATTATGTCGTCTAATGGTGTATAGTCGGAGTAATACAAGCATAGTTATAATTACAGAATAAATAGATAACCAGAGGGTATCTAAGGAAAAGACTCACCATCTCTGAGGCCTTCAGTCAAGACGGATGCTCACCAATGTTGAGGCTCGCCACAAGAACTAAACAAAGGAGCAATCTCCAGAAAGAGATATTACTTTAGTGGTGATTCTTAAGCATGATCTAGGAGAGGCAGAGCCAAGCTCCACCCCTTCCGGGAGCACAGCTGAATTACCTTCACCTGTGCTCCTGCAGCTGACTCATCACTTGCCTCAGGTGGTTAATCAGAGGTTCAGGCTGTGTTCAACAGTTTCCCTTAAAAATGGTTAGAAAAGTCACAAAGTCTTTCTTCTTTCTAGATACTCTGACAGTCAAATAACAGGTAACTACTGCAGTTACTCCCTCAGTAGCAGCATTAACAGAACCAAATTTATACATTTTACTAAATTCTATACATACTTAGCACACTTGAAACCCTTAAATTTCAGCCAGATTGACTTGAAACCAATCCAGAGAGGACTGGGTTTGGTGGCAGAGAAGAACAGAAGGGAGGATTTGTTTCCTAGTTTTGTTTTGTTGCTTTTTTTTTTGTTGTTGATGTTGTTTGTTTGTTTGTTTTTTGTTTTTGTTTTTTTACAGAAGTTAAAATTAACAACCAAAAGAGTCCAGGAGATAATTGTAATGGATATGAGAACTGAAATCAAGGAAAGATATTCAAATATTTTTCTATTCATTCAAAGACGCAGAAGTACACCCCATAGTTACTCTTCATATGAAATGAACAAAAAAAATACTCTGGCCAAAGAAAATGGAATGCAAGCTGTACGTCCAGATTGCAGTGACACTGCACAGCTTTTACTTCAACTAGTAAGCTCCTAATCTCAGCTCATGAGTTTTCTCTTTTATCTTTCCATTTCTCTCTTCCATCCCACTTAGGGCAACGAACAAGTGGCTATGTGGGATTTAGCTGCCTGCTGGATTAATCCCCAAAAAGGATCATTAGAGAACAGAACCATTTTTCATCCTGTCAAACCTACCTGCTGCTGTTGTTAAAACCCTTCACAACTCATTCTCTTCTCCAAAGGTTTTATAAAGTTTGATTCATCTTATCTGCACAGTAATATGTTTCTGGCTCAAGGCCTTTCTCCTTATAGAAAGCTGAATTACAATGAAGTCTTTAATCTTGCAACACCAATGTCTATCATTCTCATTGGCCAATCAAGTCATTCTCTGCCTCTGAAATTGTTATACCATTTGCAAGAGTAGAAAGACTAATACCTAAAAAACTGTCCACTTTATTCCTTCTGTTTACACAGAAAAACAGGGTATATAAGTTTGTATAAGATGTATTCAACTTGTCAGATAAACCCCTTTATGTGGGAATCAAATGCACATATTCAGGCAGTTAATCAGGCTACCTCCTTCCGTGTGGACAGACCTTCATAAGCAAATGGCATTTTGTGACCTCTGATAAAAAAAGGGGGAGGGTTATTAGTAGTTTCTATTGTTTTGTTACTTCACCCATTACCACTGGCAGTACTAACATTAGAGACAGACATTTCTTCTCAAGCCTTAAGCACTTCGATTAAATCCTACTAAGGGTCATCTGTTTATTTCAATCAGCTCTAACTGAACTAAGACTACTGCTCGAATACAGTGTCAAACTATACTGAATATACTCCATGCAAATACATGCCTATACATGTGTTGTGTGTAAATACTCAGTGCTTTTGTATTATTATTTTTTTAAAAGCTTTACTCTTTCTGAAAGTATCAACCTGTCATCTCTGCCCATATCAGTCAGCCATGAAACCTAGTCCTAGAGAAATAAAATGCAAAATGCTATCTGTATTTATACTTCTTATATAAAACCAAAGTAATCTTCAAGAGGGGTAATGCCATGGGGAAGATCAAGGTAGAGAAAGATCAATTTTTTCTTTCCAGAAGACCATTTTTTCCATTGACTGTCACCTGCTAGATGTTTGCTTCAGCATTTTAAGACCTTTTTGAAGAACAGCAATGTATTTCCTAATCATTAAAGCATTACTGGGCTCAATCTACAGCTTAGGGGCTGAGGCATGATAATGTTTGTTGCTCAACTGCTGAAAGAATACTGATTATAACACCTCAGCATGCTATCACATCAGAGCTCTTCAGGCCTAGTTTAAAGGCACAGTAATCACACACAGTGTTATCTTATGCTGTAGTAGCTTACCACTCCAAAAACCAACTTATAAGTTTGCATTTGAATAAATAGGTTTAAAAGCTTACACAAGAATTAAAAACTGAATTCTGTTCTTCTTTTAATAAATAATTTTTAAAAGCTACATTTGTGCTTTAACTGCCCAGGTTAAGGAAAAATGTCAGAGAAAGACATCTAAATTTTACTAAGAATAATAGACGTCAACCAAAATGTCCGATCCAGAGAAGACTAGAAAAATTAGGAATCCAACTGAGCCCCTTTTCGGGGAAGCAGTCAATTACAGGCCTGAAAAGGCAAAAAAGTGATGATCCAGAGTAGTGATTTATATCTTAGGACTGTCTCCAACCATTTTATTGTTCTCCATGTGCAGCTGCTTTCCAGAAGTCATTAAAACCTCACGTCATTTTACCTTCTCTCTAATGCATACAATTCAAAGAAAACAAACTTCTCATCATTTCTGTCCCAATATAACAGAAGCATGGAATAAAATTAGATTCTCAAAACTGCTGTGCAGTAGCAACCTAGAAGTTTCCTTTGTGAATTTCTCAATACCTTGTTTCACTTATCTGACAGCAGGCATCCACTTTCCTCAGAAGTCACATCTCAACATAAAAAAGTGAGTAAACAAAAAGACAAAACAACCTTCACCTTCAATATTATTTGTAGTTCTTCCTTCCATTGTTCATTGCAGCCAAATGAGTTCACCAGTGATCACGTTGTGCAGCCACAGGAAGGAAAAGTATTCACTGCCACAGCAAAAATCCAACTACCCTCAAGTCCAGTCATCAAGGCCTGTATTTATTAACTTGAAAGACATTCTCTAAGACTGAGCTCTTCTCCAGGTACTTTTGAAGGAGGCTGTGTACAACAGGTCTCATTTATTTTAACTCAACGGATGCTCCTAGTTAGAAGACATGTGGGTAGTACTTTTTTCCCCCTATTTAAAATATTATTAGAGGGATGCCAATAATAGCTTCATTATTGTGAAGTGCAATCAAAGCAGTTAAGTACTGCTAAATAAACACTTAGAAGTAGTGGCAGATAATGCTTTTCAGCTGGTGAAGATCTCCAAAAAACTTCACAGTAGATTTATGTGCCTACCTGCACACCAAACAATGGAAATCTGAGGAACATATCTTGAAAGACGGAATGACATAGGTTATTCATTATCAAGATGACACTAGCAAGGCAAGTATACTAGCTGTTTGTGTAGGGGAAGATGGGAGAAATGGTTATTACTTCTTTGTTTCTCTTGCATGTATCTTTTCATGCTTATCCCGAGTTCCTGCGTGCAAGCTTGCACAGAGTCCATGAAAGCCTCACTGAGGTCTTCTGCCAGATACACAAACACACAACAATTCTGTAATGCAAAAAGACCTTGTTCAACATCACAGAATCACAGAATGATGAATCACAGACCGTGATTGTGTGAAAAGCAGCAGACCTGATGCTTATTAGCTATTGAAGTGCTTTAATACGTGACAAATATTAGAAAGAACACAGCTTGCGGATTAGTCTTGCTGCTGTCTTATGGCCCACAGAAAGCATCTAAGACAGACATCTGTCAGAGCACAAACAAGTGCTCTGCTTCACTTTTGACAAATGCCCATCCCATCACACCAGCAGGACATCTGTGAAGCATTTTAGACATCAACATATATTGTTCTGTACCTACTATAAGGGGTAAAGGAAACAACAGAACAGACTCCCAGTTTCACATCTGCCTTTTTTCCCTTTCCAAAATCCCTTTTATTACCCCTGTATGCTTTGGCTGGCAACCCCAAAACACATTTGTTTCCCAGTAATACTTCATGATTTTTTCTTACCCTCATTTCCCCCACATTTTGGTGTGGTTTCTTGCATAAGCAAAGCATTCCAAACACTGAATTATATTTAATACTTCTCTCATTTCATTGTTTATACGTCAAGCCTAAAAATGCAAAACCACATGAAACACAGACTTATTTGCTATTTAAAGGTATTTTCACTAGTCAGAATCACATGGCTGTCTCCTCAATAACAAAAGAACACATAACCCAGGCTGGGCAACAATACTTTCATAGTCATCAGCTCCAAGTTGCTGAAAATAAGCGATCTTATCCTATCCACAACACTCCCACAAGACTCTCCTAATTTTATGTGTAAATAAAGCAAGGTCTTTCCGCCATCTTGTGCTTTCATGGACCAGTTGTTACTGGTTGGAAGTGAGCAATCTTAAAGTTGACCCCCACTTGATACAACTGCACATTGTGAACATTAGAACTACTCCTGTATGGTCACCTTTCCAGTACACAACTGAAAACCCCCAGTCTGACTGATATTCCTCCCTATGTATTTCCAGAACACAACTTAGTGGTGATCTTTTGCTGGAGTGCTTTCTATACATACCCTTGAAGAAGAGGTTGCATCTCTTGCAAAAACAAACAAACAAACCTGTGTGGAAAAGCAAGAAAGGAATCACAGTGGAAATAGTGCTAAATAAGTTGCACTATTATGAATTCCTACACCACATAAAACTTCTTTCTGGACAACATCAGTGTTCAGAAGCACAGAGTATGAATACATTGTTCCATAAAGTCACTTAGTAAAATAATGGCCATTTTAAGCATCTGGCTGAACTTCCTAATGTAATACAAACTCTGTTCATAAAGCTATTTGGACACTGTATTTTTAGATTAGCTTCATTAGACCAGGGGTTTAAGTACAGTGTGTTACACAAAGTTAATAATAATATAAACACCTACATTATATTAAGTCACTCATGGTTCATTAATTAACCTCTGTAGGATTACTGAAAAGCTGAAAACGATCAGCTCAATAGCCTGTTCTAGTATTGCCCTCCAGCTATGGCCAGTACCACCAGATATTTGAAAGAAAAAAGTAAATTTCACTGGACGTTTTGGAACACTATACACCCAAAGAAGTTTCTTTCTAGCTGTATGCCATTATCTACCTCTATGCTTATAGTTTTAACCCATTACTCAGCAGGGGGTTGGAGCTAGATAGGCTTTAAGACCCCTTCCAAACCAAGCTACTCTATGATTAACCTACAGCATCTTGGGATACAGAACAAAGCACTTCCATACCAGATGCCTCAGCAGTGCAGTTCCTCAGGTTAAGGTCAGAGCACCAGAAGGTTGACATCAATGGGCGCTGCTGTCAACTTCAGCCCAGCTCTTTGGCAAGCTAGGACCCCAAGCAACATTTATTTAGCACTTCTCTTTTGCAATAAGAATTGTCTATCAGAGGCCAAACCACACAAAGTCTAAGACATTGCCATGCTGAGCACTGTCTCTCCATGTGACATCTGAATCTCCCATCCAATATATTTCTTCCAGCATCCCATGACGAAGGATTTCTCCACAAGGAGCCTTCTCCAGAAAGATAGAAGAACTCAGCTTGAGCATCTTGGCAACTTGACTACCTTCTGTTTTCATACTTCTTACTCCTATAAAAGAGATAGAAAAGAAGCTCTGACCTTAATCCTCTAAGACCTACATTGCTGGCCTCCACATTCATCTCCTATTCCCACTTCTAGCTCAGCTGAGTTCTTTGACCATGTGGGTGAACCCATTGCCTCCCTCTAAATGCAAAACCACACCATTGGCTAACTGCATTCACCAACTGTCACTCATCTTTTCTGAGGTGGATCTGCAGATTCCTGGTCAGCTGTTGTTCTCAACATTGTTTTGTAACAATGTTAGCCAATGTATAATGGCAACTACTTTCCAGTTAAATGTGAAAAATACCTGCACATTGAAAATACTGATAAATGAAACAGGTTCAGTGGGATTTAAAAAAAATTAAAATTAAAATTAAAATTAAAAAAAAAAGAGAGAGAGGGGAAATTGGATAGATTGTAGATGATTTATTTTCTCTTTTATAGTTTTAAACAGAGAGAAAGACAAAGCTTAGTAGTTAGTCTGTTTACCTCACACACCATACTTCAAATGTGTGTACATGGATAAACTATCATTTTTTTCTAGTCCTATTCAGAATCACACCCCACCATAAGCAATAAAGATTTCGATAAAGTATGATTCAAATAGCTTATATTCAAAATACAAAATCAGCCAATATCATGCTGTAATGCAATGGAAGGCACAGCAATCATAGCAGAGTAGCAAGGACCTAGACAACAGCAAGTAAAAACTTGCTGAAACACAACAGCTGGGTGCACAGAAACAAAGGAAAGAAGCTGCTTACCTTCAAGAGGCCTCAGGTACACAGGGATATCCAGCAAAATACTTTTGCCTCCACTACCAACCCTTAAATGAGGTCAAGGAAGGGGTGGATGCTAGGATGCACCCCTTCACGGAATCCTGAAGGTTGGAAAAGACCTACAACATCATCCAGTCCAACCATCCACCCATCACCAATAGTTCTCACTAAACCTTGTCCCTCAACACAACGTCCAAACATTCCTTGAACACCTCCAGGGTTGGTGACTCCACCACCTCCCTGGGCAGCTCATTCTACTGCCTGACCACTCTTTCAGAGAAGTAGTATTTCCTAATGTCCAGCCTGAATCTCCCCTGGCACAGCTTGAAGCCATTCCATCTGGTCCTATCACCAGTTACACGAGAGAAAAGGCCGACCCCCCAGCTCACCACAACCTCCCTTCAGGAAGTTATAGAGAGCAATAAGGTCTCCCCTGAGCCTCCTCTTCTGCAGACTGAACAATCCCAGCTCCCTCAGCCTCTCCTCATAAGGCCTGTGCTCCAGACCCCTCATCAGCTTTGTTGCCCTTCTTTGAACACACTCCAGGACCACAATGTCTTTCTTGCAGTGAGGGGCCCAAAAGTTGATGCAGTACTTGTAGCGCAACCTCACCAGTGCTGAGTACAGGGGGACAATCACCTCTCTGCTCCTGCTGGCAACACTGTTTCTGATGCAATCCAGGATGCCCTTGGCTTTCTTGGCCACCTGGGCACACTGCTGGCTCATGTTCAGCCGAGCATCAATCAGTATCCGCAGGTCCATTTCCTCTACACAGTCTTCCAGCTACTCTGCCCCAAGCCTGTAGCATTGCCTGGGGTTGTTGTGGCCAGAGTGCAGGATCCAGCATTTGGTCCTGTTGAACCTCATCCCATTGGCTTCAGCCCAACTCTCCAGCCTGTCCAGATCCCTCTGCAGGGCCTCGCTACCCCCAGGCAGATCCACACTTCCAGCCAACTTGGTGTCATCTGCAAACTTACTGAGGTTGCACTCAATGCCCTCATCCAGGTCATCAATAAAGATGTTGAAGAGGACAGGCCCCAGCATTGACTCCGGGGGAACACCACTGGATTTAAATCCATTCACCACCACTCTCTGGGCCCGGCCCTCCAGCCAGTTCCTTACCCAGCCAATGGTGTACATGTCCAAGCCATGGGCTGCCAGCTTCTGCAGGAGAATACTGTGGGAGACAGTGTCAAAGGCTTTGCTGATGTGTAGGCAGACCACATCAACAGCCTTTCTTGCCTTCATCCACCAAATGGGTTGATGTATTTGTAAAAGAGTTTCTTGTTCCTTTTTACCCCAGCAGCCAGGTTACGTTCAAACTGGGCTTTTGCCTTTCTGATTTTCTCTCTTCACATCTTAACAACTTCTTTGTACTCTTTCTGGGTTGAAAGCAAGAATCAAGAAAATAGGGACCCTTCCATGAAGATTAAGTATCCTAGGCTCTGGGGAATGTCAGAAGAAAAGGACTAGTGGGACATGTCGACATTGCTAATACAGCTGGGATAGCACAGCTGAGTCTATAGTTAGGACAATACAGCTGGAAGGGAAAGGTAGCCAAAGAAACTGACTTTGACTGATTGAGTAGAGGAACTGGGTCGAAGTGACCTGAGGAAGACTTCTGACTTCATCCCAACGACCACCAGAGCGAGTCCCCCACTACAGACTGCGCACGCATCAGTAGGAGGGACAGCATGTAAATGAGTTCCCAGATAAACAATGAATATGTTAATGATTTCTCAGAAATTTGATGAATATGTATACACTTGCTCTATAACTTTGTAATGCTCCTGCCTTTCGGTGCGCATGATAGGAGGAGTGATTCCCCCATGTGCCCAGTGCTGAATAAACACATACCTGCTTTATAATCTATCTCTGGTTATACAGTCTGATTCCACACGTCAGAGTCATCCATCCCTTCTTCCACAGGAGGCAGATTCTCTTTCTCTCCTGAAGCCTCAAAAATAGCTCAGTACGCTCCAGAAATTCCCTAGACTGCTCCTTCTGCACTGTGTTGTATTCCCAGCATTCTGGTCACTCAGGAGCATCGCTTGCACCTGAGCTCCCCTGAGTATGCTGGGAGTATACTCCCCTAGAGTATGCCTTATGAACAGGCAAAATGTTGTATCCATTTCATTGTCACTGCCATCAGCTTCACTCAGTTCAGCATGCAGTGTGGTTTTGCATCCTATAGGAAATTATTGCATCTTTAGCTCTGATATGCATTCACTGGATTATACTAGATTATCAAATTCCCTCTCCAATTTCACTTATCATACAAATACATACATACAATGCTAAATGTGGAATAAAGTAACTTTCTAAGCATAACATACTCATGGTTGTGTCTGCTAGGTTGTGCTGTTTTTCTGTCCTCCCAGTCTCCTCCTTACCCAAGCTCCACACAGTACAAAGATTAATCTCAGTACTCCAGTCACATTAATTCCAGATGCTTAAAAAGCCATGAATAGTGCTATGGTAAACAGCACATTCATTTTCTTCTGAGACAGTCCTACTAAGGAAACAGACAGGTTCGGGGGTGAAACAATAGCATGTTTTGGATAGAAGAGGACATTTTGTCCCAGCCTTTGGTTGAGGCTTTGAAAGCTCAGTATGTTATTTATTAGTGATAAAGTGCTAGGCATATTTAGAAAAAGCAGCATGTTGAGAAAGGGAGGCTAATCCACGTGTGGCATGAATTTAACACATATTGGGAGAATCAAGTCTGTGATACTGTTGGGTCAGCCCAATGAAACCTGAAGTAATTTTTTAGCAGGACTGCTAAAATATCATAGAAAGTTTTTACCACTCACATCAGATCTGCTTTCCTAGTACATGAATAGTTTCAAAATACACTTCTTTCTATCGTTTCAGATAAATGTTCTGATGAAACAGTCTGCAGGAACACAGCAATGCAAGTGAGATACTTTTATGTATTTTCGAAATGCATTTGAGGAATAGTATCTAATAAAAGCTGCTTTTATTGACTGACTTTATTAAAAGAGACAATGAATGAAAAGTTTTGCCATATGCTGAGTAATCTATTGAAAAAAAAAACTAGATTAGAAATGCACAGCTAACAATGCAATAATTCTTTGCAATTTCTGCCTTCTGTGTTGCTTTGTATGACTGTTATACTTGAGTAGTTGCCACTCTTCCTGTTTCAAACAACTATTAACAAAAAAAAGCACTTACAGGTTGCTTTGTCATTAAAAAATATACTCTAATGAATGGAATTCATTCAAATAAAACCTGAGCAAACATCAATTAATTCACTGAAGGAAATTCTACTGTTTGCCCCTTTTGTCAAAACAGATTTGGTTTAAGTAATAAAGCAAAAGCCAAATTTAGATTTTTAAATGTTTGCTTTTAAAAATTCTGAAGAGCAAGTTATTGTTAAATGTTGAGGAGACCTAAAGGCTTATATTTAAATTGCATGAGGATGAGCCATATGGTGTTTATATGCAAAGAGTGCTGTTTTGACAGCATCTCCCCACCCAAAAAACACCTGTCAAAACAGATAAGAAATTTGAACGGCTGATTTCAGTATATTTTGTCTTTCACCATATTTTATTACTGAACATGAAGTGTTATTGAGTGTCACTGTTAGCTTTATGATATGTGGTAATCCCTTATCAAGAAATTTCTGGCATCTAGGAAATAACATCCTGGAGATACTTTGGTGGACTGTGCTGCCTATAGACAAAGCAATTAAAATTATCAGCACACCACTCAATCACTAGAAGAGGACCTCATTAAAATGATGGGATGGCTTTCCAGTTCCTCTAAAATCCATGGTGTTCATTTGCCATGTAATACTTTCAGATCTAAGTGCTGTATGCAGTACATAAGAAGCTTCATAGAGCAAAAATAGCCAGGGGAAATGCTGTACACACTTGTGTCAAACTGTCCAAAAGGCTCAGATGCTTTTCACCATCCCCTGAGAAGCTGCTAAGTGCTTGTTTCCATATCCCTAGCCAACACATACAGCATACAACATCCAGCATCAATCCGTTTTGCATTCCTGGGAACTCTCAGCTTTACACATTCCTGTTTCCTCAGGTGGAGAGACTGGAGAAACACAGGAGAAAAGTTGTCAGACCTTTCAACCTTCTCTGCCTGCAGAAGATCCATGTACATCAGAGCCACTCATGTTCTTACTGAGCGTTGTAAAGGAGAAATGCATTTCACCGCTTGTAAAACATTTCTCTGTCTATTATTCTGAAACTCCATTTCCTCTGACAGGCAGCAGAGCAGGGAGTAATAGACACACTCAGATTTTGTGCGCCTTGCAAATTCAAACTACAGAGGATAAAAGATTTCTTCATTTGGGGCAGATTTAGCTCCAAATAGGAGCATAGGATCTGATCTTTCTGTAGCATCCCCTTTATTTCCAGCTAAATCTGTCCTAACGACTCCAAAACTTTTTTTCCTGAGCATCGCACAATGAGACAGACAATGAGACAGACAATGGGCATATATCACTGATATAAATCAGCCACAGAACTTGCCTGCTGAGCATGAGAGCAGCTGCAGCTTAATCTGTTCTTTTCCCAAACTATGGGCTACAAAAGAACTTAAACAAAGAAGCAAAAAGTATATTGTCTGTATAGTCAGGAAATGCCAATTGTTAATGGGAAGAAGATAGACTATTTGTTCATTTTGGGTTTATGCATGAGGCAAAATGCTTCTCTAACCCCAAGTATTTTGGCTCAGTTACCATCATTTATAACCGGAACATGAATGTGTTCAGTACACAGTACAAGATAGTTAACAGATTTCTTCCCTATTATTGAAACCACTAGACTACGTTTTGAGTATTCCACTGAAATTGACAGAAACAGGGAAGCACAAAATAATCTGACTTGGCAAATCACCCCATAACTACCTGTTTGCCAAGAATCTCCTGAGGCAGCAAGCACAAGAGAGTACAATCACAAGTACAAAAAAAGAAATGTCATATGCAAAACAATATATACATATATATATACATATATATATACATATATATGTACATATATAAAACAATTTGTACTGCTACAGGTATCCCTAATGGGAAAAAAGTAAAGAAAGCTTTGGGGGAATAAAAAGGTTGTACTCTAATAGTTAATTTCAAACCTACCTGGCAATGATTTCTAGAGATTTTAATATGAGCATATCTTCACTTGGTCTATATTAGGCATTGTGCTCAGTCTATTTTCCTCAAAAACCGTGGCAATATGGCACAGAAAGAGTAGGTTGGCAGATGTGATTTTAATTACTGAGGAGCCTCAGGAATCTGTTGGCACAGACTGTTGCTCACAGGGAGCAGAAACATACATGAACTTCTGAAAACAGTCTTTATCGTAGCATAACAGGAATGAGTAAATGAATATTAGAAAGGTATGTTACATCTGTGCTACAGTGGTTCATAAAGTGCTCTCTAAGAGTCTAGCCAGTCTGAAAAAGAAGGGGTCATCATCATCACCATTAAGGTAGACTGGAAGCTATTTCCCTGAAAGACAAGACTGAGAAGCTGAAGTGCTTTGCCCTGACGAGTCCAGCAAGGAAGTGTTTTCATTCCAGTCACATAAAGAAGTTTGGACTAGAGAAAATGATGCTGGATAAGTCACAGACACTCCCTAACAGATGGAGGCATTTCCTTCTCTATGGACTGTGGGATACCAGTTTAGTCATCTAGTAATTGCAAGAAGTATGGATCTGGAACATGCTTTTTTTTTTTTTTTTCAATTAGTCATGATCCACTAAACACATTGCTCACTGGTTCTCTATGCTGCGCTGCACAATCTCCTCCCCATTAACTCAGACCTAATGGCACATATGGTACCTGAGTGCTTCCAGTAAGTCCCAGAGAGCTCATATTGGCTTTATGGGAGGACAGCCCATCCAAGAGAAAGCATTATGCTTTTTAAAGCCAAAAACTCCACCTTACTTCTTTGTGTGGATGGTCTCACTCCTTACTTGGGAAATTTCAGTTCTTTGGAGTGTTTTATCTCCTCTGCTTTTCATATGTGGGAAAGGAAAATCTCCTGAGCAAATGAGTCAATCTACCATATTGAAATGTATTTTTTTTTTATTAATACCTTTTCTTATTAAAATCAATATAAACTTGATACCAATATATATTTTTCTCCCAGTTCTCTTCCTTTCCTCAAATTAAACAGGCTCCCTGTGAGCAAACCACTTATGTCACTACCAAGAAACTTGGGCTCCTTGCTGGACATTTCCAGATCCTTGCAGTTCAACTATAAACAAACTCTTGATCCTTACACCAAATAATAGTTATCTGCCCACTGTGGCCTACAGTTTCTCAAAGAAAGACAGTCTAGACATGGTAAGAAGAAGGAGTACATAGGGCTGTTACCTTATAGGTGGTTGCAGTTGACAATCGACAACAACTTATGCAGCTATGAGAGACATCAAATGACAGCTGGGTAACTGACTGAAAAGGCAACCAGGACTGCATCTGATACACAACAAAGAGAGAGTCAGAATCCCTTTTCTTGTACTTTTCATGTTTGTCTGGGAGTGTGGCAGTATATTGAAAGGGGCAAAGGAAGTGGCAAGATGTCACCTTATTCTATGAGGGAGTAAAAGAAACTACATTCTCTTTACTAACAACATTCTAGAGACATGAAGGGAGATTATGGAGAAGTAAGAAAAAGGGCAGAGCACAGAAACCTAAAGTCCATTTAGCCCCATGGCAGACAGCAAATCGGCAGAAAACATGTCCAAGTTTTACAAAGTGGTCTTTCAGGAGGAAAGTTTGCTGTGATATTAGCAGAGGCTGAGGAACAGAATCTTAAGGACTGTTTATCAGCAAGAGAAACAAGCATGGCTCATGCAATAAGCTGTCTCATTATTGTGAGAAACAACTCCAGGGAGTTGAAAGTGAGAAAGTATTGCTGGGTTGTCACAGAAAGAACAGTTATTTCCCATGGTGTTGTGGAAAGTGTGTGTATCTGAGCACAGGTGGACCTTTTTTGGTCACCTTCCTGGACATGGTCTGTAATATTGCATATGAATATTCAAAGAAAGAAAAGGAAGGAGAATACGATTCTGTTTTCTCCACTAGACCAGACAATGACACTCATCTAATGCAGAGGCAGGATGCGCGTTGGCTTTATAAAGGAAGTGTTAATCTCTATAAGGGACATTGCTGATTTAGTCATCTTTCTTTGTGGCTCCACAACCACACTTTGGAAACGTGGTATTTCAGACTGCATCCTAGAAAGTAAGTGGGCAGATGGGGTTTTCCATAATCTTGGCTTTGCATCCATGCGCTTTATTAAATTAAATGTTTTAGAAGAGTTTTAACAAGAACTACTTCCTCTTCTTAAGTAGTTCTTGACAGAACTACTGTCATCGACTGCTTTCCGGCTTTTCCGGCAACAGAAGCAGCAGACCAACACCTGCACTTCTGTCCTCCTGAGACACTCATCCTGTCTCCATGCTCCTGTCTGGAAGGAAAGGGGCACTCTGCCCTCCTTGCTGACCTCAAAGCAGTTACATGCTGGAGAAAGTGCAAATAAAAACCATTCACGGCATCCAGCATTAATACCTACTGCAGAACTAATCCCATCACTCCGCTTGCAAAGTAACAATAAGCAGATAAATGTTTCTACCTGGATATACAGCTGTAAAACTTGAAAGGTGGTGACTGAGCACAGGGACAGATGTTAATAACTGCAACACAGCTCTGAACATATGAGATTAACATTCATATAGCTTTGAACTGACAATATTTAGTGTATTTAAATTTAGAATGCAGGCTGATCCTTCCTTCTGCAACATTCTACCTCACACATGCAGCAGTGGCTTTATTTAAGAATATCTGCTTTTCATCTCTGGGATCTTATAAAGACAACCCCCCTCACTGTGGCCCACAGCAATTGTTTGGAGAAAAATATACACCTGGATTTGGATTGTTTAAATTCTAGACTTAAAATCAGAGGATAGATTTTTAAGTAATTCTCATGTAATCAATAATAAATAAATAAATAAATAAATAAATAAATAAATGAAAGCAAAAGACTAAGCTCACTACAGTGATACAATTATACACAGCCAACTAAAATCCTTTACTCTAGTGGATTTGAGCATGCAATGCAAAGTTTATTCTCCTGTGTATATAAATCTCTGTTTCACACATTCAAATAAATGCAGCTGTGTTTATCCCAGGGAGCACAGTTCCAGATGTATACATGCAAAACTCCAGATATACATATGAGCACCTTATTACATTACAATTTTCCATTACATTTTTCAACACTTGAACTGTTATGTCACAGAGCCTTCTGGAATATGGTCCAGTACATTCAGCACTTGCCCAAACAATACCATCTGAAATCCTAAGGGCCACCCAAGTTTCATCTGCTGTGATATCACTTCAACAGTTCACCTGGAATGAGAGGAGGCTTTCACACTGTAAGAGTTTAGGTCGCAGGTTCAGCATTTGAATAGTACTATCACAGTAAAACAGATTTCACAGCTCCTCCACCAGCAACTCTTATTGATAAAAATACAAAGGATGTTAACAGTGTAGTGCAATAAAAACTGAGAACATAAAACACACTGTTCACTCCACAACCAACTTTTCAGATATCATCAGTATTACTGTACTTTCTGAGACTTGGACTTATGTTATTTCACATATTAATTTGCCTAGCAGCTTATTTTCCCAATATGAAAGATGCAAAGACAATATGCTTTGTAAATAGTGTCATGTAGCACACCCTGAAAAATCAAAGCCAGAAAAGTAGTGTAAAATAAACAAAATACAAGGAAGATTTCCCACCATTCTGTTAAAAAGGAAGGGAAAAAAAAAAAAAAAAAGAAAAAAGAAAAAAGAAAAAAAGAAAGGCTTATTTGCATCTGAAAACAATTACTTCCTACCAAACAGCATAGAACTGCAGCAGAAAAAAAATAATAATAATAAAATTTTTTTAAAAATAGCAGAAATAATGCTACCAAAGATGGAAATTCAAGAACCATTTAGATACCTGATTTCTTAGTTCATCGCTCTGTTGTGCAGATGTCAGACAACTAGAAAGACAGTAGAGTCATGTTTATTTTTCTGGAACCATTGGTGAAACCTTTGTACAAATTGTGGTGACATCCTGCAAACAAGTATTTTCCCTCAGAATAAAAACATATGCTATTTTCACAGTTCTGTTCTGATTCAGGTCATAACTTAGAAAAGTTCTTTGTAAAGGACTGCAAGCTGTAATGTAGTTCATTTGTAAACTATGTGAGTCTGGCAAGTCCAAAGACAGCTATCTTTATTGACAAATAAGTCAGAGGCAAATGGCAAATCTCTAAGGTGTCACTGTTAAGTGATCTGACCACAAAAAAAAAGATGTATTTTACTTTCTATACAATGTTTCCATAATATTTTAGGAATTCCATAGTGCAGGTGGTCTAGAAGAAGGGTACCAAGAACCTTCCACACATCCCGCTTCTGGCCTGAGAACTCCTACATAAGGAATGTACACAAAGGGTACTTTTAAGGAGGTTACTGGCACCTGAAAGTGGCCCCAGAGGTACAGATGTAGCATTGCTACCATGAGAGCTTATAGTTAACAGTTTAAAAATGAGGTGTGGAGGGAGAGAGTCCAGCATTGAACCTTTTCCGGCACATACACTAAGGCACTGTACTGCGTATGTATCCAGCAGAACCCTCATTCAGCTTGTAAAGTCTGATCCCATACCAGGCATACTTCATGGAAACAGTTTAAAAATAAGTTTTCCCAGTGAATAGCAGGTGGGACTACCCTACAAAATCGTTTTTGGCTCACGGCACAAAGTTGCTGAAATAATACTTCACCCAAAAGAACGATAAAAGAATTATAGCTTGAAACTTTGGTCATAGTCTGGCTGGTGTCTGGGCAGAGCCTGATAACTCTTACGTTTTACGAAAGAATCTGCCTTACCGCGTGTGTTTACACTGCACATGTGATGACTGGCTGACAAAGCCATTTTCTATTCTAGGTGGTCTCACCAGCTTAAGTATTTTTGCATCCAGAGTGAAGAGAACCCACTGTATGCCTTGGGTTGTAATGTGATTTTTGAGTACCTAATAAATGAAAATACCTTACGTTTGTTGCAATTGAAACTCTAGATTCTTAATTAGCAGATGGAGGGATAGCTGACAGTTCAAAGAGTCAGTGATAGAGAAGTCAGTCATGGAGGAACATCCAGCCTGTACATGCTAGTGGAGTCACTACAGCAAAGTGAGAGGGAGTCTGTTAACTAGATTGCTTCTGAAAGCACGATAGCACAATGCAAACAAACAAACAGATTGCTGCCAGTTCAACAATGAGAGCATTTGAAACAGTTTAGGTTTACAATCACCCATTTAGTTCTATTTCTCTTGCATATCAACTCAAAATAATACTGACCTCATCATATATACATACCCTGGCAGGATTGTTAGATTTCAAGTCTCAGTCTAAGGTGCTCACAAACCCTGATGTAGTGTTTCTACAAAACGAATAAAAAGTAAACAAGTGCTCAAAGCAGGAATTCTGTAAGTTAAACATCTTCTCTACCAGCCCGTGGAATAAGAAAAGAGAATTAGCAAGTGTGATGAAAAACAGAATACTTTACTTACTGTCCATCTGGGATACGACAGAATACTAGATTTTGATCCCATTCCAGGATCTTCATTGCCTGAGTGGGAAGAAAATGTCAGCATTATTCTCTGCATTTTGGTAAATCCTTTAGGAGAAAGTAAAATAAAATAATGACACATCCTACAGGAAACATCTTACAATTAGTGTCGACTGCTACACAATTTACAATGCAGTGGTACAGGGTGCTACTTCCTCTGGATTTTTCCTGTTATCCACTGGCAAAGAAAAGCTCTTCCAGAGACTGACTGAAAGCAGTCAGACTGGGCTTCTCTTCTGCTGAACCAGCCTCTGGAGGTGACTTTAGAGCAGGGTCACTCCTGTGAGAATAAGAAACTTATGCAGATTTTCTCTGCATTCTCTTTAGACAGTATTTCCAGTTCCCACTTTAATCTAGTTTTTGTCCTGACCATCACTTACTGCTGCACAAACCATCTACTCTATGTCCAAAATTCAATCTAAGTTTAATGAACTATTAAGAGAGACCTGAAAATGATAATTTTCTTGAATATGACAATGAATGTTAATACTCCAACAGTTCTGCAGAAAGTTCGCTGCTTTCCATCCATACTATCCTCTTCCACAAAGGATAACTCATCCTTTCAACCCACTCAGCTATCTGCTCAAGGCAATTAGTAGAAGCATAGAAGCCAGGGAACATCAATGACTTTGTGATGGTATGCTAATTTTTTAAGTATTTTTAAATAACTACCACAGGCACATGTCCTGCCCAATATCTGCAACATCTGTTTAAGCAAAGGCAAAAACTACAATGCCAGCAAAAAAATTACATTCAGACGGAAAATATCCATGTCACCTAATGCAGCAGGTCTCACGCTTTCCCACTCAGGGCCAAAGCCAAAAACCCTTCAACCTTGTGAAACTCTCAAAGGTCGTAACAATACACAGCAAACGCAGGACAGGTGGAGAGTCCTGTAAGGGAATGGCATTGCCATGTTAGTGGTCATGCTAAATGTACGTTACCATGCCAATGACAGATCCAAATTCTGGTAACACATCTAATCTACACAATAATTAGCTGAATAGTTCATTGTCCTTCTGTCTTAAATTTCCCTTAAGTATTTCTCCTCTTGAGCCATAACATATTTGCTCTCTGAACTGTATGAAAAGCTGAGATGACTTCCAAATGAGAAAAGTGTATTTAGAAATACAGACATAAAACCACTGTGGAAATCTCTAAAAGACTATATATGTGTGTGTGTATATATATATATATATATATATAGCATTTGTTCAATGTGATTAAATAATTCTTTATTGCTCAGTGACCCCACAGCCTCTGGGCAGTCTGTGCCAAGGCTCCCATCACCCACACAGCACAGAAGTGCTGTTTTATGTTCAGAGGGAACCTCCTGTGATGCAGTTTGTGCCCATGGCCTCTTCTCCTGTCAAATAAATGCTTTCCTATGCTATTCACAGCATAATATTAGCACTCATTTTATCTCAGTTTAATCTGTATGACAAAAAATGATACTCTAATGTATCATTTAGCTTTACACTCCAGTTCTCCATGCTACATAGCAGAGCTCTCAGCATTTTAAATGCTTGCTTAGTATAACTCTTTCTATTAGAATTCTTAAACATAATTGGTCAATCTCACAATTTTACCACAGGTTTTTTGTTGTTGTTGGATTTTTTTAATGCAAAATCTAAATTTAAACTTAGTATGGAATTGTTAAGATTCTTTCAAAACTATCTCTATCTCTGTGAAATGCACCTGCGAGGATACACTATATATATATATACATATATATATTAGATTACGGGTTCATTTTATGCTACAGTGAAAAAAAAAAAGAGAGAGAGACAATATGGCTAAGACAGAAAAGTGTGTAAATTGCACATCAGCACTAGAAAATAAGATCATGAAAGTGCCTCCAAAAATGAATGGAAGGTACGATGTATATACATAAATACAGCTACCACCAAAGACTGAATGTTAAAGATGGCAATATTACATCATTAAGATGAAAGTAAGCAGAAACTCAGACGTATTTTGACATATAATAAATAAAGTCACTGAACTACAGAATTTAATATCTTAAATAAAAGAAGTGAGGAAGTTTAACACAAAAAGATTTTACACAGTTCTGGAAGGAACCTTATTCTTTGGATTGGGTTTGCACTGTTTTATCATTTTTTTGTTGTTGTTGTGGATTGAATTCTACAGGTAGTATTAGAGGAAGAATATGTTATGTGTAATTGAATACTGGACTGTAGAGTACAGGAACCCGACATTTCAAAACAGTCTTATATCCCACATATTTCAATTTCAGTTTCCAATATTTCAGTTGTAGATACTCCTTACCACTTTGAAAGAAGTTGTATGCTGTACTGTTTCATAAATATAAAAAAAAAAATTGCAAGGCAGGGAGGTTTGCAATTGAAGATTTACAGTTAGCATCAAGATATGAATAAAAGTTCTTTTCTATGAAGTACAAAGAATTCATTTACAGTGTGGCACTCAGGTGAATGCCTCCTTCATTTTTATCAAGATGAAGAGAAAAACTAGGAAAGCTGAAATAGAAATCCTTGGATTTCAGCAATAACACACCTCTTTTTTCCACAATAAAAACAAAAACAAAGATATATCAACCTTTAGATAGCAGTAAAGACTAGAAAAGCAGCTTCATACTCCTTGTCTCTCAGGCAAATGACAAAGGAAACATTAGCAGGTCTGATGGTAGAGATGTGCAAAGCGGTCTCACTGGGTCTGGATAAGATGGAGTTGATGTTTTTTGTAGCAGCATGATGGTGCTATGCCTTGGATTTGTGACCAAAGCATTTTATCTGCTGCTGAACAGTCATGGCCTTTTCTGCTTTTCACAGTGCCCTGCCAACAAGAAGGGTCAGGGTTCACAAATTGCTGGAAGGGGACAGAACCAGAACAGCTGACCCAGCCTGACCAAAGAGACATCTCACACCACATGGTGTCATACTCAGAAATAAAATGGAGACAAGTGGACATCAGTATGACCGTGGAAGGTGGTGTGTAATTGTATCACTTGTTTTCTATCTCTTTCCTACTTCTCCTCTGCTTGGTAAACAATCTCAACCGTTGGGTTTTGCTGCTCTTTTCCCCTTCCAATGACCCAACGCAATAAAGGGACAGTGGCTGCATGGCGTGCAGCTGTAAACTGGGGCTAACCCACAGCAAAGGAGTACCTTTGTACTTTTGGAGAAGTCTTTATAAAATATCATTTTGTACCATATGTCAATCTATTTAGACTCCAGGATGATTTTACATGTAGAAGGCTATATATCAAAAAATGCTTTTGTGTGATATCTCAGTGACAAGACATGGCTGACTGCTCGTTCGCATCTGTTCCCAAGATGTGGCTATAAAGGAACGAAAATCCTAAACCGCAGCCTCAGTATTTATTTTTTCTCAGCAAACAACAAGCTTTGTCATAAACTAAGCAATGTCTTTAGATCAAATGTGAGGCCTGTAGCACAGGAGCAATTGACAGATGACCCCGTGCAAGGATTTGTAAACTTCAGAACAGCACATGGAGACACAAGGAACAGATGAAAGGAGAGGGAAAAATAAAAGTGTTAAAACAGTTTGTATTTTGGCAATCACCTGCAGTTGGATATTTAGTTTCTGGGGAATTGGAAAGCTTAAACATTAGTGTCTGGGCACAATGATTCCTTAGTTACAAAATAGAAAGCAGAGGGGGGGGGGGGTGGGAGGAATGAGAAAGTAATTGCAGCCATTCCTACCTCCTGGGTAAGAGACTTTCTTGTGAAGATAGGGAAAAACAAACAAACAAACAAAAAAAAAAAACAATGGATGGAGCTTGGACCCAGCTTAGATCAGTTCAGAATTAATCACCTTCCGCAAGCTGAATGTCTATTCCTTCTATCCCTGTTCTATCCAAAAAGACTTGCAAGCAGTGAGTACTGTCAAATACAATGTAAATCCATTACTTAGTCTTACATTTAGATACCTAATTTTGGATGCTTGTGGTTAGACAGTATCAACCTTAGACCATGCAATTAATAGCATCAGGGTTTCTGGGTTTTGCTTAGTTTATGAAATGAAAAAGACATGAAAAAGAAAGCATGCTCTTTTACCATGAGATATACTGAAGACAAGGCTGGGTGTATGTGGTATATTCTTCACTGTCTTCTTTTTCCTTTCCCATTCATCACTATTTGAAGACATTCTTCCACATAATCTTTCACACAGTCCTGAAAATGATAGCAAATGAATTAGATCAGATTTGTCCTTAAGAAAGATTTCAGTGAAGCAGTCTTTCACTAGCAGACTGGGAAATGATGACTATTAAACATTAAAAATACAGCAACAAGGTGCTACCTGCTGCCTCAAGAGCATCAAAACCATAATAAGTTAGTAATAGTAATAGTAATAATAGTAATAATAGTAATAATAGTAATAGTAATAGTAATAGTAATAGTAATAGTAATAGTAATAGTAATAGTAATAGTAATAGTAATAGTCTCGTGCGGGTTGGAAGGGACCTTAGAGATCATCGAGTCCAACCCCCGGGATTCGAGCCTCTGTGCTGCAGAGCGGCATTCCTACCACTTGCACCACCAAGGCACACAAGTTCATCACTTCTTTACAATCATACATTTCCTTGAGCTGTTGATATTCTCCATATTTCTCTGCAAATACATACACAGAGAGAGTTAGAAATACAAAAATACCGATGATTTGTGTTAGAAGAGTGTTTTCTTCACCTTTTTTAAAAGCCAGGATAAAGAAAGGCACTTCAATGTTGTTCGGCTTTTTAATACATAAAATAAACTATTTTTCTGGGAATACTCCAGTGTTAATTTATGAATTTGTTTTATCAGGAAATATTGGATAACAGTCTCTGACTCATCTGTGTCCCATCAGTAGTCCAACTCCACAAATCACACAATAAAATGCTTCAGTCTTTTCATATGTCTTTATTAAAAGGTAACTCATTTGGAAAAATGAGATATAATATTTGTCGCAATACATCAAGTGCTTGCTTCTGATAGACATACTTGCATTTTGACTGATAACTTTCATTCTCTTTAGTATTCAATTCTGGATTTTCCTACAGTATTCAATATTACGCTCATTACTCCTAAGTAGGCATTTTGCTATTTGAGTTTTCAGTAGTGTTTTCTGGGTCAAGTCAAGATCCATCTCTGAGTCCCAACTGCTGACCAGCGAAGAAAAAATGGTCATAGCCATAAAACAAGGTATGCATTGTGGATTATACTGATGCATTACCTCTGACCACAGCTCATCTAGCTGCTGGGTTAACAGGTCACTGGCATGAGGCCACCAACTCTCACATAACAGCCTCTCTCATGGTGTTTTGATATTTCCCCTCCTGGATTTGTCCCAACAGGGAAGTGCCGGAGTATATGAGAACTGGGAGTGGCCCTGGGAAGCTAACCAAACAACTTCAAACCCCAAATGTTTAGGTTAGATGCTTATGTGGTCTTCACCAG
The DNA here is from genome assembly GCF_054131305.1 of Coturnix japonica. NCBI lineage: Eukaryota > Metazoa > Chordata > Aves > Galliformes > Phasianidae > Coturnix > Coturnix japonica. The sequence continues at coordinate 47,252,327 of NC_140664.1, forward strand.
CTTACCCATCCCTACATATTACAGCATTTAAAATTACAGTAATTCTCTAACAGCACCAGCCACTGTTGAGCGCATTCCACATTTCTTGCAGTCACTTCTGTACCAATACACACAGTCTGTGGATATTTTGGACATACTCATAAGTATTAACAATTTTCCCTTTCCTGGACCTTTGTAGGCTTCTCATTGTAGACTACATGGACATGCTACATTTACTGTTCTGCTGCTGAAAGAAATTTGAATCAAAGCTGGTAAAGACCACTAAAATCAGCTAGTCCAACTGTCAGCCCATCCCCACCACACCCACTGACCACATCCCTCAGTGCCACATCCTCTTCTGCACTGCAAGCAGGTGCTTCAGACCGGCAGAGGACTGCAGGCCTCCTGCATGAGCTGAGGCCAGGGGTCACCATCAGGTATGGCTGGGCCCTGCAGCCAAGATGAAGTCTTGTGGAAAGACTGGGTACAAAACACTTCACAGTAGTAAGGAATAGGGAAAGATGTGTGAGAAATAGCCCTGCAAAGGGTGAGGATAAGGAGGGAAGGAGGTACCATTTCTGTGTAGCTTTAAAGGAGATGATCAGACCTCACCCATGCATTTAGTAGACTATCCCCTTAGATCATTATAGTGTTTAACAGATGTGTTATACACTACATCATGTGCATGTCTAATTGCACAGCCAGAAAATAAGTCAGTTGTGCATGGATGCTATGGGCTTGGATTGGTCTTACAGGAAAAGGTTTTTATTCTACTGAACTATTCTGCAAGAAGAGTCCAGAAGTTGCCCCATGTAAAATGAGACTCACCTCCAGCACCTGCAAAAGGGACCCACCACTGGCCAAAGCTGAGCGATGCTGGGTGTGCCTTTTGGAGAGCAGATAAAAGGAACTGAAAAACTGCTGTACAACAGCATTTGAGATAGAGGAGCAAGGAATGTGAGAGAGAAAGCCTGTCTGCAAGCCTATGCAGACAAAGGACCATGGACTGACTGTGGACCCCATTCCTCATTCACTTGCACTGCTCAGGAGAAGATAGAAGAGGGTGGACGGGGTGAAGGGGGTTTTAGTTTATTTTTTCTTCTCAGAGCTCTTGTCTGTTAGTAATAGGCAATAAATTATCTGCTTATGCTGAGTTTTGCCTGTGACAGTAATTGGTGAGTGATGTCCCTGTTCTTATGTAAACCCATGAGCTTTTGGGAGAAGAACTCACTGAGAGCAGCCCTTCAGAGAAGGGCTTGGGGATTCTGTTGAAAGAAAAGCTGGACATGAGCCAGCAGGTTGCATCAAAAGAGGAATGGCCAGCAGGGAGAGGGAGGGGATTGCCCCAGTCTGTTCTGCCCTCCTGAAACACTGCTTGTAGCACTGCAACCAGGCCTGGGATCCCCAGCACAAGAAGGATGTAGAGCTGTTGGTGCAGGTCTAGAGGAGAAACACGAAGATGATCAGAGGACTGGAGCACCTCCCTTGTGAAGAAAGGCTGAGGGAATTGGGCTTTTTCAGCCTGGAGAAGAGAAGGCTAAGAGACCTCATTGTGGCATTCCAGTATTATAAAGGCAGCTTATAAGCATAAGGGGGACTTTCCTTTTACATGGGCAGACAGTGATAGGACAAAGGGGAATGGCTTTAAATTAAAAGAGGGGAGAGATTTAGATTGGATCCTAGGAATAACTTTTTTATTCAGTGGTGAGGTGCTGGCACAGCTGCTTGCACCTGCCATCCCTGGAGGCATTCATGGATGGGGCCCTGGGCAGCTGAGCTGGTGTGTGGCAGCCCTGCTCATTCTATGAGCAAGCCATTCTAAGATTATGTGTTATTTTTGCTTCCCATTCTTTTGAGATGGGGGAATGAGAGAGCAGCATTATGGGCCTAAGACCCCCACCAGGTTAGAGAGAGCGACACTGTGGAAGAAGAGAGCAACAGTGCCACAGCTATCAGAGTGCCTGAGCTGCCCTGCCATGTGTGCAGGGCCAGAAATGTTTTTAAAATGTGATTCCTTTCACTGTACTTCACTACTGACATTTTAAACTGCATTAAGAGGCCTCTACAAACGTTCCAAATCATTATGCTATCAGACTTTTGATTTGCTGGGCCACTGAGGGGAATCCTGAAAACATTCAATAATGCCAATATTTAAGTGCATAATGGTAATCTGGAAGAACAAAATGTTTGTTTTATCAGTACATTATCAAGCATGACCATGAATCATGCAAATCAAATCATAAATCATAAAGTGCAAGCTAGGCTCATCAACTCTGCAGTATGTCATGCACATAATTTAATGTATTTAGTCTAACTTGGATACGCTACAGAAACAATATAAACTCCTTCACTGTTCAGTGTTGAAAAATCTGAAATGGGGAGTGATATGTAAAGTGTGTTTTTCATAGCAAGACTGCCAAATGCTACAGAAATTAACATCCTATGCAAACCAGCTGTTTGTGGAGATCTGTAACTCACCATGGCAGCTGGAGGGTGGTTCAAACTTGTTTTACCTTCCTCAGTCTTATTCATAGAATCATAGAATTACCGAGGTTGGAAAAGGCCTTGAAGATCATCAAGGCCAACCGCAGCCTAACCATAGTACCCTAACTAACAACCCACTGCTAAATCACATCCCTGAGCACCACAATCAGCAAATTCAGTATATATGTATTCAGTAGTTTTAATATTTGCCACTCATCTTACAGGTATGCCTGTAGGATAAGTTTGGAAGAGAATGACTTCAGAAAAGACAGCTCTTAAGAAATGTCTGAATGAAGTTGGAATGAAAATACTGCATCTGTGAATAATGAACACACATTGTCTCAGATACTTTCAGCCTAGAAGCACTTATTATTCTATTTTTTAATAGACATTGTGAAAAGCTGAGTAAGGCTGTATTCAGTTGACACCTTCTGTAAGAGGTAATAACAGATGTCAAATAAATGCTTAGTGGTAATGAGACTGACATCCACTATCAACACACATGGCTCCCAAACAGTGGAACAGCTACAGACTTGTTACAGTTTTTAAACAGTGATCAGTTTAAAAAAATATCCTCTTCCTAAAAGCCACTCTGCTCCTATTATCACTACACAGCCTCCTGAAAAACTGCAGTTACTCCTAAGAGTTGAGGGTTGGCTCTTGAAATTTAAAGGGCATCAGTAAGTGGTATGAAGGAGGCGTGGAGGTAGAAGTTTTTGACTCCTGATTCTTCGTTCAGTTAAAAATGAACATTTTCTGCAGTGACTGTTTACAAGTGCAAACTGAATACAGCTGCTATTTAACTGAGAAAATTGGAGTGATGAGGTATTCACAGAAACATCTAAATGTTTCCAAGACCTTTTAAGAAATTCTTTACTTAACTATAGCATTTGCATTATTCACTCCAGGAACTGACAGATTTCCCTCTGAACATACTCAGCATTACCAAGCAACCTTTTAATGTCAGGTCAAATATTAAAACTGAAGCAAATATACATATATATATATATATTTATTTTTTTTTCCAAGAACATTTGAAATAAAACCTTATTCAGATACATGAAGGAGACAGTACCAGCAAGAATTAATTTTACTGCAAGATGTGTTTTTGACAGGGACTAGAGCAAAGGCACAAGAGACTGGTGACATCAAGGCAACAATTTTCATATAGGCCTATGGGTGATTTGCCTTCAGCATAGTTGTTGAGAATACAGCGATGCAAATGCAATAGGCAGCAAAGTTTAAACCTTAGTAAATAATAGAAAAGGTCATCAGTGTTTTATATTAGATATCAGATCTGTGAACCACAGAACTCTGCTGTGATTTCCTATTAATTGTGTATTCTACTTCTTCATTTAGGAGCCCTTTCCATAAAAATTAATGATGCTGTACATTCCTGTATCAGTAGGAGTTTAAGTATCTAATAAATGAAACATATAGACAGAATAATTAGCTAGGAAATTATACTTTAAATGTTATCTCTCTACAGCAACCATTAGCATTCTAAATAATCCGGTAATTTCTCCTCTATTTATTTTAATGGAATTTGTAGTGCCTTCCACAATCATGAGTGAGTTAAACATGCTCCATTCTTCCTGCATTGCTTAGTCTACATTAAATATCTTATTCGTGCATATCATATCTCAAAGGAAATCTTGCTGTGCAGAATTAACTTCCTTGTGGTAGAAAATAGCACCTGACTTCCAAATGGGATTGAGAGGCCAGTAGATGTTACTGTATTTTGGAGTTATGTCTCCTTCATAAAGCAGAGGGAGTGGAATGGAGTTAATACCTCATGCCTTTAAAAACTTAGCTAAAAACAAAACAGAACAAAACAAAACATCCCACATGCCTGACTGTGCCTCTACTAAAAGCAAGAACTTGCCAGTAGAAAGTATAGAATCATTGAATCATGAATGACTTGGGCTGGAAGACACTTCAAGGATCATCAGGTTCCAACTCCTCTGCCACAGGCAGGGCTGAAAGCCACTAGATCAAGTATGAGATCAGATTGCCCAGGGCCCCATCCAATCCGGCCTTAAGCAGCTCTAGGGATGGGGCACCTACAGCTTCCCTGGGCAGCCTTTTCCAGCACCTCACCACTCTCTCTGGCACCTAATCTAAATCTGCCCTCTGCAAGACTCCCTCATGTTACGCTGTAATCTATCTTCTTGGTCTTATCAGTCCAAAATGGGGTTCCCACTTGGAGAACTGATTCCCTTTCCACAGCCACCAAGACCCTACAAAGAGCCGCAGGCTGACAAATGGCACTCTTGGAAAGCAAGGATTTTCACTTCAAGGATGTCAGAACAAATCATGGCAAACCCAGCAGGTGACAGGGCAGTCCTGGAAGTGAAAGACAGATGTGTCTCACAGACATATAATGTTTGAGAGAGTAAAGTCACCAAAAAGACAGCAGAGCACAGTATAATATTTCTGTATATAGAGCTTCTAGGACCTGATTTATGGCTTTGAGCCTTTGGACTGCTGATGCGTACACTGTCAAGTGATTCACTGTAGTACTATTCACCACACATTAAGGGAAGCTGTTGCATAAATGCTCGCATAGCTCAGTCCAGAGGACAACTGAAGTCTCAAAACATCCATTGCAGGAGATGGATACACAACCGTAAAACATTCCCCAAAAGATATGAAAGAAGCGTAGACAGAATTCTTAACATACATATATGGCTATATAGAATATTTATTTATTTATTTATCTATTTACTTATTTATTTATTTTCAACTTACTCTTCCAAACAAATATATTTAAATCTTCTATTTAAGAATTATTTTCTTTTTAAAAAGTTCTTAGTTCTAGATATTTTAATAAACAATTGATTTTCTTTATAGGAGTCTTTATCTTCATGTGAAACTGTCAGACTTAAACAGTGATCAACTAGAGATCCTATTAATAAATATTTTGCTTATTTGCAGCATTCCTTGTTAATGGGGACTTAACAGTGTTAAAAGAAAGTGTGAGAAATAAGAGGAAGTTACCAAATAGGAATTTAGTGAGGCCTTACACATTAAATACAGGAAGGATTGTTTTGTTTCTGCATCTCATTTGAGAGGGAGGGAAGATATTTTATTCTACTTCTCAGTCTTCACTATTTTCTTTTGATGTAATGTCCATTTTTACACCAGAGTAGGTACCCCAAAAGGGGTGTTAGTCATCCACTTGAAATCACTTTACAATTTCTCCTTATCCCTTACCTATCAGTTTCTATGTCTACAAAGACTCTTCCTACACAAGTAACTTTCAGAGATTTCTTGTTCTTGTTTTACCCGGAGGTTTCTGACAGTGTTCAAGGGAGGCAAGCTAGAATACATACCAGTTTCAGCTCAAAAATAATCTGAATATAGTTTTAAAGCTGCTAGCCTGTGAGGAGACACAGCAGCACTTTATGATCTCTCCAGTGGAAAAACTAGCTCAACATCTATGCAGTTTCTGCACTTCCAGATTTGCTGATTCAACTGTCTGCAAAGGCAGACTCTAATCAGATCAATGAGCAGGAAGCAAGACTAGGAAAAGTCTGTGCTTGTGTACTTTAAATTACTTGAAGGCTTAAGAAAGAAACTTGGATGCAAAGTGAGAACCTCAGCTTGAAAATTTAGTTCTTAATGCATGATATAATGATTTCTAGTCCTTAAATTCATTATTTAATCAAGGACAACGTGTCAGATGTGTTATTTCATAGAAGAAATTCAAGCAGACAACAGAGACAATAGAAACCTGTTAAAGCAGTATCCACTTAGTACAAGACAAACAAGGCCATCTGAAAAATGATAAATAAGAAATATTTTAAGTTATTAGAATGGCAATAAGCCATCACTGCTGCACCCAGTGAAAGTAGACATTTAATATTAGTGAAGAAGAAATGGATAAAAGAAAATCTGCTTGAGGACAGAGAGAAGATGAGTATAGCTAATTAGTCAGGAGCTCTACTAGGCACATTAGAGACCTTCTACTAAATTTATCTTCATGACAACTTTGTGAACTAACACTTTCATTTCACAGATGAATGACCAAATCTCAGAGGAAATACATGCCTGAACCAGCTGCTAAACTCATATCTCATCATCCTTCCAAATTAAATTGGAAAATACCTTTTGAATTTATTTCAGAAAGTGGATAGTACGAAAGAGGGAAAAAAAGGAGGCAAGAGACACAATACTGAGAGTCCCTCATCAGAGCTACAACTATCACTGATCTTCCCATATATTTGAAAGTTAACTCTTTGACACGTTGGCAACAGAATTTTTATCTATTCTAAGGAGGAGTATATGTCTATAGTGAGTATCTAGATGAAATCCTTTTTATTCAGGGAGTGTACAGTCTGTGCAAACTCATTGCTGTGCTGAAGTCACACCTAACTTCTCTCTGTTCTCTTCAAAATTACTCAAAAACCCAGAAAGTGACTCCTATAGCACACCAGCTTTTTAGTAAACTCTTTAAAACTGGGGGACTGTCTATATAAACAAGCAGCACAGCATAACAAAAGCAGATCTGTAGGTGGAAACAGCTAATGCTGAGAAGCAAACATCCACTCTTTACATATCTCAGTGATTTTAAGTTGGACTATACCTCTAAACAACAGAACAGTTATTCACAACCACAACACTTTATATTCACTCCTGAAACACCTTCTAGCTTAGCTCCATTCAGAAGCAATCCAGAAATTGCTTTGAGTACACTCCACAATGCAAGTCGTAGCCCTGGCATAGTAAAGGGGACCATCTTGCTGTTTCATTAAAAGCAAGCTCATGCTACAAAAGCAAGCTAATCTTCCAAAAGCTGTAGTACAGAGCCTCTTTCTGTCTCCAGTTCATTGCTGTGTCCCACACAAAACCCTGAGTTCCCAATCTTTTGCAACTTCAAGTCTGGCTGAGCAATGGAAACATACAGCTGAGAGATGGGAAATTGGGCATTCTGATCTTCAGGCTGTCATTGATCCTCTCTGGCCAAAACACAAATTCAGGTCAGGAAAACATATTCACCTACAACACACATGATGATGCAGATTGGCTGAAATACACCATCAGACTTGGGCTTGCATGCCACGCAAATTATTCCTTAGGGAAATAAGAGACTTGCCTACAAGGAAAGAAAGAAACTTGCCTGGAATCAAGATGGAACATAGTATCCCAGTCTCAGAACAAACACCCTTGTGGCCTTCCACATTTATAAAACACATTCAGCCTATTCTGATTACAGTCACATATTATTGTTATCTAAGTGAAGGGGCTGCTGCAAAGACTTCTTTTTGCCACAGTTGGAAGGTAAAATTGGCTAAATGTTCATTAAAGCTTCCAGGAATGCAGTGAGTTACCTTTGCAATTTCCTTTTCACTCGTGCAGACAATATCCTATGTAATGTCTCTAAGGACAAATCACAGCTGTCATTTCAAAGTTAACATCTTTGACTATTAAATCTCTAATTCAGTTTATTATTTTAAAGACTTACCTTCTAGTCATTTAGATAGGCCTTGCAGAGCACTGGGAGCCATTCCAAATTAAAAATGAAATTAGAACCTAAGTCTGTAAGAGAAATCTCAGCGCTCTTCCCGATCAGCAGGCATCCTGCATTCCAGTTCTGCTCCCTCAATCCAAAAGGCCTAGGAAAGGAAAGGACCTGAGTATGCTCTGTGATACTTACTGTATATCTCTAATCCAGAAACATCTGGCTTCCAATGAGCTGTAGCTTCAACAATAAATGCTCTTGACCAAAAATTGTTCAGTGTTCAATTACCGAGTGCTTTTCTCCCATACTGAGGATTCTGTTTGCTGAGTGCTCTGAACGAGAAGATGAACAGGAAAGTGACAAAGTTTCCTGGTGATACAAAGGTATTCAGGGTAGTCAGAAAACAACTGTGAGAAGGATCTCATTCTACCAGATTTCTAGGGCAGACAGACTTCAGTGGTCTTAAGAGTGAAGTATCACACATGAGAAAAATAATTCTTGATAGATAAAGATGAATTAGTACTATGACTCAGGACTAGAAGTTTGGGAGTAAATTGAAAAGTGTAGCTCCCCACTCAGCAGTAAGCAAGAGTATTTTAGGAACTATTAGAAAAGGGAACAGAAAACTTATTTATGCCACTAAGAAAAGAAATGTATCCACTTCCCAGAGACCAGATAATTGCCATTAATAAGCAAATAGTCAAGAACGGAAATAGAGAATGCTGTCAGAGCAACACATCTTGTTTCTGGTGCTCTACAAGAAGAAAACAATTTCTGTCACACTACTGAACTGATCTTTTCCTACAGACGGCAGCCATTTCAGAGCAGACTTCATAAAGATTATGTTCATAAAATACTACATTTTATTTTGTGTAAAATTGAAGAACATTAAATTTGAAGACCAAAAGCACAAACTTCAGAGTTTATGGAGGAACGTGAACTAGTTAAAATAGTTCTTGGCCAAACATTAATTGACCTTTCCTAGGTACAACGTTGAAGTCGGCAAAGTATTTCCTTGTCTGGTAACATTTAGATTTAAAATGGGAGAGTAAAAGTCTCTGAAGGAGATTCAAGATGATAAGATTTGTTTCAGGAGAGGCTTTTAATTTTGATGTGGAAAGCATGCAGAAAGAAGAAGTACAGTGAGGAGTATCTGGAATGATCCTGGGGAGGAAATCCTTCGTAGGGGATCCTGCATCCTAAGAGAAGCAGGAAGCATCAGGAAGAGGCTTCGGCATAGGTGCATCTCAGCCACCAGAGGAAGAGATTCTTTCAGTTGACGTGTAGCTTTCTAGCCGAAATCACATTGAAAATTTGAAAATTAAAATTCAGTTTTGATACTGAGGCTGGATTTTTCTTCCTGTTCTCCATTCTACCCAGGGCTGAATGAAGAACTCTGTCATCTTAGGCACTCAGCTAGTGTGCTAAATTATATTTGCACTTGGCAGATATTAAATAGTGTTAATCTTCCCAGAAATCATCAAACGTTGCGCAATAAATTACAATTACAAATTATTATTATTGCAGTTGTTTTTCTTTCTTTATCACATCCAACCATTCACCTCCATAGCCAATTCTCTTCAAGCACAATGTTTCTAATACCAAAAACAAGGGTTACACGTTATCTGGAAAACTCTCATACTGATAAGAGATTTACAAAGAGCTTGCTACTAGAACTGAGTTAACAGATAAATGTTAAGTACTCTGATGAGAGGCATGCATGACAACATAAGCTAATGTACTTTCTGGAATAAGGGTCTTCGTAAGGAAATGCTTACCAAGCACAACACAATTCACGTAAGTTTTAAGATGTAGTGAAAGTATTAAAGCTCATGATGGTGTCAGTATGTGGTGGTGAGGTTATTATAAATATTTTTAGTACTCAGAGAACATAGTAATTTAAACATGAAAAACATTGGTGCTTGTGTTTTTGTATAAATGAGCCAGATTGTTACATGTGGAACATGCATATGGAACTGTGTAATATTTCTGTTTCTTTATAACTTATAAACTATTTGATAGCTTTTTGCATAAAAGTAGTTCTCTTTTTTAACAACCCTGTTAAAATTCATTCTTTTGAAAAAACAGTGGTGTAATGAGAATTGCCTGTGTAGTTTGGAATGGAACAGATTTAGAAGCCCCAGGTTCACTGGTCCAAAAATGGCAGAACAGTGATTCAATGTAATGTTAAAGTCATAAAGAAATAAAATCTAATGCTGAGAACTTAACCATAAAATATTAACAAATTCAGGGTGGACGTTGTTGTGACAGGCCCAGTAACACAGAATTTAAAAATATATAATAATTTAATTGTCTTTAGTTTGAAAGTAATCCACCAGAACAGAATCCTAACAGGTTGCATAAAATTTTTATAATTCATGCAATATTGCCACAGTTTATCACCACCATTAGCTATGTATTTCTGCCAGTGATGAACAAGAGCCTGCACATCACGCTCATAACAATCCACATAGCCATCCAGAATGTGGCTTGTTTTTTATGTCGCTGCCACCAAGGCTGAAACACACCATCCACCTCTTCACTGTTCTCACATACACTGGTCTCCATAAATGTTCAGCAAGTACCAATGAATGATGACTTTTTTTCCACATGGAAGAGTTCAGTGACACACCTTTGCTTCAAAAGAACTTTCATATCAGATGCCATTTAGTCAGACTGCCCCTCCACTGCTGTAGGATGGCTACCTCATCTCCAAATAAAAGAAAGGGAGTGCTTAGCTGGTTAGAAAACACAAGAGAATGTCAAGTACCTGGAGACAGTGTTGTTCTATAAAATATGAATTCAGAATTGTACTGTCAACAATGTTTCCAACATAATGAATTCTGCTTCAATATACATACAAATAAATGATCCAAAGCACTTGAAAATAATTATATCACTTTTATATCATGGAAACAGAATAAACAGAGTGAAACTGAGTAATAAAGCTGTGTCCTTTTGCTTTACCCATTATACATCACTTTGGCTGAATATGAAACTTTGTTAGAATGCAACTTCAGAAGCATCAAGATTTAGATAAAAAAAATATATAGCCTTAAATCTATCAGCATAAGTCAAATAGAATAATTCTGATTTCCTAATGGAACTTCCGTGAACAGCTGTGTAATGTAAGCAAGATTAACAATCTATTTCATAGAGAAACCATTAAGATCTCAATCTTGTAAAGATTTCTATCGATAAATTCATTGGAGATTTAACTGTACTTGACTCCAGACCTCTTCTTAACTCTCTTTCCTGACCAAAGGGGAAGCCTCATGTAATGGCTATTCAGCCAACAGCTGCAGTGATTTTTTTTCATCTTTAATGTTCTTAGCTCTCTACATCTCTTCACTGACATACACTTCTTTTTTGCTACATCTGCTGTCTGTGGTTTTACTGTAGGTGGCTCTCACCAGCTGTTCTTCATTGCACTTAGCACCAAAAGTAGATTTTTGCCCATGCTGCTGATGCTTAGAGCTTTTACTGTTCTGTTAAAGAAACATTTTACAAAGATTTGTTTATTGCCTCTCAGGTCTCTCTTTTAAGCTGTTCTTACACAAAGTTGTCTCTTTACATAATATTGCCAAAAACTTCTAAAGGAGTCAACAGTGTGTATTACTACCATTGTTATTTAGAGCTATTAGTAGTATTTCTGGATTGGTTTATTATCTAATCCATCCTCTCATTCTTCTAATGTAACTGCAGAGTCTTGGTCTAAGGTTGTAGATGTTTCAGGTTGGGCTTGTATTCTGTCCTATATTACACAAAATATACATGAAGAACAGCTTCCTGACTACATGTGGCCTGTTCTACTGGGCTCACTGATAGTATGATCAAGTTTAAGCTTGCCGTACATATTTTGAAATCCTAGCCAACTTGTGTGCTGGTTTCCCTGGGTAATATATGAAGGAGATACATGAATTTTTAGAGTGGCAAGTGAAGTCAGAGCCAACAAGAAGAAAGGTGAGAATGAAGCTGCCAGAACAGCATGGGTTTATGTTTGGTTTTGAAGAAATAAGTGCCAAGAAAGTTATTTGTGGCTGGATGCGAAGTGTACTTAATACTCCCACATTTCTCTTAGATAAAGCTGATGCTTCGGCGGGAATCAAATTCCTAGGAAGCAAAGCCAGACCCAAGGGGTGTTATGGCCTGGCACTTTATGAACACTAAAAGCATGCAAAGAAACATGATGGTTTAAAAAATAACCTGCAGTGTTTCTATCATATAAAAAGGAAGACTGTGGCCAACCTGAGGGAGCACAGGTTAAGTTATTACCTGAGGAGAAACTGAACTTAAATACCTGTTAGAGCAACAGATACCCTGGTTTATATATGATTACCTATGAGCTTAATATTCCATATGGAAATACGTACAGTATTTCAGAAGGGTGTCTCATGCCTGTCCCAGCAGAAGGAAATACACTGTATAGATTCCTCTCACTCAGGAGTATGCAACCCTACCACTCAATTTAATAGAATGGTGATGGCCACTAACTAGGTGGGCTATCTGCAGATGTCTTATCATCCACCCCAACTCAACTGCAGCAAGCTCAGCACAGAGCCCCCATCTTCCTTGTGATACTGGAATTAATTCTGGAGAATAAAGAAGGTAGCAGGAAGTAAGCACATGCCTCAACACTAATTTATACTTTAAAGCGAATGACTTTCAAAGAAAGAGTTGGGACCAAAGACCATTTGTTCCAGTTAATATTGTCAAACCCTAAAAAGATGTGGACACGAAAGTTATCTGAAACAGACTGAATAGAAACCAAGAAAGAATGCTTAAATGCTTTCACCCATAGAACTCCCAAAGTGTTAGATATATGGATATAACAATCACTTTTCTAGTCACTGCAGTTGAACAAGATAAAAAGATACCTGTCCAACTGACAACACTGAGGTTGGTGCAGAGAGGTGATTGTCACCTGCAGAGAGGTGACTGTCCCCCTGTATTCAGTGCTGGTGAGGCTGCACCTCCAGTACTGTGTTCAGTTTTGGGCCCCTCACTGCAAGAAAGACATTGAGGCCCTGGAGCATGTTCAAAGGAGGGCAACAAAGCTGGTGAGGGGTCTGGAGCACAGGCCTTATGAAGAGAGGCTGAAGGAGCTGGGAATGTTCAGCCTGGAGAAGAGGAGGCTCAGGGGAAACCCTGTTGCTCTCTATAACTTCCTGAAGGGAGGTTGTAGTGAGCTGGAGGTCGGCCTCTCCTCTTGTGTCATTAGTGATAGGACAAGAGGGAATGGTTTCAAGCTGTGGCAGGGGAGATTCAGGCTGGACTTTAGGAAATATCACTTCTCAGAAAGGGTGGTCAGGCACTGGAATGGGCTGCCCAGGGAGGTGGTGGAGTCACCGACCCTGGAGGTGTTCAAGGAACAATCAGATGTTTTGTTGAAGGACGTGGTTTAGAGGGAGGTATTGGTAACAGGTGAATGGTTGGACTGGATGATCTTTTAGGTCAATTCCAACCTTGGTGATTCTATGATTATATATGAACATCATCAAAACATTTTCAATCTTAGAAAAAAGAAATGATGCTCAGATTTTATAGTATTTGTCTTCTGTTGTAGCAAATGCCAAAGAAAAGCATTTTATTTACACCTCAGGAAATTGCTTGACTATGGTCTCTTACTGTACTACAGATCTCACCTAAGATAAACAGTTATTCATCCACTGCTTAAGAAAGTAGTCACTTTCTGCAGACGCACCATTTTAGTTTACTGGCATTAGATGGTTTGCTCTATGTGTTTCTCTTTGTTGTTGTAAGTTTTTAAACTTCTGGTAATTGCTTTAAAAGAACAAAGCTCTTTGTTTAAGAGTAGCTCAGGGAGATCATAATTGCTATAAGGTACATGTCTGTTTCCAAGTATTTCTGAAATGCTTATCTTCTGCACTAAATAATTAATGTTTAATGTTTGGCCAAACTGTAGAAATTTCCTGTGGAACATGGATGATGATTTCAGGAAGACAATGAAGACCTGTCAATTCCATTTTCAGTCTGATTTGCTTTAGAGAACCACACCTATTAAAGGATGCTTTATTTTTTCCTTTTTTTTTTTTTAATGAAAAAATAATTATTTCAAGAGTGTGTGAACATATTCTCAGTAAAAAATATTAAGTAATTAATTTCACATCTTTAAAAATTACAGATTTGTGGGCTGTGAATCCAAGACAGCTGTAATCATGCTTTTCTCCATAAAAATTGTCATTGATATATGGAAAAAAAATAAAAGAAAATGTGTTGTTTTTAATGTAATCTAGTACATCACATCTCCTTCCTCATACACCCAGCTCTTCATGGATTTTATCTGACAAACTTCGTACTCTTATTTTCAGCTACAGACAGGAGTGATGGTACCTGGTGGTATCTTGGAGCAGAGCTATAACCCAGCTGTGCAGGAGGGAAGTGTGTCAAGGCTACTATTCACCAGCAAAATACAGCTGCATCAGCTCAAAAGCACCCGCCCCTTGCTCTGATGTTTTGCCTCCAGATGTCCTGTTTTCACTGAAGAGAGCAGCGTGTCCCTGGAGAGCTGACTACTACATTTTCATTGTGTTAAATCTCAATAGCATTCTGGGAATAAACCATTTCAATATCTAATAAAAAAAAGCATCTGATTCCTTCTAGCCAATGATGTGCTCTGATGTGGATGCAGCTAATCAGAGAACATGTGTTAAAAATTACGGAAGCTCATCACTACTATCTGTGAGGCTGTTTTTGCTTCTAGTGTGATATGGAAACATCACTGCACTACCCACCCAAGTTCTCTCACTTATATTCACCAGGTAGTAAGAACTGAGGACAGATTCAGACTTATATTTACCTATTGCACCACAGTCTTGCAACTTCTCAAGAAAGCCTAAGATGGGAGGGAATTCTAAATGGCCGGGAGAGAAAGATAACAAAGAAAGTCAGTGGAAGAGATTATGCCAGATAGGACTGTATTAAAATGTTCATATTTAATAGCAATATTTCAGATATATTTCATGCCACCTGGCTTTCAAGTCAAATACATTTTTCGTATTCCAGCTATAACTGCTTATAATATATTTTTATTGATGATCTGAATGAGAGGATTGAGTGCACCCTCAATAAGTTTACAGATGACACCTAGTTGGTATGAAATGTTGATCTGCCTTGAGGTAGAAAGGCAATTCAGAGGGATCTGGACAGGCTGGATTACTGGGCTGAGGCCAGTGGGATGAGGTTCAACAAGACCAAATGCTGGATCCTGCACTTTGGCCACAACCCCAGGCAGCACTACAGGCTTGGGGCAGAGTGACTGGAAGACTGTGTGGAAGAAATGGGCCTGGGGGTGTTGGTCAGTGCTCAGCTGAACATGAGCCAGTAGTGTGCTCAAGTGGCCAAGAAGACCAATAGCATCCTGCCTTGTATCAGAAATAGTATAGTCAGCAGGACCAGGGAGGTGATCATCCTCCTGTACTAAGCTCTGGTGAGGCTGTATCTCAAGTGCTGTGTTCAGTTTCGGAGAAAGACATTGAAATCCTGGAGCATTTCCAGAAAAGGGTAACTAAGCTGGTGAATGTTCCAGATCACAAGTCTTATGGGAAGTGACTTATGGAGCTGGGATTGTTCAGTTTGAAGAAGAGGCTCAGGGAAGACGTTACTGATCTCTACTACAAGCTGAAAGGAGGTTGTGAGAAGGGGGGGTGGGGAGCAGCCTCTTTTCTCAGATAACTAGCGATAGGAAAAGAGCAATTGGCCTCAAGTTGCACCAGGGGAGGTTTGCATTTGGATAATAGGAAACATTTCTTTTCTGAAAGAGTACTTATGCACTGGAACAGGCTGCCTAAGGATGTGGTTAAGTCAATGTTCCTATAGGTTTTCAAGAAACATTTAAGTTTGGTATTACAAAACATGGTTTAGTGGTAAGTATTGGTGGTAGGTGGATGGTTGGACTATATGATCACTACCAACCTTGATGATTCTATGCTTGTATATAAAAATATATATAAAGAAATAGGCAGGACGTTTAGTCCTGCTATTTTGATGTTACTGAAAAATGCTGGACTTTTACATACCTTCCTCTTTTGGGATCATTATTGCATTCTCTAACTATTGCATTGCTTTCTTCAGATGAGACAGGTTCTCTATAGGCTGTCCCTAGATCCCATGTCCGCATGGTCTCAGTGCATTCCAAGAGAATAGCATGAGTATCCAATAGCAGAACCCAAGTTTAGTTCTCAAACTGAATTCTGGGGATCAAGTAAATTTCACCCTTTCTGAAATTTGATTTCCTCACACTGAAGCATGCTGTGTGTAACTGCCAAGCCACAGGCTAGATCCAAAACAAATACTTTAAAAAAAATAGTGAATAAAATAAGTAGCTTCTAAATTTAGATTTAAAAGTCCCCAATGTTGGCACATTCCTCAGTTCTACTGGCAATGAAGTTTAAAAGCAAGCAATGGTTTCTTAATCTAAGTACCAGTTAATAGTACAATGTGTATAAATCTCTGCTAGATATGCATTGAGGTATGTGCACACACAGAAGGGATGAAGAGCAAACCAATGAGCCTTCTGAGTTTGCTGAGATGACCAAATCCCTCAGAGGTGCGTAAGGAGTCAATCTTCATGATTTTAGAATCAATTTCACATGGTCAGGAACAGGATGTGTTCAGCAACACATTTATGGAACTCCTCTGACATCCGGTGTGAGCTGGTACACCTGTGTCTAACACACTTCCTTGGTACCTGGTTTCAATAACAGCTAAGGGTTCTAAATGTTTCTGAGGGTGAAGCATCCCAGATAGGTCACTCAAATTTTGTCACATGAAACTACTGAACGCTTCTGGAAAGTTGGCCTCATTGCTGGAAACTGGTGTTCTCAGTAGCATGCTAGCTAAAATAAATACTGAGAAACTAAAATATAAAATCATTATAAAACAGGCCCACCTAAAAGTTCAAGCACAAAGTAAAAGTCCAATTAAATATGGTA
Organism: Coturnix japonica; assembly: GCF_054131305.1. NCBI lineage: Eukaryota > Metazoa > Chordata > Aves > Galliformes > Phasianidae > Coturnix > Coturnix japonica. The sequence continues at coordinate 47,269,208 of NC_140664.1, forward strand.
AAAGCTATTTTTAAATGAAATCTTAAAATCAGAAGACTAAGCCAGCAACAGCAGGAAAGTAGAAGCCAAACCACAATCTTGCTAGAAGACATCCTAGTATATAATGCCACACACTTTTTCCAACCTTGAACATAAGAAATTTGGACTGAACTTCTACAGTTTGGTACCTAGGTATTGAACAAAATTGTTTTACCATATTGCTTAAGCTCTCTGCCAACAAGACACATAGCACAAGAATGAAGGAAATTCAAAACAATTAGGTACAAATCATATTATATGTGACACAACTGTCATGTGAACTTCTTAAAGAAAAAAGGAAAAAAGCAAAAAAACAAAAAACCAAACCTTCATTATTTACATATGCCTTTCATTAGCAGCCAAGTAACTTACTGTAGAAGGTAACCTTGATTTATTTATATAGTGCTAGCACCGACATAACTGTTGGACAGCAGGAACTAAACAACAGATTCCCTCTTGAAGTGACACACTGAATAAGTACAAGATTGATACAAATAATTCCTTTTTCTCTAATCCTGAGTGGCAGAACAGTTACGTCTTTATAATCAAAACATCCAGACTGCTACAAATTAGCATTACTCATCTGTCTGATCGAAATCTCATCCAGTCAGGATTCAAAGGAAGAAAAAGAAAGAAACACTTGTTTCCAATAAAATAATAGAACCTGCTATTGAGGGAAAATCATAATAACAGTTTTCAAGTTCCTTTTGCCCTTTTTCTTTTTTTATAATGTGAACAGAGATGTTAACATAGAGGATATTATTAGAAAGACAATCCTTTGTCCATTTTACAAAGTTTTTTAACTGTGAACTGAAGCTATTAATAAACTTATCCTTCCCGCTCTTTAGACTTCTACCACAACTGCTATTTGGATTTATTCACGACTTCCTTTTACTTGAGACATGCCAGATCTGCTGTATTGTCCACTTGGAAAAAATCCCACTATTCACAGCCACTGAATAAATGCTCAGATAATAATTATTTGCATTGCGGCCATCCAGACATTTTCCACTTATGAAAATCTTAGAACAATGCATTATTTTTGACAGTTCAAAAGAAAAGTAAAATTCTTATGACAGTAATTTCTCAAACATGAAGTACTGTGTCTCATTTGTATAAATGACATACTTTCAGATCTTATTTTTTATAAAAGCTTGTGGTTCCAAAGCTGTCTGCTGTCTCAGAGTACAGAATTACTTCTGAGAGAATCAGAGCTATTTTTCCTGGGTAAGTACTGTTCTATATACTGCTGGGTAGTGGCACAAGTAAGACCAGGAAAAAAAAAAATCAAGCTAATATAGGAAGTGGTCCTTTTCAGTGTTAAAAAATGAAGAATAAAAAATGTACAGTGAATAGTATGCCTAGAAAATCATTTAGTCCATTTGTTTTCAGTTTATCTACACAAACTGTCAAAAGTCAGTGAAGCCTGAAGAAAACCCAGGCATCTCTTTTAATGATTAGGCAAATTTGGGGCAAATTTGTTTAATAGTATTGTCTTTCTCACCAATAATGATTGTTTTCAGAGTAATGCTTGCTTAGAGGTGAGTTGGAACCGACCTCTTAGGATTCCTATTGTGGTAAAGACCCACCCTGGGGGTTTATCAGAAAATGGGGGAGGAGTATATAGCATGTGTATTTCTGTATAGTGTTTTGTACTGTATCATACAGAGCATTACATTAAAGGATATGTGAAGTTTCAAGCCTATGTGAAATGGTCTTTCTACTGTCTTAGAAAGAAATGGCTTGCCTTGATGCCATGATGTGTGGTATGGGAGGAGGCATTTGATTACTGCTGGAATAATTTCTAGGCCATAGTGAAATAAAATGAGTAGGATGCAGCAAGCAACCAAGAATCTACCATATGCTATGTGGGAATTTGCTTATATTTTGACAATTATCCAGAGCATAGAGAGTCTCCCTCACAGGTTCTCAAGCCTGGGCCAGTAATTCCTCATATGCTCAGAAGAAAAAAAGTTTCTAAATGTAGTCACGAGATACAGCACTTTGTTGGGTCAGTCAAGATTTTTTGATAGAAGCACAAGATATTTCAGACTGAAGAGTTCATAGTTTTTAAGTTCTCTCACTGGCAGAAGGAAATTAAGGGAGACTTTCAGCCATGGCTTTGAAAATTGAATATTAAATATTTTTCCAGGTGGAAAGTTAGACAGAGACAGGAAAGCACTTTACATCTATGCTGCATTACTATCAAAGGTTTGAATTAAGGAGCTGAGATTGATTTCTGCCCCTGAGAGGACAAGTGATAGAAGAACATGAATTTTGTTGGTTTTTTTTTACATTTATATGTGTTTCTTTAAAGAAGACCCAGCAAAGTAAAGCAAATGGAAAACAGGACCAGGAATTAGAAACTATATTCCAAATTTTCTTTAAAAAAAGTAAATTCACATTACTCCATTACCTTCATCACTCCCTAAAATGGAACCTAAGAGCAAGAAGTCATTATGCTACAGTTTTGGTTAACTGAAGAAAACAAAGTTAAAGCTGGTTTGATTTCATTATCCCTCCACTACCATATTCACACAAGTCAAATACACATTGATGGGATGAGAACTTTCACCTGCATCTTCCTGTCCACAGTGGCTACCGATTTCTTTCTGAACTACAGCTTGGCTTCCCAGATGTTTGGCTTCCCAGTCCTGACAACATAATCAAGAAAAGAAAAAATAAAATAAAATAAAATAAAATAAAATAAAATAAAATAAAATAAAATAAAATAAGAAGGAAAAAATAAAAAGGGAAAGAAAGAAAAAAGAGGACATAAAAGTAAAAGAAATATGACTGCCTGACCCATTACACACAGTCCTAGAGCTTCTACCCACACCCAGAGAGATGGGATTATTAGGACTGTCCTAATTCTACTTGGTCAAAATGAAGGGAGTACTGCAGTAGACTTTAATGCCTCTTTCCTTGTTTGATCACACTGTAGAGTATTTTCTTTCTCTGTTACATAATAACCCTCTGGCTTCCTTCAATCTCTGCTTTTCACAAACATGGCCCTTAGGGGCCATGAAAAAGTTCAAAGTGGGTCACAGACTGCTGTGGGGTGGGAACAGACTGTATTAATTGTCTGCAGTGGGGAAACCAAGTTGCTACCAGCAATTAAGGGAGACTAATAGTTCTTTGGCTGATGTAAACACTTGCAGCCAGTAATTACAGCTACTGCATATTCCCTGGACCTGAAGAAATTGAACTGCTGCCATTTTGTCTGAGAAGTGGTAACTGACAGCTTAATTGACATTTTTAAAGAATGGGAATTCAAGCTGAACTGTAACTGTAAAGTTACTAATTGTAAATCAACATTTTAATCACACAGTTTTCAAAAAGAATCACATGCAGTCTTGGTTTAAATACAGAGATCTCATACTCAAAAGATTTGCAGCAAGACTGCCTGAAAATGACTTCTGTTCAAACAGTTGAGAGACACAGCTCTGCCACAGAACCTAGCACACACACAGATACACACACACACAAAAGAGTGACTGGTGCACAGAAGGAAGAGTAAGAATGTCAGAAAATAGCACATAGATTTAGTGAAAATACACCAACTGAATGGAGGAAGAAAAGATTATTATCACAGAATCACAGAATTGTAAAGGTTAGAAGGGATCTCTAGAGATCATCAAGTCCAACCCCGCTGCAAAATGGGCTCCTGATGTAGCAGCTGTACAGGTAAGCCTTTAATTTCTATTTCCTTGTCCCCTCATTTCCAACCTATTCCTAAGTATTTGTAAATGTATCTAAAAACCCATCAAAGAAATTAGTATTTTGCCCTTTCCCATTACCCAAGCAATTCAGTAGCTCCTCACTACACAAAACTTTGTCAGTCAATGTGGCACCAGCTCCTGTTCTTGTGCTGCACAAGAACAAGCAGCTCTAAGTTTCTTTGATCCCTACCCTAAGGAAGGAGATAAACTGAGCTGAGAAAACACAACTGAAGAAAGTTGAGCTTTAAAAGCTCCAGTCTGTTTGTATGCCGAAGGAGCACTGTGTGCACAATAGTCCACAAAGGAGATAAAGGAAACAGCTAAAGCAAACCCTGCTGTGGTTACAAGGAAAATAGGAGGCATTTGTTGCTTACAGTCTCTCCAAACATGCCCATCTATGTGTTTCATGTCCACAAAATCCCCTTTCCTTCGTATAACCTTCCCCACTCCCACAGGCAGGAATAGTCAGTGCTGAGAAGATGAACAAAACAAGAAGAGCAAACAGGGTTTTACATTGCCATTCACAGCAGAGGACATTTCTATTTTTGTTTCTCACCTGTTCTTGTGTTCATGCAGGATTTGTCCCCGGACCCCCTCCTACCAGGACATTCTGATTGTACTGAAAATCAGGGTGGGAGATGATGGTCACCTGCCTTCAGGAGGGGATTTTGCTTAAAGGAAAAAGTATCCAGCTCCTTGAACACAATAAAATATGAACTTATAATGAACATGTCCCCTCTATGACAAGCTTTTTCCTGCCAGAGACCAGGGACCCTGCAGCAGGATATTAAGGAACAGAAAATTCCACTTCAGGTGACCCAAGAGGTTTTTGCAATAATACATTTAACATCTAATAAAACTAAGAAGAAAAGATACTTTATATTCATTCGCGCTGCAGTGAACATATTTCTTTATTTCCTATTCCTTCTACAAAAGTCCTGTAATAGGGAATTTATTGAAATAGTAGATCAGGTTTGGTCAGATGGCACGGCACTAATACAGCTGCAATATTAGCCATGAGGCTTTTTTTAGTACACAGTTTCCTTCACTTCAGCTTTGAATATAATGCATGTGAAATCTAACAATTATATTCTGCTGACTTTTCCACTGGAAGAGTCAAGCTTTGTTTTAAGAGGCTTACATCTTATCCAAAGACACCTGACCTCCATGCAATTTGCACTAATTAATGCTGTTAATCACTATAAAGCTTTGATTTCAGATAATATTGGCATCCGTGTGTTAAGCTGTACACCATGACCATAAAATATATGAAAAAAAAACATGTTAAAGAGGTGTAGCTTTGTACTTACAGTTCTTTACCATACAATACACAGACAAGCAGTGGTTTAGACATTCTGAAAGGTTACTAAATTGTACGCTATCTACTCTAGGAAGAAACCTGATTTTCAATCCTGAGTTAGACAGAGGTCTTTGACTGTGATAGGCAATTTTCTACACTTATTTGGAAAAGTACAGCATAGCCATGTATCATGCATAGTTCAGCAGCTATCCTGGGAATGGAGGAAATTCAGCAAGTTAAAAGCATAGTCAGAAAAGTACCTTGATATTAACAGCTAATTAAGAAGCAGATCATTAATGGATATGTGGGATTGGTAATCGTTCTTATCTTTCAGTGTTTTCTTCCTCTGCTACATTCAAAATTTGCAACCTACCAGCTTTCTAGTTTGTTTTAATAACAATAAAGTGCTTTCTAAAATGCCAGATCATCAACAGACTGTCATTTCCATACTTCTGGTGATAAGCCTACACAATTCAAAAACGCTACCATGATCTAATCAAGATACATTATATAACAGATCAGAAAAGGTGATAACAGTAACAAAATACCAATCACATTTTCCATTTTATGGTAATGGTAGCTCTGTTCTGCTCAGCGTTCTTGAAGATCAAGTACTCTGATCTACTTTATTTTGTTGCGGGAAGAAGAGAATCTGGCTGGGAAACAGAGAAACTCACAGGACAAACAAATTCCAAGTTGTTTATTTATTATCCCTAGCATTTATGCTCATCTAAGTAAATGTTGGAACGATAAGTCTCCCTCCCTTAATGGCATCTGGGCCTAATGGAATCACCAAGAGAGCAAGTTCTATGGCTTCCAAATGAGATAACGTAATTCAGGGACTGGTATCGGAACATGCATTATTTCCTAGTTAATCTGATAATACACATAAAAATAAACAGAGAAAATAAAAAGATTAAAAATACAGTATGACAGAATGGTCCAAACTTAACCCTCATATAAGAAACTGCAACTCATGGTGACTTCACTATTGCAGTACTTGAAAGAGATGCTGCAAAGAAATTTCACGCAGTACATGAAATTTGAAAGTCAGAAATTGATTAAGTATCAGTTGAAGGTTTCTTGTCACAAACAAGGAGAAACCTCATGCACCAACATTCAGTTTTCCCTATAAATACTCAAGAAGTTCCAGTGTGAAAACAGAGCATTGTCTGCCGTGTTTCTGTAAACAGTGTTTGAAAAGGGACCTGCTGCAAGAAACACAGGAGAGGTCCTTCCTAGATAGTAATCCTTGTTCATCAATACTGAGAGGCCGTTCATGAGGCTGTATTACTCATCGACTCCCAAAGCTTTTCTATTCCGTACATTCAAACCATATATGTGATTATTATGTATTGTCCTAACTTGTTTGAACTCAGTCTGAAGTTCATGTGGTTTTGTTTGTTTTTACATTGAAGAACATTGTACCACTTCTAAAATCCATTAGACCTTAAAGACGTTGAACTGTGTCACCCACTGAAATGCCTTGGTTCAAACAGGTTATTTCTTGTTCCATTTAGAATCAACACTCAGAAAAGCCCACTATCACTCCCTCTCAAGTCCCTTGCACTAATGCTTGCTAGCCTACCTAATAGGATATTTAGATTAGACGTCAGGGGGAAGTTCTTCACAGAGAGGGCAGTGAAGTGCTGGCACAGGCTGCCCAGAGAGGCTGTGGATGCCCCATCCCTGGAAGCATTCAGGACCAGGTTGGAAGGAGCCCTGGACAACCTGGCCAAGTACCAGATCTGGAGGTTGGTGGCCCTGCCTGTGGCAATGGGGTTGGAACCTGATGACCCCTAGGGTCCCTTCCAACCCAAGACATTCTATGACTCTATGTTAAAGACTATTCCTATGAGTTCCCTGTGAAATTTCTTATTAATTGACATCTGAGAATCCTACATGAGGGAGGAGTCAGTGGAAAAACAACATGAATTAATTTGCATAGCAACCAAGATCTAAGATAAGGATGGTACTGCATCTAGAAGTCCCTAGACAAGCACCAGAGAAATGTCAAACATTACAAAAAGAATACGATTTGAAGAGAAAACAGAACTTCTGAACAAGGCAGTGAAAAAGAAATCAGGGCTTTTTTGTAGTGAAATACGAAACTTGTTTACTAATGCACTGTAAAGTAAAAAAGAAAAAACAGTTAAGTGAGCCAAAAAGCATGAGAACTACTGCACAGTTAGAAAGAAATGAGACTTCTGAGCCACGTCAATTTTATTGAGCACATAGTGGTGAGAAACTTTTGAGGTGATTATTAACAGATGTGAGACTGCTAAGTGTGACACACTATTTTGTAGGAACTACAGATCCATCTTTCAAGAGAATAAAGTAATGGAGACCAGAAAGCCCTTGCTGGAGAAATACTGGAGAGAAGATAATCCACATTTAAGAAACCTAATTGGAACTTACCAGACTTCAGGAGTATTACTAGATGAGCAAGAAGCATTTTGAGGGGAAATAAAATAATCATGGACCAAAAACAACAGACCACAGAGCCACAACAAAATACAGAAGTAGAGAAAACTGTAAGATCTGTGGAGTATTTGATAAACAAAATCTAGGAAGAAGGAGCCCTGGAGGATTTTATATTCATAAAAGGTTTAGCAGTGATTTGACTTGGAAAACAGCTATTGTACTTGAACTGTGCAATACCTTTCTTCAAAAACCTGCAGAAAGTGCAGGCTTAAAATCTGTGGGGGGGTGTCGGATGACATGCGTTCTCTACCATGAAAATTACTATACTGCACTTTGCATAGGAGATGATCAAATACTAATAAAGACTTTACTATTCACGAGCACAATGCAGTGACAGCTACATCTAGTGACTGGAATATTAGCTTGAGCCAAAGTAACTCAGAAGCTGGAGAGACTTGTGTGGTACTTGAAGTTACAAAGTAAATTAGAAGGATTGTCTAGTTGAACATAGACAGGTAAAACTCAAATCATATTGTGAAGAAATAGTTCTTACAAAGATCTTTCTTTATTCCCAATATAAATAATAATATTTTTTTTAAAAATCCCCCAAAATATAAGCTATGCAATTGTTTCACAAAGTAGCTTTGCTGGTGCTGAAAATGTCAGACATTCATTGTAAGATTAATCACCTCAAAATTATGCTGGGGTGGCAGCATCAATGAGGAGGAATGCTGCTCAGCTCTACAGCCAAGGCTGAGGGAAGGAACTGTGACAATAACTGAGATGACAAGGGCTTTTCCAAGTATGCTAGCTATGTCCAAAGTAAGACAGAAAGTGTTGCTTAGCCATGGTGATGTTGGGCTGGCAGACAGACCACCACCGGGAATGGTAGAGATGAGCATCATGACGAGAGGCCCACAGCCTAGAGGTATGCCCAAAGGTTCTCCACAGAGAGTTCAACTTGTGATCACAGATATACCAGACTTTTTGTTGAGAAGAAAACTGAGGACGTGCTACCAGGGAAAGACAGGGATTTACAAGATCCCATGGGAATAATTTAGTCACACGTGTTAGTACAAAACTGGAGATTGTTTTGCATTTGCTTGGTTTTGTTTATCTTTGACTCAGATCTTACAGCAGCAATTTTCTGTTCAGCAAGCAGATGCTTTTCTGAAACATGCTGCTTTCTGACCTCACTCTATGTGTACAGTATTTCCTTCCTCTTCATCTGCCTAAATTTACTCACTCAGAACAAAGACATCATTGTAGTAGACCAGGGGTCCATCTGTTCTAGAATGCTGTTTCCACTGGTACTTAGCACCAGATGTTTCCTAAGGAAGCATCTCCATGGTCAAAATGCTGAATATCCCCAGTGGATGTCCAAATGTACTAAAAGGAAAGAATACCATCTACATATAATATAGGTCTTTTTTGCATGTTTTGTTAATAATCTTCCTTAGAAGCAAGATAATAGTATTTTGCAGTGAATTGTACCAAATAATTTCATTCCTCACTTGCTGTTCAAATTTTTTTCGAAGATTGTTCTTTATGTCTCACCTCACAAAAAAGCTTAGTTTTCCTTGCTGAGTAAAGCACTGCAGTGATTCATCTACTACAAATGATAAGTGCTCTAAATTATTGTAGGCCTCAATGGAGATTTGAGTCTATTGAGAAAAATCCCAAAACTCATACCCCTCAGCCCGAAGTATTTGCTTTACTCCTATGAAACTGTCACTGCTTTAATCAACATTTTTGTCTTAAGCACACCTTATGTTAATCTTAGTGCACCTTGCCATTCCGCTGCCTAAAATTACACAAAACAGGAGCTCTCATCTATAGCCACTTCAGTACTGGATGAAGTCATAGCCCATACAGATCAGGCTGCAGGATAAAGGGATTTTTTTGTTTCTTATACATAAGGAATCCAAAAGTAAAACTTCTTCATGAAGCACTTCTTCATTTTCTCTTTGCTCATTTCTAAACGCTATTTCCAATTTTTTAATAAGCCTGTTTCTACCTTTTGAGACTCCCAAAAGCTTATTCTCTCAATCATAAAACACATATGAACTATCTTCTGAGCTGCATCTTTGTGCCAAGTAACTGTTAAGGAGCTAATATAAAGTTCTTGTTTCATTCAAAGCAGGTTTTAAATTTTAGTAAAGGTTCTGAATTACATGAAAAATGTCTTTGATTTTACAACCTTTTCCAACTTAGTCTTCTTTTGTATGAAATATTTTTCCCTTTTAGAAAGCCTAAGGAATTACTAAACTAGTAAAGGAAGTCCAAAGTAGCAGAGATGTAGCACATGTTAATTTTAAAAGAGGAGATGAGTCTTTCCTAATAATTTTATCAAGCTGTTGTCTCAGATTGGCCACCTCAGAGAAGCTGTCAACTTCACTGATATAAATGAAGTTGGAATAATGGAAGATTGCCAAACGTGGCCCACTCCAAAGGGCCATAAGCAACTGCAGCCATCAGCAGTTCAAGAGTTAGCGGAGTGAGCTTCTGGGAGAATTCTGGGCATGCCCCAGGGTTCTTCAAGCTCTGAAGTCCTGTAGAAAATTCTAGTACTGTTGAATATGTCACTGGTATACTGACTGTAAAAATATTTTGTATTGTATGAGCAACTGAAATGTGAGCCAATTCAAGTGATTTTAACTACTCAGTATATATCATATTTATTTCTTCTTTCTAGTTTGAATTATACTACTACCATCTTGCAGCTGCTGGATCTTGTTACAGTTTGGCCTGCTAGACCGAGGACACTATTGTTAAATCTCTACTCCCCACATATTTACCAAAATTTTCCTTTTAAATCTGTCCTTATTTATTATTTTCTCTTTCAACGAAGAACAGCTTGATAAGCCGACTCATCTTAAATTTGCTATTATAAAGCATGCTTTCCTGTTCTTTAGTAATTTTTATGGTTTTACTTAGTTACCAATGACTTTCTTTGTACATATGTATCAAAACCAGAGATAGAATGCCAGTTATGCTTAAGCAAATGCCAAGTGTAATAAAGCTTTGCAATTGCCACATTAATTCACCTGCCTGTGCATCTGAAGGTTATATCAATTCTTTCTCTGCTGTAGAGCACCAGGAACTGATTACTCACCATGAGCTCTCTTTCTTGGCCCACTCTTAACAGTGCTTCCATCTTCCTTCCATTTCTTTCTGCAAATATGCCAGAGTTCCTTCTTTCTAGATTTCTGACTTAACTAAATGCAATAACACAAAATATGGCTCATTGATAATATATCTTTGCTCTCACAATGTGATGCCTTTTTTTAGATTTCCACGTCTTTAAAAATATGCTATTGAAACTTGAGGCTACAAATGACCAGGATGGAGAGTGGTGGATCCCTAACAGAAATAAAACAAAAGCATTGAGTCACCTGAGGGAAGGAAGCAAAAAATCCGGTTTAAAAAAAAAAAAAAAAGTTAAAGAGAATAGAATATCCCAAAACAATTGGAGACATTGCCTTTAAGTAATTTACCTTTAAGTAATAAGCAAGCTGAGTTATAAGGAGGAAGAAATTGAGAAGAATTAGGAAGCGATATTCTTAAATAAATAAAAATGAAGTACATGACTACACGGAAGCATGAAATCACTGCAGTTCCTTAGGCACTGAAAGTGTACGTACTTATGACTAGTTTGGGGCTAGCCAGGATATACAAATGGTCCGAGTATTCATCAAAACGTGTGTTTTACATCTATGCATACATTTGCTTTCTATCTGTGTAGGTGCTTATTTTTTCCAAACGCAGCCCCAAAATAGCCTTACTCTTTTGTTATTAGTATACTAAGAATGCAATGCAATGAAATACGTACATGTTCAATACTTTGTGTTCATACACACAGACACACACTCATCTGAGACAGAACTACATGAGAGGTCTGACTGACTCCAAGAAAGTAAAAACTTTGTGGTTAATAATATAATTTCTGCTAGAGAATACCGCATAAGTAGTCATCCTGCCATATAATTTTTTATCTTTCAGTGGGCAGTATAATTAGGCCATATACCTAAAATATGTTTGGAAAAGGAACTGTATCATTATGGTCTTTATTTCCACATGTAAGGTGGTGCAGTTCTTGTGGTTCTGTTTGCAGTCTTACCCTATGCTTCTTCAACCAGTAAATATTTTCCAGATGTCTAATATTATGAGTAATTTAATGGAAAACATATAGTGAGGTCTGCATTTGTCAATATGGAGAATCTCATCATTTTGCAAGACCCAAGGGTATTCTAGAGTATCACAAAGAGTCTATTAATAAAATAAATAAGGTCTGAATCAAAGTAATTCAAATAACAAGGCATGAAAAAAATTAACAGCTAGTGGTGGTAACTACACGCTAAAACTCATGTAAATGCAATGCTTGAGACAAAAGATGTCTAAGTGCTTCACAACTACATTTACAGTTATTTCTAAGAAGTCTGAACAATGAAAAACTCACTATGCGCAAAGAGATCTTGGTTTTAGGCAACATTTTGTTTTATGAGTTCTTCTCAACCTAAATATGTACACACACACATATATATATACTTTTTTGAAAATGCCCATAGAAGTTATGTAGTAACATTACAATGACCAGGATGTCATTTTGCTTCAATATGGTTGTAATTTTTTTCTATATCTGTGGATAGTTAAGTGACCATTATCAATTCTTAAACCAGCAGAATCAATGTTTGCTAATTTAGAATTCAAGTGTGAAATGAACTGTTCAGTTAGTTCAATAGGAAGTACCACCAGTTTCTGAGTCTGCATTATAGACTTTTGTTTTTGTGTTGTTTTATGTTCTGGTTTCTTGCAGGTACAAGCAGAAATTCCTTCCTGATTTGTTGAGCAAAGTAAACAGAAGGAATTCTCATCAGATAAAATGACAGTTTCAGGTAAAACAGCTATAGCCATCATCTCACACTCCTCAAAGTTCTAGAAGTTATTAGCTTCTCTTTTTTTATTCTTAAGAAACTTTTTAATCACTCCACTGTAACTAAAATATGAGCACTTAAATTGTTGATTTCAGCATGGGTTACAGTTTCTCCCTCTGAAGCACTGTGACATTAAGTACACTCTGCAAAAGTATCTTCTCATTAGACCTACATTTCCTACCTAAAGATTTGTCAATATTTTAGAGGACCTTGGTCATTTATGTCCTCTTTGGACATTTATTGTCATGTTTTCTGCATAATGCTTAGAACTCAACTTTTACAGAAAAGAATTGGCACAAGCAGATTCCAATATCAAATGATTAAGTTCAACATTTTTAACAAAATGCTGTTCTGAGGTGCTTAAGAATGAAAAGAGAAAAATCCTTCGCATGGGCCAGATATCAAGCAGCTTCTGTGAAATCTGTATAGAAGTGTAAACATATATTATTTATTAAAAGCTAGGAAGAAATATGATTATCTCTGAGGGGAGAAGTGGGTTTAAGAATGTGGCACATGGGAGGTATTGTGCAGCTTAGATATTGTTGTCTTGCTCATAGTACACCCCTGCCCATCCCCGAGGTTAATTTGAGACTTTCAGCTTGGATTTACTTCAACTCAAGCAGGAACAAGCTTTGAAAGTCACCACCTAACAAATCATAACTGGAAAGTGTGGTGAGAAAGCTGTATGCAGTTTAACAAAGACAAAGCAGGCACTTAAAAAGCAAACAGTGTAGAAAATACTTTACTAAAATAGTTTCCTGCAACATAAGAGCAGCTCTGCACTACCCAAGGCAACTGTGTTGCAGTAGCCCGGAAGGCTTCCCCAAAGACCAAGTAGCTGACCCAGTGCACACCTTGCATCCCAGGGATGCCACTCAGCCTGGATGTTGTTACCAACTGCTTATGTGATCTAGAAACTGAGGAATGACTGTGGAATAATTAATGAACTGTTGAACTCAGGAAGGAAAAGTTCTTCCTGTCACATGCATTCTGCTGTTTGCCCATAGCGCTCCTTTTTTATGGCATGTTGAAGCTGACTCCCTAGGCCCGTTTGCATGCAAGCTCTATACTTCCTCCAGCAGGAGGAAAGACTGAGAAATGGAGTGTGCTCGAGTTGTTTTTCTTATTCCCAGTGACTTGCTAAGCTCCAGGGATTTTCCCACTGCCTCATTACAATGGGCTGAATTACAAAAGCAAGAAATAGCCCTTTTCTCTTGAGGACCCATTCACCCTTTCTGGAAGAAGACACAGCTTGCATTAACCACTCTCACTGCTCTGACAGCCAGGGGACTCATTCAGTTCAAAAAGGCTGATGCTATGACCCCATGATCTGACAAATTTCCTCAGCCTGTCGTCCCCCTGCTCTGATCCAGCCAATAGTACAGAAAAGCCTTCTTCGCTAACATGGTTTGCATGGCAAAACTCACAGGCACAGTCAGACCTCAACACTGCCTGTTGGTGCAGGGCCACAGCACAGACCTGAGCTCTCCATACATCTCTGTGTAAAACTACCTTTGTTTCACATGTATTTTTACATAAAGGTCATGAAATATCAAAAATCTAATGTGGAAATAATAACTTCTGCTTTCAAAGATATGAAAAAAGATCTTTTCATTAAGTTTCTAACAGCATTGTGATCCATGTTCTAATAAAAAACGTAGACTTGTTAAATATTTCCACTAATCTACTTTTCTGCAAAGATTTCTCACTAATGTCATTTCCAGTTAATTTAGTGCATTAAAATTCATAGACATCATCTTAATTAACATAATAAACACATAAATGCTACAAATATTCTTAATCAGTTAAAATAATAAAGCTACACAGACAGTAGGAGAAATCCACAAAGATAACAGAGATAACACCCCAGAACATTTTCTATACTCCAAGTGAAACATTTCCACTGTAAATCACAATATCTAGGAGTAAGGCTAGGAGTAAGGCCTGTATAAAATGAAGGGATTCTTTTTGCCCTCAAGAGTTTCCTGCACAACTACTGGGACAATCAGTCCAAATGGAATAAAAGTCAGCGGGGTCAAGAACACCCTTCCCATATTTTTGGCTAAGAAATATCTTAGTTCTTAATGGAACATTAATACATTGCTGTAACCCAGAGACAAGTTCAGCACAAATGGGAAGAGCCCTTCTGTAAATGGTACCTCATATGAATTACCAATCACATTTAACTGGATTTGTGAGTAAAGGTTTTAATAACATGCCAAACATAACACCATAAATTTAACTGAGCACGATTCAAAAGTAGCTTTCCTTTTAAAAATAAAGAGGTGAAGTAAAGCTCAATAGGTTCTATATATGCTTACTGCTGTATTTATACACATAAACACCCACCTATATACATATATATAGTCCATTTATATGAAAATGTGTATGCATATGTTTTCTAAACATATTTGTTTAACTTAGAAGTTTTTTTTATAGTTGGATTTTTTTTTAAGACTTTTAACTTGTATTTGCTTTCATGCTACATTTTCTCTTATCAGATCGATTAATTCTGACAAGTTTAATTATGACAGCAATAGCAATGACAGCAGTAATAGCAATGACTGAGGAAAAAAAAGCAAGTAATTTTGGAAATTTGAATTAACAGGAAAAGGGAAATTTGGAAAAGGAGCAAAAATGTTTTAGGCCCATACATTTAGTCCTTTAACTAAAGTTGTGTGAACAACTAATTTACTCAGTTGGGTGGACAAACCGACAGATCATCTCAAGGTTTAGAGAAGTAAACCTCTTCTCCTCCAAGATCTGTTCCCATACTGAGGGAAAATGTGCCTTCCACAGTGTAAGCATTAATGAAAATATATCCTCATTTTGTGCTATGACAGTGACAAAGGTCTACACTAGCAATAGGCTGTAATGCTGCAACAGTCACAGACCAGAACAAGCTAATTGTAGCAGTGAAAAGGTCCTTTCTGTCCCAGCAATTCACCTCAAACTTGTCTTAGGGAAAACGATGTTGCTCTTAGGCAACAGCTGCGCTGGTAGGTATCTGTCAGCACAGTCTTTCCTATTGGGCAACAGAGCAAGTTGTGGGCATACAAATTCTAGAAAAACAATAAATAGTCTATAAATCATCTGGTTCCACCTGGGCAGTAGAAAAAATTATGTCAAGGCCACTGCATGTTCTTGTATTTTCTTACAGTGAACAGATGCCTCTTTCAGTTTGCCTTCCATGCAGAAAAGTCATAAAAGGGGTTGCTTTTTGCAGTATATTGCATTATCACCAATCTTGCCAACAAGATATCAATAGTCCAGAGACTGCGACTGAACCAATACAGTTACTAAGAAGTATTGCTAATGCACTTTTCTCCAGAGCATTGAAGTATTTGTCTTTATTTTCTAAATCACTAGTCATTACAGCTGAGTCAGGAAATCTTCTCTACTGTAAAATGGAAAAGTGCTTCACTTTTAGGAATTTCTATTTTCTACTAGCCAAAATCACAGAATCAGAGGATCATGGAATCCTTGGAGTTGAAAAGGGCCTCTAAAGGTCATCCTGTCCAACTCTCCTGCAATGAATAGGGACATCCACAGCTCGATCAGGTGCTCAGAGTCTGGTCCAGCCTGGCTGCTAAAGTCATCAGGGACTGGGCATCCACATCCCTGGGAAACCTGTTCCAGTGCCTCACCACCCTCATCATAAATGACTATTTCCTTATATCCAACCTAAATCTACCCTCTTTAAGTTTGAAACCATTTACTCTTGTCCTATCACCACAGACCCTGCTAAAGAGTCTGTCTTCTTTCCTGTAGCTCCCGTTTAGATACTGAACAGCCACCCTCAGTTCACCTCAGAGCTTTCTCCTCTCAAGGCTGAACAGCCCCAGCTCTTTCAGCCAACCTTCATCTGGAAACATGTTGGGTTTCTTAAAGTTCTATTGAAGTCTCAGGTTTTGTATTTTCACTTTATATTCTATTCCAGTTAGCAGTTTGCAGAGCTCAGTGAGAAGGAAAAAGAGAGTTTATCTACTTTTTGAACATTTAAATAAAACAATAACCATTTCTACCACTGCCTCAGCAAATATTTCCTAGCACCAGCTTTCAAAAGCAAAAGAAATTGGACAGTGACACTTGACTGATTAAAAAATATGCCTATGTAAATCTGTAATCATTTTCAAAAGTAAAAGCAACAGCTGTATTTAATAAGTATTAAAAAGGTAAAAAAAATAAAATGTATTATGCCAGTAAGTGATTCTATCAATATCCCAATTTCATTTTATCCAGTCAATAATGCAAATATCTTTAAGTTCCAGATATAGCTGGTTATCTGTGTCATCTAGTGGTGTTGTTCTATGATCTTAGTGTGCAATTAATTTTAAAATGTATGTTTTTTGGAAATAATTATTCACGGCTGATCTCAATCAGCTACCAAATAAATAAATAAATAAATAAATAAAAATAAAATTAAAAAAAACCCTACAAGATCATCCACTCCAACCATCCACCCAACACCAATAGTTCTCACTAAACCATGTCCCTCAACACAATATCCAATTGTTCCTTCAACACATCCAGGGTCGGTGACTTCACCACCTCCCTGGGCAGTCCATTCCACTGCCTGACCACCCTTTCTGAGAAGTAATACTTCCTAATGACCAGCTTGAATCTCCCCTGCCGTAGCTTGAAACCATTCCCTCTAGTGTTATCACTAATGACACAAGAGAAGAGGCCAACCCCCAGCTCACTACAACCTCCCTTCAGGAAGTTATACAGAGCAATAAGGTCTCCCCTGAGCCTCCTCTTCTCCAGACTGAACATTCCCAGCTCCTTCAGCCTCTCCTCATAAGGCCTGTGCTCCAGACCCCTCACCAGCTTTGTTGCCCTTCTTTGAACACACTCCAGGGTCTCAATGTCTTTCTTGCAGTGAGGGGCCCAACACTGGATGCAGTACTTGTAGTGCAACCTCACCAGCGCTGAGTACAGGGGGACAATAACTTCTCTGCTCCTGCTGGCAACATTGTTTCTGATACAATCCAGGATCCCATTGCCCTTCTTGGCCACCTGGGCACACTGCTGGCTCATTTTCAGCTGAGCATCAATCAATACCCCCAGGTCCATTTCCTCTACACAGTCTTCCAGCCACTCTGCCCCAAGGCTGTAGCGCTGCCTGGGGTTGAATGCATTTCATGGTGGCTGCTACATTAGATGGTCATTCTAAATAAATGTTTGGCTTCAGTCTCTCCTTGAACACAGAGAGAGATTAAACCCAAAAGAAACTTCTCCACCTGGACAAATATGGCAGTAATACACCACCTACTGCTGGAATGAAGCTGTGAAAAGTGACTACTGAACATCAAAGGTAGTAGCAGTCAAAAGGAAAGCTTTCAGATGTCTGTGTTATTTAATATGGAGTGCAGAAAATTGCAGCTCTTATAATTTTTATGGAGATGTAAACATTTCTGAAGATCTCAATTTGTTTAGTTTTCTGAATAAGACTATTTGTACTATTCAGTAAATAGGAGCTCCGTTATCAAACATTATGCTAAGTCAGCAGTTTCTTGGCTCTGTTGGAGGAAACGAGCAGTGACAATAAAACACAATCAGGAAAGAAGCTTTCAAAAGAAGGCAAACCCTATCTTGCAGAATTAAATATAGCCAGAGGTACAAAGGAAGGTTTCCAAGCTAAAACAACATGGGTTACAAAAAGCAGTAGAATTGGAGAAATAGAGCATCAGTAAAACTAGCAAGTTGAAACAGAGGTGAATTCCAGCAGTAGAATAAAGTTTTAAGTCCTAAAAAAAGGAAGGAAAGCATCCAATAGAGTTACAATTCTACACTGTTTATCCTGACCTTTTACATAATGGACATTTGTCAGAAAATATTTTTTTCAGAAATTCTGCATTTTTCTGTGTGTACACATTATCTTTTAAAATGTGGTTATTTTTCATTTACGCACAATACGAGGCTTAAATTTAAAACATCTCATAGATTCATTGCTTGTGTGTAGCACCATAAAAACATCAGCAGGCTTAATCGCAGACATGACCACAAGAATCTGAATCACTTCTGATAGGAAAACAGCCAATGAAGTCCATGATGTCTGGAGAAAACCTATAGATTTTTGTTGGAAATGTATACAGCAGGCACTGGAAGAGCGGAAGGAGCGTGATATTGCAATTCCAGATACCATGTGAGATGTAAGGCAGACTCTTACACAGTGTCTCTTAATATCTGGAAATGGAATTCTGCATTTCATCTGCTTTCATACTCTGTGTCTGGACAGATCATCCTTTTTTAGTCTGGTTTCAGAAAGACTGTGACCTGTACATTCCTTCAACTCTGTATATCTGTAGTGCTTGAGCTCAGTGAGCAATTTTAAGCAGCTGGGATCTCAAAAAATTATAATTTTTTCTTTAGTTTCATGAAAAAGGGAGCCTACCAGAGGAAAGTCTTCCTTAAGATTGTGTCCACGTTTTATCAGATTGCAGATGACCCACACACAGGCGAGGTTTCAGAGCATTTTACAGAACCAGCCTAAAAAAGTAACATACAATATATCTTGTGGAGAGTACTTAAAAATAACACTTTATTTCAAATCATGGATGCATTTTTGAAAAGAATCTCCTAAGCTTTCTCAGCTTAACATGCTTTGGTTCATATTATAGAGCTGTCACGGAGCATGGAAAACAAATTCTGTTAGAATAAAACAAAGCAGGAAGATGCATTCAGGAGCACACAAGACGCACTCCTGCTGCAAAGTGAAGGGCACACTACAGAAGACTTAGTTTACATATTCATATGTTCATATAATTGTTACTTGTGGCAACAGAACATAGAAGGTGGCCTTGAGAAAGTCAAAGATTGGGTGTAGCTTCTCAGAAAGAAGCTCCATCCTAGTTTTATTTGGCCATGTGTAGAAAAAGTGAGTTGTTCTTATCTCATTCAAATATAATCATGGTAGCTGAATTAAGCGACATAATGACATATTTAGATAGAAACATATTAAGTATGAAGTTATTATTCTTAAAAATGCCCCTTACCCTCCCATTTTAGTCCCACATATGAAACAGTAACGTTCTGTTTCTAAGTTGGCTCCAAACCACCAGTGTGTTTCCCATTTATAAAATATTTTTTTTACAGCCTAATTGGGAGCAGTTTAATTCTCAGATTCTCAGCTCCTTACTGTACCGGCTAAGAGTCCAACTGACTGAAATGATTCAGAAAGAGGCTCTTTTGGAGCTTTTACAATATGTCAAGTAAATTTGTGGTTGGGGACTTGTAAAAAAAAGAATTAAAAATATTAAATAAAAAAAAAACAGTTATATTATAATCAGCTAGAAAATTATTCACACGATAAGAGTCCCCTGCAAATTATGACATAATGGACTGGAGCTGCTGACAAGAAATGACCATAGTTTATAGCCTGAAGGCCAATGAAGCCTTTACCTTGGAAAATGGTCCACTGCTTAGAGTATAATCCCAAAATCATATCCCCAGAGGAACCTGGAGATCTGAGATTCACATTACATGGTTAGTCACCTAAGCCTGTCCCCTATTCATTTATTGTAATGTTCCTAGGTGTCCCACCTAATACTGTTAAAATAATTAAATCATCAATTCTCTCTGAAAATAACTGAATAAACTGATTTCCACACAGAACATATTCAGGTGTCCATTAAAAAAGCTTCCTCTTAAAACCACTTAGTATGTTTTGCATTAGTTCTAAATAAAAATAGTCAAGAAATATTACAGTTTTTCCTATAAAAGTAATTACTGCACACTAATTCTCAGCTAAGGCTCTTCAGTAACACAGCATGATTGCAACCAGAAGAAAATAAGAATAATTGTACGTTTTGGGAATAAAAAGAAAAAAGACAAATGAAAACGGTATAAAGCAATTCTTTCATTATCCCCTTTAGCACTAGAATAGCTTGTATGAAGACATAATACAGAAGAATATTCACAGAATGGCTGTCCTTATCTAATGCATCAAAAACTTCTGCCCTGAGTACCTGTCAGCAACACAAGGAAGGAGACCTTTCATATTTTCAGCTGTGAGAACTTCAGCCCTGTTCTGTTCGATTATACAGCTAGACCTAAAACATCCAATGCATTTTGAGGTTTTTTCATACATACCTTTCTGATTTTGCTGCCCTCCACTTTTAAGGGAAGAAAGGAGGAATCAAACAGGTGCTGTGGTACACCCTTTGCTTTTCATATAAGGGCATAAGAGGCACAGCATCACACAGTATGAGCAGTTATTCTGCTTTGAGTAGTAAATGCTAACTAGTCACTCAAGACACTTGAAGTTCTGCTAATTATCTGCTGCACCTCAGTAACCTTATAATTGATGCAGTTACACAAAATGATGAGATTTACTTGTGTGGTGTGTATTAAGTTAAAGAAACAACAGCTTATGGTTTTTTCCCCTCTCCTTGCAGAGGGCACACTACTAAACTTACTGCTAAATGCTGTCACATTAAAGATCAGAATCAGAAAGATAATGCAAATCACATCCTGATCTTTTGCAGCTGCAAGTGGAGTATGCAAAACAAACGCATATTGATGCTATACAAAACTGATAAATGGTACTAAGAAAGTTCAGTCTGATTTCTGTAAGTAAACCTTTTCCAGAAAGCCCAAAGTGACTGCTACAAGCAGCAAAGGAATCATTTGGAACCATTCTTTTTTAATAGATAGCCTTGAAATGAGAGCACCTTGTTTTACAGAAATGGATAAATTCAGTGTTTACAGGTAAATAAAATGCTAAAACTGATCTCTTAGTTTGGGACAGGCAGCTTTTTCTCATGAGATTATCTTCTTTCTGTATGGACAATTTCTTTAAAGTATATCATATTGATCTGCAGCATACTTTGCAAATATCAATATATACCTAGCCTTGCTGCCTACAGCACACAAGGAAGTAAAATGAAAATGAGTCTGAGCTTAATGACATGTAACCATCTTGGATGAATAATGTATATAGGGTCAATCCCCTGTGCTCAAGAGACCATCATCCTACCTTTAATGTTTGAGATAAGCAACTATATGTTTTAGGTTTATCACTAGACCTCTAATGTACTTGCCAAAACACATTAATATTTAAATATCTTAAAACATACTATTAGCAGAAAGAAAATAGGCAGATTTACAGTTAGGAAGGGTCTCTTCAGTTAGCCTTAACAAATGCATTTTCTTGAGAGTTCACAAAAACTAATCATCTTTTGATGTAATTCTATGATAAAGAAGATATTTATCTTCCTATCTTCAGATAAGAAATGCAGGTTTAAACCAGTTGTTAAGCAGCTGTGTTATAATCCACGGTTCTCTATAATCTCCCCATGGAAGTGTGGTATATGCATACAAAAATTATCTTAACGAAAACATAAAGTTGACTTCACATAAAGTCACGAGTCCTCAAAACATGGCAAAAGAATCATGTAAATCAGTGAATAATATAATGAGAGGCTAAAACAAAACATCTATTAGCAAATAACCAAGGATCTTTTCCTTCTTAAAACATTCTGTAAACAGTTAAAAAGAGAAGATGGGAGGAGTACTGATTGTCTCAGTGATTGTCTTTATTAACTGACAAGTATATGTGGTACTATCTGGTGTACTTGGGGATGAATTCTCATGTTACTGTTCAAATAGGTACAGAATAAGCAACACTGCAACGTTTATCTCCAGGTTGGTTTAGCTTTGATGAGGAGACACTGCCACCACTGGTGAAAAGGTTGAAATTCCAAACGTATTTTACACTTGGCTGTAAAATAAGACCATTGGAAGGCACATTGGCACTTCAGCTCCATTGCAATAGTCTCCAAAAGCAGTAAAGATACTGTTTTTCATATTTATAACACTAGTTAAAGTAACTATGGGGTTATTCCTTCAGATTTGAACTGCACTGTAGAATAACATGCTCCCCTATACCATAAAGTGCAAGATGATTTCCTAATGTGTTCAGTATAATAAATAATATACTTTCTGATAGTAGACTGTTCAGCTCATTAAAAACTAAAAAAGAAATATTGAGCAAAAGCAAACAATTCTGATCATCTTTGGCTGCTGGCTCCAACAAATCAACATCTCAGAAAGTTTATAGATGGATTCCTTTCTCGTGAGATCACTAAAAAAATAAGTTAAACAGTGAGAGGTGGCAAACTCACTTGCCCATTTTCCCAAAGGTGCTCTGAAAGGGCCTGTAAGAAACCAGCATCATAACAGATGCACTTGCTGAACAGCATCAAGACCCTGGATCCAGGCATTTAGCTAATCCCCTTTGAAATTTCATAGATCATTAAGGTGTATGTTTATGTAAATAACATTTGTGAAACCATACAGTAGGAAAATGCTGTCCAAAGGACATTAATATATATATACACACCACATAAGAATAATATATAATTTTATGGACATCAGTGGGCTATTACTACTTGACATCTGCTCTATTACGGCATTTACATCCAGTTAGGAGTAACAGGTGAATCACAGCGTACAAAAGAATATAAAACTCCCTGTTTGAAGAAGCATGTTCAGTGCTTGCAGTTCATGCAAAATAATGCCAATATTTGGTCTATTAACTAGACTATATCATCTAAAATTGTGGTATTAATACTGAGTAGGCTTCTAGATGTATTCCAATTCGTAGCAGGGATCTCTATCACTTACCTTTTCAAGGAAAAAAAACTAACTGTAGAAAAGGGCAATGTCTGGACTCATCTGCAAGCAAATCTATGATAGAACTTAAAAGATTAAAAAAATAATTAAGGATACCTTAAATTCTGTATAACATTTTGCTTTACAAAACCATACAGAAGTTAATAAAATAACCAAACAAAATTCATCTTGAAAGTAACATGAGAGCTTATACAGTTACCTGCTCTAAGGTCACACCATGTAGCCACTGAAATTTATTCCATTATAAGTGTCCAAGGGGGAAAAAATATTTAAAAATAGCAGTTTCAGTTCAGATTCCGCTTGAAGCAATATAAAACATTATTTATTGTCCATGTAGACATAAAACCAGTATATCTTTTGCCACTGTACAGGCACTTTCTATTAACAGGGAGACTTTTATTACATCTCATAATAGTCTTTTCTAGAGTGTACACACCCAGAGCCTTTAATTTTTCTTCTTGGATTTAAGACTGTTCAAAGAATCTTTATCTGCTATTGGTTTCCTCTTTCCAGCAAAGACATACATATCAGTTGCAATAACCCAAACTTATTTTGTCCTAGAGCTGGATTTGCCAGCACAGAGCAAAGCAAGATTATTTTATGCGTTTATTTTTCAAGGTTTCTGTTTATGTCATAGTTTAGCTGTTTTTAAAAAAAGTACAGTGTTGCCAACTCAGGTTCAGAGAGTGACCCACTCAGACACTGAAACAGATGAAAACTTGTTCCCTAAGCAGACTCTCTTCATCACATATTCATAATAGCAATGCTACCTTTCAACATTGAATCAATGAAAACTGAGATCATCTCATATCACAGTCTTCCTGGATTCACTGCTGGAAAGAAAAATGTGTGCCTTTCTCTGAACTCTTGTTCATCCCTAACACTGTCATCTCCCTTGTGCTCTTGGCATTTAGCTCAATCTGTCTATTCTAAAAGTAGAAAATAGTAGCAATGCAAGAGAGATGCAGACAAAGTTACAAGGTAGCACTAGATCATCTGATGCTGATCATTATTTCTATTTCTTTAGAAAAATATTTCTAATTAATTTAAGTACACAGTATCTGGACTTATTCTGCACTTGATTTCTGCTGCAAGATCTCCACAGAGTGGCAGGAAAAAAAATATGTATACATAGTACAAATATAATAATCATATAATCATAGGATTACCCAGGTTGGAAAAGACCTTGAAGATGATCAAGTCCAACCGCAACCTAACCATAGTACCCTAACTCTAACAACCCTCTGCTAAACCATATCCCTGAGCACCACATCCAAACAGCTCTTAAACACATCCAATAATGATGTAGCCATTAGTTATTGCTCACACTCTTTTTATTTTTTGTTTATTCTCACTTGTTATCAATAGCAAAACAAACGTTCCTAGCCATCGTAATTTGTTTTGCTTATCTTCCACGTAGCTCCTGTGCCTGGATAACATAACTGGACTCATACCCCTAAGCTGGCTTTAAGCCAATTATTTCTAGTATTCAGAAATTTTGGAGGTGAAATTGAGTTTCCTGCTGTAAAACAAACCCATGTAAAACTCCATGTAAATCTCACGAGCCGAGGAGATAATAACTGTTTTCATTGCACAAAGCCTGGTCTAGGGGAGAATGGCAATTACCCAGGTTTATCAATGCCTAAAGAAAGAGAAGATTTAAACAAAGCTAACTTTTCACTCATAGTTACTGTTATTTTTAGACTAGCAAGGATAAAAAGTTCTGTTTCACACAGTCCAGCACTGTGGTTAAACAAGCACAGTTTATACAAGCAAGGAGCTTTTAAGCAAGTTAGCTACGTTCCTAACCTGTGAAGTCTCTGGGGTTTTCTTTTTCAAGTCTCAGGAATATAATGGATGTGCTAATGATGCTCTCATGTAGTTTGGCTGTATTTCCCTTTATTAAAGTTATATCATCCAATTGAGGCTCAGTTCACTCTAAATCCCAAACCCAAAGCTCTACAATCAGTTAAAATATATATTCAGAATGAGTGGGATCCAAATTACATAGTTTCTCAAAGCCAATATGTATGTAAAATGAACTCTCTCATTGCTGCAGGGATAAGTCAAACTTAAAATGACATTACAAAGAAAATATATTTTTGTCCTGTGTGGATAAGCTACTTTGTGAAATGTTCCCCTGTTTTAAAGAGTGAAGAATAACTGCTGTTTCTGTGAAAAGCATGAGTAATTTCACCTAGAAAAGTATAAGAGGCCAATGAGGGAAAGACCATATGAACCTTCAAGGTCCCATTTAAGTATTTCCCAACTCACAAATGAGCAAACTGCAAAGGAAGGACCTGAAATGAGGCACAATAATTTGAGGGCTAAATCCTGTTCAAGTTCAAATCAATGGAAAAACGCCTTAGATTTCCTATTTGATTTCCTACTAGAAGCTGTTTGTGCTCCTTGTGTCTTATGAAACACTCCTTTGTATGTAAGTTGGCTGGTAACCAGGCTTTCAGTTTGGTGACCCTCTGGCTAGAGACTGAATCTGTTTGAGATCGAGATAATATTTGCCTCATTTCAAACAGAACCACGAGTTTTTCTTTTTTTGTGTGCGTGTTTTGAGTAGTTACCACTGAGAGCTTTCTGATCTTTCATAAAGTAGGAGATGTGGTGCGTATATAAATTGTGCAGGGCTATGGGGTAGAATAAGCAAGATTTTAGTCTTAAAGCAGGTTTGTGGCATAGTTGGGGAAAAATAATCTCACCTGAAAGGAAAGTATTCAATGTAAGAAAGAAAAGTACAAAAATACATGAAATAATTCTAGAGAAATCAGCACAGTAGTAAATTAGACATGTAAAGAAATAGGATAATAGAAAATCATTTCAGACAGCTCTATATAGACATTTCTTGTTATCTATACATTTACTCAGTGTCCTTCTCCTACTCTCTTTCTGACTCTGGTAAATAATTTTCAGACTTAAATGGTTGTTTTTTAGAAAAACATCTCAAAATTTGAGGGAATTGGAGAAAAAAAAATTAAGGTGAAGGCAGGATAGTATGGATAGGAAACAAAATAAAGTAGAATAGAATTGTTTAATATAAGTAAAAATGATAAGGAAAAGAAAAAACATGTAAGTAGATTATCTAAGTGTAAATTACCAACATGAAAGTAAAAAAGAATGATTGACTATGAGGAGAATAATTTATTCTTTAAAGTATAATTGAGAATAAATGCAAATCAGAGTGGAAAAAAGCTGCTCTGGACAAGAAGATGTTTAAAGGTGTGAAATAATTTCCCAAAGGCAATACTGGCACCCTACCCCTTGAAACTCCCATTTTATCTTGGGCAAAGCAATTGAAACAAAAAGAACAGAATTACTGAAGGGAGGGCTGAGACATCAACTTCTTGTCCTGTTTCAGTAGACATAAAGGCTGTCTTCTGGCTAGGGACACTATATCCAAGTTAGTAGATGTAAACACACAAGGAAAAATAGAGCTTCTGTAGGTAGACCTAACAAAACATTTTCCCTGCCTAATATTCTAGGACTGCAATGCTGAAGCACTTGTTGCTAGACCAAGGACTACTGATAAACTTACCCTTCCATTTTGAGCCATGCACATTGTTTTCATTGGCCTAGACAGAAATTTATATAACTATCACCCTCCTTTTTACACTATTCCCATTCAGAAAGATTTTGAAAGTGTGTTAATACATTTATCAATCTAGTTAAGCAGTACCCTGCAGCTAGCATTTTTATCAACACAACATCATTTATTTAATGTATTGCTTAATTATATTTAAAAAAGAGTTCTATATTTTATCACGTGCTTATTTATTGAAAATTTTAAATTAAGCCCTTATACTTATGGTCACCAGGCTTCCAAATGACTCCCAATTGTAGCTTGCAGCCAAATGCTCTTTCTAAAAAGCACATTTGTTACTTCTGAAATCATGAACAATTAATTGATTATTCAAATAACGATCCACTGCTTAGTATTTAATAATAGTAACAAAAACGTTAACTAAAATTCATCACAGAAGCTAAGCTCCAACATTCACTTCACAACAAGACTTTTACATTCTAACTGGTAAGTCAAGTTACACAATGAACTTGTTTCCACACTGGTTAATGGAGGAGCTACATACCCCATAGCCTTTGATTTAACACATCTTCCAAATGGCTTTAAGAACTTGAAATTTCATTCCACATCAAACTACTTTGCTCCTTTCTATTTTATGTATGCATGTGATGTTCATGAATGCTCTTACTGAGCAGGTTAGGATCAACAAAGATGAACACACTAACAATAAGTTCAGTCATCATTACCTGTGGGTCTCAATGAAGAAGGCTGAAAAGGGCAGCTAGTGATTCACTGTTAAACATTTTCTTTTACTTGACCAAGAGGAGAGGTAATCATCCAAATCATTGTATTTATATTGCTTCTAAATCTGTTATTTATGCAATAATTCTATGCTAAGGGACTCTCATCAGGATTCCATCTATTTTAAGTTTTCGGTAGAAACTGAATTAATTCATAGATCTGGCTTTAGTTCAGTAGTAAAAGATGCCAAAAGAATCCAGTTACAGGGGACTCTTCCAACTCATTGGAGAAAGTGACTGAAGGGGAAAAGAAAGAAGTTTAGCTCTTTCCGACATTTGATGCAACTTCATTTTTGAGAACTTGAAGCAAAAGCCAGACTGCAGTGATATACATTTTTATACTGTATAAATATAATTTTAATGCACTAAAATTCTGTGGGGAATAATTTGGCTTGTTCGTAAATATGACACCATGTTTTAAAGCTGCATTCAACTGTATCACACCACTTTATACCACACTAGGTGCTTTCACCAGTAGTAAAATGGAAATTTTTACATTTTAGATAATGGTACATCCTCTGTGATGGATGAAGAGCAGTTTTAAACTACACAGTAAATTCAAACAATCATACCCTTTTTATTATTAATCCTTCCGTACATTCATATACGTCTGTGGTATTAACTTGTCTCGCACAGCTTTCTGGAAAAAATAAAATAAAATAATAATTGGTATAAAAACACACACTGATGAAAGAGTTTCATTTCATGCAGTAAATGGGACCCTTTGCAATAAGCAGTTTCACAAGCAATCCTTTTCTTCTTTTCCTGCTAGCGAGACGTAATATGTATGCTGAAGAGAAAAATAATACAAATCTGGAAAAAAAGGAAAATAGAGTGAAATATAACTATAAAACTGTGCTCAATAAGGAAGAGAACTGTTGGTGGGCAGTTAGCAAACGGTAGAAAAGGTAAGACTTAACAGGGCTCAGGATACCTTTGCAACTAATTATGGGGGAAAAAAACTGCAGTGAGCTGTACTTACAGCAAAAATGTTAGAGCAGGAGGAAGCTATAAATGGCATTCTGGTGCTGGTTAGTTAACATTTGCAGCAATCACTCTGGCTAAAAAATATAAAAGAGCTAGTTAAATTCACTCATGAGAAAGTTAAGATCCAGTGCAAACAGTGTAGGACTGAAGAATAATAGAAAAACAGATACAGTATTGAAAAACAGAGTTGGAGAAATCCAACAGAATTTAGTGAATAATGAAAAATATTTCTATTATGAAATAAGATTTCACTGCCTGGAAACAGCACAATAAAGGAAGATCCATGAAATCTATTCAGTTTCTAGTCTTAGGATAGCTGTTTCAATTCAAAAAAGCTCATTAGGGAAATTAGGGATTGCAGTATACCAGAACAACATCTAAGAGCTTAGCTTGTTTAGTCTAGAAAAAGGAAAGGCCAAGAGAGATACAATACACTCCAAAACATATGGGTGGGAGGGAAGATGCTTAGTGCAAGAGGAGAGAAGACACAAAAGAACGATTTTGTCCAAAGGAACTGCAAATAATAAACTGTCCATAAAAATACTTAAAGAATAACGAGGTCCTGCCATCAAAATAAATATCTATAATTAGGAGAATTGAGGACAAGAAGGAAAAAAAATAATTCTATTATATTCAACACCAAAACTTATGTCTAAATTATAGGTATTCAGTCCCTGTCCTGCTAGTTGCTAAAATGCTTACTGGGAAAGATGAGTGTTAGCATGGATTTCTACAATTCTATTACAATTTCTAGAGTGAGATTCATATTATCTAACTTTAATCACCTGTCATAAAATTTTTTATTCTCAGCCACTCATCTAGTTGAGTGCAATAGACAATTCTAGACCAAGATTTGTCTGATCAGTTCAAGCATTTATATGAGAGGATTGCCCCCTCAAACCTCTCTTGTGTGAGAAGAGTCTGGGCAAATAGATCAGATGTTGTGATGGGTACTTTTTACAGTGCACAGGTCAGCCTTGAAAGAACCTAAGGACTGAAATCAGAAGACTGTCAGTCTTTCTATCTGTATGTTTGTCTCACCATTCTTAGGATATCACACCAAAACCCAGGAAGGCTGAACAGAGCTAATCTTTACAGGTCAAAAGTTCTCCTTTGTACATACAGTCTCTTCTCCTCTTTATCAGTGTATCTGCTTTTCCTGCTAGAAAAAAAGAGTACACATGATTGTCATTTTACCCATTAAGATAATACTGAACTCCAACAAACCATGCAACACTTCTTTGTCAGGATGTAAAAGAGAAATGTGAACAAATAACGTGTGTGCTGGTTTGTATAAATCTAAGGAAAAGGTCTTTTTTGCTGCATATCCAGACATACTGTCTTTGTTACTCAGACTGTATCACAGTTTTTATAGCAAGCCTTATCACTAACTGGAAGTAAACTTGAAGCCCAACTTGCTCATGTGAGAAACTGTTCAAATGATCTAATTTCACAGCATTCAGAATAAACACAGTGTAATATGTTTGACATGCAAGGAATTGTTGGGAAGTAGCACTTGTTCACTAGTTAGGTGAGAAAAAATACTACTTTAAATGTACATTGCCTCTTTAGCTTGACAGTTCTCATTTCTTGGGATGGATCTAGGGGATAGAATCCCCATATGGAAAATTCATTTGACCCTAAAGATTTTCCTAGGAAACGTGATCTCCCAAGTGAATGTGTGAAGATTCCAAAAGCACATTTGCAAATGTTAGCCTAAAAAAGTCAAAGAAAAAGAAATTAAAGCAATGTGGTTAAAACTTCCTCTTCTACTAGTTTGAGACAACCTCAGTAGACTGCAAAAGATTCCACAGGCAGTGTTAAAGCAATCAGGGTTAAAGCAAACCCAGAAACTATTTAGTTTGACAGTATTTCCTAACCAACTTAATGGTTTTGTGTCTAGTGGATATTGGCTTTTGACATGCAGACAGAGCGCTCAAGTTCACTGAGCCAGTTTGTCATCTCTTTGTATCATGCTGATGAATTTCAGTTGGCACAGCAAACTGCAGCATTGCCAAGTCCGACTTCACTGGTGGCAGCAATGGATTTACTGATAATAAGCTCAAAAAGTCTGGAAGGACCAGTGACCATGATGCATTTGAAACTATTTTAACACAGTGCTACGTAACACTGTACCACCCAGGTACAGAAGGAGGAGGAGAGACATTCACACAGGAGAACTCCTTTAAAAAACACCTCCAAAAGTCTACTGAGTCAAAGTGATAAACTGTTACCGTGCTTCCTTGGGAACAACTTGCAATTATTTTAGAGCATATACATATTTTAGGGGAAGTAACTAACACTGTTTTATCTTTGTACTACACTAGAGAGCCTTGATCTAATCAGTGACCCTTGGTACTACTTCGAAAGCTAGTGCTATAGCTAATCTGGCTGATGAAAAGGGACCTTGGTTTACTGATGGACAGTTGGCTAAATATGAGCCAGCAGTGTGCCCAGGTGGCCAAGAAGGCCAATGGCATCCTGGCTTGTATCAGGAATGGTGTGGTGAGCAGGACTAGGGAAGTCATCCTGCTCCTGTACTCAGCATTGGTGAGGCCTCACCTTGAGTACTGTGTTTAGTTTTGGGCACCTCAGTACTGAAAGGGCACTGAGGTTCTGGAGTAGGTCCAAAGAAGGGCAACAAGACTTGTGAAGGGCTTGGAGAATGTGCCCTGTGAGGAGAGACTGGAGGAATTGGGGCTGTTTAGTCTGGAGAAAAGGAGGCTGATGGGGGCCCTTATTGCTTTATTCCAATACCTGAAATGTGCTTACAGAGAGATTGGGGTTGGTCTCTTCTCACTGGTGACAAGTGACAGGATGAGGGGAAATGGCCTCAAGTTGTGCCAGGGTAAGTTTAGGTTGGATATCAGGAAAACCTTTATGGAAAGGGTTGTTAAGCACTGGAATTGACTCCTCAGGGAGGTGGTTGAGTCACCATCCCTGGATGTGTTTAAAAACCATTTGGATGTGGTGCTCACAGACATGAATTAGCAGAGGGTTGTTAGGGCAGTATGGTTATGTTGTGGTTGGATTTGATGATCCTTAAGGTCTTTTCCAACCTGAGCAATTCTGTGATATAAATGCTATCATGACAGCCTATACATTGTACATGTGACATTAGAATAAAGAAAATGTGGCTTGAGTTCAAAATCTGTCTACAAGACACACTTTTGAGTCTCTGCATGAAAGGCTTTCAGCACACAACCACATACCTTGTTGGTAAACAATAGGATTCCTTTGGTATGTTCCAAACTGTGGGTTAATTCAATGCTTATTACAAGAGAGCTGCAGCTGAGGAAGGAAATGTGAACTGCATTAGCTTTGCAGAGTTTCAGAGTTCCCAAAAAGAGAAGACTGAAGTACAAATCCATCAGAAAAAAAAAAACAACAAAAAAACAGCAATCTTCTGAATATCTTCTCCTGCTTCATATTAGAATTTCTGAGGTTCTTTTACATCTTCATTAGTGTATATACATGCATAAATACACTGTTTCAACCATTTTCTAACTTGACCTGTCAACGACTTGTGACAATATCAGAGCCTATTCCAGAAGTGCAACATCTGGCATGACTATGAACTTCATGTTCTTTTTGTTTCCTTATTCCCAAATAACTGTGGTGGTCTATTTTTACTTGGTGTATATCTTTGGTTTTGCTAATTGCAAAAAATTTTGAGCATGAAATGGAAAGGTACTGAAAGATTTGTGATGATTCTCAGTGTAGTCTCTACAGAGGGATTCTTGGATTATTTTCTTGGATTATTTTCTTTTAAATTTTATCTAGGAGGCTCCTAATGTTTTCTCATTTATCGATGACTTCCTTACATGTCACTGCCTAATTGGATCAGTGGATAAACCCAACAGTTACCATACATTCTGGTATGTTTGGTTTACATTACGCAGATTTGGTAAATTCAATTCATTTGGGAAACATTAGAGTTGCAGACTAAGTGCAAGCTGTCTCAGAAGCTCTGTACACACTGTGCTTATGCTGCCTGAGCATGAACACTTAGTCTAGTATGTCACGAGCATCAGATTTACTACACATCTGCAGGCCACCTGTGCTATGCTTGTACAACAAGCTTAAAAGAAATAATAGACAGCTCCCTGCTTAACTTTTTAACCCACGGTTGTGATATTGCTACCCACAAAATCTTGCTTGGCAAAACTTGTTTTCAACACATTGGGAAAGACAGGGGAAGCCATAGGTGATAATTCACCTCCTCCTGAGACTAGCATGATGTTATGCAGAGAGGAAAAAAAGAGATAAGGTCTTAGTGAAGTTCCACAGAGGGAGTTATTTTGTTACTCACCAAAAAAACCTGACCATTTCTCTTTATGCTATGTGGGTAAAGTTACTGAGTAAGAAAAATAGAAGGCTTACAAGATTTTGGAGACAAGTTCCTAAGCACAGGTTGTCTAAGAGTGAAGCTGCAAACAGCAGCTACATCCCTGGCACCCACCAACCTCCAAACAGCTCCTGCCCAACTCCTGCCTGCAGCCAACCCTGTCACAAACACATTCACCAGTCAAACATGTCACCTCTGGCACCAGCTAATGTATTTTCCTCCCTGTTAGAGCACCTATTACTCTATCCATAATCCTTCTTGCCACGGCATGACAGTTAGCAAGAGTTTCACAATTTGTTTGGTGCACTGCTGTGCAGGGTGATTGTGCTAAGCATCAGCTGCTGTCTGTACACTGGCACATAACAGAAGAGCACTCATTGATACATAGGCAAAACAGACCTAAAGATCTATTTGAGATCTTCCACAAAAGGCAATTCCGGTATTTAAATATGCAAATTAATGCCGAAATTTATAATACACTTTTATTACCATCTTGTGTTTCTGAAAAATCATGCCAGTTATTTAGACTTCACACTTGAACTCACTTCTTAAACCTCTTCCTTACTATCTTTCTTCCTTTCATTCTCTATTAAGCACAATGCAATTTTGTCCTACACATGTTTTAAGAAAAAAATAATGTGTTGTTTTTGGTGTTGTTTTTTTTTTTTAAGATTCCATCTTTACTACTTCACTAGCTACTTTCAGTTGAGGAAGCCAGTCCTTTCAGAAGACAGCACATACGCTGCCAATGAGTAGTTCAGGAGTTCATTAACAGATACACACAGGTGTAGGTCACACAATGGCGATAATTACATTTTTAGATGGCAACATAAAGAGAATTTTATTAGACTTTCCGAAGCTCACCCAGCTTCTAAAAGTTCAAGTTTAAGGCACTGAGGAAGTGGTCTAGTCATATTTTTGGGAAGATTACAAAAACAACTGTGACTAAATTCCCAGAAGCTTTAAGACGCAAAAAGCTCAAATAGACAATGTCTTGTGAGCTCACAGTAACTGCTTGTTTATTTGAAAGTCAAACCACTGCTGCATCTAAAAGCAAATACTGTAATATATATATATATATATATATATATATTTTTTTTTAAGTTTAAGAGGATGACAACTGAAATAGAAAATGAGATTAATTGCACTATTTCCCAAGAGGTTTCTATAGTGCAGTGAGAAAAATCTTCAGTGTGGGCAAAAATCCTGCTTCTTGAGCAGTTTAACTTCCCAGCCTTCATTTTCACTGTACTTACACCGCTAGCTGCCAGGAGGGACCCAAAATGTAGGATTCCCGAGTTGTTGTTTTCCTGTTTCAATCTGTCTTTCTGGGTGCCAGTTTTCCCTTCCTGAAGCTGTTGTGACAGCAGGCATGTAGCACTGTCAGACATCACCACAGAGCCATACTGTGAACAATCCAGCCTGGGAGAAGTGCAGATATGCTGAAGGCTTTGCCCCTAAGTGAACTAGCTGTCTTGCTAAGAGATGCCCCAGCAGATGAGCAGCATAGGTAGGCTGCAAATGAGTTTTTTTAAACATTGTCCTTACCTGTAAACATGCTATCAAAAGGCACTGCAGACTTAACCTTTTCTAAATGTTATCTGCATTCAGCAGAACATGTGGACATAATTTGCAAATTGTTTTAGAACTAGGAAACCCTGAGAGGCTTATGGCGTAGGTGGTATTTTGTTTCCAGAAATTACTATAACTTATTTCAGGCATATCCTGAGACATAACAGCGGTCACGTTGAAGTAAAATTAATTTAGATCCAAGAGACAGAGACGGAATTTTTGTATGAGAAGTGCAAGGCACCTTGACATTGCTGTTACAAGTAAGAAAAAGAAATCAAGCCCTGAAGACTCTCTTCAAGCAAAATTTCCAGTAGATTCCCTTTGGTGTTGTACTATATATACTATGTAAACTAACTTTTTCCTGAACATTAAATACTGGAGTGTATTTTTATTGTTAATTACATTTTCTACTTTTTATTTCAACCAACTCCACATGATCTGTAAGTGGTTATTTCGGAACATAAGAAAAACTAGAACTAAAGCATTTTGATAATGGTATAAAAGAGATCTGAGACTGTGCACTTAGATATCACAGGAACAGAACTGAGCTAGAACAGAGCTTTTACAATCATTCATAAAGACTGTTTTAGAAACCACCATTAAATAAAAGAAAACAGAAAAATATTTTCCAACACTAAATACCTGCAGTGTGTTCTCCAGAAGGCAGAGTTACGCAAACATAAATTTGGCCAGTTTACATAGTTAACATCTGATACCATGAAAAGACCTGTGGTCACAAAAAGTTGTCCAGAGCTGGGCTGTAGTGCATCATGCAGCATAGAAGCACCTGGAGCAGCATGCAGCTGTGTTTAGGGCCATGGGGCACCACGGGAATCACCCCTTATGAGTGGCCAGAGCTGTGCCCTTTCCACTTGAGGGAAAAGAGTGGGCTGCAACTCAAGGACTGAAACAAAAGGACATTGTGGTTTTCTTGGGAAGGGGATCACCATCCCTCAGAGTGATTTGTGGTTCATCTTAGTGTATTTATAGTAATATTATAAAACAGAAGCTTTGAAACACACCAGGCAAATGTTCAGGTTTTCCGCTTATAGTAAATGGCAAAAATCACAGATGGTTCACTCCTTCCCCTCATAATATTAGACCACATGAGGATCTCAACAGGATACCACATTGAAAGAACATCCAGATCCCACTGTCAACATTGCATCTTAACAATAAAAATCAATCAAATAAGCTCCGCTTTCCATTTCCTGTGATTCTGGTTATTCCCTTCTTTTATCTCACTTCCCTCCCAAGATCAACCCCTCTGTGCTTCCCTTCCTCTGCTCTTGACTCTCTGTTCCCTTTCCTCCACAGGTGAGGTGGTCATGGCCTTTTCCTTTCTCCACACCACTTGGGATTCCTCCTGGAATTTTTCCCTTTGGACCCTTTCTTTGCTCATGCTTATGTACTGTCTCAACTTTTTTTTATCTGCCCTTCCAAGAGAATGGTTTTTTAGCAGCTTCGGTGTTGGGCTACTGCCAAGTGCTGGAAGAAGGCTGCTTCTCCCTCCTCTTTCTTTCCCCTGCTCTGTGTGAGTCACTGGCACAGAGCAGACAGCTGTAAAACTGGTTGAGGGGCTACAGCGGTTTTCAAATCCAAATGAGACGTATGAAATCAATGGAACTAAATCAACAGAACTAATTCAACAAAAACAAATAATTTGATTCTGGTTGATTTGACTCCCAACAACATGAGGCTATCCATCTCACTTTGTTTTCAGAAGGTATATCTGAGTACCTCAAATTAACCCATAAATTAGATAATTGAATAAATACTCCAAATTACATAACATAACACATTCTAGTAATTCCATTAACTGCTCATTCACAGTAGCCATCGTTTTCACATCAGTGAATGTTTTACACATTTTCCAGATTATTGTCTGTACTGAAAATCCAGAGACTGAAGTAAAAGGGTATACCTTCTTTTCAAAAATTGTAACTAGATCATAAAGTCTATTTCATAGAACCATAGAATCATAGAATCATAGAATCACAGAATGGCCTGTGTTGAAAAGAACCACAATGATCATCCTGTTTCAACCCCCTGCTATGTGCAGGGTCGCCAACCACCAGACCAGGCTGCCCAGAGCTACATCCAGCCTGGCCTTGAATGCCTCCTTGGGCAACCTGTTCCAGTGTGTTACCACACTCTGTGTGAAAAACTTCCTCCTAATCCCTAACCTAAACCTCCCTTGCCTCAGTTTAAAACCATTCCCCTTCGTCCTATCACTATCCACTCTTGTAAATGCCAATCCCTCTCCTGTTTATATACTCCCTTCAAGTACTGGAAGGCCACAATGAGGTCTCCCCATAGCCTTCTTTTTTCCAAGCTACAAGCCCAGTTCCCTCAACTTTTCTTCATAGGAGACGTGCTCCAGCCCTGTGATCATCTTAGTGACCCTCCTCTGAACCCACTCCAAGAGCTTCACGTCCTTCTTGTGCTCAGGGCCCCAAGCCTGGACACTGTATTTCTGCTCACTGATCAGGCTTTGTTTTAATGATGCACACCTCTTCAGTACAGCATCCTTAATTCAACACACATCATGCATTTTAACTTGTCTAGCTCTGTATCTGTTCAGGAATCAATAAGAAAGGGAAAAAATATCAATTTGGGTTGGTCACAATGAGATGCTCCTAATGTCTGTTATACATGCATAACTGTGAAAATTAGAAAGGAAAAAACATTTTCGTTTCTCAGCAGGAACACTGACTGTGCAAGCGCTTATACTTCACTGAATCTTGAACTGAAATGGAAACTATAAATTCTATTACACAAAAACTGTGATCCAGTAGCTGCTGCAAAGCTCAAAAATGTTCATAGCACACTTCACATTTCTAATAAGATTGTGAAATTCGTAAAAGCTATGATATTTGCATAAAAAATAAGAACTTCCCCTGGGCTGGAATCAGGATCAAAGATTCATTATATACCAACAGGTAGTCAAACATTTTTAACCATTTTTTGTTAAGTAAATTGATGACAGTCACTCCTCCTGTGGAAGTTTATGAAACAGCAATTCTTACTCTCTAGTAATTCAGCGCTGAGCCTCCTATTTATTAGGTGTGTGGGAGTCATTCCACTGGAATGGCAGGCGATAGAAAAATTCTCTTTCCAAGGCCAACATTGCCCCCTTCTGCTATAAACCAGCCAACACATGAAACTTTCCACTTGGAAGTATCAGTTTTTGGCGCATCACCATAGTAAGGCGAACAAAGGAGGTGAAACCTCCTTTTTACCTTACTGTGGTGTTAGCAAATACTAGGAGTGGTTATTTTTCATTAGTTTTTACCATTCCTCTACTATGACAAATAAAATGGTTTCTCGCCTTACTTTCTTCTCTATATTTCTCAAGTCTGGAATCAAATGACCCACGTAGCAATACTGGAGAATCTACAAAGATATTATTTAAGCATGAAGAGAAAAATGGTCATTAAGCTTTTTGAAATTTCACAACAGTAACAGAAAGGATGGCATTTACAAGAGAAATCTTGACTTTTTGGCGTCTTTTAATGCACTACATAAAAGACTGCACTGAGCTGAAGGTCCACAGTAATAATCAGGGCTCCACATAGGGGAACAAACAAAAAAAAAAAAGTCTACAAATATTTTAAAACAATCAAAAAAGTTGGTGCTAAGTTCTGATTTCCCAGAATTAATAATAATAGTAACAGCTAGGAAGTGTAAATCTGACCATTTCTGTCCATTTTCTGCCTGCAGAGGTAGGAAAACCTATCTGGAAACTTTGTGAGAAAGGGAGTCTGTCTCACTGGGGGAAGAAAATACCATGTTTGTAACTAGTCTGCTGAGGCAAGTTTCAAGAGAGAAAATGCAATGAATAAAAGAAAGCCATTGTTTTTCTTCTAAAAAGTATGGACATCCAGTAATTTCAGTTGATGCTGTTACTGACTTATTGTCATATGCGTAAGGAGAGCTAGGATGGAAACATTTTGCACCTTGAGTTCATCCCATACAGATGGCCACAGAGAGGCTGTGGAAGTGCATATGAAGAAAAGGTGTGTAACTGAATTCCTCCAATATGGAAAAAAATGGGACCCACCAACATTCACTGACATTTGCTGAAGAGACCAAACAGTGGATATGAGCACAGCAAGGTGGTAAGTGGTACATTTTAGCAGAGGCAACAGCAGTGTGAAAGACAAGCCATGTTCCTGACAGCCATGCACAGCTGTAATGCCACGAAATGAAAAGTGTCTTGATCAGCTCATCCACAAGAATCAGATTACAACCAGGGAACTGTGCACGGAGCTGAATATCAACTTCAGTGCATTGGAAATGATGTTGGCAACATTTATGTATTGCAATGTTTCTCCACGTGAGTCCCATGAATGCTCACACAGGAACAGAAAGAATATGGTATGCAAGTTAGCAAGAATTTATTGAACCAACACAAAGCTGAAGGTGACAGTTTCCTGGATCGCATCATTACCAGTGATGAAATGTGGTGTCACCTTATGAGCTAGAGTATAAATAGCAGTCCGAGGAGTGGCAACATGTGAATTCCCTGATGAAGAAAAAGTCCAAAATGCAGCCCTTGGTGAATAAAGTGATGTGTGTCATCTTTTGGGAGAGGAAAGGGGTGATCCAGTTGGATGGGGTTCTGAGTAACCTGATCTAGTTGTTGGCAGCCTTTTCCATGGCAGGAGGTTGGAATTAGATTATTTTTAAGGTCCCTTTCAAGCTAAGCCATTCTGTGATTCTATGAGTCTATTATTCCCTTGAACCCAAGCCACCAAATCTTATCACTGCACTGTGACACTGACTAAGTTGAAGGCTTAAACTTCCAGAGTCAGGACAGAGAAGAAAACAACCTTTCTCTTGAAACAGAATAATGCCAGGCCTAATACCAGTGTGGAGAAAATGCAGCACACTGCTAATCTTGGCTGGACTGTCCTACCACACCTGCCATATAGTCTGGATTTGGTGCCTACTGACTTCCATCTGTTTGGGCCAATAAAAGACAGACTGTGAGGGCAATGTTTTACTAGCAATGATGCCATCACCACAGCTGTGAAACAGTGGGTCACAACCTGATAATGTACATTTTTACTAGTATAGCGTGCAAGCTCCTGTTCATCACTGGGGAAAATACATAGTTAATGGTGATGAATATGTTGAAAAACAGTGTTTTGTAGCTGAGAACTTGCTCTATCAAATACTGCTATTTTGCTCTTTGTATCTGTTGTAGCTTCCATTGGAACAAACAGAAGACCTTACTTTTGGACCTATGTAAAAAGTAACTGAACTTATAACGTGCACACTTAAACCTATTCTTCCATTGCAATAACAGAGAGATTATCTAAAGTGCAGGTGTCAAGTGGATGGGGCCAGGCTCTTCTTGGTGGCGCTCAGTGACAGGCCAAGGGGCAACAGGCACAAACTGGAACACAGAAAATTCCACAAGAAAAAGCTTCTTTACTGCGAGGGTGACAGTGCACTAGAACAGGCTGCCCAGAGAGGTTGTGGTGTCTCCTTCTCTGGAGATACTCAAAACTCATCTGGATGCATTCCTGTGCAATCTACTGAAGGGAATTTGTATTAGCATGGGGTTGGACTAGATTATCTTCAGAGGTCCCATCCAATCCCTGTGATTCTCTGGTTCTGTGAATGAAAAACACTGTTATAAGGAATGCTATATTATGATATGATTTTTTTTATGTTTTGTCCTCTGACAGCGCTAAGTGGTGCACCATATAACCTTAAAGTGGAAAAGACTAATCCAGTAAGATGACAATTTAAAAAGAGATGAGAGAATTGTGTGCCCCGGTGGCGCAGTTGTAGGAATGCCACGCTGCAACACCAGAGGCCCTGGGTTCGAATTCCCCCTGTGGCGCAAGTGGTAGAAGTGCTGCTCTGCTACACAGAGGCTCGAATCCCGGGGGTTGGACTCGATGATCTCAAAGGTCCCTTCCAACCCCCACGAGACTATGATACTATGATACTATGATACTATGATACTATGATACTATGATACTGTGATACTGTGATACTGTGATACTGTGATACTATGATACTATGATACTATGAATTGATGCTGGAAGGAAGCAAAGACAGAAAAGTGACACAAACTGCAGTGCACAGAGCACAGACCTTTATAGCTTGCAGTTTCAAGTTCTGAACAGCACCTCCTGAAACTTTTTTTCTCTCTTACACAAAACTCCCATTCTGAGTGGAATCAGGAGAGGAAGGAGCAAGACTTTAAAAAGCCCCTGCAGAATCCCAGAGGCTCTTTTCCGTTTAGGATAGCATCCCCCATTTCAGAGCCCTGCTGCTGCTCCAGGAAGACTGCAGGGTGCCTGCTGCTCAGTGAATGCTGAGACAGGCAATGTGCCAAAGCATAATGGGGAGTAATTCTTTTTATTTCCTCTCTAAAATAAAAATAGACACTTGTTCTGATACCAGCTTTCAGCAACCTTTCAGCATGTACAAGGTCTGAAAACTTGCAGCTATCCCACCCTGCTCCCTTGGCAGTGTATGTCAGCATTACCCTTGTCTATTTGCTTGAAGCCGAAAAAAACAAATCCTGGATTAATTTTTGTTTCTGACACATTTTAAAACCAAGAAATAAAAAGTTGCCTCGAAGTGGATTTAATATTTAAATTGCTATAATATTTAAAGTAATATTAACCCAATTAATAAAAATCAGTCTATTAAATGTTAGTATTAACAAGAGCTAAAATAATTATATTGCATCTTATGTATTATGATGCATAATATAGATAAGCTTTATAAAACTATTTGCTGATTAAATTAATGTGTTTTAGTTTGTTGTTGTTTTTTTACTTTTTCAAGTTACATATTTCAAGACTTTTCATTCTTTAATGTTTTATGAGTGATATGGCACGATATCCTGACAACGTCTAAACGTCGGAGTTAAGTTTGCTGCATACCACAAAGGCAAAAGAGGCCATGCTACGACTTTCCGTTTTGCCATGCTAAGCTTAGGACAGAAACAGATGAAAATGGGGCCTAAAATCTTCACAGCATTCTGTAGGTGTCACGCATACGCATTTTTACCACAAATGTGCTGTTTACCAAATTACATTTGTTTTTAGTAAGTTTTCCACTGTCAGTTGAAACTGTCCCCATATGCCTTGCATAAATTACAAGCTATAATTATTTTCTCTGCAGCTGATCAAAGAGAGACCAGAGAATGTAACAATGTTTCCAGTGTCTTACTGAAGTCTGGGATGGCCAGAAGCAGCCCCACTGGGGCTATGGCACCACTCCAATTAAAACATTTCTAATTACTCAAGTATCAGCAGACACCCAGGCTGCCATTGCCTGTGACCTGGAATACTCACACCTGTGGAGTGGTCTCATGATGAACGTGTGCAGAAAGGATTCATTCAGAGATGAGGGGCTGAGAAGCCAGTTCACTAACACAGTAACAGGGAGATAGATAAATGTTAAACCCCCCCTGTGGCAGCCTCATCCCCTGCAACACAAACACACTTCTTCAGCTGCAAGAAGATTAAACTGCCTTATGTCCTATTTCTTGGCAGCTGATGACAGTGGAGTGTCATTTGTCAGAGCCTCCATCCACCCAAACTATATACCAGGTCCAGTGCGATGTGGGTGATGGTTTCTGTACAAGATTCTCTCACCTCTCACGAGCTTTCTCCGTATTTAATGTGTTTAGATGTGTTGCTTACTAGAAGTGTTGTCCAGCATTCCTCTGTCACAG
The DNA here is from genome assembly GCF_054131305.1 of Coturnix japonica. Classification (NCBI taxonomy): domain Eukaryota; kingdom Metazoa; phylum Chordata; class Aves; order Galliformes; family Phasianidae; genus Coturnix; species Coturnix japonica. Next base: position 47,311,194 of record NC_140664.1, read on the forward strand.
TGCTTAGGGAGTAACACTCCTTTTCTTTGGAATCATTTGAAAACAAAGCAAATGGTGCAATTCACAAAAGCTTACAAAAACAATGCTTGATTGAAGTAACTATTAACAACAACACATTTACACCTTATACACCTAACTAGCTCTATGGCTTCTCTTCTGCTAGTTCTGCCAATAACAGCTGGTATTGCCTGACTGTTGGACTCTGCTTCTCTAGCAGCTTTCATGAAAGGAAATCCAGCAACAACCAAATGCCTAATCTTTATTTCACAGTGCAGGTCAATCAAACTGCTGTAGAGCAGTCATTCAGATTCAGCTCCAGCCTTATGAGTACATCTAACACAATCAATTCAGCTGTTATTCTGTGGATTCCAAAGATCACTGGGTCATGTTTAAGAGTGACATTTACCAAACAAGCAGTTAATAATTGTTTCCAAACTTGCTTAAACCCAGAACAAATAACTTCTACAGTGAAATGGTTATGTCACAAAGATGAGAAATGGTCACACTTTGGTGTGAAGCTCCTTCACAGACTAATTTCTGCATTCTGTATAAATGTATGTGAAATGTTGCTAGTTCACACTGGCACATGAATAGATTTAACATATATTGGACCTAAGTAATAAGCAGTCACTTCAGAATAGTGTGAATTCCATAATCAGTTCTGGGTTTTGGATGAACTGACGTTTTTCTCCTTTAGTTTAGGGCTATCATTAGAGATCCAAATAAACCATTTGGGTTTTGCTTACATCACTACAGTGTCTCACATGTACCTTCTTCAGAATCTTCTGTTATCTGAAGAGTCATCTTGTAAATAGGCTTATCAAGGAATGCTGAGAAATCAATTAGTCTAAATAAACTAATTTCTCATTAGGACAATCAACAGACATCTTTATATATATACAGCGTACGTGTGCATGTTTCTGGAAAAGGCTGCACATTGATGTTGTGCAGTATACTTCATAAGATATGCAATTGAAATGGGAGAAAGGTATGAACATAAAGGGACTCTGTAGATGTTTTTGAAGATATCTCTCAGATGGCAGCTTCACTCTGTAATGTACATTTTTATGCACAAAAAATAAAAGAAATACATGCACAGCATGGTAGTTTTGAAGAAAAGGGATTTGTTGTCTGTGGCAGAGGATAATCAACAATAAGGGTTATGTAGGAATTTTAAATAGGAACTTAGCACTCTCCTAAGGAAATGACTTCTCTTATTATCCCCAAATTTCACTGACATTGCTGTACCCCACTGTACAAAACTAAGCACATACACTCATACTTCATTTTGCAGAGGCTCTTCTCTAAGTTGAGAAGTGGCAGAAGACTCTATTAACAGTACAGAAGCAGCTAATGAGTTAGGATGATGCAGTCTAAGATATTTTTTTTCCCAAATTCTCTCCTGAAATAGTGTGGGAGAGGATTCTGGCTTTGACATCCAGGATCCAAGTAACAACCAATGAGGTTTACTAAAGCTAATTTTTTTAAAGTACTGGTTTTGTGTTCTTTCCTAATTATTGCTTTGGTTATATATCAGATCTATGTGTGATTGTGATTGTTTGCTTGTGAGTTGTTTTTTTCTGCCCCTCTGGTTATTGTTCATGATTGAAAATATCTAAAACTCCTTCCAAAGCTGGTGTTGCCACTCATCAGGGTTGCAGAAGAGAAAAGGTTAGTAGTGGAATTACGTACCTGCAAGAATCATGTCGCAGGAAATAAAACAGCCAATATAAGGCAAGTGCTCCTTCTATTCATTCATCTTTCCCTCTCTGAATATTCTGGCTTCAGGGTAATGCTAGCCTGATGACCTGCATAATCAAAGACCAGAGAACTTGGCCAAAACTGATACAATCTACATTAAAAACCAAAACATTCATTTGTCTACTTAAGAGAAGAACAACTGATTTCCACATTGGTTTTTAAATAATGTTAAAGCCTTCATTACAGTCATTTAGGTATGAATAAAGGTATAATTCATTGCAATGTCTTCCTGTCAGACCCAACCAAAATAATGCTCTGTTAAATATATCTCAAGTTGGACCTGAAGTTGCTCATAACAGCCACTGGAGGGAAACCGACAGACAGAAAGCAGAGCTTGTTTTATACTGTCAGGAGCTCTATTTGTCATTTGCAATTAACTTGACCTGGAATTAAATAGAAACTATAGACACCGCTAAGTTGAAGAAGAGTAATACTGATGTATAAAAGCCATCTTACAGGGAATGACTGTGTATGTGTCATATTTTTTTTTTAAGATTATATGTTGTCCATATTTATTGTCTGTTCTGATTAAAGCACTCCTCCAAAACTATCTGTATTTGGGTTCCTTGTCAGAGTCTTCCTGTCTCCTAAATAAACAGTCTTTTACATTCTTAAGAGTAATGTTCTATGCACATCTTCACATCTGCAGTCTCTGCAACTAAAGGATAAAAACTAAACACTATTTTATCAGTACATAAGCTTACTTTATTTAACTGTAGCCATAAGGAGGCATCTATTCAAGAAAACTGAGGTATTTAGGGATTTCTAAACTCTATGCTAATTTTTTGATGTGAACATAATTAATAATTAGCATATGGATTTATTAAAAATCATTAAGCGAAATTAACAAACAACAACAAAAACAATCAAAGTGTTCCAGATCTCCATTGTATCATGTAGGTAGAACCTCTTTAAAAAAAGACCTTGGGAGACTCAAGGATTCCTTCTAACTTGCAGTAAGCACTAACAACTGCCACAGAAAGAATCACAGAATAACAGAATTGTAGGGGTTGGAAGGGACCTCTAGAGATCATCGAGTCCAACCCCCCTGCCAAAGCAGGCTCCCTACACCACGTCACACAGGTAGGCGTCCAGGTGGGTCTTGAATATCTCCAGAGAAGGAGACTCCACCACCTCCCTGGGCAGCCTGTTCCAGTGCTCCGTCACCCTCACTGTAAAGAAGTTCTTCCACACATTTGTGCGGAACTTCCTATGCTGTAGTTTCATCCCATTACCCCTAGTCCTGTCCCCATGCACTACCGAAAAGAATTTCACTTGTGGAAGATCTGTAAGGCTGAAAACTTCTCCCTCATGAGAAACTGCAGAAATGTAATACCAATGCCATTTGAAACTAAGTAATGCAGTGGAATGTATGTTCTCCTGAGGAACAACCAGGCATGCGCAGAGGATTAACAAGAAAATATGACTAGTTGCAGCCTATTTTTAGTAGTACTTTGACTTTAAACATATTTGTATTCTTGAAAACTGCCTGGTATTTCTATTCAAACAGACGAGTGAAGGATGAAAAGGAATGAAAAGCAGAAGATTAGGAAAGGAGATGATCCTCTCTGTTTACATTCTGAGGAAAGCTTATGTCAGTCTACATTTTGTGATTTGCACAAAGCTGTTTGAAGGGGACAGACTCTCCCCAATAATGAGGACTGCAGAAAAGGCCATGCTTCTTGGAGCGTCTGGACTCCTCCCCTGTGCCAATACACAGAAGTGTGGGGAGGCTACTGAGAATTCAGGTTCCTAATTTATTTCCTTGATAATGAAGAAATGAAAAACAGTGAGACAAGAGAAAAAAAAAAAAAAAAAAAGAAAAAAAAAGAAAAAAGGAAGAGGAAAGCTTCTTCCATGTTAATGCAAAGGCCAATTAAATTAAATTAGTACTGGGAATCTAGAAAACACAAGACTAAGAAATTATTATAACAGTTATCAAAATTGCTCTGGGGTATCCACTGCTGACTGAATTTCTCAGTAAAAAGAAATAATAATTAATTTTGCTAGCCATTAAAATCCACGAGCATTTATCTTATCTTGTGTTAAATCCACTTCAATATTTTTATCCTAAGACAAACATAATTTTTACATATTTTTATAAATGCTGCTCTTCATTTAATATTCCTTCCGGCTCTTTCTCTTTGATTTCTACCATAAGTATTGATTAATTATCTCCTTCTTTCCTTGGTTTCCCCAGTGTAAGCTATGTCTGTCCCGGTAAGTAGTTATTCTTGTGAGGTCAATCCTGATTTAGTCTATTTTTTATTTATTTTTTTTATTTTAATTGAATATTCCAATTTCAACAACTCTGAGAGTTTTTGATGAAAAAATGCATTGTGTAAAACCATTCTTTTGAGATTCAAATTGTACTGTCTAGCTTACACTGTTTCCCCCTTTTTTTTTTCTTAGCCTCCCAAATGATATTTTAACTACAATCCCCAGAAGTCCCTTCCAAAGAGGACTTTTCTCTGAAGTTACTATTCAATATATTGTTTAGGTTGAATCTCAGTTGAAATGGAGAGACCAATTTGTTTAGTATTAAGGTAAAAGTTAAGTTTGTGTGATGATGTTCACTGATTCATCAGCTCACCTCAGGTTTGTTTTGTTACCTTGTTTCAGTTTTTGCATTAAAACATTAATCTGAAAACTTCTTATAAAATAAAAGATAGTCTGCAATTGTTCCGAAGCTTCCAGAACTTCATGTAACTGAGACTTCTTTCACAGCTCTGCTGGCTGCTCGCATCAAGAGCAGAGTCCCCAAAACAAACAGCTTAGTCTGGAGAAGCTGTTTGTGCGAAGTTGAAGACTGCATCATTATGAATATTTATATGGGAATGAATTGAGGTTGCACAGATAAAGGACTGTTCCCTGACTTAAAAGAAAGGTGGTATGTGATAGATACATGCATTATTCACACACAAAACAGGATCAGTCTTTTAATAGAACTGTTCAAGAAGCCATATCCTCTCCCTCTGCCTGGATCAGGTCTGGAACAAGGAGGATTCCTCCTTGTCATAGCAGAAATCTGCAGTGGCTTTCTGCTTTGTGTTCGAGGTCATGCAAGTTACAGTTTTTAAAGTGTTATGATCTGGTGAGATTTGCCCAGGTTTCCTTGGAGCAAAATCCATATTCATACCGCAAAAAAATATTATAGTCCTCTGACTCCAATAATGGTTCAGTGGACTTAAAGAAATCTTCATCAAGATATTTAAAAGAAATCACTGGTACCCTCTGAAGTTGATTATTCAAATTCCTTTAGAAGCAGCAAGAAACTAAAGATTACAGAGAAATCAACAGCATGTGCCTCTAACATAGCTCATGATATGATTTTATATATACTAAGCATACAAAAACTCCAGTTTGCTTTGCCTTGCTTCTACCCTTTCCCATTTTTTTTTTTCAGTACCACATACAAAATAATTTTATCCCACAATTTACATTTTAAATCTCTTTCTGTTTTCTTACTTCGTTTGCTCAGAACCTAGTTTTCATGCAAGCTGACCTACTTTATCTTATTTTGGTACTTGCAGTAAATTCCCTTAAGCTTGTCTATGCCAACATCATTTAAAATGTTTTCTGTACACTGGTAATCAGTTCTCTTAAAGCAAAAGGCACTATCAGGACTGCTACGACAAAGACAAACTATTAGTCCCTCTGAAGGTCAGCAAGATGTTTTTACGCTGTAATAGTAGTTTTTTTTTTCATCAAACCCTGTGAAAATGGCTTAGTTATTCTGGAAATGAAAGCAAAAGAGAACAAAATTCAGGTCCAAACAGATCTATTAGTGGGACCTAGGAATTTTACCTTTCTCCTTTTGATTTACCGGTGAAACAAAACAAAACCTTTCAAGAGGGAGTTTAAAATAATCTACAGTATTTTTGTAGCTGAGACTTCCATAGGTCTAGTGAGCACTAGCTGACTGCACTGGTTTGCAGTTTAAATGGGCTCCACAGATTTTAAACAGTATTTTAAATACCATTGTCAAGCTAAATGGTGAAGTTATTTTTTCCTTCTGGAAAGTAGCTCTGGAGATAACATTGGGAAGTAGAAACTATAGAATGGAGAGGTTATAAATCCCCCAGTCTACTGTAAATAGTTTAGAGAGGAAACACAGCCAGCACATTCCTAACAGAACACAAAAATGACTTTATTCATACTTCTGCATAATTTTTCAGGTCATGAGGAAGGGCACTACTCTGCAAGACTAGATTACCTCCCTAAGAGAAGACCAAGAGAAAAATACCATTTTCTTCTGGTCTTCTGACTTTGGACTACCTGATATTTTCAGGAAGTCTGGAGAATTATCTGATCTCTGTACTCCTCACATACAGAAGGTCTATTGGTGTAGCTGTGCTTACAGATAGGATTTCAGCCAGCAACATTACAGAGACATTCCAGCCATCAGGGAGCACAGCAATTATCAAAGAACTCTATTTTACTTTCCCATATACTAGCAGTGCAGTACAGGCGTAACACCTCTCAAAGAGAAGACCAAGGGAAAAGATAAGTACTAAACAATAGCTTAGTGCTTACTATCATAAATCATAATAACAACAATAAAAATATTGAGATCACAAGATCACAGGGAAAAAAATGTTCAAATAATTTAGAAGGAATATTCCAGTACAGGTTCTGAATATATAGTCTCTGAATTCACAGTGCCATTTTAATGAAAATACAGAAAAACAGCACCGTGAAGCAGTAGTCAGAGTATTGATAACTCATTAACTACTACAGGGACTAATCAGAGCAACAAAAAGAAGATGAAAGAACCTCCAGCCCCGGGAAAGCTTCTCTTGGACTTTAAGTTCCTTTTCTTATCAAACTTCAAATAGATCTCCGTTTAAATGGGATCCAGTGAATTCCCACATGATTAAATTTTCAAGCCAACTGCAGTTACTATATTTGTTTAAGTTAGATCACAAACTCTCATTCCTTGGTTAAAATTTGGAACACCATCTAAATGTCAAAAATCCAATTTCCTCTATACTGAAGAAACAACGTTATATCAAATTTGTTGTAAAAACATAAAATAGAACATAAAATATATTCACATTAAGTGTTCGAGTAATGTAAGAAAAAAAAATCCTTCCTTTTTAAGAAAGGGTAAGGAAAAAATTCATGAGAATAATATTTCAATATTTACTTACCAGAATTGTATTCCTCCTTGAAGTAGAGCCATCTGGTGGGCATACCTCGTTGCTACATACAATTGGACAGCCACCTCCAATTGCTCACTTCGTAGGTGGAACCATGCATTAAGAACCATGCATTAAGAACAACGAGAAAAAAACACAAAACTGTTTATAAAGTTTGCTTGCTTTCAGTTCAGATGCAAATGCAAATATGTGTATATGTGCGTATTCATTCATTTCAGTTAACATAATCATAGTTTAGTAGCACGAAAAAAGTAAGTCGCTTGTTGGCTTCGGTTTAGATGTGTCACCTTAGAAAGCGTTGAACATTGTCCCACAGAAGGCTCTCCAAACAGAATTCAGATGAGAAAACTGCATGATATTGACTTTCTCACTCTAAATTCCTGACAATCCCAGTCCATAGTAATCAAGTAGTAGTGATGATCACTATTCCTTTGGCCAAAAAGATAATAACAGCTAGTAGACAAGCTTCTTGGAGCTCCTCAGTTCAAGAAACACAGGGAACACCTAGATAGAATCCAGTGGAGGCATATGAAATGACTGGGGACCTGCAGCATCTCCTTTATGAGAAAAGACTGAGAGACATGAGACCTTTCAGCCTGAAGGAGACTGAGAGGGGATCTTATGAATGCTTATAAATATCTCAAAGGCAGGAGTCAGGTGGATGAGGCCAGGCTCTTTTCAGTGGTGCCTGGTGACAAAACAAGAGGCAATGGGAACAAACTAGAAGTTGCATATGAACACGAGAAAAAACTTCTTTACTGTAGGGTGTCAGGGGTGCTGGAACAGGATGCCCAGAAAGGCTATGAAGTCTCCTTCACTGCAGATATTCAAAACCCACCTGAACAATTTCCTTTGTGACCATTGCAGTAGTGATGAAATATCCCCTGCTATTAATCAGCCAGTTTTGCAACTAAGATGAAACTAGGCTATCAAATAATTGAGTCTTAAAACTTACACTGGAAGTAACAGCTAAAGGAAGTCTTTTGGCAGAGCTAAACTGAAAGAGGAGAGATTTAGATTAGACGTCAGGCGGAAATTTTTCACTCAGAGTGTGGTGAGGTGCTGGCAGAGCTGCCCATAGAAGCTGTGGTGCCCCATCCCTGGCAGCACTCAAGGCCAGGTTGGATGGGGCCCTGGGCAGCTGGGCTGCTGGGGGTCAGTCCTGCCCATGGCAGGGGTTGGGATTGGGTGTGCTTTGAGGTCCCTTCCAACGTAGGTCATTCTCTGATTCTACAGTTCTAAGATTCTAAGGCATCTATCTATGCAAATAGCTGGTCAGAATTTGGAAGAGTAGACAAGAACAACGTCTACATCATGTCTTGTCTTTATTTTATGTTAATGTATGGTGTTTGGGGTTTTTGGGGGGGTGAATGTTAATGCGTAACTCACTGTTTGCAAAATACATGTTTTATAAGACATTCGTTAGGTTCCTTGACAGGAGCAAGCCTGCCAGGAATGAAATTCTTTTTCCCACATCCAGGTACTGAAAACTATCGCCAGTTTGCTCTCATTTGCTCATTGTGAAGAAGTGTGGAGGTTGCACCTCCCTCCACTTCTTCCTTTGTAATTGTGGCATCTGATGTTGATCACGGGGTAAAATAAGGAGACCAAACTGAGGCCTATTGTGACAGGGGTAGCACAGGTGCCATGCAGCGGACAGGGCAATCAGGATCTGTCCACTTGTTGTCGTGAGGGCCGCTACTACCTTTACACAGCCTGGCACAGCCTTCCCTATGTGCCTTTGGAGTACTACTGCTGCAAAAGCCAAGCGCTACCCAGTCATCGCCTATTATTTCCCCGAGACACCACATCCAAACTCTTCCTCCCACGACACTGTTAGTCAGCGTGCGGGTGGCAGAGACAGGCGTGCGTGTGTAGGGAACTGTGTACACGGGCTGACAATTGTGTTTCAACTGCGGGCAGGGCAGCACGTCTGTGCGGGGCCTGGGCCGGGCGGGACCAAAGAGCCGGCTGGCTGTCAGGGGCTCGGGCCCCGGCCCTCGGCCGCCTTCAGGGCACAGCTCCAGGGCTTCTCCCGGAGGGGCTCGGGGTGTCGCAGCGGAAAGGCGGCCCGGGATGAGGGCAGCGGCCTGCGGTAGGCGACGGCCACCTCCCCGCTTACCTCTCCGCCCGCCTGCGCAGGGGGCGAGCGATTCTCAGCCCGCTCTGCGTGTGCCGGCGTGAGTGTGTAAGCGTGTCGGCGTGAGTGTGCGCGGGCGGGGTGCCCCCGCCCCTCCCCGCCGGCGCCCGGCGCTGCGCGGTGGGCTGGCGCTGGGGTATTTACGGTAAGGTGGACCCGGCGGTGGCAGCTCGGCGTCAGGTGATCGGCGCGGAGGAGCCCCCCGGGGAGGAAAATGCAAGATGGCCCGGCGGGGCCCTGAGGGGCTCCGCGGCGCCCCCTCCCCGCCCGCCCGCGCCCCCCGTCGCCGCCGCCGCCCCGGCGCGTAGGGCCGGCGGGAAGCGCCCAGGCTATAGCCCCGCTGAGCCGCAGCGCGTCCCCGGCAGGGGCACCGAGCCATGGGGCTCTGCTACAGCCTGCGCCCGCGGCTCTTCGGCGACGCCGGCGGCGGCGGCTCCATCTCGTCCAGCGCCGGCGCCGCCTCGGAGCCCGAGCCGCCGACCGAGCCGCACGCCGCCCCGCAGCCGCAGCCTCTGGGCGAGGGCGCGCTGCTCCGGCCCGGCGGCAAGCCCGGCGGCGGCGAAGCGGACGGGCCGCCGCTGCTGCTGCAGAACGGCGGCGGCAACGGGGCGGCCCCCGAGCGGCCGGCGCTGCCCAAGGCCGGCGGCCCCGGAGGGGGAAAGGCGGCGAGGCAGCAGCAGACGCAGCACCCGCCGGCGGCCCTGCAGAGACCCTGGGAGAAGCTGCGCCTGGAGGAGCGGGAGGCGGAGAAGGAGGCGAGGAAAGTCAGCAAGAGCATCGACAGGGCGCTCAAGGAGCAGAAGCGGGAGTACAAGCAGACGCACCGCCTGCTGCTACTGGGTACGTGCGGGGCTGGCGGGCAGGTGTCCGGCGGGGCTGCCGCCGCCCCCCTTTGTCTCCCCGCGCCCCTCCGGCCGCCCCCGGCCCTGCCCCGGGCGGTCTCCACCCCCTGTCGCCCTCCTCCTCCTCCCCTCTCCCTCTCCTCCCCCGCCGGGTTGCGGTCCTGCCGGGGCGGGCGACTCCTCCCCGGCGGCCGGGCGAGAAAAGGGGGGAAAGATGGCCACGGTGGGACGTGCGCCTGAGGGTGGGCCGCCCCGGCTGCGGGTGGGGAAGGGGGGCGGTGGGCGCAGCCTCCTCGGGCGGGGTGAGGGCTCCGGGGGACGTGGTCGGGTCTGTTCCTCGCACAGTCTTGGCCGCAGGATGCCGGCCCTCAATCTCTGTCTTCGGCTACGATCCCCGCTTTTCGTCTCCGAGGTGCTACGTGCGGTCTGTTGCTGCGCTGCTCTTTCTAAGCATTAGTTAATGGCCCTCTCCAGAGGCTTTGTACCAGCTGATACATTTACAGTACGAAAAACCACAGGGGTATCTCGTACAAGCATCTCATTTCCTGCAGGAAACAGAACAGTCATACTGCAGGGCTCTTTATGGGTTGTGCGAAGGGCTCGTTTGGCCTCTTAACCGCGGCTGTAAATCGCTAATTTCTCGTAGCATGGAAATACTGATGTCCTCCTGCGTTGGCCTGTCTTCACAAAGTTCTGCTGCGTGGAGTTCTGGGGGGTTATTGGTGTTTATTGCAGATACTGGGTGGGTATCGTATGTCTTTAGAAAGCTGTTTCCGTGCTGTTGGATTCCTTTGGTTCCGTTGGTGTGTGAGGGGAGGAAAAGATAAAAAACATGGCAGCGCACAAAAGGTGTGAGCAGTGTCTGCTGCCAGGACTGTAGTGCTCCAGTTCTGAAAACAAATCCTTGGCTCTATTATTATCCCTAAAATGCCAGCCTGGAGAATACCAGCACAGCTTGTAAAAGGAAAGAGGAAGAAGATGTAATTCCTGCTCTGTGGAATTAATAATTTTCTTGGTAAATCCCTCTTCCTGATGCTTGAGATGGTCTGGTATTTATTTTCAAACACCATATTCCATTTTAAAAAGGGGTATATTTAGAGATCTCCATGATGTCGGAAAGTGTGTTGTTGCCAGTATGGCTACAAGAAGGCAGATGCTGGTTGCCATCCTCCAGAGAGCAGTGGAACAAAGGGATCCTACCACATAGATGCTGCTGTAGTCCACAGCATGGGCGGTTGTCATAGTGAACCTGTGTGGCCAACACCTGTTTAGAAACAATGCAATTTAACACATACACCATCTCTACCTTGGCAACCTGAAAGAAACTCAATGCTAATCATACTCTTGCATGGAATTCTACGTTAAAATGCGTCCTAACTATAGGATGCTCTCCATCTCCATGTCACAGAGAGGAAATGCTGGAATATTGTTTCATCCCTAGCAGATCAGGGACTGACATAAATATCTGGTTTGGGTGTCGGGAGAGCTGCTTTGTGTAGCTATCTACACAGAACTGGAAACTGCTCTGGATAAGAAGAAAATGTTTAGGATGGTGGAAGTTTTATTTCTCAGAGAAGCAGCAAACTGAAATCGTATTGAAGAAGATAATTGTTTTCAGTCTTGCACAGGAAGAAGCCGTAGGATGAACACAAAGTTTCTTTAGAGGAAATAATATTGTCAGCGTGATGTTTCTACTATTACCGGTGGCAGATGACTTGATCCCTGTCCTCAAGATCTTCCTGGTGGCATGAAACTAGGGACATACCTCTGCTACGGGAAGGAGGAATGATTCACTGAATGTTGAATGTGATTTAATGTGAAGGAAATGCCTAGTAGAGGGGAATGGTGAGTGCAGTGATTTCAGAGCACCAGCACAGGATAAACAAAGTTGAGCAGCAGGGTCGGTGTGGCTTTTGTTTGTTTCTATTCTTAGGCATAACCTTGTAAATAACTGCTTCATTTTGGTTTGTCTTGTTTGTCTTACATTGGAACTGGGGTGAATTTAGAGGATTCATGTGAAATTCTGGAGAAAAATGTGTGTATTTTAAGGAGCAACTACTAAATCTCAGAAAGGTATGCAAGGGAAATGCACGGATAATCTCAAGAGTATTTAAATACCTCGTATATCAGAAGGGAAGCCTCTTCTATGAGTGTTTGAGGATGACCTTTGTGTAAAAGCACGCCAGTTCTCCATTTGTTATGTTAAATGGAAACAGTCTGCTTTGCTGTATCCCTTATCAAAAGATTATGAGTCCATCCAGGCTTTTTCTAGCATGCGTTGGTAAATGGTTCTCCAAGAACACCCTGCTTGACACAGCATCTCCTGTACCCGATTGGTGCTGCTTCACGTGATATTCTGAGCTCCCCCCCTGCCTCGTTCAGATGTGTTTTGTCATAAACAGGGATGGCGAGAAGGGGTGCGCGGCCAGGCTGGCATCCTCGTGAGAGCTGCCTGCATGCAGAAATGGCCATGTCTGTGTCAGGTGGCTGTGCTGCTGTGCTGGAATAACGGCAGATGAGGTTTTCATGTTGTATCTTTTTCATTTGTTTGTTTTTCCTTTTCTGCAACCAGATGAACTGAGATAAAACGGGAACCCGCTTTCCTCTACAACTGTCCATTTCCGGTTTAGTGTCTGTTTTAAAAAGAGAAGACTGGAAACTTTGATTATTATGTATTATTTGCTTTTTATTTTTCTAAGTGGAAATGCTCATCTGTGCAGGGTCCCAGGGAAGCTTTCACTAACCAGGAGATAAGGATTTTTCTTAAGCACGCATGAATATTGCACAGCCTTCCAAAGCACGGTCAGAGCATCTCAGCTTTTATTTTTGGCTATGGTTTCCATTTGGTCTTCTTTTTCCAGAGAACAACAAATACTCTCCAAGACTGTTTTTACTAGTGATTTCCTGTATAAACATTACAAATCACTTCATGGAGCCAGTTTAAGTTCTTGTTTCCATTCTTGTATTTTAAACTACTGTGGGAGAAAGTGATATTTGAGGGGGGGTGCTGGCTTTAAACATAGTGCTAGCCCTGGTGGTATAATTAAGGCTTATGTAATGTTCAAGTAGGCCATAGATGGAAGTCACCTTTTCCTGGATGGTTGTCCTCCAGCAACTTCTGGCTCTTGTTGTTTCCCTTTCTCCAGAGTCTCAGTTGCTGCCCTGATGATTTTCTCAGACAGAACCCATTCTTTTGCACTTCCTATCTAAACTGAAACTGAAAGTACTGTGAGTAAGAACTTTTCTTTTCAACAGAAACCAGAAGTAATGGTAGAGGTTGAAGAAAATGAGCATCTCCATTTTTTCCATTCATTTTCAAAAGTATCATAGTCTTTTCACGCAGTATTTAAGTATTAAGACTTGACAGTGAAATTTAGATGTTTCATCGCGTTTATGTGCAAAAGTGTGTGAAACATACAAAGACATATAGCCCCTTTTAAATCACAGTATGATCTGGGTTGGAAGGGACCTCGAGGATCATGTAGTTCCAACCTCCCTGCCTGGCAGGGCCACCAAACATACACATTTACTAGATCAGGTTGCCCAGGGCCCCGTCCAACCTGGTCTTGAACACCTCCAAGGACGGGGCATCCACAAATCATGGAAATCAAACATAGAGGAGCCATGTCAAGCTGGAGGGGGTCCTAAGCAGCAGATTCATCGAAGGTCAGATGTGTATAACATAACACCACAGCACAGCATTATTCTTCTTCATGATCAGATACCTTCTATTCACTGTTGGCTGAGCTGAACTGTGAAACTGTGCTGTGGGAAGGATGCCTGCTCTGACAGTGGCTTTTAGACTTAAGTTGCTGTTTAAGTCTAATGTGCGAGCAAACCCTCAAGCGCAATCTCCAAAATAACTTTCAAAATTAAAGTCAATAAATCTTATTTTTATTATTATTAAAAAATAGCTTTAATTCAAACTTTTAACCCCAACTCATGTTTATTGATTAATACCAGAACTTAGTTGAGCTTGATGTGCCAAGATGCTTCTTCTGTGCTTGGTGTGTTTCTCTGTTTCCACCAGAGGTTATGCCTGTCCCAGTCTGTAACTGCGCTGTGCACTACTGCTTTGCATCCCATGTACGTCTGTCTTGTCCTTGCAAAAAAAGCTCATTGATTTGTGTGGTTAGACTTAGGATCCCTACAGCCTGAAGTAATGGATATGCAATTGGCAGGAACAGATATTTTCAGGACTTTGAGACAATGCGCTGCAAGTACCAACCAGTCTAATAAAGCAGATGGATTTTGTAGTCCTTAATCCTTTGCATTGTTTGCATGAAAAACCCCTTTCTTGTTTGGTACCACCTCATGCTGTTGCATGAGGACAGCTCTGCTGCTGATACTCCCCAAGACCAACTTACAGTGATAGTCAGGCACTGGGCACTGTTGCTCTGGGTGTTCCACGAGAGTTTATTGTATCATATGTCTTTCCTAAGCAATCTAGGCTAATATCTTTTGTCCTTTGAAGTCATTGCTGCAGTTAGTAACTTCTAGGACTAGAGGGAATGTCCTCAAGTTGCACCAGGGGAGATTCAGGGTGGGCATTAAGAAATAATACTTCTCCATGAGAGTGGTTGGGTGCTGGAATGGGCTGCCTGGGGAGGTGGTGGAGTCACTGACCCTGGAGCTGTTGAGGGACATGGTTTAATGAGAACTATTGGAGATGGGTGGACGATTGGAGTGGGTGATCTTGTAGGTATTTTTCTACCTTGGGGATGCTATGAATCTATGATTCTCTGCTATGGGTTGACAGGAACTGAACTTGTTTCTCTTAGGGAAGGCTCTGGGGAGAATTCATTGTGATTTTCCAACACTTGAGGAGAGCCTATAAAGAGGACTGACTTTTTACATGGCCTAATAATGGTAGGACAAAAGGAAATGGCTTTAAACTAAAAGAGGAGAAGTTTAGGTTCTTTACTCAGAGAGTAATGAGGCACTGGCACAGACTTCATGAGAAACTGTGGATTCCCCACCCTTGGCCAGGTCAGATGGGGCTCTGGGCATCTCCCATCTAGTGGGTGGTAATGCTGCCCACATCAGGGGGGCATGAAAGTAGATCATCTTTGAGGTCCCTTCCAGCCTAAGCCGTAGTATGTAATTTTGACCAGTGCACATGCCTTTTTTTTCCCCTTCACAGTTTAGAAAAAATACGGTTTGAAACTTTGTTTCTGTGTTCATTGCTTTCTCTCATCCAATCTCTCACCCCCTGCTTCTTATTTCCAAGTTAATTCTATAAATAATAGCTAAATTGTTGGATTATTACTTGCATTTTAGCATTTGTTTTCTTAAGAGTCATGACTTCTTTTCAGCTTTCTTTTTGCGCCAGTCCTTACTTCAACTTTTGGAGTTGAACTCATTTTATTTATGTATTTATTTATTTTAAATCCAACAGTCTTGCAGAGCTGTGCAGGAAAACTGGCCCTTCCTCTGCTTTCCAAATGTAACATATTTGGTCAATTGGATACATTTTGCTTTCACTAAATGATCTGGGAATGGTTCTTCTCCATAAACTGTCACCTACTGGCAGAGGACTTAGTGGTGCAAGGAATATTTTGAGGTCTCAGAGCTGTCATTGCCCCCAGCAGAAGGGGTAGAAACTTCTGAATGACCATTTTGCTTGGGGAAAATCTTAACTTGTATGTCTCAAGTGTTTCCCTGAATTCTGTGTATTTTGAATGGGTTGTGTTGTTTTTTTTAATGCCTACTTTAAGAAAAGATTATTACTAGACACTTGTTGGGCTGAACAAAATGGAGCCCAGAATAGATCTTATTCAGCCAATTGAATAGGACCATGGTCTAGAAGAAATCTAAAGCTGCCTTTCCTCTGAAGATGCAGATCTACTTTTTAAAGATGGAAAATGGATTTCCATAGTTATTATTTACATTGTTTTTATTAAAAATATTTTTCACAAATGGTTGAAATCATTTTGCTGTTTTCAAGATTTGTGGCCTTGGGTGGCTCTTCAACTCTGTGAAGTACTGGCTCTGCTGCAACAATCAACATCTTCAATTTTATGGGCAGCAGCTTTGTCTTACTGTTCTGCTGCTTATAACTGTCTGACACAACTGGTTTTAAATACTTTGTATGTTTTCTTTCATTGATTTATGGTACTACTAGTCATAAATCTGGGAGTTTGATTTTTAATACCCAGGCATGCAAGGTCTGGAAAAAATGCAGCCTCGTACCTGACCTGCGCACATCATGTTTGGGCCTCTTTCAGAAGCAGATGAGCATGTTCAAGATATTGCCCAGCAGTGTTCACTGTTATCCCTTTTGCATCCTTTGATTCCCTGTACATCAGCTTGTCTCATGTAGTTTATCTGCACGCAAATATGGAATAATACTTTAAGGACTTAAATCCTTGCTGGGTGAGCTGTATTGAGAAAGAAAGGTGTGCTGTTTGGAGCTAGAATAAATAAAAGCTATTAGGAAAAGATTTATTTTTTGTGTTCATATGTGGAGGATCCAAAAATCCAAGTAAAACCCTGTCACTTAATGCTTATAACATAAGACGTGACATCATTCAGCCATAGTGGAAGGTCTTAACTGGTCAGTATCTTTGAAGCCAAACTTCAATTGCTTCCTCATGATCTGGAATTCTCCTTCTGTTTGTTTTTAAAGTTTAAATTTAAAATTGTAGATTCCACTTATGCTTAAAGTAATGTTAAATTTCAAGAAAAATAAATCATTCTTTCTGAAATACCAATACTGTAGTAAGTCAAGTCCAGGTCGTATTTTAAATTCTGTAATATTATCTTCAACATAATTTTAGCCAAGAATTTACATCATGTGGGAACAGTGTGAGTTTTCAAATGTATAGAACTGTTTAAAAGTAGAGAGCAGGTGCTGGTTTGTTTGGGTTGTTGTTGTTAGTTTTTCTGTTTGTTTGTTTAGTTGTTGGCTTGGTTTTTCAACATTTAAAACAACTAGAAATGAAAAGTCTTTAACTTTTTCTCAATAGGCAATAGCATTTTGACAGTTTCTTCAAGGAGGCTGCACTACTATAAAGGGCAGCATGGAAGCTCTTCTCAGCCATCAAGTCCAGCTCATTGCCTAGTTGGTCTTCAGAAGTGGAGCAAAGGAAAAGCTTCCCTCTGTGATTTGGCTTAGTACATACAATGTACATACAAAGCAAGATGGAAAATATCTGTAACAACAATCTGACAGTAAATTGAGTCCCCATTCTCTGCTGATATCACTTTTCCAGCCCCTCTTCCTTACTTATTTGAGAAATGCCTACTTTTTGATACATGTAATGTAACCTGTATTTAATTTCTGTCATGTGAATTAAAATGGGTAGAAACAGTTTTATTTTTCCATTATGAAGAACAAAGAGTAGGTTATACTGCCAAAAGAGTGGGTGATCATGGATCTGTATTCCTCTGTGCAAGTATAATTTGTATTAAAAAACTTAATCTTTTATTGAAAACTGTGATGAATGTTGCCGGAGGCATTACCAGCTCTGTTATGCTACAGTTTTCTTAATTATAGAGAATTACTCATTCTGGATCTTAAAGCAAATGCAGAATGCGCTGCATGCTGTTACACAGTGCCTTCCTAATAGTGATCACCTTTATTTTCTTAAATGCCTCACGTGGAGGACTAAGCTCAAGCAGAAACAAGTTGCTTTTTTCCTTGAGTGACAGAGCCCATTCTTATTTCACACACATTGACTTTATTTCACATTGAATTAGGAATAATTCCCTGTTCCAGACAATAGTTCTTCATGTACAAGTACAGACACACTGTGCCTGTGTGTGTGCACATGCACAATTACTTTTTCTTGTAAAATATAGTAGATCACCACCTGGAGTCTAGGTAAGTAAAGCAACCTTCAAGAGTGCATGGTTGGATTTTATCCTGAAATATGTCATAGATATAAAGAACAAAGCAAGTCCAGTGGAGCCTGTAACAAGATTGACTGTGGTGTTTTGTTGTTATTGTTTTGGTTTCTTTTTCTCTTTTTTGACTCACTGGACATTTGAATTACAAAGTAGATTTCTTCTTGTCTTCTTCCTGCTCTGAGCTTGCTGTACTCGTTTAACTCACTTTAGTAGTAGACACAAGATACTGAGGACTTCCAATACATGTTATACATGTTATATGTTATGCAAACTAAATTTCTGGGTTTAGTGCAGGATAGTATAACTTCTATTACAAAAAAATAAAAATAAATGCCTATTGAAATAATTGATTGCTTCATAATCTTCAAAGGTGGGTTAAGATGTTTTTATAAACATCTATTTTTACCTTTCTAAATGGCAAAACTGTAGAAGACATACACTTGTGTCTTGTAGCATGTCTGTTTTCCCCTGAATAATTTAATCACCTAATATTAAGATCTGAACAAAGAAAAAAAAGCCCTTGAAGTGTGTGAAACTGGCCTTTCTGCTTCAGCTGTGCTCAGGATCTTTGTAGGGTAGTACAAGTATACTACTGTTCTGTGTGATGCTCTGTAACCATCATGTATAAACAGCAGGAAAATGGTGTGAAGGATCAGCTATCTAAGGTGACTTTCAGGTCCTTTAGAATATTAGAGCTGCTGGCTTGTGAAATGCCCAGAAGAAGATCAGCTGTTCAGACTGTTCTGCTTTTATTCCTTTAAAGTATTTCAGTGAAGGGAGGCAAATGAGAATTTCAAGACAATAACTTCTGCGTAGACAGAATAGTTGATCTTCCTTAGATTTAACCTTCCAAATGAAAACCAGGAATCACAAACTATTTAGAGAATTTACTTTACGTTTCTCTTTTTCTAGAAAAGTTTCTAGAAAACAGCCTTCTTCCATGTAAACTCTGACCACTTTGGATTGTTTAGCAGAATAGATCTTAAAGTGCATATTGACACTGGTAGTCTATGCGTAAAGTTGTGTTTGGAGAGGAACACAGGAGCTTTTTGCACTAGGAGAAAAACTGGTTAAAAATCTTCATTTAAATAATTGTTAGGCACTGATTCTTTTCATAAATACGCTTCTTATGTGTAAGAATATTCTGAACAGCCTTACACCTGCCATGATTCTTCAGTGCTCTAAAGGTTCTGGAATCTCTTAATTGAAGACTTATCAGTAGCAGTAGAGATGGGCTTGATTTTGTGCTTCCAGATTTCTTGCTGACTGGGAGCTGTAACAATCCTTTTGAAGTATCAAGATGCACCCAGCATGAGACTGTTGGTACAGATTCCATTGTCGTTTCCTTGCTTTTTCTTAATCTACTTAACATGACAACTGGATTTGTGAGTTTGTCTAGTAGTGCCTTTCCAACTTGATTATCATTGAAATAGTACAAGCTGTATGTTCTTACAAGGGAAAACCATGGCAATATTTATGGTGGTAATATACTCACGTCCGCCTTCGAACTCAAGGCGAGGATGTTGACTTAGCAGAGAGGGGGAGAAGGATGGAAAATGCTTAGAATGGCTTGCTGTGTGCAGAACTTGTTTCTGTCAACAGATGGCTGGCTCCAGATGTAATGTGAACCATGGCGTTGAAGGAAGGAAAACTGGTTCATGAAAAGCTAAAAAAAGTTTATTGATACTTGAAGTAGCTCATTATTTAAGGTGGAAGAGTATTCATTTGAAGAGTAATCCACTCAAAACAACAACAACGAAAAAGAAAACATTTGGTATTAGCCTCTGTCATTTTAAAAAGGGTTTAAAAGGTCCATCTGCCACAGACTGAAAGTACTTCTCAGCATCTGTGTTGAAATGTAAAGCAATATAATAAAAGGTCAGACTACAGTAAACTCAGTTTACTGTAGTACCGAAGGGGCGTGGGTGAGGGACTCGGGGGTGACAGGCAACTATCTTTCATACTGCTTCAGGTTATGTATGGTACCACTCCTAGTGCTCTTGATCCAGCAGTTTCATGAAGTGGAAGTAAGGACTGTGATGCTCTGAGTGACAATGAGATGTTTCATGCTCAGTCAGCTTATGCTAAGAATTACAGAATCATAGAGAGGTTAGTGTTGGAAGGGACCTTAAAGATCATTTAGTTCCAACTGCTTTGCCATGGGAGGGGTTACCAAGAATGAGTGTCAACATCTGGTTCTGCTCAGTTCAAAGGATTTCTCTTAACAGCAGAACTCATATTATTTTGCCTTGTTCATCTGAACAATAGCACTGACTACAAAGGTTCTCCAGCACTGCGAAGGTCCTGCTATATGCAGTTTGGGCACAGGATAAAACACGCAGTCTTCTCAACTCTGAACAGCATAACATAACTACATTTTACTACATTGACTGCCATTGACATTTAACATAACCTTTTCCTAATGATGATATTTCTCTGTCCAAGCTGAATGTGGCTGAAAAAATATGAGAGTCAGAGTTTTCTTCTGTGCTATTTAGTTTGTTTTCCCTTCTTTGCCTTGTTATTGAAGGTAAACCTGAAGCTTGTCTGTAATGTCTTGCTTTGTGTTTCTTCACAGGTAAAATAGTTTTATTTAAAGGTAAGATTTTATGTCATTTTTTCTGTGTATTCTGATACTCCTACTGAGGGGGTAATTAGGCAGTTACTTGAACTGGCTGTTTATATGTTGAATTATTCTGTTGTAATCTCACACGAGAAAATTTGAGTTGAAGATATTACTGAATTTGCAGTACATGTATGGCATTTTCTGAGTTCAGTTGTTTCTTCACGCTCAGTACTAAAGCTAAATTGATAAAGACTTTAGAATTGGTAGCTGCATTGTCAACATGAGTTAAGCAGCCAGGTAATTGGAGTAGATATTGGGAATTTATGAATAAGTAGATGTGAAAGTCCAGAAGTGACCGGTAAGGTTTTCCCATTGGACTATCTATATAATCAAGTAGTCACTTACTTCCTGATAGAGTCTCCATGCCTCTAAATGAATGAGTTGCTTGAATTGTAGCAGGAAAATTATTGGTTTGCTAATTTTCTTATTAAGCGTTAAAGCAATTGTGTTGTTTGGGGCACTTTTCCCATTCTGAATGGGATACGCGCTGTCCTAGAGACTACCTACTACCTGCCTCGATTTCGTAGTACACTTCTTTTCTCATGTTTGTTTGTAATTGAATTTGCTTAACTTTTCCGTTCCTTGAAAGAAGGCAGATAGAAAAATATTCCTTAAAAGCTAATTGTGCTCTTAGCCTATTGGTCTTATCTGAACACTCTCTGTTTTTTCAATATCTATGAAATAGACTGTCTTCTAATGGTGTATTGCATTTATTTGCTAGAGGGAGTATTGTTTTTCTTTTCTGACAATACACAATCAATAAATATCCAAGTCTTTCTGAAATTGGCCTATAAGAATCTGCCCTTGCTACTTCTCCGGATATAACATTGTAATGGCTCATTAAAGGCTATTATTTGACAGTATCAAGCCTCTTAGAGAGTTACTGTTGCCAACAGCATGTCTCCTTCGCGCATAAATCTTTCTATGAGCCTATGTTATTTGTAGTGGTATATTTAATCATTGTAATTTTACTAAAGCCATAGGGAATTTTCTACCAGTACCGCAACTAGTTTGATTCACAGTTAGTTCTTGAAATTCAGCTAGTAGCTGATTCCTGATCCACTTGAAATGTGCTGTATTGGTGTTCTGCAGAATAAATTCATACGTATGTGCTGCTTATTTGTAATAGCAGATGCACTGAGGTGAGCCTTTAACTTGAGCAGATTTGTTATCAATATCCCTCAAATACTTATTTTTATTGAAGCAAATGGCTTGTTTCTTACTGATTCATTGACTTCAAGTGGTAGATATCAGTCCTGTTCTTGTTGGAACGTGATTTTTCTCAAACTATATGTAATTCAAATAATTCTGTCGTACCTGGAAAGAATCATAGAATCATAGAATTAGCCAGGTTGGAAAAGACCTCGAAGATCATCAAGTCCAACTGTAGCCTAACCAGAACCCTAACTCTAACAACCCTCTGCTAAATCATATCCCTGAGCACCACATCCAAACAGCTCTTAAACACATCCACAGATGGCGATTCAACCACCTCCCTGGGGAGCCTATTCCAGTACATAACTACCCTTTCTGTAAAGAATTGCTTCCTAATATCCAACCTAAACTTGCTCTGGCGCAACTTAAGGCCATTTCCCCTCGTCCTGTCACTGCTTTCTTTTCTGATGCCCTAAGGTTATTCTATAGAGTACCCGTAGGCATAGTTGACATTCTTTATATTATCATTTGTGGAGGATTGTAAGGTATGCTTGGGACCTTTCTGTAGGGAATTTTTGTGTAAACAACAACAGAAATTGAAAAACAGACAAAACCCACCTGTTTAGATCACCTTGTGAAGCAGGACAAGAATTTATTTAAAGCATTGGTTGTGTTGACACGCACATCATTATTTGCTGTTACTGCTTTAAGTTGAAGACCATAACCTAATATTTCTAGGTTAATGTTTTCATTAAACAGAGAAGCTGGTTATTCAAGACTTGTTCTAGCAGTGATGGTAGCTGGAAGAGCATGGTGCTATTATGATTTCCAGCAAAACAAGCTAATTTTATTAACTTGAGGAGATATTTTGGAAACAGCTGTGTTTTGTTTGGTCTGTTCCATCTCTGAGTACAGTCTTGTTTTTGGGCGTCCCAATCTACTTCCCTCTCCTTTTCTTAAAAGAAGAAAAGTTTCTTACTTAGTAAACCGGTACTTTCAGCAAGCTGGAAATACCTTAAGATAAAATGCTAAGTCAGTTGATTAGATACTGCTATGACAGGTTAAAAGAGGGGGATAAAAATACTTCTTAATGCTTTTTGTTTCCTTCTTGTGTCTATTACTTGCTGTGGACCAAAAGTGGCTCCTATATCATGTTAGATCTTGCAGGCAGTTCCTTGGAACTTTTTTTAACTCTTCTCTTTCAAATTAACTGAATCTTGTTACTTTTGGTCTGCTTTGTTTATGGCTGGGGGATTACTGTTCATACAGGTTTTGAAATCATCTTTGCCATAAGGAGGTCCCACCCAAAATGTAAAGTTCTTAAATTCAAACACTTAGTAGACTAACAGCTTTGTTTTAGGGCGACTTTTTTGGTGTCCTTGCTTATTTTTGGTAATGAGAAAGGTAGGAAAGAGAATCAGTATCTGTTAAATGCGGAATTTGTTATTTGTGTTATGTCTTAGAAGGCAATGCTTATGTTAGTCTCTACTAATATATAGGTATAAAAGGTCTCTCTTAGTAGGTATTTTAGTGAAGGATTAAGTGTCTAAACACACTGAGATACTCTTTAACTCATCCTAAATGCCTTGTAACAACTGTCTCAATTCATATTGTACTTGACTACATCCATCATGCTGCTGTTCTAGACAGTCCTTGTCCCCCTCCTCACCATGTGTATATGTTCTTCAGAGAACTAGGTGGCTTGAAAAGCTTTCTTGACCCCATCCATGTAATATATTTAACATTTCAAAGGATAGCTCTTCCTCTGTAAGTATTCTGGTAATTCCAGGCCTTCTAGCGTTTTAATTAATTTTCCACACAAGAAGCCTTGCTATGGAGGAAACTTGTATTTTCTCTCAAAAGGGCTTCCAAGGTAGATTATGACCAGAAACACTGGAGGAGTAAAAATAGCTTGAAATACAGGAGCAGTTCTGTTACTGATTCTGATGTCATAAATATGTAAATATCTGAAGTTTTAAGTCAAGGTGATTTCCATGTATATAAAAGCATACTTACATTGAAAGCAATGCAAGTCTTACTGGGTTCCAAGAATTCCAGATGTGAACTTAACTCTGCTGTCTCATCAGTCTGGAATTTACTGCTTAAGTTAGAAGAAGGAGCTGAGACCCAGAAGCATGGCAGAAAATACTGTTTGTAAATGCCCTTGTCTTTGAATGTCTCATTTATTCGTTTTTATTTTTATATTTTTCAGTTTTATGGCATATGTCATCAAAAGTGTTTCAGAAGTACTGAGCAATTTAATATTCCCCAACTTCAGCTGGACTCATATGGTCAACAATGAAGACTTGCACATATAAGTGTTAAACTTCATACTTAGCATATATCAGTTCCTCCAATAAACGTGTTTTTTTGTTGTTGTTACATGAATGTTATTTTTGTCACTTTGTACTGGGTTCAGTCACAGGAAACCCATTTAAGTTATGATGATAATTCATTAACTTAAAATAGGATTTTTTTTTCTCTTGAATATTCATTCTGAGACAAAACAAAATGTGGTGTCTTTTGTTAAGCTTAATGCAGTATGCAAGCCCTGACTTAATAGCTGCAGGCTGACAAATTTCCTTACATTTAAGAATGGCAGAATTCTTAAAATATTGACAAAAATACTTTATTACTTTTCTTTCCTCTTGTGACTGTAAACAGCTGTTGGTATTTGTCATGAAAAATTCTATCTGAAAGGCAAAAACAAAAATCAGTGTGGTTTGAGTCTGACTGTAGTTAATTTGTCAGATATACGTGGCGAATACTAGACATTTCCAGCATGAAGGGTGTCTGTTCAAACTCATTTCAAACCTTTGGTATATATGCCTTACATCAGAACTTGTTATGTTGCCTTTTATTACCTGAGCGCACTTCCATCCTGCATTCCTCATAGGCCCATGCCTACCTTACAGTATACAGTGTGGAATAAATAATAGAAACTGAATAAGAGGTGTTGGCTGCTTGTTTAGACATCTAAAGCCTCTATTTGCCTCCATTATTTCAGAGAGGTGGTACAAAACTCCAGTGCCTTTCAGTGTCTGAATTACTCTGTTTAATTAAAGTTTTCTAGAATTTCAGAGTACTGCTTCTCAAATGGAACTTCTGAAAGGGAGGAATTCTAATGACACGCTGCAGCTCTTCGTGGAAATCCTCTGGTGGCCAGGCATTAGACATAGGAGAACTCAAGTAGGAGGAAACTGAACCTTCTGGTACCATTTTTATGTCCCAGTGCTAGCCTCGTGAGTTTGGCTCCAGGCAAAGTGTTCTGAGCCTAGGCTGACAGACACTTGTATTCCTGGGAGGGAAAACTTTGTCCCTGCCCCTTGCTGCTAAAGCATGATGTGACTGTCTGGGAAAAAAAAATAAAATCGAGACAGCTAGTTCTTGAAGTCTGCAAGCTGATTTTACCTCAAGCCAAAGCAGACCAGTAGTTAAAGAATTGGGTGGGATTTTCTTTGTATGGTCACATTCCTTCAGAATACTTACTGCTTTGGTACGCCACTGCTGGTAATAAAATTATTTGGGTGGTGGTGCAAGCTTTTGGTTTGGAGCTTCTGGAAAATGCCTAGGACTGCCATTTTTCCTCTAGCGCATATGCACAACAATGAATACATATATTCATTAATGGTTCTGGGAACAATAGAAGTTATCAAATGTCATCAGGGACATGATAACAATGGAGAGTAAAAATCATTCATTCCTTAATTGGAACAATCCAAGATACGAATCCTACTCAAAATATTATGCAATTTTGTCTTAATACTCAAGATCCATGTCTGTTTTGCTGCCTAGGAGGCTTGCCTTGTATCCGTACAGTGACTTAACTAATAAATCCTTTGGGATCTTATCTAAGCTGAGGTCAGTGTTGGATGAACTATACCAGTAGCTCAGTAATGACTGAACTTAGAACTGATTTCTGACTGTTATAACTTCTGGCTATTGCTGGATGCTTTAAAAATGCTAACAACAGCCTGAAGAAAGAACTGAAGGGCTATCAGCACTTCAAATTCAGTGATTTGCCCACAAATACAGAAGAGATTTGGCAAAATCTTAAGTCTGCCTGGATCTGTAGCCAAAAGAAGCTGTGACTTGACTGCAAGCATCAGTGGTGTCAAACTAATTCTGTGGTAGTGTGAAAATGTTATCCTCTGTCCCCAGTTTCCTCCTAGCCCAGGTGTGAATAACTGTGCCAGTGGAGCTTGTACTTGGATGTGGCACGCTCTTCAGTAATCGTATGAATAGAGAAGCATACCTCTGTGGCAATGAAGGCAGTGGTTCCTTTTCCTTGAAGAAAACGCTAACAGCCTGTTTGCAGTGCCAAGAGTCTTTCATTACACTGGTTTCGACCAGTTTCAGCAGTTTATAGGCACCATTGTTATTTGCGATATTACCTTCATTTGTTCTTTACTTGCCGTTTGTTTGCTTTGCACTGAACAAAGCAGTGTAGCTAAATGACATGGCTGAACTGACATAATTAAAGCTGGTCATGCTATTTTTGCAACTTTTGAAAATTGGAAGTAAACTTCAAAAGAAGATTTTATTTCCTTGTAGATTATATTTTAAAACCAGCTTAGGTTTGTTTGGTTTTTTTTTCCTCCTTAGGCACAGCAATTAACTTCAAGATCAGACCGTGAAAGGTCATCTTGTGCTGAAACCTCTGTACAGGGCAAGCACTGATCTGGTATTTTTGTAATGGTAACCATTCTTTTATTTCCTATTTAAGTAAATCCTTGGCTTCTGATGCTTTCTTAGTTAATAGTTGCAGCTTTCACATAGCTTAATGAATACTCTTTATCAGTTTGCACATCTTTCAGGCTGAACTACCTATGCATTGTTATTCTGACACTGTCCCCCATAACATTATCGTGGAGAAGCTGGCTGCCCGTGGTTTGGATGGGCACACGCTCTGCTGGGTGAAGCTGGGCCCAGAGAGTTGTGGTCAATGGAGTGGAATCCAGTTGGTGGCCAGTCATGAGCGGTGTCCCCCAGGGCTCAGTGCTTGGGCTGCTTCTGTTTAACATCTTCATTGATGATCTGGATGAGGGGATTGAGTGCACCCTCTGTAAGTTGGCAGACGACACCAAGTTGGGAGGGAGTGTTGATCTGCCTGAGGGTAGAAGGGTACTACAGAGGGACCTGAATAGACTTGATTGTTGGGCCGAGGTTAATGGCATGAGTTTCAATAGGGCCAAGTGTCGGTTCCTGCATTTTGGTCACAACAACCCCAGGCAACCCTACAGGCTTGGGGAGGTGTGGCTGGAAAGCTGCCTGATGGAAAGGGACCTTGGTGTGCTGATGGACAGTCAGCTGGATATGAGCCAGCAGTGTGCCCAGGCGGCCAAGAGGGCCAATGGCATCCTGGCTTGTATCAAGAGTGGTGTGGTGAGCTGGACTAGGGAAGTCATGGCCCTGTACTCGGCATTGGTGAGGCCTCACTTTGAATATTGTGTTCAGTTTTGGGCACCTCAGCACAGGAAAGACATGGAGGTGTTGGAGCAGGTCCAGAGAAGGGCAACGAGGCTTGTGAAGGGCTTGGAGAATCAACCCTATGAGGAGAGGCTAAGGAAGCTGGGGCTGTTTAGTCTGGGAAAAAGGAGGCTGAGGGGAGACCTTATCGCCCTCTTCCAGTATCTGAAAGGTGCTTACAGTGAGAGTAGGGCTGGTCTCTTCTTACTGGTGACAGGTGACAGGACAATGGGAAATGGCCTCAAGTTGCACCAAGGTAAGTTTAGGTTGGATGTTAGGAAACACTTCATTAGAGAAAGGGTAGTTAAGTACTGGAATAGGCTCCCCAGGGAGGTGGTTGAATCGCCATCCCTGGATGTGTTTAAGAGCCGTTTGGATGTGGTGCTCAGAGATATGATTTAGCAGAGGGTTGTTAAAGTTAGGGTACTATGGTTAGGCTGCAGTTGGACTTGATGATCTTCGAGGTCTTTTCCAACCTGAGTAATTCTATGATTCTATAATTCTGATTAAAAAAAAAAAAAAAAAAGTTGAAAGATATTCTTCTGTTACGTGTCAAGAGAACTCAATACTTAAGGCTTTTTTTTTTTTCCATATTTGTAAATTTATGAATAACAAGGTTGTAAATATCAAAACAGTATGCATCTTATGGCTTAAGCTATGAGCTTATCTCCAAAAGGATAACAAACCCAGAGGTGGGACTCAGCTTTGCAGCT
The DNA here is from genome assembly GCF_054131305.1 of Coturnix japonica. Lineage (NCBI taxonomy): Eukaryota > Metazoa > Chordata > Aves > Galliformes > Phasianidae > Coturnix > Coturnix japonica. The sequence continues at coordinate 47,338,913 of NC_140664.1, forward strand.
GTGTACTGCTTTTTGTCACGCTTTCTCCTTGGAGGATATATGCAGTGCATTATATCCTTGATCCTCGTGGTGGCAGCAAATACTAAGGGGAAAGAAACTAACAGTGCAGATCAACTGTATGTTAATTATAGTTTAAAAGAACACACTCGTATTTATATTTTTAGCTTTTGTTTGCAACGGAGCAGCTTGAAAAACAGAAGTCAGCTTGAGCTGCAAAATATCCTTATCCAAGACTTCAGTTCAGTTTGCAGGATGGCCGAGAGCCATTTATTTGGGATAAACCTTTTCACTTTCCTTCCCATCCCTACATCAGCAGATTTTTCTGCTGTTGAGAAAACTATGCATCAGGGTTAGAGTCTCTGGTTATTCTTTCTAACAGCATTCGTATGCTGTTTTGTTTTTTTTTTTTGTCCAGAATTGTTTGTTAACCACAGCACCAGAATTCTGCTGTTGGAAGCACTGTGCTAACATAGTTATTCCCAAACCCAACAGTTTGCATGCAAAATTAGGGCTTCTCTGGTGGATGCCTGCAAGAAGCAGTAAGATGACATCAACCAGTGTGATCAGTAACTGTGTGATCAATAACCAGTTGTTAAGTTACTCAACTGTTGTCAAGTTTTAGTGTTGTGCTTGGAATCTAACAAAGCCTATCTGTACAAGGCAAGAAAATGTTGAATGTTGGTATCCAGTAACTGTGAAGAGAAATCACTAATACGTTGAAAACCTGGCTGCAGGTTTAATATTATGCTAATTAAAGAATGGCAATAGAGCTGCTTTAAGTTTCTGAAAGAGCTTTTTACAAAGTAATATCTCTTGTCTTGGTCATATGTAAGGAAATTCCTCACCAAAGTCTAGTTTGCTTACATGTAAATGAAGAGTTAATCTCAGAGTAGCAGTGTAGTTTTCTATACCAGCATGAGTATGAGCTCACTTCTTGTCATCTCTTTGATCATGGGGTAGCACATCATCTTTTTGCCACCTTTATTATTTTTCCCCTACCCTTAGCAGGCGAGGTTTTTTGTTCTAGCTGTCTTCTGTGTTTTGTTGACATACTATGAAGATCCCGTAAGGTATCAAAGTATTAAAACTTGAGCCAGTATTGTTGGAAGTTACATAAAATATCTAGAAGATCAGAAGAAAATAAATAGCAAAGTAAACAGTAGTTTATTTGGGGAGGGGGAAAAATATAAATGTTGTCTGTGCATGGTGGTAGCAGGACTTCTTCAGATATCTGCACTTTAATTACTTGAAACAAAATCAGGTGTCCCTCATTCACATAGGGATAAGAACAGAGTTTGTCTCTGGACTGTATTATGGCTAGGAAACTCAAGAGATAGAAAATAAGCAAGAAATATTTATATGAGGCTATTTCATACATGAGCTCAGATTGACGTGTCCTGAGGGGGACAGGCTGGTCTGTGCAGCATTTCATTGCCATCATACAAAGTTTAAGATCTAAACTAGTAATTCTCCAAAAAGCACAGTGGTAGGTCTTAAAATTGCAGTGTTATTTAACCATTGGCAGATCTCATTTCCTTTTTCATAATACATACTTTGCCTTCTTGCCACCATCTCATCCAGAGAAATTTGGAAGCTTAATAAGCCTTGTTTTATGTTGTTGAATGTGGTAAACTTATGAACTTTTATTCTCCAAATCACTGCTTGCATTTTAAGTGTTAATGATGGGATTGCCCTTCCATGTAAGTATAAAAAACTTACAGTTTGGTGACCTTCACTGCTGAAAAAGCACTATTTGATGCAGTGTGGTTATGGGACTGAGTACATTTAGAAGTCCTCTCTTTCTTTGTGACTGAGATGGATGGGCTTTTTTCCTTTGTTCGTCTTGTTAATTACACAGAGTAAAGTGATCCTGTGGGAAAAGAACTTGCATTACACCAACCACTATAGTTGGGAGAAACTGGACAAACTATTGTGCGCATGAAGTTTTGTGTCTTTTATGGTCAGAACATCACTTTCATCCTACAATCCAGTGTGTTGCAAGAGCCAAGCTGCCTTCTAAGGAATCCAAGAATGTGGCTATTTTATTCTATTACATCAGAACGGGGGGATTTTTTTTTTACCATTAGGGATTTTTTTTCCCCTTTGTTCACAGTTTTTGTTTTGCTTTTTCTTGTTCCATGAGAGTCTGAAAAGTTATGGTTGTTATACCTGCAGGGCAGTCTAAATTCTGTGCCCGGCAAGAGCCCATTTGGTAGCAGGAAGGGTCCTGTCCTATGACTGACATACAGTCTGACATACAGTGTCCCAAACTGAAAATGGTCAAGTTACAGGAGCTGAGAAACATGGTTAGTTCTTGACATTTGGGGAAACTGGCTGCTCAGCACCTTGGCACATGCACTGTGATGTGTTCCTTGTGAAGAAACAGTTACTGCTTTATAGCTGGAGGGGAGAAATGGTGTCACGTGGATTCATTGTTAAAAAGACCCACGTTCTACTCATCTATCAAATAATGCTTTCTACATCACGATTGGAGTTGCATACAAATTTGAGTAGGTGCAGAAAACAAAATGTAACCGCTGCAGTTGCTTTATAAATACTTTGTCTATATAGCCTCTAGAAAGTAGATGGTTTTTGCAGAGATTTAATGGGTGGAAACACTCAGTCTTTCTATGAAATGACATCCTGCTGTTGACTAGCTTGCATCAAAATACAACTTTATTGTGCCTTAATACTTTCTGCTTTTTAAAGCTGTTAAACATATGTAGCTGCTAACCATTGGACAACACTAAGTCACAATATTTCTAGCTTGGAACACATAAGAAATAATTCCTAAGTTCAATAGGTGTATAATACTCAAAGAGTAATTGCTTAAGAAACAGGCTGATTGCTTCATCTGTTACAAATTTTGCTTTTAAAACATGGTGGTTTTCAAACCGCAATGTTTCAGTGGTATTGGCAACAGTCAAAGACTTAATATTGTTTATGGGTGGAGTCAAGATTTCTGTACAAATGTTGGCAACTGAGACTGGCAAGATTTACTTTGCAGACTTGGTAAGTGAATCCATATTAAGTGACAGGATAGTAGGTCTTCCATCCCATTCACACTGTATGTTACCAAATAGTTAAGTGCAAATCCAGTGATTCCCTGCTTTACTATTACACAGTAAAACTAATATGGGCACCTTTTTGTCTTCCACTGAATTGATAAATTCCTTTTGTATATGCATAAAAAGTGTATGAGTGTGTTGGACATAGTAAATGAACTTTTGTTTAAAAATTTAACCAAATCCTTAAAAAACTGTCTATCTGCAACGTTTATAAAAGAACAAAAAAATACAGAGTAATATTAAGAAATCTGTTTTGGGTTATCTGTGTCACAGTCACTGAGCTCATGTCCTTTCCCCTTCCTTTTTGTTAATCATTCCCTCATGAGTTCCAGTAATCCATTTGGTTCCAAGAGGGATTGGTCATTTCTCCCATTCTGACAGGGCTCTGGGTTTAAATACTAGATATATAAACTGTGATGCTTTTAGCATGTCTGTTTTGCATCCAGATTTTGAGATTGTGTTCCTTATAGAAGAATTACTAACCCTGAAGAGTCTTTCAAAGGCACAGCGTTGTCTGTTAAAAGGAGAAAAGAATCTTAAAGAGTGTCTTTAAAACCGTGAACTTACCTAAACGGCTGCTTGTCTCTGTTCTGGATTTGAGAGGTCATGATAACAGCTTCCCTCTACAGATCTCTTCTTCCACGTCTGTCTGTTGACTCTTTTACAACTGGCACACGTCACCTCTCATTCTTCTTGGTTTTTTTAAGTTCACTTTGGTTTTCCTGCAGAGGAGCTTCTCAACCCCAGGCTTTTTTTATGTTTTTAGAGCCGTGTCTTTTGCAAATCAGTTCCATGCTTTGCTGGAGATGGAGCTCAAATTTACTGAATTTTGCAGCTTCCTTAGCACTCTTACACCTTGAATTATTGTTTTTTTAATAGTAAACCTTTTTGATGCTCTCATAAACTGACAATACAGAATTAGAGCCTGAGAAGGTGTAAGCTACATCAGTATAATTAGCTACACAGGATTATGTCAATAATCCGTATAAATATACGTATTTATATATATTATATAATCCGTATAAATATGCCCTTCAAGGTTATGCACTGTCCATTAAAATATTGTATTTGGGTGTTTTTTAAGTTATGACAGTACTACTGCAGTCAGTCAGTCTGTATTTCTCATTAATGTGGATAATAGCTGTTTGTTTAGCATTTCCTAGGATTCTGCACTTTCTTTAGAAAGTGTGAGCTAGGTGAATGAATTTTTAATTTGATTGTGTGGCTGTAGACCTCAGATAAATTTGTTAGGTAAAACTGTACATGCTGCAAGAGTGCTGTATTTTTATATTGTATTTTATGCAATCATGAAGTTGCTATTGATGCTTGTTATAAAAGGGTATTTTTAAGGAGTTCATGACTCCAGAACGTACATTCAGATAAATACATGAAAAGCACTGGAGGCGGGGTTTGGCAGAATGTGAAATTCAATGAAGCAGTGGTACCATTTTAATTTTTCTAGGTAAATTTTTTCACAAAATGCCTCCTTTTTTTTCCTTTTTTTTCTTTTGACACCTCCACTCTTTTCCACTCTTTCCCTCTCCCCAATATTATAACACATGCAGTTCAACTTTTTTTTGGATCCTTATAATTTGTGAACGCTTGCACAATTCACACTTCCCACACTTGTCAATCTTCAGTAAAAACGCCTTCATAAGGTAAGTATTATACAATTTAAAACAGAAAATCTCCTTTACGATTATTTGTTAGAACTGTCTTCAGCTTCATCAGGGCAGCGGCAATGGAATGGTTCCCACTTACTGACTTCTTGTCGGAGGGCTGTGGTAAGAAAATCCCTGAGATCAGATTTAGTCTGGACCAGTGGAAATAAGGAAGAGTAAGAAGTCCAAGGAGTACCCGGTGCTGCAGAAGACAGACATGCTTTTTGCTCGGTTGGTTGATTGCTTGCTTCTCTCTTTGGTCTCAAAGGCAGTGAACTGAGAGCAACATAGTTAATATTAATAAAAGAGAAAAGCTAGTCTTGCCTTTTCCCTAGGGTTATGCTAAGTACATACTTTGTTCCTGCTTCTTAGCATAATGAGAAGGAGGTGGACCATATCGTGAAAAAATTCTTCTGTCTAAATATGATTTTTTGACAATTCTGGCTGGTAACCTTTGAATTCACCATAGTTGATAGAAAGCACCTCAACCAGGGTTGGTAAAACGAGCTCTTTTTCTGCTACAGCCTGGGCCTTTTGGGCTTGCAAGAAATGTGATGCTCATTCTAATGATGAGCCTAAGCAAACTAATCTCTTCAGTCAACTAGTCAGATGAAATCCTGCCTACATAGGGCCTTTGGGAGAATACTATGTGTTGCAGGCTGTTTATGACCGTGCTTTGCAAAAAGATTCAATTTGTAAAGCTGTTCTTTAGTAAAACCCACTGCAGTGAATGCAGGTGTTACCCGACTTTTCCCTCATTTGTTGTTGAGCTGAGTGCAGCGTGTTTTTAGCAACGGGTAGGGCTTCAACCGGCGCCATGGGAATTCAGACGGTAGATCAGCTTCCCTTCCAGACTTAATGATAGATAAATGCACTTTCCTGAAATCTTGGCAGTGTCTTATCATAGCTGCAGGGTGTTGTGTTTTCATTTTAATACACCCCCTTCTTTTAAATATACTCCCATGCCATCTCAACTCCTTTTTTTCCACTAACGCAGCCTGCCTCAGGTATATAAAAAGGGATTTTCAGAAACCACTTTCATTTGAATCTCTAGGATCTTCTGGCATTCATTGCTGCGAGAAAACTGGCATAACAAATCCTGGTGAGTCTGAAAACAGTCTTGCAGCTGAAGTAGAGGTAGATCTATTATAAAAATAACTTAAACACGGCAAGAAGGTCCTGAAATCATTTTATGTTCCAGAGTACCCTGTACAAATGATGCAAAACTCAAGGCTTAAAGATTGCAGCAACCTTGGCAGTAATAGTATGCGTGGGTAGGTATTAAGTGGATTTACAAAAGGTCATGGGAGACCTGAAGCAGGCTGGCAAAGAGCAGTGAATGAGGGCTGCTGAATGCCCCCTAGGAAGCCAGTGCCTTAGCCAGCTGTCGTGGCTGCTCCACCTTCTACCCCAAGTTTCCTGAGAGAGTTCAAGATGGGGCGCTGGCAGCAAAGTTATTCCCATGCTTTGGTAATTAATAACTTTCAACTGTATGTAAGTGCCTGGGGGGAAAAAAATTAAAATAAAAAAAACAAAACCACAGCAGTAAGTCATCTGTATCAGGATTTCATAGATTTTTTTTGTGAGGCGCCTCGCTGTCAGAAGGGCTGGGCATAGAAACTGCCTCTAAGAAAGCCACCGGTAGGAGTCTGGCAGTTGCCTGTGCTGAGCCACTGCCTCCCACTTGGAAAAGTAGCTTATGGTGCACTACACAACGTATAGGAGGACTTGGAAATGCTGGTCTAATATTAAGTATTAGTGCTTTGCTGAAAGAAAGATTTACTGGCCGCTCGAGAATATTTGAGTTCTGCCACAGATGAGTATTTGTGACACAGCTTTTAATGAGTGGCTGTGCATTTTCAGAGTATATGAAATTACTGAATTACATGAGAAGGATGTACTGGCCCTGGCACTGAATGTAGGTTTTGAAAATAAGTCTTAGAGCAGTGTCCATTTCATGGCATGGTGGCAGATTTCCCCTTCATGAAGCACACTTCTCAAGGGCTTGTCTTCTACTGTATTTTGAAAAAGTGGCTGAAAGTCTTGAAAAACCCTCATAGTAACAGAATGAAAGTAAATATTATGAAAGCAGGCTTTTTCTCTTTTGGACCTTACGATGTCATAGGGCCCTATGTGAATGTGCAGTACATCAAGTACTAAGTTTTTATCAGTTTTTTACGTGTATGGTATTGGTTTCGGCTAATAAACCTCTTCAGAAGGAAAGAAAATGATCTTTGGTATACGTTCCTACTGTGACAGGTACATCTTCATAGTCTTAACAGATTGTCGCTTTAAAAATAATAATTTATCTAAGGAAGGAATGATTTAAACTTTCAGGTCATCTTTTGCAAGGGAGAAATTGCCAATAGTCCTCCAAGTTAATAGCTGGGGTTAATGTGTATTTTTTAATGAGACAGATTTATTTTCATCTGAGCCAGAGTTCATTCTTGCTTAGACTGTGAATTCCATGAGGGAATAGTAAGGAGTTAAGAAGGAAACATGATGAAATGTTAGTCTTTGCATCCAAAAGAGGATTTAAGTCATGAACTCCTGAACTTGTGATCCTCAATTACTTATCCAGGGTGCGGGAAATCTGTTCTACTTTAATGTTTTTATTAATATGACTTGGAATGAACTCAAGCATTCTTTTTTCTTATAATGCATTTAAAGAAACTAACTTGGAATTAAAAAATGCTAGATCTTTTAATTTTTAATCAGCTTTATTTAAGTAGTCAGTATCCAACAACAACAAAAAAAAAAAAGGTCTTAAAGAGCACTGGTTGTTGTTTTACAGGGTACAGTGAACCTTGACAACTGTACCTTGGGAGCTGATGTTGAACTATATTTCAACACTGCCTAATAAATAATATACTTAAGCCACTTGTTATATATTGTTTCTCCTTAGACTACCTTGAAGGCTCAGTGCAAAGGTAAACCATTGGTTGCACTGACCCACCTTCAATAGAGCAATCATCAAAAGACACTATTGATTTTTAATAGATTTCCTGGAGAAGTTATGTTTTTCCTTATTTTATTTCCAATTTACCATCTCTTTCACCAGAAAAATCAAGGAAAAATACGATTCATATATTATGTTTTCCGATAACCATTTTTGAACACTGGGACTGTTTTCTCATACTGTGTAGTGTTTGTATTGTTGGAAAGATAGGAAAGTTAGGTGAAACGTATGGGTGCTGGTGTAGGGAAAACAGCAGTAATATTCGTGGTGTTGCAAATTAGTGCCCACGGGAGAGATCTTGTTTTTAGGTTTGAGTGCTCAGTAAAGAATGAACTCAAATGAGGCTGGAAGAAAACAAATGAAAATGAATGCTAAAGCTGTGTACTTTATTGTCAGTGAAAGCTGACTCCTGACCTAGCACTGCACCCATTTTTAGGTATTGTTTTTCAAATGATATATCAGGCTGCTTGAAAATCTAAATATATTTTTGATGTGCTAAAGGTCTGCTTTAAGTTAAAGTTACTTAACTTGTCATTCTGAATGCTTGTGCAGTGTTTCATTAAATGCTTTAGAATTCACAAAGCATACCATGCACTTGCTTTCCAAAGCTTCGGAAATCTCTGTAGGAGATTGCTATCGAGAGGAGGGATGAAATTCTCAGATTTTGGGGTCTGATCTAATGTCATCTCTCAGAGTTCAGTGCTACCAAATGGATTATATTTGGAGTTTACAGGACAATACTGGATTTATTTTGTGAATTGGGAATCTCTTGATTTTGTGTCTAGGATATCAAAGAACTCTTGGGTTTCACTTCTTTGTTTCATAATATTAATGCAGGAGATTTGCATGTATTTCACCAAATATCACTGGTCTGAAAGCTATTTTTGTCAAATGTTGGAAATGTGTTTTAACAATTCCCAAAGATTGCTTTAAAAGGAGTTTATATAGGCTGTCATAACTCACATGTCAGTTAACAGCTTAACATCCTTGAAGTCTTTATTTAATCATTTTTGCATGAGGAACTAAACTTTTGTGAACAGAAATAAGTAAAAACGTTCTCATTTCAGTCAGCTTTTTAGAATGTTAAGCGTGAGAAATACCTCTTTGAAAGGCTGTACTTCTCTGTCAGAAGAATGCCGCTATACTCCTGTGAATATTATGGACATGGATAAGCTCTTCCTAACTCTTTTTCCTGTTTGTAAATTAAAGTTGATGACACCTCTGTTTTTCCAAAGCAGAAGTGAAGTGTTAGATCATTTGTAACTCTTAATATTGTAAGCACAGAATAGGTGCTCACTTATAATATGTATTTAAAAGCTAATTTTTGTTTTTTTTTTTTATTTATCTGAGTGAGGGCTCTCATTTTATTTACTGGGAAAACCAGCCTGTGGCCTGTGGGCCTACTGATAAACTCACTCCTGGTTGCTCTGTTAAGAGGCAAACTGCTTAAGTGGCTTAGATTCTAGCCATCATTTCTTCAGACATCATCCTATATGGGGGATCATTGACACGAGCGAGCTCTTCTCTGGCATCATACAGCACTGTTTGCACAAACTCCACAGGTCAAAGGTAATTAAAGTAGATGGTAATCCGAGCTGTATGGTGAGTAAAGGTGGCAAATGCCCTTCCTGGTTTGGGTACAAACCATTTAAAAAAGGTTTTTAAGACTGAATTGTAATTCTGAAGGTTCGTGTAACTCACCACCAATAGGTATATGGATTTCTCAAGCACTGATGAGTTTATTTGCACACCTTGTCAAGATGAGATTTTAGTGATATAGGGCCCTTAGAAAATCCATTCTTCAGTCATCCACTCTTTTTTATCTGTTATCTTTTTTTTCTTTCTTTTTTTTTTTTTTTTTGGTAGAGGTAAGAGGGGTGTTTTCCTGCTGTAGGGCACCTCAAACTCATTTCTTTGTTGTCTAACAAACACTTAAAGTTCAACATTATGCTTCAGGAATTAAGAGCATAATACAGTGTATTAATTACTAGAGCACCTGGGAAATGAGTAACCCCATGAAACGAATCGTTGGTTTAAACTACTTGCCTGAATTCATAGAGAAGCCCTGTGAAATTAGAATTGAGAAGTTCTTTCTGTGGTTTTTGTTTTTAAGAAATGTTCAATTGCTCTTATTACTTTGGCAGTTCATGACCTCATTCAGTACAGCTTTTCAAGAGAGCATTGAGGAGTCCTAGAAACAAGTATCCCTTGCAATGTAGCACTTGTTCATTGTAGTGGAAGTCAGTTGTGTTCTTAAAATAAGGAAGGCAACCTACTGGGAAAAGCAGTAAGTTGCTATTTAATTGGAGGCAGCATCATGAAACAGATACATGAGGGATGATGGTAAAGAGGGAATTAATGTTTCACGGGTATCCTTACCATAGCTTAGCTTCTGCATCTTACTCATTCTTGTATTTGACTTCCTGGATGTTTTCTTGTTCACTGTGTTTCTATGTAAGATAAGTTTCAGAGATACACTAGATTATCTTTCCTATGCTTGAAGTACAAGGTGGAAGGTATAAGAAACTCTGACAATACAGCTACTGCACCTTTGACCCTGAATGTGAAACTAGTGTTTATCTGTTCTTCAGAACTCCAGGCTGTAAATAAATCAATCAAATTTTTGTTTGTTTTTTAAAACAGGAGTTTAGATTTACTAAAGATTGTTTCAATGAACATACTGGTATTGAAAGTTGCATCATAGGTAAAGAATATCCCCTCCCTCTTATGGAGTGTTCACCGCCAATTGTTGACTACAGAAGAAAGAATCTTATGTAAATGTTGCCAGCAAGTTTCTTGCAAAAGTCTTCAGTTTTATAAACGTACACGTTCGTCTATCAACTAACATTTTTTTATTCAATTAAAAGGTAGTTGTTTAAACTACTGTTCACTGTCTTGTTTGATCTGGGGCACGTATACTTCCCTTCCTTAGTTTATCACTCCAACACACATTTCTAACACACACTGTACTTAAGAGATGGGCACAGTTTTGATTTATTTATTTTTTTACGAAGATACAAATACCATTTTTTAAATATCTGTAGTCATTCTAAAACATACTAATGGAGCAGTCCAAAAGGTTTTGCTGCTGCTATCTACCTGCTTCATAACCTGCTGAAGTGTGAGTGCTTTTCTTTAAAACTTAGATAGGTGGTCATTGATGATATTCACTGAGTTAAACAGTTATGTCGCTTTTTACAGCAACATGGTATGCTTAACGATGTTAAGCATTGATGTGGTTTTGTTGAAAGATTAGCAATTGCAAGAAGTTGTTGGGAGTTGTTTTTGAATGTCTATAATTAGGCAGTCCACCTCAATTTTCAAACTGTTTTTATAATTTGGTGATGGATGTGTTCCATGCAATATTCTTAGGAAGTCTGGATTCAAAAGAAGAGACTGTATTTGCACTGAGATGTCAACTGTAACTTCTCAATAATGCCGACAGCCTGCGTATCCTCTTTAAAATAGGAACCGCGGTCTTAGCTGTTTTAAGCAATGAAAGCCAATGCATAACTACACACACAGCTTCCTGCCTGTAGGGAAGTTTGGTCTTGGAAAATTTCAGATGTTTGTCATTATTTAAAATAATCATAATAGACTTGAACTCGAGCTTACGTCCATCAAAGCAAAAGAAAGACTAGGTTTGTTGTTGGAGCAATGCAGATTAGGCTTCTAATAATGGACTGTCTTGATTAACTGTTACGAAGTTCCATTTTGTTGACATATTCCATATACTTCTTAAAATTCAAAGTATGCGATGCGGACATATTTGATTTGCAGCATTTGGATGTAGAGTAAAATAAGGTCTGCCTTAAAATCATCAAAACACGAGACTAGAGAAGACTTTTCAGATGGATGTTTCCGTGATGAAGAGGTATGTGTAAGCTCTACTGGACAGGCATGTGTCCAACTTGTGTTTAAACTTATCCAGTGCTAAAGGTTTTGTGACCTCTCGAATTAACTAGTTGCATTGCTTGTTTTCTTACTAAGCTGAATATTACCTGTTCTCCCTGAGTTCATCAGTATCCTCATTGCAATAATCTCCTGGAACTTAAATAAAATGTTTAATTCTTCTCTCAGTTTGATCAAATCTGTGTTAAACATAATTATTTAAGTCTTTCTTCACGGATAGGGTTTTACATACCTCTTGGTATATAGTTTTGGACACTGTTCTAAGAGACTTATCCAATATTGATCTGTGAAAGCCTCATTTTTGACTTGATTATATGAGGCCTGGTGATAAGGATGGAAATGAAATGTTTACAGAACAGTGTTGAGTGGCATGGACCACCAATGTGCAATGAGGGATTAGAGAAGTTCTAGGTCAAAAAAGAGGAATCCTTATCTTTGTTGAGATATCCAGTGAGTTTTGAAAGGAGGCAAGGCTGTTGGTTTGTTTACTTTATGTTCATTCTACTTATGTAATATTAATTCTGCGTATTCCTAATTTGGAAGGGCTCATGGAGAATTTCTCTCTCCTTTTTAAATTACACTTTTGTCTTTCAAAGAAATATTCAGGAGAAAAACTTGCAAGCAGAAGACTTGCTCGGGATATAAACACATAGCATGCTGCTGTCGGTGCTTTATTGCTGCCTCCAGCTGCCCAGCTGGGGTGTGCTGCTCACCCATTTCCCACCGCATTTCCTGCTGCTGCAGGAACCCAGGCTGCCACTGCTGCCCTCGGCCTTGCCTTTCTTCCTGGAACAAACTGGAGCTATGACTTTTGCTCTTTTCTGACACGTTTCACATAGATCAGCATGTCATGTTTATGGCCTGTGGAGCTGAGTGAGCTTCGCCAGCACACTCTGGACTCCGCTAAGCTAGTTTCGTGCTGAAGGGCTTTCTGTGATTGCAATAGCTGGTGGCTGTGGTCTTGTCTTGCAGTCCCCTGCTTCCATATCCCTGTATGTGGTTTTATGTCTTGTTTTTGTTTTGATTTCTCTTGGAAGGTAACCTTTATTTTCTTTCCTAAGGGCAAGCACTTCTTTCTCCACCTCCTGTGTGTCCTATGTCTTGAAAATTTCCTTGTTCAGGACATATTTTTGATATGCCACCGGTTTATGCCAAGACAAAGGCTGGGAAAAGCTTCTGTCCTTGCTCACTGTAACTCATTTGCAAGATCATGAGGCTTTAGAAGTTTTTTCTTGTTGCTGTTTTCTTTTAATTTGAGGAAATACTCAAAACATGTTTCTGTCTATTTTTAAAAAAGCTATAATTATGTCAAAAATACCACAACAAGGAAATACTGAGTATGTAGACTAGGTTTTTAATGTATTTGGCATATGGTAAAAAAGGAGCCTGAAAAGATTTATACAAGCACAGACTAAACTAATACAGAAACATGCTAAACTCCTTAAAATGGATAACATTAGAAGTTCTTTCTAGTTATTTTTCCTGACCACATTGAATAACTTAGTGTAAAATATGTTTTGCTTGAAACAAAGTCTGAAGTGCAGTAACTTTGTTCATACTCTAGAGAATGAATTTCTCAGCAGGCCTAGTAAGTATAGGCTTATTACTGATCATGTAATTTATCTGTTCGTAGAGCCCTTCATAATTAAAATCCATAGGATTATAAGAAATGAGAAGTATTGAGGCATTTATGGCAAAATAAGTAACTACAAGTATATTGTTTGGCTTGTTGGCAGATACTTACCTGATTTTCTGCCCCAAATAGTGTATTTTTACATCAACAGATCTCTCTTCTAAGAGGAAGTTAAATGAAGAATCTATTTTAGGTATTTCATGGTTTTCATTTTTGAGTATAGTATTATCACAATACCAAATATTTGACATCTAAGAAACAAATCATTAAAATTAGGAATAAAGAAATGAAAATATGTTCAAGTAAGAAACAAATCTTTGTTTTGCTTTCTAACTGAAGTTTAAGATAACTGTCTGATAATGTTTAAGATACTTGCCATTTGTAACCTCAAGTAAGTTTAAATTCTTTGAAGATACACTATTTAGGATGTGGAGGAGAGTTCTCCCTCAATGTATTCTCTACAGTGACAAAACCCAACATAACTGAGGAGTTCTTTTAATATTCTTCTCAATCTGTGCAGGAGTAAAAGGCCTGATAGTAAACTGTCTATGAATGAAAGAACTTCAGTTTAGATAAATTTGTATCGCAGACCATCCATGGCAGATGTTCAAACTAGTACTCCAGCAAAACAAATAAATAAGTATAATATTCCATAGGTGGCTGTCTCAATAAAAACTTGTATTAAATGTTTTCAAGTGAAAGAGCTAGTTTTACATCACTGTCAATAAAAACGTAAAGGTATTAAGAATGCCCAACTTCAGGCTCTTTAGATGTGACGTAACTCTCTCCATTATAAGATGATTGTTAAGGGGCAGGCAGTCAGTCCCTCAAAGTGGTTTGCGTTACAGTTATGGAACTCTAATTTTCCTGTGTCCCCAAATCAGCACCATCCCACCTGCTCTGTACTGTCCAAGGTGGAAACTTCCCTCTTTCTCTGACTAGGAAAGGCACGTAGAGAGCATTGTCACATCAGCTGGGTGCCAAGGCAGTCCTGCCAAGTTCTCTGAAGTTACAGCCTTTCTTTAGCTGAACTACCCATGTAATTTCATTTCCTCTTACTGTAATCAATACCTGTGTACTTACTTTTCTTAGAGTATGTTCCTAAACCTGTTTTAAGAAGTGTACTGCATCACAGGCAACATCGTTCAAATACCATTGGCTCCAAAAATAAGATGTTCTTGAAGAATTTCCCCTTTCAGTAATGCCCTTGCAAGAACCATTTTGATGGTGTTCTGCTTTGTTTTGTTTTATTTTGTTTTCTCGTCTGTGTTTTCACAGCTTAGATCTTTTGAACAGATGGCTTTGGTTTTATGAAGAGCGTGGCACTACCTTCAGTTAAGTTCTGTGAACTAATAGCTGTATTTATGGCTTGTTAAGCACTTGCCGTGCTTCTTTTGCCTGTACTAGGCACTGTCTTTCCTTTTTTGAGGAAGTTTTCCTTAAGCAATTGAAGATGAGTTTTTAGACTGCTATCATTGACATGTTCCTTTTGTTTTCTCTATTTCCTTTGTTGCTTCTTTGTGAATATCAGTTATGCTGGTGCTTGGAAGTTTCGAATAAGTATTGGAACAGTGTTTTAACTTGCATTACAGGGACATCCATATGACGTCCCTGTAATAAAAAAAAAAACCATGGCATGTGAAGGCTGTAGTGGGATATTTTACTGTCTATCTGTCCACCTCTCATCCCCCACCCTCCTTTATCTTAGTGTGTGAAGGGAGTGGTTGTTTATGCATTTTAGAGGGAGGACTGAATTCTGTATGGGCCAGCTCACCAGAAAACTGCGTTAAGATTTTGTGTTCCAACTGTACCTTTATGTTTTTCAAATGTATTTTCTTACAAAATGGTTTGGTATATGATGGAATGGATTTGCATCTCTTCCTTCGAGGTTTACTATATATGGCTTACAATAATGCACTTTATGTAATTCTCCGCAAAAAATAAAAATGATGTTTATGAACTAGAAAAGTATCCCATCTTCAAATATGCTGTAACTTTTTCAAATAGCTAAGAATAGATTTTTGGCAGCTGCTGATCCTCTGAGGGGATCTAAATCACTTCAGGGATAATGTGGAGCCCTGTTCACTGCAGCAGACATTTTATTCGTCCTGTGCGTGTGTTCTGGGGCTGGATGGTCAGGCAGTAATTGCTTTCTATGTGGCTGAAGGCTTTGCTCTGTAATCATGTTAACATGCCTGGTATTGTCATATTTCTCCTACTCTTCCCCATGTATAAATTACCCCTTTGGGCTAAGAGATGGATAAGGAATTTACAGACTTTGTTTGCTTAGCTGCTGCTGTCAGCAGCACTGGTGGAAGAACCTCCAGCTTCCCACTGCTCACAACAACTGTATGTTCATCCCCATCTTTAACAACATTTTCAGGGGAAAAGCAGGCTCTGAGTGTCTCTTCAGGATTTCTGAACTTTGAGAAGCTTGTTCAAGCTATTGTGCAGCACATAAACAGAGAAATCCCAGACATTTCTGTGCATGTGTATAAATCAGCTGCGTGGTACAGCCGCAACAAGGAAATTCCAGACAATCATGGTAGTCCAGAACACATACACATGCCATTTCCAGAGCAGACAGCAATCCTACTGAGGATTCTGTTCGCCTCCAGGATCCTCAGCACCCATTTCAAGCCCCATGTTTCTTTGGCTCTGACCCCACTTAACACGGACACTAGCTCATGCCACACACCAACCCAGCTGGGTGCTTTCTCCCTTCCTACTGTAGGTCCTGCTCCTTCCAGAGCAAAGCACAATTCTGTGCTCTTTCTTTGCTTTCCCACTCCTTTTTCACACACATCTGCTCTGCCAAATTTCACACTCCAGCTGCTGATGTGCAGGCCAGGTCCCTAGCCCAGTGCCCGTGCACACCCAAGATGGAGGCCCTATCATACTGCCACCCCTCACAGCACTCTCCCACCTACCACGCCAAACATCTGGGGCTGAGCAAGCTGGATAGGCTTGGCCTCATTGCTCCTGGCTCCTGAGGGCATCCATCGTCTTCACTGAACAGGACGTTTGTGTTGGCCATATAGTGATGCTGTGGCTCCTGCAGAATGCCCGGCCCAGGGAGGCAGAGTGCTGAGGTGTTTAACTTGAATATTTGATGCTGGGGAGAAAGGGGCTACACTGAGATGCTTTTTAATGGAGTTATGGGTGGAAACATTTTTGTGTCTGTGTGTTATTTGGAATAGTAGTTTCTGCTTTAGTTTCTGCTTTTGAGGTGTGGTGGGAATATGTTTTGATGGAAAATAAATTTAAAAGGTGATGCTTAATGCATCGCTTGCTATAGCCAAACATCGTTTCATCTACCAAATGGTTTAAATTGTGCAAAACAGTCTATTTTTCTTCGTGGAAAGGAGAGAAAGAACAGTGTATTAAAACATGAGGGACAGGGGATAGTGGGCATGATGTTGATGGTTGGACTAGATGGTCTTAGTGGTCTTTTGCAACATAAATGATTCTGTGATTCTATACTATGGTATGCTTTGTGCATACCTTACCTTTTTATTCTTCCACTATTCATATGTATGTCTTCTACAAGAAATACTTGGCAAATATGCATCATGGGACATTGCTGTGTAACTGCATCCTAGTCACTGCATAGCTGGCCAGCAAGCAATCCATGCACCTTCAGCTTTGAAAAGGTGAAGTATACACATACAATGAAAGCAGGTTGGATATATTGATCTGAAACCAGACTGTTTTTGGTGAGTGGGGAAGCCCTCAGCAGGGTGTTTGTTCGAGGCTGATAATCGCATTTTGCCTTATCTGCCCTAAATGAGACACAAAGCAAACTTGGTTTCTTTGTGCTTATAGAAAGCCAAAAAGGTGAGAGCTTTCAAATGTTTTTTTGCAATTAACTTAAACAAAGAATAGAATAGTATTTTTACACGCTACAGCTGTTTGCAGTGTGTTCTGCCTTCTGTCACCATCTCTGGGAGCTGTGGGTGATACCCTTCCATCCAGCGCCCAGCTTTTTCTTTCTTCAGTCCCCAAAGAACATCCCCTCTTTGCATTTTCCATTCCATTAGCTTGAAATGGGGAGAAGACAGTGGATGATTTTTCCAAAGATGGGATGGAGTAACACACCTTGACTGAAGTCTTTTAAAAAATACTGTTCTCAGAGTAAAAAATTCATGGCAAAAAAATTTCAGCGAAAGCTGTAAGATTAGAGGCTTTTTTCCTATCATTTCTTAAATGGAAAAATACATTTTTTTCTCTGAAGAAAATTATTCTCAAAAGTGTTCTAAAGCTCTAAGGGCCTCAGATCAAACATTCGCTCATTCAAGAATGAAAACTTACCCCTAAAATAAAGTGCAAAATCCATATTTAAATTTAAAAATGCCAAATCTGGCAACTTCTTTTTATAGAACAGAAGAACCTCTACACTACCTACAGCTAAGTTAAACCTTGCTCTTTTTATTGCAGTGAGAGCTGCCCTCACCTAACCGTCATCTAACCATTTTAATATACTAAGCCAAATCTAAAAATATTGAGAAGGTAGCTTGGCATGGCTTATGCTTTACGTGGCTTGTTATATTTATTAACTATATATATAGCTTCTAAATTAGTAGAAAAATGCGGAAAGCAAAGCCTAAGCAGCCCTAAATTCTCAGGAGACGAGATTCCGTGGAGAAAAAGATACTCTTCAAATCTGTGTCCATAAAAATAAATATTCATTAAACGTGCAAAAGTCAGATTTAGTTTATTCATATGTCTACTCTCGAGTTCTGTGAGACTCTTTGAGCATGGATTTTCCATGTTGGCACATAACGCTAGCAGAACTGATGTTCTTGTGTGTTTAGGCTTAGTTTCACCTTGACTGGGAAATGGAGTTGTTATTATTAGTTATTATTACTGAAGTGAAATGTGATTTCAGGCTAGATCAAGTTTGTGACTGCTTTCCTGTTGCATTTCACAAGGGACTGAGAGATAGCAGGACTCAGAACCTGCTGCAGCTGAGGTTGCCAGATGTTTGTCCTTTGCCAAATTTTAAACAATTACAAAATTTCAACCATATCTTCAGAGTGCAGCTTCCTTCCCTACCCCCTTGGCCAGCTCTCCCACCCTCCTCCCCACCTTCCCTTGGCTTTGGTTGTAGCTGTGAGCGCTCAGAGCAGACGCTGCTTTCTGCTGACTCTGTACATCTATTTATGTTAAGGCATTTTGCAATATTAGGTCCACAAATGGAAGCCAGTAAGCTGTGGTGTTATTTTTCTCTTTTTTTTCAAGAACTTTTATTTTAGGAACTAAAGCTTTTGAGAGATGGAGAAATAACTGGGACCTCAAATATGAGTGAAATTGATATCACAGAATCACAGAATCACAGAATGACCCGGGTTGGAAGGGACCTCAAGGATCATGTAGTTCCAACCCCCCTGCCTGGCAGGGCCACCAAACATACGCCTTTACTAGATCAGGTTGCCCAGGGCCCCGTCCAACCTGGTCTGGAACACCTCCAAGGACGGGGCATCCACAACCTCCCTGGGCAGCCTGTTCCAGGGCCTAACCACTCTCCTAGTGAAACTAGAACTTCCCCCTAACATCCAACCTAAATCTTCCCTCTTTCAACTTAAAACCATTTCCCCGTGTCCTGCTAAATATGTAACAATTTAATTAGAAGTTCATAGTTTATGATAATTAGTTGATTAGAAATCCCGGCAATAGAAGTGTTACACATTTCTATGACGCAGGTGTCAAGCTCAGGTGCACTTTGTTTCAGAAATGTGTAAAGCAGTTCTACATCACCATGGTTCTGATTATATAGGATGCAAAAGAAGTAGAAATCGAACAAAATAAGTCAGACCATCTGTAAGATTCATAACCAAAGATTATTTTTTAAAAATTTTTTTAAATTTTTTATTTTTTTTAATTTTTTTTAATTTAATTTTTTTTTAATGATTTTAAAATGAAATGTTTTAGGATTTAATGAATGTATTAAAGGGAAGAAGTTTCTAGTATGTAATTTTACAGAGCCAGGAGGTGGTTGTGTAGTATAAGGGCTGCTAAGTTTGCTAGCAAATTCAGTGGTTAATAATAAAGCAAATGTTCAGCTACTGTTTCTAAATTCAAAACCAACCAAATAGGTATTCAACCAGTCTCTTTTATCTAAGCATCACTGTTGCTCAAATCAGATGTCCATCAAATGTCATAATTACAGTGGAGAAGAGGATAGACTTCTGATCTCCAAAATAAAGTTGAAGTATTGAAATAAGACAAGCTGTTTTTTCACTCTGCTATCCTTCTCTTGTCCACCTTGCTTTATAGCCTTTCCTTGCTGCTATCCTTTCATTTTATGGATGCGTTTCAACACTCTTTCTGTGAAGTGGGACTCAGACAGCTTTTGAAAGCAGATTTTAACTTTGCCCTCAGTGGTTCTGAAAGCATCTGTCTTAATCACTGAAGGAAATTAGAGCTCCTGTGGAAATGTTGATACACCAAGCTTTGGTTGTCATAAATCTTCCTGTCATTGCAAAGGAGCAAAAGAACTTCTGGCATCTTTCTGTGTTTTATAATCCTTTTATTTTTTTAGTGCTCTCTTTATTAGTGTCACTAATAGTATTTGAGTATAGTTCTTGTAACTTAATAATCAGATATGATGACCAAATACTTAGTTTCTTTGAGACAAGAGATTTAACATTTCCTAAGAGGAGCGGAAGAATATGCACAAATTACAAGTCAGAATACAATAACAACTTTTCTGGGTGCAGAATTCTTTATGAATTCTGTTTTTGTCAGTTGTGAACTGTAGGGATTTCAGAAAGATAGCTGTTATTAGGGACCTGAGAGCTTTTGTGGGAAGTATTGGTATCTTGCTGTAGTTGTCGCTGGCTGATTTGTACTACTTTCTCCCTATTCCACAGCCTTCAATTGTGAAATAAATTCCATTATTTCAATACACTCGCCTCTCATTAAGCCCGTGTATTTCTCCTAAAGTACTTTATACACTCAAGTAAGATATATATATCTTCTCTATGACTGAGTACTTTTCCAGGATTGCTCCTGAAGAACTCCTTCCCAGAGCCAGACTCGTCTTGGCTGTGTGCTTGAGCACCAGAAAATTCTCTTCTCAGAGCCACCTCTGAAGTCTTTTAGCAGAACCATCATATGTCATTGTCATGGTTTTGTAATTTTGTAATGTTGCTAACAGTATTCCACATCATTACATCATGTAAAGTATGGATGCTTCTATTGAATGTGCAGTCCACAGAAGAAGACTACATATCCCAGAGAACAACAGGGGTAATAATAAGTCACGGGACCAGGACGCTATATAATCTCGTGCCCAGGCTAGAGTGCTCTCCTTCTCTCAAACTTCTCGGAGAGTGGGAAGCATTCCAGCCATGTCGCCTATAGTTCACAGTAGGCCTCTCGGTTTTCGGGGACTCTCTCTCTCTGTTTTGTTCGATTTGTTAGCCTCAATTATATTATATTGTGTTATCTTGTATTTCAATATCATATTTAGTAAAATAAGTTTTTCCTCCTTAGATTGACGCTGTTTTTATCCCATTTGGGGATATCTTGTCCCTTCAAGAACATCAGCGTGTTTACTGAGAGCAGTGCTTGCTTAACAAACTCTAAAAATAAGCAAAAGGAAAAAAGAAAACCTATTTTTGGTTTTCCTCTCAAATGTTGACTTGGTAGGTATGGTACAAAAGCTGAAAACCAAAACACTTAAAGGCAACATATTCTGGGATCTGAATTAGGTATATTTTTTTTCTCAAGCTGTATTAAAATGCTATGTTAGTTAAACAGACCATTTGTTCTGCTGTGATTTTTGTTTTGATTTGTTGTTTTTGTTTTTAAGATGAGTTTATGGTACTTTTTATGCTTCACCTTTCCCTTGGAAACTAACCAAAGAGCTTGTGGATTCAGAGATTTATAAAAAGCCCTTCTCTGTTCATGTTTGCTATAGTGCATTTAATCTGGAAGAAAGGAAATTTTACACCTCAATTAAATAATCACCTGTGAGCACTTGAGCAAACACTCAAAGGAATGCTAAGTTTAATAAAATAGTAGTATTTAAGAATTATCCTACATCTATTAAGTGACATTTTCTCACACTTTTAGTGTTTTAGAATTGGGAAGTGTGTAGTTCCTAAGTGACCATCTAAACAGTACCTTTTGTGTCTTGCTTTTAAGGTAAATATTTCATTCTTCACCATCCATAATGCTAAATTTGGAGCCTTACCATTGCAGATTCAGACTTTTGTGTCAGATCCTTGCAATTTTTATGTGGGCCCATGCTAGCCACAGTGCAGAGGAGCAAGTGGTGGTTCCCTTTTGGCTCATAGACCAGTGAGCTATTAGGTGACTGCAGGTTTGGAAGTGCTTCTACTACAGAGTAATACCAATAGCTGTGTGAAATCCTTAATTTAACCGTTCCTTCTGCTTCACTCTATAGAAAGGTTAAAATAACGTGCACATTAGGGTTATTATTAATCCAGAGACCGTAAACACAGTCTCTTGGTAGGCTGCCTGTAGTGAGGCAGAAGCTCTGCCCATGGCCACTTCAAAAATATGCTAGTTGCCTGAGCTGAACTCCTGTTGACATTTAAATAGGGTGTCATGTTCCACAACAGATGAGAAACAATGCTTGGCAAGAAGACCTTTTCAAGAAGTGTACAGGAAAATGGGTCTACTTTCTCTTTTCCCAGTGGTGGAAGAGCTATTTTGGTGCTGGAAACTGTTCCTGTGCGAAGTGTATGGGAAAGAAATAACAAATGTATGCTGAACCTGGAGGAGGAAAAAAATGATTTCATAGAGGGTAGCGCAGAACGCCATTATGGCCACACTGTAACCTGGGGAAATTGAAACCTGACAGCATGGTAAGAAATGCAGTTTAGAGAGAACAGGTAGCTAAAATTTGCAAAACACTGGTCCTGGGGAAAGAGCTCTCTCTGAGGATTTGGGGACATGAAAGCAATGGCTGGTCTAACTGTTGCTTCTGAGCCCGTGGTGGTGATACTCCAAAAGTAAGGCACTGGCAGGACTAAAAAGAGCAGGGGTTAATGCTTTACTGTTTGGCCACTGGCCTGATTATAACATGCTCCTACCAGAGCAATGAAGTCTAATATGAATGATAAAACAAAGTAGATATTTTTATTATCTTTCCTGCAAGCCCAGCTGTATTTATTATATTGTCTGCATGTGCAACACAGCATTTTAAAACTATATAATTAGACTATCACCTTAAGTAATAGCTTGAAATGCAAACTGCTTCCTTAGTTAGATACCCATTTCCTTAGGTTACCTTGAATACTCATTTGGGAGACAAATAGTTTGAACTTAATTTTCAAAACATGCTATTTTCTCCTTGATTTCTGAACAGGTGAGTAATAAGAGTAGAACCTTGGTACCACTGCGGTCAGTAGAAGCTTTCCTTTGACTTTTGGTACAGCTTGTATTTCTCTGAGCATAAGGTAAACCTGAGCAAGCAACAGGAAAGATTGACTGGTGAGTCCATTTTTCTCAACATCTTTTCTTGACAGTAGTTACTCCCTTTGTTCTTCCAAGCTCTTCCTGCAGTGTAAGGGAGTGGGATGGTCAGAGTTAGACAAAACTTCCTGAGAGTTATGTGACACAAGGACAATAATTCAGTCCTAAGTGATTTAAGAATTATTTTCACTGGCAAATTGTATCTTGCAGTATCTCGTTCCTTTGTATTTCCAGCTTGTCATACAAATTCATGCCAAGGATGGCTTGCCCAGCTGGTTCAATCCATGCAGTGGTAGGATATCTGTTGTAAAAACAACAGTATATGCTGGGGAAGGCTTATTTTTGTAAGAAGGAATCAGTTTGAACTTGTCAAAGAAACAGTATTCTAGCTGTCAGAGTTCTGCTTAATAATCACACTGGGTTATTTTTAACAAGATTTAATAATCTTCGCTGGGAGTTAGTGGGAAAGAAACCAGTGGGGCATCCAGGAGCAGGGCAGGAGCAATAAGGCAATATCAGCAACTCAGAATTGCCAGCCTGTGAGAATGTTCCTTCTTGTTGGCCAGGAAAAGGTAAGAGGGACCTTCTTCATACTGATGCTTTTAAAGGCTATCTGATTTCAGGTTATTTTCATTATCGGTGACTGTCATCTTTTCACAACTCTTAATGTCAGGCCACATTTTCTGCTCATCTTCTGTACATACTAACTGTTACTTAGGAGCGTTAATGAGCATATTCATTTAATTTTCAATCCTTACCCTTCATTTTCTTAAGCATCTTCATAACCTTTGAACATAAACTCCTTCTGAGAAGACATTTTTCATATTTTCTGAGCCCTGAATAAGAGGTAACGTTGGGATAGGAATTGGGAAATTATGCAAAACAAGCTCAGCAACTTCAGATCCCCGCGTTGTGAGAGTTTGTTTGGTTTCTTTTAAAAGCCAGTGCAATCAAATTAAAAGCAGACAAAACTAAATTCGGTTCAAAGTTGGCTCACCTTTGGTTTCAGCAGGAGCTGTGAAAGCCAAGTTTAAATTGGGACAGGAAGGGAGGGAATGTGGTCAATAGCCTTAAAGTTGAGCATTTTAAATAGGAAATCTGTTTATGCCTCCAATAGCACTTGCTGTTCTGATTTGTTTAGAAAAGCTAAAACAATTCAGAACAGTGGAATTGCTTGAGGCTCTTCTGGCTTGGACTGAACTAAACTCTGTCCAGAATTTAAGCTCATCTCCAAGTTTCAATTCAGCCAGTAAAATGGAGTGATTTTGATCTTGACTTAAAAAGCCATCCTCCCATTATTTTCTTCACATTTTCCTCATTTAGCAGTATTGCACAAAGCGTTGATATTTTCTAGTCTAAAGAATACGTAGTATAACTATAGCGTAACTTATTCCATATGCTTTTCTAAGAGAAATTTTGATTTTATCAGAAGTATTAAAAGACTGCAAGACTCACACTAGGGAGAGTCACAGTATGTTTTTTAGGAGGGAAATACATTGTTATTGTTCAGTGGACAAATGCAGCAGGGGTAGTTTGGCTAATTTTTAAGAGCAGATAGGCAGTCACTCAGAGAGATGAAAACTAAGAATATAATTGCTAGGTAAGGATTCCGGGTGAGGTTTTTTGTTTTAGATGAACATGAGCCTTATTCCCCACCTCCAAAAAACAGCATGGAATTTTCTGTAGGCTTTTTTTGCATTATTTGTAGTATTTTTTTTTCACTGTTTAGCTTGACCCACTTCTCCTTCACCCTTTCTTATTTCTACTCTCCCACCCTTCCAAAATGCCAAGGTTTTCACCAGTGCAGTACTCACAGGAGTCTGCTGAGGCATTGAATCACTAGCAACTTCAAGCATCATCTTAACTGATTCACTAATGCTCCCAGCTGGATTGTTCAATGATTTATGTAATATATTGTGTTTGTATAGTGCAACTTATATAATTTATGTAGTACACGCATAGAACCACAGAATGGCTTGGGCTGGAAGGGACCTCACAGCCCACCCAACTCAACTGCTGCCATGGGCAGGGCTGCCCCCCAGCAGCTCAGCTGCCCAGGGCCCCATCCAACCTGGCCTTGAAAGCCTCCAGGGATGGGGCACCACAGCTTCTATAGGCAGCTGTGCCAGCGCCTCACTACTCTGAGTGGAGAATTTCCCCCTAACATCTAACCTAAATCTCCTCTCTTTTACTTTAAATAGCCCAGAATTTGCAGTCTAGATGTGACATATTCTGAGGTTCTGCAGTGGCAGTTCATGGCCTTGCAGAGTGGTGAGTGTGTAAAATTCAGGGAGGAACACGTGAGCAACACACACATCCCATCTCTGCTCTGTCCCTGCCAAGTGTCAGCAGCACCCAGACATCTTCGTGGGAGCACTGCCCTGCAGCTCTGCTGAGTGGTGCAGGGAACAGCTGGAGTGAGTTGGCAGAGCCGTGGCTGTAACGTGATGCATAAGATGGTGCACATGTTCTTTAAAAGATCTGATGTCATAAATGTCTGTCAGCAGTGAAGGAGAGGTGATTGTGGTTTGGAGGCTTAATGAGACATTAGTGAAAAGTGTGTTGTTAGTGGCATAAGAGCGAAGAAACTGAAATTTGGCAGGTATTTCATTCCACGGGGAGGAATACGGGACATATTTGACAGCATTTAAATCTGTAGTCTCTGATGTCAGGACTCTAACACTTGTGTTTTCTTTAGTTTCCCCTAGATCACGGAATATATGTTGGTCAGGGAAGAGGTTAGAACTATTTAAAGGGTCTAAATGTAGCCAAATCCCTTGCACTCCCTCCCCACCTCCACTAACCCTGCTCCCTTCCCTGGTTATATCAGTGATAGTGTGACATGTTCAGGGAGCAGGCAGATGGTTTTGAACTGAAAGGAAAGAGTTACTCAGATCCTACATGGAGGAGAAGGGAACGTGGAGATGACAGGCATTTCTCCCACTCATTTCCCTCTTCTGTCAAATACCTGTATTATTCTCTTTGTCATCTGGATTCTCTGGATCTGGATTGGGATCCTTTCTCCCTTCCTCCCCAAGCTCAGCTGCATTTTCCTGCTGCTGCTTATAACCCTTTTATTTCTATTATCTTCCACCATAGCTTCGATCACCTTTTCTCATTAACTCTTTTCTTCATTCTTTAATCTTCTCAGCCCTGCAAGCAGATGTTCACATTTACTGTTAGCTTTCCTTTCAGAAGCAGTTTGATTCTTCTGAATTTTGTTGTAGTCTGACACATTACTTAAATATAAAATACAAAATGTTGACACGTGCCAGTTGTACCATTTTTTCTCACTAGTTTTCAAATTTCTGTGAGTCATTTTGTTCAAACTGAGCACAGTTCAAATTCAGTGCTTAGCCTGTCTCTTCCATCCACTCTGCTCAAGTGAATGAAAACAGATAAGATAGAAATTCATCTGGGTGTATAGTTTTTGCAGATGCACTGTCTCATGAGTATAAAGCTTGTGCCTGGGCTAACATTTGGGCTCCAGATCTTGTTTTCTGTTTAGCTTTTTTTGACAGTGAGTGCTGAACTCTGAACATGGGAAAGCACTGAGACCAATTTTCATGGTTAGATCTGACACTTTCATTCTTTAGAACAAGAACAGCAACATTCTGAAGAGTTCAAATTTGGAGGCAAAGAGAAAGTTAATCATGTCTCAGCATTAGAGATGCTTGATTTAGGAGCATCAGAGCTAACAGATCCTTCCCCGTGCCTCTGCTCCAATCCCCAGGGAATGTATTAACTTTAGGGCAGTCTAGAAAAGCTGTTATGTTTGATTTTCAGAACTATTTAAAAGTGCCTTTTTAAATGGAAAGCATTTACCTGCTTACATGTGTCAGTGGAAATTTGGCTTTGTAGAGTTACTGAAGAGGTGGTTCTTCATGGGGGGGAAGAGAGGGGGGAGGGAGTGGCAGCTGTTAGTTATGTTAACACATTCTTTTTCTTAGTTCTCATCCAGGACAATCCTTGACATTTCCTGTTGTGTGATAGAATTTGTGCTTGCTGGTCAAGCAATCCACCTTAAAATCTTACCAATTAAAAACGTTTATTTGTCATAAACACAAATAGAGCCTGGAATGGATTGCTTGGATGAACTGTTATGCTGCTTAGGGAGAAGTAAGTACTCCTCTTGGCAGCATGATTTCTGCAAAGGGGAGTAGCATCTCTCTGCTCTTTTTATAGTTCTTTGGATGTGCTTAGGGAGTAGTGGATCAAAGATAATCATCAGACAATTCTTCTACTCTAAAAGGCCTTCCGTAAGTTTCATTGGGAAGGTTAACTGAGGAGCTGAAATGATCAGGGGGAGAATAGCAGATTATTCTCATGATAGTTATGTTTTGTCTGGTTCTCTCCTTTAACAATGGATTTATGAGAATGTTTTATCTTTATATATCTGTTGGTAGGTAAAGAGAGTTATTTGGCTACTCACATCAAGGAAGGGCTGAGGAACTCGGAAAGGGACCAAAGTAGGGAAATCAGCTTGTGGATCTCTACATATATGCCATCTGAGAGCCTATAATTCTAGCTTAGCAAAAGAAAATAGGGCTTTATGTTTTGCTTTTGACACATACAGTGGTATACTTGCATTTAAAAAGAAAGTATTCAAAATAGTTTGATTTCCAAAAGCTTTTCAAATGCCTGTGATCACGTTCTGTACTCTTTTCACAAGAACTCCGTTTGTTGTTTTCAGTTGTTCCTGGGCTTGCTCTGGACAGATCTCAGACTTGTTTGTGTATGCTGAGCTTAAATTGAACTGTTCTGACTTTGATGTGGATGGTAGATAGCATTTCAGCTGCTTTCTCACAGTGATCCTCTCACTGCTGCATCTCCCTGTTCAGCCTCTCAGTCACTGTATTTCATCTCCAATTAGTGCAGTGCTGAGACCTGGCCAGGTATATATTCCTTCACTCACCCTTCTTGCTGGTGTTTTGCATCAAGCCTCTGTCCACCTCGGTGTTATCTCTGCTATCCTTCACTTTTATCTACCAAAGCTTTTTCAGATTTAAAATTTACCTTGAAATACTTAAAGACAAATAGTTATATTAAATGTTGCCTTTACACCTATGTTCTGGTACAACATACAAGCTAGAGCTGAAAGAAGAATCACTAAGTATACTAGAGATGCCTCTTAAAATGTTGATGTTTTAAAATTCAATACGTATGCATCTGTGGATTTAGAGAGAAAATTTGGATCCTTGCTCTGATGTCAGTGCTAGAGATCCGAGAGTTGATATTTATAGAGACTCTCTTCAGAGAGGGGATCAAAGGAGCAATGAAATTAAATATTAATGAAATGATGAGGTATCTAGGAAAAATTCTGCCCCCTCAACCTCAATGGTTGTCAGGTATTCTTCAGAGATTAAGAAAATAAGATGGGTAGAAATGTTTTGATGACATGTTCTAGGCAGGAAATGGATCTGTGGGAGGTAGATGGGTTGATGCTGGGATTGGAGGATTTACAGGGAAAGCAGAAGGAACTGGGACTGGAGAAACAGCAGCAGGGTGGTGGTGGGGAGCACCCTCCTTAGGATGTGTGCATGAATGTGGTGGCAGTAGTGATACAGTAAGGTCAATAGGGCCACCTACCAGTTCTGTTGTGCTACATATTGAATGTGAGGAGGTAGTCAGCTGCTGTTTTTCATAATCCCAAACAGTGGTGAGATCTGTGTTCATGGAAGCCATTGTCCTGAGGTTAAATACTGCTTACTAACAGCAGAACATCGGCCACCATCACTGCTTTATCTAGATGATGATGCTACAACCAGGACTAACTGTGCAGCACCAAGTGCTCCAGGATCTTGGAGTCACTGAAAAAGAAGTTGTTCCTCACAGATCGGTCTCCTGCTTGTACTGTGAAAGCTTTCTTGAAAACTGTTTGAATATGTAAATATTGCTCCAAGGTGATCATTTACAATGGCTCTGCTATCTTCACACTGTACAGTATTACACACTTCAACCTTACAGCATGTTTTGCAACCACCTTGCGTAAGCTTGGAGGCTAAATCTCCAAAACTAACGGGTTGTTTATTGTTTTTCCCTTTCATTTAAGCAGAGAGCTTAGGGAGCAACTGTTGTGGAAACCAGACTTTTTGCATTTAACCCACAATGGACAGCCCTAATTGCTTATCGGTACCTTAGAGCAATAATTTGCTGCTCACCAGTTCTTTACATGGCATTCGGCTCTACTGCTGTAGCTGCAAAAGTGTCTCTTAAACTGGGAAAAAATTAAACAGGAAACAAACATGTCTCTTTAAAAAAAAATTAAACAGGTAACAAAAATGTTCCACACAACTTTAGATCCCCTTTTTTATATTCAAAAGGGATGTACAGCTTGAACCCTACTATTGTGCCTTCTGCCAAAACCACGCTGCTATCTGTGGTGATGCCCATTTCCAACTGGAGCAGGCCGCACCTCCTCAAGAGCCTATGGGAGAGTCTTCTGTGTTACAGTCGCTCCCCATCAGACAACCAGGCACATGTCTTCAGTGTCCAAAATGAATCATAGAATCATAGAATCACAAGGTTGGAAGGGATCTACAAGATCATCTAGTCCAACCATCCAAATGCAGACTCCCACTTCTCATACTGGGTATCCTTTTAGAAGAAGACGTATGTAACTGCTTACCATCTTGTGACCAAAGCATGCCAAACATACAACAACATGGGTTTTGGACCAGTAATGCATGTGTCAGTGGGACATTGTGGAAAAGGAAGGGCTAGGGCAGTAAAAAGGACTGGAACAGAAAGAGTAAAAGAGGGCTTCAGAGAGCAGGTCTTCAGCCTGGCTTTTAGAGCAGACACCTCTGTGCTTTGGATGTGATTCTGCAGCCATACTCATAGTATGATGCTGTAGCTTCACTGAAGCCTTAGAGGTGCTTGATATTATCCTATTCTAGAGGCCTTTGTTAATTTTAATCAGAAGCTATGCTTTGGATGATTGATTGATTAATTGATACATTCTGTTTTGTGGACCTATGGCATAATTGCTGGTGCCATTTTGGCAGCAGCCTATTGTGTTCTTATTTTGAGGTTTCCGTCTTCTTGTTGCTGCTGTTCTGGTGTTTGAAACTGCACAGAATTACACAGCCAGTGATCTGCAATAAAAATCCGGTCTTTCTTTCCTTCTCGAGAGAAATGAATTATAAATGTCCTTGTTGCCAAGCTCTTGATAACTATATAAGTGGGAGAACCTCTCAGCGATATACCTTAATAGCAGAATTAATGATGTTTGAGCTTAAGTCTGTTTGTTGAGACTTCATTAGCTTTTCAGCTGAGAAAGCAAGTGGGGGAAAATGTATCTCAAATGCATGAATTGTGCACTGGGCCACACTGGGAGACAGGCAGCCAGCTCTGTCCTGCGCAGCGCTTTATTCCCACTAGTAAACTGCTGTTGTTTCTTTCCCATTTTACATATATTGTGGCTTTATTTCACCTTTCAGTTTACTTCTGGGCTGGACATTTTTACTGTTTTAAAGTCTTTGTGTGTATGTGCCCAGGAGAGTGTCTGTGTGTGTGTGTGTCTTTTCTCTCAGGTTTCTGTACCGTGTTGTCAAAACTGAATATCAAACACACGAGCAATTTTTACACAGAGATCAGTTCTTAGATGATCCTCCTTAGGGTTTGTTTTTGTTTTGGCTTTTCATTCAAACTGCCTTCTTCCTAAACACTGAAATGTACCTGAATTGGAAGCTTGCTAAACATTTCACTTCTTTGATGAAGGACAGACTCTGGATTCAACTTCTTAATTTCTTGCAGTGAGCTCTGTCAGTTTTTGTAGAACAAGAGGATCTTATTATAGTCATAAGGGTGGAATCCACTACTCTGTATTACAGTACTGGATTTTATTTGCAGAAAAGCCCCCTTTTAATGAGTGTGAATTCCTGGTACTGAGTGCCAAAACTCATGTTTTAGTGTTTATTTTTTACTATTTGGCGTGTTCTCAGACAATTTGTTTGTTGTGCTGGATCATCACGGGGTCTGTTAGATCATCTAATTGAAAAAAATAAAGGGAGTTTGTTGTCCTGGAACCGCTCCAGGAGTTGTCTGTTCCACAGCCAAGTCCCTCCTATGCTCTAACTCTGAGGTCATCTCCATAAGTCACGTTTGTTATGTTTAATCTTTTTTTCCCTGTTACAGACTTGGAGTCTAAAACCTTTTAATTAAATATACAGTGTAACATGTATTTGGAAAGCAGCAGTGTAAATTGCTTCTCTCAGGTTAGCCACCTGGCCTTCAGACTTAGGTTGAAGGTTATTCATTCTGCACTCCAACAGAAATGCACTGATTATTATTGCTGATGATAACTGCATCTACTGCTAAGATATGGATAAGGCACTGAAAAGATAGGAGAAGCATTTTTAAGACAGTATGTATTTCTGTTTGAGCAAAAAACAATAATCCAGCAGCTGGAACGACTGCCCTGTTTTTCTTGTTTTCAACCTGATTTTTCAGCAACGGTAGTTGTTTGGGATATATCCAACGACACGCTCTGTCTAATAACAACAAGCTTGCACAGCGTATGCTCATTTCTGTTCTGAGTGTTCCAGGTTCTTTCTAAAGAAGAACTTTCTAATTGAGTTAGTCTTGAAAGATGTATTTGAAGGTAGGGAGTGTCTGCTTTTCTTTTATTAGAGATCATTCCAAACCTCATTCTCCACTTAAAAGGTGCACCAAGAAATGGAGTTGCTCTTCAGGATTTTATGTACTGATCTCTGAACTTAACTTTTTCAGGAAACGGAAGACTTACTTATTGCCTCCTTTGACGGAGAGATTTCTATGCCCCATAAATCAGGAAGGAGAGTTTCAAGGGCTAGCTCCCGTCGCTAGGTAATTACATATTCAGTGCAAGCTCCTGAAACGTGTGTCGTTTGTGTCAGAAAGGAGAACAGACTTCTGGTGACAGCTTCATCTCATAAGCATGAAAATTGGGAGGGAGGGTTTGGGGGAGTTCATATTGTGTTCTTTTATAATGGTTACAAGCTCTTACACAACTCTGTGAAATCATCTGTGTGATTTCCTGATGCTGCCGGCACTGATTGTTGCCGTGGATGGCAGGTATCGAAGGGGTAAAAAGGAAGTAAAAAGGGTGAAAGTAAGAGCAGAGATCGTTTAAAGAGAAGAGAAAAGTCATTTTTCAAGGAGGTGCTGTATAAGAATTAGAGAATGTATCTTTCGAAAAGTGAGAGATGAGTTCTGACAGTTAGTTATGGAAAGCAAGTATTAGGGACTGGGGCGCAGAAAGAAAAGGAAGGTAGTATTGCTTAATGTACTTACTTCCTATTCTAAAGATAGCCATCTAAATAAAAATTTCAGTGGTGTTTCAGAGCAATTGTAGACCAGGATGTATTCAGTTTGCTCCAGCTGCTTGACCTTGCTTCGCTGCTGACTGCAATGAGGCAGTCGCTGTTGTGACCAGCACTGCCCCTGGGCTGCTGTGAAGAGATATGTGAACACCCAGCAGTGGCTCGGTGAATTCTGGGGGCTGTCATACTGAGTCCTCTGCTGCAGATTGTTCAAGTTCAAAGCAAACCTCTATCATGCTTCCAGTTCTCTCACCCCTGCAATAATTCATATTCGGGCTGTCTGTCCTGTCAGGAACTAAGGATTAAAACAGGAGCGAGGATGCATCTTCTCTTGCAGTTAACCTCATCACTGGGCTGTCATTCTGCATCACAGCCAGTCATGCTGAATTTCTGCTGACTTTCAGTAGCTTGAATCTAGGTTCTGAGGGATTTTTACATAGGAACTACAGGTCCTTTTTTATTATTATTATTTAATGCCACTCTCTACCCCCCAGAAGGGGAATATCAAAGAGCGAGGTCCATCTTGCACACTGAAGCAGTGTGGTAAAATTCCTGGTAGTCGCAGGTGGACTCCAATTACTCAAACATATAAACAGATACTTTGAACTTAACCTGTTAGCTTCAAGTTCAAAAGATGTTCTTTGTGTGTAACCACAGATCTAGGCACTCTTCAAAGGAGTATCTATCCTCTTACTTGGAGGATCCTTGGGAACATGTATGTTTGCTCTGTAAGCAGGTCAGTATACAGACAACTCTTTTAGTACAAGAAGTTATGGAAGTCGGGTTCCACAGAGAAGACCTCACAAAGTAGCTGGGAAAGTAAATGTAAAGCAAATAACAAACCCAAATGAGAGTAGGGCTGCAAAATGGGATTTTGGCACTTGGCATAAGAGAATTAATTTGGTCATGGAGAAAGCAAAATAGGCTGTCCCAGAAATGGAAGGTGGCAAGTATATCATGCATAGCCAGTTAAAAAACCCATGCTAGGAAATAATAGTAATAATAATAATAATAATAATAATAATAATAATAATAATAATAATAATAATAATAATAATAATAATAATAATAATGAGTGTTTATGAGAGATAATTTAACTTTTGTTTCAATCAAGATGAATGTGATTTATCTAGAAAGGGTGTAGGAGAAAAACGTAGTTCAGGTCTCTGGCTTGCAGTGGTGCTGGAGATTGGAGGAGATGTTGTGGACTATGAATGAATTGACAAATATTTCTAACGTAATATCAAAATGAGATTGTAGAGTTTCAAGCTGATGTTTGTCTGAAATAGTTTGGCTCGGTCGTGTACTTTGTCTCCTATTTTGAAAAGACTGAGACTTTATAAGAAGGTTTGGATTTCAGCTTTTAATTTCTCACTCACAAGGTGATTGTTTCTGAACTCTCATACAAGATGTGCCACCAACAGAGAGGAAAAACATTCTCTAACACGTGGGTCTGGCACACAGACAGAGCAAAGGTTTATTTTTATTAGTGCGGTTTTCTTCTGGGAGAAGGAATAGATAAAGGATTTGAAGGAAACAGAGCCACATGAGGTGAGTTCGTACTAAAAGACCAGCATTCTTGTGCGTGTGTGTGTGTGTGTTGTCAGTAATGCACTGACAACATACCTATTAGCTTAGGCTTTTACTTACGTCATTCCACATGGAGAAGGAGGAAGTTGTTATCTGCTGCTTGCTTTTCAGTTTTATCTTTAGGGAAATTCAGGACTGCCACAGTGCATTGATAGGTTAATGCTAATTTTCATACATATTGGCATCAGTGCTCACGGGGCATTTTGTTCAAATTGTACAAACCCATAGTTGAGGTAGGATCAGGAAGGAGGGAATTGTATCGGGCACTAAAAGGTCATGGTGACAGCTTCTGAAAGAAGTAACATATGGTCACGATATCTCTGCTGCAGGGTAATTTATAATGTCTGCTTTTTTTTTTCCTTTTGCCCCTATGGCATTTCTCATAAGCTGAGGTCAATGGACAGCTTATCAACTGAGAGAACCAGTGGATTCATGGAGACTGATTAGAATGCTGGACAGCACCACGATGAAAGAACCATTCTAGGTGAAGAGAAACATCTAAATATACATTAACATTAACTTATTTTCTTAGGAAAGAAGTGGATTCATAAATGCCACTGAAAATGATTGGTCATGAGCAGAAGTGCTAAATTGAGTGTAAAAGCTTTTCTCATGGTGAAACTCACTGGTCACCCGCTCTCTGGCTTTACTTTCCAAGTTATTAACACACCACTAGGAATACACACATTTTGGCTTGCCACCATGCAGTGCAGTTGCTCAACTGTATTTCCTGCTAGTAACCTTTATTTCTATTTCACAATGACTTCTGATCACTGATTATTATATCTCTAGATTAATTCACCTTGAATCCATTTATACTCTATGTAGAGAAATAAGCATTTCAGGGGAGGAATCCATTAGATAATAATATAGTATTGTTTGTATTTTTTTTTATTTTAAACATCTGCATTACTGAGATACATTGCACCCCACATTTGATTTGTTATATAAGCTTCATAGCTGGTAAGAAGCTTGGCTGTAGCAATCAGCATTTAGCCAGCCAAACTGCATCGTAAGAGTTGGTCTTTTTCACTGGAGCTGGTTAAGTTTGGTGTTGATGATAACATTTTGCATACTGCATGTGGCTTTAACCCTTGTTGGACATAGTGTTGGTGTCTATTAGGCATGACTATAGCCTATTTTCATGTGGCCCATAGCAGAGGTTGCTTTTCTTACTGGCAATGTAATATTCCCTTCCAAAATGTTTGAGTGAGCAGATTCCAAATGTAGGCTATCATTTAATCATAGTGCAGCATGGATTTGCCTAACTTATAAGTAAGCCAAAGGAGTGCCAAAGTAGTGATTAGCGATAAAGACTGACTTTTTAAATTGTCTTAATTGTTTTGATAACAGGCAATTAAGACAATCATTTTCTAAGGTCATTCTAATTCTTTGAATGATTCTAAGCTTTAGTTCTTGAAATCTGATAGTGTAATTTCAAAAACCAAATAATTCCCTTACTTAATAGGCATCTGTGTGCATTTGTATATCTGTCAATACTTTGAATTTTTAAAGTGCAACTTATCCACTCAGTATATTCCAAAACAACATACATAGGATCACAGAATCACAGGGAATGGACATCAGGAGATCGAGTCCAACCTATTGCTAAAGCAGGTTCCCTACAGTAGGTTGCGCAGGTAGGCATCCAGACAGGGCTTGAATATCTCCTTCACCTTCAGTAAGCTCATGGCAACAAATTGCCATAAATATAAGGTCTAACATCATGTAATATAACTTATGAACTAGCGCTAGTTCAGATTTCCACGGGCAATTGAAAGTACTTAGGATTTGCAGGAAGAGAAGCACAGAACTTAAAACTATTGAAAGTATGTTGACTCAGCATCACTTTTTGGGGGATGGGGTTAAAATTTGGCTGTGAGTTCTGTGCTGTTCATTGAAGACAACCACCAATGTTATAAATCACATAAAATCTTAGAGACTATGCATGGAAAGTAACAGTATTAAACCTCAACGTTTACATACTTGACACTTGATGCTTGAATGATAGCTTTTCTCCTTTTTACTCACTGTCTGCAGAACACACAGAGAAGTAATCTGATGGTTTAGAAATCTGTAGAAAACAGAGGAGGTAAATCAAACTAGGGAAGCAGTATGGTAAAGGCATGAAGCAAGCCTGAGGAGATTCACAGATTAGGTCCGAGGCTATTGTTTGTTGACACAATAGAAGGAACAAGTTCGGAAGGTGTGTGGACGCCTGCCACATGTGGCCTCTTCCACTCGGCAGGACAGGGCTTCAACATCAGATGGCTGATGAGAGGGGCCTCTGTCTCCAGCTGTCATCCTTCCCTAGGACAGCACTGCTGCTCGGTACCAGGGGCTGGTCAGGAGATGTGGTTTTCTGCAGTCCCTGCTCGTCTGAGGGCTCACAATGCTGGGTTTTTTGGTCTCCTTGCATCTCAAGGCAGAATTATTAAATTAGATTAAGCAGTTTGCATTGTGTTTTATTAAATAGTATTTCCTAGTTGCGGGAATACTCTCTTATACTTCTCTTGAAAGCATTGTTACACCTTTGATTTTTGTCAAGTGAAATCAGAAAGTCCCAGCCCTGCTGGCCCAGGCTGATTGCAAACCCCAGGCTACTGCGCACCCCACATGCTTATTGCTGGTAGTCACAGAGATCAGTGGCCTGATCCTCCTGGGCTCTTATCTAATACCATGATGTCCTTCCCTATCTCCTCATAGCTCTTCTCTCAACCTGTGCCAGCTTGCCATTGTTTCTCTTGAATGGGGGTGACCACAATAGCGAAATATAAGGGATATCCTACTTGACATTTACTGGGCTGTTCTGTTTTACTTTGTTTTGATTCATAGAATCACAGAATATCCTAAGTTGAAAGGGGTCCACAAGGATCAAATCCAACTTCCAGCCCCATACAGACCACCAAAAATTCAAACCCTATGTCTGAGAACATTGTCCAAATGCTTCTTGAACTCAGGCTGCTTGGGGCCATATCCACTGCCCTGAGCAGCCTGTACCATGCCCTTTGCCCTCTGGTGCAGAACTTTCTCCATGTATCCAGTCTTCATTCTCATGGTGTGGCACTCTGGTAGCTCATGGTCATTTTGAGGTCAAATTTATCCTGAAATCAATCTTTCTAATGATGACTGTGTGACAGTATGTTCATATAGAGGAGCTGCATCTGAGATGCAGTGACAACTCATGTTTAGATATTTGCTATCTTACCATTGGCTTTAGCAGCCTGAATGATTTTAAAATGAACAACATAGAAAACATTTATGTGCTGTACTGTGTTCTACAGATGTAATCCTTGAATCTTTCTGAACGTAAGGTGTCCGTTGCCAAACACTGTAAGTCGTGGTATGGAACACAAACATTTCAGTGGCTCAGGGAAGTTTTCACCCAGCTCAGTGTCATTGACATGTTCAGATAGAGCATCCTGAAGTGCATTCTTCCAAGCTGTCTTCCTTGTACGCAGAACGTTACACTGGTTTGTATTTCTGGTAAATGTTTTGCAGGGGTAACCTATTAATAGCTGATTTCCCTACGTGAGCAGGCAGCACCCTAAGCTGTTTAAAGGTTAAGAACAGATTTGTAAATGGAAATTTATAGTGGTTATTTTTGTTGAAATCAAGTGTACTCAATTAGCGGCCATGTAAAAGAGCTACGTTAAAGAATACAGCAGTCATCATGTATCTAATGATCCTTTATTAGCAGATTATGATGGTATCTTTATTAGTGTTAGTAATTGTGCTGACATTGTGGCTGATGGGTTAAGCCGTTTCTTATTACAGTAGCTTTTGTGCCATGGCATCGGGATCAGAAATGCAGTTCTTGAAGATCTGCCTGTTATGAAGAATAGGCTGCAAAGAAATGGAAGCACATCTTGCCATTGTGTTTAGTGACACAGGTGACAGATTGCTGTAGCTGATTCTGAGCAGAAAGAGATTGCACATAGGAAGACTTAAAGTGTTTCAGGCTTGGTTCGTATTTACATATTGTGTATGAGAACTGGGACTAGGACAGAGTTGTTCCGAATTGTTAAGCACTTCAGTGTGGTGTATGAACAGTGGTATTAGCTGAGATTGCTGGATTACACCACTTCACTTTTGTATTTGTACTATTACAAGTCTCAGATTCCACAATAACTGATTTATTATTTATAAGGGACCTGTTCCAAAATTGTTGTAAGTTCTCCAGACTTTCCAACATTTTCTCCTTCTCTGTCATGCACACACCAATATTTCCTATCACCTTTCATCCCAAATAAAATGATCTACTCCTATGAGATTTCATCTAGGCTCCTGATCTTTAGGATAGACTAAACAAATATATGCTCCGAAGAATCTAACCCATGCTACACAAACAGCCCAGTGCGTGTTGAAAGAAAGCTTTAGCTTTTTAGTAAAAATAGGTCAAATTAAATGTGTTCATATTTCATTAAGGCATTCTGTAAGGGTTCCATCAGGATACCTTTGTAATTTTAGGACCAGCAGGTAATAGGACAAGTGAATAAAAGAATAGCAGAATAAGAAGATAGCTAAATGGTTGTACTCTCCTATACAGGAGAGGTTTTCCACCTCTCCATAGGAGAATACTCAGAAAGTCATACATACTCATAGTCAGAATACTCATAAAATCTATGTAGGTAGTCAGCCTGCTCAGTCTTCATATCTATTGTTTCAGCTGTCCTAAGAAATTCATGTCTGGAAAGTTAAATTCCAGTATAAACCTGGTTTTAGAAAGGACCGCTTGGGTCAACGAGTCATGTCCCTTCAATTACAAACAAACATGTGATAGCTATTTAATCCAAGAGATCATCTGCTTTACACACATATACCACAAAAATACCTATAACAATCCTCAGATCTATACCACAAAAGGCCAAGCTGAGCATGACACAACAAGTATGTGTTACAAGCAGTGTATGGGGTAAGACGAGACAGATGAATGAGGGGAAAAACACTGTGTATTTATTCAGTGAGTGTGATGTTTCATCTGGACTTACTAGTCCAGACTCATGCAGTGAAGCACAAGTTGTATTCCTGCAATAAAGATTGTTGATGCAGATCAGGGTATGAGGCTACACACAGCCTGGCAACGTTATTTCCTGAAGCCATTTTTACCAATTACTCATGTGCAGTAACATGCAGGGATCCTTAAGCAGGGCTAGAATACAGACTTGCTTGCTTTGAACTTACCAGTGCTTCTGGGGCTTGCAGATGCGTTACAGTGCACCCACTAAAAAATAGTTGCCCAATTCCTTGATTCATATAAACAGACCTGTATGAGAGGATTGCCTTAATTCATAAAGACTTTCTGTTGGGGGACATTGTTGATCATTACAGCATCCAGAAGAATTGAAGCATAGCTTTGAATTTGGGCATCAATAACATAACTATGTAGAGACTTTTTAAATAAAAATGAGCCAGCCTTAATTCTCTTAATTTCTCAGGCAGAATAGATAAAACCCAAAAAGCTGAAGTGTATCTCTGTATTTACATCAAGATGGGAAGTGATAAGAGCACATACAATGTACAGATTGGATGTGATTGGGGTAAATGTGGTGACAACCCAGCTTAGCAGAGTGTGGCCTGATAAATGGAGGTGATGTCGGAACATGCTGTGACTGTCAGAGTTCGGCCGACACGTGCGAGTTAAAGGTGAGGCTAAGGCATGTCTTGCATATGTTCAGTGTCTTAACAGGTATTTCTTCCTCTGTTTTTCACTCCTGGTCAAACAGAGAGATCATGATAGTCAACCTGAGCATTTACTGTGACATTCAGAATTCTTTATGATATACAAAATTCATTATAAACTGAAGATAAATGATTCAGCTTCACTGTTACAGCTGTGCAAGGTGTTGGTCAGCACATTGCAGGGAATCCAGGACATGTTCCCCATATAGATTTTTTCCTCTACTTTTTCAAGTAGCAACTGCAGCAATAATTCTAGCATACTTCTGTATTTGTTAATGAATTATCTTATAAGCTGAGGTGATATGAGCGTAGCGAAACTTGGCTTCACTTAAATCTGTTTAATGTTAAACTAAAAAACCAATTAGAATTAATTTTTGATTGCCTCAAATTGTGAATGTATTACTTCACTTATTTAATTTAGGAGGGGGTTGGGAGTGCCCTTGGAGACCCAAATCAAGTAAAACATCCCATAACTGGGGATACTGCCATGAAAGCATCTGTTTTTCTGACCATGCAACATATCCCTTAATAGTGGGTCACAAATTCATGATATGAGGTCTTGTCCTTTTTCTCATTTCAAAAGCTTCTGTGTCATGTAGCTTAACAGTATTACTTGACTGTAATATGTAATAATTGAACTACACAAGGTTACTCAGCTTATTCAATGTGACTAGGCCCTTGCTGCATTTCAGTCTTAGTCAGCAACTTCTGCCCTGAGTACTGACAGATGGAATTGTGTGCAGAGCTGCCGTGCAAGTCTGTCTTTGCAGAAAGGGATTTCTAGTCTGAAAAATCAAGCACATGAATTATCTTACCAGTCTGAACACAGACTGAGCTGACTGGGATTCCCACACCAGTAGTTACCCATTCTCTGTTTCCTCCCAGGATGTGGATGAGGAGAAACCAGCTTGGATAAGGAACAGCCAGCTGTAGTGGAAGAGGATTGTCCTCTTTCTCTAGTGTGGTCATACCACAAAGCTGCTCTTTGCCTGATGCTTTTCCATGCAGGTTTCTGTGGAGCATCTGTCCAGCTAGCACGCTTCTTGGAGCCAATCCTCCCCTTCACAACTGCTCTCTTGGAGCAAAAGGCGGTCATCCTCCTTTCTGCTGGCTGCCACCTCTAGTTTTTCTTTGGAAAACTCTGCTTTATCTTCAAGCTTGATTACTTTTACTCCACAGACTTCCACCAGACCACTTCACCTCCCTTTTGCTGTGCTCACCTGTGCTTTTCAGTGCCTCACAGAGGAGCAGCAGAGGGGCTGCTTTGCCAGGCCAGCAATTTGGCAGTAATTGGAAAAGCACAGCGTAGGAATGGAGATGTTACAGATGGGTCGGGGAGCCAAAGAACTGCCCCCTCCTGATTCCTGCATCACTGAGTTTGTTTTTAATCCAGGGAATGAGGTCAATTCAGAGTCAGCGTTGACTTACAGACCTTGTCCTCCTTCATCAGGGCAAGGAGCTCCCCTCAAAGTTTTTATAAGGACTTCTCTGAGGTGATGGGTTTAAACATATCAGGAGAAAGGTCAGATTTTTTACTGTGGCTTTCACTTCTCTGCATAGTGTGTGCTCGTGTATTTACCAGATCCACAGTCAGTATTTTTCATACAGCCAGAGTCGTAATTTTTCAGGTTCCTGGTTCATGTATCTTAGAAAAATCCAAATGTAGCATTCCAGGGAGTGTGTACTTTTGTGTTAATATTTGACAGCTGCAGGGAGACAAACTTACCAAGAATTTATTACCGGGGAGAAATCATTTTTCTTGAATGCCTATGCAAATAACCATTTATTTTGCTCTTTTCAGTCTGTGGTTTGACAATGAGGTGGAGTAAAAGCATGAAAAAGAGAGGTCAGTGGGGAGAGGCAGCTCAGGTCACGCAGCATTACCCGGCTAGTGCAGTGCCCAGACTTGAGGACAGTGACAGTACGGAGGTCAGAGACCCCTGTGAAAGCTGAGGCAGGAAGAGTGACAAGCAGGAAGAGTCTGTTTTCCCACTGCTTAGCTCCCCCTCTTGTTTTAGTCCGGACAAAATGGACAAAAGAAGCTGCTCTGTGATTTTATGGCAGGGGCGATAGCTGAGTTATCAGTTTTCTTCCATTCAAGTGTATGAGCACAACCTCTGTGCTTATAACTTGGGCTCACTAGTACTCAGCCTGAGGTTCATCAACCTGCAGTAGGAACCTGCAAAGGAGAGCGGGACATGAATTTCTATGTATACGTGCTTATATAGATATATATAATGATCTGACAGAGCAGGATCAGTGCAAAATATCTTGCTTTCAAGAGGACCAGGAACATGAGGAGGAGAATGCCATGTTGGCTGACTGGGAAGAGCAGAGAGAATCTCCTTTTCCTTGCATTCCCAAGATTTTGCTTCTATCCATGTGTGATTTGTTCTAGAAGCTTGTTTGCTAAAACAGCATTGCTGAAACCCTTGATGATGGATAGCATCCCGTTTAGGCTCACAGTTGGGTTTTTCTGTCTGCAGAAGACACGTATGCATGTGATAACTTTGATTTCTCTCTGGGGGAAAAACCAAAATGTGCAGTGTGCAAAGAGGGTGAGAGCTGCTCCTGCCTTTGCTATTATTTCTAGGGTTTTGTAGTTCTGAATGTGCCAGAATAAGGAGTGCCGCATTTGGGAAGGAAAATAAAATAGGAAGAGTGAGAATATAATGACAGCCAAAAGTTGTTTCTGGGCACAGGTCACTTGCACGTGTCGTTCTTCAACTGTGTGATCTTTTCTCAGGAGGAAGAGACCCAAAGGGGTCATGGGGTTTGCAAAGGGGAGAGAGGAAATGAGAAACACTTTCCCTCTTTCAGAGAAAGGTAAAAGCAGGATATACCACGAACCTGTCAAGTCCTGTTGGCCCTGAGCCTTGTCTCAGCTGGGAATAAACCCACATCTAATCTCTCTTCCTTAGTATATACAGGAACAAAACTGCTAAGAAGGATCTGGGGAAGAAACAAGGCCAAAACCATCCAGATTTGGGACATAACAAGTTAAGCATTCAAATAGGGAATAAATACGGCTCCATGCATCTTGTGCATCCTATCCTGTCCCTTCTGACAGTGAACAGCAGCAAGCTGTGTGTCTCCTTCCTAGAGCCATTCACCCTGCAGCCCCACAAGCTGCAGGCGGCATGAACTGAGCTTCCAGCCCCAGCTGTGTCAGTGGACAGAAAATGGAAATGGGGAAGAAACATTCGGCTCTAAAACACGGGTTGTGTGATGCTAACAAACGCCTCGTTTGGTCTGGCAGAACCTGTGGATTTTTGCCTGCAATATTCGCCCCTCACACTCACTGCCGGTGTGAAGAGGAGAATGAAACAGTGTCCATGTTCTAGACTGAGCAGGGCCATCAGCACAGGTATGGTGTTGTGTTGAGGAGTATGATTTAGCCGGGAAGTATTGGTAATGGTTGGACTAGATGATCTTCTAGGTCTTTTCCAACCTTGATAATTCTGTGATTCTGTACCTGGCACCTGGGTGCCATGGTGCCTCCTGAACACAGAGGCAAGCACAGGTGTTGCGCTGCCTGATCTTCTTTTCGCCTCCACAGCGATAGCGCAGCTTCGGCAGTCAGGAGGAATAGCAATATGTGGAAATAAAGGGCGGCGGTATTTCCAGCCGCGCGAGGCTATTCGCCCACCCTTTCTTCGCCGCTCCCTCGCCTTGGCGGCTCTGCGAGCGGCGCGCATCGTCGGGGCCGCGGGGCTACGGGGCGGGCTCAGCGGGGGGCGGCCGGCCGCCTCCTCGGGAGGAGGAGGAGGCCGGGAGCCGCGGGCCGACGCGCCGGCTGCCTCCAGCGGGCGGCGGATGCCAGCTCCAGGTTTTCGCGGCAGCAGGGCCGGCGGGCGGGCGAGGGCC
Source organism: Coturnix japonica (assembly GCF_054131305.1). Classification (NCBI taxonomy): domain Eukaryota; kingdom Metazoa; phylum Chordata; class Aves; order Galliformes; family Phasianidae; genus Coturnix; species Coturnix japonica. The sequence continues at coordinate 47,382,037 of NC_140664.1, forward strand.
GCGGGGCGCGGCGGGGCCGGGGGCGGCGGGGGTCGGCGGGCGCGGGGGCGAGGGCCCCGCGGAGGCTGCGTGCCTCGGGCCGGCGGAGCCTCAGGTGGAGGGGTCCGGCTCCCACCTTTCTCCCCCGCCTTCCCCGCGCACAGCGGCTGCGGGCTGCCCGTTTCCTGGTCTGGCAGAGAGAGGCAGTGCTGAGTTCGAGAGACAAAAATAGCCCTTCACGGAGAAATATAGGGATCGCGCGTGCGGCGGGGAGGGAGCGGGGAGAGCGGCACCGGGCTGCTGCCGGGAGGAGCCCGCCTCGCCGTGCCGTGCCGTGCCGTGCCGTGCCGCTCCCCTCGGTGCTCGTTAGGCGTTGCTTTGCGGGTCTCTCCCCCGCCCCTCCCGGCTCGGCGCGGCCACCTCGGCTCCTCGCATCCCTCTCGGGGAGAGGAAAACAAACAAACTCTGTTTTGATCAGAGCGCGGCCAGAGACCATTTTATTTGAGCAAAGCGGGGGGAAGAAGCGAAGAGAGAGCGCCGCGGAGATACCGGGATTTAAAGCCTGCTCCTCGCCGTCCCCCTTCCCCTCTCCCCCCTCCCCCCCCCCCCCCCCCGGTAAGACCCCGGTGCGCGCAGGCAGCAGCCTGACATCCCTCCCGAGCGGCGGCGATGGGGTGTCTGGGCAACAGCAAAACGGAGGATCAGCGTATCGATGAGAAAGCGCAGCGAGAAGCCAACAAAAAAATAGAGAAGCAGTTGCAGAAGGAGCGGCTGGCTTACAAAGCGACGCACCGCTTGCTTCTGCTGGGTAAGGCTGCAGGGCAGGGCCGGGGGGGGCTGGAGGGGGCAGCGAGCTGTCCGAGCTCCGCGGAGGGTCGGGCCGGGAGCGCCGCGACCCGCGGATGCCGGCGGAGGTGGGAGATGCTGCACGGCCGCAGCACGGCCCGCGTGTCACCGCGCGCCCTCTCCCTTCTCTTCCAGGGGCCGGCGAGTCGGGGAAAAGCACCATCGTGAAACAGATGAGGATCCTGCACGTCAATGGGTTTAACTCAGAGTAAGGATCGCCGGCGCTCCGGGGCTTGTTTTTCGTTAAACGCCGGGAGAGGGTCGAGGTCGGGAAATTTCTGCCCGCATCCTCCGTTCGGGTGGCTCGGCGCTGCGTTTTGGGGAGGGAGAATAAGGAAATCGATGCCGGCTGCCTCCTGTTTGCGTTTGTGCTCCTGGCCCCCTCGCCGTACCTTACACTGTTGCTACTGCAGCGCTTGACAGGCCCCTGTGTAGCAACAACATGGCGACTACTTTTACATAGAAGCAAATAACTCAATATTGCATCTGTGTGCGATGCACAAATATATGTCAAGCCGCATTCAGGATGACAGCGGCTGCTGTTTTTCCGGTGTTTGGCTTAGCGTAAAACTGAAACTAATTTGGCACCTTTGTTAGAAATCACCCTGTTTTTTGAGGGTGCATCTTTTTCTCTCCCAAGTGCTTTTTCCTGGAAATCACAATTAATCCATAGCGTTAATTTCAGATATCGGCTGCCTTTCAGCTCTATGTTATTCATTTAGTGCCTGTCCGCAGCGCGCTGTGGAAATGAATAAAAATGGGAGAATGATTTCCAGTTCCGTCAGGGGAGGCTCTGCAGATGTGGCTGCGATCCTCTGGTGTAAGAAAACGTGAGGGATGAATGGGCATTGCTCTTCATACCGTGCGAGAAAAGGGATAAGCAGAAAGATGCATTTGCCTTGCTGTTGTTTTCAGTTTGTTGGTGTAGCGACTGAGGAGCAGATAAACAAGCGATCAGTGTGGGGGGGGGGGGGAGGGAGATAGCTGCAAGTGACTGGAGTGCATTGGGAATCAAACTCAAAGTGTTCATGTTTCTGTTTTAACGCAGAGAAAAGAAACAGAAAATACTGGATATTCGGAAAAATGTTAAAGATGCGATTGTGGTAAGAACACGCTTTATACTGTTCTTAAATGCTTGGGCGTAGCGGAAATGGTCAGAATTGTGCTCTCTAAGATTGTGCAGGGAGAAATCCTATTTTGCTGATCAGATTGGATTATCTTCTATTGATCCCGCATCTTAGATTTATCCAGATTAACGTGTTTGTTTCTGTTTGATCCAATTCTAGACTATAGTTTCAGCTATGAGCACTTTAATACCCCCGGTTCCATTGGCCAACCCAGAAAACCAATTTCGAATGGACTACATCAAGAGCATAGCTCCTCTTTCTGACTTCGACTATACACAGGTAAGAAGAGAAAACACTGCTTCATTCTGCGTTAAGGGACAACTCATCTCTTTGCTTTGATTTGCTGATGCATTGTTTGCTTCATTGGTGCCTTGTTTTCTTTCACTTTTTGGAAGATGCTCCTGACAAGAGCATCATGCCAGCTTAACTTTCCTTCAAGGCTTTGGTGGTCGCACCTGTTCTAGTGTTTGTTTGTTGTTACTGATTTATATGCAGATGTTTGTAAATGCTGTTTTTCTGTTTAGTTCTTTACAATTTCTGATGCTGTTGTTCCTATTGAGGCTTCAAATAAGACTGTCAAAAGCTGTTTTCCTGTGTGGAATTGGATGCTGGGTGTCAGTCTGCAGAGTTACGGTTCACCTGCAGAAGAGGATATAAAAGGAAATAAAAGAATGGAGTGCCCCCAGTAGTGTTTTCCATATTATTGCACTTTGGAGCAGAAATTCATGTGGTCGAGCAAGGTGGTTTGCTTCCTTATCTGCTTATTGTAGTTGGCCTGAGCAGTGGTTTCATTGCACGTGAGCGTTGCCATCTTTAGATATGGAATCGTAAGCAAATGAGGGATTTCTGTACAGAGGTTACTCTTCTGAGATAACTTAGAGGTACCATGGAGAAAGGTGTAATCTATGCTGTATTTTGCATGGTATGAAAACAAGTGCACAGACATAAATATCAGTGAAAATTATTTTTACAGTAACACAATTTAAAACTGGCCTTGGAATTACATATACGTGTATGCATATATCAGGATATATCAAGAGCAATTTGTTATGGATACAGTAAGGACTATAAAAATCTTCATTTATTGGCTACATGATTATGAGTTGTTCGTGCTATCAGTATTACCAAAGAAGCCATTTACAATACAGTGTCTTTAGGTTATTATAGCTCCAGGGTGGAAGAGGGAGAAGGGGAAGAGTCGTTTCTTTATTATATGACTCATATTCTCTGGTGTGTGGTTTTGCCTCTGGTAAAGCTACCGCTTTGAAGGTTCAAGATAAAGGAAAAAAAAATATCAGACATCTTGTTCAGTTAGAATTTAACACAGAATGCAGATGTTAAGAAAACGACTGTAAGGTACTCCCACATGGGGCATAATTGCTCAATTGGTAGATGCAAGTTAGTGGAAATGAGAAACTCTTTTTAGAGATGGAAGCGGAGTTTGACATGAAATATGCCTTATGCAGGTATTTCAGTTCTGAGGCATTTTTGCTCATTTTATCCTTTTGTTCACTTTGATACGTTGTTTGTTTGGATAAAATAACTGGTGGCGTCTATCTATTGCAATTCTCTGTAATGCATCTTTTTTTCTGAGCTTCTGGGGGAGAAGTAAAAACTGAAGCAGACTTTCTGTAGGGTTGGAGGAGCATCATTTTTAATGGTGTTTTTGAAGAACTTCTCCATTTTCAGAGACACCAATGATAAAGGGGCTGATTGAACTTTCTGTTGGATACCTCATAGAATGGAAAAGCTTCTTCTTTGTGGGGGGGAAAAACAGGGGCTCAGGGACTTTGAAGCGAGTATTAATTCATTTGAAATCTTGATTCAAAGTCAGTTTTGGTTTAAAGTAAATAAGATTAACTCTCTTTTTTAAGTGGGATTTCTGATGAAACTGGTGTTATTTGAAACAGGTCTTAGCAAAAAGAAAAACAACCCAAAAAACAGTGGTTGCAAGCTTAAAAAGGGATGAAAAATCTGACTGCGTTCACAAAGTAAGGGAATTCAGTCAGTTATATGTTAGTTTCATCTATTCCTCTGTGCAATTCATAGGTTATGTGTTTGTAAAATGTATAGAAGGGCTGGGTTTTCTTTTTTTTAATGGCTGTTGCTTTAGCGTTGCTGTTTCTCACCAGGAAGATGTGTGAGCAAGGCAGATTTGAAAATGTGCTATTGTGCTTCAGGGCTTGATTCTACTCCAGTTTAAGTTAATGATAACTTAAAGTAAAATTTATCTTTCCAGCTGGAATAACTTTTGACCCATGTAGTGTTTTGGTACAAGGACAAATATAAAGAGAAATACGCGGATGGTAATCATCAGTCCAACAGTAATTGTAGCATTCTGCACTAAGCATTGCTGATTGCTGGTGTTTGGAATAAGGCCTTCTGAACCAGAAAAACCCATGCAGTATTTAATAGTGTTCATTCAGCACTTGCTATTCTACCATCTGTATTTAAAAGCAGGTCTAAAGGGAAAAAAATGCTGACTTGAAGCAATACCTGAGCTTTGCCTAAGGGTAAATGTTGGCACGTTCTAAAACTTGACAAATGGGACCCTTCTTTCTCTGGATGAGGAAAGGGGTAATTTTAGGGTTTTTAACAGTAATGGAGGGTGTTGAGCTGTGAGAGGTAGCTGCCCCTTTTGCTGCAATGTGCATTACAGGTGTGTTATCTTTAGGCTATTAGTCATGTAAATTCTGGTCCTAAAAATCAATGTATTTTAATTTAAGATGGATTTCAAATAAGCTTGATGCACCAGTCCTTAAAGAGAGACACCTGATGGTATGTAGTTTCGTCAAAGGCACAGTATGACCAACACCTGTGCGCTAATTCAAATGTATTTGTGACATATCGGGTATGCTTGGATATGCATACTTAAATTGCATATGAATTAACTAATATGTGTTTACTGGTGAGAGTTAACCTTTAAAATAAGGGGATCTGAAACTACTGATTTCCTGTGGGTGCAACCATATTCTAACTCAAATTCATGATGGAGCTTCCAAGAACTTGACTGAGAATCGCATTCGCATTTATACCTTTAATCTGTGATTGAGGGTTTTGTTTGTTGGGTCTTTTAATTACATCGGTCTCTACAAATGGCTTACATATTACAAATTACATATTACAAATATTATACAAATATAAACAAATTATTTATTACAAATATGCCCAGGGAGGTGGTGGAGTCTCCTTCTCTGGAGATATTCAAGACCCGCCTGGACGCCTACCTGTGTGACGTGGTGTAGGGAGCCTGCTTTGGCAGGGGGGTTGGACTCGATGATCTCTAGAGGTCCCTTCCAACCCCTGCAATTCTGTGATTCTGTGTGACTTTTGTAGTGATAACAACTTCAAAACAAGTGTTTTCCTCTTTACAAGATTATAGTATTGTTTTAAGAATGTGTAATTTGCTCCCCCCCCCCATAATTTTACTTACTTGAGGAATAATTTTTAAAGATTTTGTTTCAGATTTGCAACCTTGATGATTTACCTAATTGATACAAAACAGAAATCAGAGCTCTCTTGATTCCACTATGATTTGTGTGGTGCTTTTTGTTACTTTTGTTAAAGGATTGGGGAATTCTTACCAAAATATGCCTGGATGATGGGTGCGGCCTAGTTGTATAAATAATAATACTTAAGGCTTGGCTTTTTTTTTAAGAAGTTAATGAATGTGAGTAGGTCATGTCTCCATTGTAGTTTCTTCCTTGAACTCGTAAAAGGAATCGAGATAAATTTTCTTCTGATTACTACTTCAGGCATTATCTTAGCTCCGTGTTCCAGGGTGGATTCAGCAGAAAGGCTTTAAAACTGAAATGGAAGCCTGCACAGCACGGCGGGAAAGATCATTTTTTTTTCTTTTTGTTATTTTTGGCTAAGTGTTGATTGATAGTTGCTAAAGTTAACAGGAATTGACCTGTGCCATTTTTAATCCTTTATTGATGGGGATTTATTTTGTCCTTTGTGGAACGGAGTGAACATATTAAGGGCATATTATGCTAGTAGCTGTGGAAAAACATGGCGTGTTATGTAAGCGTGTGTGTATTCAAGTTCGGTTGCCTTTTACTAAAGTATTTTAATTTTGTGAGCGCAACATGGTTGTATGGTACTTAATTCCTTTAACTTTGTATTCTTTCAGGCCAGGTTCATGTGAACAGTTGATGTGTGTATCTAGCAGGTAGTCAATTAGCTACAACCAAAGCGTGTAGTCTAATGTTTGCCTATAGGAACTAGTCACCAATGAACGTGAATCACTTGTTTAGTAGAAAACATGCAGATACTTCATCTGGTTGTTGAGACTTATCAACAGACTCATATTCCTTTGCTAAGAATGTTTTTAGGAAGGCCAAATATTTTGTTGAACCTTCATGAAACACTGAATTGTGCAAATGTAGTCCCTTGTGCTCATTTTCGAACACCGGTTTTAAAATCTATCTTATCAATCAGGCAAACACTTTAATTCCGCTTTCAAAAGATGTTAATGCAGGCACTGACAGGGAAAGCACTTCATTTTCAGCTGGCCTGTGGTTTGCTCTGCGTTTTCAGATATGATCATTCGAGTTGAATTTTGTGACTTAAATTTTCTTCCACATTTTCCTCATAAAAATGGGATGTCATTTCTGTAATGTGAAGACAGGAGAAAGAAATAAAACTATGGTCATCATCTGAAGCTACATAGACTTTCCTTAGGTGTTCCTTCTTGGATGTAATATTCAAATTCATACTGACATTAGCACCTGGTGATTGCTGGTTTACTTGGAATGTGTCACTGTGTTCGGAGAAACTGGAGAAGTTTGCTGAGGTGTATTTCTGGGCACCAGAAAATCTTGACACTGAATACTTAAATAAAAGATGAGGAACATGGCAAATGAGCTTCACATGTGGTTAGACTTCCTTCGCTTGCACAGCTGATGCTGTGACTTCAGTATGCTATTTGGTCACAACGTGTTATGTTTCCCAGTGATATGTACTTGATGGAGCCCAAAGGAGTTAGAAAGCAACATAATCTTACTTTTTTGTTTTTGAAATAACTTGCAGAATTACCATTATTTCCCAAACGTATGAAAATATACCATGTTTTACATGAAAATGTCATAAAAGAGGAGATACAGTGAATGTTGCCTCCATTGGCTTCATTTGATTTTTCTTTCTAGCTAGATTTTTACCTCAGGGCTTTGTTTATCATCTGGGGTAGGATGAACAACCACAAGTTTTTATAGCTACCTGTGATAACTGTTATAGTTACCTGTAAACTACAGCATAGGAAGTTCCACACGAATGTGTGGAAGAACTTCTTTACAGTGAGAGTGACGGAGCACTGGAACATGCTGCCCAGGGAGGTGGTGGAGTCTCCTTCTCTGGAGATATTCAAGACCCGCCTGGACGCCTACCTGTGTGACATGGTGTAGGGAGCCTGCTTTGGCAGGGGGGTTGGACTTGATCTCTAGAGGTCCCTTCCAACCCCTGCAATTCTGTGATTCTGTGATGGTTATAACATTACTGTAGTAATTCAGAATTCTAAGAATCAAGTAGGTTTTTAAACATTGTTGTTTGTCTTTTTCTTGGTCTAAGTTGGATGCTGGTGGTTCTTCACTTGTTACAGTATTCACAAACTTGATCTCGAAGGCTTGGTAATGATGAAGTGGTACAACAGTGTTATTACTACCCTGAATGAACAACCTGAAATACTAAGAAGTCTGTCAAAGCAGAGCACCTGCATATACTATGTATGCTAACCAAGGTGTCGGCAACTCCTTGTTCTTCACACGAAGTCTAGCATTGTCAAGGAGATTGATATGGATAAGCAGTGGATACTGGGGAGAAGTAGCAGTTACGCAACAGATAACATTTCTTTGCTGCAGTAGCTCTCATTTTGATGCTGTATGCACATGATTAATTAACAGCAGATATGGAAGTTGTGCTCTTTCCATGCTGAGAGCAGATTCTGCTGATGCCCTGTGATACCTTTCCCTCAGTATGAAATACTTGTTTGCATACAGATTTCACCAAGTGTGTCTGGTTTTTTTTATGCTGAACTTCTCATGTCCTGATTAGTCAGTGTTCAAGTACAGAACTGTAAACATTTCATACCTGAGGTCAAATGAATACCTTGATGTTACAAGTTGTGTTGTTCATATCCTATTGAAGGATTAAGTTTGCTGCTAATGGGTTGGTCAGTCAGAAGTGCTTTCAGAAATAACAAAGTGTTACTTTAGCCTTGTGGTTGCAGAACCAGAAAATTGGAATGGGGATCAAATTGCAAACAAGTCTAGTGCAGTGTTGAAAAACAAGCAAACAGCTTCTTGAAGTGATAACGTATTGTGGAACTGTGACATTATAAATATCTGCCACAATTGTCTTTAATGTCTGTGTGTTAATGATTTGAAAAATACCCTGATTTTACTGAAAACACAATTAGGGCTTAAAATTGGAGTGGTTTGAGTAGGCTATAGTTCTTCTGCCAACAGCATAAAGACAGAGACTGGAGTCATAGGAAGTCCTATGCATTATCACAAATGAGTGGCAGCATTCAGAAAAGAATAAAGAGTAGGTTTTCGTTTCTGAGTTTGTTTCTACCTCTTCCTATCTCAGTGCCATATGTTTGCTTTTCTTGTATGTATTTGTCTTTTTTAGAATATGTTTTTACATAGCTTTCAATGAAAAATAATGAATTTCAGTCTGCAAAGCCAATTACTCAAGAGAGGGTGATGAACAATGCTGCTTATGAATCAACAGCAGTGTTATATTCAATACTATGTTATCACAGTAACACCAAATGTTTCCTATCTTACTTGTGAATCTGATTTTGCAGATAGTGGTGTTCGCTCTTACCCAACTTGCCTTATTTATTATCATCACACGAGACACAGATTTTCACTGTGAAACAGAACAGATAATATCTATTTTCATTAGTACCTATATGACTTCTGTAGTACTGAAACTTCTGTAGCCTTCAGAATTGTTGGTATTTACTGGTATTACTTCAGTGAATGTGAATTAACTGGGGGCTTTTTGAAAGTCAAGCCAGCAGTAAGTCAAATACTTCTTTTACATTCTGTCTTTTTTGGAGACAATTTTAGCTGAAAACTTTATATACTTCCATTGCACTTTATAAGGATAAAAATATTTTTACTTCTACATTTAGATATACTGATTTGATGGCAACTGGAAGACTAATAAGTCCAATTATCATTTTAAGTAGGAGTGACTGATTTTCATCGCAGAACCAAAAATACATTACACGATCATTTATGAGCCTTAGAATATTTTTGTTCATCAGGTATTTTTCAGTGCATGCTCTAATTTAATTTTAAATTGGAGAAAGTGAGAGGTTAAAGCCTGTACAACCATTGTTTTTGTGCTGGCCGCAGATCTGTGAAGGCATCTGATATATTTTCAGTTGTGGTTGCTGTTCTTGCCTTCCTTCCCAAGCTCTTGGCTGCTGCTTACGTGCCTTCTGTAAGCTGTGCAGGCGGCAGCAGTCCTCCACCTCAGACTGCAAAGTGCTGAAGATCTGCTGTTGCTGTCTGGTGTCTGAAGGGCAGCCTTAACAGCCTCTATGGATCATGGATTGATCTCGATTCCACATCTTCCTTCAGGAAAGAAACGTCAGGAAAGAAATTCTTGCAACTTTTAGCACCTAGGTTGATTTGCATTGAAATCTCCCGATTTAATTACAAATCTGTTTATTAAGAATTAACATGTATTTAAAAACCTTTGCAAGAACTTCATTTATTTGCTCCCTCGTGTGTAGCTGAAACAGCATTATAATGAAGCTAAATACAAATACAGACGAAGAGTAGCCACGTTGCTTAACAAAGACACGCTGTCCAATTAGTCCAAGGATGATGACGGCATTTCAGACTTCTACAAGTGGCAGTTTTCAGAGGAAGGGCAGTGAAATATTTAATGAATTGTCTTTATTTATAAGCTGCATTAAAACAGATTTTCCATCACAGCCAGTGAGACTGTAAACATAGTGGAATACGTTAAACAGTTGTTCTCATTATCAATTAATTATTTGGATCTCTTTAGCCAAATATGACTGGTTGGTGATGGCTTTTGCCATTTTTGAGTGCTTTATAGAAATAATATGTTTACTAGTCAGGGAGACTCCTTTTATTTCAGTGGTTATGGTTTAAATAATAAAAGAAACCATGTTAGGGATAAATAATCACATGCACACACATTGTCACTGAAGCCAGAGAGACCTATGGACCAGAGAATATCACCTACTCATGCAATAATAGTGTCATTGTTTAGAGGATCAAAGAAGTGAGTGTTCATTGGCACAACAGCCATAAATCTGAGCTGCATGCCCTTTCTTCAGCATGTGATGCAATTCAAACTGGAGTTTCTGGAACAGTGTTAAGCACCACCAGCGTAGACCTGAGCAGATTTTTTTTTCATCACTTCCATGGCTTCATCCATTGATTGATTGTATTTAGTGTCAACGGTGGATTATCCTCTTAAAGTCAATGTAGTCTACACCAGCAGACTGGATATTTGGTTTGTGGAAGGCACCAGTTTCATCAGAGAAATAGAGAATGAGTTCAACAGTATGAACAGAAGACTCTGTGTCTCCCTTGGCTAAAATGAAGTAAATAAGTTTAAAACACAGAGGTATTACAGATGATATTCCCCCTCCCCCCGCCCCCCCTCCCTTCCAAATATTGAAGCAGCTTTTTATGATAAATGTAAATAGGGCAGTAATGCAGATGAGTGGCAAGAGCAATGTCTGTTTGCAGTTTGCTGAATGTTATGGCTGTGATCTTTGTTCTGCCGCCTATTTAATTTCATTTGCTTTTCTGTTAAAAGATTCAAGTGTTTTACTCCGGTTCTGGGAGCTTTTCTTAAGGATGTCATTTGTACAGTGCAGTTTTAAGTTTATATTGTCTTTTACTTTGGAAAGTCTTGCAGTGATTTCTCGGAACGGAGCTATGTCTGGTTGTAAACATGCCAGCTATCATACGAAGCATGGAGATTATGCTTTCTTACTTTAAATCAGTAGATTAATTTTAGTTGGTTTAAAGTGGATCCTTGTAATTAATCTACTCGAATTTGTTTTAAAAACCTATGTTGGATGTTTTGAAAGAATATTTATCTTTAGGCAAGAAGAATATTGGAATCTTTATACGTTATGTCGACTTTAGAGATGAACTTTGCCATTTAAATCTTTCAAAAGTAAACCTTCTCTGACACTCCTGCCAATTCATTCCCTTTGAGTTTTCTTATTGCTGTCAGTGGGACTTAAACATATTTTAATGCAATATAATTATCCCACTGTTTGAAACTGTGAAATTGTTTAGCAAGATAAAATAGGCTAAAGATACGCAAGTCCTCTTATCTCTGTTAAGCTGGTGAACGCTTTTTGATCACGTCCACCCTCACTTCCATAGGATGTTAAGTGACAGAGCTGTGCAGATCATTCTTTTCTTAACTTACACCCACGTTCTTTCTTTCATATCAGCTAAATAATATCAAATTTAAGAACTGTCAGGTAGGAAAAACATGAAGAGGCAAAGAATGGTTAAGTAAATCAGGGAGAAGTGTATTCTCAGTTCCCTCTGCAGACAGCCACCGACTTTCTGCCTGCAGAGCTGGAGCTTGCCAGGACTAGCAGTGGGACCTGGAGGTCAGTCCCAGAGCACCTTGGGTCCAGGCTAGCTGACAACCCAAGTCAGAAAGAAAGGGCAGGAGGGAAACATAAATAGAAAGCTCTTGTGCTACAAATATGTGGTCATTTATTTTATTTTGCCATTAGAGAGAGGAGGACATCAGGTATTTCCACGTCCCTGAAAGCATGTCATTAATCATCAGATTTTTAGCAGGTCTTACAGGAGATTGAGGCTTCCTGATGGGGTTTGTTAGACCTTGAACATTGGGGTAAAAGTACTTTTTCTGGCAGAAGGGTATCCTTTAACTTGAACTTCATCTTGTGCTTTGTTTTTTTTTTGTTGTGGTTTGGTTTTCTTTTTTATACCAGTGTTGCCTTCTCCTTGGAGGAAGAACAGACTGATGTATTTGGGACAACACACTTCTAACTGAACAGCAAAGGTTTTATTTTTCCTCTCTTAGAATTATCATTTTAGTCTTTCATATTATTTACTGACTTCATCTCTAGATTGTAACAACAGTCAACCAAAAAAATCTAACCAACAGCAGTGTGGGGTCTATTACAGATATAAAGAATAATTAGTCAGGGAATCGTAATTAGTCAGAAATCATAATTGTAAAATAATTTGATTGAATAAATATATCAGTAGGGGAAAGTAGCAATGCATGTTTTGGAAAATCTAACCTGCAAGAATTTTCTGTGCTTGTGCAGAAATAAAGGATCAGATTTGGAGCTTGTACTGTGGAGCAGGTTTTGAGTCTTCTCACCAATGAATGAAAGCCTAGCAAGAAGTAGAATGGTCCACAGAAATAGAGCTCATAGAATCATAGAATTACCCAAGTTGGAAAAGACCTTGAAGATCATCAAGTCCAACCGCAGCCTAACCATAGTACCCTAACTCTAACAACCCTCTGCTAAATCATATCCCTGAGCACCACATCCAAACGGCTCTTAAACACATCGTAAATTCCTGTATTGCCTTTGGTCCATTTTTGCAAATGCTTAAATGTGTGTGCATAGTTGGACTTAAATGCCTTGCTGGTGTACTCTTAGCTCAGTGTGCCTGAAGCTGAATATCCGGTTATGCAGTGATATTAATACTGAAGTCACAAACACTTTCAACTGAAAAACAAAACCAGAAAATCATTTTTTCCGTGTTAAATATATATTTGGAAGGTCGTTGAGCTCTTTTATGGATTTTCTTGGGGGTGGGAAAAATTGTGTAGGTTAGAGATTGGCACAAAACTTGAAATAAGCAAAATCTTCTTCAGATAAGTGACAGTTCTCTGGATGCTATTAAGCTGTGAACAGTAGGTCTTTTCAGTAATCACTGTGATTCATTTTCATATTGTGTTTTTTCTAATAATAATATCTTTAAAAGGCTTACAGAACAGTAGGCTGCACCAGCATAACTTTCTGTGCTGAAGGGAAGGGTTCATGCATGGAATCTTAGATAATCTACCTTAAATTGATCTGCACGGCTCAATAATACCATAAGAAAACTGTAAGTTCAGGTCACGGGTTCATGTAGCACCGAGTCTCATCTCTGACAATGGGCAGTAGCAGCACTGGAAAAAGATTATAAGAATGGGGCAAGCATACAGTAGGCATGGTAAAATTTCCTGCATTTATTCCATTAGTCTCTGTGGATTTATAGCTATTTTTTGACATTTGAAGTACTTACCTAGTTTAAAGTTTGTATTGTATATGTGGAAGTATCACTCAAAAGATTTTTTTGTTGTTGTTGTTTTCTTTCTCTTTTTTTTTCTTTTAAGCCAGTCTGTCTTGTCTGGTTTGTCATTTTGTTATTTCATCTCTTCCCTACTGTCCTCCTCATTACATGCCATATCCTTCCAAATATTTATCTTTCAGCTTAAGGAGTCTGTTTAACTGGTTCTCTTGCATGACTCCTTCCATATCTTTGCTGATTCTTCTCTTCCCTTCCATGTTTCTCTGACTTTTACCAGACCCTGTTTGCAATCGGAGGCCATAGCTACTCACAGTGTTTGCAGTGTAGGTACACTGTGGGCTTATATGGTAGTGTATAAATACTGCCTTGATATTTCTTATGGAATTAGTTTTATATTTTTATAGAATTAATGACTTACTCTAAGAAAATGTGAGCACACTTGCAGGTAAGAGGCATATGTGTGAAGGCCTCTACAACAATAGCTGCACAGCCCAAAGGGTATCATTAATGGCAGTTACCCTCATTCTTCTCAGGTGTTACAAGATTTGTCACATATTTTGACTATTTTTTTCAAAAAATGCATTGCATTCCATTGTTTTATTCTGTCATACAGAACCTTAGAATCCTTAAGAGTTAGAAGGGATCTCTGAAGGCCATCTTGTCCAGCTCCCCTGCAGTGAATAGGAGCACCACAGCTACATCAGGTTGCTCAAGGCCTGATCCAGCTTTGCCTTGAAGTCTTTAGTGACAGGACATCAATCGCTTTACTAGGCAACCTGTTCCAGTGCCTCACTGCCTTCACTGTAAAAGACTTTTTCCTTACATCTAACCTAAATCTACCCTCTTAGTGCTTGAAACCATTTCCCCTTGTTCTGTCACCACAGACCCTGCTAAAGAGTCTGTATGTTTTCTTCCTGTAGCTCCCCTTTAGATACTGAGAGGCCTCTGTCACATCACCTCACAGACTTCTTTTCTCCTGGCAGAACATCCCCAGCTCTCTCAGCCTGTCCTCGTAGGAGAGCTGTTCCGTTCCATGGATCATTTTTTCAGCCCTCCTCTTGGTGCATTCTAAAGAATTGGTGCATTCTAAGATTCTGTGTCTCCTATAGTGAGGACTCCACATCTGGACACAGTACTCCAAGTGAGGCCTCACTAGTGCAGAGTAGAGTGGCAGGATCACCTCCCTCAACCTGCTGGCCACTTTTCACACAGCCCAGAGTATGGTTGACTTTCTGGGCTGTGAGGGCACATTGTTGGCTTATAACCGGCTTGTCATCCTCTAGTACCTCCAGGTCTTTTTCAGCAGGTCTGCACTCAATCTTTTCATCCCCCAGCTTGTGTTGGTAAAGAGGGGTTGCCTCAACCCAGGTCCAAGATCTTGCATTTGAATTTGTTGAACCCTATGATGTTTACCTGGGCCCACTGTTAGAGCCTGCCTAGATCCCTCTGGATGACAGTGACACGTCTTCTCATTTGCCACGTTGCCATGTATCCCTTATGAAAAAGCATCTTTTAACTTATCAGCCGTGACTAATATTTTCTTCTGTGCAGAAGGAGAACATGCTTTATTTTTATTCTTAAAATGGAAAAAAGAAAAAATTGGTCTTCAGCCTGATTTTGGAGAGACAGTGTTTACAGTACCAGGAAGGACATTTCTGCTTTCAAATCTGCTCATCATTCCTTAATTGTTCTTTATGATTTGCCTAATTTAGCAGAAAAGAAGATCACGGTTTGAAATCCTTCTCATAAGGATATTTTAGAAGAGTGCCTTTTTGTTGCTGTTGCTTTGTTGCAGTCCCCAATGCTGTGTGTCACTGGGAGAAAATGTTTTGAACTTGTTGATCTCCCTTGGGGAAACGCTGCAAGTAGCAGAATTTTGTTATTTTTAGGTCAATTTAGGTCTGACATGATTCAGCACTTGTGGTTTGTGGGGGGGAAAGGAAAGAAGAGTTGTAGATTATGATTAAAGGAGCAGAAATAGTAAGGAGTGGATACTAGAAAAGGAGTCATCTTACTGTTAAAATACTTATTCACTTGGCTTCCCTTCTTTTTAAAATGTCCATCTCCATTCCCCATATTTCCCATATATTCCTTGTGACTGGTACACTTCGGAGAGAATTTAGAACAGCAAGTTGCCTTCAGATCTTGATAATACCATTTAAGTCTGTCAAGCGTGATTGTCTCCAGCAGGTCAACCACTGATCCTCTTTTGACAGCCTCTCAGGAACAAACAGAAAGCCTCTAGGAAAAGGGGTGGAGAAGACATGAGTTGCAACATAGCTGCTTATAGTGCAGGAAAAATTCTTTGTTGTAATAGTGGACCACAAACAATGAGTTAACTCATTCGAAGTTACATTAACAAAGCATGAATTACAAAAAACACATGAATTAATTATGTCATTATCTTTGGCGCTAGTGAGGTCCTCAGCTGGGATATTGTATCCTAGCACCGGGAACTGAACTTGAAAAAAACAAACAAAAAAAAAACCAACTGTGTTGATGTTCTTCAGAGCATCAAGAACAAGGACAGATGAAGGAAACTAGGTATACATGCTGTTGAGAAAAGATTTCTCTGGTTTGAAAGAAAAAGGGAGATAAATACAGTATTCAGTATTTTTAAAAGCTGTAATTAAGTATTCTTGTGCCTGACTACAAGGGTTGCTCCAAAAGTAATGCCTCTTATTTTATTATTTTGGCCCACAATATCAGAGATGGATATTAGTGATACAGCAGTAGAGAATTGAACCTTCCCACCAATATTCCATTATGTGTTGCTGCCATGTGACAGATGACAGCAGAGGGGCATTGTGACTAAATAGCATCTGACGTGGAAGTGTCTGAAGCAAAGGAGTGTCATTGAATTCCTCCACGTGGACAAAGTGGCACCTGCTGACATTCACTGATGCTTGCTGAATGTTTATGAAGACCAACTGGTGATGTGAGCACAGTGAGACAGTGGGTGGTGCATTTCAGCAATGACAACAGCAGCAGTGGGTTACCTCTGCTGGTGCGGATTTGTGTGAGTGAGGCATGCAGGCTCTTGTTTATTGCGGGTGATAATGCAGAGGTAATGGTGGTGACTATGTTGAAACACAGTGTTTTGTAGCTGGGAATCTTCTCTATCAAACAGTGTTATTGTTCTCTTTGTATCTGTTGTTGTTTCCATGGGAATAAATAATAAGCGTTACCTTCTGAACTATCAACCTGTTTAGAGGAAGGAAATGAACTTGAGGAGAGGAGAAAATTCCCCTTTTCAGTTTTTTATGGGGCTCTGCATTTTCAAAATGTTCTGTAACAGTGACTTTAGGAATCACAATCTACCAGATACACTGAGATATGAATGCCTAGTTTCAGGCATTTAATGCTGAGTTCTCCAGGTCCCAGGTGTCAGGTGAGTAGTTTTGAAGCATTGGTGACAGCTCCCTGTTCTAGCAGCAGGAAGGTTTATGTGCTGTCACTTTGAGAGCATATGTTGTGTACTGAGATCCTCAAGAGAGGTTTGAAAGAGCTCTGGCAAAATTGGTGATATTGCTATCAGGTGGTTTAAGGAATTAGTGGGAAAACCATTCCGACCCAAGCCATTCTGTGAATCTGTGAAAACAGGTTTCATAATTTATCATAATCAGTTCAGCAAATCCTATAGAAAGGAGAAACAGTTTGTATTTCTGGTAAGGCTGGCTTCTTATTTTCCTGATGGAGAACGTTTAAGGGGAGAAAGATGTTGAAGTACATCCAGCAGCACTAGTATTTCAAGTATGAACGCATTGAAAGGTGTATCAATTTTTTTCATTTTAATTTTTGTTCTGTAGTGATTAGGAGCATCGCCCCATCACAGAATCACAGAATGACCCGGGTTGGAAGGGACCTCATGTAGTTCCAACCCCCCTGCCTGGCAGGGCCACCAAACATACACATTTACTAGATCAGGTTGCCCAGGGCCCCGTCCTGGCCTTGAACACCTCCAAGGACGGGGCATCCACAACCTCCCTGGGCAGCCTGTTCCAGGGCCTAACCACTCTCCTAGTGAAGAACTTCCCCCTAACATCCAACCTAAATCTTCCCTCTTTCAACTTAAAACCATTTCCCCGTGTCCTGCTATTGTCAGCCCTTTCGAAGAGTTTACTCCCCTCCTGAGTGTAGGTTCCCTTCAGGTATTGAAAGGCTGCTATGAGGTCACCCTGCAACCTTCTCTTCTCCAGGCTGAACAAACCCAACTCCCTCAGCCTGTCCTCATAGGGGAGGTGCTCCAGCCCCCTGATCATCTTCGTGGCCCTCCTCTGGACCCTTTCCAAAATCTCCATATCTTTTTTGTACTGAGGGCTCCACACCTGGACACAGTACTCCAGATGGGGCCTCACAAGAGCAGAGTAGAGAGGGACAATCACCTCCCTATCCCTGCTGACCACCCCTCTCCTGATGGAGCCCAGGATCCCATTTGCTTTCCGGGCTGCCAGAGCACACTGCTGGCCCCATACTGGTTCCCTTCCTTACACAATAAGTATGAACTTCCTGTATACCCAAATTTTAGGGTAGAAGCTTGAGTTCGCAGTAAATCAAAATTTTCTATTCACTTACTTCTTCCCTTTCTTAAAAACAAACAGAAATTGTTGCATATAGTACGATTAGGCAAGATTGTTGATATTGTTGTTGTTTTTAATAAGAATACATTGCTTTGCATGCTTTCAGACATAGAATCACAGAATCACCAAGGTTGGAGAAGACCTAAAAGATCGTCCAGTCCAACCATTCACCTATTACCAATAGCTCCCACTAAACCATGTCCCTCAACACAACAAAAAGGGAAATGAAAAGGGAAAATGAAGCAGAATGTTTGTTAACCAGTTTATGAAGGGCTGCTTTACAGGATTTGGAGGTATCATGAAAAGAAAGTTCTGCCTCTGACAGTCAGCTTGAGTGCAAGGGGAATTCCAGGCATTTGCTCCCAGCAAGTGTTTTTCTTTATTATGAGCACTCTTTGTTTGCTATACTCACTTACTGGCTGAGTTCTGTCCGTGTGTACTATTTCTGGGCAGGTTTTCTTGGTGTTGTTAGAGTGAGTTCCTGTTGGGACCTGACAATGTGGATTTCAAACCTGGAAGGCATTTTACCAGCTGACAGACGTTCTAGTTCATTTACTTTTTTGAGTTGCTTATGTGTATATGATACCTGTTTTCCCCTTACATCCATTATTTTTTCTTCCTCCCGGGGTTTCATACTTTTAGGCAAATCTGAATCACGCTGCTGTTAAGCACACATGCTGAAGAACGCTCACAGTGCAGTTTCAAGAGCATTTGCTCAAGCTGTGCTGCCAGGCTGAGCTATCCTTCTCTTTCTCCTCCGTCTCCATCCGCTGACAGCCTCCTCCATCTCCATCCACTCTGGTTTCCTATTTTTATACCTGCACCATGCCCTCAGCTGTGTCCTGGTAAAGCTGTTTGTTTTGCCTGACCATATGAGTGGAGGGAGAGGTTGTTATTAGTGTGGATCATTCCACTGGTCTAACATGTGGAGTGACACAAGATGAGAGAGATGAAAGTGAAGGTGGGAATGAATGGGAGGGTGAAAGCTGTCTAAATAACAGGCTTACTTCTTCGAACCCTGCATCTACAGTCAGAGGTTAAGGTCAGACCAGAAGCCACTGAAGATCTGCACGTTCAGAGAAACCCCGTGCTGTGTTAATTTTGATGTTTGTTATTTGCTGTCTGCTACGTCTTGCGGAGGTTGTGTAGCATAAGAACAGGTCTGTCTTGTTCACCCTTGCCCTTTGGATAAATAAACACTGCTACCTTTGCTCATGCCGAAACTTAACTTGGCGGACAGAAGCTGTAAGGCTTAGTCTGGTATGTTTTGAAAGCAACTGACCTATCTGAACTCCAGTGTACAAAAGATTTTCTAGCTGCTGGAGTCTCATGTAACAAGAACTCTTCCCATCTGCCTTCACTCCAACTGCAGGATGCTTTGCTAGGATCATGATAGATATGTATGCAGAAATCCCGTGCACAACTGCTTGACCATAAAAGACATGCTAGTGATGTGAAGGACAGTAGAGCATTGTTGCAGTGCATGCCATGTCAGTGGCAGCATGTGGAAGTGAAGCTATGTTGTACAGTTATTGTGGGCTTTGAGGGAGACAAAACAAGTTCACAGGAGTCATCTGAGGGCTTCTGAGTGTGTAGAAACATGGCTTTGGTTCAAGGAGATTCTTGAGCTGAATAAGTAGAGATTGACATGCTGTTTGGGGGTCTCGGCCTTGTCTGTCTTGTTGGGCACCCATTGCTGAAGGAAGCACAGTGGACCAGAAGGACCTCTGGTGCCTTACTGATGCCTTAAGTTATGTTTTATCAAGTCATTTCAGTGAATAACCTTCTAACATTCCTAAATTCTTGCTACGGTAGTTCATTTTTAGATAGATAGAAACTTGTGAAGTTTCACAGGCTATTGAAAGATGCCATAGAAGAGGCACTCTTGCATCTAATGTATACATTTAAAAAGTCTGAGGATTAGCTCAGAGCTTAGCTAGGTTGTCTGGGGAGTGAAATGAGAGCAAATATAATGTACTCCAGTGTTTTGTCTTCATAAAGCCAAGTGAAGGTTTTGAGTTGAGCTCTGTAATTCCTGTTAAATAACCTCTTTTATCTGCACCTATATTATCGTGAGCATTAAGTAATTGTATCTTTTCTCACTGAGGGAAGCATGGAGGAAGAAACAAAATGTCCTTCTTGGATCTCATCGTATTTATGTAACCTGAAATAATCGGGAAGGAAATACATCCTTCTTTACAAAAATACAGAGTCTGTCTTAGCCAAATAGTTGAATAATGAGAACTGTAGGTAGGCAGCCTGAAGGCTTTGCTGCCTCTGGTAGTATTTGTGATCTGTTTTAAACTGTTACTGCTGTTCTTCACCTTAGTTTCCACATTCACTTCTCTAAAGTCTGAATGCTGTGTTATGTCAAGGGAAATGTCCCAGTGATGTTTCCTGGTTGTGTGAAGAGACACTGGGAAAGGAAATTAACTCTTTTCTAGTTATGTGTAGTAGAAGATTGGCATGAGCATGTTTATCACCAGGTTTGTTTTAAGAAAATAATAATCAAGCATCTTTAAGCTTGAATAAAAATGCGCTCCATCTGTGTTCAAACACAAATTATCTGAAGTGTAAGTATACAAAAATGTGTTCAAAACTGGTACAATGATAACACTGACAGGAGCCAATATTGTTACATTATTTTAGAGAAGGACCCAAAAAAGCAGAATTCACGTTTAACTCAAAATTAAAGGTTTAATTTAAGCAGGTTTTGTTCTGAGCTTTCAGATCAGTATGTGTGTTTCCCAGAAGGTTTACAAAATACTGGATGAAAAAAGGTCATTTAAAACAATCTAACTTAATTAGCTGCAGAGCTTAACTCTGCAACTCAAAATTGCAGATAAAGAAAATAAATGCCAAGTTTGTTTTCCAATTTATGTGCTTGGATGACAATTTTGTTTTTGTTTTTGTTTTTTTCTTTTTTCCAGAACAGAGCAAAACTTAGAAGTAGATCTTTAGGAAGAATTTTAATAATTTCTAAAATACGGCCATTTTTAAAGATGCGGCTTTGCTGCATTGAAGAGCTTAGTTGCTTTAAACTTGTGACTTTTCACTTTGCAAGCCAAAATTGTTCAAGGGATGTAATGCAGTCATTCTGTATCAATCAAAATATTTATTTGGAATATTATTAAGTAATAATATTAAAGTCAACCCCCCTCTCTCTATCACTGCCTATGTAAGAAGTCAGCCTCCATTTTTCTTATGAGCTCCTTTCAAGTACTGAAAGGCTGCAGTGAGATATCCCCAGAGACTTTTCCAGCTGAACAAGCCCGGTTCCCTCAACCTTTCTTCACAGGAGAGGTGCTCCAGTCCTCTGAGCGTCATTGTGGCCCTCCTGTATTAGTGTATAACCATCTTCCTCTCCATGGGCTTCCTAGATCTTCTCATCTCCTACTTAGGGACATCTGCTGTGGAATGAAAGGAAGCAGGGCAGGTCTCTTCTCACTAGTGACAAGTGACAGGATGAGGGGAAATGGCCTCAAGTTGCACCAGGGCAAGTTTAGGTTGGATATTAGGATGAACTTCTTTACGGAAAGGGTAGTTAGGTACTGGAATAGGCTCCCCAGGGAGGTGGTTGAATTGCCATCCTGGTTGTGTTTAAGAGCCATTTGGATGTGGTACTTAGGGATATGATTTAGTGTAGGGTTTTTAGAGCTAGGGTTCTGGTTAGTCTGCGGTTGGACTTGTTGATCTTCAAGTTCTTTTCCAACCTGGGTAATTCTATGATTCTATGAACGAAGAAAAAGAGAGGTGCTGAGGAAGGCTGCCGGGTATCTCCCTTGGTTTCTTCTCTCTACCCTGTCCCAGATTTTCAGTTCCTTCCTTCATGGGAGCTGAGCAGGAGGCTTCCAGAAGAAGGCCTCCAGATGGTGCTGGGCTGTTTCAGCTTCATACCAACTAAGGAGAGAGTTGTCACAGAAGGACAAGTTATGTTTTTACCTAATACAAGCTCGCTGACATGAAAAATGAACTTTGTGATGCTGTCCTGTTGAACTGTTTTCTGTCTAAAGTATGTATTTCTCAGTGGGGAACATTTTTAACTAGTAAAAAAACAATAAATACACTTGGATAAAAGGAGGCATGTTGATAATACAAACTGTATGTCAGGTGGTGCACTCAACATCTGTATTTTAAAGCTCGCCATACAAACTAAGAACAAATAACAACTGTTATTTACAAAACCTAAAACCTCTTTCACACGTTATAGGTGAAAATATGTATCTTAGAGAAAACATTCACAAAAATTTAAAAAAAAAAAAATCAGGTAATTTTAATTAATTCTTTAAACTGCATAAATATGACTTTAAACTCATGCAGTCTTGACTGCTTGGCTTTTACTGTCTTTCTTTAGGGTTGAGGCTTAATTAAAGGTCAGTGTCACGCACATTTCCACAACACATAGTAAAACCCTGGAATGAAATGAGCCTCACTTGAACATTTGATTAGACAAGATAATGTATTTCCCCCTGGAGTAGTTTGTTATTCAAAACAAGCTCTTTAGGGAAGGAAGTTCACATCAGTTGGTAACTGTTCCTGTGGATACCGAAGAACTTTGTACAGTACACACTACAGTAAATTGCACGGCAGGTCATATAAGAGCTAGAAGTGCAGTCTGTGTCTATGTAAAAGTGTCAAAATAATAATGAGCTTAAAAGCAGACAAACAGCAAGCACAGATATCAGAAAAAAAAAAAAAAAAAACAAAAAAAAAACAGATTTACTTTGATTTTTTTTTGTTAGTCCAGAAAATTTGCCATTCTAGTAGATAAATTTTAGAAGTGCTTTCTTTTCTTTTCTTTTTTTTTTTTTTCTTTTTCTTTTTTTTTAACCTTTTATGTTATGGCATAGAAAACGCTAAGCAAAAAACTTTGTTGTGAACTGATAGCCTTAAACACAGAGTGGAACTGCATAACTTCGGTTTATGGATTTACCTTTCCTATTGATGCAGTTATAAGCTTCAATATTATTAGCTGTTTTTCCCTGTGGATTAGAATGGACTTTTTTTCTTCTGTCGTCATATTTTGCCCCTTTTGGTCTCTGTACACCAAATATCTGCAATTATAGCAAGTGCTGGTAGTAAGGGTTCAGCTAAATTTTAACTTCTACTTTGATTCTTTGTAATACTTCAATTCCAACGGTAAGCTGGAAAAGAACATGGTATTTTGGACCCATGAACTGAACATCTTCTAGACTAGAATGGGAACATTCCTTAAAGTTATTCAATGTTTGCTGCCATGGATGCAGTTCTGATACATTTTGCAGTATAGCAGTAAGCATAGTATGCCTCTGGTGAGTACTGAGGTTTAGAAATCCAGTTTATATCTTGTCTTCAACAGCCATCTTTGGTATGTAGTACTAGCTCTTGAACTGTATCTTGAGTTAATAGAAATCCTCAAGTGGAAAAAGAAGGCCTGTTTTGGCAGTCAGCACTGATCTCATGTGATTCCAGAAAGTGACTTAATCTTGTTTTCTCCATTCTTTCTCCTACCTTTCATCTTACCTTAGGCAGAAGGGGGTATGTGCTATGGCGTAATGTGCTTTTTTATGTCTTCACTGGAAGCTCAAAGTGTTCTCAGCCCTTTATGCTGTAATTTGTTCCATGAATAATGGAGCTAACAAGTTCAGGTTGCCTCTGAATGCATTGTAGGTGTCCAGCATAATCCACCAATGACAATCGTCTGTGTCTCTGTCATGTCTCCTGTTGCCTGATTTTCCTCAGAGTTGTCCCAGTCCCCCTCTAGATTTTGGTAGATAAGTCTGGCTGGCTGCTCAGACCACATGTGTTAGGCAGCTTCTAATCTAGCAAAGCAGATAACCTACTGAAGTCCTGGTTAACATCAATGTTGAACCAGCTCCTTTCTCCATCCAACAATGGTTTTGAGAGGCTTGCTACCAAGAGACACTTTTGCATCCTGTCTCCTTGGCCCATTGGCTTGGAATTGGTCAACATGTCCTACGGTTGGTTAGAGGGAATGGTAGGTAGACTGAGAGTATGGCATGGTAACATTCCTTTCTTAAAGAAACCAAGCCAAATTGACAGCTTGTTTCCGTAGAGTTTGAGCAGTTATATTATGACTGAAATACAAATGTAACATGTATGCTTGTGTCTGCAGATAACCACACTCCTCTGGATATAGTATCGCTTTTAAGAAACATGGAGTGTTGTATTATTGGATATAGTATCGCTTTTAAGATACAGTATCTGGATATAGTATCTGGATATAGTATCGCTTTTAAGAAACATGGAGTGTTGTATTATTGGATATAGTATCGCTTTTAAGATATAGTATCTGGATATAGTATCGCTTTTAAGAAATATGGAGTGTTGTATTATTGGATAATCTTTTGCTCTATAAGAAAGTTTAAGTTTCACACTGCGTTGTTACTTGAGCCTGTCTGGGCTAGATGTTTAGTGTTTTCAGACCCGTGTTTTGCACAAGAGTGAGTCTTGTGTCTTCCTTGGCAGTGTATGTCTTTCACCTTTCCAACAGCTTGTGGTATTTGCTAGCTGCTCCTTTTGTTGTATTTTTTTTCCTGTGGTTTTTCTGCCATTTTGCTTCAGTGAACTGTAACACACCTTGATTTCTATCCATCTAATTATACACACTGAACAGGACAGATTTTCAGAAGTAAATGCAAATGTAAAATTTTACATGCCTGATCATGGAGAATAAAAGTTCATAACTTTTAATAGCATAGAGGGGTAACTTTCCTGCAGCATATTGGAGAGGAAATATTTTATAGGCAAAGATAGTAGGCTGGATCCTGCCGTGTATCTGCAGCATATTCAACATGAAGTGTATGATAAGATGGAGAATGGAGTACAGTTTGGTGCTCGTGTGTAACATTACCAGTGAGATTTAGAGTGACTGCCTTAAGAAATTCTAAGTAACCTTTAGTGCATGACAGCTGCATTTGTTGTACTACACTACTTTGTCTTCTGTTACTTACCCAGAAGATTTTACTTAAACAGAATAATGTCACTAAGGAAAAGAATAGCTTTTATAATGTAAAAATCAGGGCATCCTTAACTATTTGTACAAATGAGTGAATTACTGCATTT
This sequence comes from Coturnix japonica, assembly GCF_054131305.1. Taxonomy (NCBI): domain Eukaryota; kingdom Metazoa; phylum Chordata; class Aves; order Galliformes; family Phasianidae; genus Coturnix; species Coturnix japonica. The sequence goes on from NC_140664.1 coordinate 47,406,937, forward strand.
TAATTGTGTACCCCTTTTTTGTATATATTAAAAAACAAAATGATGCAAAAAAAAAGTAAAGTTTTTAGTGACTTATATTCCAAGGTTTATGATTTTAACTGCACAGCATTAGGTCCCCACATTAAGACAGTTACAGACATTTACATCTGCATAAAATGTATTGTTGAAATGTATGGTACTAGTTAGAAATGCTCGGTGTCCCTTTTCCTCGTGATTCATAGAATGAATGTAACAGGGAAAGAGGACAGTTGTTGTGGAAAGCTGTTACTATGAAATATGGAAAACATGAGATCTAATGATAAGTCAAAAATAACCTTCAATAGCTGTTCTAAATCAGGCAGAGCTCAATGGCTAAACAGACATGCTTCAAGTTATTGTTTGAAAACTATTCATCTGCGGTGCAGTTCATCCATTCGCATCATTTTGTTTGAAGTTGGCCTTTCTGAAGTGATTAACAATACTACTGCTAACTTAACTGGGATCCCCTGAATGTTTGTCAAGTGTTGTTGAGGTGTTTTGAGATGGACACTGTGAAAGTTCACTTTCAAGTGAACTAAGAGGTGGGAGAAGGAAGTGTGTGCTTTTTGTGTGTGAGCTTTGATGCTGTATCAACAGTGAGCGGCAATCATTGGTAGAATAGTTTTTTGTGATAAGGAATTATTTCACAAAATGTAAGGACGGACTTACACATCCATACAGTTCATTGCAATTTGTCATATTTGTCTTAGTTTAGCAGAATTGAAAATAGATAGGTTGAAAGAACCTGTCACCTTCCTTCATATGATCTTACTGTAAGCGTATTTGCAAAATGCATTAGGATAAGCAGACTTAGAAATGGGATTTTTAAAAATCCTTCAGAAGGTTTCTATTTAATTTTTTGTGTTTCATCATGCAGTGTGTGCTTTTGGTAGTTAACAGTCCCTGCAACTAAATACAAAGAGCTGGATGCTACATTCTTTACAGCGACTTGGTTGTGGCTTTAAGAATATAAGTGATTAGCAGGTGGCTTAAAATAGGCTGTCTCTACTAACCTCTGGAAGACTTTCCTCCTGGCTCATACAGTCCTTTCTTCAGTCCACTGGGCGTATAACAAAGGACTTTCCCCCTTCCTGTTCTCTTGTCTGCAGGGTTACTTGAACTGTAAAGCTGCCTAAGTAGTTTGGAAGTATATCCTGCCATAATTTATTAATCTGTGCTGCAGATTTCGGGGATACAAAACACTAAAATACCTGGTATCATGCAAGCTAAGGCAGTAATATAATTGCAGTACAAGTAAACAGACTCCATTTTTTTAAATGCACATCAGCATTCTCCCATTGAAATGCTTTTCAAAGCAGTACTCCTTGGTTTTATTTTTGAAGCCTAATGCTGACTTTCTGGGACCCAGTTTAGTTGCTACGGCTTCTGATTGTTTTTATTCCACTTCCTAAGAAATGTGGATGTCGGCAGAACCCTTTTTCCAATCCACACATTGTCTGGAAAATCTTGCACACTACATAAAAGTTAATCTACTTACCTGAAGACTCAACTTCTTCCTGAAATATCTTGGATCTCTTCCAGTTTCAGCAAAGAAAGGTCATAGTTTGGAACTATCATATGCAGGAGCATTGTTGAAAAATAACTTAGCATTTATATTTAAACCTCATTGTTATGTGTTTAGTTATTGACCTATGTATCTGTGAAGAGAAGTACATTTCTTCCTTCCTTTCTCTCTTCCTCTCCCTCCCCACTGAGGGAGGCTTGGTCCTTCTGCTACCTTTCTTCCTCTTTCCTGCTCTGTTAAAAATAGAACTCTTCCATTTTATTTTCATTTTCCTGAGCAACCGAGTTCCAGTGTACTCTGTCACAAGATTCACTTTCCACTATTGCCAGCATCCCTACGGATTTCTCTGTCCTAGATAGCACTTCCCCAGTGAGACACCAGATGACATAAGGAGATGAGGCGAGGGTGACCAGTTCAGCAGGGAGAAAGTGGAACATACCTGGAATCATCCTAGTAGGCAGAAACTTCCACTATATTATCATCTTTTGGAGAATCCAGCAAAACTCTTTATATAAGGATGACTATCTTCTGCTTGCAGCACCAATTGTCTTTTCGACTTCAGTTAGGATCCAGATTACTGGTAGTTTTTAGTCGTTTGGACATTTTCTCTTTCTTTCTGAGTGTTGGGTTTTTCTTCTTGCCTGTGTATGGTTTTAAATTATCTCTTTGACCTAAACTGTCAATACAGTTAAAGAAAAGCAATATAGTAATGCATCTAATAATACACCTAAGACTCCGTAAAAGGGTTTCTATCAGTCTGTGATCTTCTGAACAGAATAGATTGGTTGTGAGGAAGAGAATCAACAAGTCCTGTGGGTAATGATCTAGTTATTGTATTGCCCTTACCCTTTACAGATTGTTAGTTTACAGGTTAGCAAGATGGCAACCAAATCCTTTTGTTAAGTCGGAATGGTGGAGAGCATTGGCCTGGGCATTACCAGTGTTTCAGGTGCATAGAACTTGACTTTTGCTGGTTGGCATATGCTCTTTTTTAAAAAAACATCTTGGTTTTTTCCTTTATCTTTTTTTTAAAAAACCTGCTTGTTTTTGAAATAGAGAAGTCAAGAAAACAGCACAGCTTGTTCTGAAATTCTTTGGCATATTTCTGTCTCACCCTCAAGTTACGTGCAGCCACTGTTGAGATTGGTTTAATTTTCTTGTTAATATAGGTGGAAGATTTAGAGTCAAAATAATATTTCAGTAATTATCTCTAAAATTGCTACTAATAGCCTAAAATAGCAATAAATGATATTTTTTTATTGAAATAACTCAAAACTTTTTAGAGATAGCAGTAAGGCTTTTTTCTAATTTATAGATGGGGAAACTGAGCCATGAGAGGTCGTAGAAAATAGTTGACAGAGCCAGAAATAGAGCTCAGGCTTTTCCACTTTCAGCTCAGTGTTCTTGTCATTGGATACCACCAGATGGTCTCCAGATTATTCAGTAAATAAGCCTCTGCATCCTCCATAAATACTCCGCCAAAGCCAACTGGCTGCGTCTCACGCTTGCTAGTTCCCAGTCTGTGAGAGTGGCTGGCTTGACAGGTAACGCTATAGCTGGCTGCATTGATCCATCTTTTCTTCACCAGGCTAACTAGTTTTACCAAGCAGAACAATCTCTTCTCTGCCTCTGTTTTTAGCAGTTCTTCTCTGCATCACAGTGTACTTTTTAAATGTAAAACTCTCCCGTGTATGCTTGAGGCAAACAATCTGATTTGAAGGAACAAAATCCTTCTGATAACTGCTTGCAGATGTCTGAATAGTGTCTAAAGAAATGTTTTATCTGCTTTTGAAATCTGGATTGCTAAATTGTTACTGTCTGTATGCCTTGAAATTCAGAAGAGATATATATACTTGCATATGCATATGTATGTGCACGTGTGTGCGTAGCATGCCAGATGGGAGAGGAGGTTCATGACTAGAAGTAGGACTCTTTTTCTGGTCCCTTTTGTGCTTCCTAGTGCAAGTCCCTTTTGCTTCCATCTATTTTGGGGGGGATTTTCATGGCTTTTCAGTTCTTCAGGATTTGGTTTTATGTATGTGTAATGCAGGTGTGTCCAAGCTAATCATAATAGGTCTAGTAATGTTTTGTTGGGGAGTTAGTAGCATAAATCTAAACTCTCACCAACTGCAGCTTTCCTCAGTTCACATTGCTGCAGTAGTTATGTTCCCAGTGTTTTGCAAAAGCATAGCTTCTTCCAAACTAGGTAGTTGACTGCAGGGTGGATAAACCAGCTGGCAGGAATGGATGTCAACTGGTATTCTCCAGAACTGGAGGCAACAGTAATTAGGTTGGAGGCAGAGCTGCCATTCAGAAGGATGGGCTACAGAAACCTCCAATTGTTCAGCAGAAGTAAATGCCATATGCAGTAAAAAAGACAGAACAGCCCTCGGTATGGACAGACAACCCACTGGACAAGTAACAGCTCTGCTAAAAACAGCCTTGGAGATCTGGCAGAGAAGTTAAACATGAGTCAGCAGCACGTACTGACCACATCTACTCAGGACATACTGTGTAGCATTAGGAAGAGTGTCTGCTGGTCAGTGGAAGGGATTACCCCCCTCTACATAACAGTCGTGAGGTCACATCTAGAGCATACGTTCAGCTTTTCACTCATCAAGGATGAGAAATGTCAGAAGACTGCAGTCTGTCCAGTAGAGAAACCACAAAGCTAGGGGGGTGAAACACGTGGCATGTGAGAAGAGGCTGCAAGGAATAATCTTGTTTAGCCTGGGAAGGAGAATTCAGGATTTAATAACAGTAACTTTCCCCTGAAGGAGAAGGGAAGTTACAGAAACAGAGCCAGACCTCTTTGAGAGGTGTACAGCATTGGATAAGACAGCAGTCAACAGGCACAACCTCTGACAACAGAACCAAGTGAAGCAATTGACGGCTCACATGTATTTTTGTTCTCATCTAAGCTTACAATTTTCTACAGCTTGAACAACTCATAAATGGGTGGAGTTTTTACTCTTGGATTGTTTTCTTGAACTTGTCTAGGAAGAGCACCTTATGAAACATCCAATGTACGCAAATTGAATCATCAACAGAAAGCATCTAGATAGCAGCTGATGAACAATTGTAGCTCAGCTGCAGGGGTCCTGGTTGTGAGAGCCAAGTAAACCTCTGAAGACATGGCTGTGGTGCTGATGATGTGGGATGATAATTAATCACCAAGGTGTAAGTTTGTGTCAGAGTTGCTTATCTGTTTTAGGTAGCATAGGTTAAACTGTCCTCTGTTTTAAGTCCACGAACATTTGTTGGCCATCATTTGACGCATCCCTGAAACAGTTCACCCAGAAGGAAGATGCACATTTTTACAAGCACCAGGGCAACAGAGTAATTACGGGAGCTTCTTCAAGAGACTCTGTGTTTAAGGAGGCAGCATGTAAGGCTAAGAGTTAGGCAGTGTAGCATTACACTGTCAGCTTTCACAGTTTGGCAGCATCTTCCCCGTGACCCATTGCTTCTGCTATGGCTTTCTTAGAAATTCTTCATCTTCTCTGTTGGCCAGTGTTGTCCAGTGCCACTGTTTCTGTCTCTCTGCAATAGAGAAAAGGAGCCAGGCGACTCTGCTGTGGACTGTCCCATCTCTGCAGACTGAGAGCTGGAAGACTGAGCAATTTATCTGTCTTTGTCAGCTTCAAAGATGGTTTGGTTTAAAAATAAGTCATGAGATGGAGGTCAGCTGCCTATTCATGCAAATCAATGTCATGGTTTCAACTTAATAATTTTGGTACTGTGAAGATTGTTGCTCATTTATTGGAGTAGGTTCTCAAGTTTCTCTGCTTGACCTCTAAATGCCCTAAAAGTGTATGAAAACTTACGGGTAGAGGAGAAGAGAGAGAGATGTTTATCATAACCTCTGCTAGGATTTTCAGCTTTTGCCTGTGTTGGTAATGCAACTTTAAAAAATCCTTAGCGGTTTGACCCACTTAAAATCTGAATTTTATGAAACAAAATTAATTGATTCTTCCATTATTTTTTGTAGGTACCAACATGTGATATTGTGCTTTGTGATTGTTTTATGTACTAAAGTAGCAGAATCCAGAAGCAGGGATTTCATATCACTGCTATTTTCAAAACTGATACAGAACCTACCAGTCATGCTGACATTGGAAAACACAGGCTTGAAGGAGTCGGGATAATGTGTCTGTGGAATGCTGACAGGGTTGCTCGCCTTAAAATTAGACATTTTGATACATGGCGCACACATCCATCTGACAAACTGTATTATCCCTCTGCTCTTTCTTTCACTTTCCAGTGGCAGAATTGAAGTGTGACTTAAGAGTTATATGGACGTTTTGGGGAGGAGGATTGCTGTACATGAATGGAGGGAAAAAACAACCCTCGTCCACTTAGAACAATGTGACAGAGGAGAGTATTTACACAGGCTTATGTCATGCTCAGCTGTACACTAAAACAGCTGCTTGCTGTAATTTAAGACTAAGAACGTTGACAGTGTCCACTGAAAACACTGGACCTATTGTGCGTGCAGATAACAGTGCAGATAACCAGTAGTTGGCTTCTAGGCTAGTGCTGTCTTTTTTATTTTTCTTCCAGGGTCTCCCTGTGATGTTATTTGTAAAGCCTTTTGAAAGCAGGTCCCCTTTTTCCACTTCAACGTATATATGAATATGCTTGCCATATTAGCTTTGCTTACCACCTATACCAGATATTTTGAACCAGAGGCTGTAAAAGATGTGACAGCATAACTTCACTGGTTTCTTCCTATAATACCTAACAGATCTAAATAAACTTAAGGTCTGTAAATTGTAACCATCAGATGTTTGGTTTTACTTACTTTAGTTGAACTTACTGTGAAGTTTTAATTCTAGAGAGAAGTTATGATTCCATGTACTTTCTTCAGCGAGTAAAATTCTATGCCTGATTTTAAAGGGTCAAGAGCTGTGACCCCTTTCATGCCTTGTTCTCTCAGCAGCTGAGGCCTTTAAAAACTAAGCGGGCTGACTTGAAGTGGAACCCTTTGAAAATGCTGAGTTTGCAGAACGTCTGAGCAAAGGGCACGAAGCTCAAAGTGTTGTTTATGAAAGAGGTTTTGTCAGCAAGGTCTGCTGAAACGAATTCTTCATGTAGATTTGTCATTTTTGTAAATCAACATTCACTTTTTGATTTTTTTTTCCCCCAGAGCTAATATGAAATACTGCACATAGCATCTTCTCTATTATTAATCTCCAAAAGACTGTGCTTGCACACTGCGTGTGTGGGGGGGAAAAAACAACAGCCAAAAAAAACAGAGAAATACACAGTTCTGCACCCAGAGTGTAACAACAGACTACACCAGAACGTGCTGGGGGCTACCCAGCTCAGAAATAGCTCTGCAGGAAAGGAGCTGTGGGTCCCAGTGGACACCAAGTTGAACATGAGCGAGCAGTGTACCTTTACTGCAAGGAAGTCTAGTGGAGTTCTCATCAATGGGTATAAAATACTTGAAAAGAAAACACAAATAAGATGCCCAGTGACAGGATGGGACACTAAGGACAAACTGAAAAACAAGAAGTTCCCGCACTACTGTGTTGTGTGGGTGATGGTTGCTCAGAGAAGTTGTAGAGCCAACTGGGCATGGTCCTGGGCAGCCTGCTCTAGGTGGTCCTAATGGAGTAAGAAGTAGGTCCAAATGACCTCCAGAGGAACCTTCCAATCTTAACCATTCTGTGAGAACAAAAACCGAAGGATTCTACTGACCAGACTTGAACAGATGAGAACGTTCCATACAAAATTTAATTCATATTCAGAAGCTGGATTCTCATCAGACCAAAAAGTGAATTTTCACAACTTTCTGTGTATCTGATTTAAAAACAAACAAATAAGCTCTCAGAATAACTTTCTGTTCTCTCTGAACAAGCGTGTGTGGTGTACCAAAGTCATCCAAACTGAAAGGACCAGGCAGAGTGAAAAAGGAGAAGTCCCATTTCCCTCATTCCTTTGAAGAATTTCCCCTACCTTATGTGGGTTAGTGAAAAGAATAGCTACCGGAGTCAGGGCAAAACCTCAGGGTTCATCAGCCACAGCAATCGACTAAAAACACAATTCTCCTTCTTGAGAAACTCAAGTAACGTGGGAAATCAGTCCTTTTCACTCCTGTACATCTAAAAAAGCAATGAGGTAAGCAGCTAAATTGCACCAACCATACTCGTATACTAATTTTCAGTTCTCCCAAGCTATACAACTGTAGAGAGATCTCTGAACAGGAAGTTACATCTATTAGCAACATTGGTAATAAGTATATCAAAACATGAAGCCATTATTGGAAATTCTGTTTTGTATATAAGAAGAAAAAATGCTGATAATTCACAGAATCACTGAATTGCCAAGGTTGGAAAAGATCTAGAAGATGATCCAGTTCAACCATCACCAATACTTCCCAGCTAAATCATATCCCTCAACACAACATCCAAACGTTTCTTGAACACCCCCATGGTCAGTGACTCCACCACCTCCCTGGGCAGTGCATTCCAGTGCCTTACCACCCTTTCTGAGAAGTAATATTTCCTAATGTCCAGCCTGAATCTCCCCTGGTGCAGTTTGAAACCATTCCCTATAGTTCTATCACTGATTACATGAGAGAAGAGGCCGACCCCCAGCTCACTACAACCTCCCTTCAGGAAGTTATAGAGAGCAGTAATAACATGATACCTGCCTGAAGATAAATGGCTGGAGAACAAAATACGTAAGTTTATTTCTGTGTGTTAGGTATGCCTGCCACTACAGAGAGTAATCTGAACTGGGTGAAGAGGGAATGCAACAGTATTTTTTTTGTTCTAGAAGAAATTCCTGTTCTGAAACCAAAATGCATCGGACAGTGGGACTGTTCAGAGCTGCCATCCACTGGAAGAGTAGATGTGGAAAATCAGTTCCCAAATGTTTTTGAAGGCATAGGAAACCTGTCAGCAGAATGTGAGATAAAGTTCTCTAAAATTTTTTCCTTACTGCTGTCAGGTCATTACATGCATCTCATGAGACTCTGTTGCTTAGACAAAAGTTAGAAGAGCTAATGATTACCTAAAACTGAGCATAATGGAGAAATGTTAAAAATGTAAGACAGCTATTATTGTGGCAGCTGTGAAACAGAGAAGGGTTTTTTTTCCCTATGCTTTGATCATTAGGTAACACACGAGGATGGGAGTCGACAGTTATAGAAAACTTAGAATGTTTCTGGTTGTTATCTTTGGCAAAGTTATATTTCATTTTCTGTTGACAGTACTTTAATGTTTTAACTCCAGAAACAGCAGTCAGACTATCACAAAGATGTGCTGGGAGAAGAAATTTCACCACTAATATTTTCATCTCAGAAAGTCTTTCCATATTTGTTGAGAGGGATAAACATAGATATAGTTTTGAACCCTCATATGCTATGAAAAGTGGAGGTATCTAATAATGTAAAGATGTGTGACTTAAAAGCATTCATGGCTACATGTCAGTATGCTTGTACATTATAGCACAATAAGACAGGATTATTTTAGCGTTTTCCTCTCATTTCGAGGAGATTATTTCTAGGTATAGAAAAACAAAAAAGGAGACTTTCCCGGTTGTAAATCTCAAAGCTCCAGAGTGGGTTAGGCCAGGCAGAAGTCAGTAGGTTGATGTAGGTCACACACCGTCCACAGGGAATGCAGAGCAGGTTACTGCAGAGCCCCAAGCCTGTGGAATGCTCTGGATCTTCCAAACAAAGGAGACCAACTGGTTCTTCAGGGGAAAGGCCCTTCTGGTTTGAGCCATTTGCTGTTACTCACTGGGCTGGCAGCTTGACAGAGTATCCCTCCCTCATACATTCCTTTCTCACTAGATATATAATTATTCCTTTATATGTTGTCATAGTTTTAAGCTCCTGACTCAGATTTCTTAAATACCATCAAAGACAACTGCATATTCACTTCTCAGAACTTAGAGTTGCAGGTGGATTGTAAAAAGACGTGGTTGCTCTCCTCTCCATCCCTTTTATTTCCTGTGGGTCAGTGTTCTGTGCTGAAGGAGAAAGACCATCTTCAAGAGGGAATGTTTCTAAAGATCTCTTATCTTATTGTGTTAAGAAAAGATATGTCTTACAGACTTTGGTGTCACTTTACATCTGTCTCACTGCAGCTATGGAGGCAAATGGCCATTTCTCTTAATCCAGTTGGTTACCAGTGAGAATCACTTTCATACATGCTTTCACTGCCTCAACACTGTGAGGCTTTGGAAGACCTGGGAGTAGCCTGTTAACCAAGTCAGATCTTTACCTCATCTCTGTCATTGCATAATCCAGACTGTTGCAGATAACTCTAGTCTTGAGATAGATGGTGAAAGTGGTTAGAGAGGAGGAGTGTCTCCTATTCTGCCAGGCAAGTAGACAGTACTGTGGTGGAAATGCTGCACTCAGCAAGTGATGTAATCAGTGATCTGTCTTGCCAACCAGCTGTGCTGGAATGCGGGGATATCCTCATATGTGATCTTAAGATATGCATACTGATAATAGTGTGGTATTGATGTTACCCTGTCTGATAGAGATCTCTCTGCAAACAAGCAGGATACAAATCCTCCAAGTTCTTACTCAAGCTGAAGAAATAAATGGTCTGGTACCTAAGAATTCTTGATAGAATAAGGGCAAAGGCTTTATATACCTGTTAGCTGTCTTTCTTTCTATTCATTGGAGAGCAAGCAAAATGAAATAGTTCAAAGGAGCAGTAATTATACAAACTTAGTTCTGACATACTCCAGTTATCCTAGGGGATTAGCCAAATTTATTTGCTGGTACGATCTTTTTTTAATTATTATTATTATTATCATTATTTAGAAAAAAACTCTACCTTCATGCTGTTTTCTTTCCTGATGCTTAATTCTTGTGGCAGACATATGTCTAGATCTTGAATAGTTGATTTTGAAATTATGCACCTGCAACATGTCACAGGATTCTAGCATGGCTGAGGCAGGCAGGGCCCTCTGGATCCCCCATTCCCAGCCCTGCTGCAGCAGGGCCACCCAGAGCAGGGTGCCCAGGCCCACGGCCAGGCGGCTTCTGGAGACCTCCAAGGAGGAGACCCCACAGCCTCTGGGCAGCCTGTGCCAGTGCTCTGTCACCTGCACAGCACAGCAGTGCTCCTGCTGTTCAGAGGGAACTTCCTGTGCTCCAATTTGTGCCTGTGGCCTCTTGTGCTGGCTCTAGTCATAACTGATTAGCCTGGCCCTTCATGATGCTTCAGTCTCTCCAGCGTCTTTGTGGCCCTTTACTGGATGTATGTCTGTATCTTTCTTGTACTGTGTGGCCCAGGACTGAACACAGCATTCCAGGTATGACCTCACTGGTGCTGAAGAGAGTGGGTCACCTCCCTCAACCTGCTGGCAGTACTTTGCCAAATGCAGCCCAGCACACTATTAACCCTTTTTTTCAGCAGGGACGCATTGCTGGCTCATGAGATTGCTGGCATTTATTTTCAAATGTGTTGCTTTTTTGCATGAGCTCATTTCACAGTAAAATACTTCATGGCAAATCTCTTAAGTTAACTTCGACAATTAAAGATAACATTCATTAGTGATAAGACCAGAGGGAATGGTTTCAAGCTATGGCAGGGGAGATTCAGGCTGGATATTAGGAAGTATTACTTCTTGGAAAGGGTAGTCAGGCACTGGAATGGGCTGCCCAGGGGAGGTGGTGAAGTCACCAACCCTGGGGGTGTTCAAGGAATGACTGAATGTTGTGTTGAGGGACATGGTTTAGTGGGAGCTATTGGTAATAGGTGAATGGTTGGACTGGGTGATCTTTTAGGTCTTTTCCAACCTTGGTGATTCTATGATTCTATGATTTTAAATGTGCTTTAAAATTATTAGTCTACCTTTGGGGCACTGTGTCAAATTTATTCAGTGTATGTACGTGTAGTTGTTTTGATCACTAAAAAGAGGGTGTGCAAAGCCTTTCTCAAGATCTGGAAGTTAACTTTACACACCGTTGCTTAGAAGCCAGTAAGTAGCTGTTCCGTATATAGAAAAAGGAACTATTTACTTCTCCCTTTCAGGTGATATTTTTTTATATTAATATTCTGTTCTGATGATAACACTGAAAGAAAGGGAAGCTGGGTTTGCTGGATTTTCTTAAGATTTTGTTGAATTAGTGTATCATAATGATTTCATAAGAAATCTGACAAAAATACTGATGGCTTTAGAAAACTCTTTCTATTTGGTCTGTATTTGTGCTAAGATTTTTTTATTGTTGATGTATACAATTCTTTAATTCAAGGATTATGTGTAAAATGGCTTAAATAGTAATTAAGTAGATTAATTATGACAGAAACTGTTCCATTAGAAATTGTAGAATTATGTTAAAAAAGCATGACAGTGTTGAACTTCAATCATAAATTCATCAGATATTTTTTATTTCTATTTCTCTCCCATGTCTTCCATACATCATTCTGATTAAAAATGCGCTGTGTGCTCATGTCCATGGCGCACGTGTAATAAAGAGAGTACTGTTGTGGCAAAAGATAATCACACAGAATCATAGAATGGCCCAGGTTGGAAGAGACCTCAAGGATCATGAAGCTCCAACCTCCCCCACCACAGGCAGGGCCACCAACCTCCACATTTAGAATGGATTCGAGTCATGTATACCATGAAGGGAGTGTGCAATTGCCTTCTGTGTTGCATTGAGCAGAAGTGTTAGTTACATTTCTCATTAGAAAGTCTGTGATGATTTGCAGGATCCCACCTCAGAGGCAGTGGTTTGATGCCATTTCTGTCAGATTCAGGAGTTCACCACAGGCATGTTGTAGCATGAGGCAGATGTCATTGCTGTGTCCTCACAGAATTTGTCAAGGAGTTGATCAGCTACATCAAGGGGAGTAAATTCTTCGAAAGGGCTGACAATACCAGGACAAGGGGAAATGGTTTTAAGTTGAAAGAGGGAAGATTTAGGTTGGATGTTAGGGGGAAGTTCTTCACTAGGAGAGTGGTTAGGCCCTGGAACAGGCTGCCCAGGGAGGTTGTGGATGCCCCGTCCTTGGAGGTGTTCAAGACCAGGTTGGACGGGACCCTGGGCAACTTGATCTAGTAAATGTGTATGTTTGGTGGCCCTGCCAGGCAGGGGGGTTGGAACTACATGATCCTTGAGGTCCCTTCCAACCCGGGTCATTCTGTGATTCTGTGATTTGTATTGAATTATTGTAATTTCAAAAGCACAGCATTCTGCTTGGTTGGGGAGGCTTGCTTAGTTAGTACTCCAAGCAATGGTAGACATTCACAGTTTTTACAAATGAAGCTGAGGTTTCTGCAGTGCTCTGCTTTTGTTTATTTGTCATTTTGGTTTCCATTTAAGTTGAATCGAACCATTTCTCTTTGGCTTCAAAAATGAACTGCTGAGAATTTAAATGTATTACTTCAATTGTTTTCTGGTGTCAAAGGAGAGTAAGTCTCTGGTTGTGGAAAATTTGGTTTCAGTGGGTTCAGTAATTTTGACTTTAATGTTCCAGCAACAGTTTAAATCTTGCAAGAGTTATTTATTTTAAGCTTTTCATTCTCTTTGTTTTCGTTCTATTTGTTGCAACATTAATGGCAGATCCTAAGCACAGGTATGGTGTCATCGCTGTAATATTTTCAGAAGCCGTGCCTTAAAGAATGGCTTCCAAAAGAAAAGATGGAGAATTCAGCATAAACTTTTGCGACATGATTTCCCTGAGAGGCGGAAAACTTAAATACCTGTGAGTCTTCCTGCAATAAATGGCGGCATTTATATTCAAGTAGCCATGTATGTGTGTGTTTGTGTGCGCGTAAGTAGAACAGTCTTTCCTCCATAAGAAATACAAATTTGCATTGTTGAAGTCCAAAAATAAGTACTGGGCTTCTCCACAGTTATTTCTCTAAATTATTTTTCGTTGTTTTCTTAATGCAAATATAAGCTGCCTTACTGCGTGTACTCTTTCTTTTGGACACGGATGTCACTCAGACTTAGATGTCACTATTCTGCTTTTATGATGCACACCCCAAGCATGCTTCAGTGAAAGCAGTATGTATTGCTGCAGTTGGAGATGGGTGCTTGAAACCTGATTGTTACTTTACTGGTGTTTTAGTAGCAATGAAACCTTCATATTGAAATGCAGCTTTGCCTGCCTACATTTGCTCTCAGCAATTTGGCTGCTAAAGAAACATAGTACTGTCTTGAGAGGGCAGTCATATAGAAAAGTACAGGACAGTGTTTGTCATGTGTCACAATCTAGTACTTGATTTTTTTTGTCCTTCTCTGTTAAATGAAATGTGATTATTTGAGTTTAGAGGTGTTGGCTATTTTATTTCAGAAAAGCATGGTGGTCTGATTCTGTGTTTGTTACATTTTGTAACAATAGTATGATTTAATAGATAATTACACAGTGATTGTTAAAATGATGGAACAACAGAGTCTGGAGGTTTGAGATACATTTAATTTATCTGTTATAACCTGAATTAACTTGGTAAGAAATGGCTCCTGTTGCTGTAGTAACCCATCGTTTTCTGTAGTAACCCATCGTTTTCTGTGGTAGTAACATCAGAATGCATCTGTTGTGATGCTCAGTTGTGAGTTACCATGGATCTTGCTTATCTGTGTCCATCCTAGCAATACTATGTGAATGAAAATGTAATGCAACAGTGACTTGCTGTACTATTGACTTAAAATATTGAGTTCAGGAAGCTGCTTTTATTATATATTCTGTGTATTTGGGATTGTAGTGTGTTGTATCTGTGTGCCAGATATCACTGATTTCAAAGCAGTATTTTGAAAAGATCGCATCATTTTCTTCTTGGATTAGCACTGACACTTGTGGGTGGGTATTCTTTCATGTTTGATGGCTTCCATTCCTGGCTGCTAGGTACAATTAGTATGTTGCGATCTTTTGCCTGGATCCTCAGTGTATCCAAAGGATGAATGCCTTAATACAGTCTCAGAGTCTTCTGCCAGGCCACAAATAGTGTTCTGTAGTCCATGACAAATTACAGTGTTTTTAATCTCAAATACTTGAATAGACCTTTGAGAATTGTCAGAAAGCAGTGCTGACCTTACCCTGAAGAAACATTTTGTATGTGTTTAAAATGACAAGATCATAATTTTTTTGTAGAATTTGCTTTACAACAACAGCAAAAAACAATGTGTATCTTAATGAAGCATTTGAATCGCTTAAGTCCTTTATAGTTTATTCTTAAATATTATAGCATGAAAGAGAACAGATTGGTCATTTAAAGTATATATTGGTTATTTCCTGCAGTGGAGTGTCATCTTCTGTGAGCTGATGCTTTGCAGCCATGTCTATAAGAGGAAATGGCTGGTTTCGTATTTAAGTTGTAATAACCCTCATTTTTATAATGTCACAAATACATCAACATCATAGGAATCCATGTTCTTGAAATTGCAGTTCCTTTGAAGCAATAAAGTTTAAAAGTTCTCAGTAATCTACTTACTTAAATCTTAAATTAATTTGGAGTGGAGGAGGGTATGTTTGAACAGCCAAGAAATACAGAGCTACCTGTTCGGTTTAGGAGAGAACTGAAGAACTGATAAACAGAATCTTCTGCGATCATTATAAATGCAGATGCTCATTAAGCTTTTAGGGCAACAGGCATTCATGTGGAAGTGCTAACTTACTGAAACAAGAAGTTTTTAGGAATCTGACATAACGTGGAAAAGCATTTCCTAGTAAACTGGCTGAACACACAGCCCAGGAGAACTTCCCAGGCTGTGAGACTCCGATTTCTGCTCAGCCCGGTTTTCACTCAGAGAGCAAAGCAAAGTCTCACTTTACCCAGGGGACCAGCAGGACCACCTGCCTGGGGATATGCCTCAACTCTTTCTCTATTCTTGATTATAAATATAGGCTTAAATCTGTTGTGCACTGAGGTGTAGCGTGCATACTACTTTTTAAGCACATTCATCATAAAAGAGGCTTCCTAGTGGAAGAGTGAACAAACACAGCAACAGTTCATAGTGTTGTCTCATATTACTGACCAAACAGAAAGTGAAGGTCACTCTACAAGGAAAAATAATCTAAATCCATTAAGAAGTGTCTCCCCTTGCTTGAGCTGTTGTTGCTAAAATGCCTGTCCCCTCAGCAGATAGCAGTAACCAGGAAATAACAAGGTTAGGTATATGTTATGCTCTTCATCTACCCTTTCACTTGCTAGAAAACCCTTACACCCTCAACTAGTTTCCTCCCATAATCGTAGCCTACGTGCCAGGGCCTTCAGACTGAAAAGGGTGTAGTCTTGGCTCCCGTGCTGCATGGCTGGATGTTGATGTGGTAGGCTGATTTGTAATAATTTACATGCTGCATACTTCCATATATGATTCCATATTCACAAGCATTACTGTACTAGCTGTTGTAACAACTTGTAAGGGCAGGGGGGAAAAATGACTGTTCTGGACTTAGTAGTTACAGAGAAAGTAGAGAATTAAAATAGCAAGAGAACATCTATGCAGCGATGTAGAAGAATTACAATGTATTTTTCTCAGCATGAGGATATGTGCATGAGATGTAGGACGCAGTAAGATAATACAATAAAATATTGGAGCATTCCTGGTTTCTGAATATTAAGAAAAACAGAGCCCCGAGTATAATGACTTCATAAATAAGATCTCAAGTAAGCTTTGCATGAGAAACTGAATAAAAATACAGGAGTTATATTCCATATAAAGAATAGCCACAACATTCCTTGACCATAAAAAAAAACATTAATTCTTATAAATTGAGTTTCTCTTAGGAATTTCGTTGAGATAAATAGATTCTTAAAATGGGGATTCACGTCTTTGGTTGACATTTGTCCCAAGTCCTCATCAATCCTTCTGGGCAGAGCCAGATTCAAGCTACAAAAATCAACCCCCCTATTAGTCTCCGCAGTTTAATCATTTGCAAATTATGATTGTTACTGATAGTGTTCATAACAATCTACTTGTGTAAGCATGTGTACATTCCACTGAATGCATTTTTCCAGTTATGTGTGTGGTTCACTTAAGACCATTAGGAACTGCAGAAATAGTCCTGAGCAGAATATTCCGTGAAAGTTTTACAGAATGTTTCCCTTCTCTTTATGCAAACACATATGCAGAAATCAAGATACTGCTTACATTCTCCTCATGCAATGGCATTGCTAAATTGAGAAAAATGTGTTTTTTAGCTGCAGCTTAATTTTGATTTATTTTGTATTAAGTAGTGGTAACTTTTGAAGTGGCAGGTCAAATGAGGAAAAAGACTTCATGGTAAATAATTGTGGAATATATTTTAATGAGTGTTTTAAATGTAAAATTACAGTTGGCAGTAGGAACAAAACATAATAGATATATTTTGGCTTTTAACATCAGCAACACAGACTATTGTGTAAAGTCCTTCTCTGTTATGTCTAGCGTTACAAAATCAAGGATCATTTTTTAATTTAGCTAATGGTGATACAAGCTGGAAAGCAAACACAAGACAGTTTTTCTGCTGTTAAACAATTTTATGGGAAGACTGTATTAACAGCTTTGCTCAATAGTAAACCCCAAATTTAAGAAGATGTAGGTAGATTTTTTTAAAAATGCTTAGATCTGCAATGTTTTCTCCTAAAGACAATATTTAGAACTAAAGAAAAGCCACAGAGAGAGAGAAAACAAACCAAATGTCAATTATATGTAGAATTTAAGAAGTAATTCTTCATTCCTGGTCCTTTCATACAGCATCAGTTCATCCATCCCAGACTAGTTTATTTCAAATCATTTAAAGTGTTTTCTTCCCCTGGACTGCTGCATGGCCCATTTGTTTCTCCACACTGTGGTAGCACCATTGATCAGCCCTTTATGGAATTACTTACGCTCACTTAATGGAGAGCACATCAGTTACCTCTTCCCTCTCACCCCATCTGCCTGTGGACACTGGGCAAGTGGAGTGGTACCTGCATCCCTTGTCCTGACAGAAAGCTGTGGAGATACACTTAGATTAATACTGCTTAATGTTAAGAAACCACTTGCTAGATGGTGTAAACGATGTGCTAATTAATTGCAGGCAAGATCTCATTAGAAGAGTGTTTGCAGTATGAGAGAAAAGAAATGTTCTCAGAGTTCAAAAATGCAACTTATTTAAAATTTTAGTTCTGTTTAGTTGTATGAAGAGGAAGCTCAGAGGAGACCTTATCACTCCCTACAGTGACCTGAAAAGAAGTTTTACCAAGGTGGGGCTTAGCCTTTTCTCCCAGGTAACTGCAATAGGATGAGAGATAATGGCCTCAAGTTGTACCAGGTGGGGTTCAGGATGGATATTAGGAAATTTTTTTTCTCCAAAGGTGTGGTGAGGTCTTGGAACAAACTGCTGAGGGAGGTGGTGAAGTCACCATCCCTGGAGGTGTTCAAGAAACATGTGTATTTAGTATTGACCGATGTGGTTTAATGGGTGTGGTGGTGATGGGTTGGTGTTTAGACTAGATGATTGTAGTGGGCTTTTCCAACCTTAATGATTCCACAGTTCTGTGAAATCAATTAGTGAAAATTCTCTTTTTTTACAGAGACTTTTGAGATGTCAGTTCTGACAATAAAAGCCTTGCCTCCAGAAGAGCAGATTAGAGCATATATGCGTATCTATGCAAATATGCATATCCATGCAAATAATTATGTTAATCATTCATATGCTTTATTTTTTTCACGTGTTTTATTTTGGTTAGATTTTTATTAAGGTTTGATGAGTAGCAGAATACAAAAGATGTGGGAAACGCTTTCAGATTTAGGTGCATTATTTTATCTGTTTATGTTTTAACAAGAAAGCTGGAAGATGGATGTGAATGCCTGTGTCTTTTATGACATGTAATCTGATGATAGGGTGATACAACGGCTGTTTTCTGCAAGGTATTCTAGATAATCTCTAGGTTTTCTAACTTAGTTCCTGGAAATTTTATCTTTTGTTCTGCTAAGAACATTATGAGCAGATATCTTTACAATTGTTACATGGGAATATAGTGTGATATAGCGGTAAATTACATTTGGGAGTTGCTAATGCAGCTATAAATCTGCAAACAGAAAGTTTCCATGCTGAAGGTTTGACTGATTTAGAGTGTACTGGATTTGTACTGCAGTTAAAGAGCATAGTTACCCAGATATAGATGGATACTGTAATTGTTTTTGAAGTTATCACTGGAATTTCTTGATGTAAATTAGTGATCAAATACACACAATTTAATGTTCAAGATTCACTTACTTTAGATTATGTTTGCAAATCTAGAAATTTTGAGAACTAAAATTCAGCAGGAACCATTTGGTATGGATTTAAAAAATATAGAATTCCATAGGATTAGTGAAGGAGGTTTTTAAATGTCACCATTTCACTGGTTAACTGTCTTGTTCTACACACAAGGGAGCATAAAATACATGAAAATGTGATAGCAGTTAAATTTCTTCAAGACTTGTCTCCACTTGTCTCTGAAGTTAACTTATACGTACTTGCTAGTGTGTCATTGTTGGTGGATCCGTGTAGCATGTGTTCTGACCAAAGGAGTTTTTCCATCAAGGTAATCATGCTTTCTTTTTGAATGATGCAATTAAGCTGTCAGAGTTGCAGCCTGGCTGTGCTTTTGTTTGTTTGTTCAACAGATAAAAACTGTGTTTTTGTGGTGATTAGGCAGCATAGTATTTGAGTTAGGTATCCAAGAAGCATATTTTATTTCAAAGATTCTATCTATTTAATTGTACTCCATAGTATTTTGTAGTCTTCTCTGTAAAAAAGGATTCATGTTTTTTCTGTTGTACACAGTCTGCTTTTAGGAACTTACTGCAGTTTTCCTTTTGATTATGTTTATGTCATTCAACGCATCTGAAATCAGTTGATAAGAGCCCCTTAGCATTTTTTATTAGCTTTATGAAGTTAGTTGCCTAATCTTTGACACCTGTTTTAGAAATAGCCTTTATAACTGATATGACCATCGTGTGGCAAATACAATAACAGATATTCTGGCTCTTTTGCTTTACCAAAAAACTGGAGTGGATATTAAACCCTGCTTTCTAGTGCTCCTCAGTAGGAGCAGATGTATTTTTATGTTTATTTTGTAACTTGCTTCTAAAGGGAAAAACACTTTTCAGTATTCTCTTGATAATATTTTTCTTCTGTTTTGCCAGCTCATACCATTAGAAATACCTCAAGTAATGAACCAGACAGTAATTGTACGTTAAGGGACAGTGAACAATGACTTGTAATTTGCAGGTGTATAATAAACAGATACAGTCATAGCTCAATTACTGACAATATACAGCATGTTTATTTATGTTATTTTAGGGTTTCTTTGTGCACATACATTTTTATCTTTATATGCGTGGGATCCTGTCGTTATTGTGGATCAACTTGATCAATATCGCCAACTGGAAATCAAAAATGATTAAAATATTGATAGATGTCAATGTCAGTCACCATCAATGTAAGTCATAATCTTAGATTTCTGTTGCATTAAGATGCTCTTTTAAGAGCTCAACATTTTCACTAACTTCTTCATAATTGCACAGGGGTTACCAGCAGTCTGCTCAGGCCGTGCTGAGGGCACAGTTTGGCCAACCTGCTCATTACTAGCAAGCAATCATACTTTGCCTGGGGTTGTTATTTAAAATGTTGGTCTACAGGGCTCAGCAGAGTGCAGAGTTGTCCTAAAATCGCAATGATTGTCTTTCCTTCAGAAGAAATTGAGGAGGAATTGGGTAGTTCCTTTTGGTAGCTGCCTTAGCCTTGACACGGCATTAGTGTTTAGGATACGGCCTATCCAAAAAGTAAGCCAGTACTTGAAAAGCCTTGCCTGATCTGGTGGGACAAATTGCAGCTGGCAGGTGGAGTCTTAGTTAATAGTTGTAGTTTATGTGCTTAGAAGTACCTGAAGAATATTAATGTCAGGATCCACTTGCAGCAGATCTTTGGGAGTATGAAAGCAAAACATCTTCTCCCCCTGAAAGGGCGAGGGGTTTGCTGCTGAGCTGAGGCCTCTACGGGCTGAGCACAGAGCCATTTTAGGTGAAACCACGTGTCTCTCAGAAAGGCAGGGCTAACTGTTTTGCACTCTGTAAACATTTAAAAACTATCATTTTTATAAATACAGCACATTGAAGATCCAGTTTGTTAAGATACATGCCCATTCTCTGTCAGATTTCTAGACAGTTTCTGAAAAGTAGAGTTAAAATTAACATACAATTGAAAGCATAGAGCAATTAAAACCGTATCTGACACAGAGAATACAGGTACCCTTTAGTTTTGATTAGAAAACTTCATTACATGGATCATTATTCTGATGTGAAGAGCACTTTCCAGTTCATCCACATTTTATTACAGTTTCTTATTAAGAATCCAGTGTGGAAAAATAACATCCTAGCAAAAGGGCAAGAGGTAAAAGGCCTTATTATTTACTTTTTACTTCATCTACGGCATAAATCCATCTTCAAAGTATGATCTTGAAGAAAGCAGAACCTGAAAGGAATATTTTTAACTGAATTTCCTCATCTTACAAATTGAGCTTTAACTTCTGATGTTTATATGCATTTTCTGATTTAACTGCAGAATAGATCTATTAAGGTAATAATGAAGGCTTTTTCCCAACTGGGGAAGTGCGTTTCAGTTTGGAAAAGGCTATAGATCACAAAACAATGAATCCATGGTTGTGTAGAAGCGCTGTATGGATGTTGCTCTTCTGCTTTGGTAGCCCTGATGGGCTCTTTGGTGTAAGCACTATCTGCAGTAACATAGGGATGAAGGTGCTTGAAGGCTATGTGGGGTCTTGCATGGTGGTCTTACCTCAGATGCTGCCAAGGTCTGGTGGGAAATCCAACAGCACTGACTTTAAGCTTAAAATACTTCTGTATTTTACTTAGGTAGACAATGCTTCAGATAGTGGCGGTGACAGATTTTAATTAATCTGAAGAAATTTATTTCCTACAACACTGAGACAAGAGCGAATCTTCTCTTTCTGTTTAAGGAACTGTAGCAATATTTATCTTTTAAAGGGAGAAAATTACCTACTTTTATTATTTCATTCAATTCAATTATTTAATTCCATGTCCTCGCTTTGGTATCACGTGCTGAGATTCATTAACAGTTCTTTGGCAGTCGTAAGACACTAATCATCTGTTTACAATATTGATCAGCAGCTTTCATTTTAAATTACACTGGAAGTGAGAAATAAACCTGCAGCGAGTAGTAAATAAAAGACTGGGAAGCAATGAAAGATGCTAGTTTAGGCTATATAGAAGTTTGTTTTCAGGTACCCAGTAATCATCTGCTTCCTAATAAGCTGAATCCTTGTAACAACCTCCAGCTGTGAAATTTAAACAGAATTTCCCATCTGCAAGTTGCTCACTCACTCTGGTTTACTATATTACTACAGATCAGATTCCTGTCCCTGCTGATACAGGTTTCTGTTCACTTCTAGGCTATTCTTCTGAGCTCCAATGAAGAGGAGCAAGACATCATTTTTGAGATGGAAGAATATTTCTGGGCTAATAAAACGTACTTTGGTTCTGATGCCTCATTTGTTGCAGCATATGCATTCTTTTTATGCTACGTATAATGAGATGTGATTATCTTAATTCTTCAGAATGGAAATTTAAGAAAAAAAACATTAGGAATTAAAATCTTACTTTTCTGAATTAATCTGAAAAAAGTTGGTTTCTGTGGCTCATCAGCACTAGGGCACGGGAAAACAGCTAAGAGTACCAAAAAACAGAGATGAAGCTGAAGAGTCCAGATAAAATGTGTGGAAGAGTAGGCTGAACAGATCTAGCAGCAGTGGACTGACTTTTACATTACTTTCTAATTTAATCATGAGGGTTGCTTAAGTTGTGGATCCTGCTCATTAGTCACGTGATGTTGCCAGCGTTTATTTCCGAATCAAATCTATAAAAGGAAATGAGAGTTCTCAGTCCTTGCAAAGCACTTGTCTGGTAGGAAATCACTTACAAATAATAAAGTCTGTACTAAAGCATGAAGCAGTTCCCTGATATGTGACCTTCAAAACTGGCTGAAGGAAAACAGCTGAAGCTGTGAGCAGTAGAAACCTTTCATACTGTCAGAAAAATAAGATGCAAGCTTGTGTTTTTTCAGCTTGCTTGATGGTTGTCCTCACTATGGAGCTGTATTTACAGAACCAGCAGGGGTTACCCATGGGCAGGGCAGGCCAGCTGCCTGCAGATGCAGCAGTGATGAGTCCCTCAGCTTCATAACCCACCCTTCTGACTTAGAATCATAGAATCCTTAGAGTTGGAAGTGACCTTTAAAGGTCGTCTAATCCAACTCCCCTACAGTCAGCAGGGACAATCGCCGCTTGATCAGGTTGGTCAGAGCTCTGTCCAGCCTGGCCTTGGTCATCTCCAGGGACAGGGCATCCACCACATCAAGTAGTTGAAGGTTTTCCCACCATCTGAGTAATGAAAACAGAACACATTTGCAAGAAATGCTGAGAGCACCCCACAAATAGCTGACATTGTGGTTCTCATCCCCAAAAGTTGACAAAGCACATGTTTAGCTTTGTATTTCCAAAGCAGCAGCCAGAAGTTGACTGCATGATTTTCTCCAATGACTGCAATAATAATCCTTCAGAGGATCTCATATTTTTTTTTTGTTGTTCTGATTCATGTGGAAGTACGTTGTGGTATGATAAACACGACTGCTTCACCATGCAGCTAATAAAAAAAAACAGTGATCAGATACAGTGCTATTCAAAATGAAAAAACAGAGGATTCAGATCTAACACTGACATGTTACCAAATGTAAGTTATTATTATTGCCTTCTATTTTAAAATAAAAAGTCTTGATGACACTTAGTAGTGTGAAAAACCTGAAGTTTGCCACTTTATAATAGATGTTTAATGGTAGTACCTACTTCATCCCTTCGTCAGGTAATGCAGAATGGCCTGTACGTAATCACAGAATCATAGAATGGTTTGGGTTGGAAGGGACCTTAAAGACCATCTGGTTCCAACCCCCTGCTATAGGCAGGGACGCCTCCCTCTAGGTAAGGTTATTCACAGCCCCATCCAGCCTGGCCTTGAACACAACTAATCACTAATTAAATGTTGCCTTGACTTAAAGGTGATGAAATATCATGTTCATTAAAATGTTTACACAGAGGCACAGCATTTAAACTATTACAGAAAGAGAACAGTTCTGGGTTGATTGCTGTTTCTTGTTCTGAATGGTCTCCACTGTTTCTCACATAGTGAGGTGAAGAATCAAGTTTTGACAAACAAAATCCATAATGTTATGCAACACTGCTATGGTTTTTAGTAAGCAGAAAGCAAACCTCTTCCAGAACGCATAACACCTGTATTATGTTTTTCAGTAATATTTGAGTTTGGAAGGTCAAAGCTTTTAGAAAGAAATCTGTATAATCAACAACTTGATCATAGTGATAAACTACCTGCGGCCAAATTTTGGGAAGTATTAACATATTTCTGACTTTGCTGTGAGTACAGAGGGGTTTTGCATGTTGTTCCCCATTTGCAGATTTTCCTCATGCTGGATTGTTATCTGCTGTCCACAGAAAAAAATCACCCTCGGAGAATTATAACAATAGTTACCTTTTTCTTTTTACAAGTGCTGCGGAAATACAAAGGGCAGCGATGGTTCGGAGCTGTGTAGCACATCTGTAGTTAATTTAACAAAAAGACAAGAGATCATTGAGAACATTTATGCATTCAGGGAGAGGTTCTAACATGGACAGGAATGAGATACCTTCAAGGAGAAGTATCCTCAGACCTCTTTTTGTGTTCAGAAGCGTCTCTTTTGACACATTTAAGTTGGGAAAGTACTTAAATGTGTTTCTCAAATTTTGTAGACCAGTGCTGTGATCTGTGGAACTGAACTTGTTGATTTCTATGAAATATCATGGCAGATACGATGTGTTTCTAGAAGGCAAAGAGAACTGCTCAGGCAATCAGGCTGATACCGTAACTGTACACACTTCCTGGAAATCTAAGGCTGAGTGAAAGCTTAAAAGTCAAGTCACAAAAATAGTTCAAGAAAGAGACATAAAATGTTCTATGGCTGCTCATTCCTGGGTTTTGTACACTGTCAGCTAGCTCCACAATCATCAGTTTTGTCTAGATGTAGCAGTATGTGGCAGCTCCATGAAGATGGTGCTTTTATATGTTTATAAATACTGTTTGTTTCTCTAGGTTATTTCCTTACACTTAGAAGTTAGATAGGATTGTCCTAGAAGCTAATGAAGTGATTCTGTTTTCTTGGAACTTAGGGTGCACCGACATAAGCGTGTTCTGCAAAGGTGTTTTTTTACCATCCTTCTATGTTCAGTCTTGATTAACAGAAGTTTCGTGCAGAATGGTTGTGCTTCAAGGCTAAGAAAAGCAAAACAACTTAAGTGAACTGGGAGAGAAGGTAGATGGGGACTGATTACTTTTACTTCTCTTTGACATATCCAGAGTTAGGTTTTGGAGGAGGGTAAGAGGCCAAACTGCTGATTTGCCTATCAGAATGAGTCACTAGCTCACAAAGGAATTGCATTGATTATTGCACACCCACAAATTACTATGGAAGATACACTGCAGGGGTGGAGGTTATGCTTTCCCTAAGGGTTTCTGTATAATTAATCTGCTGTAAGTTCTGGTACTTTAGAAAGATCTGAACCGCACTGTTAAGTATGATCCTTGCATGTCAGTTTGCCACTCTCACATGGTTTTGATGTTTCTTGCACTATTGCTTGAGTATTGATGAAAGGTTTTGATACCACTGCTATGGGAAAAATTCAAGTCATATATTCTGTTTCTGTTTTTAGATTATAACTCTGTTTGCTTGTCTTTGTTATGGGCATTAGGAGTCTATACCTGCAGCAAAACAGTTCCCTTGTTAAGTTGAATGTTTCATAAAGGATTAAGTGGAACTGCCTGAGCCATAGGGGACACTTTTGTCTCATAAACAAGAGGCTGATTATCAAGAGTCTGTACTTGTTAGTGGAGAAGGTAACTAAGCAGACTCCCTTCATATATTCATATCTTACCCCATAATTTCTGCATTAAGACTATTTAAAATTTTCAGTTCCTACATCTATAGCTACTCTTTGTAGATTTTGGAGGATGATGAGTATTTTTAATGGAAGATGAGTTGTTATTCTGGTGTGCATAAGCGAACCAGTAATAATTGGAGGCACTGGGACAAATTGTCTTTCACTGTCCCTTGCGGGATTCTTATAACATCAGTTAACAACTGTCTCAGTTAAACACTGGGTTAACATTATAAATTTAGACTCCAAAAGTTAAGATTGCCTATGCGACTCTTTTATATGGAAGATTATGCAGATAGTATATCAGATTCCTGTGTTCTTTTTCTACATGGGCCTGTTTTGCCCATAGCAAAGAAAAGCCCAGGCAGTGGAAATAAATACTATATAAAAAAATATAACAAAAGATAGTTCGCAGTCAGCTCATCTCTCTTCAGATTCTTACTAGGAAAGTGTATTGATAAGTCTGTAGGGATCTATCAGTGGCCTCCAAAGCAAAAGGGCTTTTTATGCTTGGAACAGATTTTTAGCTCTATAATGGTTTTACTGGTCAGGATGTGTGTTTAATGGATGGAGAATTGCTTTGTTGTTTTATTTCTTTTATCTTGGAGTCTCAGATCTGCAAAAGTCACTTTTTCTTTCTCCAGGTTTCACTTGGCTGAAATACAGACTTTTTTTAACTGCTGTTCTTCTTCTTATGCTACACATGGCTCATTGTAAAAACACGAACGTAATACCAGTCCGCTAATCTGATTTGAGGCATCAGTTGCAGCCAGAGCGGCGGCAGAACAAAGCCTTCTGGTCATGTTAGGGGAGCTTGGCTGAGCTTCCTTTCCCTGGGGACTGGATCTCTGTGGTCTTCCCTCCAGCACTGCAGGAGAAGTGCATCCTTTCTGCTGCACTGAAGGGGCTGGTTCAGTTTTGACTTAATACACTAAGAAGAATTTGGGCTGCAGAGTCAAGCACCTCACATTCAGAAAACCCACACTCCTTGGAGTGTCATGCATATGGTATTGCAGCATAACCCCATTGATTGTCACTCTCTTTTTCCACCAAAACCTTCCTGTAGCCAAGTGAGTTGATGAATGAGGTGCTGGGGATCTGCAGCATTGAGGCTGGCTGCAGTAGTCACCTGCTGTGGGGACCTTGGAAGAGGTTGGCTGCCAGCTGGTTGTGGGTCACAGGGTTTAGCTTTCCTGTGGCTTAGCAACTGGAAAAAGAAGTAGGAACTGAAATTCATAATGGAAGTGGTAGCTTCATTTCACACCCACTGTGAGTGAATACTGAAAATGTGTAACAGTCGCTACTCAGGTTGCACTTCTTTAAGTGGTCATCACGCTGATCAGACAGATTTAATCTGTATTTTAGATGAGAAATTATCTTGCAGCTAAGGCTTGAAGGATAGGAAAATGAATTTCAGTGAGGGAAATAGATCTTATTTCCTGTTGAGATCACCAGATGTTTCCAGGCTTACAATACATTAACAGAAGGAATATGTGGAGTACAAAATAAAATGGAGTTTTCCATACAGCAGCTTCTATGAGACTGGAAGGTAACATCAGGATAGCTATTAAATATATGCTCTGTCTGGAAGTAAGACAGGAAGGGATCTTAAAAGAATAAAAATTGTATCATTGACCTGGCATGAACTTTTGTGGTTTGTAAAGCAATCAGGGGAAAAATTCTGATTCCAAAATACATAAAGAATTGTTCATGAAGATACGTCGCTGTTTAATTTTCACTACCATGTATTCCTAACTTAAACAGCTGAAAGTGGACCAATTCCATTTTATATATATACTCAGAATTTTTTTGTAGGAGTTACAACACGGAGGAGGTTTCTACGGTAACCTACCAATAAATTTGTTTCCAAAATAAGGAAAATAATTCTCAAGAACATGATGTGACTTCAGGTGGGATAAGGTTGAGACTTAGCCGTAGTGGATCTGTGTTTGTATCTTTACTGATTTCTTAGCATGTTTTGTGTAGGAATATATTCCCTCCATATTTTTTTCTACTTAAAATGTCTTTAGAACAGGCAAGTAGAAATAGTTTCACAACACCTTTTCAAAATGTGCTAAAAATATAATACCATTTATGTCAGTGACATCAGCTCAAGGTGTTTCTCAAACTTCTAATCACATCAAACTGGGTATTATTTGTGTGGCCTGATGATTGCTAAAAATTCATAGAAAACTTGTGTAAATTAAAGTGCCTGTAACTGCTAGTAGAATCAACATAAGAGTTAGAGAACAGCTTGAGTTGGAAGAGACCATAACAACCATGCAGTTCCAACTCCCTGCCATGTATAGGGCTGGCACCCATTAGATCAATCTGCCAAGGCTACATCCCATGGTTCTTGATACCTTAGGCATTATGATTGTTTTGTTTCTCTAATGCTTTAATTAGAATGCTGTTTCAAATATATATACATACATATTTATGGGCTTATTTTGTATGTGTATTAATGGGTGCAAATATTTGCATGCCGCTGTCTCTAAGGAGAAGTTTGGCTGGGACAGTTCTGTTTTGCTTTGTTTTCTTAGGCATGTTATGATGCAGGTGTTTTTATGCTCTCATGCATAGTACAATATTTGTGGTTCATTTCAGTATACTAAGTGTTTTCAGTAGATCTCAGTGCTTTTGATCTGAGAGAGGCTGAGAGCATCAGAAGTCCCTAGACATTTTTCACGTTGCCACCTTCCTAAGCTCCAGCTAAGATTTCTTAGAGGACCCAATCTTTTGACTTTTAAGATCTTCTGGATAGCCACCTCCTAGAAGTCAGCACACTTAAGAAAATCTTACATCAAGACTCTCATAATGAAAGTGACTGAAGTCACAATTTACTCACGCAATCTGATTTATGTTATACTAATCCAAAGTAATGTTTTGCTTCTAGTTCCCTGCCTGACCTAAATGTTAATGACCAAGCTTTAGCCCACCTAGTAGAGCAAACCTGTCTTCACCATCCCTTGAAAGTCTCTGGTGCTCCCCCAGGACAGGCATTGCCAAATGTGGCTGCAGCTCTGAGAGGATGTTGTCCTGTGATAGAGGGCAGGTTGGATCTGGAAAGAGCAGGTACACTTCTTAGTATGTGGGAGCATCACCATCATCCCATGTACACTGGGAACCTTCATCAGCTGAGGAGGAGAAAAAAGTGCTGAAGAATTTAAAGAACAGAAAGGGGTTAAAAACAAGTGTGAAAAGTTAGATCATGGTACTTGGTGTCTTGAAATGAAGGAAGATTTTTCTGGAAGACTTTAGTCACCTGGGAAGGAAGGATCGGGTAGATGTGTGGGAGGCAATTTGCAGGCAAGTGTACTCCTCTGCAGTCGATCGGTACATTTTAATGAGGCAAGTATATTTGCTCTGTTTTATAGGATTTGCTTTGGACTAGAACTCTGGAAGTCATTTTAGATAGACTGCTTTGAGATACAGTGGTCAGGTGGAAATATTTTGAAGCATATCATATGGAAGCTCTACATTTGCAACATGTTTGTAGGGTCTTAGAAGCGGAGTTATTTTCAACAGAAAATTGTTTCTTCTTCAGAAGAGGTTTTTATGGTAAATAAAGGTCATACAAAGGATGTTAAAAGCAGAAGTGAAGTTAGAAATACCGTAGCTGTTCAATTTCATTCTTCTACTTAATGTATTTACTCACATCTGCAGCCATCTCTCAGTCTGTGCCATCCCATTGGAAAGGAAGCTTTCACACCAGTGTCCTTGATCTCACCTCCATCCTGTAGGCTGCCAGAGGCTGAGTGGAACCATTTTTTAGATGCAGAAGCATTCCCCTCAGGGATGGGAATTCCAACATGCCAGTGGATGGCAAGACAGGGAAGGCCAGGCTGTGCTGAGGTCCTTTGAGGGAACACAGAGGCTGTAGTTGCCTCCCATGGCCCATTCCACACAGTAGGACAGCCAAGTACTTTTGCCTTGGGACCCATGCTACTTGTACAGGGCAATTTCTTTCAAGCAAAAAAAATTGCCTGTGTTTAGACAGAGATGCTAGCAAGTGAATGCTTTTGGTTGATGGGCTAAATAGCAAACAAAGAAGCTTCAACTTGGAAGAGTATTCCACATTTTCTGGAATTTATCACTTTGACTTTGCTCCTTCTGCTTTTCCAGTTCTTTTTTTGATTCTTCCAGCAGTGCTATCTATTGCATTTGTCCATTTTGTCCTACTTATTTGGTTTGTTAACTTGTCCTTTCTTGGGCTTGTTTTTGCTTTCTTTCTACTGTAGGAACAGAGGGTTTATAACAGCCATAGCCTGTCTTCAAAGGGTGAATCCACAGTGTTCTAAATAATCATTACATAAGTCACTAAAACAACAAAGAAGGATAAACACATCCTCATCATGAGGAAGAAATCACTCCAAGGGCAATATAAGTATCTATCTGCCTGTCTTCAGACATGCTGCTTCATTTCTTCCAAGACTTTCTGTGCATGTTTTTCACACCTGCTTTAGCATCTACTTTTCTCTAAAGTTCAAAAGTTCCTGAAAAAAAGTTTTCAGGGAAAGTCTCAGTCTCACGTCTCACAATAAAGGAAAATACAGATTCTTTGGTTTGTATAACTCTGTTTGATTTTAGAAAGATTTAATATAAAACTAGCCCCCAGCTTTAAAAAGAGCTGGAGTGCAGGAGGCTCTGCATCCAGGGCACAGATAGTGGAGAGGCTGTCGATCAAAGTTGGACCCACCATTCTGTGCCTTTGTGTTTTGTACAGCTGAGCTGCAGCTTCACCATCACTGAGGATGGCTGTGGTTTCTCATTCACATAATTCTGAAATAAGCTGTTTGGTGCAAATTTCTGGGCTGCGTTGCTTGGGATAGCTAGGAAGAGTATGTTGTGCCAGGCTCAGAGGAAGCGGTGTTGAGCAAAGACTCTGAATTCTTGCAGTTAAATTATGTTGCATGAGAAAATACTGAACAGCAGAGAGTTGTGTTTTTCAGGAAAAATTGCACAATCTTTTTAAAGTTACAGGCTGCTTCTTCCTCGAGGAACTCATGAGTATAAGCTGAACAACCTTTTGCATCACTTTCCTGCCCTTTCCATGGCAGAAGTTTAAATTCAGTTTAAAACTAAGTGAGCGTGCTTCTAGGTAGTTTTGTATCATAGAATCATAGAATGTCTTGGGTTGAAAAGGACCATAAAGTTCATCAAGTTTCAACCCCACTGCCATAGGCAGGGTCTCCAACCAGTAGAACTACTTAAACTATATTTTGTATATGGGTTTGTTTGAATTTTGAAGACTGCCTTTATTACATACCGTGTACTATAACCTGTCAGCAACCTGCTAATAAACCTTCTTTCCTTTTCTTCTTAAAGGTGCAGTTTATCATTCTGCAATATTTAAAAGCAGGAAGGTTGGGAGAAACAGCAACATATCCAAGGTTGAGGATTCGGAAGATTAAAAGATGTTCTTATTGGTTGTGTTTCTAATTTTCAGGAATTCTTTGAACATGCGAAAAAGCTCTGGGATGATGAAGGTGTGAAAGCATGCTTCGAGAGGTCAAACGAGTATCAACTGATCGACTGTGCACAGTAGTAAGTGTTTATTTTTATTGATTTAATAGCCAAAGATGTAACTGTTCATATAGTTTAAAAATATATCTGTGTTTGCAAGATGTAGGAGTTTTGGAATGCAGCAGTTACCATTCTAATTCTAATTGCTGGTTTTATAATTGTCTGCCTTTCTTATACAACTAAATGTTCTGCTTCTGATATTTAACAGTTTACGAAAGCTACTGTGAAAGAAAACATCAAATTAAAGAATTGTGAATATATGTATTGTTTGAAATAGATACACACAGAGTCAATTTGATTTAAACCATTAAGCTTCAAAAATTCACAGCCAGTATAAGGAAAATACTGTGTTTTAAATTCTGTGACCCAGGCAGTGCTTGAAAATAGCTGTTTTTCTTTACATTTCACTAAAACTTATGTGATTTTTATCAAACAAGATGCATACCTGCATTACTATTGTGTCTCTAATGTATACTCTGGGAAAAAAATAATAAGCAAGATTTCAGTAAAGTTAGTATTATATTTGTTTTTCTCTCCTTCATATACATAAAGTCAAGCTGTACACTTGTGTGTAACGCAGTGGGGACCCTTAAACAGGTTTGTGTGATTGGGAACGTTCTGAGAAGAGATGTGTAAAAGATTTGAAGGTGCAAATCATAAATATACAGTACACTGATGAAAGTAGATTAGTCAGGAAGTAGTACATTAACAGCTACAGACTACAGCACTCTGCTGTCCCCAGTAATAACGCAGCTCTGAGTTAGACTTCAACCAAAAATACACATTTCATGTGAATAGCTATTGTGAAAATATATACTCTTAGAGTTGCTATGTGATTTAGGGTTTTCAGAGAACACAATCCAGTGTGTTATGATTTGTCTAATTGGCAGTATGGTCAGTAACAATACCACAAGTCTGTTGTAGCACTCAGTGTTTTGTTTTTCTGTCCTCTCTGCTCCCAGTGCCTAAGCTCAAGCAGAGAAAATGGCCTGTGTAGCTAAAGGAATTGTTGCACTCCTGCCACAGCGGGGAATTTTGGGGCTGTGGATAGTGTTTTCTTTTCCCTTATTCCAGACTATTTTGGGAAAAGAGAAAGATCCAGTGATGATTCATCAGCACATGGAAGCAAGGGAAAAACACGTATGTGTAGGAGGGAACTCATTTGACCTCAATGGATTAAGTTTACTAAAGCTTGGGCATTAGCCTGGCAACAGTCCAGACTGACAGTGGTTCTGTATAAACCCCCCCCAAAAAAGTTGTCCTGAGTTGTAATCAGTGGGTCTTTCCTGTGCCCTTGCCCACCACCTCCATGGCACAGAACTGTGATATACTTGCTGGAAAGTCAGGGTTGACTTTTTGGGCTGTCTGTAAATACACTCAATTAAGATCTCTCAGAACAGTAAAATTGAATAATGATGTATGTTTAAGGTAAATGGAAATGAAGCTTACTGTACTGATCAGTAAAGACCCTTATGGCTCTCAGTCTTTGAAAAAGAGCCTTAAAGAACCAGCCGTGTATTTTCCACACCTACTTTAACTGACTTTCTTTTGGTGGAGACATTCGTTGCAGTAGTAAACAGGACACTTGCTTGATTTCCTACCTTCAAGACGATTTATGAAATAGCATTTAATATTTAAATATCTCTTGAGCATATTGTGTTCTACATTTGTGATATGCCTGAAAATGTAGCAGTTAAGCAACTTAACCACATTTTTAAACCTTCACTCTTAGTACAGAGACTTGAAACTCAGGGGTACTTGTGTCACTGACCTGATTAGACAGCCCCTTCCTCATGGGTGTTGATAGCTGCCCCTCCATCATTCCTTAAAAGTTAAAATGATACTAAGATAATCAGTGAAAGAGATTGTAAAGTCATCATATATTTGCTGCATGCTTGTGATTGTATGTTACACAACAGTAGTTGCTTTACCCAGAAGAATATGTTTGGGCTGATTTTCTTTATTACTCTGGGATAAATACTTTGCTGGACAGAGAGGTACGAGAAAGACACAAAGGCAAATTCCTTATTTACAGTGGGCCTGAAAGTTGCTTTTCCTTGATCTTTAACACATCTTTAAATTACCAAGATCCTGGTCCTCCATGGAAATGAAAGTCAGGGCCTGCTTCTCAGGCTATTTTAGTATTCTGACGTGACCATACTTCTGCACTTCTTATTGTCATGCTAGTACCTAATGTGGTATTTGCAGCAAATGTGAAACTGACCCAGTAAAAGACCTTGTGCTCTAATAAGAGTAGATAGATTGTAAGCAAAGATCTGAGTTGTTCTTCTTTAACGACTACAAGTATATCTAAGTTACTCTTAGAGGGGAGTACTACTATCAACTATTTATTTTTTCTTGCTTGATACTGTAACAGTGACAGGTTATTGTCACTGTTATTGCCTTGCCTTCTGCCTCAGTATTACTTTCAAGTTAAATTTCAAATTTAATTTAATTTTAAAAGCTTACCTAAATTTCAACGGATTGGTTTTGTCTATGACTCTTTTGGCATACTTCAATTAGCTTCAACTTATTTAAAACTACTATGATTTCGTAAATACTCACAAACTGTATATTCAGCAAATGGTAGCTTTGTAAGGGATTCTTAGACTGTGCATGATTTAGTGCTGTCTTGGCATTGAACTGTTTCGTCTATATGCTGTAGACCAGAGTATCTTCACAAAATATTTTATGTCATTCTGGAATAGTTTCCTAAAAACTGAATAGTTTTCTGTAAGATTAATGCAAATCCATTTTTAAGTTATTTTATCTTCTACATGCTTGCTATTGAATGTCAAATTTTGTTGTATCTGTGCAAGAGAAGTGCAAAGCAAACTGCCTTGAATATAGAAGTGGTCAACAGAAGTAAAGGTCTAGATATGACAACCTTCATTTACAAAAAGACAAGGTGATGAGTTTATTAAATAACTTCATAAATTTATTTGCATCTTCTGAGAACATTAATTGCTGAGCTTATGAAGAAATATAAAATTTTGTTTTACGATAGCATACCTTGCAGTAGAGTTGTAGGTTTTTATTGACTATTTGGTATTATATGTGTAAGAGAATGACTTCATTCTAATGCTGGTGGTAATTTTCTACTTCTAAAGTCCTATTTCTTCACTGCTATCTGTACTATGCATTGATCCGTGGCTTCTTTAGTAATCCAGGAGAAGCCTTTAAGTTACTTCTACTTAGAATCTAATACATGGGCCCAATGATAGCAATGAAATTGAAGACTTCTGTGGAGTGTGAGTCTGCACTGGAGAATAGTGAGGACTCCTGTTCTGGTGACATACGTCTGTTGTCTTGCTAAAATGAGTTAAGTGATCATGATTACTCATGTTGGTTGCTCAGTTGACTGGGTAAATTCGGTTGCAGTGATGAGACAGGAGGTGTGGGGCTACTTAGAGCACCTAGGCAATATCAGGGAAAGGTGGTGGTTTGTAGAGCAAAGAAGTGGGCAAGAATTAGGGACAAAAAAAAAACACAAAAGCAGAAAATCTGGTTATCATCATATCATAGTCTCGTGTGGGTTGGAAGGGACCTTAGAGATCATCGAGTCCAATGCCCTGGAATTTGAGCCTCCTGTGTAGCAGAGCGGCACTTCTACCACTTGCGCCACAGGGGGGATTCTTGTTATCCTTGTAGGTCACATACAGTTTGCTCATGGCATCTTTGTTAGGAAAAATTAACTACTCTTACATTTATTAGAAGGTTCGAGAGTTTAGTTTTGTCTCATTGTATTTGCACAAAATAACCATATGTATGTGTACATAAGTGGAAGGTACATAGGTGTAGGTGAAAAGGCTGTATTTCTGCTTGCTTTGTTTCTCTGTTTAGGAACTAAACCAAGACTTTAAGGGAACACTGCTCTGAGCCAGTAGTTTATCGCAGTTTGCTCACTGATCTTCTTTACCTTATAAAAGATGCCACTCCTGATATACTCAAGTGTGATGGCCTAGATTGGCCTCTCTACAAACATTTGTGCTAATGAAACTTGATTATGCAGGTTCTCAGGCAAGCAAACACAAGGGATGTGAGCTTGGCCAAAGAAAATTGATTTTTAAATTTGAGCTAATATACACACAAAGGATACATCTCAAGTTCTTTTTTGTTTGTTTTTTGCAGTTATTCTATCTTTGAGAAGGGTTTCGGCCAACCTTTGGGGCACCTATCAAGGCAATAGATGAAGTAATTAAAGAAAAAAAATTGTTTGAGTTGTTGTTCAGAGATTCAACTCCTGATGTGTGAAAACTTCTTTTCTCAGCAACACATCTTGAAACTGAGCATATCTCTAAGTTACTGTGCTCTCTTCCAGATATAAGACGTAATCATCAATATTAGATAAAGCTGTCCCTTAATTATCTCTCACAATGTGAGGTCAGAAAGCCCACCTCATCTTTGTCTGTCTCTCCATGTCTTTTGCCTAGCATACCACTTGAGCCTCATTTTGTTGGTACGTACACAGGCTACATGTATGATGTCAAATATAAGCATTTGGGTAATTCATATACTTTCACTCTGTGTGACTTTAGGATTTGCCATTTAATGCTATTTCTTTTAGGGATTTTGCTAGAATTGGCTGAATCATGCTCCAAATTGGATTTTGCTAAAGCTCTCACCCAGAGAGGTCACAAACAAGCTGTGCTGACTCAGTGGCAACTAAGTCCTTCCTGTAGTGCCCTTCCAGCACCAGTTTCCAATGAATCCAGTCCAGCTGCAACAGTTCTTGATAATTAACCTTTTGAAGACCGAGATGCTTAATAGTTACTAATTCTATCTCCTTTGAAAGTTCCATAATAGTAATAGCTGTCAGTGTCAGGACAGCAGCAAGTAGCTTTTCTTTTCTGACAGTGAGTGAGGCTTCAGTGTTCCCAGATTTGATACTCTAATAGCAGAAAAGGTGTTTTGTATCATCTCAGTGTTTTTGTTTGTTTTAAAATCCCCATTGTATACAGGATTAAATCAAGGGACTATGCCCTCCTTTATGTATTTGTTCCTGTGCCTCTCCATCATCATACAGCGTTCAGTTCTGCCTAATTTAGGATCATTGAAATGTGAGGAAAAATACTGCTTTGCGCACTCCTGAGATCTGAATTGAAAATTTGTACAAAAATTCTACAATTCTTAATATTTTGCATTAAACTGTCACTGATGATTGACTGTATCAGTTAGTGGCTGATCGTTGCAGCCCATCAAAGATTTTTGACATATCTTGTGTCACATGCCTTTGTCAAAGTAGATACCTGGAAACTGAGTTGGATTTGTGTAGTTTTTAGCTGGTCCCAGGTTTCTTCATAGTTCTGGGTTATAGGTGTGATTTCATCCCCATTCTGTATTGCTCAGAGGACTTAGAGCCATGTCATCATCATTTAGTTTCTCCAGGAATATGGCCGGAATGAGGCCAGGGGAGGCTGAACTGGTGCTTGCATAATGCATGGCAAAGCTACTGCAGAAAATACAACTGTGGTTACAGCTGAATAACAAACTGTTGTTTTCTAGATAACATAGATGTACTGTCTGTGAAATCATTAGTCTAGCAATCTGTTTTTAAACTGACAAGTGGCAAAGATGAATTATCCAAGTATCTGCACCATTTAAGGAAAAGATGTTTAGGAATGTAAGTATTTAGTTTTTGTCCCTGGAGGAGCAGTATGATGTTCGTGTATGATGTCATCATTTGAGGGGGAAAAAAAAAATCCGTAATTGAAATTTCCTCTCCGCTGCTGTATCTGGAGTGATTTTGGATGCACATGGGAGGGTTTGCAACCTACTGTGGGGAATCTGCTGGAGCAGGGTGGCTGGATGATCTCCAAAGGTCCCTTCCTAGCCCTGGGATCCTGTGGTACTATGCTCATCTCCAGCCTGCAGCTTGAAATGCACAGTCTGGGCTGGCAGAGTTCTTCTTGTACTCCTTGATAACTGCCCATTTTCAAGATGCTGTGGTGCTTCTTGGTGTATCTCTTGAAAAGTCTTATTGAAGGGGGAGTGGACTCATGAAACATGGCTGCTGAAGTCATGCATTTGTTGTAGAAAGGGAGAGTGGGAGGTGGTAGCTGAAGGATTATGCAGGCCCAAGAGGTTCTCCCGCATACCAGTCTTCAAACTTCGCTTTTTATTTTTAATAAAATTTCCTTCGTTGTAATGCAGATGTGTGTATGAACTGAACACACTGGTGGTAAGCTAAGCAGTATTATTCTTAAAACTGGCCATTCTTTTTTAGGTCGTGTAATGACTTATTAAATATAAGACTTAATACTTTTTACTTAGAGAAAAGATGAGAAGAAGTAATTGATGATAAATGTTTAATTCTTCATGTTACTGAATTTTTGATGGTGATACATGAAAATTGTAATAATATTATTTTCTTCCATCTGAAGTTCTCTTTTGTTTCATATATAGGCAATCACTGTAATTATGAAGTTTCTTCATTTTCTTTCACTTTCTATCATTTCAAATAAAATTTTAGTGTTTAAGCTAGAAACATATTTTCTTTGGTTAATCGATGATCGGGTTTTCTCCATTTGCCTTATTGAAATTATAAACCTTAACCAAACAGTGAATTGTTGTTTAATGATAGCAAGAAAAAAAATAGAGAGAGAGGTTATAATTACAGGATAGTTGCTTTCTTTTTACTGATGAGTCTTCTAAACAAAGGTGTTTGCCAGATAGGACAGAAGTCGTTCTGCAGTGCGTAATGTTTGCATCTTTCACAGTTTACTAACTAGGAGACCACACTCTTCAGAGGCAGAGTTGTGGTTTCTTAAAATACACAATGGGAATTTTCTGAAATAACCATTTCGTCTCCTGTGAATTCTTGTTGTTGTTCCCCTTTTTACTGACGCTCATGAAAAAGCAGCATCAAACTTAACCAATACCATCTACATTTTGTTAATCTAATTGTGACTAATGTGGCCACGATCTTAGAATAGTATTACTTAGAAGTACAAAATTGTGGAGAAGCCGCTGTAAAAACCCCCAGAATGCCTTTGTATTCCCCATTTGTATGAAGTATGAAAGTACCTGGCTCCAATTGGATGGCATGCGGGCACGCACCTGCCTCAATCAGCCACCTCAAGTAAGTCATTTCTATACCTAGAGAAAACAAAGCTATATTCTCAATTGAAAAATAGGAGTGAAAATAGGTTATAAACACATCACTCCCTCTGTCTTTTAAATATTGATATGATGCATTATTTTTACTAATTACAATTGAAGAAGCACCTAAGCAGCTCAGAATGGGATGCTTAAACATCTGTACATTTTCCCACATTCTTCTGCATTCATGGCAGTGTTTTTGCACAGTTAGAATAGGCAGAAAGTTTGAAAATGTGAGGCAGAAAACCAAAATAAGCCTTAACTTCAATTTGTGGTACTTAATATGGTTGTATTTTTTATGTTTCTTTCCTGTCACAGATAAATAAGACACCCAAATTAGAATTTGGATTTATTTTATGTCTTTGGTGATGAAGAAGTGATTGGTTTCACAAGAACAAGAGAAAAAAGAAAAAAAAAAAAACTTAAAAACAGAGGGTATTTTTTGCCATACAAGAATATCTGAAAGTTTTTCTTACCCATTCTGACAACATATGTAACTTCTGTACTGTGTACAGTTGCTTTGTAACTGTAATGCAGCAGTCTTCCTCTTTGCCCTGCATTTTAACATCTAAAGAGTAAGTCAGGTCTTCCAGGCCAGAAGTCGGCAGCATTTTATGTGTTTAATCCTGTCTGATACTTTATTAACCATTGTGATAGCAGTGAGCTGAGACTGTCAGAGAAAGCAGTACATATTGATCTGCACTGATTTTTGGAGTTACTACAAAAACATGCATATTAGCAGCAGTTCAGTCCCATTTGGATATATGATCCATTCAGCAGATTTGACAGTAGCAGAGAGATCTATCAGCTGGGCTCATCCGCACTTACTTTTTTGTGGTAGCATCCCGTATTTAATTTGGTGATTTTTATTATTATTTTTTTCCATATCCATTCAGCAGAGGTGAACGGTAAACTTGAAGAGATTTATATGCATTAACAACACACACTTTGTGCATTTGTAGAGCTTGAACAAAACCTGCTGAAGAGTCAACACTCTTAGCATCAGCCTCAGTGTACAGGTTCTCAAAGTGTTGATTCCCCTTAACATACAGAAAGAGCATTCTGTTGCATGTATTATTAAAGAGGTTGCGTTTCCTTTTAGCACAGCTTACAGGACTGAGGTGAGGAGGTACTGGTACAGCGCTTAGTCACTGAGCAGGCACAATGGGCCAGTGCGACTGGTGACCATGGCCAGCTTCAGAGATACAGAGTGAGGAGGACTTCCATGTAGGACTGGATTTCACTGAGGTCTGTCTTGTTTGAATTGCATGTATTACCTATAACATGAAGTATATTTCAGACGTGCCAACGTGAAATAATTGAGTTAATAAAAAGCAGGCCTTGAAGGTTGCCTTGAAAGTTGATGTCTACCTAGAGTACAGATAACTACCGGTACAGAGAATCTCTAAAACTCACTTTTCACTGCTACCAAATCCAAGAAAGAGAAATTTATACAGTGATGGGGCTGATGCAGCTTAGCTCTTGAAGTCTTCACCATGAGTCACTGCTTGGTGTCAGTACCTCAAAACTTCTTCAGATGAAGTCAGACTGCAACCGTTGGTTATCTGGAATCTACATGCAGGATTTGTAAGTGCATCTCAGAAGGAAGTTGTTTGTCATTCTGTCAGCTCTAGTGTTGTTTATGTATGTGCTTTCCTTGGTTTAGGACTGCTGCAGTGTGCTCATGGAAGAAAGAGTAAAGTATGACCAAAGCCAGTTTTATTATACTTCAGAGAGCACTGAGTCACTAACATTTATTCCATTTCTCCAATTGCTGTTGATTGATACAGTATTTAATTTGATCTGTTCATTTACAACTCTTTGAATGTGTGTGCCTTCTTGATGGGAAAGATGAGTTGGTCAAAGAACACATTAACTTCTTAATAAGCTTGTTATTGTGTAACACAAATGTATTTTAGATTTTTCTATGAGATTTTCTCTTTTTTTTCATTATTCTCTAGAGAAAAGTGTGTTGCATACTCTTGCCTTAAACCTGACCTAATGTGAAATGTTTGTTTACATAATAAATATTAAATAATACAGTTACTTTATAATAACTTTAATACCCGTAAGTTGAATGTTTAAAAAAGAAGCAGGAGTCCTGGCAATTTCATGCCGGGTTATATGGATGTTGTCAAATTGTTTACAGTTGGGGTCTGACTTTCATTAAAATTTACAAGCATTTTTTCACTTTGAGATGGTCAGCTTTCCTTTGTCCAAGTAGAAAGTTTCACACCACAGGATCACAAAAGGCCAAAAGACATTTTTCTTCCAGGGCAAACTACTGTCAGACCAATCTCTGCAGACGTGGACTCCTCTGAACTAACGTACTTGCTCAGCCTTGTTTATGTTAGGATCTACAAGAAGCCAGAGTTTGGGTGGTGGTGTTTTTCTAAGTTAGTGCTACACCAACACATTTGAAAATAGAAAAACGATGGAATGCAGGAGTTAGGAAATAAGAAAATACAATAAAGTTTACACTGTGTTGGAAAAATGTGGAGGCTAAGCCCCTGTGCTTGAAAAAGAAACTTTACACCTCAGACTAAACCAAGATGGAGACTTAGTATTTGTCAGCTTGGTTGTAATCCCAATTTTAAGGTAAGTCAGACTGGGAGACTGAGAGTTTAACGGTGTCTCATTACTTCTAATAATTAAATTAAATCTAATTTTGTTCATTTTAATACAAAACAACAGTGATACTGCCAGAAATTTGAAAAAGTTTATTTGACTTCAGTGGCGCCATTTCAGTTTGTGTCTGTTGTAAAAGTATTCTTTCTGAATTGATGAGAAATGTTTGCTGCAGTGGTGGGTTTTTACACAAAGTTAATTTGAGTATAAATAAATCAGTGGAAAAGAAAACATGTGCAGTAATGTGTCAGTAGACTTCCTGTATAATTGGTGCACTAAGTAATTGTCTTGGAGAACAAAATCTGCAAATCTTAATTTGTGCTAGAACTGGTTCAGAAATGAGTGTTTTCTTCATCTTACGCCCTTGAAAATTCCTCAGTTTGTAATAAAAATGAAAGGACGTGGTCTGAATCAGTTACCACTAATACATAAAAAGACAAATCTTGAGATCACTGTTCTGACAACAGATTTCAGACACAGTCTCCTTTCATGAGTATTGCAGGGGAAGTTGAGGGGTGTATTTTGTTTTTCAAGTACGTTATCACAGAAATGAATTAGAATGAATATCCAAATAACACTTGAGTACATTTTTCTGGCTGAAGATTAATGACACATGCAGTGCTCTTCTTGATTCCCTTCCTTCATCTCCTTCATTTTTTTTTATATGTATAGGAGAAGCCATCCGTACCTTTCCTGTCTTTTAGAAGGATGTACTTGAAGTTGAGAAAATCTGCATTCTGGACATTAGCATATGGAAAGTCTGATTATATAGATTTGGGTTAATTAGTCATTAACTAAATCTCTTTCCAAAAAGTTTGTGAAGAAATGGGTGTAATTCCTTCACTTATTTACTGTCACAACCATGTCAGACTTGTATTTGCCGATGCTGCTGTACCAAGTTATTTAAAAATAGGTTGTTAATGAGCAGCAGACTGTTAGAGTGAGGAAGGAGCACTGTAGCTGCTAGGGTTTGTTCTATTCAGGGAAAACAGAACTAAGCCGCGCTGCTGAGAGAACTTCTTTATCCAGTGAAACTTCTGTCTTACACTGACTTTGTTGGCATATTGCCTTTCATTGGTAAGATTTTAAACACTGTATTTGATAAATGTGTCATATACCGGTTTTTCTCTAACGTATTAGATTCTGATCTGAAAAGTTTTTGTATAAAGAAGCAGGTACTTAACAGATATTTACTGCAGTGAGCAAAATTGGCAAGCCTGGTTATGCAGCAGTCACAGTAGCTCAGTGTCAATGTATCAGCATCATTACTGCTGTTAAAAAAAAAAAAAAAAGGTGGGGGAGAAGACAAATGTAGTCACTAGTTTTTCCTCCAGTTTCATTTTCTGTTAAGACCTATGTGGTTGACTACCTGCATTATACACTGGTTATTCACCCCACCTTGTCCTCTGTAGGGCTGTCACTGTAAGGTGAGAGAGAAGAGATTGTAGTGCAGAGGGAGTGTAGAGTGCATGTCAGTTCCAATCAGTTCCAGGCAATAGAGTCGACAGTTTAGGTTTTTGACCTGAAAATAAGGTAAAAGTAATCAATCAAATTACATTATGTAAAACTGGCAAGGGTGAGACCTGTTCTTAAAGCATATCTAGAGAAATTGTTTAGCTTATTTATAAATATAGAACTCTCTACATCTGGCAGGGAGCTCATTATAATATACAGTATGTTGAAAGAATGATTATGTGATGATTAAAATGGATTTTAGGAATGCCCTTCCATTAGTTGTAAAGAAGCCATGACTATTTAGAGGGTGGAAAAGGAGAAATAAAAGATCGTAGGTGGGCAAAGATAATGAATACAGGATTCCCAAGTAAGGCAAAATTAATAAAACACCACTTATTTTTAGGCAGGAGTGAAGTCTTAAGGCACTGGAACTTGCAAGTAATCTCTTAGGCCTTTTCAGTGAAGACAGAATGCTAAATGTAAGGGATTGCACAGTGACAGGCTTTCTAAGCTACATCCTGAGAGAAGCAAGCAAATAATATTCTGAAGACATGCTTTGAATTTTAGGAAGGGAGTAACTGAAGGAGTCCCAAACACAAATGTCTTTCTCCTCAAGCAAGATTGGTTTCTTCATCTCACCTAGCTTCATTGTTCCAGAACATGATTACCTATCAAAGAGACTGTAACTTCATCAGAAGACTTGCTTTCCCCTGCTCCTTGCAAGTTACAAGCTACTGACGTTTTTCATGCTTACCTCTTGAAACAGAGACAGAGGCATCTCCTGCTGTCAGCCTGCTCTTACTCTGCCTTGTAAAAAGGGCTGCAGTATTACCTTACGCATGTGCAACAGTTACTGCAAAACTGGCTGAAAGTCTTAAGGATTTCATTGGCATTGTCTTTTAGAGCTTTTCTGATGCGCAGATCTCTGACTTACCTGTGGCCTTGATTTGGATTACAACTGTTTCTTTTTTTGTTTGCCGACGTTTGTATTTCTTTTCCTTCTCTCCACCTACTAATAGAATCTGCAGATCCATTTCTTTGCTTTTCCTGCTTTTGTTTGTTCGTTGTTTTATTCTTGACAGATTGACCATTTGCTATCATATGGCTCTTGAGATGGATAGGTAATATGTCAGTTTAGTCAACAAACAATGAGGTTCACCTGTCTGCTTGGATATGTAAAGGTGGCTTATTTTCCCTACTATTCCCAAGCTTCCTTTGACTTTTTAAA
The DNA here is from genome assembly GCF_054131305.1 of Coturnix japonica. NCBI lineage: Eukaryota > Metazoa > Chordata > Aves > Galliformes > Phasianidae > Coturnix > Coturnix japonica. The sequence goes on from NC_140664.1 coordinate 47,450,370, forward strand.
AAGTGATCGAATACTTGTAATTTCTTTAGGCAGAATACAGGGCTGTGAATTCAGAAACCACCACATATCTGTAAAAACTGCACAGCACTGTACGTTTTCAATGAACTAAAAGCTTTACATTTATACACTAAAGGAAGTTCTTAACTGTATTTTGTTACTGTGTTCTTTTAGGGAGCAAACCATTATCTGACCCAAAGGGTAAATTACCTTTCTATTATTTATGCATTGGGTGTCTTTTTTCATTCTTCTGTAAAAAAATATATTGGTAAGAGTGTTTTGTACATAATCCTCATTGTGGTAGCTGTCTGTGATAGCAGACATGTGGATGCTTCTTTATACCTTGTGATGAGGGAACAGAGTGTCATTTGTAGCCATTTGCTTGATGAGTACTAGATCTAGGTGTACATGACAGACAGAGCACTGTTTCCAGAGGAACCACAAAATTAAGTGAGTGGGGAGGCGAGGAAAAGAAGGGAAAAGACTTCATTTTAGAACAAATTCAGCAGTACGGTCTGTATTCCTTTCATTTTGAAATGAATCTACTTCCTTCTAGGTGTCAGCCATAAATCAGATAGGGAAATAATGGCGGCTGAAAAGCACTGTGAGTGCAAGCCCTTACCATATACCTGAGAGGATTCAGTGTGCTTCTTGGCACTCTGGGCATACATCAGAGATTGCTTCCACATGGCAGCTCATAATCTAGTAGTAGAGAAGACCTCGGCATCTTGAGATCTTTACTTGCAAACCACCTCACTTCTAAAGTAAGCAATGTGTGCTCGTTCTGCTGATGTAATCAGACAAAACAGACCAGCAGGAGAAAAAAAAGGGAGGAATCTGCTTTTTGTCCAGAGCGGAAGTTTTGCTTTGTAGTAAGTTGTTTCTTATGGCATGATTCTCAAGTGAAAAAAAGACCATGAGAAAACCATACAGAGGTATGCTGGAAGTTCCCAAATGCTGCATAGTGTGCGTAAGAATTCAGACTATTCACAACTCAAATATTAGGTTTTTACAGTATCTCTCAAATGATGGCAGCCTTGCAGAAATAAAGTAACAAGTAGAGGTTTTGTGGTTGTTTTTTTTTCTTTTCAGTAAAGAAACTTCCTGGAACCATAATCCCTTTAAATATTCATCTAAGTGAGAAATACTCTTTTTCTGTGCATGGCTACATTTTCAGTCAAAAAGACCATTTCTCCTCCAGTGATATGATATGTCCCCATAGCTGAAATTCTTAAATCCTAAAGTGTCCAGTTGGTTGAAGCTTATTATTATTAGCTGGTGTCTTCCTCTGTTGCTAACAGGTGAAATAATTAAATTCTAATTGTTTCTCAAAGTGAAAGCAGAAGGCAGCATTGAAATTAATCACCTATTTGTTACGTGCTTGAAGCCAATAAAGAGTGTGAAGGAAGGAAAATTAACACTCGAGCTGCAAACAGTAACAGCAATAAAAATGCTTCCCATCGATGGTGGAAGGTTTTGAGCTAGTCAAAATATGATGGTGGATAGTTTGTGGCACGATGGGGCAGCTGGCCATCCAGAAGTGCTTCCTTCCATTCCCAGCTCCCTTGTTTTTTGTTCTGTGATGAGGCCCCCCATTAGCCTGTGCACACCTGCCATGTAGCTGCTCACATGCTTACACTCAAGAACTTTATCAGAGCATCCCTCCCTTGGGTTCAATATACTACAGTCACAGCTAGCCATGCAAGTCTGTGAGTCCCTTACTCATCTCCATCTTCATCAATGCTCTGAGAAAGAAGTGACTTACCAGTTGCAGTTTTCTGCACTGAAAATGGCATTCTTTTGTTCTGTGAGCAAATGTGTGTGTGTTACAAAACAGGCGATACAGAAGATTTCTCCCCAGAGTCTTATCTTCCAGAATCTGCTACTAACTTTAAAAGGGGGCTTATTTTCAGAATAAGCTGCTTTCCTTCCTCCTACCCACTCGCTGCTGCACACTGATTGATAATCTACACCTAATCCCTGATTTTGCCTTCCAGTCTTCTGAACCGCGTCCCTGTACCAGGTGCCTTCCCAAGGCACTGTTTGGTCTCTACCTCATAGGTATCAAACAGGCTGCGATGCTTATGTATTATATAATATATAACACTTGTATTTATATTATATGTAAAATAATTTAATTTATATCCAATATGATAGGGTGATTGTTTTCAGAGGAGTGTGCCAAGGTGTGCTATCAAACCAAATCTGCAGTTTCATACTGTAGTCAGGTAATGTCAGAGACATTCTGTGGACTCAGAAACAGTGTGACAGTCTACTAGCCTGTGTATTTCTAGAATATCTCCCTTCATTTCAAAAGCATAACCAAAAAATCCTTCCAGGTCACTGCATGACTTTCTGTCCTCGTGCAAAATTAAATTAGAGGTAAATTGTCTTTGCTTTCTTGGAATGACTGTGCTTGTGTTGCGTTGTATTCTGTTTGCAAAGCTCAAGGCTGATATTTTCTCCAACAGTGTAAGTTGTCTGATTACAATAAGATAAAACAGCGTGGAAGCTGCTTATTCGCTCTTCTTGCTTAGCTGTCAGTTTTACAGCAGGCCTTTTGGTAAAGCCATCTAGGGAAATTATACAGGTTTGGGGATCTTTTGGCAATTGTTTGTAATATCCTGCCCGATTTGAAAAATGGGACTGCACTGAAAACATCCCTCCTCTTTTCTTTTTTTCCTCTTATTTTCTCTTTTGAGAATCATGGTGTGTTGCTTAGTGTGTATCTTGTTGGTAGTTTGCAGTGCAGTTAGATGTGTTCCTAAGGATGGGTCTGTAAAGGCAGTACAATGCACAGTGCTGTGAATGGCTCGTTGTCAGCACCAGTTAAAGCTGCTGTGACAAATCGACAGCGGAGGGGGAGGAGGAATCATTTTACAGCTAGGAGAACTACAATGGCAGTTGTATTGGGAAATCAATGTTCTCTTGGTGGCGTGTTTGTTTTTTTTTTTATTGCCCAAATGTCAGTGTTTCTCAATAGCTTGCTCATATGAATAGGAGTCAAGGGAATTCTCAATGTCCAAATCATAGAGCATGTGCTATTGTTTGCATTCTCCTCAATTTCTGAGCTGCTCACAGCAGGCTGTAATCATGTATCATGCTGATTTTTCATCTCTGTTATGCATTATTTCAGTTCCTTCTGACTTTTGTCTTATTCAGAGAGGAAGCAAAAGGGCAATCTAGATCAGGAAAAAGTGCTTAGAGCTGTAGCTTGACTCTGGATAATGTGTTATTTGTTTTGCCTCGGGGTAGTTTATCATGTCTTTTGGTTTACCTGTTTGTGAGAAAGCTGTAGTGCCTTCCTTAAGACCTTGTAAAAACCCGTCTTATGTTTGATACTAAAGGTTATTCTGAAGGAGTCGTGGGCTTTTTCATTACAGTGCAGTGATAGGTATTGGTTTGTCTTTCTGATTGCTCTGAAATAATCATCAGTACTGCTCTTTGCCAAAGACATTGTTATTCTGTCTAGAAAGTATCAGTACAGCTTTCATTACTTCCAGGAAAGTTTTTGGTGCAGTACAGATACAGGTCTGGTCCTTCTCAATTCTCTTTGTAGAGCACATCAAATGTAGCTAGTTAGGACTGCATTTCACTTACGCATCAGGGAGGGCAGTAAAATAGTGAAGCCCCAGTGCCTCCTAGAAGAGTTTGTGTTGTGGTTGATTGCAGTAGATTTTCAGGTATTCAGCAGCCTGGAAAGAACTCTGAACTGTTGGATAGAATAATCTGCCTCCAGAATGAACAACACAATATAATAATATGTAGTTGCTGCATTTAGAATAGATACAGGAAGGTGTCTGTTGTTTTAGAGCTTACAGAAGTGCAGGTAGTATGTATTTAGTGTTGAGTGTTCATCTATAGGATTGACTGCTAAGATTATATATGCTATTTGATTTCCTGATGATTAGATAATATTACAGTCTCATCTGCCATCTGTCTGTTTCAGGCTTGCTAAGCAATAGACCCAAATGGGCTGTGCTTAGCAAAAAGGCTTGCCATTTTCTGAGAGGTTTTACTGTTAGAGGAGTGCAGAGCTGAACTCTTTGTACAGCTATATTGATATGAGATCTCTTCTGAAAAGCATTTTCCAGAAAGGGTTTTTCTAGAGCAGAAAAGGCCTTGGAGAGACAGTCAGTGATATGTCACACCCACAAGCAATGCTGGGAGCGACTTCTTGTGTTCTTACCAGCAGTGCAGCCTCCTTGTATTCTCCCTTCATTCAGCCAGTGCTGCTGTGCTCTCATGTCCAGCAGTTTGCACCACCTACTGCAGATAGGACAACAAAATCTCCTTGGAAAGAAGATAATCTCCTTATAGAAGAAGAAAGAGAGAACTTCCAGAAAGAAAAGAATCTTTTCATAAGTGTTGGAAAGCCTAATGTTTAAGCACAAATGATTATCGATGTTTTTTAGTACAGAAATTTCATTTCCTTAAGCTGGCTCAGTATCCTTTCCGCTTTTTACAATGTCCCTTGTTTGAGCTGACCTTTTAAAAATCTCTTTTGGGTAGCTTTGATTTTTATAGGGGAATTCATTATGATGTAAGAACACAAGTAGCATAGGGCTTTACTGCCATACAATATTTCATCCTCTTAAAATAGTTATTGTCTTCCAGTTGCTTTTGTTGGTAGTTGAAACCTGGTAGGAAAAGATCTACATTTAATTTGTGATGCAGTTGAACTGGGAAGGAAAGCAACAAATAGTAATAACAAGTCTTAACAAACTTACTTTGCTCTAGTGAGGGTTATACTCGTTTCTTTGTCACGCAGTGATTAGTCCCAGTGTAAATCATGTCTGTATGTGAACAGCTTCCAGAGTTATCATCAGATTTTCAGCTGTCCTTGCTATTTTTACTGTGGGTTTTCCAACTGATATTGGAGATGCTGCCCATGTGCTGGCTGATCTATGTGCGTGTAGCAGCTCGTCTTCCAAAACGGATGTATTTCTGTAAATTCACCTCTACTAGAATAAATTCTGTGGGCCAGGAAGTATAGCAAGAACAGCAGTATCACACCATAGCTCTTTATGGAAAGTATTGATTGCACACTGCACAGAGTTGCATCAACAGACATCAGTATAATTCACATGAATGCAGTGTTTGTGTTCAATAATTTCACACTAATCCCAAATTTACGATTAAAAAAATAACAACTTCTGTGTTGAGGAAGGCTAACACCGGTCAAACTTCAAATCAGTTCCAGAACTCCTTCCTCACCCAACTAGGTGCAGGTGATGAGATGGCAAGCCTCTAAAATTGCACGTGTGGATGGATTTGGTCTCCCTTTCTCACCACACTTGAGCCCAGGACAAAACAAGGTATGGAGTTGTGAACAGAAGCTCCAGAAGGTAGAAAGTTGTTGAATACATCTCTGTATCCCAATGCTTCATCAACCCTAACTCTGCAGCAGCTCTCCTGGTGGCCACAAGACCTGTTTTTTGGCTACAAGCTAAATCTCACAGCATGCAGCTTCCTTGCATCAGTTAAGGACTCCTGCACAGCAGATTATTTTTCCTAAGGAAAAAAAAAAAAAAAATCACTGAAAACTCATCTTCTTGAGGAGTACAACATTAATGGCAGCTGGGAGGATGCTTCCTTTCTTTTCGTATAGGGCAGCCAAAAAGTCGTTGTGGTTCTAAAAAAGGTTTTAACTTTCACAAAGAGAAAGTACGAGCCCAGTCATACCGAAGTTAAGAGGTCAGGGTTGTTTTTTTCTTCTTCGTGCCTTGTGTATGAACCAAGATTGTAATGGGTGAGAAGTAACAGCCGCCCCTCTGAGGAGTTATGAAAAATATTGGCATGTGCTGTTAAGCCACTTAGAAATACAATAGCACAAGACAATGAATAGGATTAGAGAAATGTGGAAGTTTGAAGAACTGGGGGCAGTGGTTGCCTGAATCCACCAGCGGATCATGTTCATAGGGGAAGTTGGAGGAAGGCTAGCTATGAGTACTACTTTGTTTGCTCTAAAGGAAGAGGGCCCAACAGAAGGGAGCTTCAGATAGCAACAATGGGCATTTTGGTCTCTATTTTTGGTACAACTTAGACAAGGTTTCTAGAAGTTTAAACCTTCATTTGGAGTTCTCTGTTTGTTTTGTTGTTCTGTTTTTATCAGTGCTTTCCATGTATTCCTTCTTTCCTTCTCTTTTCTAGCTACTGTTCCAGAGCGGTATGCTTGCACTTTAGGATGTTTTTAAACTTCTAGAAAAGTAGGTTTTTACTTGATTCAGCATATACTATTTTCAGTAATTGCTTTCTGGTGTGAAGCTATTTCAGTTCACTTTCACAGTTCTGCTTCCATCGCCTGGCTTACTAATGAGGCAACAGATACAATTAACGTTTTAAATGTTTTTTTCCTGGCTAGAAAAGGTATGCATTAGGGATTGTGAGTTTTATTCAGGGATCTCTTTTGACATTGCGCATGCATTTAGAACAATACGGTAAAGGCAACACTTAGATAACACTTAGTATCTGGCAGCTTCTGTCCTCATAACTGTCTGTGATTAACATTGTAAATCTGAGAAGGGCTGTAAGCCTCATGCAGTTTGTAGTATGTTTCTGAAGGTGTGGGTTAAAGATGTGACAGCCCTGTGTAGCTTCAGGTAGGTAGGAAAATGATTTTTAAATGCTTCATGTATTACAAATAATTTCAGAGGCAGAGGAGGAATAAGCAAATCCAAAATGTAATCTGACCATACTTAAAATATCCTGCATACAGTATTAAAAACCAAAGAACCCTAAAAGAAGCAAGAATGCCTTTAGAGATTGGTATTTACAGCCATTTTCTTTGCCTTTATCGCAGTGACATCGTACTAGCTGGGAATCTAAATATGAAGTCAGCTGAATATGCATACTGCTAGGTTATCTGATTTCTAGCTGCCTGCTCTGTTTATCAAGTCTTTATGTAACTTTCTGAATTACATTAAGGCAGGGCCAAGCTTTGTATTCCCATGCTGTTATCCTCTCGCTGATAGGAGAGATGAGCAGGGCCATGTGCAGTGTGGTTGCAGAGATGGCTGCCTCTGCTTTCTTGTCTCTCCTACACTCAGGCTGCGCCACATCTCCATTTCGCTTTCTAGCAGTGGGAGCGCGGGGCTGCAGGATGCAGTGCTTCAAGGCAGTGTTGGCAGGAGTGAGGCACAGAGTTAGGGCCGGGGAAGCAACAAGTGCCAGACTGTAAACATTGATTTGAATGCTATCAAACTGATTTGGGTTTGGAGATAGACCAGGGATTTTCAATTCATGTTTATAGTTAAGAATGTAAACAGAATTTGATGTTTATGAGTGCTCTAGATACAAAAAGAGGCTTTTGAAGCTCTCATTTGAACTCTTTAAAAATAAAAGAATTGTGATAAAATAAAAACAAAAAGGGCGCTCCTGCTAGCATTAAATCATGCCATTACCTCACTCACTTCCTCACACACAGTTGCGTACAGAAGCACTGCTCCAGAGCTTCTATCTTTCATTCTTCACTTAGGCCCTATCCTTTTTCTGAACATTCCTGTATGTGATGTGTTTCAGTTTGTCTTTTTCCCCCTTTGGAGGGATGTGACAAAAGGGTTTGTCTAGAAGACACATTGAGGCTAATGATTGTCTGTTTGATTAAGAACCTTTTAACGTTAATTCACCAGAGAGCATTCTGCGTAAATAAGTTGATATAGACTCACTGTGACCATTACTTAATCCTGTATCTCATAAGAAGCCAATTGTAACCAGCCTGAACTGGTTTGGGGATTTTGCTTGAGTGTTTCGGTCAAAAAATCATAACCTCTCATGAGACTTATGAAAATTCCTTTTAAGCCATGGTAGTTGCTATGTCCCTACTTGGATACTGAACTTGGATAACAGTTCAGATAGCAATCCTTAAATTGATAGCTTGCAAACAGACTGCTAAATTTGTGTGGGGAGCCTTTCTGGACAAAGCCAGTCAGTTTATTAGCTGTTTTATACAAGATTAAAGCCTTGAAATCTCTCTCTACTTCAGCTGCTGATTGCCGTCTGGATTTCCGTAACTTACAAGTTTGTATCTAAAACAAAATCTGAATCCCAATTTCCTTATCATCTCTGCTACTTGCTCTAAAAACTTTTTAAAGAAAAACAGGCCTTTTTTTTTAGTTTTGGGATTTGTATTCATTACTTCAGCATTCCTGTCTTCAGAAATTGAAGTCGTTAAAAACTAGTGCCTTAACACAGCCACCAGGCTTGGGCCATCCCCATTGTGGATCCCATTTGCACTTGAAACTAGCTGCAGAGCAGTGCTGTTGTAAATGGCTACCTGAAAAAAATCCAGATCAAGAAGACAAACTCCTGCTTTTGTAGAAAGAAAAATAGCCTCTGACTTGAATTCTATTTGGTGTTTGAATTCTGAAATAAACCTGGATGATGTCAGAGAAGAGCATAAGCCAAATCTGCATTGGGGTCAGCATGTGAATTATGGTTCTATGCAGAAACAAGTTTTGTGGCAAAGCATGTAAAATCAGTATTTCTTGAACGGTCTTTTATGACACAGTGAAGGAGTTTATACCAAGCACATGTAAGCTGTAATATCAGACAGAAGCTTTGTAATAGGAGTGTGATTTGTACAATAATTGAGAAAATAATGATAGCATCATTTTCCCTAGGCAGGAACAAGCACTGGTAGCCCTTTATAAATGTTCTTTCTGAATTCTAAAGATTTTTCATAACACAGTTCTCGCCATCCTAAGTTTTCAGTTCAGTTAGTAATAAACTGCCTTAGAAATAAATGGGACATATTAAGCATTACCTTTCTTCTTCCTAACCGACATCAATGGCAGGCTCAAACTGAGCATTTTCAGCCCTGCTTTTCACGACACTGGGTGAGATTTGCAGCAGAAGCTGCAGGATCGTCCGTCGCTCACCCACTGCGAGGGGCCTTCTTTTCTGTGAGTTTCCATAAATTAGATGTGGAGCCAAAGCAAGCGGAAGCTATTTTTAGTGCAGCAGCACTGCAGAACAGAAGCTGGCGGAGCGTCACGTGTGTCAGGCTGAATCAAAGGGAGTATCCCAGCAATGTGCTGTAAACAAAACAAGGGCGCCGTCAGAAAACAAGCTGCAGGTACCTAAAGAGCCCGAATCAAAGCCTCACGCTAGGAGCAAATGCGCTGACTTACGGACCGTGTTTCTTAGGAGATTTTTCTATTTTGAAAACATGCGGGCGAAATAACGATAATGCATTTCCTGGTATCCCATTGTCTCACTTGATGCAGTTCTTTTCATGAGGCGTTTTATTTAGAAATCTGTTTTTTGGCCGTATCTTCTGTGAAGTGTAGTTGCTGTCAAAAGACACGTAAGCATAGCAGAAGCAGCTGCAGTTGTCTGCGGAGCCACTGCGCAGGGGATGTCCTTGCTGCAGAAACACTGCCTTAACGACACTGAAGTGCTGATTTTCAGCACAGGAAAAAGTGGCTCGGGCTCAAGAGGGAACGGTTTTAAACTAAGATGGGAGGTTTAGGTTAGATATCAGGAGGAAGTTTTTCACACAGAGGGTGCTGATGCACTGGAACAGGTTGCCCAGGGAGGTTGTGGATGCCCCATCCCTGGAGGCATTCAAGGCCAGGCTGGATGTGGCTCTGGGCAGCCTGGTCTGGTGGTTGGTGATCCTGCACATAGCAGGGGCTTGAAACTGGATGATCACTGCGGTCCTTTTCAACCCAGGCCATTCTGTGATTCTATGTGTGTGTGATTCTCATGCTTTATTCTCACACTTGAATTAGATTGACATGTTCATCTGCCATGTTTTCAATTCATAATTGAAGTTTTTATTATTTTATGGATTTTTCGCAAGAAATACATCTGTCCTCAGAAATTATACATTAACCTAAGTAACAAGGGGGGGCTTGTTTTATCTCTGAAAATCATCTATTCACATCCTCTGTCAGTCCCACAAGTGCACATACTGGAGTGACCTGCAGGCTGTGAAGTTGTTAGAGTTTCTCTTTGAGGAGTCTGGGGAGTGGGAGATTGTTTGCTGCTCTTCCAGTAAATGTAAATAGCGGTGAGGAAGGTGACTAGGGAAAAGGATGTCAGCCTGAGAAATCTGAGCAGTGAGATAGCATTAGATACCAAAAATACTTGTTCTAATTTATAGGAATTCCTGATGCATATTGAGCTAAACAAGCAACAGCACTTCTGTTGGCAATAAATAATTGTTTTCAGATGCCTGTAATCAAGCTGAACATCGAATCTACAGTCTCTACTTGAAAGAGTTATCTACTTGGGTAGAGATACTGCCTCCCAGTTCCAGTGGATTGCACTTACACGTAACATACTGATCACTGTATGTTCGTGTCCAAACGAGGCAGTCTTTGCAATGCTGATGCTGCTTACAAAGCGATTCTGAGTTGCGTGTATGACAACAACCAGGTTTCCTGTCTCAGCTCTGAGAGGAAGCCAAAGCACGCAAGGGTGGGGGATCTCTGACTTGCTGAATGCCATATAGGCCTTTCAAACACACACCTCAGTCTTATCAGTAATATGCAAAATAAATAAAATGATGTACATGCGAGGCGTAACAAAACAAATTTGTACATCACATCCAGGTCCTGCATTATAGCTTCTACCTCGCAGTTTACCACTAAGGAATCTAGAAAGTATAAAGCCATTTTTATGGAGTGAAGTTAATGGCAGAAAGGCAAGCTTAGGAAATAATTGCATTGAGTTATCTTCTGAGTGATGCAAAGAAATGGCGAGTTAAAGAAAAGTAATGGTTGCTGTGAATCTGTTGTCAGCTGGAGAATTGGAACAGGTGCTTCTTTACTGGGATATTACGAAATCTAATCTTTAAGCAGGTCAGTTATGCCATGTATGTAAATAAAAATAGCTATACAAAGCTTTTGTATTAGCATGACAACATAATTGGAGTTCTTGAAAATTATGCTGAGTTAACATATCACCGCTTAAATTTGGCTTGTAGGACTGTTTTAATTATGTAGTAGGTTAAACGTAAGCACATAAAAACCTGCATTATTACATATAGGTGCAGAACCTTTTCAAGGACATAATAGTTGTAATCATCTCATAATAGCTGTGATTTTCTTGTTTCATAATCTTTTGTAAAGAAGCTGCTATACGTGACTATTAAGTTTTATTGACGGGATATATTTTTAAACTTTTTCCTGGATTTCTTTTTTTGGACAACTCATTCAGGTTCTTAGATCTCTTGACGGATTACAGGTATGATTGCAGCCTGGCTGGACACACACTGCTCTCCGTTAACCTAACCAGTTTGGGCACTCAGAAAGGAAAGCTTCAGCTGAGCCAGGATAAGCCTGTCTAAAGTACTGGGTTCAGTTGCTGAAGCCTTGTCATAGCAGATACACTGCTATCCATAATTGCACTAGTTGACTTAAATTTCAGTAGATATCTGCTTTAATTCTCTATGTGCCTGTGGATCACCATGAAGATAATACCTTTTATAATTTTTGTCCACGGTTATGTACCTGTCCTGAATGTGTTATTGTTTGTTTGTTTAAGTTCTTGTTCAATATTTCTTCATCTGAACCATCCTTTCTTTGTTATTTGTCTCCTCTCTTTTTAGCTGCCTGGTAGATTTCACAGCTGTATTCTCAACTCTTATCATTTGTAATGATGACCCTAGTTATTAGTAATATCCAGTGTTTTGCAGCATATTGGGAAAGCTCCTCTCAGTTATTCTGCAAACAGGATTTATTTAGAGCTTCTTCACACCCTACTGAACTTTAAAGGTAGATGCAAAATGTACTTCATTCAGTTCAAGAAGATGAGGCTGATACATTGGTTTGTCTGTGAGTAGGATCAGGTCATAACTGTGTAATTCTGTTGATTATCTAAAACGTTAGTGGGCACACATTCTATAAGTGGGATGCAGAACAGAAAAGTCTTCCCCTATGGATTAAAAAACAAATAAGCTTCTTTGTGAATAACCTACAGGAAGCAGAAGGATCTTTATATTGCTTATTTTGTATATATTGAATGTGTATTGAGTAAAGCATACAGGTGTTTTCCTGCTGGTATGGATTGTGTTGCAATTGTTTCTCCTTTGCATTTTCTCAGAGATACGTAGTCTGCTACTTCAGTAGCTTTAAATAATGTCAGCTGGTTTGGTTCTAATAGGTACTGTTACATGCATCATTATATGCAACCAATGAGAGGAAGTATATATGATGAATATGTTGTCATAACCAACATGCAGGAGTAAAGCTGTTAAGGTGATGTTATCAGGATTGCTGTCAGCAGCAGTGCACACCACAGCTCATTTATACCCTCCAATTCTAAGCAAAGCCTTTGATGTCAGCAGCATGCCATGTGGAGGATCCCCTCCCACAACGCTGTCATGCTTGTGTCTTACAGCAGAACTGCAATTGTTGACACAAGGGTTTCCTACTTGGGGTTAAGTTGGCCTCCCATTTTTAACCCTTGAATGACAGAACAGTTACAGTTAGAATTTCTGTCAGGTAGTTGTATGTCTTATCTGAACAGAATAGCTTAATGAAAAGTAAAGTTGTGTAACTGTAAAAAATGTTTAGACCACTTTATCTGTTCAAGTAACACCTAGACACTGGTAAAGTGTGTTACATGTTAGTGTTTGGTGTTGCCAAGTAATCTCTTTCCTCCTAGGAAAGCTTTTTATGCTCACACTCCACTTGTTGCTAAAATGAAGTGGAGCCCTTTTTACACAAATAAAGTAAATAATCATTTATATCATAAAGCAAGATAGGAGAAGAAAAAAGAGTTTTCTTCACGCCATGCATCTTGCAGGTAGCAGCCTGGGTAGTTGCCCTCAAGTGTTGCTCAACAGGAGTTTTGAGGGGGGATTCTTGAATCCAAACTAAAACTCTAAGCAGAATTGGTTAATAAGCACGTTTATAGCATTGTAATCTAGAGGGAATAATATGGTTAAGCAACTTTTTTTTTAGCTACTGGAATCATCTGTTTTTCTTCTGATAACCAAGGAGAAAATAACATATTTAGCTTCCAAGAAGTTATATAGCAACATTAGGAGAACAGTACGTGGGACAGCAGTGAAGGCCAGCTGCCTTCTTTGAAGGGATTTTGAGGGAACACACGAACAATAGCATTTTAGAATAAGACTGTGTAATGTAACTTTGAACTATTTATAACATGCGGAGAGATAGTACAGGTACTTGTGTTTAGTGTAATTATGCTTATGCAATCAGCTTTTTTAGGAAGATGTCTGTTTGACTAATTTATTTTTGGAAATGTACTCCAGAGTGCTAAAATGCGTATCTCTCTATCTCTCTTTATATAATTTTCAGTTTTGGTTCTAAGATTTTTTTATTATTTTTTATTTTTAATCTGTCAAGAGATATCCTTCTACTTATAAATGATCTGAGGCTGATTAACAGTTGATGGCAGACAAATCTGCAAACACCAAGCTTTTGGCATCACAAATGAAAATGCCTTCCTTTGCAAGAGGGGAAGGGGGGAGATTAATTCCGTTTAATTTTTAGCCTGACCAGACAGAATTTCTTTGTACTATAAATAACCAATCCTTTCTGTTTTCATGTCTGTAATTTTGATGTATTTCTATCTAAATTGCTCTTTCCAGATTCTTCCTTGTACTACTGGGTTAGGGAATGTTCCTTCAGATGTTCGGTAGGTGATGGAAAATATGAACAAAAATATTCAGTGCAGATGTGTGTGTGTGATTCCTAGTTATACTGTGCAGTTAGGTGGGGCCTTATTCATGGTCCTATCCTCAACATTTAGTGTATGTATGTTATCTGTACAAAATTTTCATTCTAGCCTGCTTAGTACCTGACTGCTGTCAATCACAGAATAAAAGAATGGCTTAGTTTGGAAGGGACCTCAAGGATCGTCAAGTTCCGACCCTCCTGCCACAGACAGGGTTGCCTATTGCTAGATCAAGTTCTAGATCAGATTGCCCAGGGCCCCATCGAGTCTGGAATGGGGCATCCACAACACCCTAGGGAACCTCTTCCTACACCTCATAATAATTGGTTGGGCTGTGTTCTGTAGCAGAACAAGCAGAAAATGACCTCATTTGTTCAGCTTGCATTCTGCTTTCAGGCTCCTCTCCTTATTGAAAGAAATCTGCTGTCTCATTTGGAGACAGATATTAGGAGGAGGTTTTTCACTCAGATGGTGCTGATGCACTGGCACAGATTGCCCAAGGAGGTTATGGATGCCCCATTCCTGGAGGTATTCAAGACCAGGCTGGATGTGGCTCTGGGCAGCCTGGTCTGCTGGTTGGTGATCCTGCACATAGCAGGGGATTAAAACTGGATGATCATTGTGGTCCTTTTCAACCCAGGCCATTCTATGATTTTATATGATTCGATGATACAGAGCCTCTTCATGGAGTTTGTCAGTACAAAACGTGTGTCAGGTATATATAATGCTGTTTCCTGAAGGACTCTGCCAGGCCTCAGCCTGGTCCGCAATGGGCTGGGCACCATGCAGTGCTGCCCCAGGCCAGATCCTGCTGCAGCCACACGGGCTGCAATCACACTGCCTAGGAAGGAAACCGGGCTTTGGCTTTGTTCCAGAGCCCTCATAGAGTTATTTAAATGCATTTAGGATGTGTTGAGGAGAAGTTTGTGGAACATACTGTACCACACCAGGAGGTGATGCTAGAGTATGTCTCATTCTTGATGGATAGAGCCAGGTTGCATCGGAGCCTGTTAGCACCATTCTCACTGTGCACTGAAGACTCCTATAGCTCAGGTGCTAACAAAATAGCTGTTTTTTTCTGCATTTACATTTATTTAATTATGAATTTAATATGTCTCAAGCATGCTGCTTGGAAGGTATGAGGTCATGCTAACAGTCTGTGTATCTCAAGCTGCTGGATTTTTGAAGAATCTGTTATGCAGGTTACCCTCAACAGCTTTAGATAATTATACTTGTGGAGAATCACACGGGCACAATCATTCCTCAGAACAGAAAGCAACCTCTGTAACTGCAGTACGCAATGCAGTGTCACATGTTGGTGGACTGGGTGCCATTGTTGTCACATCACTCAGACTTTGGTGTTTGGAGGTTAGCCTGCACTGACCAAATACCCAATGTTGTGAGGGAAAGACCGTCTTTCAGGCTCCAGACTTCTGAAATGTTGCGCACGTTACTGATCTTTTAAGCGTATGAGTCGTGCCATTGAATTCCAAAGTCCTGTTGCATTCAATAGGATTACTTATATCCTTAAAACTATGCTTGCGGGTGAGTCTCTGTAGAATCAAAGCTTTGATTGCACTGAATTTGTTAGTCCCTCTGTGAACCTGAAATATTTAACAGTTCTGACAATAGAAAAAAGTAGCTGTCCATAGTCAGAATAGCTTGGTGTTCATTTGTGCTCACTTATCTATATTTGTTCTGTAGTTATTAAATTTATCTCTTATTTGTAGCTTCTGTGAGAAAATGAGTCACCTTGAAAACAGTGTCAGTTTTGAAGACAAGGTTAACAGTTTTTCACTGTATTTGTGGTATGCTTCAGATTAATACCAGTCGTGATCCCCTTCCTAATGGTGGTCAGTGTATGCAGCATCTTGGGACAGGTATCTCAGGATGCTTGCAGAGTTTCCTAATGAAACCCATCAAGTTTTTCAGTTCTGAGACAAGAAGAAACAAAAGCAAAGGGCATAAAATCCAACCGGAAACTTGCCTGTTTCCTCACTTCTGTGATTGAGCGTTTGTCCAGTATTATATAATATTATAATATAGAATCTGTTTAGAAGTGCATTACAATACTCGGACTGAATTTACATCAGGACAGGCTGATATCTCATGTATAGCTGGTAAATGAAGATGTATGTCTAAGCAGTGTGTGGTGCTGAATTACTCAACACAAATTTTCAAGGATTTGTGCTGAAGGTGTTAGAAATACATGACAAAATAATGAAGTTGAAAACCAGGATCAGAAGCAGGTCCTATAAATTTGTTGCTTTGCAGTTCTGACTTTGAGTAATGCTGAGGCCTTCTAAAACATGTACCTTGCAAAACATGAGCAGCAGCAGCAGCAGCCTGACACAAGAAGTCTTTTTTGTTTCCAAAATGTCATCACAGTTAAGCTGCAAACGTGTACTTGTTGATTTACTTAACGCTTTCGTCAGTGAGCCCGTCCATAGGGGAAAATAACTGTTTGTCTGAAGGAAGTGTGAACTTTGGCTGCTTTGTAGTCTAATGCAGGATAACCTGTTGCAAGACAGACATTTGTTAAGAGGAGGAGATCAGTACTTGCCATGCTGTTGCTAGGACTGGATTATCTGTAATCTAATTACGAAGGTTACTAACAAGTTGAAGAGATTATAAGATTAACAATTATCTATGTGATTATTTGATTAAAATAAATGCCAGCAGCTTTGGCTGCCATACCTGGTATTTGGGATCAGAACTCCCGTTTGTTTGGTAGCAGAAAGCAAACAACAACAGAAAAACTTTGTGTTTTGATTCCGGTTTTGTGATGACGTTAATAACGTGACCGGGCCCTAATCATTCTTCTCTCTATTTGCACGGAACTACAATACACCTTATTATTTAATGAAAGCCTTTCTGAAGAAGGGCTTTGATGTTGGTGGTTTTTTGTTGTTGTTGTTTTTCTAGAGGAGAGAAGAGTGTTTTTTAAAATGAATTTTAAAATTAAGTTTTAAGGTATTGGACAGAGATGGCAATTCCTTAAGATGAAAGAACTCCAGCATGGCTGAGGCAGGCAGGGCCCTTTGGGTCCCCCAGTCCCAGCCCCACTGCAGCAGGGCCACCCAGAGCAGGGTGCCCAGGCCCACGGCCAGGCGGCTTCTGGAGACCTCCAAGGAGGAGACCCCACAGCCTCTGGGCAGCCTAGAGGTGCTGCCTGAAAAAAAGACAGCTCTTTGCCTCTTTTTTGCTGCTGAGGGCTTTTTTTTTTTCCTCTGTTATCTGCAGTTTAGTTCTGGTATCACTTAGTGGAACTCCTCAGATTTATTGTTTGAAAAATGTCCAACATAATGTGATTAGGAGTTTCATCTCATTGTGGAGCCAAGTTCCCAGAGACTAAACCAAAAGGTCATCACTCTTCACACTCAACTTTAGAAGCCTCCTGGCGCTGCCTCACAAAGGCATGCATTCTCCTGAGCAATATTGTGAAGAACTTTTATATTAGAATTTAGTTTAATATGGGTTTCCCTGGGAAAAAAAGAAAAGAAATAAAAGAAAAATAAGGAAGAAAAGAAATAAAAAGGTCATGTCTTTTAAGGCCATCACAAACTGGTTCTCTCCCTCAGGACAGGTATCAGACGTGTTCCTTCTCAGCGTATTTCCTAGAATCCAAGCTACAATGTGCACAGAGTTTCATGGGAAAAATATTCTGATAAGGAATTTGTTGTTCTAGGAGCCCTTGGGTTTGAAGGGACAAAAAAAAAAAAAAAAAAAAAAAAAAAACCAATAGAAAATTAAAAACTTATACCTGTGCTCACAACCCAACTACAGGGTGACCTGCCAGTATATTGCCAACTATATTTTATTACTTCAACATGTGAGTGGTGCTTCCATGTTTAGAGTACTTAGACAACTAATGATTTCCAGAGCACTCCTGCCTTTCATTTCTACAGATTACATGCAAGTTGGGAGTGTTTTTTGGTTTTTTTTAATGTTCTCTTAAAAAAAAAAAAGAAAAGGAGGGAAGAATACAACAGTTTGAAATCTGAACTGACAAGTGGCTTTGAGTTTCAGACATTTATACCTTATTTGTATATTCCTCTTCAGTGTTTTCCAGATGTTATTGCACAAATCTCACCAGTTTTTTTCCACTAACTTTATGGGCGGAGAAGACAGATTAGGAAGTTTAACTTCCTTCTCTGTGCCTGTTTTTAGGAGCTTTAGAAGTTGTCCGGGGTTTAAAATTGGCCTCGGTGGATTTTTGAATTGAACTTTTATCAGAATTTTCCTCTTCCTTGCAGATGTGTGTGTTGTATACAGTGCCGCAGCTTCTGCAGCCCAGAAGGGTCGCTTTAGCCGTAAAGGCTGGAGTTCCCTTCTCAGTAGGCCCATGATATCTTGAAGGAGTCGAAATGTGGGGCCATGATCCTGCACAAAGCTGCCCCTTCTGGGCTTTCAGGTGGCTCCCAGCAGGCTCTCAGGCTGCTGGGGGCAGGGCTGCACCAACCAACACCAACTATCAACAGCACCAACCAGCCTGGTGCTGTTCAGCCCCCCCTTTTGGTGTTTTCCCAGCCCAGGTGGTAGGTGGTGTGCTGGTATGGGTAGCGAGCCTCTCAGCAGGGAACCCTCACAGAGAGCTGCAGTAATGTGAGGGAGACCCATAGTGCAGAATTCTCCATTAGCCACAAACCAACATCCTTTTGCTCCAGCTTGTTATAAACTATGCCCTCGAAATAACAACCACATCTTGGGTACTGGATAGAGCAATTAAAAAGGAACGCACAAGGTAATATTTAAAGTAACATGAAGCAGGACATAATCAGGCTGTTGCATAATTATTTTCCTCATTCCTCAAACCCAACTCAATGTATTGTTTTAATAGAACAAATGTACTGTAAACTGAAGAGAAAAAAAAGAAGTCGAAAGTGAACTGGAATGGAAGAAAGGTACAGAGAGTGCAGTTAGGCAAGCTTTTTGCAAAACACCTGATTAATAGCAATTGATAGCATTAACATGGCTTCCTGTCAAATGTACAAGTAGCAGAGCTGCCGGGCTAGTTTTGAACACTGAGTGTTGGTTAAATAGCTTTAACTACTAAATGGAATTAAGCCAGTAGTTAATAAGTTGGACATGATCACTGTGTCTTTCCTTGGATTTTGATAGTTGCAGTTCCTCTCCATGGATTCAGCTTCACACATTCCACCAGCTACCCAAGATAGTCATTTAGATAATGTACTGAGGGACATGGTTTACTGGGGGATGTTGGTGGTAGGCGGCCAGTTCTACAGGTGTTAGAACTAATGGCTTGAATACATTCTGTGGTTAGATATATCCAGTTTTGAAATGGACAAGATAACGGTGATTTAATGAAGACACTTAAGAAGCATCATTTGTAAAGATAGAAGACCTTTCTTATGAGCCCTATGGTTATATCCAGCACTCATATCACACTCCTTAGACCTTGCTTGATAATGTTATTTTCACCTGATAATTTCTAAAACAGCTGATCATACGCAGATAGTTACGTCACATTGTTTTTCAGCATGCTGTGTATGGGAAGAATGATGAGATGTCCACTCTAGATTACATGCAGAGATGCTGAAATGCATTCTGGCACATGGCATGAACAAGTTGTGGGAGAGCAGGTTTTGTGTCCTTCCCATCAGTGGTCTCTGTGAGAGGTTACCATGCCTCTTATACTTGGCAAAAAGAAAAGCAAAAGGTTTATATCTGAGCAGTGGTTCTCTTGGATGTTTCACTGGTGCTGTGATCCGAATGTTAAACCACAGAACTAATACCAGTGCTCCTGCTCAACCCCAGCACTCACCAGAACTCCAGCAAAGTCAGTTCTCTGGGTCAAGTCAACACTTAGGCTTACATTTTGCACAGGGTTTTAACACGTTGTTCCGCTCACACATCACAAACAAGTCTGAAAAGAATAATAAGCATGCTTGTGTTTCACCTGGTCAAGAGCATTCAGCACTCGGAAGAGCTCACATTTCTTTATCTGGGTTTTCCGCAAGCTATTAATATCCTCTTTTTAGACATCTGGTGTTAGTTTTAGATGTGAGACCACTTGGCAACAAGTTCTCTTGCAGTGAGCTTGGACTGGTGCCACAGGTAAACTCACACTTCTTGTGATTTCCTTATAAGTTTGTGTTTTGTTACCTTTGCTTCTCATATTTGGGGATTTTCTGCTTTCTCTTTTATCACCCTCCTATAGAAAACTCTGGTCAAACTGGTTTTTCCTTTCTGGCAGCCACCATAGCAGACTTACTATTCCAGACCACTTCCATTGGAGTAAGCAGTGTTTAATTTCCAGCAAGCAGCACTCTATTTCACTTGGATTTGGCATTCTTCAGGGCTCACCACACCTGGTGGATTTCACAGATCCACAGTGCAGCAACTTTTAAAAACAAAACTATCAACCAAAGTGTGTAACTTCCACTGGGATAATTTTTCCATATCACAGCAGCAACACTTGTAAATAACAGTGAAATCGGTATTTGCAATACCCTCTGAAAATAAACATTGTTAACTTTTGACATCCCATCACAACCTTTTGGTACAAAGTTGGTGCTTGTGAACCTGACACGCTTGACAGCTCCAAATGTTATCAAGGCTCTAGCTTGTAGTTTGGCTTTTTGTAGCATTAAAGTCAGACCTGTTTTTGAAGATCCTAGCTTAAGTGGCAGAGGTAAGATGTTCTGTGCTCTTCAGTTAGCAGTTAGCAAGAAAACAAGGTTTTGATGTGTCATTATCTGTAAAGGTAGATTTTCCAGATTCTCGTGGGACCGTTCTGTACATACAACTCTGATGTTTCAGATGTTCTCTACTTCCTTTGCTGAGCTGGTCCAGGTACTTGCTGGGAGATACTAAACAGTCGATTCATTCAGAGAGTTGATAAAGTGATTGCAGTTTGTCAAATATCAGCTCACAAAGCAGTCAGGATCCAGATCTCTCCAGATAATGCTATGTGATCTTTTTGTTTTCAGGTTATTATCTCTTGGTCCTCTGTTCAAGATTGCCCCTAAAATTACAGAATGTGCTCTGTGTAGCATTTATGTTACGGAATTAAGGTCTGTCTGTATAGGTATATCAATATACAAATAAAGATGATGAGCCTGAGACTGTCCTCTCCAGAAGGAAGGAGAAATTCAATGAATTCAAGCCAATGTGAATTCAGTTCAAGGAGAGTCTGGCTGTGTCAGTCTAAGCCTTTGGTTTTATTAGTGCTTCGTTCTTGGTTTGTGTTTTGAAGCAGCTCGTCCGCTTGCACCTCTGGGAATAAAATGTCTGAACGCACGCAGCAGAAAAATATTGTCCTTTGTAAAATAAATAAGTAAGGAACCTTTCCTCTTCCTTCTCTTTGTGCCACTCTTCATCTCTCTCTCTCTGAGATCCTGCGTAACAGAAGCTGCAGATGATGAGGCTCATTTCTGCTGGAGCCTGTTAACCTTTCTGTGTGAATGACAGTTTTCCAGATTGAAGTCTTAGCCAGTGTTTATGTTAAGAAGAGGGTTAATGATGATCCCCGTAGGCCTCTCGCTCGGAAAGCAAAAACATCTGCTAAGCCAAATAGTGGTTAGTTTGCTAAATTTAGAAGGAAAAAAAATGCATTTCCCAAAATTCACACTGCTTCTTAGCAAATTTAGGGAACAGTGGTGGCGAGCAGTTATGGAAGTCATACTGTTTGTTCATTTGTGAGTTTAGTTCATATTTTTTCAATTTAAAGGAAAAATAAAATTAGATAGCTGTTATTTAGCAGAAAGCAGATACTCAACATATATCTGAAACGTTAAATGTAGCTGAGCTTTCCACGTATTTGTTTAGGTTGATAGCTGGACATATGTCAAGGCCTGCAAAGCCTTTTCGTAGAGGTATTTTGCAGTACGTATTAAGAAAAGACTATTCAGCAGCTAAGAAACTGAGACTGAAATGAATGTCTGCTAGGAAACTCCTAACTAAGCCCATATACAAGCAGCATTCTTTCATTGAATTTATCCATCTTTCTTTTCCCTCATCAAACTTGATTCTGACTCCTGACAGCCATCTGACTTGTGGGGGAAAGAGTCACCTGCTGAATTCTGATGAGCTTTTGGTTGCGATAGTCGTGACTGACAGTTGTGTCTTTGCCTTTGATATCTCAGCTTAAGTAAGTCATCATCTGTGAATTGTGTCTAAACCAGAGCTCTCCTGCTTCACGAGGCTAATGTGATAGAGCATCTCACGTTGTCTTTACTCTGGATGACTTTGCTGTAGCTTGGCGCTAGTTGTATCCATGATAACAAAATGGGACAGGTATATGTTTCCCAACCAAACTGCTGGTACCTCCAGTAGGCTGCATGTAGATCTGATCACAGAATCATAGAATGGCTAGGGTGAGAAGGGACCCATGGAGGTTACCCAATCCAATGTTGCAGTTTCAGCATGGCCACATAGAGCAGGGTGCCCAGGACCACAATCAGAGCTTCAGTCCTCAAGTGCCCACAGAGGCCTCACTCAGCATCTGGCCACAGCCTGCCCGGCAGCCAGGCAGGGATCTGGGTGAGCAGATGCTGCCCTCTGCAGTCTCTCTCCTCTCTGCTCCACAGCCCCAGCATGCATGCGGTTTGACGGCTTTCTTTTCCAAGCCCAATTTTTAATCTCCCTTTCCACCCACAGGAGAGGCTGAAGAGAGCGTTATAACATGATTGTGTCAGTATTGAAACAGGGAGAAGAGGGAAGTCCTGGGAAACCGGTGCTCTTAGAAGATGCCAAAAATACACGTCAATCAATACCAAGACGTAAATCTCTAGGCTCTATAAATAAACACAAAATTTCAATAGCGTTTTCAGTGTTTGCACTGGCTGTTTTTCTGCATCAGCTCAAGCAGCAATTGGTCACTGAAAATTAGAACAAAGATGTGTGAAGCAGAGTGGATTCAGAGCAGTTTTCAGGCCCGTGCACTTCTGCCTTGCAAGTTCTCACTTCTACACCTTTCCTCAGGGGAGACAGCAGCAAAGCAGCACACAGGGTGAGGGCACTCTGCTGCTGCATGGGAGCTGTACTTACAGCACAGTGCCTGTTGGCATTTGACAGGAAAATCCTTGTCTACTGAATGCTGGCAATGTCTTCTGAGGGATTTCTATTGATATCTCCAGTAGATGACTTAGGAAAATAAATCATTTAGGGGTTAGAATGATACCGGAGGCTGTTTTCATTATGTGTTTCTCAGGAACCATGAAGCATATCAGAATAATGTGAGATTACTTGAAACCCAGCTGTGGAGCTGAAGGTATCCTCCAAACCAGAAATGCATAATTTCCTATCTTTTAAATTCTGCACAAGGCACTAACAAAGTTGTAATTCCTTAGCTATTTAATATATTTGTATACCACCATTTCGTATAGTAGGTGATAGAAGGTGCTTCTACTAGTCTGGGGTCCTGGCTGAGGAGTTTGCAGAGCCTTCTGTGGTCCTTCAGAAGTACAAAGTTTGCAGACTCCGGCGGCTTACCCAAGGATGAAACCTGGAGATTCTTCATTCTGATAGCTTCAAGCTACAGTGTTACAGTTCTACCTTTCACAGGAATTTTGGCATTAGCTTGATTTCTTGTTTTTCACAGAGACTTTATACCGGGCCTTTGAAATGTTAGGGGGAAAACAGAAAAAAAACAAGCAGTTGAAGTAAAAAAAGATGTGTTAAAATGTGTCGTTCGTTGTATTGATATGCTGTTTATACCTCATCCTTCCAATTCTTTGAATGTCAAAATACACTTATAAATAGAGCCTGGGTTGTTTTTGGATTTTTTTTTTTTGTGTGTGTGTCTGTAATATTATTCTCAAGGCATGATTTTCTTTTAATTGTGATTTCGTGGGGTCAGAATAGCTGTACAGAACCTTGTAGTGATTTACCCACTGAGAAAAAGATTTTCATGTATGATTAGCTCCTCTTTATTTGTGCATTTATGAATCCTTTTTTCAGAAATTCCTATATAGCTGCTAATGTAGCTCAAATTGCCATGGTTTTTAAAGAGAATAATACTTATTGATAGTTCCCACATGCACTGGCAGGCACGTCTAAAACCTGTACTTTTGTGTTCACAGCTTGCATAATATAAAATGTAGAGATTGCTTGTCAAACTAAGTGTCAGCTGAGTTTCCTAGGAAACTCACTGGAGATATTTATAAAACTACAGATCAGCTTAATAATAGCTATAATAATGTCAGTAGCTCGTGATTGTTGTTTTTTTAACTTTATCAGACCATTTTTCTTTCGCTTAATTTGTTGGCAAACCAAATGGCTGCATTTCCAAACAGACCTTCCTTCCAGTATCTTCCTTAAAAAAGGGGATCTGAGTTATTCCACATCAGGTAATACAGACCAACCTATGGCGAAATTAAGAATAACCTCAATGTCCTCCTCATTATCCAGACGACAAAATAAAACCAGAACTGAGAAGTAAAAATACAAATACTGTGTTATAGTTGTACTCACACTTGAGTTGGATGCCTGAGTTTAAAGTTCATTGCGCTGACGTGCAAAACAGTTATAGCAGAATTATTGTCAGTACTGAATACAGTTTTCTGTAGAAGATGCATAAGCAGAAGAGCTGTCAGTACTGAGAAAAGATGTAGTTCTGTCAAAATAATTCTATCCTTCAACAGAAAAAAAACATGAGCTAAAAAGAGAGGATTGGTGATGCTAGTATCCATTTTTATTCCTTTCTCTGCCATTCTGTTTTCCTCACACTGATTGAGCAGAGATTTGGGAATCATCACATCTTAAGCACTTTAAATTGAGTTTTTAGTCATGTAAATTTGCTCTGGTAGGTAAATGCAACGTCTGAGGCTACATATATATAAGAGGGTGTATTACACCAGGCCATAATTAGGAAAGGCATAAAGAATTAGTAGAAATGAATGTTCTTTAGGGAATATATATATATATGTTTTTCACGTTTTAATACAGCAGTGAGACTGAAGCTAATGTGTTTAGAAGTACTGACACTTTATCTCATCTGGAATCCATTACTTGTACTTGCTACATAAATTTGCGTGTCAGAGTTATTTTTTGATTCTGTGCTAATTAGACAAGTAAGGAGCTTCTATAAAGGATGTTCAAGAAGTGATTTCCCTTCAAGAAGGTCCGGACTCCACAGAGCTCAGTGCACATTCAGTTTACTTCCGAAAGAAGCTTTATGAAACCATCACACACTGGAAAAGTTATTGCTAAGTAAAGATAAGAAATTTAGCCCAGTTCTAATAGTGGTCAGGTGTTGATTTATTGAGTGCCAGTGACGTCACTGCAGCATGATAGAGTAGTTTGCATTTTAGACCTCTGTAGATCACTGCCTTCAATTCAGTACAGGTGACGTGGGGCAAGCGGCCTTAGAAGCATAAAATGTTACCTCTATCTAAACTGATCTTCTTTAAGCACATTGTTGATCAGAGCTATCTCTTACCTGTGGTGTTCCCATTACGGGTGTTTGAAACATATTCTTGTACTTGGAACGTGACTTAGGCCAATACCAAGGACTTAACCGCCAATGCTGACGACCAATAACTATCTTAAAGTGCTTGTGTACAGGGGAGAAATGTTGATAGGCACTAACTACCAAGTTACTCAATCATTTTGGATCAATGCTACCAACGTGACATTGGTGTTGAAGAGTCAAGATGTGGTTTTTATATATCAGCTCCAGCAGTAATGCTTCTGCAACAAAAGCATTTTATTTAGTCTAGTAGGATTTGGGATGGGGTGATGTTTGTATACAAACACTTGCATCTGCCCACAGTTAACCATATCAAACTGTTTATAAACTAGACAGAATATGTCAGGATGGATTTGGAGAAACTGAAATGCTGCCTATAGAGCTTTGCTAAGGATGATGAATAGTTGTTGAGGAGGAGGTTCAGCTTGGAGGCATTTTTAATGGGGATAGGGTTGCCATCTTTTTTCATCTAATTGTGTGCTGTGAGTTTGAGACTTGCTCAGTGTTCTCAAGGCAGTGATAACAGTTGAGCAGAAGGTTTTGCCTGAGTGCAGGCACTCATCACAGTGACCATAGCTTGCTATAAAGATGTAAGTAAAAAGTATAAGTAAGTGTATATGCGGCATATTTTCTTTTCCTTTCAGTTCATATCCGTGGGAAAGTTCTTTGAGAAATACAGTCAGGCTTTTAGAGAGGTATGTTTTCAACTGGTCTGTGTGTGTGTGACCCTGGTGTTAGCAGTGAGTCACATTGCCAGGCAAGAGTTCACTGTTGTTTCCTTCTTTCCCACTGCAATTAAATAAATTCCATGTGCACACCATAGTAAAAAAAAAAATTAAAATAAATAAATAAATAAATAAAATTTAAAAAAAAACACACTTGCCAGTTGATAAAGAAATTGTGATAATACTGTAGAAGGATGAGTCAGTCAGTGGGATATTCACTGCCAAACAACAATGCTGAAATTCAAGAAAGGTTCTAAGTCATGCAGGCAGTCAGGGAAAATGAGCCATCTGGGCTCACACAGAATGTAAGAAATGGGTGAAAGTGAGGGAGGAGAACCTGCCTATTTTAGCTCTGCATATAAAATCCCATTTTTATATCCTCGTTATTGCTGTTCTAACATGTCGTAGGAAAGAATTAAAGCTTGAAAAGATCTTTAAAATTATTGGAGAATGTGGTACCCTTTCTTTTTCTAGTTCAGCATATGCGTTATACTGAGTTTTGGACTGAGTGTTGTGAGGAGCCAGACTACTTAACCTCCACATCATGCAGTTTTGTTTTCAAGTTGTTAAGCTGTAGTTGTATTCAGGGGAAACATCAGATGGATGTAGTATTTTCTGAGTGGACCTCCCAGTTTGTGACACTGTACTGCATGGGGTCTGTCAGTGAGTACTACCTAACAATAAATGTAAAAGCACTATGTTGAAGCAGTGCCTGGGTAAAAAGCTGTTTGGCTCAGAAATTAGAACCACAAGCAACATAAGTAAAGCTCTGGGCTCATACATTTAACGTTTCACTGATGCATTACTTTGCAGCTGAAATCTAAACCAGAAAAGGTACTGAAAATGTGCTGTACTAGACAGGATTTTACGTATCTAAATGCATGTTTATTTTTCTTCCAGCTTTTTAGAAAGAATCGACAGCGTCAGCATGGATGACTACACACCCACAGATCAGGTTAGTGTAATTAATGTGATAAGGGCTGAACCAAGACACCCATTTATACAGATTCTTTGTGTAATTTGGTTTAGTCCAAACAGCAGCTGAAATGCAGCAAACCACATAATTACAAAATGCAGTCTAGCTGTTTAAATAATAGATGTTAAAGAAGAAGAAGCTTTTCAGTGTTGTAGGCTTGTGTTTTACTGTTGCTATATGTAGGTCGTGATTCCTGTAATACATGTGTTATTTCTCCTTGCTTTCCATTCTGTGTCCCACAAACAAAGCAAACGGAAAACATAAATGTAGAAGCCTACAGTTTCCATCACCAGCCTTCGCCATGCAGTACCTGTATTGTATTTCAGTGGTGGAAGTGATGGAAGCCAAGAAGGAGAGGTGTCCAGTATCCAAATTCAGGGGGAGCACCAGCAGCAGGCCTCAGGGCTTCTTGTAGTCGACCTGATACAGGATAAATTATTAAAGCCCTCCATACGTTTTCAAACAAAAGTGGTTGCGTTGAGATTTACTCCATGTAGACCTTGACGTTAGCATCAGTATCACACTGCTGAAGGGAGACGTCAGCAAAGCAAAGCCTTGTTTTTCCTTTTGTTATTTATTGTAGTGTTGCCCTGTTTGTTCTTGCAGGGTCTTTCTCTACCTTGAGCAGTCATTCATCATAGGAGGATTTGGCAGTGGCTTCATTATTCAGCTGTCTCAAAATTTTTCCTGATGTTTTCTTTGGGAAGAAATGTCCTTTGTCTCCTAAGATCAGAAGAGGCCTTTGGTATTTGACAGGCAGAAAACTTCTCCTCCAGCAGCAGTACTGGGTAGTCAAGGTTAAAAAACTGCTGGTGATGGTGATGGCACAGAGTGAGCCGGTTACTTGAGATGTGCACCATAAATTGCTTCTGCCTGCCTCCTTTGAGAACCTAGGAAATCATTGTTTGTTAATTATTAGAAAATGCCATTTAAGTTATAAAGTACTGCTAGCATGAAAAATAAGAAAGGAATGCCAGATTTACCTGCAACCTAGATTCTGTTCCCTTGTGCACTGTAATAGAGCTTTAATTACTTAGTCACAAGCTATTATTTCGATAGGATTCCTGTCTCATTCAGTACAAAGGAGGGCAGAATTAATGTTGCCTGGGCAACTGTAAATCTGGAGTTTTCTTACAGCTGAGTACTTGACTTTACAACACGGGCAACGTATTTTCTTAGTTTTATGTAACTTCAGAATTCATTATCCACGTCACATATAAAATTGTGTGCCAATAATAGATACCAGTGTGCACTAAAAAGAGCGTGCATATGGTATTCACAAGCTAGATTCAAATATGATGTTTGTATATCTACTGTGTGAGAATGAACACATAGAGGTATACCAGCAAGTCTGATGGAGCTCTAATTAAATGGAACGTACCTTTTCATGGAAAATACTATAGCGTACATTTAGAAATAAAATTAGAATAGAAAAGAAACTAATCAGCTTCCATGTTCTCATTTTCAGGACCTGTTACGATGCAGAGTTTTGACATCAGGGATTTTTGAAACAAGGTTTCAAGTAGACAAAGTAAATTTCCAGTAAGTCTCTTAGTAATGATTCATGAGTGTTTTACTAATCTTAACAACTCAGATGTCTGTTTTCATGTCTTCCTGGCGTAATCAGGCATAGGGTGAATATCAGGGTTGTTTGGTTTAGTTGGGGTTTTTTAGCTGTTTCCCTGGATCCCAGTAAAATTCCCTTATACTTCACTGAAAAAAATAAAAGGTGATACTAGTCACATATTAGCGCTGCTCTGCTGTGGGGCCATTTTTACTAATTCATTCATTTAGATAGCACTGCCAACTCATACTTTTGGGGTAAGATCTCGCAGAACGTGGTGTCATTCCACAAGACACAGTTTGAACACTGGGACAGAGTTCAGTATATCCTTCTTTCTTCTCCGTCTGGAGAGCTGCAAGCTCTGTGTTGCACAGTATCTCTGTTGAGGCACTGCCAGGCTACCTCCACACTGGTTCTCATCCAACAAGGTGTCAGTGCTGATGGGGGACAAGCTGCCTTTGTGTCCCTCTCCTTGAATGCATGTACTCTCTCTACCACACTTCAAAGATGATGAAACCTCTGCTTGTTCATAGTACAGTAGCCCCAACTGTCTATACCATGTGAATTTCTGTACATGACAAAGGCCAGCGCTTTCCTCACTATATGGATTCAGTGGTATTCTTGCACCCCACTGTCAGTACAAGCTGGGCGACAAAAGGGTAGACCACAGCCCTGCCAAAAAGGACTTAGGTGTCGTGAATGGGAAGTTGGATATGAGCTAGCAGTGTGCCCTTTCAGCGCAGAAATACAACTGTATACTGGGCTGCATGGCCAGCAGGTCAGGGGAGGTGATCCTGCCCCTCTGCTCTGTGCTGGTGAGACCTTACCTGCAGTGTTGTGTTCAGATGTGGAGTCCTCAGTACAGTAGAGACATGGACATGTTGGAGTGCATTGAGAGGAGGGCCACAGTAATGATCCCAGGTTTAGATTTTACTGTATTTTACAGTAAGGCTGGTAAGGCAGTGGAACAGGTTGCCCAGAGAGGTGGTGGATGCCACATCCCTGGAGACATCCCAAGGTCAGGTTGGATGAGGCTCTGAGCAGCCTGATCTGCTGTAGGTGTCACTGTTCAATGCAGGGGAGTTGAACTAGATGACCTTTAAAGGTCCCTTCCAACTCAAATGATTCCATGATTCTCCCAGGGGAAGCAGGGCAGGTGGAATGGGGCAGTGCTCTGGCATGCAGCACGGCAGCCGCAAACCTCTCTTCCCTACAGGCAGTTATTTTACTGCCACTATCCTCAAAGCTGCCAGATTCAGAAACTGAACCCTTGTGCTGCATGCATGCTTCATGTGACTTTCCTAATGCACATGAGTGACATAACATCCTATGGCTTTTTAACAGCATGTTTGATGTAGGTGGCCAAAGAGATGAGAGAAGAAAATGGATCCAATGCTTTAACGGTAAGTAGAAATGTTCCACATCTTTATTAAGAATTTGCTTTGTGCAGAGTGAGCAGCTTAACATTCGTATTTTTTTACTTACGCTGAGAACATAGTGTGTCACTAATACGGAAGTCCAACTCAATAAATATTTTCTTGAGGCCTTTGGGGCAATAGGGGAGTAATGGCCATATTACCATGAGGAGTATGTGCTGGGATAACAGAAACTTCCTTTCTCTCTCCCTTCTTTCTTCTGTGTGCCTTGTCCAGATGTCACGGCTATAATCTTTGTTGTGGCTTGCAGCAGCTACAACATGGTAATAAGGGAAGACAATAACACAAACAGACTACGGGAATCCCTGGACCTTTTCAAAAGTATCTGGAATAATAGGTAAAGTACACCTCTTTTCTTCTCCCACTGCAAATTCAGCGACATTCCAACTCCCTGTAGATTTGGATTTCTTTTAGCACGTGGTCAGACTGACTATTCAGAAAATGCCCAAGGCAGGGCCAGGCCATGCGGTGCACCCACAGTGGCCAGAGTGATGCATGGATGTGTAAACAAATAGTGATATGAATCTGTTCCTAGTGGCGAATAAATAATACCAATACACAGAAATTAAGTTTAGAAAGCTGTGTTGTAAGGCTGTTCATTTCAGTGATATCTACTGGAGATTTTAGAAATGTATGCACAGATCTTATAAATATATCTATCAGCCCAGGTAGTCATGGAGATAATAGTTCCAGTTCCGTTTTTTCTTTTCTCTTAACTGAGTTCTAAATAAATACCACACACAGGGACAACCAGTGCGTTTTCCATTGGTTTGATGTGTTCCCTTTGATAAACGTGTCGGAGATAACCCAAACATTTGGTTTGTTTTTGACAGGTGGTTACGGACCATTTCTATCATTTTGTTCTTGAATAAACAGGACATGCTGGCTGAAAAAGTCTTGGCGGGGAAGTCAAAAATCGAAGATTACTTTCCTGAATACGCGCATTACACTGTACCTGAGGATGGTAAGATATTTCACCACTTGAGGGATTTGGCAAGCTGGGATAGTCCATTCCATAGCCTGTCTCTCTGTCTCACACACACACACACACACATGCAAATTCACAAATGCACACGTGCTGTTGTTCAGCATGTGTGAGGTCAGGCGGCTGCTCCATCCTGTGCTGCCTGTGCTGCTGAGTGGGGATCGGTGGGTTCCGATGTCATAGCGCATGGACCACTGCTGCCCCAGCCTCAGGATGCTCTGGGTGCTGGGCGGTCTGGCAAAGACCTAGCTTACATCCTCCTTTTCCCATCAACAGCAGCTTAGATTACAGAATTAAAGGTAATAATGAGGTGTGTGCAACTTCCATTTAAGCTGAAACACTGAGAGTCTGATAACGATTTTGAAGTGCAGAGGATAAACTTTCCCCAAATCTGAGCTAGGCAGGCACTAGTTTTATAACCCTAAGGGTTTCAGAAATCCTTGGTCACTGTCACATGAATCTCTTTGTACCAAGCATAGACCCCATAAAAACTGAGAGTCTGGGTAAATTATTAAAAGGAACATTTTCCATAGTAAGCAAGTTGCCCGAATAAGGTAGCTTTTCATTTTTCTCAGCAGGATTTTGCAGTGGATAATCCTGAGTGATCCAGAATATCCACACATGAAGCAGCTCTCTGTCTTTAACCCATGGTTGCTCATTTTTCCCCTAATTTAAGACAATGTCATTTAAGGACAGAAGCACTGAACTCTAAGATGCCGCTGGTTATGCAGCTGCTCTCTGTTTACCCCTGCTGCTCCAGATAAGAGTAGAAAAAATTTCCATATTCAGATCAATCCTGTCCTTTATCACATTATGCTTATAAGCATTTGATGTGGTATCTTCGTCAAGGAGAAACCACACCAAAGGGAAGTGAATAGATTCTCTCTTTCCTGCACTGTTTAGTTTTCACACTTTGGGTACATGCAGAGGTAGACAGAGATGTCATAACCCACTGACAGACAGTACCAAGTAATGAGTCTCCTGTGCAACAAGGTTTTAATCTTGGATGCTCTGTATATTTAAGTGGCAGTACATCTAAGTATAGTATATCTAAGTATTCTGCCCACGTGCATTTTTAAAAAGCATTTGTAATGCTATGGCATTTCTTCCAGTGTAACCTTGCACTGGATCTTACGATGTTTTTAAACCCAAAGTCCTGCCTTTAGAATCTTTGTTCCAGAGGGGCTCTCATGCTGCACAAGCTAGAGAGCTGTTCTTCCAGTCATATCTTCTGATAAAGATAAATCCCAGCTGCCACTTCTTTTACTACAAACTGAATGGATGGGAGTAAACCTCCTCACCTGTGAGCAATGACACTTGCAAAAACATCAGCAGTTTTCAGGTCCCTGAGAGATACCAAATGCTGAGCAGTTTATTTCAGACTTGATAGTACCCTTCCATTTTAGAGTTATGAATCCAGAGTGTCCCGTGGATATTCATTATTTTAATTTCTCTATCAAGGGGCTGCTTTCTCCTCACTAAATCTTTTATCATGAAAAAGAGAAAATCATTTGCCCTTCCTGTTTCTCATACAACTTATTTTTAATTGAACAGCAACACCAGATGCAGGAGAAGACCCCAAAGTCACGAGAGCCAAGTTCTTCATCCGGGATGAGTTCTTAGTGAGTAATTTTGATCTTATGTATGATCCTATCATAGGAAATACTGGCAGATGGCATCGTTTATTTAGGGAAAACTGGCGAGGTTTTGCAGAGATCTGGAAGGAGAGGGGAGTGTCTGGCAATTCCCTCATTCTTTTCAGCTGCCCATCTTGCAGAACTTTCTCCAGTGCTTGCACATTTCTCTGCCCATTTATTATAAAGTCACCTGCCTCCTATTTGTCTCTTGGATATAAGCAATTATCAGTCATGCAATCACAGCTTCCCTACCAGAACCAGGTATGTCTTCATATCTTCAGTCCTACCAAGTCAGTCTAGACAAGTAGGATCGGAGACCAGAACTAAGGCCTAGAACTTTAAATCTTGCCCTACTTATAGAAACTGTACGGGGGTGTTCAAGAGAACAAGCTTAGACATTAGAATGAAGATTTTTAAAATTAGAATAAAGATTTTTCAAGTCGTTATGCATTTACAAGTATTGTTAGGATTTATAGCTGTTGAGTCAACAGCGAAGAAAGAAGCAATTAATTATGTTCACACTTTGGGGATTTCCATTCACTGCCTTAACCTTCCTGATTATGAGGAAAATAATCAGATTGCACTGTGTTGAATAAGAGTTACCAAAAAAAAAAACAACACTGTGAGCCAAATCTCTCTGCAATAGTGCCAAAATACTGTGAAGCAGATGACATTGAGGGTGTCTGGTTTGGAATGAGGGTCCAATAGAACCAGATTACAGGAAAACCGGGGCAAGACTCCTCACCTTTTTGTGCAAATAAATACACCAAGGGTAAGATGCTCACCTTCGGTGACTCACATGCATGGTGCAAAGGAGGTCACCTGCAACCCAAGCATTGAGGGAAGAGGGCATGGGCTTTGCAAGCACATGAAAAGCCAGCTGTGTGTCTGCAGAGGTCCTTGGCAGACACAGGTGCCGTGGGTTTTGGGTGCAGGATAAGAGTTTGGGCTGGGCCCAGCATCTGGTGGCAGCAGACAGCTTGCCCTGTGGGTCTGGCAGAGAGCATCTCCTCCATGAAGAATTCTTAGGTGTCTCTCTCCTGGCTTTGTGCTTTCTATTTTTCAACATGATGTAATGGTTTAACAGTTGCTTTAAACTTCGCACCTGTTTGAGAGGGAAGTCTTGCAAGTGAGGCATTTCTGGTCAGATATGTGGTCTGAAGAGCCTTTGTGCGCCCTTCTTCATGTTGGCAGTCAGGGATAGAGGTCAGTGCTCAAGCAGAGATGGCCCTGTGACCAGAGGGGACAGGGAGAAACGATCCAGTGGGGAGGGGGCTGGAAGGATGAGGTGTTCATTTGCAGCCTGCAGCCTTCTTGGCTCTGCTTGTGTACATTTCAGTCTAAATCTTTTCATTTATGACCTTGTCCTGCCCTGCCGTGTTTTCAGTCATGACTCAAAAGAGTCTGATTTTATTCTTTTACTATCATTCATATTGTGGGAGCAGGTGTGCATAAATCAGGGATTTATGTGAAAATCCTAACTGCTTCAAGACCCTAAAGCTCCCCTTCAGCTCACCAGGCTGTAGATACACACACTCTTATGTTCCAGGTAGATTTAAAACAAATAATTTGAATAAAGGAGGAAAAATATAAAAGCCTCTCCAAGAAATTCAGCTGCAAGGTAATGTATGAGCACGAGGAAGGCAAAATACATTGGCCACTGGTGTTGGAGTCAGTGCGGCTGCCTGTGGCATCCACTGCCTTCAGCGGGAGGCTGGCTGTGCAGCGCCGGTGGAACAGGAACCATTAATTTTTAACTATGGCAAATGCTGGGTGCGGCCCGGCAGGAAGCTCACCACTGCTGCAGGGCTGCCCATCAGCTCTGCTCTCAGCAACAGTGTTTTCTCTTGGGCAGCTCTCACTGCTTGCCTCATTGGTGTTGGCATCCCCCATTGCAGGAAACGTGCTTTATAGGAAGCTCCCCTTCCTTCTGACACGGGCAGAGGGCTGAGGAGCATCTTTTCTCCTCCCGTGCTCTTCATCTCCCATTGTTCTGAATCCTTCCTATCCCACTTTCAGTGTTCTGTACACAGGATTCTCCATCCGCTGATATTTTAATGCATGGCCAGTGTGAAGGCAACCCCTGTTAAATCAGGGGCACAGCCACTCCGATTCAGTCTGGTTCTGAAAAAGCTGTTTGTGGAGCTGCAGGAGCTGCCTGTTCAAAGGCAGTGTCTGAGCTGCCTGAAGCAGAATGCTTGTGTCCTCACTGGAAACTGTCATCCCCTCCCCCAGATATCGCACATCCTAAAATCCTATAACCTGCCAGGGCACAAAGACGACAGCCTTAGAAACTGACCTTTTGACCAGGTATCACCAGAGCAGTGATGGATAGGAGTGGCTGTGCAATGTAAGTGTAAACAAGCATTTAGTGAGAGAACAATTACTTCAGTGAAGCACAAGGAAAAGTCTGAACGTTATTAAATCGGTAGGGTTTGGGTCTGAACACCATCTTGCTTCCTTCCAGCAAACAGCTGCTTTAAGCACACCACGCAGAGATGCAGAGATGCTGTTGTGCTCGTTGCAGTGTGCTGAGATCATGCTGCTCAAAGGGAACTGCCTGAAGGAGGAGGGAAGCACTGCAGCAGCTCGAGGCTGCAGAAGTAGGTGGAGCTCAGTGCAAAGGGGTCGAGCATCCCTGCCAGTACTCAGAGCAGACCTCTAGGGTGCCTCTACTGGTGACCATCCAGGTCACTAGTGGTGCTCCATAAGGGCCAGCCAGTACTGGGACCTGTCCTGTTTAATATCTTTAATTATGATCTGGATTAGGGGGTAGAGCGTACTCTCAGTCCTGCACTTCGGTCACAACAACCAAAGGCTGCAGGCCTGGGGGTGGAAAGCTGCACAGAGGAAAAATGATCTGGGGGTGTAAGGCCACAGGTCGCTGGGAGGGGAAAGTGGTGTAGAGCAGCCCCCAGCAGCACCCGTAACCCCTCTCCCTGCCTGTTTCTGCAGAGGATAAGTACGGCAAGCGGAGACGGCCGGCACTACTGCTACCCGCACTTCACGTGCGCCGTGGACACAGAGAACATCCGCAGAGTGTTCAACGACTGCA
This sequence comes from Coturnix japonica, assembly GCF_054131305.1. Classification (NCBI taxonomy): domain Eukaryota; kingdom Metazoa; phylum Chordata; class Aves; order Galliformes; family Phasianidae; genus Coturnix; species Coturnix japonica. The sequence goes on from NC_140664.1 coordinate 47,485,832, forward strand.
GGGACATCATCCAGAGGATGCACCTCCGCCAGTACGAACTCTTGTGAGGGGATCGCCGTGGAACCTGTGGTTTTAAATTCTTTGCTCCTTACTCTTTCTCTTGATACTACCCCACACAGGGTGGAAGAATATACTATAGAAATGTCAGTCTCTTCACTTGGTTTACTTTAATTATTTAACCTTAAAGCTGATTTGAAGCGAGTTTGGGTTGGTTTTCCTTCATGCTTTTTGGGACTATTTTTGTGCTTTATTTTGACATGCCACTTCTTCGTCATTCCACTAAGCCCTTTGGCTACCTCTGTTCCCTCGGGTTTCGTTGTTGTAAGGGAGCACGACCCACGGGTCGGTGCCAGTTCGGAGCAGGATGTTGGCTGGACGACGCTAAGTCACGGCGCTCCCTCCGTGTGGGTTTCCTTTTTAAACATGACATTGAAGAGTACTTGATGGGTGAAAAAGATTAATGCACTTTGTATCAGGTTATTAAATACTGTCGAGGAAGTAGACACACAATGTAGCAGCACCACAATATTTATTACTCCGTCACAGTTTTTAGCATTTCTGAGTTGCAGGTCAACTGATACGGTGACCTCCTCTTTTAAGCCGTTACTGGCACAGGAAGTAGAGTAGATACTGAGAGGAATAGTGAAGACAAAGCAATTTCTCTGGGGTTCCGGAGCTCAGCGTCTCTGCGCGCCTCAGGCGTTTGAATCACAGCTCCTTTTCAGCCTGTCGCATCTAGGCAGAAAATTGACCGCCCTCACTTAACGTTGTTTGTGCTGTCCACAAATGATCCTTTTCGTTCCGATCATTCTTGGACGACGGTCCTCTCCCTATATATATTTTTTGTTTTACTGCTGGTTTATTATATTGTACAGACTGTAAAATGTAATATTATTTTGTACAACTTTATTGAAGAAAAATACTTGTAGAAGATCTTTGTGCCTTGATTATGGCTGTACCTGTAAAATGAGCTAAGATGTAAGTATGTTTTTGATTGCGCTGTACAGCTTGATGTCAACCTTACCTGCAGCAGTGACTGGAGGTAAGAACTTTATCTGTAGAGTTTAGGGGTTTTTTTCTGGTTTATATAAAAATGCTCTTTAGTATAAAAATTATAAATTATGCAAATTAACCACTTACCTTTCCCAGTGAGGTATTACCGTCACCGGATGTTGCAGCAAACATGCCTTTCTCTTTCGAAGTCTCAGCTTTAAAACATTGGAATTCATTCGAGTGTCCAAATCGCAACCTGGTGTTGTTTTAATGGGAACCGAGGATTTATTATTATTAATTATTATTTTTTTCCTTTCTATTTAGAAAAAAAAAAAAAACTATGTTCGGTAATTCTTCGGTCATTCATAGAACTTCACAATGGCGCAGACCGATTGTGAACGTGCAAAGCACCATTCTGTAGAGCTCTTCGATCTCTGTACCAACAGCGGCTTTCATTGTGCAAGTAAATAGCGAGAAAGAAGACAAAAAGTTGTATCGACCCTCGTGTCTGGCCTAAGAGAATTACAAGATGACATTTTTATTTCTCTTTTAATAAAGAGACACGTTAGAAAACGGTTTTATTTTAAATATTGTAGAATCAAAACGTGTGAATATTTCTCAAACTTGAATAATTTATGCAAATGACATTCTCGAAAACAAGTTGTGGTACAGTACAATATATAAAAGCAAGGATTGCTGTAGCAATAAGGCATGTCCTTTTTAGTAACTATAACACTGCTTTATATTTTATACATAGGTGTTTTCTGTCTGTGACTATATACTTTTCCTGTGTCCAAGATAACCTGTACAAATGTCTAAAATTACAGTTGCAATAACAGAAACCTAGCGAAGTGTTAGACTATATTACTTCACAGAGCGTTTTGCCACACTTGGACCGTTCCCACTCCTCGTTTTAAAGTTAGGGAGATATTAAGAGCTGACACGTTCCCGATGTTGGCCTACAACTCGGCGCTTCGATCAACATTTTGCTGTAAGCATCGCTGGTGGTTACAGACCCCCCCGCCACCACCTCTCGAGCTCAAGTCAGACTGCGGCCCGCTGCAGTCCTTGTTCCTATTTGATGACAAACAACCCCATTGTAGACACGATAACGTGACCGTTTCCTCTTCTCGGAAACGTGTAGATTTTAATACGTGCAAGTTGAGTCATCAGATATTTCCCAGAAAGCCAAGGGCTGGGTGGACTGAGCTGAGCTAGTCAACAAAACCCCTGCATGCAGAGATTTTCTCGCTTCCCGCACCAAAGAAAGTACCAGGATAAATAACAGAAGACGGTCTTGGCCTCAGAAGCAGCCCCTGCCCCAAGAGCTACCAGCCCAGCAGGGCTCAGCAGGAGCTTCGCTGGGGTGGGTGGGGAGGCACAGTGAGGTTTGTCGCACCATCCCTTAGGCACAGCATGCAGAGGTGCTGAGCTCTATTCCACCCGGTCGGGGGGCTCCTTGCAGCTGCCACCTCCCCAGCACAGAGCCACTGCACTTTGCAGTGGGACGCTGCGGAAACGCTATGACCTGGCAGCCCTGCCAGAGACTGGAACAGGCGGCATGCCTGCCCCAAGCACCTGCCTGCAGCTGGGGGCTGAGGCACAGGACGATGTTACTGCGGCTGTGTTTGACCTTCCTTCTTGCAGAGCGGCAGCCGGAGGGCCCCTCACCACACAGATCTCTGGGATGCAATAGGGCCCTGTTTTTTTAAGCCCATCATAGCACATCTTTTTAAAAATAGCAGCTTGAGGTGTCACCCTACTTTTGTTTTGAGCAGGTTTCAGGCGTTGTACCAGCAAACTGGATCTGCGAGGCTTCTTCCTGTTGCTGTCTGGTAGATGTCAAATGGTAGCCATCTAATAGTTCGGCATGACAGGAACCACCAGGTTTCTTGTCCCTTGTGTAGGACGTTCTAAAGAGGCAATGGAAATCTGCATCTCTCAGTGCCGATGCATCTTTGCTTCTGCCTGACCCTACCAAATAGATGTATGACATTAGAAGGGCCACACAGCAATAAAAGAGAGAAACGTTTCCGGTTTGCAGCACTGAGCCTCCACAAGGGTGCGACACCAGTGCAGACAAGTGATGAGGCGACAGGATTTACATAATGTACAGTTACACTTTTAATATACATATTTGATACAAAAATTATAGCAGGAAAAGGACTCATTTGATTGTAGAATACAGTATTTTTGTACAGCATGGAACGTTCATTTCAGTTAATTATTTATCCTGTAGTAGTCATATCAGCTGTATAGGACTTCTATGGTATGTGTAAATGCAACCTGCCTTCAGACTAGCAATCAAATTAGGTCATTTGCTGGCATGAATATAGTCTGATGTTTGACTGTTCTCAGCTTTGGTATTTCAGTGACTGAATGCAGATGTCTGGCTCTTCATGCTGCTTTATGCTTACTGATTAAACGCTGAGCAAAATAAAATGGTGGAGTGAGAAGCTGAAAATGAGCTAGCACCAGGACGACGAGCAGGGCTCCCGCTGCCCAGTATATAGCAAAGACTCTGCTCTCACGTGGAAGGAAGCATTTGTGGAGGGAGAAGTCAGTTGGTGTTATGCTGCCCTGGAAAAGAAAGGCAGACAGTGACATGGCGCTCTTACAGTGGGTCCCACAGCTGGAGTTGCACCAGGGCGGGCAGATCTCCAGCTCCCAAGTTTTGTGTTGGGTGTGGAGGGTTGGGGCCAACTCCCCAGTACCAGTGCCTTCTCCAGGGGGCTGAAGAGTCTTTACTGGTGGTGCCGGGCTCTAACTGGAGCAGCCAGCAGGCCAGCATTAGCGCAGGCACCAATCTGCCTGCTTCTCAGCTAGAGTAACCAGGGAGCTGGGCTACTCCTCAGCTCGGCCTTTGGGAGAAGCCCAACTCCAGCTGCGGGGAAGCAGCCTGGAGGCAGCCTTCCTGGGCTTGAGTTTGACTTTGTGAATGTGCCCCTTCCTCACCCCCAGGCCCTCCTCCTACCCACTACACGCTGCAAAACACACGTTGGCTAATCCAAATTGCCTACACGAGCTTAAACAACAGAGAACTTCATTAGGTTTTGGCTTGACCTCTAATTCAAGTTTACAGCAGCCTGAGGCTGAGCTAAAACCATAGCAAGGAGGATGCTGCTTGAAATGGCCAACCTCTTGTTTCGTCTGGCACGTGCAGAGAGCATCCAATAGTTTGAAGGCAGCTACTCTCAGGAATATGGAGTAAACACAACTAATTTTCAACAAAAATGACAAACAGTTGCATGAAACGAATTGCAAAGGTTGGGGTTACCTGTGTATTATGGAGCCAAAACTCAACAGCAGAAAAACACCATAAAGATTTCTCCCACCCCCGGGTCAATGACCACTCCACAAACAGAGTGCAAGTTTTGCTTCTTACTCCGTGTCTCTTGGAGTTCGGTTTTCTTTCTGACCTGGGGAATGTGTTGATTTACCTCTGAGGATATACAGAACATTGGAGCTGCCTGTGTGAGCATAACCAACACTGCGTGAACACAAACGGGATGCAGAGAGGTGGCCCATTGGGCACGCAACCAACGCTTTCCCTGTGTGAAGTGATCCGTGCCCATGGTTGAAGGCCACCACCACCACGTGAAGGTTCAGGGTGGCGACGGTCTTTGTTTAGAGCGGGTAAATCAGCTGAGCAAAGTGAGTCTTTTCTACTGTTCGGTGCACAATACTGATGCTTTTTTTTACAAGTCAACAGTTTACAACGCGCCCTCTTCATAAGCAAATGTCGGATGCTTGTACCCATATACCGATTAGGTCTTTAACAGCATTGCTTTGTACCACACAGAACGTGGCTCCCACAGCTGTACTTTATAAAGTGGATGCAGTGTACTGAGTGGGTCGGGTGGGTAGGCAATTTTTTTTTTATTACTTTTTGTTTTTACAGGTAGAATCAGTTTTAAAATAGAGCTGACTGCCATGTTGATTTATTTATGAGAGTTATCTGACAAAAAAAATAAAACAAACAGTAATAATTAAAAACTTACCATGATGAAACTAGGGTTGTTTCTATTCCTCCAACTGAACGACGGGACGCTGATCTCTGGGATCCCCCCTGGGTGCAGCACTTGGCAGGCGCTGTGCGTGTGCCCGCTGATAACCAGGCGGGGATGGAACCACCACAGCAGCTGCAGTGTGCGGTGGGAAAGCACAGCAGTGAGCAGTAACTAAAAGGAAACCGCGTGCACGGCCCATTTCTTCTTCTGACAGAATGAAAGTGTGGGAATTCTAACCATCTTATGGAGTGTTCTGGATCAACTGTTCTCCATTAGGCTTACATTGATAGTGTGATACCACTGTCATAGAATCACAGGGGTTGGAAGGGGCCCCTGGGAGATCATGGAGTCCAACCCCCTGCTAAAGCAGCTTCCCTACAGTAGGATGAGCACGAAAGCATCCATGCAGGTCTTTGGCATGCAGCAACTTTACATGCTCTTGCAGTTACTACTGTGGCTTTTCTGCTAGGTTTGCCATCAGTCACCGCATTATGTAAACTACAGAACGCTACACTAGAGATAACAATGGCACAACACACTTAAGAGCACCTGCACTTACCACGTGCAGAATCAAGGCCCAGATCATGCTGACCCTTGAGGGCTGATCCGCAGCTCTACCCAGCAGCCTCTCAGAGGCCGCAGTAAGCAGGAGCCACTGGGGGCTTATTTCAGAAAATATTTGCCCTTTAAGGAATGTCTGAGCCAGGTCACCATGGACCCAGGCCACTCTCCAACCCACCCACCCTCCGATACTCAAGCAGCCGATAGAGAAAACCTTTTGTGATGCTTCCTGAGACAGCACATCGTATTTCTCCTTAAATGGGATGGTCTTCTCCTCTGGAGGGGCAGCATCTTCTCCACTGCACTCTGCATCACTCTTCCGATAGAGAGGGTAATGCTGGGTGACATGCAAAGCGAGGATGAGTTGTCAGTGACACAGCCTTTCTAGAAAGGTCATAAATACCCGAAGCACGTAGGCACGCTGCCTTGCCTGTCCCCAGCTCACCTGCAGAAGGATTGGTTGTGAAGCTGGAGGCTTTTCTGCATCACTGCACCTCTTCTGGGGATGGTTCTGTTCCTGTGAATAAAATCAATCCATGCATATTTGTCCCCACCTCTGTGTACCAAAGGGGTGGGGAAAGGACTTACACAATAGCTACAGGTTGAGGTATTGGGTTTTCGATTCTTTTGTTTCCTTTCTTGAGAAAAGCATTATCAGCTCAGAGTACAATGTTTAACTACTGCACCAACTTCTAGAGACTGCTGCAGGTGTAAGGGGAAGCTCTGATTTCCCTTTCACACCATGGTGTGAATTGAGCTGCACTCTTCCTGAAGGTGGAAAGCAACCACAGGCTCCCACTGCACAAGGAAGGCACAAGAGATTGAAGGCAGCCTGAGATGCAGCATTTAAGGTTAGGCAGTTCTTCCACTGGTAGGAGGTTTCAGACCCATCACCAGTGCTGCCCACCTGGCATTGTCTCCTAGGAGAGGGTGAAGAGGGATGAAGCAAGCAACTGGGTTTGATGAAATAATGCCACTGAAACATTACCAGGCTAAGCAAGCAGGACCAAAGCAGAATCAGAAAAGTACTATAGGACATACAGAGCAGAACAGTGAACAAAAATAGAAGTGCATGGCTTATTTGATCAGAAGAAGGCAGCTTCTGTTAGCTGGCAGCAATAACAAGGAAGTGAGCACCAGTAACAGGCAAAAATGATAAATGAGGAGAGCTCTGCTAACACCTTACAGCAGGAACTGGGAGTGGGTTTAATTCAGACAACAGCCTTCACCTGCTGCTACAGCAGTGCAGCAGGCAGGCTGCTGGCTACCACCATGTCTTCAACAGACCCTTACCTGCTGGGAGCAGTTCAGTCTGTGAGAAAGCGCCACAAGCTTCACCTCCTCAGTGCGGCACAGGGTGCAGCCATCGCCCTCCATGGCCACGCTGTTCACCAGGACAAAGCTGGAAGACATCACACCATGAGCCAAGGGGGTGAGGCGGTGAGGACAGGAAGGTGTTTGCTGTTCATGCACACGAGGATAAGCCTTATTTGATAAAATGAAAGGGTTCCAAAATGGGACACAGCTGAGCAAAACTGCAGAACATTGCAGCTTCTGAAGCCACATGCTGCAAATCCTTTTCAAGTGTCCATCCCGTAGCTACTGGCCTATCTTGTAGGCTGCTTTCTAATCGGTCATTAATTAGGTTGCACCATACACTGGCTGCTGTGTTTTTTGTTTACTCCACCTTAACTACTGTGATACTGAAGGAGAATTTGAGTGAAATGTTACAAGTCGACTAAACTGAATTCTGGGAGGAAGAGCTTTGCTTCTCTCCCTGCACACGTTTCAGGCAACGGAGAAGTGTTTTTGGATTCTCCATTTCTTGAGAACGACTGCAAAGCCCCACAGCACTGCATCTGGCTGCCTGCCTCCACGTCACGGGTTAACCGAATATCTATCTGCAGTAGGACCCTACGTCTACATGATAAACAACAGCATTATACTGAGCATTCAGGAAGCCCATCTTCCTGAGGGAAAAAAAAAAACCAAAAAAAAACAGCACTACTAGACCTCTTTGGTATATTTTAAACATCTTCTTAATTGATTAACCAGTGGAACCTTCTTGTTTCTGGATCTTACACTACCATGAGTGATGATAACCTCCTAACATGCTGCCAAATGCAGGGCAGCAGTGGCTCTTCCCCTCCTGTAGCATCTCAGGTTTAAAAACAAATGCTTTCCCACTATTGCTGTCTCTCAACAGACTCTTGCATGGTACCAAAGAGCACGCACCCAGTAACAGCTCTGGCACCACGCTCTGTGCTCAGGGCCTCAGTCCAAACAGCATCTGCATAACCACCCCCCTCCCATTTGGGGAACCTGTGGCCAAACACCTGCTGTGTTCCGAAATTCTTCAGACAAGGACCAAAGAAGTTTTTAAAATTAATGAAACTCTTAGCTTGCAAGCACAGGGGTTGGTTGTGTTTCTTTCCTGACTCCTATTCTGTTCTGTTTACAGCCATGGGTCATTACCAGCTGTGAGGAAGTACAAATACAAACCTAAGAATGTCATTCCAACTCCTCAGTACTTTTCCATTTGAAAGAAAGCTGACCAAGCTTAGAGCAAAAGCTTCCCTCCAGATCTAAGTATGTTTGTACAAAGCGTGTCACACTGAACATAACACAAGCTAGGTATGAAGTAAAAATAGTCAGATTGAAGTGAAGCATTCCCTTACTATTTCATTAGAAAATCACTTCCAGTTCTCATTCTCCTATTTCACTGACAGAACATCTATATACGTATAAATACATATACTCACTTTGTTCCTTTTCGAGTTATTAGCTTTCCTGAAGTGAAGTTGAAAACTTTTTCAAAGCGATGTACCTTGTAAGTGGTCATTCTGCAACACAGGATAAAAATACAACTGAGGTAAGACACTGGCATTCTAGGTAAATAGTAGTATATAATAAATAATCTGACAGAGTTGCTCTGCAGTTTTTAGGCCATTCCCACGGCTTGCTGCTGCATTACTTAGAGCATGCATTCATTCAGCAAGCACGGGGACACTGACAGCACTGTGTCCTGTCCCAGTCACAGATGTCCCATGGGAGCACAGGGCAAAAGAAGATGGGAAAGGAATACGCTTAGGCCAAGCAATTTGCAGAACATGAAGCCCAACTTAAAGAAACTTCAAGACTCCTCTGCTAACACAGAAGTGAGCCCTGAACAACCTCACACATGCTCTAGAAGAAGAAGCACAAAAGTAGCCTGAAAGAAAGGAGCTGGGGGTCCTTGCTGACAGCAGGTTAGCCATGAACCAGCAAAGTGCCCCTGTAGCCAAGGTGGTCAATAGAATCCTGGGGCGTATTAAAAAGAGCGTGGCCAGCAGGTCCTCCTCCTCTGCTCTGCCACAGTGAAGCCACATCTGGAGCCCTGTGTCCAGTTCTAGGCTCCCCCATTCAAGAAAGACAGAACTTCTAGACAGAGTCCAGCAGAGGGCTACAAAGATGATTGGGAGCCTGCAGTATCTACTGCTGTTCAGCCTGGAAAACTGAAGAGTGAGAGGGGATCTTATCAATGCTTATAAACATCAATAGGGCAGGAGACAAGTGGATGGGGCCAGGCTCATTTCAGCAGTGCCGCAGTGACAGGACAACAGGCACAAAACCGAATGCAGAAAGTCCCATCTAAGCATGAGGAAAAACTGATTTACTGTGAGGCTGATGGAGTGCTGTTGGAACACCTGCCCAGAGAGGTCATGGAGTCTCCTTCTCTGGAGGTACTTAGAAGCCACTTGAACACCTTCCTGTGTGCCCTGCTGCAGGGAGCCTGCATTAGCAGGGGGCTGGGCTGGGCAGTATCCAGAGATCCCTCCCAATCGCTCTGATTCTATGAAACCTGTCCTAAAACGTATTCTGTGTGATGCAGGCGAGTTACTTGTTAAAATCGTGCTCTAAATTACAATGCCTTCTCATTTGATCACAGATATTCCACATGAACACAGGAAGTCACCCAGATACAAAACCAGTTACTGCACGCACGAGAACATTTCATCCTTGGCACTCATGTATCCCCTGCACTGAAAGGACTCACTCATAGTGAAACCCGATGTCATGATTCCCAACGATAACCACCAGCTCAGTACTAAGTGGGTATTTAAACATTTTCTGAAATCTCCTGACGTCATCAGCCCACGCCTGCATGAAGAAAATGAAGAAATTAATGCTGTTCCACAACATGGGAAGGAACTACAAGTGTACAATACAGAAGCATGCGCTCAGTAAAATGCTCACATTTCCTACGGTCTTTATCAGGTGAAAAGTGCCAAGTGCCAAAATGAATGAGAATCAAAGCACATCAACTTGTATCTAAAACACGACAAACTTCTATGAGTAGAACTGTAGTAACATGAAACAGAGCCTTGCGTACCTAGTCTGCTTTCTTCCGCCATCCATTTCCTTCAAGAAATCCTCATTTTTTGAAACAAGAGAGCTGCTCATGTCATACCTGAGGCGAGTCCCATTTTCCTTCATCAAAGACATCTCCCAGAATAAAAACAATATCTGGCTGCAGTAACCACAAAGCAGTTTGGAAAGATCTCTCCATTTGCCATTCCCTACAGGGAAAACATGCACCCAGTCATCAACGCGTAACTTCTACATCCCCCACTGTGCATACATGAACACAGCCTGCCAGGAACGGGAAGATGGCTCCTACACACTGTGAATGTTGCCATGAAATTCCATTTAAATACTCAGAAATTGAGTTTATATGCTGTAGGTGCCTCCTACCTGGTGCAAGTAATTCCAAGGCAATATGGTCAGAATGAAATCATGCAAAAAGGAATGCCAAATCGGTTTAATGCTACTGCAATTCCATTAAAAAACCATTTATTAGAATAGTAAATTACTGAATGAGTTTTACTACACTATTAATTCTTCAGCAAAAAATGTGTAAGGGTCATATCATGCTAAAATCAGTACTTTTTCAGCATTTTTTTAACCAAAACCAAAACAACAACACAGCTTTGTGCAGTGGTCATTATTGGGTTTCCTTTGGGTTTAGATATGATTCTACCGCTCATTCTTCTACTATGAATATCTCCCAGCTTCCTTTTCTCTGCAGTTAAAGGGATTAAGTGCTGGAACATAAAAGTTCTCAGGCTCCATTTTTAAGGCCTCCTCATAAACAACAACACATTGCAAAAGACAACTTGACCCATCTGAAGTGCTCCAGTACCTACTCCCACATATAACCTGAACGCTGAGGGCTGCCCCCTTCCTTAACCTTGCATCAGCATTGGTTTATTGTCCAGTCCAGATGCAGACATGCAGCCAGAGGTGCACACATATTTCTTATGACTATCACAACGTAGGTTTTAAACATCCATCCCGTTAATTATTATTAAAAACTCTAAAGACAGGATAGAGATCATGCCAAAATTTAAATTACTACCTTCGTAGTTTATCCAGCCAATGTCCTTTGATTTCACCAAGCAGGTGAGTATCAGCTAAAAACATGGCCTTCAGAACTGAAGCTGGAGTCTCTTCGTTACCTGTGTGAGCCCCACCTTCCACATCTGGCCACTGACATTGAAAAATCACCAAGTAATAAATGAAAAATTCACAAAATATTAGCACAGAGCTGACAAAGCACACGAGTTTCAGTAGGAAACAGATCCTCTTCTTCAAAGGACGGCTCTTCATACTGGTAAAGCTGGCACTCAGCATTGCAGCACCGGCACAGGAGTCTTTCCCAGTGGCTAAGTTCTACTCTCTGAGGTGAGGACAGAAGGGTTTGGTCAGAGGGCCAAGAAAAGCTCCATATCAGCATAAAATCCCTGTGAAGAAAACAGAAAATAAAAGCTGAGCTGCTGCTGTGAAAGGCCAACAGTGTTCACTTCTCATCAGTGTGAAATCTTTGGGGTAATAGGTATAAATGCATATAAACATACAGTGATAGAATTGTCTAGGATAGAAAACACCAGCAGAATCATCAAGTCCAACCATCAGGCAATACATATACGCACACAAAAACAATTTACTAACCCAAAACAAGTGAAATGTGGAAAAATGAGCCACAAATACATTGTGTTTCCTAACTTCTTCCACCCAGGGTAGCTTGTAGCTCAAAAAAGGAATTTACTCCTTGTTTATAAAACTTAATTTTATTTTATGCCTTTTGAAGGCTAATCCAAACAACCATCTTCACTCTGATAATCCACAACTTTAACAGGACTCAAAGATCATCTCACTTGCTTACAGAGAAACTCAGCGCTTCTGGCTTAAGGAGGAAACACACACATTTCATAGTTTAACTTCTCAAGTTTACAGAAATCTCTCTCACATGTTAATGCATATGAGAAAAGAGCATCCCAAGAGAGAGCAGCCTTACTGCCAAGGGCAATCAGCCAGGGCCCAACACAACTTCCCAGGGCTCCAGTCTGCATCAGACAGACCCACTTTGTAAAAGCCAACAGCTCTAACAGAGTAGCAGGGACTCCGGGAAGCTGTCAAGGTGCTACTCACACCCTCAACAACAAACTTGTACAGAAACCCACAGAAATTCTTGTCACCATTCCCCTGTTTTGCTTCCTACAACAGCAAAATTGTACCCTAGCGGTAAGATGGATGGGGCTGTGAGCAACCTGGCCTAGATAGAGGTGTCCGTGCCTATAGCAGGGTGCCGGAACCAGATGGTCTTAAAGGTCCCTTCCAACCCAACAAATCTATGATTCTATGCAATAAAAAACATATGTATTTTTTTCTCCATAGCTAAAACCTCCATCTGATACCAGACACTTATTTTTAAACATGAGCTTTTCATATCAACTCTACGTAGTACTGCTGGCTGTTAGTGTTCTGGGAGCCACATCACCGAGTGGAGAAGATGCCCGAGGTCTCCTATCTGCACCCTATGTTTCCAATGAAAGAAGACAAATAAATCAAAACCTGCAAGGCAGAAGAAGCTGAAGGACAGCTCCTGTAACAGAAACACCCATCTGCATTGCCCTTGTCGCTCTCCTACCTCGCCCTGCAGACTGTAAGCCGACAGCTGCTCACATCCTGCCTGTGCCGTGTGCTTACAGCTGCTCATCTCTGCACACCAAATGGCAGCGCATGCACCAGCTGTCCCAGCCTCACATACGGGCACCGACAAGCAGAGGCCACACGGAAGGAAGCTGTTCTCTCCCTCACGTGTGATGGAAAGGCCAAAAATAGCGCTGCCAGACCATAGATGCGCTGCAAGATGGAGCTGTGCTGCAGCACGGCGCTGTGCAGCGCTGCCACTCCTCCTGCTCACAAGGCTGGACCAAAACATGTGCTGTCACCAGGGCTTACTGAGCTAAGCCAGCAGTAGAGACTGAGGGACTTCTCACTGTTGCTTGCTCAAAATATGTGGCCGTGGCCAACACAAGAATGATTTTTAAAGTTTTCTGAGGTCGTCACGAAGGTGAGATCCAGCTTTTATTTACAAGTGAGGTAAGGATGAAGCAAGGAAAACACGATACGATGCTTTGCAGACAGACCAGGAAGCAAGGAGCTCAGAGCTTTATCCTGCCTCTAACTTAGTGCACATTGAACCCTAAATACATCATGTTAGGCCAATTAATTTAGAGCTATCAAACTATCGCAGTGTGCAATATGAGAGTCTTTGTGTTGTAATTACACTACAGAAGCTGTGTGAGGGTACAAATAAGCACAGTATTTCTCACCTTAAGAAAGGTTTCACTCACTTTTTCCATTGTAATGTCACAAGGTTACAGCATTCAACCTTCAGTGAATATAATACCAGGTCTATATATGTTTCGAAGCATAACAAGTTCAGGCTCAGATGTCCCAAGTTTTCCCTTCTGAAGCACACAACTTAGTTCTGTCTTTGCATCCCAAGCTTTTTCTCAGCCTCCCTCTGAAGCAACGGGACATTTCTACCTTGTGTGCTCTGACTCTCACCACATGATTCCTATCAGCGCTTCAAATACTGGAGCAGTAATCCCCACTCTTCAATCAAATAAGAGCTTCTCATGAGTTAAATATGTACTATCATAGAATGGCCTGGGTTGAAAAGGACTTCAAAGATTGTCTAGTTTCAACCCTCCTGCTGCAGGAAGGGGCACCAACCACCAGACCAGGCTGCCCCGAGATACAAACACACATACAGAGCCAATCAGTAGAATGGACAGTCTTTACATGGTTTTTATAGTCATATGCGGTCTTGCTTTGTTGTGGGCTTTTTTTTGTATATATGTTTTGTTTACAGGAAACAACATATTGGGAAATTCTTCAAACTGAAACACAAAGGTTTGATTTCTCCCACAGACGCCCACAGCCACAGCTGCAATTGGTGCATTGTACGAGTGCAAAAGAGAGCTCTGAAAACTCGGCTGAAGTTACGCAGACCACAGTTTATTTAAAAGCCAGACGTACAAAATCAAACATGTAAAATACTTCAGAACAGCTTCCTACACTGAGCTGGTATTAATGAATTCATAATAGTATCAAAATGCAGCACTACGTTTCAAATTTGAGGTATTAAAAAACCATAGCAAACCTACTTGCCATTGGATCAAGGAGCAGTTACACATGTACCGTAAAAGGAAGTCCAAAGACGACACTAATTTGTTTCAAGCACTTCTCATACTGATTATTCAGTTTCACAGATTCCAGCACTGCACGCTTTAGATCTTCTACCTCTTCGAAAAACTCCTAGAAAAACCCAAAAACGATCACCTCAGTTTCTTTGAAAGATATTCTCTGTAAGAGCTGGTCAGCATTTCTGTTGTTCCCACATTCAGACACTTTCTGCTTTTATTGAGATATGGGCAAGTTCTGCAAACACAGCACACACCCATTATAACCATTATAAATTATTTGCCCTGAGAGGGAATGCAAACACAAATTAGGTTACTTCAGAGCCTGAAGTAGAGGCTGATAATGTGAAAGATACAAGAGACATGACAGAAGGAAGAAAAAAAAAGCTGGTTTGTCAGAAAGATTAGAAATGGCAACCCAAAAATGGCAAGGGAATAATGTCACTGTTTCTTGTTCTACATAGAATCATAGAATTAGCCTGGTTGGAAAAGACCTTGAAGATCATCAAGTCCAACTGCAGCCTAACCAGAACCCTAACTCTAAAAACCCTACACTAAATCATATCCCTGAGCACCACATCCAAACGGCTCTTAAACACAACCAGGGATGGCACAGCTCAAGTCTATCGAGCGGTTCAGACACTTTTGTAAGCAAAGTCAAAAGGCGTTGGAAGACCCAAAAAATGTAAGCAGAATATAAGCAATCAAAACTTCATTTTACCAAATCTGTAAGGTCCTACCTACCAAAGTAACACTGTTATCTACTTACATTTGACATCTTCTCCTGCTTCTCCTTTTGACTTTTTTTAAGGGAATAGTGACACATCTTAAGTAAGCACAGTGACTTAAAACTACCAAAAAAAAATGGGTCCGTAACTTCAGATCAGTATTTTCTTCTTCTGAAGGATTCAACTTTCAGCCACGAGTTGTCCCTGACTCCCAAGCAAGGGGAACCTAGAGCTTATCCAGGCTCAACGCTCTACTCATTTCACATCTAATTAATTAGCACCAGGTTTTACCGTTAACTTTGTAATGAAAGCGAGCACAACATTATTTGCTTTTAAAACAATTAAACCACATTTTATGCTAAAAATAAAACCTTAGTCCAGTAATATTAAACTGAATCCTTTATAGCTAAATAGGATCTCTCCGCCTTCCCATATCACTTCAAGAACTATCAACATTTCACTCTTACTCCTTTGATAACTGTGGAGACAACCTACAACAAACCATCGGTGGCCCTCCAAAGGTCAGAGTTCTGCCACACACACAGTTTTGGTTTCGGTTACCAGCACTTGCAATTTTGATCTTGTAACAGCTGAAGACAAAGAATCTCTCGTGGAGGAAATTCAATTGTCAAGCCATTATAAAAAGCATTTACATGAAAATTCACAATTTTGAAGTAAAAAGAAAATCATAATTATTCTTTTTCCTCAGCTAAGCAGTATTACAGGACACCATTACATTAAGGAGTCATTCTTTCTCAAAATGGCATACGTTGATTTTTTAATGTATTTTGCTTGCTAACAACCAAGACAGAAAAGTTCTACTTTTCCAAAATCACCTGTTCTTAAATTGGCCCAATAACAAATTACCTTGTCTAATCCAGACAATTCCTTCCTTAGTGCTCTCCTTTCTGCAGACAACTTCTCGTTTTCTTTCTTCAGCTTTTTAATCTCCTTTAGCAACAGCTCTATATTCAAATAACAAAATACAGACTTCAGCCATTACAGTCAGCCTCCCCCTCGCATGAATCAGACCGCAGCTAAAGAGCTGCCTGCTTTTTGTGCTATTAGAAAATTACGCTTCGGCTTTTCTCAGTTATCTTTTTCTTACGGTGACTTAATTCTTAAGAATTGGCCCAGATCATCCCCAGCTGCTACAAAAGGTGTCAGAATCTGCAAACTGGGCATTTTTGAACTGATTCTTAGAACATGGGGATTTTTCCCTTAAAAAGAAGTTGCAAAACAGCTGCACCACAGCTTGATTATCATTTTTCGACTTAAGAAAGGGTCACATCAGCTGCTGCTGGCCACTTCCTGAAGAATTTTACCTAAATTATATGATCTCTTCAACTGTTCTGTTTTTGTTTTTTTTTTTTAATAATGCTTTGGAGGAACAGGAGCGGACCTTATCCTACAGATTAAGGTAATACAAAGATGTGCACAAACCAATATTGTATGGATTCATTGCACGTGTTATGGCTAAAAACAGTTTCTCTTGTGGATCGCTGTCTGAAAGCCAAAGAACGTAGCTACTAAGTTTTGTACAAATGAAGTTGACTGGAATAAATAACGAATGCTAGTGAATGCAGCCACGCACTCATTCCCGTAGCTATAGTGCAGAATTGGATTCTCAGACAATACTAAAATGGCAGCATTTTAGATGCTGCTGTGTTAAAAAAAGTGGAGAGTGCCTACGGTTCAGAAATGAAACTCATCCCCCTCTGGTGGCTACAGCAGCAGGAGCATCATTGAAATGAACTACCATTACCTAAGTATTTACTGCAGCAGGATTCCTTCTTTTTAGATGTGTCTCTGTGAGACACTATTTCTCCCTCTAGGGTTTGACTTTTTTTCCCAGAAACTGCATTAGTTTTCCACAGAACCTTATTACGTTCCAATTGCTCAATCCTTTGCTTCTGCTCCTGAAGATTATGTTCTAGCTCATGAATTTTCACCTGTCAAGAAACCAACATTTATTTTAAAATGCATAGCAGAAACATAGTTCAACTGAGTGTGAACAGAAACGTACTGATTGAATGCAGACTATTTCCCATTATCCCAACAGCACGGGAAACAGGAGGCACAATGAGTAGGAAAAGACTTTGCAAAAAAAAAACTTTGCAAAACCATATTGCAAACCTAAGAATGATTTTTCTATCTACCAAAGAGTTTATATTTGGCTATTTGATACCACCTCCTACAAAGTCTACTTACAGTGAGGTTTCTAATTGTTTCACTCTGTTCCTGGTTTGTTTTCATTTCCTTAACATAACGTTTCTGTAGATTATTATACAGCTGTAATAGTCTAAAACAGAAGAAATGTATAAATTGCAATAAAGCATGAATGCCAACAAAACAAGCTTTATGATAAAAGTACCATGCATATCCCAAACAATCCTTTGGGTATAGTTTTACTGGAGACTTGTAATGGCAATATTAAGATTGTTATGAATGAAGTTTAACCAGCAACACAGAAAGCACTAGAGAAATTGCAAAGCGAGAGGTAAAAGAACTGTCTGCACTAATGGCAAAGAACCACTATCACTAAGGCCGAGGACTCAGTGCTTTTCACTAGCCCAGATGGCCAACCTCAGCACAAACAACCCACTGAGGGAAGACCTAGGGCAGGAGGGTGGCAGCAAGTCTGCAACATGTCACATCTATCATTTGTCACCCTCTGTCTTAGCTTCACCTGGGATGGAATGGTTTTCCTCAGAGTCTGGTATAATGCTACGTTTTAGTTCTAGGAAGAAAAACAACAGATAACACACTGATGTCTATAGCTGCTGCTCAGCAGTGTTGTACAGAGCCAAGGCTGTTCTCAGTGAAGGTCCCGAGGAGATGGGATGGAACAGAATCAGGACAGCTGACTTAAACTGGCCAAAGGGATATCGCATGCCATATGACATCAAGCAGAAGGAGTTATGAAGTGGCTGGGTGCTCTTTTGGCTCTCTTCCACTGCTCATATGGCTAGCTGAGCAGTGGTCAGGGAGGTGGTGAGCAGTTGCTTGTGCACCTTGTTATATACACTTACACACACATGCACAGTCATAACTATTTTCTTTTCCACTGTCTTAATAAATAGTTTAATCTCAACCCACAAGCCCTGCTTTTTTTTTTTTTTCCCTCCCTGATTCTCTTCTGCATCCAGTGTACAAACACCAGAATCATGAAGCAACTGATGAATTTCAACAGATATTTTTCCCCATTTTATTAAAAATTAGGGTAAGACTGGCAGTCATACTATGTTATGACAGCACCACAAACAGGATGAGTGATACTAGCACAGAAAAGCTTTGTAAACAACATACAAACTGATGACACAAGCGAAGTTAGTTACAGATGCACGACCTAACACAACACAGGGCCACCACTTGTCTCTAAGAATAATTCAAGTATCTTCAATCAAAGCATCTAATTAGTCACACAGTTCAAGCCAAGAGCTAGACATCATTCTACATAGTTGTCAGCAGTCTGGTATGCTGTAAGGTAATTATATAAAAAAAGTAATTAAAAAAAAATACAGGCATTCTACAGCCACAAAAACATGAAACATAAAATGTTTCACTATGCATTTTCTTAAAATGCAGTTCTACCTTTTCCATCAAAAAAGGAGTTACAAGGATTTATTTTTAACACTAACTGGCAAACTGCAGTTAACTTCTTTCTTCAGTGTCATTTTCAAGTTTGATCTAAGACAGAGTAATTCTTTTAAAATTTTACCATCATTTTCCACTCGGTTTCAAAGGCTGAAAGCAGCTTTCATTGGACTTAACAAAAATTCAGCTGGCTTCACCATGCAGAACACATTCTACCCTAGAGAGAAGCGTATGTTTAATTTGAAGAACCAGTTTCCAAGAACTCACCTGGCACTTTCACCCTCTGGATTAAGATCCTTGCTGTATCCACCCTTACGCCACACGCGTGTGTCTGTTTGAATCTGAGCGCTTCATCAAAATAAACACAACAACTTAATAATATTAGATTTTACTATTTTAATTGGCTCATACATAACGGAAAAGAAAAAAGGAAAAAAAAAAAAGAAAAGTTTAAACTCATCTTCAGTTTGATTCTACCACGGAAGTTTTCAGGCAGGATTGTGAAAACACCGAACTTGGACACTGCAAGAACATTTAAGTAAACCCTGGCAGGACTGTTCTCAAAGCACTACAACTACAGTTTCTCAGGTAACAGCTGCCAAATCTTTTAAATGATGCAACTGAACTCTCTCAGCACTGTCTGGAGGCAAAACCCTCTTGAACTCTTACTGCTTGGCACAGATGGCACGGGGCTGTTACACAGTGACACTGAAAGTTTCTAGTACAACAGTGGTGACTTGTCCAAGTTGCCACAGCCATTCTTTACCTGCCCCCAGAGCACAGAAAGGATAGATAAGGCTCGGTGTGTCTGAGGGATAACCATGGACAAGTCCTGAAATGCTGCGTTTCTTTATACACACACACAAAAGATATCAGTTTGGCAATGAATTCTTACTCTCTGCTGGTGACACAACCAGCTGCTAACTGCCACTGCCGCCTTTCTTCCTGAATCTGAGACAAATCCTTTTCCAGCTCCTTATTTTTCGTTTGTAGCTTTTTCAGCTTCTTGACTAATTGCTCATTTTCGGCACCGAGCTGAAAGGCGAGAGAAGCAAAAAAGGAGGAATGAAGCAACGTTTTCAGATAACGCATTAACGGAAATGACGACGTTTCAGATTGTAATTCCCTCCTGCAAGTTCTGTCGCTTCCATTTCGAATCCCTCGCGGGCACAGCCACGCCAATCACCTCACCCATTCCGGAACACAACACCGGCGTCCGGACCCACAGGCTATGGAATCCAACCGACTCTATCACCCCACGCTCGGTCAGCGGAAGGCAGAGAGCCCGGTTCCGACTCACTTGCAGGCAGCGGTGCACCGAACGCAGCGCCATGGCCGCCCCCTCCCTCCTCACGCTGAGGCGCAGGCGCGGCTGCTCCCGCCCTGTTGCCGAGGGAGCCCGCGGTTGCCACAGCAGCTCCCTACAGAAGGAGCGCAGGAACGGGTCCAGCCGGGTTTGCCAATGTCTCCGGAGGCGGCTTCACAGCCTCCCTGAGCAGCACGTTTGGGCAGAACTCAGAGAACAACCCAGATAAGTCCAAAGCAGCGAACAAAACAAGCCCACAGTTTGGATCATCCTTAGACATGAGATCTGCAGACCCAGACTCTTTTTTTCCCTAGCCTTTCCACAAACACAGTAACTAGCCCTGGGCACAATGCTGATCTCCTGCCAACCCAGAAGCAGGCAACAAAGCAACATCTAGTCACGCTTTTTAAGATCCAAATATTTTCACAACTCAAACATTATCAGCAGGACATCTCCATTGTACGGACTGGAAACCAACACAAAGAAAAGCTGGGAAATGAGTGAAGAGACCTATAGGAATGTCATAGTTTTGTCACTGCAATTACAGCCGAAGCATTTCCCTACGTAACTATTCAGGCAGTTTGTTGAACACATTCCTTTTTCCTTGTTTTGTTTCTAATAGTTTTGTATGCACAGAGACACAATTCATGCTGGCACACACAAATGAAAACGTCATTGATCCCACTGGTGTTGAGCCTGCTACTTATTGCCAAGCAGCAGGAATGTGACCCATAGCGCTTTTTTCAGCTACATGTGCACCAAAATCATTGAATTTGTCAGAAAATCTCTGAGCACGAGATTACTTCATGCAACCCCATAATAACTCCAGGCACAACCTTTTTTTCCATACAGATTAAAGGGCAGTGTATGTCATTCTAACCTTCAGCAAGACCTACTATCCTCAGGAGATTTTCCAGGAATTAAATTCTCCTGTGAAAATCTTGATGCCTTTATAAGAAAAACACATTAAAAAAAAAATCATCTGCTTCAAATGAATCCCTCTTTCATCTACCAGAGGTAACAAAGATGGCTCCCGAGTCCCTTTCTGTGTGGAAGAATTCACACATTCTTTCTAGACATTACATTCTTTGGCCCAACCAGCCCTGTCGATCTCACAAACAAATGCCAGCTGAAAAATCCTGGAACAATCTTGAACCAAATGGCCAATGTGGGGGTGGGGAAGGGCCTCCATCTCAGTTTCAGCTTCGATTTGAAAGTAGTAATCCAGTTTGTATTCTGGACCCTTCCCTCAAATAGGGAGCAATCTGGCTACGCTGAGCCTTAGCACACCTGTGGAAGAGAGCCAACTATGAAGTTCAGAATTCAGATCTGAAGTCAAATAATATTTCCCGTGTATCAAACACAAAGACCTGATTGGATTGGATTTGAATTGGAGCCAGTTTGAAAATTCTAGAAAACACTTGACACCATTTTACTACAAACTGTCAGATCTTAAAGCCAAAATCTTGATTTTCACGTTATCAAACTCCCCGGATGGATCTGAAGGCCAAATTCCACTTGAGACCAATTTATTTTCTTATAATTTATGGCATGAAGGAAAACGTGGAGGGCACTCAGTGAGCAGTGACCTCAGGGCCTCCTGGATGCACAGGAGAAATGTGGTCAGGGTATGACTCTGAGCAACAGGAAGGAGACACAGGGAACAATTAACACACCGCTGAGAGCAGCTCAGACTGGAGTCCCTAATGAGCATTACGTGAAACACTGCCAGTGTTGGAAATTTCTTTTTGTTTCTGATGGAGCAGAACAAGCACATGCGTGGTTCTTTATGGGAATCCAGCAAGAAATGGGGACGTCTTCTTACAATGTACCTTCACTTCTTGAACCCCCAAAAGACAAGAAAATAAATAAAATGTTGGACCAAGCATCCTCTTTATCAGCAATAAAATTTACTCTGCTACATGACAAATACACTCAAACTACTGCCACATTCTGTCATCATTTTGTCATCTCTTACAGACAGACCGTCAGCCTCAAACTTCATTCTTGGTGAGGTACTGAGAAAAGCTCCACAGAAAGGAGCTAGAAACAGTAAACATTGATTTTATGTGACTAATACAATATAATCCTATGCTGTGTAAAAAGACCACCTGTACGGAATTACGCTGAAGTGCTTTAATAACAGTGCAGCAAGCTAATCGCTGTCGCCAATGAAATGCTCTTTCCCACCATCAGGCTAATAATTCCAATGGATTACTTGCTCCCCCCTCCCCTCCCCGTTTTTATTAAAGCTGTTAGTCACTTGCTCTCTCGTTTAATTTCCTATTAAGAGATCATCCATCAAACCTGCAAAGTGACAGCTATTTGTATCTGGAGACATCTGCAGCTTCCCTGGTGCTGGCTGTAAGAGGTCACTCATTCTCTTTAAGAACTACAACAAATTGTATTGCATCAGTGCAGCGTGCAATTACTGTCAACGAAGAGAATGGCAAACTGTTGGCTGAGGCGTAAGTAAACCAATTTCAGTCACAGCAGCTTCCCTTCTCACTGACCCTACTTGCAGTACTGCAGACAGAGCTGGCTACCAACAGGATCTGGGCGGCACAGACAGCAGAGAAATGCTGCACAACGGTTTAGAAAAGGAAATGAAGGAGAATACTACCTCCACTTAACTCACAGGGGTTTACAGCCTGTGAGAAAAGGAAATCAAAGACTGCACGCACTCCACGCTCTGTTTTGCAACGTATTTTCCCCTCTGCTGAGCACTTAGTCTCAGGAAAGGAAGCCCGACCTCTGCAAGACCCAGGTCAATCTCAGAAGAACTCAGGCTAATGAAGCACCCAAGAAACACCTGTATTTCAAGTTCACCTAGGATGAGTCTACTGCAAGTCAATGGGATGAAAAGCACGGCATGTGTGTAGATGACAGAAGGCGTGTGAGAGGAACTGGCTAGCACTACGGGTTATGAAAGATCAGAGGTTACGAAAGACCTTGGCAGCCATGAAAGGTGAGCCCAGAGCCTGAGCCAGCAGGCAAAGAACAACTGCAGCGTGCCCCAAACCACGCAACTGCGAGAGCAACTGGCAGCTCACAGCAGCAAGAAGCTCCTACTGCTTGCAGGCTTGGGCTAAAGGAAGCCTGAAAAAGCTTCAGAACGGGAGTAATAAAACAGCCATCAGCAAATAGCAGCCTTCTTTATAGAGCTTACAGGAAACTATTGTTTTTTGCAGTGTATTTTGTAAGGTCTTAAAACACTAGCTGCAGTCAGTGATTTCCTAAGTGCTCCTCTTGGCTCTTCAGTTCTGTTTTCCAGTGTTTCACCACAATTGAGATGAGTTCGCAAGTTCTGAGGGTTCGTTCAGTTGCTATTTCAGCCTTCTGTGATGGTTCATACAGCAGCTTAACCACAGCAAGCCTCCAAATGCTGCAGCAGCTCTGAGACATGAGGAGAAACTAGCAAAGTTCAAGCTACTTTTATGACATCTCACTGGTCTATTCACTTACCATCCTAGCACATCTCTCCCAGCAAGGTCACTTGGAGAGTCACTTGGAAAAGCCTCACTTGGGCTGACACAAGTGGAAGATCCAAATGCTCACCTGGTACTGTAAATATGAAGGACAGGTTACCCTACTGCATAAGCACACATCCATCACAGGTCGTATTTCTCTATAACGAAGATTTAGAATCACTCAAACATCTGTAAAGCCCCTGAATACCTTCAGGAACAGTGACTCCAACATCTCCTTGGGCAGCCTGTTCCAGTGCCATGCGACTCTTCTGGAGTAGAATTTTTATTTCCTAATACGCACCCTGAACCTCCCTGGCACAACCTGAGGCCTTTCACAACCTCTTGTTCTCTTGCTAGTTACCTGGGAGAAGAGGCTGAACCCCACCTCACTATAGCCTCATTTCAGGTTGTTTTAGAAAGCAATAAAGTCTCCCCTGAACTTCCTTTTCTCCAGACAGAACAATCCCAGTTCCCTCAGCCGCTCCCTGTACTTGTCTGGACTCTGCTCCAGACCCCTCACAGCTTCACTGCCCTTATCTGGACACATTCCAGGGCCTCAATGTTTTTCTTGCAGTGAGGGACCCAAAACTGAGCCCAGCACTGGAGGTGCTCACTGCTGAGTACCAAGGGATGATCACTCCCTGCTCCTGCTGGCTGCACTATTTCTGATACAAGCCAGGATGCCATTGGCACAATGCTTATGTTCAGCTAACAACCCCAGATCCTTTTCCTCAGTACAGGGTTCCATCCCTAAGCCTCTAGCAATGCACACGGTTGCTGTGACCAAAGGGCAGGCCTGGCACTTGGCCTCGGTCATACCACTGGCCTCAGCCCACCACTCCAGCCTGTTCAGATGTAGCTCCTCACTAAGGATTACACACTTTCTCACACAGCAGCCAACCCATATAGGCGGGCCAGAGCAGCACAATCCCGTGCAGCACACACACACACACTCCCTGCTTGCCTGGGGCCGCACAGCCCGGCCGATGTGCGGCTGGCAGCCCACTAGGCCTGGTTTTCACACAGCACAGCGGCCCACGCCGAGTACTGCCAGCCCCGCAGCGGCCATGTCGGGCGGGTCGGATCAGGGCAGACCGGGCCAGCAGCCTCGCCACCGCCTTTCGCCCTACTTGCCGCTCTCATCCACACCACCCCCGGCCCCTCATCCGCCCCCGGGGCTCACCTAAAATTAGCGCCAGGCCGCCGCGACCCGCCCTCCCCATCGAGCGCGGCGGCCTCCGTTCCCTCCTCCCAGTCCTCCCCGCGGGGCGGTGCCGGGGCTCCGAGTGACAGCGGCAGCCTCGGTCCGGCCTCCCTCCCTCCCTCCTCCTCCTCCGCGCCGCTCCTCGGCGGGCAGCCGGCCTCCGACCCCGGCCCTACCCGGGCAGCGGAGCCACCGCCACCGCGATGAAACCCCGCGGGGAGGAGGAAGAGGAGGGGGCGGCGGGTGGCGGAGACCCCTGGAAGGAGTGCGCGGAGGTGGCGGTGCAGCTGGCGCTCCGTGCCGGGCAGGTGAGGGCCGCCCCCCGCCGCCCCCCGCGGTGTGGGGAGCGCTACACACCCGCGGGGCTTCGTCGCTGTGGAACGGGGCCGAAAAGGGCCGGGAAGGGGCGGTGGGGTGGGCCAGGGCTGCTCCGCTGCCGTAGCATCCTTCCCGGGCGGCTGCGGAGGTGCGCTTTGGGGTTAGGCGTTAAAAAAGGCAGAGCCGGAGGTTGCGGGCTGAGGGAGGGCTGTGTGGGCGCTCGGCGGGCGCTATCTGAGCTCTCTCAGCCCCGGGGCGGTGTGGGGGGAACCCGGGGGCCGTGCGCGGTCACCTCAGGCTGAGAACAGCCGGGGCGGCCCTGTGTGGCTCCCCGCACTTGTACGTATTTAAAAAATAATAATAATTAAAACAAATCTTGCCGCTTTAGTAACTTTTCCAGTCGAACGCCAAGCACTTATTCTTGCGGCTGTGGCGTTTCGGAGCGTGGTGTGATGTTAAGGCTGAATGCTGAGTGTATGTTCAGCTGAGGCTGTGTGCCGTGGTGTGCTTATGCTGACTGCCGTGCATTACTCTACCACCATTTGGGTTTGAGCAGTTTGCATGCAGAAGAAAATAGCTATGCCAGAGAGGTTGCATCTAACTGTTGTACCGGTGCCCTCAGAGGGACTGAAACTCACTGACCAGGGCAGCCCAGCAGAGGCTTCGCTGTGTTTCATTACAGCAGGCAGTCTCTCACCTCGGGAGAGGCCCTGTGTTCCACTCTTCCCTGGCTCTAACAGAGCTGTGTGCTGCAGCAGAATTTCCCCAGCTCTAACAGAGCCCAGAAGTGGGGTCAGCGAGCTGCTCAGAGGAAAAACTGGGTAGAACATGAAGCTCAGCAGTGTGCATCTCTCTTCTGCTTCCATTCTGCTGTGCTTTGTACCTACACGCTGTTATTTAAGGAGCTCCATTTTCATCTTGAGGCCAGGACCTGTAATGCTTCCTTAGCATGTGTCATTAAACACGTTTTCCCGCTCACAGAACACACATGCGCGCACACTGGGATGAACAGAACGCCAGGAGAGAGGAGACTTGTTTTAGTAACACAAGGAGTAAATGGATGATCCAAATCGGGATGACAGGCTGTGCTCTCACAGGATCTGAGGGGAGTTCCCCAGCATGCTGGTTCTGCCAGCCATTTCACAAGAGAGCTTCTCATGGCTTGCTCGAGCCTCTGCACCTTATTTCTCAAAATACCAAATGCTGGGAATAGCCAGGACTGCTTTGCTGACCTGGAAAATCACAGTGGTTGATGTTTGCATCATTTTCATTTGCACTTTGATACTGCTACCTTGCAATTGGCAGCACAGTATATTATTAAAGCGTCATTCCAGTTCCTGCTACTCCCAAAAGAAATTAGAGATAAGGATAGAAAGTGGGGTGTAACTTAGATTTTATGGGGTTAGATTTACTATCTTTTTCTTTTGTTTCTCTTCCTGTCCCTCACACCTCTACCTTCACTAGAGATCCATTTGCACTGTTTCCCCAGAACTCAGTGCTGTCTCCGACCATCTCTGCATGCAATTTTCCCAATTCAGCCTTTCTTTTGAGGCCCTCATTTTCTGGAATCCAATGCAAGTTAGGAAGGTTTCTATTTAGCCCCGTCCCTGGAGGTGTTCAAGGCCAGGTTGGACGGGGCCCTGGGCAACCTGATCTAGTAAAGGTGTATGTTTGGTGGCCCTGCCAGGCAGGGGGGTTGGAACTACATGATCCTTGAGGTCCCTTCCAACCCGGGTCATTCTGCGATTCTGTGATAGTTAGAAAGTGTCTTTGAGAGTCTTTATGTAGAGACCAACTCAAAGAAAAGCATGCAAGTCAGAAATTGGGGTTTAGAGAAAAAGTCAACCAGCAAGATGGTTTCCTGCTCTCTTCTTTTTTGCTTATGTGACTGTTGGGTTTGTATTGTTCACGAGTGGAAGTAAAATGTATCTTCCTTCAAGGCTCTGGAAAACTTCTTTCTAAGCTGTATAGGCCAATAAATAGGTGATTGCCTGAATGTGCTTCAGAAGTGATGTTGTTGGAGTAACTTCCATTCCCAGGCTGAGGTTATTGTTTCTTTTTCCCATCCTGTTACTAAGTTCCATTATTCTTATGAAATGTACCAGGCATTCCTTTAATATAAATGGCTATTTCACAAAGACAGTAGCCAAGGTTTTGTAATGTCTGTAATTGGCCTGTGTTAAAATTATGTCTAATCCACTCTTATGCCACACAGAACTGGATTTTTTTTCATCCTCCTCCTGCTTTTTTGTGTGAGTAAACTCTTGTGAGAAGTACACCTGTCTGCTTACCATGACTTGCTGCTAAAGAGAAGCAAATACCAGTTTCTGGTATATACCATCAGAACCCCAGATGCTATTCTAAGCACTGGGTAATATTTGCACAGTTCTCTGCAATTACGACTGGAGAAATTTCACCAAAGTCAGTACATCCCCAGAGAGGTGGTTGAATCACCATCCCTGGTTGTGTTTAAGAGCCGTTTGGATGTGGTGCTCAGGGGTATGATTTAGTGTAGGGTTGTTAGAGTTAGGGTTCTGGTTAGGCTGCGGTTGGACTTGATGATCTTCAAGGTCTTTTCCAACCTGGGTAATTCTGTGATTCTATGATCTGCAGAAAGGTGTAAAGAAGGGGGAGAAAATGAAATGAGAAGCTGATGTGTTAAAGCCCACCGGTATTCTGGGGAGGTTGTTTTCTTTCTTAGAAAATAATTCTATGAGAGACCCAGAAGAATCTCACTTTAATAAAAAAAAGAGGAGGGAGGGGGCGCAAAATTTCCAAACATTCTTCCCTATTTTTGCTTTTAGGCTATTTTCTAAGGAGCATTGGTTTTTTTTCTAGCCAAACAGGTGGTTATTTCATAAATTATATGCAGGTAGTTATACTTTCCATCTAGACATTTGGTTTTACCTGTGAGCAAATATTTCAGGACATTATTGCAAGCAAGTCATTCTGTCTTGGAGCTCCCAGAAGTGTGTGGTGAGTATAAGTAGAACAGTGAGATGAGATCTGTAATGTGAACACCCTGTGTAGGTGGTTGTCCTGGCAGGTGTGCTTGAAAAGGCATTTGGGCCTTCTGTCCTTTCCATTCTCTGTTGTATGATTTAATCATAGAATCATTAAGATTGGAAAAGACTTCTAAAATGACTTAGTCCAACCATCAGCCCGTCACACCATGGTCACTAACTACATCTCTCAGTGCCACATCCACACTGTTCTTGAACGCATCCAGAGACAGTGCCTCCCCCACCCACCTCCCTGGGCAGCCTGTGCCACTGCCTCACCACTTCTTTCAGGTCACAGAGTAATAAGGTATCCCCTGAACCTCCTTTTCTCCAGGCTGAACAATCCCTGTTCTCTCAGCTGCCCCCCCATAAGGCTTGTGCTCCAAAGCCTTAATATTTCAAAGGTGCTAGGAAAGGCAGAGTCCAGCAACACATTTACTCACAGGCAATATAAAAGAGGAGGGATGAAAATGAAAAGCGTGAGCATAGCAGGTTTCTTAGGAAGGTTACACAACACAGCTGAGACAGTTGCAGCACTTTGGATTTTGCTTTGGACTGAAGAGCAGCCTGAGGGCTTTCTTAAAGTGGTGCTTCTGCAGTGATGTGGTTAAAGCACCGAGAAAACCATGTGCGGCATTGAGAGAATTAAAATAAATAAAATATTTTGGTGTACAATAATGAATGTCAGCAAGAGTTTGAAGCAAAATGTTCGCATCTATCTTCATCGGTTTGGATAAATAGTTAGAATTAAGGCTTTACAGCTCATGAAGCAGAAACAGTCCGTTTGCCAAGTCCATGCTAAAGCAGCAGTCAGTAAAGTCAGTTACATGTCAGAACCATCTGAAGCTCCTTCATATGTGGTATTTTAGACTACAAAACCCAAGAGCTGAGAGTGAGATTAGGGAGTTCCTGGCTTCCTTTCCTGTATGTAATACAAGCAAAACTGTTTTGGTCCTAAAACACTTCTTTTTAGGTAGCTTTAAAATACGTTGATCCATGGAAATGTAACTAAAGAAATCAGTGCTGTAGAAGGGATGTGGGATATTGGTCTTCTTGGTGCTGTTTTTCATTTAATGTAACTGTGTAGAAATAAACAGTGCTTAATCTTTGCTTTGCTTTGGCTTTCCTAATTTCAAAGAGTTTATAGTTGTCACTGGTTAAAAAATAAGGCAGCTCCTTTTGCTAATTGAGCATTATCGCCCCTCCTCCCTTCCTTCTCTCTCTGTTTGTTTATTAAATAAAGAGGTTAAGGGAAGAAAAAAGAGAGAAAGAAAATGGGAAAACTGAGGAAACATTTTTATTTACTGTGTTCCCATACGTGCATTTGCTACTGATGTGATTTAATTCTGAGCTTATAGCAGTAAAACCCTTTAAAAGGAGATTAAGATTTTTCCAGAGTTAGATCATTGGTGCCATATCTGAGGAGAAGCCTAAATCTTTGTTTTTGTTATGTACACAGCAATTCTTTGGGACTAATGGGTGCTCAGCACTTGGACATTCAAACAGTCTTACACACGAGAAAAATTAAATATTATGTCTTTGTTGGCAAAAAGAAAACGGTGGAGTTTGATTTACTGTATAGTTTTTAAGGTAAGAGAGCAGTGAGTTATTGGCCTTGTAAATCTATATATGTATATTTAGGGAAAAAAAATGTCTTTCTGTGAAAATTTATGGGCCTCAAGATTCTTTCTAATCTTAGATGTGTTTTCTGTAATTTCCTACATCACAGCGACTGCCATCATCCTTTTACGAATCCTTAATCCCTTTCTGAACTGTCAAGAGAGGCTCCTGCAAATGCCGTGTTCCAAAAGGCTGCTCATTATCTCCAAAGGATTTTTACTCAGAAGAGCTAGAATAGGTTCTGGTATAATTAGACCCGTGATTGTTTTTCAGGATTAGCTATAATTGCGTTAGTAATTATATCACATTAGTGTCCACAGGATAAATGGCAATGAAGACTGATCTATGAACTTCTCTTTCAGATTATTAGGAAAGCTCTAACAGAAGAAAAACAAGTGTCCACGAAGACATCTGCAGCAGATCTTGTCACCGAGACTGATCATTTTGTGGAAAATTTGATTATTTCTGTTCTGAAAGAGAAATTTCCCTCCCACAGGTAAGTATCTGTAGAAGAAAACAATGAATGACCATTTTTCCTATAAAAGCTGTATATCAGACAAGCATTTAAGGGGAATTTTAAGATTCTGTCCTTGAAGGTCAGATTGTGATTTGATTGTGATTGACCTCATTGCAGCCTTTCAATACCTGAAGGGAAACTCCCAGGAGGGGAGTGAACTCTTCGAAAGGGCTGACAATAGCAGGACACGGGGAAATGGTTTTAAGTTGAAAGAGGGAAGATTTAGGTTGGATGTTAGGGGGAAGTTCTTCACTAGGAGAGTGGTTAGGCCCTGGAACAGGCTGCCCAGGGAGGTTGTGGATGCCCCGTCCTTGGAGGTGTTCAAGACCAGGTTGGACGGGGCCCTGGGCAACCTGATCTAGTAAAGGTGTATGTTTGGTGGCCCTGCCAGGCAGGGGGGTTGGAACTACATGATCCTTGAGGTCCCTTCCAACCCGGGTCATTCTGTGATTCTGTGATTGCTAAACTGTTTTTAAAAAGTCAGTTTGAAATTACCTCTTCATAGCACATGCACAGATGAGAAAGCAGTTTTGTATTACTTGGTCAGGTTTGGCTCGATGCAGACGCTGCCATTGATTTTCATAATTGACTTTGGTACACAGGCCTAAAATCCATCTGCCTGCAGAGCCTATGTATCACTTGATTGCTACATGACTTCCTTCTAACTGTGTACATCTCTAATGGAGAAGAGCCTTGCGCTCTAGTACTGTGCAGAAATCAACAAAGATGAGAATCTAGAGGGTTCAGCTACTAATCTGCTTGTTGGCTCTGCTGTTGTAAGAAAATAACAAGAAGTAAAAAGGAAAGAATGAATAGAAAGAACATTATATACTAAATATGGCTTTCTGAATTCATGGTGTATGTGATCACATATCGAAACAGTACTGTACAGCACAATGTGTGGTTCTTGGCTGCGATTCTCTGGAGAGTGCCAGGCTTTACAAGCCTATTATTTCTGTAATATTCCATCTACTGTTGCTGGCAGTGCTCTTCTTTCTTCTGCACGGTTTGTTGTTTCTTCTTTCCTTGAACTGCCTGGCAGAGAACATAAAACATACACATTTTGCATGAAACTGGAATCAACAGTAGCGCTCAAGTTACTCAAAATGGAAACAAAAGTTATAAGGTCAAAGCAGACCAAGAAACAGAAAATAATCTAACTTTTACTAACTCTGTGCAACATTGTTCTGACTCCAGAAGCAAATAAAGGGCTTGCTATGGGCAAATAAAGGAATTGCTGTTTCTTCAAGGCAGTTCATTTTTGCTGATAGTGGTGGTTGTTTTTGTTTGGAGTTTGTTCAGACAGCGAATGCATTTAGATTAAACAGTAGATTAGAACTAGATTTAGAAGACTAAATTTAGATACTTGCAACGAGGAATCCACAGAAGGAATCAAGGTTTAAATTGAAGTACAGTGAAAACATCAAGAGATCACTTAAACTATTCAGTCTTTCCCTAATCCAGCTGTTGAAAGCACCAATGAAAGTTTCTGTTGATTCTCCTTATAGAGTCATCCTTCCCTTAAGTTATCTTGATTCTTATGTTCTCTGACTCGAGAAATATATCCTGGGAGTTAAAAAACCTGGAAGAGATCCTGTTGAAATTTATACCATTTTTGCTATGGCAGTGATACATCCCAGTATGTTGGAAATGTACTCAGGAGTAGAGAAGTGTTAAGAAAACCTGTTAAAAATGTGATTCTATCCTATATTTCTTTGTTTTGTCTCCGCTTCGCCAAGGGACATGTATCATTCTCATTTATGCTTCAACCAAGTTTTCTTCTTTGCTCTCATTCTCTTTGGCGCTCTGAAATGCTCCAAGGAAATATTCCCAAATGTTTATTTTTTTTTCTGGTAGATCTTCATAGGACAGATAGGCAGAGCTAGAATATCATGGACTGCTGGCTGAAAAATGTTATTGTGTCATTTGCCCGTGTTATTGTTACACAAGCTGTCATCTTTGGTGTCAATTGTGGCCTTAATCCTGGAGCTGTTCCAGTCAGAACTTGGACATCCAACCCTGTCTGCCAGCATTTTGCCCTCAGACCCTATTCCCATAGGGGCAGCTCCAGTTTGAGCCTTCAATGTTCCAATGGATATTGCCCCTTTTGTACTGTGCTACAGCTTCCCTGCTGTTCCAGCACTGAATTTCACAGTGGCTTTGAGGCGCAAACAGATGTCCACTAAGGCTAGGATAAAATTACCAGACTCATTTTCCGTGGGAGAAAACTTTAATCCAGATTTGAACAGAGGTCAAAAGAGCTGAAAGGCTGGCAAGTTAAATTAACTACTGTAATAACATTGCTACCCCTCCCACTTCTTAAACTATGCCTAACATTTGGAATTTAGGACTTCAGCCTGAATGTTTTACTCTGTTTGTGTGTTCTTACAGGACACAGATCTATAGAGCAATACATCTGATGTTAGCCTTTAGGAACAATCACAGTACCCAGTATTGCGTAGCAGCAACTGGTTTATTTTACCTGCTAGCAAAAATTTCATAAAGTTCGACACGAATGTGCAGAAGAACTTCTTTACTGTGAGGGTGACGGAGCACTGGAACAGGCTGCCCAGGGAGGTGGTGGAATCTCCTTCTCTGGAGATATTCAAGACCCACCTGGACGCCTACCTGTGTGACGTGGTGTAGGGAGCCTGCTTTGGCACGGGGGTTGGACTCGATGATCTCTGGAGGTCCCTTCCAACCCCTACAATTCTGTGATTCTGTGTGCACCTAATTTGTCCAGCAGCCATAATGGAAAATTGACCTTGTACACGAGTACTTAGAAGTGGTACTGCTGTACCCTAGCTTCATGTTAGGGCTTTGTACTTGAGGACTGCAACATCATAGTCCACTGTAGGGGAAAGGGAAGGGACAGACTTGTCACCCAGATACATAAGGATAAAGCACCTTATAGAAATACACTTGTTTTTCAAGAGTATCCCATTTCACCTTCCTTTTGACTGGCAAGACAGTGATTACAATGAAGGATCTGTCCGAGGTAGAAACAGAGGCATGATTTGTGCGTGATAGAGGACCAGCTTCCACATCGTCCATTTGCAGGAAGATGGGTTTTATCTGCAGCCAGGAGTGCTGCCTGAGCTTACGGTGGGGGTTAAAAATGGTTGTATGTTAAAAAATATCAATGAGACAAAACAATGGAATACAGAGAGCAAGGAATCTGTAACGTGCTGTGTTTGACTGAGAACACTTGTTTAAGTTTTTTCTGGCTTTCTAGTTGCACACTAACAATTAAAGTGTCCCTCAGCTGTTCTCTTTAATGGAGATTGAAATAGCAACAAACACTTGCTGCTTCCCTTCTTATATCAGATGGGGGTCCATAATGCCATCAAAATAGTCCCTTTCTTCTGAGGAAAAGGCAAAATAGCACATGGAAATTTCAAGAACTCTCCATATGTGCCATTTACAGGATGTTTGAAGCTCATTCTTGCAACTTTATGTAGCAAGTGTGAAACCAAAAGCGAGATTCAGTGTTAGCAGTCTAATTCTACACATTCTGTATATATAGAACTATATTCAAATCTGTGAGAGTAGCAACCTGCACAGCTCTTACAAAAACAGGCACTGAGTTTGTGGGAGAGCAAGGATACTTAAGGTCAGCAGGAAATACTCCAGAACTGGATGTTCATTTCCCAGGGAAGAAAGATTTAAAAAAAAAAAGCATTGATATGAAAGAAATGGGGAAAGAAGATGAGCTCAAATTTCAGTGTGTGACTTGTGCATACAAAAAAAAATAATAATAAATAAAATGTTTTAAAAAATGTATTTTCTCTGGGTCATGGGAAG
This sequence comes from Coturnix japonica, assembly GCF_054131305.1. Taxonomy (NCBI): domain Eukaryota; kingdom Metazoa; phylum Chordata; class Aves; order Galliformes; family Phasianidae; genus Coturnix; species Coturnix japonica. The sequence continues at coordinate 47,519,496 of NC_140664.1, forward strand.
AAGAAAGTTCAACTGTGCAAACTTTTTAATTTCCTGGTTCTGACTGCTTTAAAAAGAGTCTAATAGGAGCGAGGTTGTGGATTCTTGGGAGTTCATTACTTCCTGCTGACTGAATTTAACTGCAGTGAGAAGCAGCTACGTTTTGAAGTTTATATTACTTATTGCAAGAGACAGACCTCAACCATAAAATTACGTTCTACAGAGAAACCTCCTTTAGAGTTCCAGGAGTGCCAATTTAGATCAATTTCTGCATTAATTTTCATTACTTTTTTAATAGCGTATTAAGAAGAATGTGAATGGAGTTCTTTTTTACCACATGAAATAGTATGCTAAGAAGTCAAGAACTTTCATTTAAAGTTTATCTGAAAGCTTCCCATTCTCAATTAAAAAACGAAACATGTCTGTATTATGTATATATTAATTTTATATATATATGAGCATGTGTATATAACATTCGTATGTATTTATAAACTAAATACTTCTTCGAAAGATAGGAAGATGGAGTTAAACTTACTGAGTCACATATTTGAGCAAGTTTTCTGAGACTCTTATTCCCCATTCAATGCAGGTTTATTGCAGAAGAATCCACTGCTGCTGGTTCCAAATGTGTCCTCACTGACAGTCCTACCTGGATTATTGACCCTGTTGATGGAACCTGCAATTTCGTACACAGGTAAGTAGGCAGGGGAGTGAGAAACACATAAAATGACAAAATTCAGCTTCTCACAAATCCTCCCTTCTTCTTGAAGGCATTTTACTGTGGTAAATTTGTTCCTGTGACACGTAAGTAGGAGTCATCCCTCTGTTGTTTTATGCTTTATCTATGGGAGTGTGTGTTTGTGCTGGAGAGAGCACTGTACTGTTTTCTAAAGGCAAGATAATATGTCTTCTGATTGCTTAATGACCTAGAAGCTCTTGACTCACAGCTCCTTTATATATAATACACATTAACATGTAGAGACTTGAGCTGAACCAAAGAAACAAGGCTGTACTATGATGACATATGGCCTTACTCTGTATGTGGTTGTTATGCATTCCTTTTTGTAGTGGTGTGTTCTCCCTTTCAAATACAAGTGCTTCATTTTTCCTGGGAAGTACAGTCATGGCATATGAAAACTAGGCTGTATTTAGTTGAAAACTAGGCTAAAGGTAGATGGTGGTTTAAGTCTCCTGTAATACTGCCCTGTAAAAATAAGAAACCTAGGGATCATTTATGCAAAAATACGAAAGTTTTTCTTCCTCGTTTGAGTGGTAGGAGTTGTAAACCTATGATTGTTAGTAATACTTCTACTTAAAAAACTGAATTATATTGTGCTTATAGTTAGTAGTTTAATGTAACTGTGCTTATAATTTGAGGGGGGAAAGAAAAAGCATTTCTCTATCTTCTGGTGTCATTGTATAGAATTCAAGTGGGGAAGGAAGGGGAGGTTATATGCTGCTGTTTGATGCAAGTTTTTTCTTTCTAGCAATATTTTCTGGATCTTCATAATCCGTTCTGAAATATGTTTGAATAAATAAATTTATTTCATTATTTAAAGAACAATAACATGTTTAAAAGGAGTAAATTAAATACATGACCATCACTTTGGCAAAAGAGAGGGAAGGGGAACAGGTTTCTTCTTATGCTGATGTCAGCAGAAGGTAGCTCTTTGCAACTTAATCCTACCTCACCTTCTCAGTTCACTGGAACAAAATGTGTTCTTAAAAACCAATGACTTGCTATAGAAGCACTGGACAATTCAATTAAACTGAAGCAAAAATATTATTAAAATATACAACACATTTAGTATAAAGATCCTAATGTCTTTAAGTATTTACTTCTTGCATTTTCAAACATTAGATCAGTTTTTAAACTGACCTGTCTCTTGGACTGACGAAAGAGAAATAGCATAATATCAGAGCTTTTTTGGTACAGAGCTCCAGGTGGGATTTTGTTGCTCAAGTGAGCTACATAATTATGAAGCTGAGAGAACTTTCATCAGTAATACTTCATTTCTTGTTTTTCACAGATTTCCAACAGTGGCAGTGAGCATTGGATTTGCTGTTAACAAAGAGGTATGAAGTTTGTTATTTAGGATGGATACCTGAGATTTGGTTAAAAGCCTCAAAACCAAGTGGGAAATTAAAAAATAAATCCAACATTGCTCAGGCTTTCCCATGCTTTTAAAATACATTTGGTCATACTCTGCTAGCTTAAAATCCCAGTCTTGCGAAACTTCACTTATGCAAACTGGCATTTACAGGAAAATTCTTATAAATCATTATAAATGTTACAGGATTTATGTGACTAAAAAGGAAGTGCTGGTGTAAGGAAGGTTCCATAAGCAAATACCTGATAAGTTATATATATTCATAATTTAACCCCATCTTCCAGTGTTCTTCTGTTGATTATGATTGTTTCTTTCCTGCTAGCAGTATCTGTGAACACTAACTGCTACTATAAGGCAATTTGGAACTGCTTTCTATGAAGAGAGCAAAATTATGGGCCTAGATCACTTTATCTGCCTTTGAAGTTTTCATAATGCAGTAAAATGACTGTATTTCCCTCATGAAAGCTTGATTACAGGTGGGGGGGGGAAAAAAAAGTACATAGTCTTCATATTTGTTGTCCTTTTTAAGTTTCCTAGATCATGGAATCAATCATGGAAAAGGTTGGAAAGACCACTAAGATCATCTAGTCCAACCATGTACTCATTCACGCTGGTGGCTTTTCTCCAGATGTTGCCATTTTACAGTTTGATATAAACTGAAGAAATAGCTATTCAAATTGCCAAGAAATGTACCTCTTCCAGCCTATGTCCACAATCTCAAATAAATATATCGTTGTAACTGAAGTCAGCAAGAATCCTGTGCAATAATAACATAGTTTTGAGATGTGCTAGCAGCGCTTATGGATTCAAACAGAATAATGTTGTGTACTTCTTTGGTTAGACTTTTCAAACATGGTAACTGTGAAGAAACACTTCCATACTTTTCTGAAGTTTATTCATTCCCAGAGGTCCTTTTGAGTACTATGTATTGTTACCAGACAGTATTCTCTAATATTTATGTTTTCTAGAACACCACCGTGATTTTGATGCTGCATATTTTGGGTTACGTAAACTAAACAAAGCTGAAACAAAAATAAAGAATGATGTTAAAACTCCCTCTATAAACAAATGGGAAAAACAGAAAAAAAAAATGAGTAAGCTGAAAAGGAGCCAAAGTACGCACAGGGGAACTGGCCTGAATGTAAGCCTTGAACAGCACTGAGGAAATTCTTGTAGATGTCTTCAGGGAAGGAGTCTATTAATAGTGTCCCTCAAAAAAAATAAAAATCTTTGGTTTACATGGGACCTCAGGGTAAGGAGCAAGGACAGACTATAGATTATTCCCTTTGAATTGTCCCTGAGGAGGGACCAGAGATTACTCACTTGAATGGAGGAGGGCGGCAGGAAAAGATTTGTGGTCTAAAACATCTGAGATGTTTCCTTGGTCTTGTTACCAACTTCTGTGACCCTGGGCAAGTCACTTAGTGCTTGTGTATCTGTCTACTTCTAAATAGAATGTAGCCAGTAGTACTTATCTAGGGGTGATTATAGGAGCTGACCATTTAAGTCTGTAAAATCCTTCAAGATCTTTTGATGAAATCTCTTAAAATAATTAAATACATTGGGTTTAAATCAAGGTTCAAATTGGGTCCCTCTTCTCATTGGTGAAGTGATATTCCCAGAAAGAATCCAGTGTTAATTACTCTCAAGCCTTCACTGAGAGATTTGACAAAGAATATTTGATATTTTACTTCAAACCCCTTTTGAGTCTCGTGATTTCATGAGACTCTCACTTTTATGTTTAAAGAAAACAATTTTGTAGAGAGACATTTTAAAAAGTGACCGTAGGGCACTTCTTTGGTTGAAAAGGCAGGCAAATTAAATGCCCATGAAAGGTGAAATGCAAATAAAAGTATATATTGTTAGTGAACTGTGTACCCTGACTTCTGAGTTCGTATGCCTGACTGATCATGTCTGTGTATTTGGGGTTGCAAATTTTTGGGGTCCAACAAAAGTTAATGGACTTCTTCTAGGCATAACTGCTCGACAGTGGAAAAAAAAAACCAAAGCTTTCAGAATCTGGCTGTAGATAACTTATGCTTATTTTCAGTAGAAACATTTTATTGAATTTGAAATCAGCTTAACATTTAATCTATTGTAATGTGAACGCAAATAAGATGCAAGTAAGAGTTTAGAAGATCATGAACAGATTTCATTGACTTCTCTTTGTAAACTGAATTTTATATGACCTATATCTCAAATATCACAGTAATAGTAAAATTATTCCAGTTTATTAGCATCAGTATAATCTTTGATTACCTGTACCAATTAAAATATTGCTGATCTTTCTGCCATTAGTAGTTGTTTATATTTATGATGAGTAATTTGAGTTGCATTCATTTCTTTCCTTTTCAAAATCTTAAAGCTTGAATTTGGTGTAATTTACCACTGCACTGAAGAACGATTATACACTGGTAGAAGAGGTCAAGGGGCATTTTGTAATGACAAAAGGCTTCAGGTATCAAAAGAGACAGGTTGGTCTAGATTTTGTTAGAACTCTAAAAGGAATATGTTAATTTTGTTTCAGAGTTGTTGCAAATCATCATTAGGATAATGAACATCATTATCCTGATGGAAGGTATTTCTTCTGCATGGTAATTTTGTAATGTGTTTGATATTTTTTCACAAAAATCACGATTTTCCTCACTTTCTTTCTAAAATAGACAGCTGAATGTGAACTGTTTAAATAATCCTGTGTTATTTGGATTCGTAACCATTGTTTAAAATGAGGAAGAATTAACAGATTCACCAGTTTCATTCCAGCTGTACACTGGCGTCACTGTTTATGAGCAAGATGCAATGGGAATGGTGAATCAAATTCACTGTACTATGGTGACTGTCGTTCGCTTTTTATTCCGATAAACTTGTATGTCATAAAGTGTATTATGTCTGTAGATATACATGTTACCAGTGAACTACAGGATGCATGCTTCACAGGGGTTCTTTAACAACTTGCTTTTCTGTGTGAAGAGTATTTTAACAAACAAAAGGCTAGCGACACTTAACACTTTAATGGAATTGTATTACTGGTAAATCAACGGTAAACAAATTTATAGAGAAGTTTTCTTATAGCATTCAGTTATTAGACAGAAGCCAATGTGTGCCAAAAATGTATGACATCATACAAGGGAGGTGGTTAAAATTTCACCCCCTAAAAGAGGTGTTGTAGTGCCCCGAGGAAGACCCTACATCAAGACTTCTGTGAAATTGTGGGCCAGGGTCTGCCTATTTGGAGGAATGGAGCAAATTGTAATGTCAGTGGCAACTAGACTTTAGTCCTTTATTATGCATACATTTTTGTCTTTGCTTGGATATCCCATAATCCACAAGAGCCTGCTCTGGGACAGGCTAAGGAAAAGTTAGGGGCACTCTAGGACGGGCTGGCTGAGCCGCTCCCAGAAAGGCCTCGCTTTTGCAGAAGAAAATTTGTGGTCTCCAGTTAAGTAAGGGATAATTTTGGCACGTGCCATTTTTGTCCTTTCTCTGAGCTTTCAGTCTGTGTCCGAGTGTAGAACACAGCCAGGGAAGCAAGCCTTCTGCTCTTTCAAACGCTTTGAAATCTTCCTTTGTTCTGAGATACATCATTTGGTGGTGGGCAGTTTTAACAGTGAAGATGGACCTTCTTTAGTTTCACTTCTGTTGATGTTTTAAGTGTACACAGTCACAGTTGTTTTCCAATAAGGACTGTGGCTTCAGTGAAATAAACCAAGGCTGGAAAAGAGTGCGTATGTACCTATAGCTGGAATTCAATTAGCCTTCACCAATGCATGACATGGAGTTGTAGGCTGTCAAATCGTTTCATGTCTTTTGTTTTCAGGAAATGTGATTACTTGTATAGCATCATGTAATATTGATCTACGCTATGCATTCATTGTTTACTTTTAATCATTTGAAACTACAGTATGGGCAATAATCTTTGTCAATGACAAATTTTGTAGAGGTCTGGTTTGGGAGTCCAGGTAGTCAGGATAAATGTAAATGAAGGATCCATCTTCCCTTTGACCTTGAGTTTTACTTTCTTCTCACGCTTAGATACAGATCTGGCCTTTCATGTACTAATATTGTAAGTGTATTTTCTTTTCTTAACCTTCTGTCATCAAGAAAATTGTTTTTTTCGTCATAAATGTGTCCCTGTCACTGTTAAATCTGTTACACCAGAGTGAGGAGCAGTCAGTAAATTTTCTCTTGTACCTTGAATACCTGAAACCTCATTGGGTTTTGTGATCAGACAGCTCCTCTTTCCTAAGCTGCAACCTCCCTCTACTTTGTTTAAAGTCTATCTAATTTCTACCTGGATGTAGTCTTGAAGAAGATGGGAGAAATCAATTTATTCATCAGAAATATATTTAATAACTCCAAAGAAAATCTGTCTTAGTTGCAGCCTATCTACCTACCTATGACTGGTGCAGTTTGAATGCTTGGTGCATTTTAGTAATGAGGCATGCATTAAGTATTCTGTGTTTGTAAGTTTGGTGTGTTGTACAAAAATGTATACAGCAGGTTGCTTTCACTATCTTTAATTTTCAGCTGTGGCTAAACAGAGAACACCCTGTAGTGTGTCTGGATCAGCATTCCTCTATTTTAATGCAGTAGTTTAAAAATTGATTGTTAAATCTATGTTCCTACACTTCAGCTTTGTGATGTCCCTTAACTTTCAATCTAATTACGTATCTGCTACTCACCAACCACTTGCTACACTGCTTGCATCCGTCATGTTCCTTTGCAATACTAAATCCATTGGTAGCTGGTTTAGTTAAGTGATGTCTCACTCCATCCTAATTTGCTTTTGTAAAATCTCCTTGCTACTTCTGCTAAGAAATTTAATTTACTCAATTGACTGTAATAACCAGGTGGAGATGCCCTATGTGAATGAATGTCTGGTCTGGGTTAAAGGTGACACCTGTCATTTGGGCACAGCCTGGTCTGTAAGTAATCTGCAGCTAAACCTCTGAGTTCAGCTGGCACAGCAGAAGTAGGAACACTTGACACTTGATCAACCATCTCCACCTAAATTGCCATCTGCTTGCTATATACCAACAACATGCTGATCTCACAGGAGGGCTACTTCAACACTTTACAAGTCACCGTGAGTCTTGGCTGTACACGGAGCTAACATCCTCACCTGGTCCGGTCTTTGCCAAACACAATGCAAATGCAGCTTTCATTTATTAGTATTATTTGGTAAAATACTGGTTTTGTTTATGCTGATAGGAAGGTTTTTCAGTCGTAATACTTTTTCAGTCTTTTAAATGTCCTAACAAAAGGGAGCTTTTACTGGATGACTGGTGGTTTTAAGTAGAAATGTTTCATTCATCTTAGGTGTATCCCCACGTACTTGTAATTTATTAACAAATTACATTGAAGTTTCCTATTCAGTAACCATTCTGTTTTCAAATATGATTAATTTAGTGCCATTAATAATTACAAGATAACTGCATTGATTTTTGTTGACTGACAAAGTTTTTGAATTTGCCAAAAGCTGACAGGTATATGAAATAAAACAATGTATGGAAACAGACGACATGTAAGAATGCTTTCTTGTTTTCAATATTCCAGTTCTTTTAAAGGAGTTGAGATCAGACCATTTGATAGTAGACATATAGCCCTGCTTGAATTTTTTGTGAAGTTGCCATTTATCCTAACCTTAGAGTTTGGGGTGAAGGAAAATGGGGGGGAGGAGGGGGACATGAAAATTGTTTTCCTGTAAAGAGTCCATTACTGTTGAATTCAAACAAATTTTCAGAAGCTAACAGGAAAATGCTGAATTAATGAAAGCAACTACCTCCATTGCAGATATCTCAAAGGCCTTAATTTTAACAGAAATTGGTCCAAAACGTGATCCCGCAACTTTGAAATTGTTCCTTGGTAACATTGAGAGGTTGCTCAAGGCCCAAGCACACGGGTAAGATATCTTACTGTATGCGTCTCATATTCGTGACCCAAAGTCATGAAAAAAAGAAATCAAGTATGTCTCATGTTTTTCAATCTTGACACGCAGATTGCAATCAGAGGCATTTTCTGCTTTGTGTTTCTTTGTCTCCTTACTGCGCTCAGGGTCCGTGTGATTGGAAGCTCCACCCTGGCTCTGTGCCATTTGGCATCTGGCGCTGCCGACGCGTATTACCAGTTTGGGTTACACTGCTGGGACTTGGCAGCAGCTACTGTCATCATTAGAGAGGCAGGTGGCACTGTGATAGACACTTCAGGTGAGTGCAGTACTCCTGTTTTGCAGACTTTTGGGGGACCACGTGGCTGTTTCAGGCACCTGGAGTCACCTCAGTACAGTCCTCCTGTGGCTCAGTCTCACCTCTGGCAATGTTTGGCAGGAACATCTGCACTTTCCATTAGTTGAGTTATTCATACCACAGTGATGTAATTCCAGCCTGGGGTTTCATCACGTCAAAGGTCTTCTGAGTCAAACTATATTTTTCAGCGACAGTGATTTGGTGTAATTCCTTTAAAGCATCAGATTTACTGTAAAGGGCTAGTCCTCGAGTTTGGTAGACATGCTCAGACTCCAGACAATTTCAACAGACAGCCTTCTGAGACAGATGAAAGCACTCTCAAATACATGTCTGAACAGATATGGCTGGGGACTACTAGAGGGCGTAAAGGAAAGGGCAGCCTCTGGATTATTTTGTTCATTGATATGGTACACACATAAAGACACAGAGTAATAGATTCCTGGTGACCGTTATGTCGATATCATGGAAAGATACCGCGTATTAAGAAGGCTATGTTGATGGAACTGATTTTTGCCCTATCCCTTCCTGTTACTTAATGAAGGAAATACTGCATTTATTGTTGGGTACTGAAGAAATCTAAACATCTACTGCTTCTGTTGCATGCTTTGGCACTATATCTAGAAATTGCTGAAATCACTTTTATGCAAGAGATTTCAAGGCAGGAGCTCCTGAATTAGGTTGTCCTTGTAATTACAGCGTGGTTTATATTTCAGAACACGATGCCTTTTTATATCACCTAAGACAGTTCTCATTAACCCTCTTGTCCTCAGGGGGTCCTCTGGATCTCATGTCCTGCCGAGTGATTGCTGCGGGCACCAGAGAGATGGCGATGTTCATAGCTCAGGAAATACAAACAATTCACTACAGGCGGGATGATGAAAACTGATGGAAATTAAGTACGTGTAATCTGGAGTCTGCTCTCCTGAACTATGTAACTTTTGCAAGATGAGTGGCTTAAAGGGTACGTGATCTCAGCAGAATGCTTTCTGGGGAGATTTTCTGTGTCAAATATTTTTTATGAAATTTATTACGATGTGGAAAGGCATAGAGAGATTTTTAAACCCGTAAGAATCCTGTTTCCTTTTTAATATGTATCTCTTTCAGCAGTATCTTTTTTACAGGATAGCGTATTTTACTTGTAGCTCTAGTTTCAAAGTAACTTGTAATTTCATATCTGCAAGGCTGATATTTAGTCTTTTGTAACATGCAGCTAAAAACTGAAGTTTATTTTTACAGATGCAGATCTCAGGTAAATGAGCTTTTAGGACTGTAGTAAGGATAAGTAGTTAAGATGTGTGCCTATAATACCCTTGTCCTATGATACTTAAGGATGCAATAAAAATGACATTATTGTTTCCTAACTATGTCATAGCTATATTATCCATAGATATGTGTATGTATATATATGTGCATGTCTGTTTGTGTATATAGCTACACCTAGACATGTGTATGCATATAGATACATGCAGGCATACACATGTATGTCTATGTGCATATATATACATGGATATCTTGGATGTTTACGACAGTTTAGAGAATGAATAAAAGAAAGTTAATATTGGAAGTTTTATTCAGATGAAGAGAGTACATTATTTACGTGTCTTCAGCGGGGGCTAACCAAATAGCTAAGAACATAGCTGATGATGGGAAATGGGTAATGATTTTAGAAACTGTCCACATAATTCTTCTTCCCTTTCATCTTTCTTCATGGGCATAAGTCATACTGTCCTGCAGGCCTCTACAAGAAACCTGCAAACTTAATACCATAGAATGATTACACTTAAGACCAGGGATATTGAACTCCACTGAGTTATTTGCAATATTAACCATGACACACAATAGCAGAGTGCAGTGTCACAGAGGGGTCGGTTTTAGTGAAACTTGGAGAAGAATGTCAGGATCCAGCCCTTTATGGGGAAGTTCTTAATATGCACATAAGATATGCTTGCAGAAAAGTTAGTTGTGAACCACACGCCCTTCTCACACAAAGTTGCAATCACAGATTTTGATCAGAGAAACCTGTAAAATCAGTTGTATATTCTTCCTCAATACCCACTTGTTCCCTGCCCTTGGAGCTAAGCATTGCTTTTAATTATGCCACGGTGACTGTTTCTACTGAAGTTATTATTAAAATCTCAGGCACAGAGGGGATACAACAGTGCCCATAACAGTTGTGGCTGAAATGAAATCACTTCTAAGGTTTTTTTATTAAAAAGTTGAATAAATAGATACCTCTTTTTTGCAAGAGTGCAAATGAAATCCATGAATGAGTCAAGAAGAAACAGTTACAAATTTTAGAACTTTTTTACACTGCATGTATAGACTTTGTAAATGTGTTCAGATGTCTTAAAACACACAAACTGAACAATAATCTGTAAAAATAACCTTACATGTGTTTCTTGTAATGAAAAAATGTTTTCACTGAATATAATAGGAATTCTGTGGGATTTTCCTGATGTTTTTTTTTTCCCATGAGAAATACATAGCGTTGACCAGGTGAAGAAAGCCTCAGTGCAACTAAGCATTTAGGAACTTGGACGTTTCGTGTCGTCAGAACAACACAGTCACGGTGGTCATTGTGCTGTCACCATTCCCTTTCACCTCTCCATCTCCTTGCATCTCTCTGGAAACTTAAGCTGTAAGCCTTTCGGGGCAGGGACCGTAGTAGTACTTTTGTTTGGGGTTTGCACAGTGCTCATAGGATGCAGTTCTGTCTGTGACTAGGCACTGAGGTGCTATAATACAAATAATAAATACTAATAGTCTCGTTTGTCTCTTATTTGCCCTTCTCCCAGTTTGTGAGTGCAAGCCAGTACAGAGCTCGCCAGCACCACTCTGATCCAGGAGCACTCAGACCCAGGGGCCCTGGGAGCAGCAGGGGCTTTGCTGGAGCTTCTGTTCATACTATAAGCTGTGTAAGGAAGCTTAGACTGGCAGGGATCAGGCATGGCAGAGGCTTGGCCCCACCAGGCCCCTCCTTGCCAGAAGACAACTCCTCTTGCTTCCTGGCAGCTCAGCCTGAACAACCCTAAGCCCTGACCCACCTGGTCCCAGAGCTAGGTCAAGCTGGGACGTCTGGGTGGCAACTGTAATTGCACACAAGATCGACTTGCTAAACTGAGCCCTGAAGGTGGGGAAGGGAGAGAGGCAGAAAACTGACCTCAAGTTCTTGTGTTGGTGTCCCGCATGGGGCTGGGCCACAGTTCAAGTAGCACTGTGTGGGAAGCAGCCATCCCGCCTTTCTCCGCCTGCCGTGTGCCAGTGCAGGCAGTTTGAATCCTTCCAATTGGCTGGATGAGTGAAGTGATGTGCCTGCAAAGTACCCCAGGAAACAAAAACGGGATTATTTTACAGACAGATCACTTTCCTCAGCCAACTCGCCCCCCGGCCACCGCCAGGGGCTGGATTCAGGCGGCGGAGGGGTAGCAAGGCAGCCAGCAGCATCATTCTCCACAGAGACAGAGACAGATTACACCAGGTTGAAGTTTCTATCAAAGTACAGCTTTAAAGCCACCTGATTACACATCATGACAGAAAGAAATGGTACAGGAGTTCTTTGTCTCTTTGTCTTGCTGGGCAAGTGCAGCCTTGCTCAGCAGGCATATCTGCCAGCTTTCCTTCCAGTGTGTGCATTTATTGTATAGGACAGTTACCAGAACCTTAAATACCCAGCTAAAGTTGTGAGCTTTTTTTCCTACTGGCTGTTATAAAACACTGCAACCATTTTCCACTAAATACATTATACAGGATGTATATGCATCTGTAATTCTGCAGCCAAGATGGATGTCTACAGAGGATTTTCTCTCAGCGCTGGCACAAAAACGTCTGTGCTCAGAAAAGTCTACATTTCCTCTGGAAGCAAGCAGCACTCAGCTTCCCTGTATCATCCTGGTTCATGTTGGCATCCTGCAGCAGCTCAGTGGTTCAGTACGTCCCACACGTGCCATGAATAAGGATGTTTAGGTATTGTCAGCAGCAGAAATAGCTGTGTGCTCCAGGAAAATGGTCAGTGGCTGAGCCCTTTGCACTGTCTTGTTGAGCTTGGCAGCTTTTACAGGACAAGTATCAGCACGTAGCATGCGTTTTCTGTTTTTCAGCTAGCATTTTGGTCCTGTTGGCTTCAGTTAAAACAATAAAATCACTTTCTACGACCTACCAGCACCTAAGAGTTATACTGTCTCCTCAGCAAGGCTGGACTTGGTTAGTGTGCACATAGAAGTGCAAGAGGACCTGCAAAAAAAATGAAGAGATTTAAGCCACTATAGCAAATTAAGGTAACCCTCACCCTTTTCTCCTATTAGATTCATAGTGCAAGCAGGATTACTTCAGTATCATATGGCCAAGATTGAAAATGTACAGCAGATAGAACTATGTCTCCTACAGCTGTTTCTGTTTTACAGTGCATTACAGTTAAAGTCTTTCATAAAGCATCTCCACAGCACTAAGGAATGTGACAAATCACTCACCAACACTGGAAAGAGGAATTCAGTTTTCCTGTAACCCACACACTGGGTATGACAGTCGCACTATAGGACACTGCATTTTATATGCATGCTCTGTTAAAGTTGCAAAAGACCCGCCTGCTCCTATTGAAGAGAGGAAAACCTGTTAAGGATGCTTACTCTGGAGTTCCTTGGATTTTGCTGCTGAAGTTTTGATTTTAAAGTGCATGACAGCAGTGCTTTGGTGCTTCTGTACTTTGCAGCCTATTTTATTTCTACAGTGAATTTTAGAGTAAAATGCACCGAAGGACAAAGTGTGTCTGTTCTCATCACAGAATGGGAGCACAAATTGAAAGATGAGCATTTCACAACTCAGAGAATCAGAATTCAGTATCTCAGCACGCCAAACGTTACCGCTTTAATTACACAAAATCACGTGGTATTTCCCTTGGGAACAGCTATGAGATCTGTTAATGCATACAAACACATTTTTCAAACAGAGGGATTACGCCAGGTATTAAAGAGGTCAGGAGAGAAAGGATAAACTTCATCGCATTAAGCTGGAAACCTCAAGTGTGAAAGGTCTCTGCCATTTAGCAGTGCTTTTCTCTTAGTCACGGCTATGCCATGGCAGCATTTGAATTCTGAGCTATTTAGGAGACTAGAACTACATGTGCAAACACGCTGTTGCTGTATCGGTGACACAGCATTCCACCTAAATACTGTGATATTAATGGTTGTTTATAAAACCATGAATCGGATATATTCATAACAGGAATACTGGTTTATTCTGTTCTGAAATGAATTCAAGCATTATTGTTCAGGCTGTCAGGCAAGATGGAGCTAAAAATCAGAATCTCATCACTTTTGTTTGTCCTTTGTAATAACCAGCGCATTGTTCTGCGGAGAAACACAGATGTTCTGTCTTGCCAAGTGCTGTCTAGTGTTGTTACAGTGGGGCAGAGCCACCAGATAATGCCAGCAAACTCAACTGAAGGAAATGTGGGTCAAAGGCACTGTTGGCACAAAAGGATAAAGCTTTGGTGATGTCAGTGGAGCTCAGGCCACAGCATGACTAACCACTACAACTCAGCAAAACCATCAGTTGTCTTTGTGATGTGGTAGCAGCGAAGTCTTCTGGCACGTAAGTACTGTCACTATGGGGTGACATGTAGCTGGGCTGGCTGGCAACACCAGCTGACCCCGAAGTCTTACTCCAGATACTCTGCGTGCCTCAAAGTCATGCTTAGTATCTCAGACAACAAATATTGTAATGAATTCTTCTACCGTGAAATACAATTTCTACACATACATACAGTAAAACAGAAAATTAATGCTGGTCAACTCCTGCCTTTTTAATAACGTACCTCCAAAATTTAGGATAAAATCACTTACATTTTGGTGACATTCCTTCAGATGCACTGTATCCCTGCTGAATTTCACCTAGACATTAAACAGGAGTGGGAGGAGGAATTAGTCTTACAGATGTGACCTGACTTCAGCAGAGATTAAGGCCAGTTATTTACACCAGCACACCCTCCGCTGACTTGCTAGCCTGTAGTAAATCTGAACCCAAGCATACATCTGGAAACATACAAGATATGAAAGTCATAATGATTCATATAAACTCCTTTTCTTACCCACAATTTTGTCCAAGGCATCTGTCTTCTGTAATTACGGAGTGAAAGCTAAGAATAATTATGGTTAGATTATGTATAAAGTAAGGGCAAGTACAGACTCTATCTGATAACCTAGTTTGGATCAAGAATTTGAATTCCTCTTGTACTGGCTGGACAGGGCTCTGAGCAACCTAATCGAGCTGTAGATGTCCCTTTTCATCGCAGAGGAGTTGGACTGGGTGACCTTTAAAGGCCCCTTCCAACTCAAAGAATTCTATGATTCTGTGTGCAGTGTCTACAAATGCTCTCCACCCACTGATACCTGCTGAATTTAAGCTCATGTCTGCCAGACAGAGATATCATTATGAAAGCACATTAAAAATACATGCGTAAGTGCCCATGCTACATCCTTGGGTTTCTCTTTTGGAATGTTATTCTTTATATTGCAGCAATGGTTTTGTACTGTACCATACACAAGTGTAGTTCTAAAGAGTTCCTTGTTATTTTCTGATAAAAGCTTAAAGAAAGGGCTAGAAAAGTGGGGCTTCTTCCCAAGCTCTCCCCCATGGCCTTATCAGAGCTATATCTTGGCCATGACCTTTTCAGCTTATGTACCACACTGATATGCACCTTCACCATCCCCATGGACCCACCTCATCACTATGTAGTTGCCTGGGACTGATCTTGGTCATCAAATATGTCCTGCTTGTCTCATTTGGGTACCAGGCCACTGGGTCCTGGTTGGCAAGGATCTTTACCCGCTCGCCTTCAATTACACTGGGCCTTTACCACAGCCTGACTTTCACTTTGCCTTCCAGTAGTCACAGAATGGTTACAGTGGTAACCATTCTCTTACTTCATAAACCAGAGCAGGGATTCTACAGCTACTATATTTTTTGCCACCTACTCAACCCAATTATCTACACAAAGGTGGCTGGAAATAAGATAAAAATCTGAATGATCTATCAATGAACTACAGTAAACAGTCTGCATGCAGACACAGGGCAATAATTTTATGGGGATGTAGTGGGATAGCGTGATGATACATGGCATAGGACACCCCTTTGGCCAGTCTGGGTCAGCTGTTTTGCTTTTGTCCCTTCCCCTTGTGCCCTCACTGGTAGGGCAGCATGGAGAGCTGTAACACCCTTGACTCTGTGTAAGCACCACTGTCCAAAAACATCCAAGCTGAAACCAGGAAAATATGCCCAGCTTCAGAAGGACCTTGATAGTCTGGAGAAATGAGCAGACAGGAACTTCATAAAGTTCAGTGAAAGAGGCAGGCCCTAAATCTGGAAAGACTAACCCCATGTACCGGCACTGTAGACCCCAGAAGTTGACTGTCTGGAAAGCACTTTTGCAGTGAAGATGTGGGAGTGCTGGCAGACAACAAGTTGATCGTAAAGCAGCAGCATGCCACCAAAGCAAACAACACAAGCGATGTCCTAGGCTGCATTAGGAAGATCGGCAGGTCATAGGAGGTGATCTTTTCCCCCCTGCTCAGCACTGGTGAGGCCACGCCTCAAGTACTGTGTCCAGTTCCAGGCTCCCTGGTGCACAGGAGACATGGAGCTAGTCCAGCAAAGGACCACTAAGATGATTAAGGGCTTGGAGCATCTGTCATAGGAAGACAGGAGCTGGGATAGTTTAGTCTTGAGTAGAGAAGGCTCAGGAAGATCTTATCAAATACCTGGCAGGAGGGAGGAGAGAAGATGGAGTCTGGCTCCATCTCCATCCATTGACAGTGCAAGAAACTGAAATACAATATATTTGCTTCAACACAAGAAAAGTGTTTTGCTTTTATTTATTCACTTTCAGGGTAACTGAGTACTGGAACAGGTTGCCTGTATAGAATATGGATTCTCCATCCTTGAAGATTTTCAGACCCCCTGTTCATGACCCTCAGCAATCTGTCCTGACTTACAGTGATGGCAGGTTGAAGTAGGGAATCCTCAGTGCCTTCCAACCATAGCAGTGATTTGTTGATCCATTCTCTACAGCTCATATGGGATCCTTTGACAAGAGCTTTTCCAAGACACTAAGAAAATAAGTGCTATTAGCATACAGAAGTTAGCAGCAGATAAGCATCAACAGACTGTCCCCTGAGAAGCCTGTGGATCTAAACTGATCTTCAATGTTTTAAAGCTTAAAAAAAAGAGGAAATCAAACAACATGTGGTTGGTAGCACCAGTCTGCAATCATAAGATGAGCCAACTCTTTTTTGCAATGCATTGCAGAAGGAATGTGATGAAGAGCAGCCCCTTGCATGGTGGTACTGAAAAGCAAAGTAAACAGTGAACCTGGGAACCTGATGTGCTTCTTTTCTCCTTTCAGGTCTCACTTTAGTTCAACATCACCTCGGGTAAATCAACATCTTGACTGAAGTAGAATAGTAAAATCAAACAAAAATCCCCCTCCCTAAATAAACGGAAAATATAGCTCTAATTACAGAAAATATTCACTGCCAAGCAGAATGTCACAGAACAGGATTGGCATGACTGGAAGACATGTCAGAACTAAGTTTCAGAAAAGGCTATAATTGCTTTCCAAGTCTCCATGAAAAAGATCAAATACGTTTCAACCTAAGTGCCATAAACACACTTGATTCAACTTATATACTGAAGTATGGAAATGGGCATGAACATTTAGGTGTGATAAGCCATTATTCCTTCATTCCACACTCCTTACATGCGATGCTCTTTCAACAGCCCAGCCACCCTATATGCACCAGTTTCCTTTCTCAAAGCTTAACTCAAATTCACTGCTCTCATACATCCATAAAACTTGGTTTTGATTGCTACACAAACAGCTTCACACAAGGGTATACTGTTATATATTCATGAAGCTGCTGCAGCTGGATTAGCTCCAGACACCACCTCATCTGCAGCTATCAGAGTGCCCCATGGCCTGATACAGTGAGACCTGGGGGAGCCAGCCCTGCTCCCATTGGCAGAAATGGAGTATTCCCCATTTACTGCAATGAGATAGATAAAATCCTAATTTTCATTGCATACACTGGCACTCTTGTCACTCAATGACATCACGCCCCAAAGATGCTCCTTGTGTAAACAGCAAGAATCTTGAAAGAAAACAACAAAAGGACCTTGAAACAAAATTCTTGCTGTGTTACCTGAAAGTCTGGTTGTGTATGGAGCAGAGCTGGCATGGCTGCTGTTAAAATGACTGCACAATTTCTGTAACAGCACTGTGTCAGCATTGCCACAGTTTCCTTCAAGCAAGAGATTTTCATTTTCTTATCCGTACTCTAACAAACACCTTTAGTACTGATTAATCAAACACCTTCATTATCATTTAGTCCTTGGCTAAGAGAAAATAAAGCAGGCTGTTTGTAGCAGCTCGGGTTCTATGGGCTCACCAAGAACAGAGCTCAGGCTTAGCACAGAGCCACCTGCTGACAACTAAGTATATTTGTCTCTAATCCTTAAAATCAGACCGAGGTGGTGCTTATATCACATGTTGATAACAAGGAAACAAGGAATAGAAAATAGAGAAGTCTATTTCAGCCAACTCAAATCTTACACATAAAACACCATAGATAGTGCATGCAAAATTACAAAGAATTTTGGCATTTAATGACACCTTCAAATTTTCATTTCAGTGCCAGCCAAACCTACACACACCCTCATTCTGTCTGATAATGAAATGAGCTGCCAAAGCCAGATTAAAAAGAGCAGGATCCAACACAACCAACCTCTGACCAGTGTCTGCATCAAAACCACCTGGCAAGCTGGGGTAGCTTACTCTGAAAGTTCAGTCTGGGGCTTTAAATCAGCCACTTTGCAGGCTGACTATTTGACCTGCTCTGCCTCCCACTCTGCCTGTGAACATTTCAGATGCTTTCACCCATGATACCAAATAACCTGTGCATGTTTTGGTGTCAGGTGGCAAGTCCACGTGAAGACTAAAGGCCATGAAAAGCAGGATCTATTCAGCAAATCCTCATGAGTGCCATTTGTTTATTTGAATTTAGAGCTGCGTGAAAAAATAAGTGGGGTGTACATGCAAAGCCCTCAGATATCTGTTTATTTCCTTCTCAGGGCTGTACAGAAGCAACCTAACAAAATGTGATGCAGTTATTTGCTCTCTTTTAGTCTTGGTTTCCCCAAACCCTTCAACATTGCCGGTGTGACTGGCAAGCTACTACTGCTTGGGGATGCACCTGAGCCATCCTGCTCCTCCTTGCGGCTCACGGCACGTAGAGCTCCATCTTGCTCCTTGCCCAAACTTTAGCTCTGTCCTAGCCATGCACAAAAAGCTTTATTTAGAGGTTAACTCAGCCAGACTGTCTTGCCAACAGAGGGCAGTCCTACTGCTAGATGGATTTCTTCAGCAGCTGGCTACATTGCTTTCCAGTGCGCTGACACCCAGACACGCACTTTGTAAATGTCCCACTCTGCACAAAAAATGTTGGTTGTGCCCAGGATCACTCACCAGCTCAGCTGCCCAGGGCCCCATCCAACCTGGCCTTGAGCAGCTCCAGGGATGAGGCACAACAGCCTCTCTTCTTGACATCCTTCTAGTGTCTAATCTAAACCTACATTCTTTTAGTTAGAGTCATTATCCTTTGTCCTGTCACTATGCTCCCCAGTAAAGTCTCTACATCCTTCATATAGCCCTCTTAAGCATAGGAAGGCCACTACAAAGTCTCCTTGGAACCTTCTTGATGCTGAACAAGCCTACCTCCCTCAGCCCATCTTCACAGGAAAGGTGATCCAGCCCTTTGATTATCCTTGTGGCTCCCACTCCCCCATACTTGCTCTAACATGTCTTCCTTGTGCTAGGGGCTCTGGAACTGAATACAGTGCTCTAACACTCATGCCCAAACACAGCTTCATCATCTACCTCTTTGAAGGGAGGCAGGATACATACCACAGACAGATCCCCCATCTTACTTTCCCCATAGTTACTTTCCGTAACTATTCAGTTTCATTGGCATAAAACTCATAAAGTTAAAAAAGGATGACTTTTTACCTTGGATACACTTAGGCAGTATGTTGTGCTTATAAAAGTACAGCTTGTTCTCTCCCCCAGTGCTCCCCAAAAGTGATTATATCAGCATTTCTTAATTCTTTCCTAAAAACAAAACAGAAACCCTAAAACATTTAAAAATTATGAGTAGGACAAAGTTTAGCCGAGAAAGTTGTTGAGACAGAGGCCTTGGCTGAGTACCCATCAAAATCAATAGGAATCTTTCCATTTACTTAATGGGCTTTAGACTGAGCCTTGAGTGAAGGCGGGGACAGAAAGGGGGGGGGGGATCTGTGCTGATTACACACTTACAAAGAAGTGTTTGAAATAATCTGCTGCCATCTGTTTTTGTTTTGCTAACCCACTCATTTGGGCCTGAGCAGAAAATCTATAAGGCTTTAGATAAAGCATTAGTTATCACCAGAATGGCCTGTTTGCATTTCTCACCTTCCCAATGAACTACACTCATTGTCCATGTGGAAGATTTCTTTATGTAGATACAATGAACTACCAAAAAATAAGAGATTATGATGGGTGTTAAGCATGTATGCATAGATGAACTGCAATTTACTTGCAGAAGTATATTTCTTCAGCCGCTAAGAGCTGCATCAAGATCTCCATATATTCATAGGGATAATAACATTATCTGGGCTTGGGAGTGGAAAGGAGTAATATTTATGTCTCTTCTAGTAACACACTAGTAATGTTTTCTTGTAATTGCTTGACTGCCTCCATTATCATAAAGTCCTGCCCCAGCTATATCGACATCAAGCTGATGATTCTATGATTCTATGACAGGAATCCAGTGCCACCACATCTGCTTTATACATGGCTATCTCTGTCTGGGGGACAACACAGAGACAAGAAAATTATGAGGACCAGACTATCCATAATAAGCAGGTCTCCTGATTCCAAGGAATTATATTGAGTTTGGTCACAAAAACAATGGGCACACTCACAACTGAGGCCCAAAGGTCTCCTCCAAAAGCATCCAGAAGATTTTACTGATTCCCACTCCAAAGAAATCACTTCATAATTTCAGATTTGCAGAAGGCCCAAGCAATATTTTCTCAGCATACTCAATTTTATGGAAAAAAATGAATATTTTTTATAACTTGAGTTCAGTGGCATTTCAGAACATATTGATTTGTTCCTGCATGCCATGTAAACTCAGTATAGAAGTCCAAAGGCAGCAAATGATGACAAAGTATGTAACTGGTGACTCATGTGGAAGAAGCTGATGATCTCTGTTGCGTGAACATGGCTACAGTGCCTTTTATTGAACCTGATGAGAGCCACGAGAATGACTGACAAGAAGACTCACATCTGCTCTTTGGCTCCTAGGTTACTCTGCAATAAGGTACAAGTACAGAGTCATTCCTAGTCATTCATCACGGGATCAAATGTGGATAAGATAGTGAATGCTCCAGCTCTGGGTATGACTCAGAGCTCTCTTGTCATGTCTGAAGTGGGAGAGGTCCCCAGTATCTGTCAATAAGAGAATGGCTCAAGTGTGACTGTAAGATAATGATGACAGAACCGTATTCTCCTCAACATATTCCATGCACTTTATTTCAGAAATTAAGCAAAACTTGGCTGGTAAGCCATCAGATAAACAAGGATGGAGACTGGCTAGCAATGCTCACCTTCTCTAGCCTCACTGCAGGGTGTAGTGACTTCATACTATGAAGTGTCAGTTCCTAGCACAGAAGGAGCATTAACAGTATAGTGACATTCAGATGGAGCAAAACTCAAGGTAATTAGGTTTGTCAGGTTGTTACTTTATGGTCAGAATCAAAATCAGCAAAGCCAAAACTGGGAGGTGAGTGGGTTGGGAGAAACTACCCAGACAGGAGTCAGCGTATGAGGTAGTAACACAACCCAAGGTTGTGATATGGGGGAAGTCAAGGGCTCTGGACCAGAAGTGACCAAGACCAGGAAGCTCCAAGTGGTGGAAACCAAGGGGAGAGCAGTGAGACTCCGTCATGCAGAGTGGGAAACTACTGGCATTACAGGACAAATCCATGCCTCTACTACAGCCTGACAAGCCTGAGGGAAATGAGTAGGTGTTGGGGTACACCAGGAACCAATGCAATGGCTAACAACCATGGATTATAAAAGGACATGGCTACATATATGAAAGTAGTAAAAAGAGATCTGTTAATATAAAAAAAAAAAAAAAAAAAAAGGAAAAAAAATAGCTGTTAGAGCCTGAAAGCTCACAGGTACAGAGGCAGGTTAACTCTGCCAGAAGTCATTTCACTGCCCAGGTCACGTGTGGGCTCCATAAGAGCCTAAGAGCTTCTGAGAGACGGAGAGCTTCTGTAGCTCACCAAGGGCTCATTTATCCAGAGAGCAAAGGTACCCTAAAACATCAATTCACAAAGTCACAGCAATAACTTTTTCAACCTTTGTCAATTTGCAGCCCCTATAAGTTTTCTGCTGGAGATGCTTTGGAAATTTCAAGTGTGTAGGTTACTGTACCCCCCACGAGCCAGCTTTCAGCCCAACGCTGCCCACAGATAAGTGTGATTCATTCACATCCACAGCATTGCAATGGGGGGCAGTCAGGGCCAAGCCCGACCTTCCAATCTTAACACCCTATCTATCAAACACCCACATATAAGCAGAAAAACTACAGAAAATGGCAAAAAGTAACATCATGAGAGCATGTACTGCACAGTCTTACCTCAAAGCATATGGAGAAGGAGCAATGTCTGTATCACATAACTGTCTATATCATGCACATGGCCTGGCAGAAATAAACCAGAGCCAGGGCAACACAGGTAGGAATCCACTGAATAGTAAGACCAGTTAAGAAATTAATGTGGATACTTTGTGTGCACAGTGAAGAACAGAATGCTGGGTCTGCATGAAAGCAATAAGAAAGAGCTGAGTTTACTTAAGGGCAGTCTCAGGAGTGCTTCTTGCAGAAATCAGACCAAAGGATTGCTTAGCAAAAACAGGAAAGGGCAGAAAGGCTGCACAAAAGGTCAGCTTTTGCAAATCTAAGCTGACCCTTGTAATCTGCTACCTTTGTTCGTAACACTGCTGTAAACACATCTGTTCATTTCTTGCAAGTCCTCTTTCAAACCAAGGTTGGTAGGATACAGAGACACCTTATTCTGCCTTGATCTCACTCACATAATTTATCAGAGCCCTGAGAAACAGAAGAAATGTCCAAACTGATTCTTGGGCTCCTGACTTGTCCCCTGTGTCATCTGAATGCTGTCCAAAGCAATGCTTGTGTGTGACTGACTGTGCACATTCAGCAAGCAAGCGATCCTCACGCCTAACAGTCCCCCCAGTCAAAATGCTTCCTAACGTGTAGCTTTATTCTCCATTCCTATAGGTTAATCTGCAATACTCACGGTGCTTCACAGCGCTCTCTGACATGACCAAAGCCTGTGATTCACCTCTCCACCCACTCCTCCTATTTCCCAAACTATACAGCCCACACACCTCATTTTCTGGATCTCCAATCTGCTTTCCTCTGAGTCTGGTGTGATCTGTCTGCAATTCTCATGAAAATCTGCTCTGATATTACATCACCAACATGCCCAGAGAGGTGGTGGATGCCCCATCCCTGGAGACACGCAAGGTCAGGCTGGAGGGGCTCTGAGCAACCTGATATAGTTGTAGGCATCCCTGTTCATTGCAGGGCAGATGGACTAGATGGTCTTTTAGGTTCCCTTCCAACTCTTAAGGATTCTACGATTCCATGAACTTGCTGATGGTAAAACACGGCACATTCGGACTTTTTTCATAACAATATGTTTGCTGTGAGAAGTGGGTTAAGCAAACTTGTTCAACTTGAACCAGGGCAGACAAGTGAGATGTATGGCATCAGCTGCAGCACCCAGCCAAGGGGCAGCCGGGCAGAAATGCAGTCAGTGAGATCGATCAGCACAATTACTGATTGAACTCCACCTCCAGTGTTCACTCCCTTCATACCATTCGTGTACTTTGTCCCCTGCGTGATTAATGTTTACAGCGAAGGCTGGAGCATAACCTCACTGAGTATTTTGGTCTCCTCACCTCATCTTATGATTAGTTGGCTTTCTCTCCCACTAAAACAATGGGGATGATTCTGTCTTGGTGTTCCTATACTGAAGTTACTACTGCTAGTGTTCCTATACTGAATGTTATCTCACCAAGTCTGCTTTTAACAAAATCTCATTTTTTCACCTTGGCCTGCCTGATCCAAAGCTACCGTTTGATATTCGTCCTTAGCAAGATTGGTTTCTTCTTTCTACTTGATTCCTCATTAAGTTTCAGTTCACTATTTGAACAGCTTGATCTCTTTCACTTTTTTTTCCTTCTTCATAATATATTGATCCCACTGATAATATTTCCTTAAGAAAATGACTGTTTCTTCAACCTGAGGTTTATCCCACAAGGCCTTGTCCCACAGTCCTTAATGTCTGCTTTGGTGAAGGGCACTGACTCTGTACTGCTATTCCCCTAACATTTCACTATCTCAGTTGTACTGCCACATTCTCAACTTCATTCTTTTCACTAGCCAGAAATAAATCCAAAAGATTTCTTTTAGATAAGGCAGTTATTTTCTCTATTTTCTGTACCACAGAGTCATGTCCAGCATACTGAAATTTGAAAACACAGCTGTGTTTCTTTGTAAAACATTCATGCTTAATTACAAAGGTAAACACATCCAGTCCTCTGGAAGCACTGGTAACAGTGCAGTAGAAGCCCTCTTAATAGCTCACCAGCAACCACAGCATCACATACTGAGACTTTTCTCCAATGGGGCAAATCAAGTCATGGAATCAGAACCTGGCCCCACCAGAGGTCTTCCATATGGAGTAAATCCTTCCACTGCCTATCTAGGATAGACAGTCATGCCAATGTAAGGTACCTGTTGCAGTTGTTTATGGACAACATTAATCAGAAACAGTTTAGCTATATAATTAGCATTGCACATGCTTTGGATCTTATCTGTATGATTATGTCCT